>NW_022983866.1:0-2400000 GCF_011692745.1 Arthroderma uncinatum
CCCGGAAGCGTTGACCACAACGTCGAAACTCGCCTGGCTCGGAGCCATCGTTTTGGAACGTTGGGGACGCCTCCAGAGCTGCCTGCTGGAATCCACGGGCTGGTATAAATCCTGACGGCGAGGGACGCATACATATCGTTCCCCAGTCATGATGATCAGAACCGCGACTCGGGGCGTAGCCCGTAAGCCCGCAACTGGTCCTGCTCCTGGTCCGCGGCCATGGTCGTAGAGAGTGATGCTATATGTATCTCAAGAGATAAGCACAGCCGTCGTCCGTCGGCGATTGAAGATATGTGATGAAATGGAGAGAATACAAGGCAGACTCTGGATGATTGTCGATTTAGCCCATCCTGACACCTGCTTTTTCCTCTACCGTCGACCCAGAGAGAAAAACGAACAAGGTCAAGGAAAAAAAAGGAACCTGGAAAAGAATCAGATGATGCAACGGATATTTCTGATAGGTTCAGGCCTTGGAAACACGATGGGAAGAACTTTCTGGCGAACGGTTTGTGGAGCAGAGCAAGCCAGCTAATATTAATAGTTAGCCTCTGGGAACCCGCGGAACAGCTATAGGAGGAGGGTTCAGACCTCTATCATAGGGGTTCCGGTAGCATTTCATATATTAATCCAGCTCCCTGACTGGGCGCCCTGGGAGAATTGTCCCTGGAAGCTGTCGACGCCATCTGAGCGTTTGTTGCCAGGTTCCTTGCACAGTTTCTCGCACATCGCCAAGTGGCCAGCCGCGGGATTGCCCAGGTTCAGCGTTCGTTTGACATGTTGCGGCATGGATCATTATTCATTGGAAGACTATTCTAGTGGTCTTTCAAGGGTTCCTCAGATGTACTATGACTATCAGCAGATTGGTCCGTCGGCTCCCGGCGGCTAGGGTTATGCCCATTTGATGAACATGGCGAAGAAGTAGGATCGAAAAAGTAGGATCGAAGAAGCATGAGTAATTCTAGACCTTTATAATTAGTTGCAGGATCAACTAGCTATGTTTTGCTGTCTTAGTGGAGGGTGTGTATAACGTTCTTCTCCATATCGTTGTAGTATTTTAGTAGTTTGTAATGAAGATTACCCCAGGCTATAGCTATTGGGAGAACATCCATCACTGAAACATGCCCATTATAACAGGTCTATTGATCCATAAACCCTAGTGTCTACATGAACTAAGTACAAGTGGTTTCAATATTGTTGTTCAAGTCTCTTATTAACAGCTCCACAGTTCTGGTGGCTGCTGTTGCAAAAAGCGAAAAGCTATGATATCCAGTCTTATTAATGATACAATCGGGTTTATTCGGGTAAGGTCATTTGGGGGAGGAACATTTCGGTGATAAGGGTGTGAGATATGATGATACAGTGCGAGGTGTGGCTTTCAAATTGCCCGGTAAATCCAGCAGGGTTGATGTCGACTTCCGTTTGTCTGAGGCAGCCGTAGTCAGGGGGTTATGTATAAGAGAGCGATTAGGCATACCCAAACGCTTCATATATTGGGGGCTTTTTATCCGCAATCTTAAGCCACGGATGGCGTAGTGCTTCCTTCGCTGTAGGCCTCGTCGTGTGGTCTGTATCTAGAAGATATCGAATGAACGCGATGCAATCTGGAGGAAGATCGATTTTAGCAAGCTCTTCTTCAAGAGTGCCAAGTTCGAAACTCCCATTCTCCGCTAGGGTCTCCGCAAGATCAAATTCTTCCTTATGTTTTCGTAACTCGTCTCGTTTTAGAGGGCCAAGAAGCCGGATGATTTTGCCAATACACCAGGCAGCTTCATCTACTTTAATATAAGCAAACCCACGAAGACCGACGAAGTCCAGGTTCCCAAAGAGTGGTCGGGTTGGAGGTATAAGGGCTTGTGCTAGCTATAGTATCGGTTAATAAGGGATCAAAATAGGATAACCACGTTAATCAATAATAATATTATGAAACTCACGCAAACGCCAACAGACCAAACGTCACAAGCGGGTGTGACCAACCCTCCTTTCCAAATCTCAGGAGCCCGAATCGAACGCCTCTGTACTGGGAAGGGGGCGATACTCCCAGAAGCAATCACTATAGGAAATGAGCATGGGGTGTTTTAATGGAACTGGGAAATACGCAATAAGACATACTCCTTGAAAGGTTTCCTAGTTTAATCGAGAGATTCCATGCATTGGCATCTGAGACGGTAATATTATATGGTTGGATATCTTGGGAGATGTCAGTTTGTCCAATGGTATACTGGATTAACTCTGGTGGGGTTTACCTGTATGCACATGGGGACCCTTCCCGTCCATATCTGAAAATACCTTGACGGCTTCGAGGAGTGACTTCGCTAGAGCTGCTATAAATACAGGACCCCGTTCGTACATCTGTTCCCTCGCTGCCGGAAGGTGACAGCCCATGGAATCGAATACCATGCATCTGTCCTCCTCATTATCGATGATCTCTCGAATCGGCTGTATATAGGGGGAAGAGCGAATGCAATTTAATTTGTAAAAATCCAATTCTCGCTGGTATAGGGCGGGAGTAAGTCCTGTCTTCATAACCACCAAGCTGTAGGGATTTACACTTTTAGGTTGTGATGGAGTGGTCTGCGAGCTTTCATTTTCCTGAATTGAAGCCTGAAAGTTGTAGTCCCCCAGTGTTTTGAGGACCCGGTACGAAACATCGCTCCCTTTTATGATCACTTGCTTGTTCTTCGCAAGGAGGGCCGGAATTGAACGGTACATCGTTGAGGATGGAAGCATTGAAGCGCGATCTTGACATTTTTCGAGCTCATCCGGCCTGTTGATTATCCGGGCATACTCTCGCCTGTTTATATAAGCCAACTAATCCGGTTACATAATCCTCTCCTTTTGTCAAAACGACTCGACGACTTGATATAAAGATGTTAACATTTCCACGAGTTGGCTACAGTAGCAGGTGGCTGGTGGCTGGTTCAAGAACTAATACGCTGGAAGCTGGTAGAAATGATGTCCGGTGAGCAACGCGCAGGTTGCATCGGGTTCGTACTTGTATTATCTCTCAAGATGCCATTTACAATAGATTATCCTCAAAGGACTTCGACCAAAAAGTCACAAACTAACAGGCAGCCTCTTTGCAATCGCGTCTCTCAGTCCATCAACAGTGTCTACCATTTCAACTCCATATCTCTTGCACACAATCTGAACGTTACTCCTCTTCCAGTACCCCTCGGGACAGACAACGATGGCCTTTCCTGGCGTCCGCGCACAGAGCCCGAACTCGAGCAAGCTGACCGGTGCCTGGGTAGACGGGTGGAAGTAAACAACGACAATGTTGGCCCTCTCCTGCTTTTCGAGCTCCCACTCCACCTGTTCGCGATAGGGAGCGAAATTGATGTCCTCGCGCCACGAGCTATCCCAATCAGCGCGGTAGGGGTTATAGATTGTCACGGGCGTGTCAGAGAGTGCGGTACATATAACCTCACGCCAGTCGCGAGCGTCGACTCTGCTGGTGGTGCCGGCGAGAAAGACTGATGTAGCGTTGCGGGGAGCCTCGTCTGATGGCGCGTTGATGACCTGATTCCGGGCCTGGGTTGTCATTCTCAAGGATGCAAAGGTAGTCTTGGGCGTGCAAGTATGCAAGAGAGGTCGGAGAACGCAGGTTCGAAGCATTAAACTGAGAGGACTTTCTACTGTAGATATGGATTGGGGTCCACAGAGGAGGGTTGCGGTGCTAATAAAACGGCTAAACCCTCCTCTATCGAGGTCTTTGTCAGGTATATAGCAAACTTGGCAGGGATTTGATAGGGAAGTGCAAATAACCGTTGGGTATGTTAGACCTGGACGTTTCCCTATGGTGATGAGTTACCGAGTTATTTACTTCCAGCACCATAAGCCGAACCGCGCATCAAACTGGCCTATATCGAGCACCAAATTGGCCTAACGAACCAGATATCAAACATTCAACGGGCCTGCTATCAAGCAATTCGCCGTAAGGGTGGTTTTATCGCCAAGCCCTTGGTTCAATGGACGCATAACAATCACGGCGGCTGCAAGATGGCGCGTAAAAACACTCGGCCCATTGCTAGACCTCGAAAGACCACAATCAATGCTGTGATCACAAAATGGCCGTCCCTGCGACTGTTGGATCCGCCTCATAATGTACTGGTCTTCGCTCATCTAGGGCAGCTGCTCGACCCTAGAGAGGAGAGTGATAATGAAGATACAAATGGTCGTTCCTAAAGGACAGCAGGGCCTGCAATGTATCAGCCCCATCTTTTAACCGCCAGCCTCACATTCAACTATTACTGGCACAGAAAGATAGAAGGGACATGTCCCATTATGTGACGTTAAATACCCCGGATCCGTTCCGTGTATACGGCCTTGGATGATATTCGCGTTCACAGCCGTGACTTGAAGGGAACAACAAACATACACACTCTGTTCAGTTTGACAGCTTTGTTTTTGGAGTTATTATTTTGCTCGTGAAGAGGTCACACTGGGCGCAAGTGTCGTTTGAACGTGGACGGCTCCAAAATGCAACGACTGCTTCAGAAAATGACATTATCCCGCGAGAAATCAGAGGATTTAGAAACACAAGCGGACTCGGTTATCCGGAAATTTGCCTACAATAGACGCTTGGAATTTATCCAATTACTATTCGACGTCAAGCCGGAAATTCTCACCAGCTTCCCTGGGATCGAATCATACTGCCACTATTTAGAGCATGACGCTTTCCCGTCACTGATGGACCCAGCCTTTGGCTTGATCTGGGAATTGATATCCTGCACAAAAACCAAAGAGATTACAGATTGTTGGGACTGGAGTGTTGCAGTGTTGCGGTTGATACAGTCAGAATCACCCGAAGTCAGCATAGACGACATAGCAGAGTGCCTCGACGAGCGAAGTGGTGCCTCCAAAACGCATATAAGAGCCCAGGAGACGGCCTATCTTTACATTGCCATTTTTGGGGTTTTGTGCTGGTCAAGCCTAGCGATGCGGCCTAGGTTGATCTTCACAGATTCTGTGCCGTCGAATTTCGCATGCCTCCTGCCGAACGGCGTCAAATCGACATCAACCCCCTCTACGAACAGGCTGAACGACAGATGTAAGCGGCCACTCATGACCATCTTTCGGGCATTCAAGTCACAAAACTGGGGTGGCCAGTCCCGCGAACGCATAGTTGATAGATCGAGACCTCGAGAAACGGATAGCTTGTACGAGGCAAGCCTTAACATCTACTCTTTACGCTACTTTGGACACGTCTCGATTCAATGGACCGATACCATCAGCGAGCATCTACGGTTCAATCCAGCTAATCGTCGGCTGTCCTTGTTTCGCTTCCCCACATTCTGCGCATTGCTTGCTACCCATGGAGACAACGTTTTCCCGGTGATTCAAAGGTATAGTGCAAATCCTCGTACAGGCCCTTATTAACTTCGTTACAGCTAACCGATGATAGTGTTTATGAGCAACTCGACCCTTTGTCCCCAGAGGAGAAAGACCAGTGCTGCGTCAGTCTAGCGCAAGAAATTATCCTCTCCTACCGCCTTCTGTTTGGACAAGATGGCAAGTCCAGGAAGGTTGCACGTGAGGAAATCTGCAAGTTGAAGAACTCGTCCGCAGACCAAGTGGTGGACAGAATGCTCTCGGATCTCTGTGAATGCAAGTACGAGCGCGGCAGTAGGTGGTGGAAGACATACGACACAACTTTGCAAAGCTATCCATCCGAGATATGGCCAATCACCTGTCGGACCATGGAAGGTCAACTCCAGCAAAGTGACGTGTATAGCTCTCGAGGTGATTTCCCGAGGCTCGGACCACGGTTGATCAGGCTCCAGCAGTTCAATACACGTCAGAGACCTAGCAAGCTGACTGATTTGTGGTGCGACAGGCGTAATCCTTTACAATGGTACACTTTCTGGGCTGTGTTACTGGTTGGGGGAGCAGCGAACATCCTGGCGGCACTTCAGCTTCTGGTCTCCATTGCCGCATTGAAGTTCTAGGAGTTGGCTATTCTAGGATTGCCATCACAGCATCCATTTGAAGATAGCTACTCCGGAAGAGCAACTTCCAAGGAAGCGAACCGTGCTATAATATATATATATATATATATGGAAACCCAGGGCAGATACTGCACTGAAGGAACTTTCAAACTACGGTTAAGCACGCATAATCCACAGTGTTTCCGCAGGTTTCTTTCTCCAAGTCAGCGGTGACGGTCTCGACTCTTACCGTGGAACGCAATTTCTCTAAGCGCGCAGGAGTGTAGAAAGAACAGTCTCGATAGCAAAAGGCCCTGTATTGAAAACCTGGGCGTTGAAGGCGGAGAGAGAACATTGTTTAAGGAGCAAAGAAGAAGGATGAGCTAAGAAGGGAGGGACTAAATAAATAAAATGATATATATGCAATATTGATAGCATCATTTACACTAATGTTACCAAGAGTATATACAAGCTTGGAGATATCTGCTAGATAACTAACGCTAACAACACCAAACATTCAAAGAGCTAGGTAGCCAACATAAAACCTGTGCTGTGTAATTGAACTCATACACATAGAAATGCATAACCAGCTCAAAGAAGTCACCATTTACCAAGCCAAAAGAGACAAGCAAGGAGGTTATATGTTCCATACCCCTACAGTCGCTCTGTACTGGGTTTGTAGTCTTCGACTTTGTTGACTGGGGTAAGAGGCTTGCCATCACCGAAGAAGAACGCCTCAATGTTGCCCATGGCTATTTGTTCAAAGTTCTGTATAATTGTCCTTGTTAGCTTCGGAAGCCGTTGGCAACTAGAGACAGGAGGGAGCATCGAGCTTACTGCTTGCGTATCAATCGTTGCTCCTCCAACATGCGGTAACAATGTGACATGCCAGTTATCGAGTAATCGGGCATTAATCTTGGGTCTATGGATAGGTTGTCAGCGAAAAGTGAATATTTAGACGTGAAGAGGGAGACGTACTCGTCCTGATAAACATCTAGCCCAGCACTGCTCACTATCCCTTCGTCAATGGCATCAGCCAACGCCTCTTCATCCACACACTTCCCACGCCCAACATTGATGACTCGAACACCGCGTTTCATCAGTTTGAATGTTTCTGAATTAAGCAGATGGTGCGTTTCCGGCGTATGCGGACAAGCTAACAACAAGCAATCCGTAACCTCCAGCAACCCTTTCAACTCGGAGTGATATACTGCGCCTCCCAGCTTTGATTCCACCGCGCTAGTTTTTTTCGACCGGCCGAAATAATGTATCTTCATGCCCAGCGCCAAAGCTCGCGTGGCTACCGCCTGCCCGATCTCTCCCAGACCTACAATACCTAGGACCTTCCCGTGTGGATTGTGCGCGATCTCAGCAACCTCATCCTCGATGTCATAGTAGTTTCCTCTCCGTAAGCTACGAACCTTATGTTCGCAGAAGCTCGTTCGTCGAAACGTAGCTATGATTAGAAACAAAGCTAGGTCTGCTGTCGAATCGTTTGCTGCACCGGCACCGTTACAGTACCATATTTTATGCCGTGCTAGTTCTTCCGTATCCTGTCCGTCGTAGCCATGGTTGACCGAGGCGATTATCTTCAACGACGGAGGTAGATGAGGGATTAGCTCCTTGTTGAAGAGAGGCAGATTGTTGGTCAGGGTGTTATTCGGTCGAAGAATGCCGTCTACGGTCGAGTATTTACCTCCCTCGCTGAAGGCCTCTATGAGCTCGGAGAGGGGGAGTTTAGAGTAGTATAGCACGTTACAGCGCTTTTCAAGCTCTGCCCAGCGCTCACGGGAAAAACGTATCGGGTTTCCGACATAGAGAATGGTTGGTTTTCCCATTATTGCTCGTTATACGTATACGATGCGGCTGTCCTGCTTCCTGCTTTGAGCCAGATTAGCTATGATGCTCACACGCATTCCGAACTGGACCAGCCTTACAAATCTGCTGCCTGTCGATATATGTATACCTACTCGCAACTGTTCTTCTCCGCTTGCATAGTCTGCGAGAGAAGCGGTTACTGAGGTTCAGGGACATCAGGGACATCAGGGACATCAGGGAATGCGGAGGGACCTCCGATGCTGCCCCACATCGTAGGATTGGGATGATATCTCGGGGGAGAGAAGGGCGCATCTTCGTATCCCATGACGTACAGAGCGTTTGGCTGAATAATGATGGCATATCTTCGCTACTGACGATAAAACGACATGGACGGCGAGAGAAGTGATACATGAAGCTCTTGTGGGCCTATCAAGCTATACTACGTGTGATCTGCCACGCTCATTCTAATTTATGTTTCATCCTAAGGGGTTAGAGTAGGTTGAAGATGTAAAAGGCCTACCAAACTTCCTGGGGTTATAGATCGGGTTAACCGAGGCACCTTTACTGGTAAAGCTTTGGGGCTTTGGAGAATTTTGATAAGACATTTGTATCATATTTTCGTCCTGATATAAAAATTAACCCGAAAATAGTACTAGAATTCAAACTAAGAGTGTCATAAAACATCCTAACTAGACATGCCTTTTGTCCAGTACTAATAAAGACTGTTAGACCAGCCTATTTGAGAGGCTTATCGATGCTCCAGGCAACCGCAAAGCGCTGTGCAAACTGCTTCTTGAAGATGTGGAAAGCTCGCACTTGGACCTTGACATCTCCACTTGGAATCTTTGTCCATACAACCTGCTCGACGTTGTTAGATCGATCAAAATCTTTCTTAGAGCCCATATTGCCATGTCTCTCGGTGCCATCGGACGCAGTCACGATCAAGTCCAGGTCATTCTGTAGCGTTGCACCTGGTGGGTCGGACCAGACCAAGGTCACTTTCAAAGTAGAGCTACCTTCTGCCTTCTTGGGCACTTTGATGACCAGCTCGGAGTCAGTCTTGCCCTGAGTAAGAGGGCCTCCCTCGCGATATCCAGCACTTTCTTCATTGGGCAGGGAAATGGAGTTCTTGACGTGAACACGGCCGTATCCGGAGCTGATATTTGGTGATGGACCAGCCTCGGATGGAACGTATTGACCAGGCAGCTCGACGGCGCCGTTGATGAGCATTGCTTTGATAAGGGCAGCGGATGGGTCCTTTGTGCCGTTCTTAACAAGGGCCTGGCGAATGAGTGCCACACCTCCGGCCACTAGGGGGGTTGCCATGCTGGTTCCCCCGTTGAAAAACCAAGCTGGATCCGTGCTCGTTCCGAACGTGGTGCTAGGCTTCAACAACTTTGACGAACGAGTGGATAGGATAGATGTCCCTGGTGCAACGACATCGGGCTTAATGCGTCCTTCCTTGGTAGGACCACGGGAGCTGAATGCTGCCATGCCGTTAGGATGGTCGGCCACGCGGTCGTCGTTGTAGGGCTTATTTGGGAACCATGGAGCGTAGGTTACTGCAATATCAGGGCGATCGTTTTCACTTGCGCCAACAGTGATGCAATTCTTTGCTGCGGCCTGGGAGCCGATCTGATTCTTATCATTGGACCCATCCTGATCCGCATCAGCGCCTGCATTTCCAGCAGCGAAAAGGATGACCATGTCCTGATGATCCCAGACGAAGCGGTCGATCTCTTCGCTGCTAGAGTCATAGGGGAGTTGACCGCTTGGGCTGTTACTTCCCCAAGAGTTTGTATGAATCCTCGCACCGTGGTCTTTATATGGCTGAATGAACAGGTTGGTGAGGTCGTCTGGGATTCCACCGAGTCCATTGTTGCTATCTAGCAGCGATTGCAGGACTAGAGTGGCTTTAGGTGCTGTGCCCTGGATTTTCCCGCCCATTTTTTCAGAGACCCCGTCTCCAAGGACAGAGCCGCAGACGTGAGTGCCATGGCCGTTTGGATCGTCAGCCGTTGCCGGGTTCGTGCGGCCTAGGGCATAGAGATGCTTGACACGTCCCGTAAATGCTGGGTGGGTATCGGTTGTGCTGCCTTTGTCGAAGCCAGTGTCACCAACGGCAACGATTTCGCCCTCTCCTGTATAGGGTAGAGCCTCGGTTTTGGCCTCCATGGTGCCAATAGGGGCATCACTACTAGTGTCGACCTCGCCCTTGATGATAGGGACAGCCTTGTTGTTGAACAGAACGGCCGGGTGAACTTCATGGATGCTTCTAACGTCGTCGATAGCTGCAACTTCATCCATGTGTTGCTCCTCGATAATCATTCGGATCTTCTTCGGTCCAACACGGAAGCACGAAGTGGCAGCCCGCGTGGCCATGCCAAGGGCGTCGTGTAGCTCCTGTGACGTAGAGTCTACATCGTTGTGAAGCACGATATCTACCGTACGACGACGGCTAGACCTCGGCACGGTACCAGAAAAGGCAGCAAGCGCGTTTGTGCTTGGTGGTACAGATTTCATGGCCGACTGGATGACAAACATGTCAAGGTAGACGTTTGCCCATGCCACGAATGGTAGGGAGCGGATAGCAGCTAGATCAGCTGGTTTATAGCTGCAGAGGTACGTCTTGAACGAGACATATTCCTGGATGTCGACGCCTAGGCGCTCGAGCTCGTCTTCCTGGTCGTCCTCGAGGAGCTCCTTGGTTTGAATCAGGATATAGTTCGACTTGGACGAGTCTTCCGATTCCATGCCAAGGGCCTGGAGGACAGGTCTTTGGCTCTGGGGGTTGAGGTCATTCCCGTTGATGGAGATGAGAGACATGATTGTTTATCTCAAGACTTGACGGACGAACTGAATGTGGTGATAAGTAGATAATCAGGATATGTTTGATCAATGAATTGCAGGTTGGTGCAAAAAGCAGTTGAGTATTGGAATGGGGAAGGTAGATATATATAAGGAAGGGGTATAAAATTACCCGTTTTGGAAAAACAGCTGATCCACGCAGATGCTTCAGTCACTACAACCGTGACTTGCCAGTACATCACCAGCAACGAGAACAGGAGCTCTCTTTTATAGATAGCCCGACCCTTCAGTATATGCTGTGGCCGCGCAAGCTGAGATAGAGAGGGGTATTGTATCCCTCCATCCCCCACATCTTCCCTTCAGCCCGTCCAATATCAGGTGCAGGCCATAGAACTCTCTCCCGCTTCCTGGGTTTTTCTGATGCAGCTCAGAAATGGCTTCCCCCACAAGAACTCAAAAGCGACTTCTAGTGGCTATAAACAAGTCATCCTGACGGGCCCATCTGCGGTGCGAACCGAGATGAGAATGCCTCCGGACATCGCAGGCCTGGTCGTCACAGAGCTGAGGTCTTGACAATGCAGAACAGCCAAACAAACGTCTCTACTAGACGACGAGAAAAGGAAACACGGTAGCTTTGGCAGCGCGATGGATGACCTAGGCGAACCCCCTCGCGATCTTGCTGCAGCGACACAGCTCCAAGTCAGCCACGGCGACCGATTACTGGCTGATCACCGGCATCGCGATCCTTGGTCAGGCCAAGTACTGCAACGTCCAGCTGGGGGGTCTTAGCTGCAGCTTCGTGTTACTTGAGGGCGTCTCCCATGGGACAGGAAAAGGAACGAAGAAGCTATCCCTGATTCCCATCGGGGTTGGATGATGGATGTCATCATCTCACGAATTTGTTTTCATAAACGCCATTGTTACATTGACGGGGGGGGCTGATGGCGACGGCTGCGAGGTCTCGTACTTCGTATCAACGGGCGTGTGCGATGATGGTGGCGACTGTTGAAGAAGCAATATAATGGCACGGAGTACTGAAGTAGCAATGATCAAGGTTGTTCGCGGATCATCTTGCCTCCTTATTATAGCTTCCATGCCAATAACGGTGTGTGATTTAACCAGTTACATCACTGCCCTGTTATGGAGAATAGAATATAGGTGATATTACTGGTTGATGTTAATATAGAAGGAATTTTCTATCTGTTTATGTATCACGTGCTAAGTACAGGTTCATGATTGAACACAAAGTGAAGGTAAACGGCGATATCAAAGAAGATGTATAGAAGTTAAGAGGGAGCTGCTGGCTATGTATGATTAGCTCCAAAAGATTAGTTAACCCCACGATCCATATTTTGAAGCTGCTGTTTTTATTGTAAATCGACGGCGTTGAGCTATCCACCATCTCTATCTGCTCATGATCGATGAACCAACTGGGATAATCTGTCATATGATAGAAATTCACTATCAAATAAAGTTAGTCCAGGCCTAGCGATTATCGTATATGGCCATAGGTTAAATCTCTGCGAAATGCTGTTCGTATCTTCTCCTGCTTCGCCTTGTCGTGTCCGAGAATTAGTCAAGTTTATTCTCTGTTTATATTATAGTCAAGCGTGCTGCATTCGAACCGGACGGGGTTATCTTTTTGTTCTCAAATAGATCGCTTGTCCAATCATCTGGTTCGTCGTAGTACCGACCCATGAAGTAAAAACATGTATATAACCCAAGGATATTGTATCGATCGAGCAAAGAGGAGCGCAGAGTACGCCGTATGGTGAACATGGATGAAGTTGCCTGTTTGTTTATCGCTAGCTCGACCAGTTAAAACGGAAGTTCCGGCTTGGCTTATGTAACTAACTATTAGAGTTATTCTTTAGCGCGGGCGCTTAAAGTTCCTTCGTTCTCGTATAATCTCCATATCATCGTTCAAGGGGAAGGATAAAGGCCAAATCATTCAAGGAAAGGATAAACACAAGGTGAAGGAAATGTTATCTTTGATGATGGGCCTTTGACGATGATAAGATTTCGTACGAGAAGTCCCATCACACAGAAAGGGGATGGCAAGGATAAGCAATCAGAAGGATGATCCCTTCAGCGTTGAAGCATGTACTCCATTGTTCATGTTCCACTTTGATTCCTTATATATCAGTTATATACATCGACACTAGCACTTATACTTATATATATCTCATTCGCCAATTCTCGACAGACGATAAAGGTCTGCAGAAGTCTCTACCTAAGCCTTCAGGGCCCCGAGCGACTTATCAGCTAATCGGATAAAAGTTACACCTTTCTCATAAGGGGAAGTCCAAGGGGTAAGGGAAAGTGTGAGGACAAGGTTAAGGGCTCTTAACTAGAGATGCATAAAGGGATATCTCCTCCGATTGCTTGAGCAAAATATGGGGTCCGACGGACCCTCTGGTTTGATAATTGATACTTGTATGGAGCACTCCATATGGATTAATCATGTATTGATCGCCCTCCAAGTCGCAGTTCGTCAAGGGCACACCCGATCGATCGAGTTCTGATTTACGAATGAGTGTCGTATCAGATCTCCAATGCCTCCTGTCCACTAGCCTGGCTCATCCATCAAGATCAACGAAGATTACGTAGATTTGGCTAGGTAATATTATCCAAGGACTTAACCGTACCGGGTGTGACGGCCAATCGAAAATGGAGCAGGATTAATTGAGATGTAGTCGGTCTGTCGGTATCAGATTGCCTCCAAGCCGTCGCCCCGTCGTCAAATTTAACAAGCAACGAATAGTTACCCCTCTGGTAGTGGCTTGAAGGCTTGCTGCCCTACGGCGTGGCTTTAGCCGGACACATGCAAACATGGATACCAACGCGCACTGTACGACGGCGCTGGTGGTGGCTGGCGATGACGACAGTGGCTGATTGGAACCACCTACTCAGCCTAGGATGTTCGTTCCGATGGGAGCAATCAGAAATTTTCGCAGAGAAACACAGCTCCAGGTCGGCAGTGACTGAGGAAACATAGATGTGACTAAACAATCCTCCCGATCAGGGGAAGCGGTACAGGTACAGATCAATGGATGGTCAATGTACCTAGACAATAGGAAAAATGCCGTATCAGAATTGCCGGGCCGCAAGATCGATCTCCCCTGGGTCAAGCTTCAATAGCACAGCGTGTCCGTGGAGCAAACATGTCATCGCTGTTATTTGTCAGTGTCGACACTCAGCCACGCCACGTTCATCCACCTGTTTGCCTCGCCATCGGCCGCCCTGCCGTGGCCACTCTGCCTAGAATGAGTTGGCTGAAGTAGAACTAGAACATTACTATTAGACATCACCGTTAAACGTTAGCCCCCACGTCTCAGCGACATCCCAACCGATAACTCAGGGCATAAGATGACCGACCGCCAGGGTAGATTTAGCGAGAGCATGAGAAACAAAAATAAACCCCTGAGAGAGGAGGGCGGCAACCTCCTTGGCAGGCTGTATGTTTCTCTCCCACAGACATTCAACGGTCCAGAAGTAGAAGGCAGAGGCAGCCAAACGGCCGAACTGACCGTCTACTTAACTTGTCCCTTCGTGCCGTCGAATAGCGCAAGCTGACACCGCGGCATGGGCCCTATAACTACCGTCCTCCGTATACAATGTCCCTCTCCGGTATGGATGGAGCCCGCTAGGCCCGTAAACCCATGGGCTCACACCCACCACTTCGCCCGTCGATCCGTCCCGCGGAGAAAAACGCGGTTGACTCTGATACCGCACCCTGGACGAGCAGGCCTGCGCATTGAATAAGGTGTTCTGTGCATATTAGTACCTGTGTCTATGCGCCCGGAACTCGCTACTCGCTGCTCACTGCCTGGCCCCTGGCAGTCAGAAGTCGCATTGACCGACCCAGCGACGATGCCAGGTAAATGAACATTCCGCCCCAGGGGCAACACACTCGCGAATCGGCGTTGAGCATGGCGATCGAGGGGCGTCATTGGCCATTAGCGCTGAAGGACAACGCAGGAACAGAACCATCTATCATCATCATCCATATCGTTATTGTACGGTCATATCGTCCATATCGTATGGAACATCCATCACCAGTCTGTATCATCCGCACCATCTGTATCGTGGCCATATCGTAGCGTAGGTCCCACGCAATATGGGATGTCGCGGTTTAATGAACTGTGTCAGATCGGCGGTTGGCTGTTTCAGTAGACCCAAATCGGGCTAGCGCGGGCGGGCGTTTTTCTACTTCCTTTTCCCCTGTTCATCCTTCTTTATCTCTATCTCAGCCCCATCTCCAGCATCGTTTCTCTTCTTCTCTTCTTCTTGTCCCTCTCTTCTCGTTCGTCTCGTCCTTCTCTTATTTATCAGGCCGCGCTGCTTGTTGTCTCTCAGACAGATCACTCCTTCGTTCTCGGCGCGCAGCCTTGTCGTTCCTTATCCCACACTGCCCATCTGCCTTCTGATATTGACTATCAGAACCCCGTTTCGCTGGTCGCCTCTGCTCGCTCCAATACCAGAAAGATTCAAACATAGCGTCGAGCTGAAATACGTCTCGCAGGTGTCCAGATACGACTCTCAAAAAGTCACACGCTCCTTTGTTGACATAGAACATCTACATACTACATCTCGACTGGGTCGGGATCACGAACTCCCTCTGAACTAGAATTCAAGCTGAGATTTGTCTCTCACGATGCATACCGTTCAGTTGACCGCTTTGGCGGCTTCTGTCCTCTCCATGGCTGCGCCAGCTGCTGCTTTCTGGCGTATGCCTTGCCAGGGCCGTCTGGGACTGGCTAGGATGGATCCTATCGTCAACCCGGGCGAACTCTCCCCTCACGCCCACGCCATCCACGGCGGTAAAAGTATGTGCTGCTACTTATGTTGAGACGAACTGGGCTAATTCATATACTAGACTTTGATTTTACCGTTACTGGTGACCAGTTGGCCGCCTCCGACTGCACGTCTTGTGCCGTTATCGAGGACAAGTCCGCTTACTGGGTTCCTACCCTCTACTTCGTTCACGCCAACGGAACGGCTGAGCTCACCGAGCAACTCGGTGGCACTCTTGTGTATGCATTTGTTCATTCATTCGTCTACCCAGATCAAGTCCTAACTCGTTATTTAGCTACTATCTTCTGTATGGAGATAACCTCAAGGCCTTCCCACGCGGCTTCCGCATGATTGCAGGAGACACGGGCCTGCGTGACTTTCCCTTCGTCCAGCCAGACCCTCCAAAGGGTGCCTGGACCGAAAAGGAGCGCACTCAGTCCGCCCTTGGCCAAAAGTCCCTTGGCTTCAACTGTCTGAACTATGCCAACCCCCCAGAAGCCTCCATGTACAGGCACACCATGCCCGAGCGGTCCTTCATCGACAGCACTTGCGACAACGGTCTCCGTTTGGAGATTATGTTCCCATCCTGCTGGAACGGCAAGGATCTCGACTCCAAGGATCACAAGTCCCATGTCGCCTATCCCAGCGAGATCAACGGTGGAACTTGCCCCAAGGGCTTCGAAACTCGTCTCGCCACTCTTTTCTATGAGACTATCTGGGTCACCAAGCCTTTCGCCGGCATGGATGGCAAGTTCGTCCTTTCCAACGGTGATCCAACCGGCGCTGGCTACCACGCTGATTTCATCGACGGATGGGACGAGGGTGTGCTCCAGGATGCCATCAAGACCTGTACCGATGACTCCGGCCTGATCGAGAAGTGCAGTGCATTCACCATTCAGGACCAGGCTAAGCAGAATAAGTGCAAGATGGAGGTTCCAAAACTCATCCAAGACGAGGAGTACGAATTCTGCACCTCTGGTCTACCTGGAGGCACCAAGGTCTCCAACGGACCAGCCTACGTCAGCGGTGCTGCCCATGCTCCAGCCGTCAGCGTCCCATCCGTCTCTGTCCCCGGCGGACCAAAGCTTCACGTCCCAACTCCGGCTCTCCCAGCTCCCCCAGCTGCGCCTGCTCCCCCTGCTGCACCTGCTCCCCCTGCTGCACCTGCACCACCAGCTCCTCCAGCTCCTCCAGTTGTACCATCCCCTCCACCAGTCAAGGCGGGAACTACTGCCATGCCACCTGCTCCAAGCGCTCCCGCCGACCCCAACGGTCCATACACCACCACTACCTATACCGAAGGAGGCGTTGTGCACGAGGTCGCTATTATTCGCCAGACCGTCACGCACACCGTTGATGCTACAGCCGTTGTCCCAGGGCCTACCCACCAGGGAGCTAAGAGAGACTACAACTTCCTCCGCCACCACGGTGGACATGGCCACGGCCACGGCCATCGCCGTCGTCGCAACTTTTAAATTTCCTGTCAATAAGGTGATCACATAGGAATACATGCTTTGCTTACATTTTTCTTTTTTCATTCGGCAAGAAAGCTGTATTCGAGAATTCAATTCTATCTATGTCACGTACTTCATGTACCTTCACCATTAACCCTTCTTCATTTGCCTAGGCATTTCCCCCTTGTTACCTTCTTATTCAGGTTGGAGTCAATTCCCATCAATACGGCTGAACCAATGCCTATTGTCCACCCAATCAGAACACTATTGTTTATTCAACTTCGAGTACATACTTATTCATTTCCCCCCTTTTTTCGTGTACATGGGCTTTGTCGTTTGTTTATTTTATTTTTCTTTATGGTGTTATTTGATCGTTGTAGCTGGATGGCTGGAAAACAAAGGGCGCAATCTGTATGTGTATGAATTCTTTGTATGTGTTATGAATGAATATGGATATAGATATAGAGACCGTTCTTTATCTTGCGCCATTTTCGTTTTTAGTCAACGACATCACACAAAGAAATATATACTGTCCTATAGCCCATTCATCCATCCATCCATTCACCGTTCCACGCCGTACAGATCTATCAAATACACTTCCCCCCATCAACCACAAAATCCCCACCATTGATAAACCTGGCTTCATCCGAGCCAAGATATAAACACATATTTGCAATATCGTCTGCCTCCGCCAACCTCCCCAGCGGCACATTATCAATAAACTTCTGCCGATTCTCCGGCGTATCAGGTATGCCAGTGAACATCTCAAATAGGCCCGTTCCCGACAGTAGCGGACACACGTTATTCACTCGAACCTGATATTTGCCGTATTCAGATGCTAGGCCCTTGGTAGCGTTTGACACCGCACCCTTGGACGCATTGTACCATACTAGACCCGGACGTGGTCGCTGGGCGCCTGTCGAGGAGATGTTTATCATTGAACCACCATGGCCTTGTTTGATGAGAAGGGGGATGAAGGATTGAGAAGCGAGGAAGATGCTTTTCACGTTCACGTTAAAGACACGCTCGAATTCGGACAGGGTTACCTCGTCGGATGGCTGGATGATGTTAGTAGATAAATATATGCACGTCCATATATACTAGGAACTAGGGAGATCACAGCAAGGTATTGGAGTATTGACCAGCACTATAGATGGGACATATATACCTTGTTCTTATAAGTAGTTCCAGCATTATTCACCAGGATATCTACCTTCCCGTACTTTGAAGTCGCAAGGTCAAGGATAGCCTTCCAGTCCTCAGGGCTGGTGACATCCATCTTCTGAAACGAGATGCTCGATGGGTTGTTTGAGGCTACTTTCTCGCCGCCATCGACGTTGATGTCGCCTATTATGACCTTTGCGCCTTCTTGGGCATATCGGATGGCGATTGCAGCGCCGAAGCCTGAGCCTCCACCTACAGTGATATTTATTATCAGCAATCACTCGACATTGTAGATTATAGTGAAAATACTTACCAGTAACGATGGCTATTTTATCAGCTAATCGAGTTCCCTGGGATTGAGACATGTTCGTTTCAAGTAGATATCTATAGATTGTCCGTTGTGGAGATGCGGGGAAAGCTCTAGATATTTAATTGATGAACTCGTTCAATTCGAGACTGGAGCGTGATGATCGATATCTTTCAGCAGGCTGGATGAAGAGGAATTATCAATTGCAGTTTACAAGGGACGTCTTTAATACTTTTACTGCGTTGTAGGCCTGGAGGATCTCGAGGCTGCGGGGGTTTTGCGTTTGCTGTCGGCGAACTGCCGCCGGGCCGACGCCGGTTGTCGGCTGAAGCAAGGAACAGAACTATACCACAGAATACTCACATCAGTTGTGTTACTAGAATATATCTATATGATATGAATACTATACATCTATCATCTTCTAGGTCGAGATCATCGAGTTGGGGTAAAGTTAAGCTGGAGACTTTAGAGAAGAAGTTTAAAGATATTAAATATTTTCTAGATGGTTTTTGGTTTCTTGTAGATAAAGCTGGACTTTACAAGTGGGCTATAAGGGACTGAAACCCTAGTTTGGACTCGCAACAGCCGTCAAGTGCTGAAAGGGGGCCCCAATTTAGATAGGCTTTATTTTTCTTTCGGGGCAGTGACATAGCTCTCCTGGGGTTCACCTTCGACGAATTTAGATATACGCTCGCTTGGGAACCACGATTCTTCTGGGATGATCCGATATGAAACTAGGGCGATGATGGTCACTCCCGCCAGGATTATCGGGGCATCTGGAGGGAATCAAGTATTAGACATAGCCCATGGTTTGAACCAAGGAAAGAGGACTTACAGTTCAGTGTCTGCCCGGTGACAGGGAAAATATAAGGTGAAAACAGAATGGCGACAACCCATCCATTCCAGAAGATACCGATAATCTGAAACGGCCTGCTGAACGCTCCTAAGCTCCATCTCGGCTTTGGGAACTTCTTTGGCGTTAGGAATACTCGCCCGAAACAGATCAAGCCATATGCAGCTGCTGATGGAACGCCGGCAGCTGAAACGAGGGACGTGAACGCTACGCTTGACGGGAGGATAGTGCATGTTACTAGCGATGCAACACCCCAAACCACCTTAATGGCGTTGTAAGGTTGGCCGGATGGAGAAACGCGAGAGACCCAGCTGGAGAATGGGAGGACACCATCACGCGCAACGGCAAATACAAGTCTTGATGCAGCTACTATGGCGATAGTGGTGTTCTGGGCGACGTTAGAAAGCTGTCAATATCAAGGATTGATATAAAAATGGGGGGATACGTACAAACCAGTAGGTAATAACGCAAATAACATTCATGACAACATGGGCCCGCTTCCCCAGCACGACGGCATAGAGAGGTACGAAAGGCTGAGGCGAACCAAACGAAAATAAGGTCTGGGGATCGGGCTATCAGGCAATATTTAATTAGCAAGAGAACCTCCAAGCATACTCAGAAGAGGATTATCTGTTCTCACCGCACAGAACAAAAATAGGACGATGGTCATCGCAGCACCAATCCCGCTGACCGCGGTACTCCAGAAGATACCTCTGGCCGCAGTCAAAGATGCATTCTTAGTTTCTTCCGCAATATGACCAGAAGCATCGAATCCAATCAGGATTCCAGCAGTAGCAAGGTAGGAAAGACACCAATTCCAGCCAGCTGGCGCCCCAGTGCCGTTGTAGGTTGTCAAGAATGCTTCATGTGGAGTGCGGAAACCCCATGTGTTATGGGCACCAATTGGTAACCAGATGACGTTCAGAAGAAAGTCTAGAAGGACAAACGTGGACGAGAGATAGAAGACGTATCTAAAGATTCTCGCTGAAGTAGTGTAAAGACTTGGTTAGTTCTGATTTCAAGTTCATGAGTAGAGGTAGCCGTACGTGGTAGGAAATTGACAATGGCAGCCAAAGCAAGAAGAACCTCAGTACATGCCCACTGGACAGCTCTGAATTTTATGTCATCGACATTTTTGGGGAAATCGACATTGAAGACGGTCAATTCCTGTAAGTGGCCGGTTAGCTAACGCTCCCTTACCGTTCAACTTTAGACCACATACCGACAGAATGTAGTTCACGGCAGATTGAGTGTTACCTATATGATTGGGATTACACAATCAGCCAATTTATTCCTCATCCACAAAGATTATAGGATACATACTTGCACAGAACGTCGTCCATGCCGTGGTACTCCACCAAGCAACGACGAAGCCCAGCAGGCGTCCATACTTGGGACCACCAGCTTCAGCAGCCCATAAATAGATCGAACCAGCAGACGGCAATGCAGAGCAGATCTCAGCAATGACTGAGGCAGTGATTCCAGTGAAAACAGCCGTGATCAAGTAGTTTGTCCTAGTAATCGGGTTAAAACATGCATTGCATCATACACGAGGAGTCGGAAATTCTCCGCTGAAGAACGTGGACTCACCAATACGCCAAGTTGCCACCAGCTGCGATTCCGGTGCTGAATGTGACTCTCACTCCGCCGACGAAGTACAGGGCAGCTGTAACACGACTTAGCAGGATGTTCAAAACGGTCAGTGGAGATACCCCGTTAGAGCCGATCACTTACAGAAGGTTGTCGCAAAACTCTCCAAAAACGTATACGTTCGGTGAAGTACCTATATCAGCGACAAGTTATTGATTGATTCCTTTAATCCGAGATTCTCAATCATCTTGCATGGACTAAAGAGGATATAGACCCCTATCTGGCATCCGTACCGGTTTATATCCAAGAGTTTCCTATCATACGGCGCGTGTCAGCTTGGATGAATCCACACCTCCACCACTACGGGAGTACGGAAGCAGATAACGGAGCAACAACGGAGGCGATATACCAGTAGGGCTGCATCAGAAAGGGCCTCGTTGTTTTCCCGGCCACTTCTCTCGACTTCAGCTTCGGCTGTACGAGCTTGGCTTGTCTCGTCGAGGGGCGACATTATGGCCTACCCACACGCTCCGGCAATCCACCAGAAGAATCCAATTGGTGAGAAATGATATATATGTACGGAGTATATAATCATAGGATGAAGTATTCCGTATATATAGAAGAAAAAGAGCCAATGCGGTCTGGTATATAGATAGAAGGTAAACGTGCATATGCACAGAAGATATTTTAACTGCTTCCAAGCTAATATTCCCGGTCGACGCCAAAAGCTTCCAAGAAAAAAAAGCTAAGATAGGTGAAAAACGGTGGACGAGAAGAGTAAAAGTTAGACCGGCGGATCCTCGGGTAAGGCCGAAGTTTACGACGATGGCCCAATAGTTGGCGCTAAAGGCGTATCGTGGAAGCCCGCTCTTCGGGTAGGGCGTTTCTACGATATTCGGACATCAGGAACCGTTGTGAGGATAAATAGTCAATTTCTTATTAGAAACTATCAGTATGTGTAAGTTTGTGGTATATGCAAGTATAGGAAAGATGGGAGAAAACGAATGTATCCCAAACAATATAATATCCGAGACCCAAATAGGAAAGCGAAAGAAAAGATAGAACAAGGAAGGAAATATAAGTAGGATGGCCGCCTGAAAGGTATGCTGTTAAAACAAAGACGAGAAATGGGAAAGACATTAAATAATAGTCATTATGTTTGGGTTGGTTAGTATAGGAAAAAGCAAAGACGAAAAGACGAAAAGACGAAAAGACGAAAGAACAAAGATAGACAATATCCGCCCCGGACCCGGAAATCCTATCCTTTTTCCTGTTTGTTTGAGATGTAGTTGTAATAGACGAAAGTAGAAAATTAGAAAATAAAGGGTATAATGAAAGTGTAACACAAAACCATTATAAGTTTGTATATGTATGGGTTGGTGTGCAATATTAAGAGATGGTCGGCATCGCGACAGATTTCTTTCTCAGCATCGACCCAAGCTTGCTACCGGCAAGCGTCATACTCTCGCCCGTACCCTGAAGCCATTTGATGCTCTTAGACCGGATATGCTGAGGGTTGCTAACGCTAGACCTGGATGTGCTGACGCTGGTTTTCGATGTCGAAGAGTAGCGTTTTGACTTTCGTCCTAGGCTGTTGTTGTAGCTTTTGCTCTGGTAGGGGCTGCCTATGCCGTCTTCGTCAATGGTATCGTGTGCACTTGTAAGCATGCTGAGGTTGGTAGTTGACATTGCTCGAAGGAATTGATGTCTGGGCGGTAGGTTGGGTCGTTCAGACATAGTGCTGCCACAGTCTGATGGGCGACGAGGGCTTTCAGGTGCAGTTGGTCTAAGGTTGGATGATGACGAAGGGGTAGGGGATGTCGTTCCCGGTAAAGGGGAGACTGCTCTATTTTGGTATTTTTTGGCAATAGCTTTTAGAGAAGCGCTGTCGAAGGCCGGAATGCTGAATTTGCTTGCGTTGCTAGCTATGCTGCTGATTGAGCGGGTGCGGGCACGGGAGCGAGGAACTGGCATTTGGTCTAGATGGCTAGGTACTGGTACTTGGAAGGTATTGGACTTGCGCAGTGGGCCGGGGGACGGTGGTGGCTCCGAGACGGAGCTTTGTTGTCGATTAAAGGGCCATTTTTGTGGTACTGGGAGGGGGCTATTAAGTGATGTAGTGCTGTATTCGGATGGGGAGGTAGGAGGCGATGCTGGCCTCCATGCCACATTATTAAAGGATGGGGGTTTATCGGTTGCTCGTCTCCGATGGCCCTGATTAAGTTGTATTAAGGGCTGGTTCTTTGCATTCTGTGGCTCAAAGTCTGTTGGTGGAGGAGTTTGCACTGATGCGTTTCGATCTCGTCTACCGCCTCGTAGCTGGCCTGGAATTAGTGATCGCCGACGACTCTCAGAAGGAGCTTGTTTGTGCTTCTTTGGCTCGGTGAAGAACTTTGCAGAGTCTGGCGGCGTCATGGCTAGCATGGGAGAAGTAGCGCTCAAGGCAGGGGACGGCGCAGGTGAGATATATGTTGATCCTCGTCGTGGTTCGTTCCTGCTGACTTTTATGTGAAGGAGATTCTTATTAATATTACTGCTGCTGGTGCTAGAATGCCTGCTGACGACCGAGTCTGTCCTTTCCAGGGAGGCTGAGTCCCGTTTCTTCTGCTTCTTCTGTGCTCTGGGACTTTGTTCCTCGGGCTGTGATGGGATCTGTGGCGAGCGGCCGGACTGCGATGGCGGTGGAGAGATAGAGACCAGGCTTGGTCTGCCCTTGGGAAGATGGTACGTTATGGGAGTAGCAACGAAGAATAGTTCATCGATGGCTCCTCCATCCGGGGCGTCGTTGTCCTCGCCGGGTTCACTGTCGTTGCAGGTGTCATCGTAGTCCGACGGAGGATCGGAGTAGATGGAATCTACTTCTTCGGCCTCGAATATCATGGTGGCAGGTCTCTCAGCTCGGGTACGCGGGGTGACGGATGGACTCCTCGATCTACTGGCGTCTCTCCTCTGTTGTAGTTGCTCTGTGGATGTCTGCAAAGGCGGCAGAAGCGTCAGTCCACTTATACGCCTGATGGTATACACAGAAGTGCGCTGAGGTGTGTCCGTTCCCTGTCGCCTATCTGGCATCCGCTGCAGTTCAGATGGAGACATGGTAAACTCGAAACCTCCCTCGCAGTGATCTGTCGTCATTTGGCTGCCTATCGCAATATCACTTTCTGCATCCGGGGTTGAGAAGAACCGATCATCACGAGCGGCGGGTATATCTAGTTCTGATTCCTCCTCTTCATCGGATTCGTACCTGGTTTGCGGCAAGGGTTGAATATGCAGAGAAGCAGAGACAGCCGGGATGCTCCCGTCCAACTTCTCTCTTTCCTGAGGATTGTTCGATATAAGAGAGTGAAGCGGCGTGGTGGCCATAACGAATCGAATGTCGGGCGATAGAGGGGAGGGATAGCTAGCGGGACCGAAGCCAACCAGCCCTTCCCTGCCTAGTAGGTCTGGTGAGAAGAAAGGTGAAGAATGAAATGGCCCACACCTCGCCTCTCCTGTCGAGGTAGTAAATTAAAAATATCGCCCAAACCCTAGAGGGAGAACCCTAGAGGGAGAACCCTAGAGGGAGATTGTCGAGGTTAAATATGGAAGAGGGCAAACACGCCAGGCGTCGGCGGTTAAGTCCTTTGGTCCGAGCAGGGGGCCGTCTAATCGTGAGACCTGGGCCTCATATGAAGGAGAACTAAGGAAGGACTAAAGGAAAGGAACAATGTATAAAAAGGGAATGGAGAGAGAGAGAGAGGGCCGTCTTCACGCACGTTTTTTCAACGGCAGCATCGGGTACAAGCGCGTGTAAGTAGGCGTGAAGACAAGAAGACGGGTGTATCAAACCGGTCCATAAGTAAGATTAAGACTGATGAAGGGTAAGATTGGTTTGAAACATGCGTATACAAGAGTCGGCGGACAGGGTACTCTCCAGGTATGATCCTTTGGGGTTCAAATGAATGATCGACGAGGGCAAAGTATACCTTTCTTCCTCTTCTCTCTCTTGAGCCGCGGATTCAAGTAGATATCCCCTTTGATAGCTCTCCCTTCCTCTCTTCAGGCAGAGAGAGAGATTTTAATTTTAGGTTCAGGAACAGGAACCGAACCGTGTCCCAGGCAAAGTCCCTGAGATCATAACGTATGTATATATGGACTAGCATTTGAGACCGTCCGCTCCTTGCGAGGAGCCACCCAGGAGAGACGGCCGCATCTTCCACCATGCACATCCACCATGCACATCCACTATCCATGGCGGGGATTAGGGCCGGTGGGGAGGGAGGGTGCGTTCAGGGCCCAGCGCAATTTTATACCGCGACGAACAAGATGCATGCAAATGCAATGCAAATGCAAGCGCACAGCCCTTGTCTAGGTTGAGATATGGAGTCTCTGACTGGTGACCAACAGTTCGGCGGACATGATTGGACCACGAGCGCCAGAGTCGATGAGTTAAAAAGGAATAGAGAAAACGCCACCAGCAGTAGTTGGCTAGTAGTAGCAGCAGGCAGTGTAACTGTCCATTGGAGAGCTCTGCAGGTTATGCGCATCGGAGCAGATGGAGAGACGGTGGGTGTTTTGCTAACGGCGCAAGCGAGTTTTTCTCAAGCGTTATACTGGCGAAACGGCGGGCAGTCCAGGCGAATACGGGTAGCTAGCCAAATATACTCCCATGGAGAGGCCCGCCTGGTAGACATGCGGAATACCTGCTGGCCGTACGAGCTGCACCGTGGACTGGCGGCCTTGTCGAGGTACTGTCGAAGTCAACCTGCGCTGCTGAGAGGGCCTGGTCTGACATGCCCCTGGCGATGAGACAAGCCACTTCCTTGCATGTTGCACCGGGCTAAAACGAAACGACATGGATGGACTCGAGGTGGACCAGTTCGTGGAGGACTTTCTCCTTTCTCGAAGCCTCCACTCTGGTCGTAGTCTATACCGTCGTAGTCTATACCGTCGTCCCTATCCGTAGTCGCAGTCGTAGTCTGTTGAGCATCTATGTGCAGTGAAGCAGCGATCAATCGGTGATCGTGTCGATGGCCAGACTAGTTGCTGCATCGCATCGCTGGCTTCACTGATGCTCGACTAGGTGTCCGCTCGCCGTCTTGCCATGTTATCTGACTTCCTCTGCCTTTTTCTTTTCTTTTTCCCTCCAGCACACGATTCACTGTCCATCAGGGCTATGAGGGCATTGGATCTACGCCCTCGCTGCGGTATTAAGACTCGAAGGCCCAATATAGAGACCAAGAGACGAGATCGCCTCGCTATTTCCATCAGAGTCAGGGCTATGTTGGGGCTGTAAGTGATAGTGCTTGACTTTGGCCACCTCCTGGCTATAGCACGCTTGTCTACTTACTTATAATGTATACGCCCGGTGGCTATAGTGTATAAGCTTGCGGCGCCATCAGGAGGCTTCGAGGAGACGCGCCACCAACAGAGCTATGTAGCTTGTACATCGTAGCTCGTAGTCTAGCTCGAGAGAGGAAGGTAGTTTGCCGTGAAGAGTGAAGAGCTGGAGATAGCTGTCGGTGGTACCCCTGAGTGAAAGCCTGAGTAAGGAGATGCAGAGGGCTTACTGGCACGGTCTTACTGGTATACCCCGTCTATATGTAGCTCATGCAGATGTATGTCATCCGGAAATATAACGATCCTGACTGACGGTCAGCAAACGTGCAGCCGTGATAAATCTCCTGGGCAGTTAAATTACCGACCTGAGTCAGGGTTTGGGCGCTCGAAGTGGAGTTACGGATGGCTTGAAGACGTATAATAGTCGTGATAAGGGCTGGGAGGTCGGTTATGCCGAGGACGGATGCTATGACGGCACGAGGTGAGTTACTCGGTGAGTATATAAGAGGATTGCTTATAGTATATAGGATGGCGTTATATCGAAGAATAAGAAGAGATCACCAGCAGATACTAGACATCTAATAAAATGCAATCCACCTATACCCACCGCTACTCCGTACTTGAAGCCGAAAGAGATGTTTACGAGCGAAAGAGATATTTACGAGCAAAGATGAAGGACTTATAAATAGTTTTTTCGATTTCCATAGTCATTATACCCAAGAAAAAAAAAGAATAACAGGATAGGGCAGAAGGTGAAGGCGAAGAAGGAAAAAAGGGTCAAGTAAAGTCAGTAGGAAGACAACGTTGTGAAATGAAGTAATGCAAGTGCAAATGCAAGTATGAAAGGGAAGGGAAAGGTAATTAGTAGGTAGTAAATGTAGCAGGCATGGCGAAAAGGGATGGATAAGGTGGAGGAAGCAAAGAAGCGGCAAAAGATGCTCATCCATCCAAGCATCCAGGTCCATCGTGGTCTTCTTTTTCTCTTTCTAGTATGTATATCTATGCCTTTTTCCAATCTCCACGCAAAGTAAGTAGGTGTATGTGAAGTGTGTGTGTGAATGGACGCAATAGGCCCTTTTTATATAAAACCATCTCAATCGTTCCGGCGTCCGTGTATCAACCCAACCGTCAGCCAAGCATCCGTCAAGCTTGACGGAGCCGACTCGTTCCAACATCTCCTGCTCTCGTACAACACAATTATATTATACACGCCATCGCAACATGTTCAAATGCAATGTAAAACAAATATCAGGGAGCCTCCCGGTGGAGTCGATCGATGCAGCGCTGATTTTTTACGCCTTTCTCGACCTGGTGACGGGTCCGTTAGCGCGGGCAGTCGTGGTAGCAGCTCCGTTGGTGGAAGCGCTTCCGTTGGCGGAACCGTTGGCAGAGCCGTTAGCGGAACCGTTAGCGACGATGGCAGCTCCGTTGCTTCCGACAGAGGGGATCTCCATGTTCCTCATGCCGATGATGGCTTGCTTTCCGGTGTTTCGGCGGGGTCGGCCGGACTTGGCTCCCTTCTTGTAGGTGGCGAGGTAGAAGGAGATGAAGAGAAGGAGGTACGACGAGAGGATGATGAGACCTGCAAAGGCAGCGAACTCTTCACCGGCGCATTTGCCTGCATTGGGCATCCAGTCAAAGTAGGTCGAGGTGAAGTAGGTGTAAGATGCGAAGTAGACGAATCCTGGATCCCTGTTAGCAGATGCACGATAAGAAGGGGGGAAAAGAGGGACATACCTAGGTCGATGACGAACTGGGCGATCTGGAGACGGGTGATCCACTCTTTCCACCAGATGCGGATTCCACGGGCACTCTGGAAGTAGTACCAGTACATGACAACGTGGACGATCAGGTTGAGGGTGATGGGCACCCAGGAGACGGCGGTAGAGCCGATGAGCTGGGTGTAGCAGAGCAGAGCGGTGGCGCCATGGTGGTAGGTGTGTAGGAAGGTGAGTGGCTTCTTCTTGAGCACGAGGAAGACGGTATCAAGGAGCTCGAGGTATTTGGTGAGGTAGGTCAACTAAACAACATTCGTTAGCACGGAATTAACGGAGTAAATGGGCTGCAGATTGGACATGGACCAGGGGGGGTGCACCCACATAGTAGAGCAGAACCAACGGCTTGGTCCACCCGCCGGCGTGGTCGCAGATGGCGAAGAAGATGCCCTTCCGCGCCACGGTGGGCAGCAGCTCCTCGACGTAGAGGACAAGCAGGATAAAGCTGACAGCTGTCAACACAAAGTTGTGCACCATGAAGATACCGTTGAGTTTCATGGCAGGACGGCTGCGCATGAGCTCGCGGCCACCGAAGATGATGACATAGTAGGATATCAGGGCGATGGCGGTGGCCCTGAGCGTGGACATGGGCGTCTCATCGACGACGAAGCGGAAGTCATCTGCGGAATAGCCCTTGACGGCAGTGAAGAAGTAGTCGAAGATGGGCCATAGATGGACGCCAAACGGACGATCTATCGAGGGAGCGGAGACGGAGAAGGGGATGTTGGAGAGCAGGTTGGCGGACATGGCTGAAATATTATAGATACGTTATTTTTTTTTTTAAATGCGGTCTAATCTGGTAGAAGTCGTAATCGCCCGCGTGTGTCTAGTTTCTAGAAGTCTAGCGGCAGCGCGACGGCAGAGGCGGAACAGCGCAGAAGAAAGAGGCCCGAATCAAAAGGAGTGATGATCCGAGTCAGCCGGCGACGAGAGCAGCCGGCGTCAGGGCGGGTGTGGGTGTCAATGGCTGCGATATAGGGCACTTGTTGAATAGGGGTCGGTCTGGACGGAGCGAGTCTCAGGTCTGGGTTCTAAGAAATGAAGCCAAAAGGATAACGATTAAAAGAGGTAGACGGGAAGCATTAGAAAAAGAAGAAGAAGAAGAAGAACAAGCAAGAAGAGAAGACGAGAGAGAGAGAGAGAGAGAGAGAGAGAGAGAGAGACAGAGAGAGAGAGTTGACGGATCGCGAGGAAGGAAGAAGCCAGAAAGTTGGACTTTTGGATGTAACTTTTTTTTTGGTTGAGAAAAGCTTATGTCAGCGCCACTTAGTAAGCAAAGGGGTACCGAGGTATGACGATGATGATGATATAGATGATATAGATGATGATGATAGAGATGATATAGACGATATAGACGATATAGACGATATATTTGCTGCTCTATACTATTAAGGGAGTAGTCTGATTTACCGTCTGGCACCGGCTGAATGTTAGTACGGCTGGGTTCAAGATTAGTGTGTTGGCCGGCGTCTTGAATAGAAGCAACATTACGCTTTACTCTTACCTACTGTCCACCTCCAGAGTCTTTATCCGTCCAGGATTCCTCGGCGAGAGGGCTTAAGCCTTGGGTACATGGAATATCGACTCCCCGAGCTATACCCATCATCCAAATAAAAGTTGAAAAGACACGGCGGCGGAGGTCCATATTCCGTTTCCTCCTCAGTTTCCTCTTTCTCCGACGCCCCCATCTCATCTGATGAGTCAAATTCCTCTGATTCGGATGCCCAGTCGTATTCCTCTAGCCATAGGCCAGAATCATACGTTTTATGCCGTCCACTTGGTATTGGCTCCTCAACTCCAGTGACTTTCTCTATGTCGTTCTTCCCTTTGTCGTTTCTTCCTGAAGATGAAATTTGGTCCGTGTGATATTGGCATTCACCCGGTTTCTACCCACGTATGACTAGTTGTTGCAAATTCGGGGGTAGTACCTCGTGCGGTTGAAAAGAGGGGAGAGGATGTCCACTGATATCACTCGGTTTTCCCAGGAGCAAGTCGACCCCAATGCTAAGGTGCGTCAAAGCAGTAAAATACTTCAACGATTTGATAAACTGGTTAGGCAGGGAAGTAGAGGATTCGAAGTTTGAGTTTTCATTAGTGAGCGTTTCATCATCCTTCTCAGCCTGCAAATCGGCGTCTACGTCAAGGTTAAGCATTCGTAGAGTAGAGCAATGAAGGAGTAGCGTCTCTTGTAGGTCCAGTGGATAGATGTAACCGGGTTCATCCCCTGGGTGATGTTGTCGACCTCCAACGGTGTAGGTGAATTCCTCAAGTATCTTCGGCTGTCTGATAATATCGGCAAGATGGCCGGATGGCATATTAGAGTCATTAATACGGATTCCTGAACTTAGAAGTACCAGGAGTAATACACTCGGAGTTTCTCCAGTATTCAGAGGCGCATACATAGTTAATGCTTATTGTCCTAATGCTTGGTAGGTGGTCGAAATAGCCCATTTGCTTTAGAAGATCAGCTCTGATGTAATTAGCTGTGCGGGTAGGAACTCCGTAGCAAATGTTCACAACAACTAGTTTCTGAAAGCAATTCGAGACCGTAGATTTGTTGATCCTCTCCATAAATGGAGAGACCAAGGATCTTGATATTGGGGGATTTCATTATCAGCGCTATTGCAAAGACATGCGCAGCAGAGGCCTCCAGTCCAAGTATTAAAGACCTCCTAGGCATAGTCGGAGCAGAAAGTAAATTTAGCCTGTCAAGAGGCATGTTAGCCAAGTATCTTGCATTATTGGGGTCTGAACAGGAATAGAAACATTTGGGCGGCGTCAGGTGCATATGCATATTGCATCCAAAGCCAGGCTTTTTCCACAACATCGTCTTCAAAGCCGGCGCTCCTGATTGCATCTTTGAACAGCTCACTCTTCCCGAGGCCGGGAAACCTTCGACGCTCCTCCGGCAGAAGCGTGTTTTTTGGAGCGCAGAAACCCCAAAAATCGTTTGATGGAATGGCCTCTAGTTCGTGTAAATATTTCCCTGAATAAGACCGTTGGAGGATATTGGCCAGTTTTGTAAATGCTTCTCGACAGCAACGCTTTGTTCTGAGTCGGATTTGGTGATACTGGCGGCGTGTGGCTGGGTCGATAAGGTGGTAGAAACTCCGGCAGACAAGTGATAGACTTGAGTATCTCGCGAAAGGAGTTGAGATACGCGGCAACCTCCTGGACGAGCTCGAGAGGAAGCGTGTCGAGTCCTCCCATCGTCCTATCTCGCAGTTTCGAACAGTGATATGTTCGTGCAATGCATGACTTTTAAAGGCCTTTCTCATTAACAATGGAGCTTTGGATAGATATTTTTCTTAATACCTAACGTAAATATTGTTAGATGTAGTTAGAAAGCAGTGAACTAGATCCGGATCATCATTCAAACGGGCTGTTGGTTTAGTGGTATAATCGCCGAATTTCATCACAAATACTTCCGGAATAGTGCGCGAATGCCTTCTTGTGAATTTATATAAATTCCTCTATAATTTCTCTATAATTCCTATGAATTCTTGGCGTTTTACCAGAATATAGGTATAAGGGACCCTAGAAAAGACGGGAGAGTTATCTAATTAATATCTAACTAACTTTTAACTACCCTGGCTTTAGCTCGTGTATTCTTTCTATTTTCCTACCTCCCCTGCACGTATCCTCTACTAATAAGGGCTATAAAACTACCCACATACTAGGTGTGTATATATTATATAATGATCCTACCTTCTTATATAATAACTAAGGTAGGCTCTAACCTTGGGCGCTTAGAGAGATAACCTATATAACTAAAAAGTCTAGGTAACGTATAGCTTTCTGCACTTCTACCCTTTTTTATAAATACTAGGGCCTCTTGGCTATAAAGAGATTAATATAACATATATATAATTTATAGCTCTCTTTCTATAGTCCTTTTACTATTATAATATATAGAGTATAATCTACTAGATATAGTGGACCGCTATATTACCTTTTTTATAAGTTTGGACTTTCTATTTGTCCCTAATAAGTAAATTAATATTACTAAAAGCTAAGAGGTTTACTATATCTGAATCTTATAAAAATTATTACTTTTATCTTTTTGGTTTCTAATTAAGCTATCTAAAGCTATTAATATACTAAAAGCTAAGCAAAAGTCTACTAAGTTCTACTAAACGGGGAACCTATAGGGGAATTATACTAAATTTACGGCGGAAGGGGAATTAAAATCTATATACCTAGTATTTAAGCTAACATCTACGTATAATATTATTATAATTAAGAAAAGCTAAAAACCGCTAGTTATAGACTACCGCTAGTATATTATAAAGACCTCTTATCTAAATATTGTGAACCTAAAGGCTACGTATATTAATAGGGAAACCGTTTACTTTATATATAAGCGGATATAGCTATCTATTAAGTATATTTACTTAAGCTTGCGGCTTAAGAATATTTATATTACTATAATCTACTAAGAGGTTTAATACTTTTATATTTCCCTTTCCTTATAAGGCTCCTAGCTAAAAATTATTTAGCTAGGTCCTTCTTAGTATATTTTATATTTATAAGGAACTATATATCGTATATAGTAATATAAGTTATAGTAATATTTTTATATCACTTACTAGCTATATTAAAATAGATAAGATAGGGTACTAGAATATATACCCTTAATCTACTACTTATTAATTACCCGTATATATAACTTCTAAGTGATATTAGAGTAAGTATATTATTATAATAGAATAAGAAAAATCTTAGTATCTAAGTAATTAGCTATATAATCCGAAAGATCATAGAACTAGAAAACAGTAACTTAAATCTACATATGTTTTCTCTTAGAGATTCTTTAAGATAGAATCTAGATTTACTTAACTTCTTTAAATAGGCTAAGAATTCATTAATAACGGACTTCCTTAATATATATATATTCTATTAACTTTATCTCTAGATTCTTTACTAATATAAATAGTATATATTTCTAATATAGTTTAAAAATAGCCCAGAGTATCTAGGCCCGCCAGCTATAATCGCCTTAAGACGTACAAAAATTAAATAGAAGACTTATAATCTTTAATATTTAAGAATACATAATTAAATTAAATAAATATAGAAGTAGTTTAATCTAAAGCGAGAGTTAAGTATATCTTATATACCTAGATTAGTTTAGTCTAATAATTCTAGAAAGGTATCTAGTAAGGCGTTAAGTAGTAAGATGCTCAAGATATTTAGAAGCCTAGTTAATTTGGGCTATAGCTTACTGCCTAGAATAATAATGCCTAATCCTTTACCTAGAAAGAGTAGACTAGGGATAGGTGAGCAAGGCTGGCTATCTATATAATATAAAGATACTATAGGGCAGAACCCTTTTATCTATATAAGCGCTTTAATATATCCTACTATAGTGATAAGCGGTGGTTATTATACTATAAAGCCTACCCTAAAACTCTAAAGAAAGAGCCTTTTATATAAAAAGTATAAGAAAAGTAATCTATAATTCTAAATCGATCTATCTAGTAATAACTATATAGAATCCTAGTATAGATTAGGCCTCTATATATAGGCCCTTTTTATTAGTATACTAACTAAAGAAGTAGTATTATTACTTAATACCTCTTATTACTCTAATATAGCTAATAATTTAGAAAAGGCTAAGGGGAAAGAAAAGGAGGAACTATATATTAGAGAAATATTATATAGAGTTATAGTACCTCTAGCCGTGGTAAATACTATTATATTTTCTAGCAAATAATTAAAAGAGAAGTAAAAGGAAATCAACTATAATATAGTATAATAAAAGCTAATAAGGAATTAAAGAGGTTTAGGAGATTAAGGATTAAACCAAAAGTAAAGGTACTAGTTTTATATTAGTTTACCAAAAGCTTATTAAAGTTTATTATTATATTCTTTTTAGCCTTCTATCTTTTTATTAATAGTATTAGTAATATTAAATACCTAATATAATATTATAATAAAGTTGTATTTATCTTAGTATTAATTATATATATTTTCTCTAAGGAGTCTCCCTTAAATTCTATTAATAAATAGATAGAAGATAGTAACTGGGTTTTAAAGGGCAGATGGGTACTAAAAGGTACCTATCTTCCATCCTCTTATTATTATTATTAATAGCTATGGTTCTTATTTTACTTTAAGTTCTTCTTAGACTAGAACTTATATAAATTCCGTCTATATTTCTTTATATTTATCTTTGTTAATAGTGTCGACAAAATCGCCTATAAGCCAATAAGATAGGTAAGTTATCTCAATTGGTAGAGAATATCTCTATTTAAGATCTATAAGTAAGGTAATATTCCACTTCTTATTAACAAAGATATTACTCTAATAGAGATTAGCTAAGGAGAATATAAATAGCCCTCGGTGTAGATCTTATTAGAAAAAGAGAGGGATTAAAATATATATTTTAGCGAAAGTTGTTATCTATTATAAAAAATCTGATCTATTATTAATCGCATTTGGTTAATAAAGTAGATAGCTATTATAAAGACTAATAATATTAGTAGCATAGAAGTTGGTAGTTAAATATATATAATTATAAGGAATATCTATTAGGATTTTATTATTCTTTAGTTATTAAATTTTGAGAGTTAAGGGCCGATTTAATAATAAGATAAAGCTCTTATTATCTATAATACATAACCTAATATAGAGCAAAGGGACACGGGCAAGGTTTAGTATTATATAAGTAAGACTTTAGAATAACGTTGTCCTTAGAGTAGTGTTTAAATTTCTAAACCAAGTATCTAAGAGTATTCTTCTTTGACTTAGCTTAATATATTTTATTAGAATATAACTAAGGTCTAATAGGATCACAATAGGATGGTGGACGTATCAAGATAGAATTATATAATCAGACTATATAAATTTATTAATTCATAAAAGGATTTAGTAAGATATATAGTAATAGTATTTAATAAGAAGAGGTAGATTCTTTATTATAGTAAACTAGGGCTATTAGCTAGCTTCGTTGGCATTAAAAATATAAAAGGGAGACTTACTAATTCATCTAATAATAGTAAGAATCTATAAAGTTATAGGATAGGGATATTAGAATAATTTTCTTAAAGTTATATATAAGTGCCGGCTTTATATCTAATTTTCTTATTAGAGTTACTAGGCCTAAATGCCTCGCTAACCTTAAATGGAAGAGGTAAATAAAGAAGGATACGATTTCTAAGCTAGTATCTTATTTAGTCTTAAATCGTGACTAGGATATATAGATTAAACTACCCTTGAGCTAGGTTACTAAATCTACTATATAGTATCTGTTACAGACCACCTGCGGCGCAGCCCCAGGATATACACTCATTGGACAGGAGGATCACGGGCCAGGCCTTGAAGGCACTAGTCACGTGACTAATAGCGATAGGACCGATAGGACGGGCTTGGTAGCTTTCTATCAATACTATCATAACAACTAATAGAAGTGATAGGAACCCCTTGGTGGAGAACTATCATACTTATTACTAGATATATACTATATATATAAAGATGCTCATTACCTTAGGATCAAGAGTCTTATACTTGCGATCAAACCAGCTATAGTTTTACTATACTGCTCAATACAAAGCACCATTCTAGTTGTCTTATACTATATTTACTGAATACCCCTTTGCCTATTAACGCAGGTCAACTTTGTCTTTACTGCTTATAAGGACCTTTAGCCTTCATCCAACCTAGGCACTGACTGAAGCCATACTTAGAACTGAGGGATAGTCTTACTATAGTATTTTATCTTGCCTTAGTATCAAGCTATCTTCTATAATAACTTACTTCTAATCTAAGCTTTCCCTAAGACCTTTGTACCTTCTGTCTTACGGCAGGTGTGAACCTCTAATCACCTTTAGATAATCAAGGAGCGCCGTCAGCTTGTGATATTGATCGCCCTGACTTTATAGTTATAAAGAGGCATAATCAATTTTGACTTGATAGAGCCCCGACTTCATAGTTATAAAGAGGCAAAAGTAATTCTAACTTACTAGAGCCACTATACTGTCATAGACACTTCGACCTGAGTGACTTACGATTATATATCAAGAAGGACAAAACTAGGTACCTATCACCCTACCCCTAAGAGTATACTAACTATAGGAATATACCAAAGCAAGACGAGCTAATATGTTATTAGCAAGTGGACCAACCACTAACACCAACGCCTTGTTAGGGCAAATGCGACAGAAAATCATTGAGTTGGAAAAAAGGGTTGAAGAGTAACCTAACGATGAGTAGCTGGATAAGACTAACAAATAAGTAGAAGAATAATAAAGATTACTTAATAAATGCAAAGATATTATTAAATAGACTTTAGAATAGATTAAAAGTCATAAAGACGCTATTAATATACTTAGAGTCAGAACTAGAGATAAAAGAACTACTATTAAGATCTATGAACCTAATACTTATAAAGGAGACCGTGCCAAACTAGAACACTTCCTAGGGGAATGTGATATCTATCTGGTAACTAAATTAGGACTTACTAATATAGAAAAAGTTATCTTTGCAGAATCCTATATGCAAGCGGTAGCGGCAATATGGTTCAAACCATATCTTGAGGACTGGACTAATATTAGAAGATGACCCATACTATACGCGGATGTACTCAACAGCTACACATGATTCAAACAAGTACTTAGACAATTCTTTAGAGACATTGATAGAAAGAGGACCCTATAACGCAAACTACAGGGACTCAGATAAATCAGGGACGCAGCGCAGTACGCAGCGCAACTATAGCAGATCTATCAAGAATTAGGAATCCACAACGATGAGCAGAAAATGGCTATATTCAAACAAGGATTAAAACCAGAAACCCAATACAAAACCATCAAGATGGGACCATATAATAGTTTCAAATGAATGGTTGAAATGGCAGTACGCATCGATAATCAACTCTATAACCTACAAAATATATAATAAGGAAAGAACACTTTCTAGAAAGTAAACCAATATAAAGGGTCAAATAAACGCAATAATTACGGCACCACACCCATAGAATTAGACGCTATCAAAAAATGACTTTATAATACTAAGAAAAGCAAAAGATATAGAGACAAGAAGCTATATTTCTACTATAAGAAACCTAGGCATATCGCAAAAGACTATAGAAAGAAATAAAGATATACTAAGAAGCACCTTAACACTACTACTATGTCTAAGACTAGTAGCTATAAGAAGGAATAGGGTAGAGAAGGCTACTAAGACTCAAAAAATATCAGATAATACCTTAGGGCAATAAGGAAAGTCACCTATCTATAGCCACCAGAAAACGAACTCGACAATATATATAAATAAGTACTTAATATATAGTAACAATAAGAATAGCAGAAACAGAATAAATAGATTGAATAAGGAAAATAACCAGCATTGATATGATAGAACGCGATGATAGGATAACAAATATATGATCCAGCAATAGGCCCAAACCAAGGAATTGTGACATTAGAATAAACAGACTTAGAAGGAGAAACTGAATCAGAATACAAAGATACATAGGAAACAAATAATTAGAAAAATAAAGTACCACAAATAATGTTCAAAGATAGTCACAAACTACTATAGGAACAAAGAGAGAAATATAATAACTAGATACCTAACAAACACTAGACAGTGTGTAAAGAAAAAGGACTATATTTCAGACACAATAAGGAAAAACAAACAGAAGTCAGAGACCCCAGGCACCCATGCCACGATGAATATAGATAGAACTACCACTACAAATACCACATCTTTAAAGAAATATAGAAATCAGGATAAAGATTTCATTATAAAAACTACATATAATATCTATTATATAGAGATAGTAAGAACATCCACTAAAGGTATTTTACCAACAAGGAATATCTAATACACACTAATAAATACTTAGAATAGATAGATAGAAAAAGTGTCAATATAATGGACCAAGAAAACATAACGCCACACAAACGACTAGAAGTCTTATACTAGAAAATAGGCAAATAAATCACTATGTAGTATAAAGGACACACTATATAGTTCAAAGGAAAAGCAGCAGTACAATATTAGTAAAAAACTACATGACATCTACGAAGATAGCTATAGCTCTAAAAGGGTCAAAAGGACTGAGCAACACAGACAATGAAGTACCTGGACAAGGACTCAATAAATGAACTCAGTTGGGAAGAACTGAATGAGGAAATTCAAACTTTAACTAGCACTGAAGGACCATAGAATAAAGCTTATGATTAATAAATTAAGATAATAGGAAATGGCCGATTTCAATAGTCTATAGTACTTAAAATAGATAGAAGTCTAGCTATAATAAGAGGAAAGAATCACTTAGCGATAGTAGTCTAATTAGTAGGGCTAAACGCGCAAGCACTAATCAATTTAGGAGCCACTAGGAACTTCATAGATCTGGAATTTGTGAAGTAGTCAGGGATTTATACCCAAACGAAAAAGGAACTATACAAATTGGGAGGACTTAATAAAGATTGGAATCAAAGAATCAACAAGGAAATCAGAGGTATAAAGGTATACGTTAAAGGATAGTATAAGGGAACAGAATGTTTCGACGTGATAAGCCTAGGGAGTTACGACATGGTCTTGGGACACCCTTGATTAGCAAAATATAACTCGACTATTAACTAGAGAGACAGCATATTGTGACTAGATGGTGGAAACCGCCGCTCTGATTAGAAGACTGATACCCTTGCGGCCACCCGCACTGAAAGAAGGGATTAAGGTTAGATACTAGGTAAGACGCCCTAGGTCGAAACGGGAATGATAGAAACTACAAACAATTGATCAATAAAGAAGTAGGAAATGGTTTACCAAACGGAGGAAGCTACTGAAATAAATAAACTACGATAATAGATACTGAAGGAGTATCATGACCTAATTAAGGTATTTAGAGAATAAGAATCATTAGAAAGCTTGCCAGAATATCAGGTATGGGATTATGAGATACCCCTAGTGGAAGGGAAGACGCCTGCATATAAACCTATATATAGGTTGATTAAGATAGAACTCGAAGCATTATAAAAATATATTAATGACAACTTAGTAAAAGAATATATATGACAATTATAATTACTAGTAGGATACCTAATCATCTTTGTACTAAAGAAAGATAGAAGTCTATAATTATGTATAGATTATTAACAACTTAACAATATAATAATCAAGAACTGATATCTATTACCACTTATTAATAAGATATAAGACAGATTTAGAGGAATAATATACTTCATAGCATTAGATATATAAGAAGCCTACTACTAGATATAAATAAAAGAAGGCGAAGAATAGAAAATAGTATTTAGGACATGATTTGGATTATATGAATTCTTGGTTATACCTTTTGGATTAACTAACGCACTAGTAATATTCCAGGCGCTTATTAATAACGTGCTATGCGAATATTTGGATATATTTATAGTAGTATATTTGGATAACGTTCTGATATTTACTAAAGGAATCTAAGAAGACTATATAGAAAAAGTCAGGCAAGTACTTAAGAAACTTAAAAAGTATGAGTTTTACCTTAAAGTATTAAAGTGTGAATTCTATAAATAATTAGTTAAGTTCTTAGGACACATTATATTAATAGAAGGAATCTAGATGGACTCGGATAAGATCAGAGCTATTATTAATTAGCCTACGCTGATAATAGTTAAAGAAGTATAATAGTTCTATAGACTAGTGAATTATTATTGATAATATATATATAAATTCTTAGTAATAGTAAAACCCCTGATAGACCTATTTAGGAAGGCAAAAGAGTTTATTTGGGGAACTAATAAAGAATAAGTATTTAAAGAACTTAAGGAAAAGTTTAGTTAAAGAGATATGCGAATACACTTTGACCTAAATAAAGAAAGTTATTTTAATATAGACGCATTAGACTATGCGATTAGAGTATGGTTATAATAAAAAGATAATATAGGAAAACTAAGATTGGTTATATACTATGTAAGAACCATGACCCCTATAGAATAGAATTATGATATCTATGATAAAGAATTACTAGTAATTATTGCAGTATTTAAGAGATAGAAATAAGAGCTCCAAGGAGTAAGGCATCTAATCACAGTTATTAGCGACCACCAGAATCTAACATACTTTATAATAACTAAGGAACTCACTTATTGATAGTTGAGATGGTATACTAAGGTGCTAGCCTACTATAACTTTAAAATATAATATTATAAAGGAATAGAGAATGCCTTCACAGACGCGTTAAGTAAAAGATTAGATTTAATAATAAAGAAAAGAGAATCTAAAGTAATATTATATCTAGATTCAGATACTAAGGGTATGATCCTAGATTAGTAAGTATTGAGGGCTACTTGAATGGTCACGATCAAGGAAGACACTCTGATAAACAAAATATAAAAAGTAATAATAAAAGATCCCTTATTTAAACAAATTAAGGATAAAAAAATATAAAAAGAAAAACGGAATACTTCTATATCAAGGCTTGATATATATACTTAGAGAAGTATAACCATGAATACTAAGAGATAACCATAACGCAAAAGTTGCAAGACATTTTGGAATTAAAAAAACTATAGACCAAATTATATAAAACTACTATTAGCTAGGAATATGGAGAGAGATTAGATAATATATCTAGGAGTGTGAAGTTTGCTAATAAAATAAATTAGAACAATACGCGCTATATAGACTCCTATAGCCTATACTATATAAGAAAATAGCATAGAAATCAATGGTGATAGACTTTATAGTCAAGCTACTAAAGTTAATAGAGCCATAAATGGGCATTTAATACGATTTGATATTTATAGTTATAGATAGATTAATAAAGTATACTTATTTTATACTATTTATTAAAAAGACTATATTACTGGAAACAGTATATATTCTATTATAACATGTCTTTACAGATAAAGGATTACTAGATAAAATTATATTAGATAGAGATATAAGATTTATATATAAATTCTAGATAACACTTACTAAAAGAATAGAGATTAAATAGAAAGCCTTAACGGCATATCACCTATAAATAGATAGATAAAGCGAAAGGATAAACCAAATGGTGGAATAGTACCTAAAATACTATATTAACTATAAATAGGATAACTAGGTTTCACTACTACTAATAGCATAGCTCGCCTATAATAAAGTAAAGAACGCCTTAACAGGCATGACACCTTTCTTTATAAACTATAGAAGAGAAATAGAAATAATAAAAATACTAAAAAAAGGCAAGACGTATATTTTAGAAGTAGAGGTTTTAGCAGAATAAATATATAAACTCTATAAACACCTATAGTTAGATCTTGAATTCTTGAACTATAGAATAAAATAACTACTATAACTAATAGCATGTTGTCACAAGCTGACGGCGCTCCTTGATTACCTAAAGGTGATCAGAGGTTCACACCTGCCGTAAGACAGAAGGTACGAAGGTCTTAGGGAAAGCTTGGGTTGGAGGTGAGTCGTTGTAGGAGACGGCTCGGTACCGGGGCGAGATAGAATACTATAGCGAGACTATCCCTCAGTTCCAAGTGTGGCTTCAGTCAGTGCCTTGGTCGGATGAAGGCTGAAGGTCCTTGTGAGCAGTGAAGACAAAGTTGACCTGCGTCAATGGGCAAAGGGGTATTCGGTGAATATAGTATAAGACAACTGGAATGGTGCTTTGTATTGAGCAGTATGGTAAAACTGTAGCTGGTTTGATCGCGAGTATAAGACTCTTGATCCTAAGGTAATGAGCGTCTTTATATACATGGTATATATCTAGTGATAGGTGCGATAGTCCTCCGCCAAGGGGTTCCTATCACTCCTATCGGTTGTTGTGATAGTATCGATAGGAAGCTGCCAAGCCCGTCCTATCGGTCCTATCGCTATTGGTCACGTGACTGGTGCCCTCAAGGTCTGGCCCGTGATCCTCCCGTCCAATGAGTGTATATCCTGGGGCTGCGCCGCAGGTGGTCTGTAACATCATCCCCTCCTTTCTCAACAAGTCGTCCCGACGCACGCATATATAAACCTGGTTGGTTTCCCTTCTCCTTGGTTTATTATTGTGTTTTCTTGAGTATGCCTCGCCATGGCTCGTTCTAAGGGTGTTGCTGATGTTCCAAAGTCTTCCAAAGATTCTTCCTCCATCCGTGCTCGTGTGCTAAAAGAAAACGTTGCGAAGACTGGTGTCGCGATGCCTTCCCGTTGTGTTCGTTGTTTGGAGAATGGCGACCTCTGTGTCATGTCGTCTCATTCCACAAAGTGTTTGAAGTGTATCCGTGCGGGTCGTCCTTGTGTTCGCGATCGTGCACCTTCTTCGTCTGACTGGGCCAAAGTTTGGCGTGAAAAGGAAAAGTTGGAGTTAAAAGAGCGTGAGGCTCGCGAGGAATCTCGGCGAATTCGCGAAGCCTTTCAAAAAGCATTAAATGATTCCGATGCCCGTCTCGATCGTCTTGCTCGTCAGCGCGAGTTCCTTCAGAATCGTATCGGCAAGTTTGTTGAATCGTCTGTCGAGACCGTGGAGGAGTTGGAAAAGCTGGAGGAAGAGGAGAGTCGTCTGGCCGAGCTCCAAGAGCATGACTTCCAACGGCTCCTGAGTGAACTGAGTTCTTCGTCCAACCTTACTTCGTTCCTGGATCCTGCTCTGCTGGTCTCTTCTCCTGACGCTGAGTCCGCCGGTGAAACTCCTTCACTAGGCGCGGTGAATCCTTCAGGTGTCTAGCTGGCTCGTAAGTGTTTTCTGAGAAGTCGTATCCTTTCCATTTGACCAAGTAGTGAGTTCGTCCGCTAATCACTCTCTTGTCTAGGATCTTTTCAACTTCATATTCTTTTTCTTGATTTTCTGGTTGTATTTCTGGTTCGTATGGTTTGGCGTTCTGGGGTGCTTTTTCAATTAGTGAGACGTGAAATGTTGGGTATATTTGCATGTGGTCTGGAAGTTGGAGTTTGTAATTGAGTTGTCCAATCCTTTCCAAAATCTTGAATGGTCCCAGTTTCTTGTGGTCCAATTTGTCGCTTGGTCTCAATGTCTTGATGTTTCGTCGAAGTAGGAATACTTTTTCCCCCTTCTTAAAGTCTGGCGCTTCCACGTGCCGTTGGTCGTAGTAGTGTTTCATTCTGTAGTTCAAGAATTCGAGATCCAACTGTAGGTGTCTGTGGAGTTCGCGCATCTGTTCTGCCGAAACCTCTGCTTCTAAGGCGTGTGTTTTGCCTTCTCTTGGTGTTTTTATCGTTTCTGTTTCTCTTCCGTAATTTGCAAAGAAAGGTGTCATGCCTGTCGAGGCGTTCTTCGCTCCGTTGTAGGCGAGCTGTGCCATTGGTAGTAGTGAAACCCAGTCATCCTGTTCATAGTTGATGTAGCATCTCAGGTACTGTTCCACTGTTTGGTTCATCCTTTCGCTTTGTCCGTCTGTCTGTGGGTGATATGCCGTTGAGGCTTTCTGTTCAATCCCCATTCTTTCAGTGAGTGTCGTCCAGAATTTACACATGAATCTTGTGTCTCTGTCTGATATAATTTCGTCCGGTAATCCTTTGTCTGCGAAGACATGTCGTAATAGGATGTATGCTGTCTCCGGTGATGTGGTCTTTTCGATAAATGGTATGAAATAGGTATACTTCGTCAGTCTGTCCGTGACTGTAAGTATCGAATCGTATTGAATGCCCGTTCGTGGCTCTGTTGACTTCGGTAGCTTGACTATAAAGTCCATCGCTATTGATTTCCATGCTGTTTCTTTGTATGGTATAGGCTGTAAGAGTCCATATGGCGCGTGTCGTTCTGATTTGTTCCGTTGACAAACTTCACACTCCTGGATGTATCGTCTGATCTCTCTCCACATGCCTGGCCAATAATAGTTCTGCGTTATTCGGTCCATGGTTTTCTCAATTCCGAAATGTCCTGCAACTTTTGCGTCGTGGTTGTCTCTTAGTATTCGTGGTCGTACTTCTCTGGGTATGTATATCAGTCCTTGATATAGAAGTATTCCGTTTTCCTTTTTGTATTTTTCGTCGTCGTCCTTGATTCGTTCGAATAAGGGATCTTTTATTATTGCTTTTCGTATTTCGTTCGTCAGAGTGTCTTCCTCGGTCGTGACCGTTCGAGTAGCTCTCAATGCTTGCTGATCTAAGATCATACCCTTGGTATCTGGATCTAGATGCAATATTGCTCTGGATTCTCTTTTCTTCGTCATTAAATCTGGTCTTCTGCTCAACGCGTCCGCGAAGGCATTCTCTGTTCCTTTGCAGTGTTGTATTTTGAAGTTGTAGTAGGCTAGCACCTCGGTATACCATCTTGACTGTCGACGTGTGAGTTCCTTAGTCGTCGTAAAGTATGTCAGGTTCTGGTGGTCGCTGATAACTGTGGTCAGATGCCTTGCTCCTTGGAGCTCTTGCTTCCATCTCTTAAATGCTGCAACAATTGCTAGTAATTCTTTGTCATGGATATCATAATTCTGTTCTGCAGGGGTCATGGTTCTTGCGTAGCATGCAACCAATCTTAGTTTTCCTGTGTCGTCTTTTTGTTGTAACCGTGCTCCGATCGCACAGTCTGATGCGTCTGTATCGAGATAACTCTCTTTGTTCGGGTCGAAGTGTATTCGCATGTCTCCTTGACTAAACTTTTCCTTAAGTTCTTTGAATGCTTGTTCTTCATTGGTTCCCCAAATAAACTCTTTTGCCTTCCTGAATAGGTCCGTCAGGGTTTCGCTGTTGCTGAGAATTTGTGTATGTATTGTCGATAATAATTCGCTAGTCCGTGGAACTGTTGTACTTCTTTGACTGTTGTCGGCGTAGGCCAATCGATAATGGCTTTGATCTTGTCCGGGTCCATCTGGATTCCTTCTGTTGACACGATATGTCCTAGGAACTTGACTGATTGTTTGTAGAATTCACACTTTGATGCTTTGAGGTAAAGCTCGTACTCTTCAAGTTTCTTGAGTACTTGCCTGACTTTTTCTGTGTGGTCTTCTCGGGTTCCTTTAGTAAATATCAGGACGTCGTCCAGGTATATTACCACAAATATGTCCAAATATTCGCGTAGCACGTTGTTGATAAGTGCCTGGAATGTTGCTGGTGCGTTGGTTAATCCAAAAGGCATAACCAAGAATTCGTATAATCCGAATCGTGTCCTGAATGCTGTTTTCCATTCTTCGCCTTCTTTCATTCGTATCCGGTAGTAGGCTTCTCGTATGTCCAATGCCGTGAAGTATGTTGCTCCTCCAAATCTGTCTTGTATCTCATCAATGAGTGGTAATGGGTATCGGTTCTTGATCGTTATATCGTTAAGTTGTCGGTAATCCACGCATAATCGTAGGCTTCCATCTTTCTTTGGTACAAAGATGATTGGGTATCCTGCTGGTGATGTCGATTGTCGTATATATCCTTTTTTCAAGTTGCTGTCGATGTATTTCCGTAGTTCTTCGAGTTCTGTCTCGGTTAATCTGTATGTGGGTTTGTATGCAGGCGTCTTCCCTTCCACTAGGGGTATCTCATGATCCCATGCCTGATGTTCCGGCAAGCTTTCTGATGGTTCTCGTTCTCTGAATACCTCGATTAGGTCGTGATATTCCTTCGGTATCTGTTGTCGTAGTTTGTCCATTTCAGTAGCTTCCTCCGTTCGGTGAACCGTTTCCTGCTTCTTTGTTGATCGATCGTTTGCAGTTCCTGTCGTTCCCGTTTCGACCTGGGGCGTCTTGCCCAGTATCTGACCTCGATCCCTTCTTTCGGTGCGGGTGGCCGCAAGGGTATCAGTCTTCTGGTCAGAGCGGCGGTTTCCACCATCTAGTCACAATGTGCCGTCTCTCCAGTTAATAGTCGGGTTGTGTTTCGCTAACCAAGGGTGTCCCAAGACCATGTCGTAACTCCCTAGGCTTGTCACGTCGAAACATTCTGTTCCCTTGTACCGTCCTTTGACGTGTACCTTCATACCTCTGGTTTCCTTGTCGATTCTTTGGTTCCAATCTTCGTTAAGTCCTCCCAGTTTGTATGGTTCCTTTTTCGTTTGGGTATGAATCCCTGACTGCTTCACAAATTCCAGATCTATGAAGTTCCCAGTAGCTCCTGAATCGATCAGTGCTCGCGCGTTTAGCCCTGCCAATTGGACTACTATCGCCAAGTGATTCTTTCCTCTTGTTGCAGCTAGACTTCTGCCTGTTTTAAGTCCTGTAGACTGTCGAAATCGTCCGTTTCCTATCGTCTTGGTTTGTTGATCATGAGTTCCGTCGTACGGTCCTTCAGCACTAGTTAAAGTCTGAATTTCCTCATTCAGTTCTTCCCAACTGAGTTCGTCTGTCGAGTCCTCGTCTAGGTACTCTGTCGTCTGTGTTGCTCGGTCTTTCCGACTCTCTTGGAGCTGTAGCTGTTTTCGTAAGTGTCGTGTCGTCTTCAACCAATATCTGGTTGCCGCTTTTCCTTCGAACTGTGTGGTATGTCCTTCATACTGCACAGTGATTTGTTTGCCTGTTTTCCAGTATAAGACTTCCAGTCGTTCGTGTGGCGTTATGTTTTCTTGGTCCGTTACATTGACACTTTTTCCATCTATCCATCCTGAGTATTTGTCGATGTGTACCAGACACTCCTTGTCTGTACAATACCTCCAGTGGATGTCCTTGCTATCTCTGCACGATGGACATTTCATGCAGTTTTCGTAGTGAAATCTTCGTCCTGATTTCCATGTTTCTTTGAAGATGTGGTATTCGCAGTGGCAGTCCCACCCGTATTCGTCGTGGCATGGGTGCCTGGGGTCTCTGACTTCTGTCTGTTTTTCCTCGTTGTGTCTGAAGCATAGTCCTTTCTCTTCGCACACTGTCCAGTGTTCGTCGGGTATCTGGTTATCGCATTTCTCTCTTTGTTCCCGTAGTTGTTCATAACTATCTTTGAACGTTATCCGTGGTGCTTCGTTTTCCCAGTTATTCGTTTCCTGCGTATCTTCGTATTCTGATTCGGTTTCTCCTTCCGAGTCTGTTTGTTCTGGTGTCACAATTCCTTGGTTGGGCCCTGTCGTTAAGTCGTGTTCGACGTCTGTTGGTAGTTCCGATCTTTCCGTGACGGTTCGTCTGTGTTTTTCTAGTGTTCGTAATTCTTGTCGTAATAGATCGTTGTGCTGTTCTGTTGTGATTCCGTCGGTTCGGCATCTCAGGAGTCTTCGGTATTCTTCCTCCGTGAGTCCGTTAGAACTTGATCCATACCCTACGACTGCGTTCTGTCGTATCAGAGTAGGTCTCTTGCTGGTTGCCCTAAGGTATTGTTTGTCGTTCTGTGAGTCTTGATAGCCTCCTCTACCCTGCTCCTTCTCGTGGCTACTAGTCTTAGACGTAGTGGTAGCGTTGAGGTGTTTCTTGGTATCCCCTTGTTTCTTCCTGCAGTCTTTTGCGATATGTCCGGGTTTCTCGCAGTAGAAACATAGCTTCTTGTCCCTGCATCTTTTGCTTTTCTCGGTATTATAAGGTCGTTTTTCAGTGGCGTCCAATTCCATGGGTGTGGTGCCGTAGTCGTTGCGTTTGTTTGACCCTTTGTATTGGTTTGCTTTCCAGAAAGTGTTTTTCCCTTGTCGTATGTTTCGTAGGTTGTAGAGTTGATTGTCGATGCGTACTGCCATTTCAACCATTCGTTCGAAACTGTTGTATGGTCCCATCTTGATGGTTTCGTATTGGGTTTCTGGTTTTAGTCCTTGTTCGAATATAGCCATTTTCTGCTCGTCGTCGTGGATTCCTAGTTCTTGACAGATCTGCTGTAATTGCGCTGCGTACTGTGCTGCGTCCCTGGTTTGTCTGAGTCCCTGTAGTTTGCGTTGTAGGGTCCTCTTTCTGTCGGTGTCTCCGAAGAATTGTCTGAGTACTTGTTTGAATCGTGCGTAGCTGTTGAGTACATCCGCGTATAGTATGGGTCGTCCTCCGGTGTTAGTCCAGTCCTCGAGATATGGTTTGAACCATGTTGCCGCTGCCTCTCGCATATAGGATCCTGCGAAGATAACTTTTTCCGTATCAGTGACTCCTGGTTTAGTTGCCAGATAGATGTCGCATTCCCCTAGGAAGTGTTCCAGTTTGGCGCGGTCTCCTTTATAAGTATCGGGTTCGTGAATCTTGACGGTAGACCTCTTGTCTCCAGTTCTCACTTTAAGTGCATTGATGTCGTCTTTGTATCCTTCGATCTGTACCATAGTTTGTTCGACGGTGTCTCTGCAATCTTCAAGTAGTCGTCGTTGTTCTTCCACCTGCTTGTTGGTTTCGTCCAATTGTTCGTCGTTGGGTTGGTCGTCGATTCTTTTTTCTAATTCAAGGATCTTCTCCCTCATTTGCATGAGTAGGTTGTTGACATTGGTGGTGGGTCCACTTGCTGATGACATATTGGCTCGTCTTGCTTTGGTATATTCCTGTAGTTAGTATATTTTTCAGGGGTAGGGCGATACGTACCTAGTTTTGTCCTTCTTGATATATAATCGTAAGTCACTCGGGTCGGAGTGTCTATGACAGTATGGTGGCTCTAGTAAGTCGGAATTACTTTTGCCTCTTCGTAACCGTGAAGTCGGGGCTCTATCAAGTCGAAATTGATTATGCCTCTTCGTAACCGTGAAGTCGGGGCGATCAATGTCACAAGCTGACGGCGCTCCTTGATTACCTAAAGGTGATCAGAGGTTCACACCTGCCGTAAGACAGAAGGTACGAAGGTCTTAGGGAAAGCTTGGGTTGGAGGTGAGTCGTTGTAGGAGACGGCTCGGTACCGGGGCGAGATAGAATACTATAGCGAGACTATCCCTCAGTTCCAAGTGTGGCTTCAGTCAGTGCCTTGGTCGGATGAAGGCTGAAGGTCCTTGTGAGCAGTGAAGACAAAGTTGACCTGCGTCAATGGGCAAAGGGGTATTCGGTGAATATAGTATAAGACAACTGGAATGGTGCTTTGTATTGAGCAGTATGGTAAAACTGTAGCTGGTTTGATCGCGAGTATAAGACTCTTGATCCTAAGGTAATGAGCGTCTTTATATACATGGTATATATCTAGTGATAGGTGCGATAGTCCTCCGCCAAGGGGTTCCTATCACTCCTATCGGTTGTTGTGATAGTATCGATAGGAAGCTGCCAAGCCCGTCCTATCGGTCCTATCGCTATTGGTCACGTGACTGGTGCCCTCAAGGTCTGGCCCGTGATCCTCCCGTCCAATGAGTGTATATCCTGGGGCTGCGCCGCAGGTGGTCTGTAACACATGTAGAAGCGCCAGACTTTAAGAAGAGGGAAAAAGTATTCCTACTTTGATAAAATATCAAGATATTAAGACCAAGTAACAAATTAGACCACAAGAAACTAGGACTATTCAAGATTTTGGAAAAAATTAGACAACTTAATTATAAACTCTAACTCCTAGAATATATATAAATATACCTAATATTCTATATCTTATTAATTAAAAAAGTACTTTAAAATATTAAATTATATAAACTAGAAATATAACTAAAAAATTAAGAAAAAGAATGTAAAGTTAAAAAGATCCTAAATAAGAAAGTAATTAGTAGATAAACTTACTACTTAATTAAATAGAAGGGATATAATTTTTTAAAAAATACTTATAAATTAGCTAGGTATTTAAAGTATTTATAGCACTTAGTAAAGGACTTTTATTAATATATAAAGAATTAGTAGAAGGAAGACCTTTAAGAAGTTAATTAATAGAAAGATTATTAGAAAAGGGAGTATTAAAGAATAAATTAAAGAAATTCTATATCTTTTACTATAAGTAGGCCTAATCTTTAGAAAGTAAGGATTACATGGTTAGGGCTTATTTCTACTTAATATTAAAAGCTTTCAAATCCTCTACTATCTTTATATTAGAATAAAGAAATTTATTAGTATAAAAGTAAAGTAATTTTTATTATTTTTTAATCTAGGATAACTAATTAAAGAGCTTTAATATATATATTTAAATTTCTTCTTCCTTATATTTTAAATAATTAATAGCTTAAATAAGCTCATTTTAGTCTAAATCTAATATTAACTTCTTAGCGTTATAATACTTAATAGAATAAATATACTAATTATATTTTTTTAATTTTAAATTAGGATTAACTATATACTCTTTACCTAAATAGATATAATAAAAATGATAAATAGTTATAATCATACTAAATCTATTAATTTAATTAGTAAGATAGTTTTTATTAATAGTTAAGCTATAAGGAGATATAATTAGAATAGAGAATCTATAATTAAGGAAATAGAGAAAAAGGGAACTTATAGATATTTATATACTTATTAAGATAACTTAATAGGAAAAGAGGGGATAATATTATAGACTATCTATAGTATCGTCTTAGACTATATACTTATTAGATAAAGTAACTAAAATAGAAGAATTTAGTACTAGCTAGCTTACTAGCTTAGATATCTATAAATAGTAAGATAGTAGAGATAGTAAATACTAACTATACTAGTCTAGATATACTAGATAGTATAACTAATATAATTAATATATAAGATATATATAAAGAATACTTATTCCCTTAGGATTAAGAGTCTTATACTTATAATTAAACTAGCTATAGTTTTACTATACTATTTAATATAAAGTATTATTCTAGTTATCTTATATCATATTTACTAAATACCTCTTTATTTACTAATATAGGTCAACTTTATCTTTACTATTTATAAGGACCTTTAGCCTTTATTTATCTAAGGTACTTACTAAAGCTATATTTAGAACTTGTCACAAGCTGACGGCGCTCCTTGATTACCTAAAGGTGATTAGAGGTTTATATTTGCCGTAAGACAGAAGGTACAAAGGTCTTAGGGAAAGCTTGGGTTAAAAGTGAGTTATTATAGGAGATGGCTTGGTACCAGGGTGAGATAGAATACTATAGTAAGACTATCCCTCAATTCTAAGTATGGCTTTAGTTAGTGCCTGGGTTAGATGAAGGCTAAAGGTCCTTATAAGTAGTAAAGACAAAGTTGACCTGCGTCAATAGGCAAAGGGGTATTTAGTGAATATAGTATAAGATAACTAGAATGGTGCTTTATATTGAGCAGTATGGTAAAACTATAGCTGGTTTGATCATGAGTATAAGACTCTTGATTCTAAGGTAATGAGTGTCTTTATATATATGGTATATATCTAGTGATAGGTATGATAGTTCTCCGCCAAGGGGTTCCTATCACTTCTATTAGTTGTTATGATAGTATTGATAGGAAGCTGCTAAGCCCGTCCTATCGGTCCTATCGCTATTGGTCACGTGACTAGTGCCTTCAAGGCCTGGCCTGTGATCCTCCTGTCTAATGAGTGTATATCCTGGGGCTGCGCCGCAGGTGGTCTGTAACATCATCCCCTTCTTTCTTAACAAGTTATCCCGACGCGCGCATATATAAACCTAGTTAGTTTCCCTCTTCTTGGTTTATTATTGTGTTTTTCTTAAGTATGCCTCGCCATGGCTTGTTCTAAGGGTGTTACTGATGTTCCAAAGTCTTCCAAAGATTCTTCCTCTATCTGTGCTCGTGTGCTAAAAGAAAATGTTATAAAAACTAGTGTCGCGATGCCTTCCTATTATATTCATTGTTTAGAGAATAGCGACCTCTGTGTTATGTTATCTTATTCTACAAAGTGTTTAAAGTGTATCTGTATGGGTTGTCCTTATATTTGCGATTGTGCACCTTCTTTATCTAACTGGGCCAAAGTTTGGCGTCAAAAGGAAAAGTTAGAGTTAAAAGAGTATAAGGCTTGCGAGGAATCTCAGCAAATTCACAAAGCCTTTTAAAAAGTATTAAATGATTCTAATACCTGTCTTAATTGTCTTACTTATTAGCGCGAGTTCCTTTAGAATTATATTAGCAAGTTTATTAAATCGTCTATCAAGACTATAGAGGAGTTAGAAAAGCTAGAGGAAGAGGAGAGTTGTTTGGCTGAGCTCTAAGAGTATGACTTCTAATAGCTCCTAAGTGAACTAAGTTCTTTATCTAACCTTACTTTGTTTCTAGATTCTGCTCCGCTAGTCTCTTCTTCTAACGCTAAGTCTGCTAGTAAAACTCCTTTACTAGGCGCGGTGAATCCTTTAGGTATCTAGCTAGTTTATAAGTATTTTCTAAGAAGTTATATCCTTTCTATTTAACTAAGTAGTGAGTTTATCTACTAATCACTTTCTTATCTAGGATCCTTTTAACTTTATATTCTTTTTCTTGATTTTCTGGTTATATTTCTGGTTCGTATGGTTTAGCGTTCTGGGGTACTTTTTTCATTAGTGAGATATGAAATATTAGGTATATTTACATATATTCTGGGAGTTAGAGTTTGTAATTAAGTTGTTTAATCTTTTCCAAAACTTTAAATAGTCCTAGTTTCTTATGATCTAATTTGTTGCTTGGTCTTAATGTCTTAATATTTTATCGAAGTAGGAATACTTTTTCCCCCTTTTTAAAGTCTGGCGCTTCCACGTGCTATTAGTTATAGTAGTATTTCATTCTATAGTTTAAGAATTTAAGATCTAACTATAGGTATTTATAGAGTTTATATATTTATTCTATTAAAACCTCTACTTCTAAGGCGTGCGTCTTACCTTCTTTTAGTATTTTTATTATTTCTATTTCTCTTCTATAGTTTATAAAGAAAGGTATCATACCTATTAAGGCGTTCTTCGCTCTGTTATAGGCGAGCTATACTATTAGTAGTAGTAAAACCTAGTTATTCTATTTATAGTTAATATAGCATCTTAGGTACTGTTCTACTATTTGGTTTATCCTTTCGCTTTATCTATCCATTTATAGGTGATATGCCGTTAAGGCTTTCTATTTAATCCCTATTCTTTTAGTAAGTATTGTCCAGAATTTACATATAAATCTTGTGTCTCTATCTAATATAATTTTATCTAGTAATCCTTTATCTGCGAAGACATATCATAATAGAATATATACTATCTCTAGTGATATAGTCTTTTTAATAAATAGTATGAAATAAGTATACTTCGTTAGTCTATCTGTGACTATAAGTATCAAATTATATTAAATGCCTATTTATGGCTCTGTTAACTTTGGTAGCTTGACTATAAAGTCTATCACTATTGATTTCTATGCTATTTCCTTATATAGTATAGGCTATAGGAGTCTATATAGCGTGTGTTATTCTGATTTATTTCATTAGTAAACTTTATACTCCTAGATATATCGTCTAATCTCTCTCTATATTCCTGGCTAATAGTAGTTTTGTATAATTTAGTCTATAGTTTTTTTAATTCCAAAATGTCCTACAACTTTTGCATCATGGTTATCTTTTAGTATTTATAGTTATACTTCTCTAGGTATATATATCAAGCCTTAATATAAAAGTATTCCGTTTTCCTTTTTATATTTTTTATCCTTAATTTATTTAAATAAGAGATCTTTTATTATTACTTTTTATATTTTGTTTATCAGAGTGTCTTTCTTGGTTGTGATCGTTTGAGTAGCTCTTAATGCTTACTGATTTAAGATCATACCTTTGGTATCTGGATCTAGATATAATATTACTCTGGATTCTCTTTTCTTTATTATTAAATCTAATCTTCTACTTAACGCGTCTGCGAAGGCATTCTCTGTTCCTTTGCAGTGTTGTATATTAAAGTTGTAGTAGGCTAGTACCTTAGTGTACCATCTTGACTGTCGATATGTGAGTTCCTTGGTCGTCATAAAGTATGTCAGATTCTGGTGGTTGCTAATAACTGTAGTCAGATGCCTTGCTCCTTGGAGCTCTTGCTTCCCTCTCTTAAATGCTGCAACAATTGCTAATAGCTCTTTGTCATAGATATCATAATTCTGTTCCGTAGGGGTTATGGTTCTTGCATAGTATGTAACCAATCTTAGTTTTCCTGTGTTGTCTTTTTGTTGTAACCGTGCTCCAATCACATAGTCTGATGCATCTGTATTAAGATAACTCTCTTTGTTTAGATCAAAGTGTATTTGTATGTCTCCTTGACTAAACTTTTCTTTAAGTTCTTTAAATACTTGTTCTTCGTTAGTTCCCTAAATAAACTCTTTTGCCTTTCTGAATAGGTCTATTAGGGGTTTTACTGTTGCTAAGAATTTGTATATGTATTGTCGATAATAATTTGCTAGTCCGTGGAACTGTTATACTTCTTTGACTGTTGTCGGCGTAGGCCAATTGATAATGGCTCTGATCTTGTCTAGGTCTATCTGGATTCCTTCTATTAATATAATATGTCCTAGGAACTTGACTGATTGTTTGTAGAATTCACACTTTAATACTTTGAGGTAAAGCTCGTACTCTTTAAGTTTCTTAAGTACTTACCTGACTTTCTCTGTGTGGTCTTCTTGGGTTCCTTTGGTAAATATCAGGACGTCGTCCAGGTATATTACCACAAATATATCTAAATATTCGCATAGCATGTTATTGATAAGCGCCTGGAATGTTGCTAGTGTGTTGGTTAATCTAAAAGGCATAACCAAGAATTTGTATAATCCAAATTGTGTCCTGAATACTGTTTTCTATTCTTTGCCTTCTTTTATTTGTATCTAATAGTAGGCTTCTTGTATGTCCAATGCCGTGAAGTATGTTATTCCTCTAAATCTGTCTTGTATCTCATTAATGAGTAGTAATAGGTATCGATTCTTGATTATTATATCATTAAGTTGTCGGTAATCCACACATAATCATAGACTTCTATCTTTCTTTGATACAAAGATGATTGGGTATCCTGCTGGTGATTGCGATTGTCGTATGTATCCTTTTACTAAGTTGTCGTTAATATATTTTTGTAATGCTTCGAGTTCTGTCTCGGTTAATCTATATGTGGGTTTGTATGTAGGCGTCTTCCCTTCCACTAGAGGTATCTCATGATCCTATGCCTGATGTTCCGGCAAGCTTTCTGATGGTTCTTGTTCTCTGAATACCTTGATTAGGTTGTGATACTCCTTTAGTATCTGTTATCGTAGTTTGTCTATTTCAGTAGCTTCCTCTGTTTAGTAAACTGTTTCCTACTTCTTTGTTAATCGATCGTTTATAGTTCCTGTTGTTCCTATTTTGATCTAGGGCGTCTTACCTAGTATCTGACCTTGATCCCTTCTTTTAGTGCGGGTGGCCGCAAGGGTATCAGTCTTCTGGTCAGAGCGGTGGTTTCTACCATCTAGTCATAATGTGCCGTCTCTCCAGTTAATGGTCGGGTTGTGTTTTGCTAACCAAGGGTGTCCCAAGACTATATTATAACTCCCTAGGTTTATCACGTTGAAACACTCTGTTCCCTTGTACCATCCTTTGACGTATACCTTCATACCTCTGGTTTCTTTGTCGATTCTTTGGTTTCAATCTTTGTTAAGTCCTCCCAGTTTGTATGGTTCCTTTTTTATTTAGGTATAAATCCCTGACTGCTTTACAAATTCTAGATCTATAAAGTTCCTAGTAGCTCCTAAATTAATCAGTGCTCGCGCGTTTAGTCCTACTAATTAGACTACTATCGCCAAGTGATTCTTTCCTCTTATTATAGCTAGACTTCTGCCTGTTTTAAGTCCTATAGACTGTCGAAATTGTCTGTTTCCTATCGTCTTGGTTTATTAATTATAAGTTCTATTGTATGGTCCTTTAGCACTAGTTAAAGCCTGAATTTCCTTATTCAGTTCTTCCCAATTGAGTTCATCTGTTGAGTCCTCGTCCGGGTACTCCATTGTCTGTGTTGCTTGGTCCTTTTGACTCTCTTGAAGCTATAGTTGTTTTTATAAGTGTCGTGTCATCTTCAACCAATATCTGGTTGCCGCTTTTCCTTTGAACTATATGGTATATCCTTTATACTATATAGTGATTTGTTTGCCTATTTTCTAGTATAAGACTTCTAGTCGTTCGTGTGGCGTTATGTTTTCTTGGTTTGTTATATTGACACTTTTTCTGTCTATCCATCCTAAGTACTTGTTAATATATACTAGGCATTCCTTGTTGGTATAGTACCTCCAGTGGATGTCCTTGCTGTCTCTGCATGATGGATATTTTATATAGTTTTTGTAATGAAATCTTCATCCTGATTTCCATGTTTCCTTAAAGGTGTGGTATTTGTAATGGCAGTCCTATCCATATTTGTTGTGGCATGGGTGCCTGGGGTCTCTGACTTCTATCTGTTTTTCCTCATTATGTCTGAAATATAGTCCTTTTTCTTTGCACACTGTCCAGTATTTGTTAGGTATCTGATTATCACATTTCTCTCTTTATTCCCGTAGTAGTTTGTGACTGTCTTTGAACGTTATTTGTGGTGCTTTGTTCTTCTAGTTATTCGTTTCCTGCGTATCCTCATATTCTGATTTGGTTTCTCCTTCCAAGTCCGTTTATTCTGGTGTCACAATTCCTTGGTTTGGGCCTATTGCTGGATCATATGTTCGTTGTCCTATTGTCGCGTTCTGTCGTATCAACGCTGGTTGTTTTCCTTGTTCAATCCGTTTGTCCTGTTTCTGCTATCCTTATTATTGCTATATATCAGGTACTCGTTTATATGTGTCGTCGAGTTTGTTTTCTGGTGGCTATAGATAGGTGACTTTCCTTATTGCCCTAAGGTATTGTCTGATGTTCTGTGAGTCTTGGTAGCCTCCTCTACCCTATTCCTTCTTATTACTACTAGTCTTAGACGTCGTGGTAGCATTAAGGTGCTTCTTAGTATCCCCTTATTTCTTCCTACAGTCTTTTGTGATATGTCTGGGTTTCTCGTAGTAGAAACATAGCTTCTTGTCCCTGCATCTTTTGCTTTTCTTGGTATTATAAGGTCGTTTTTTGGTGGCGTCTAATTCCATGGGTGTGGTGCTGTAATCGTTGCGTTTGTTTGACCCTTTGTATTGGTTTGCTTTCCAGAAAGTGTTCTTTCCTTATCGTATGTTTTGTAGGTTGTAGAGTTGATTGTCAATGCGTACTGCTATTTCAACCATTTGTTTGAAACTGTTATATGGTCCCATCTTGATGGTTTCGTATTAGGTTTCTGGTTTTAGTCCTTGTTTGAATATAGCTATTTTCTGCTCGTCGTCGTGGATTCCTAGTTCTTGATAGATCTGCTGTAGTTGCGCTGCGTACTGCGCTGCGTCCCTGGTTTGTCTGAGTCCCTGTAGTTTGCGTTGTAGGGTCCTCTTTCTGTCAGTGTCTCCAAAGAATTGTCTGAGTACTTGTTTGAATCGTGTGTAGCTGTTGAGTACATCCACGTATAGTATGGGTTGTCCTCCGGTGTTAGTCTAGTCCTCGAGATATGGTTTGAACTATATTGCCGCTGCCTCTCGCATATAGGATCCTGCGAAGATAACTTTTTCTATATTAGTAACTCTTGATTTAGTTACTAGATAGATATTGTATTCCCCTAGGAAGTGTTCTAGTTTGGCGCGGTCTTCTTTATAAGTATTGGGTTTATGGATCTTGATAGTAGTTCTCTTATCTCTGGTTCTGACTCTAAGTATATTAATAGCGTCTTTATAACTTTTAACTTATTCTAAAGTCTATTCAATAATGTCTTTGTATTTATTAAGTAATCTTTATTGTTCTTCTACTTATTTATTAATCTTATTCAGCTACTCATCGTTGGGTTGCTCTTTAACTCTTTTTTCTAACTCGATGATTTTCTGTCGCATTTGCCCTAACAAGGTGTTGATGTTGATGGTTGGTCCACTTGCTAATGACATATTGGCTCGTCTTGCTTTGGTATATTCCTATAGTTAGTATGCTCTTAGGGGTAGGGTGATACGTACCTAGTTTTGTCCTTCTTGATATATAATCGTAAGTCACTCGGGTTAGAGTATCTATAATAGTATGGTGGCTCTAGTAAATTAGAATTACTTTTGCCTCTTTATAATTATGAAGTCGGGGCGATCAATATCATAAGCTGCCGGCGCTCCCTGATTACCTAAAGGTAATCAGAGGTTCACACCTGCCGTAAGACAAAAGGTACAAAGGTCTTAGGGAAAGCTTAGATTAGAAGTAAGTTATTATAGAAGATAGCTTGATACTAGGGCAAGATAAAATACTATAGTAAGACTATCCCTCAGTTCCAAGTATGGCTTTAGTCAGTACCTGGGTCGGATAAAGGCTAAAGGTCCTTATGAGTAGTGAAGACAAAGTTGACCTACATCAATGGGCAAAGGGGTATTTAGTGAATATAGTATAAGATAACTAGAATGGTGCTTTATATTGGGCAGTATGGTAAAACTATAGCTGGTTTGATCATGAGTATAAGACTCTTGATTCTAAGGTAATGAGTGTCTTTATATACATGGTATATATCTAGTGATAGGTATGATAGTTCTCCGCCAAGGGGTTCCTATCACTTCTATTAGTTGTTATGATAGTATTGATAGGAAGCTGCTAAGCCCGTCCTATCGGTCCTATCGCTATTGGTCACGTGACTAGTGCCTTCAAGGCCTGGCCCGTGATCCTCCTGTCCAATGAGTGTATATCCTGGGGCTGCGCCGCAGGTGGTCTGTAACAGATAGCCTCCTACAATATAGATCAATCCATTATATTAAAATAATTATTATACAAATGGTTACTAGCTCAATAGCTAAATAATTATTATTAAATTTAACTTCCTTTAAAAGCTCCTGCTTAAGCAGTCCAGAGATACCTAGCGTATTACTAAGCTTAAAAAAACCCTTCATATAGTAGGGAAATTTAACCAAGAATTCCAAATTATAAATAATTAATAGACTAAAAGATGCGAGAAGCTCTAAAAGGCGTATTTTAGTATATTCTCCACTCTAGAAGACCTCTAGCGAGACTCAAAAAATCTAGAAGAGGTTAAGAGAGTCGAAAATAAGCGTTTTAGAGCTATAATATATTAGCTTAAGTAGGAGCTTCAAAATTATAATAACGTTTAATCCTAAAGAATTATAATCTTAGCTCTTCTAAACTCTAAATTAATAACAATAGGTGCAGGACGTGTTGCTACTTTGAGCCCTAGAAGTGGGGAAAACTACTATAAAAATATTAACGGTGCTAAGCCTTAATGGTCAGCTACACGGCTTATATTTCTAACTTAATATCTTGTCTCTCTTAGTCCACGCCAACCTTAAAGAGAGAAGCATTTAAAATAAGGTTAGCGCGCTACTTTGCGTTTATTTTAGTTAAGCAATATTTATATAAAACTTTATTAGTTTAAGTTTTAGCCCCGCATCGCCTTACTAGTAATGCTATAAATAGCGCCTAAATAATGATAGAATAGCGTCTATATTAGCTACTACTACTATAACTACTAATTCAGGTATAGGATACACTGGCTAGGCCATACAAAACATCTTTCCATTCTAGTTTTAGCTAGTGGATGCTTCAAAGTTTCAGATAGGCGTATAATAGTATAATAATAAATTTATCCATATAGTATATCTACTTATTAACTTTACCCCTTAAGCTCACCGCCCTATTTATTCTATTCCTCCACGTTCTAGGTCTCCTTCTTATAATTTTCTTTATATTGGCTATAAATCTCTTCCCTTCAAATGGACTTTATTATACTATCCAGCTACTTCTTATTTTAAGTCTTCACTTCCTTTAAGTACCTTTTTCTTCTACTATATAACTCTATCCATAGCTCTATAAGAATCAGACTTATGGCTCAAAAGAATACCCTAGAATTAAGTCAGTGAAATTCTATAATTAGGTAGTTTTGCCATAGCTGCCGCTATATAACTTTTAAGGTTAGGTATTTCCTCTAATTTAGAAGAAAAGATCTAAAAGAATATTAATTTAAGCTATGCCTTTATCGCAAGAGTAAACGATATGATTAGATCTATACATCTGGGGCAAATAAGCGCTTTATCTAGCCTCTCAGGATAATTAGTAGTTATTATTAAGATTCTTCCTAAGGCCAATACTAGGCTATTAATTATATTAAGAAGGCTAAATAGAGATATTTATCTTTTATATCTTTAGCTACCTAGGTTCTCTCCGTCACATCGTCTAATATATATATAGTTAATATCCTCTATCAGAATAAAGCATTATTTGGGTAAATTATTAAGTAGATTAGCTAGGTCTTTGTTAGTAAGGAACGGGTCCCCTAGTAACATATAGTATATATTTAGCCCAAATTTTCCAGCCATAGCGTATAAGAGGCTTATCTTCCCCATTCTAGGGGGGCCTTCTAGTAAAATTTTAAAGCAATAAGAGATGCTATATTAGGTATACCACTACTAGCTGCTTAGAAAGTCTTTAATACTAGAAAGCATATAGGCTTTCTTCTTTTTATTTAGAATAACAGATTCTATAGAGCGAGCCTTATGAGTATTAACTAGCCTTTAAGGTATGATTTGTTGTGCCTCTGCTCATACTAGGTAAAAAATCGTAATTTGATCCTTTTTTAAATGGCATAGTGTTTAAAGAAAGTCATTGATAAGCCCTATTGGCCAATAAAATATATATAACGTTAGATAATACCTCACTATTAGACTAAGAGTAACTTAGCATTGAGAGTATTAAATCTACCACCCACGGTATTTAAATAAGCATATCCTTTAAGCACAATATTTGACCTCAACTTTTTTCTTTTTACTGAAATTCTCTCTATTAAAATTTATATTTTCTATCTTAGTGCGGGCTAGTAGATAATTTATAACTAGCTTTTGTTCCTTAAGCTATTACTGGATATTATAGTATAATATATCCTGCGATAGTATCTTAACGGAAGTGGTAAGAAGGTCTAAGATTGTTAAAGAGAAAGTCCAGAGGGTAAAAAGTAAAATTTTAGGCAGAAGAGAAGAATACAATAACCCAGAAGGTTAAAAATGTTATTAAAAAGGGAGTAAATATATAGGAAGTAATAGATCTAAAATTATTAGTACTAGGCCCGTAAGCCGAGATATGGTGGTGTTGGTTTCTATTATAATATCAAACGGGGATATAGCTTTAGTTTCTACTCTAGAGCGGATTATTAGTAAGTTATATATCCCGTTGCTTTTAGATATAGTTATTAAGTTTACTACCTTCTAGAGCCTCTATATAGGTTTCTGGCTTTTTTATAATTCTAATTTAGCGGGTATATATTAATACTAAACTTAAAAATCCGCTTTCTACCTATTAATTTGACGATTCAAAAACAAAACTAAATGGTATTAACTTAGGAGTAGTCAAGCTCCTCCGCCTACTTCTGGTGCAAGCATTATTAAGCGGTAACTAAACGTATCCCTCTATGAAAAGCTTGTATTTAGCTGTCGGAGTGTTACAGACCACCTGCGGCGCAGCCCCAGGATATACACTCATTGGACAACAAGATTCCGGGACGGAATAACTACACATCACGTGACCATAAGGACAGGTCCCAGATGCCAAGACCAGGGACAGGTCCCTATGGGACCGAACATGAAAGGTCCACAAAGGGACCAGGACATCAGGTCCATGACGGGACCTAAGAAGAATCAGGAGGAAGGGACCAGATATACCATGTATATAAAGACGCTCATTTCCTTAGAATTAAGAGTCTTATACTCGTGATTAAACTAGCTACAGTTTTACCATACTGCTCAATACAAAGCACCATTCTAGTTGTCTTATACTATATTTACCGAATACCCCTTTGCCTATTAATACAGATCAACTTTGTCTTCACTACTTATAAGGATCTTTAGCCTTCATCCGATCAAGGCACTGACTAAAGCCATACTTAGAACTGAGGGATAGTCTCGCTATAGTATTCTATCTCGCTCTAGCACTAAGCCGTCTCCTATAATGACTCACCTCTAACCTAAGCTTTCCCTAGGATCTTCGTACCTTCTATCCTACGGCAGGTGTGAACCTCTGATCACCTTTAGATAATCAAGGAGCGCCGTCAGCTTGTGACACGGAGTAGCCAGATATAGCTGGAATACTAGTTACACTACTATGCCCTAAAACTAACCACTACTAAGATATATCCACTTATTAACATCAAGTTAACTACTAGTTACCTGAGGTACTTCACTAAGGGTATGATTATTACTAGCGCATAGGGAGTAAGGAGTAAAAATAAGTTAACCCAATATTATCAAACTATATAAAACACCAACCGCGGAAAAAATAAAAAAAAGCCAAAAGATTTACTTTCTATATCTAGTATAAGAAATAAACTAAAAGTTTTAAATTAACTAGTATTATAACACACTAATAGTAGAGGCTATAAACTAGCTATATTATACCCCTTTGATATTTCTATTTTATATAATCTTAGCTAGTATCTGACCTTTTCTCTATAGCTGATATACTCATCCCCTTTAAGCTCGCTATTCAAATTTCTAGATCCCGTTTCCGTAGGGGGTTCTAGAAGATTAAGTATACTCTCAAGGTAGTACTCAATTACTTTCTCTTCTATATTTCTATATAATGGCGAGGACTGGGTAAGTAATATAATATCTAGTATATATATATAAGATTGAAGGCGTTCTATTACCCTTAATGTGGCTATATACCACTCAAGCCTAGCGTTAGGTATTATTAGCTTTTATATTATATTAAACTTTCCGTTTTCCTAGCTTATAATTGCCTCTATCTTTAAGATACTTTTAACTCCCGCGATTAGGTTCATATATTCTTCTTTAATATTAGTAGTACTAAAATTATAATACTTAAAGAGAAGAAGATTTCGGTAGTAGCTAGATATTAATAAAGTATTTAAGCTATTATATCCCTTAAGCTTATAAATTTAATCATCCTCTTCCTAGGAGAGTACTTCCTCGAGATTCTGAGACCATGAGTTAATATCCTGATTTTCTACTAGGGCGTAAAGAATAATAGTATAAATAAGAAAGATATAATAAGATTAGGATCGCTACTAATATTTAGTAAGTATAGTGAATAAAAGGCGGGAGGCGTAAGGGGTTCTTACTATAGTAAAGTTTATAATAGTTGGTGAAGCTGGCTCGGCTAGGAGAAATAATTTATTATTAACTACTATAGATATTTTAGTAAGCTCTTTATTAATATATAGAAGATTGTTTAGGGAGTCAATCTACTTTTAAAATATAACTTATAGGTAATATAGGTTATTAAATATATTAAGCTAATAATATATATCTTAATACTAGTTAGCTCTCACAAGTAACTACGCGATATGGTTTAATTATCCTATTTAAGCGGTAATTATATTTTAATAAAAGTATACTAATTGGCGTAAAACCTTAGGGTTTTTATTATATAGGTACTTTGTATATACTATTAAATTGTTTAAGTTAGATTTTAAGCTATATAGTTTCTATAACTACGTTAGAACCTTATATAATGTGTCTAGTTTTCCCTTTATATTAATAAGGTTATTTCTTATCCTTTTAAGGAGGATCCTTCTAACCCTCTTACTTAATATATAATAATCTAGAAGGGCTTTATTTAGCCCATTCCGGGCTATAAACTATTTATATTTAATATAGACGGCCTATTTATCTAATTCCGCATCGGCGGTAGTATTCAAAAACTCATCTTGATTATTATAGATAAATATATCATCTAAGGGATAAGCGTTAGGTATAACTAGCTTCAATAGAGTTGCTATAAGATAATGCCTATCCCCCTAAAACGTATAATAGCCCTCGATATAATAAAGGGCTATAACCATATTAAGATCAAGGATTAAGGAGTCGTTTAATTTAGTAAAAGCGATATAATAGATATTAAAATAAGTTGCTATTATAGTTCTAGAGTAAAGTATACTCGGAGCTAGATTCTATACCTCTAGAATCTAACTATATATACTAGATTATTTTATTAGGGGAAGCGAGGCCTTATATATTATCTATAAAAGAACCAAGGGGCGTATAACCTAACCCTGGTAAGAATACCCCCTATTTATTTTTACTTCCTATATATAAGGTATACTAAAATAGCCCTGCTAGGGAATAGACAATTAGCCAGTATATAGAACTTCTTAGATAGGAAAATAGGTAAGGAAGTCAAAAAGTGCCTACAATTGTTTCCAGGGAGGTATTAGTAGAGGATATCTAGATAACTTTAGGGGTTCTTCTAGGGTTCTCCCAAAGCGCTCATCTTATATATAATTAACCGCCTAGGCACGGCCTCATGTGTTTATTATATAGGAAGGCCCTATTAGTTACTTCTAAGATTAGTTAGAATTAGTCTCGCTAAGTATGTAATAAAGAACTATCCCTCTTCTATATATTCCTTTATGCCTTTATATATACTATTTATAAGTTTATAGATCTATCTACTTATTAATAAGGTCTTCTAGGCAAGTTATTAGTTCCCATTGCCCTTCTATAGTCCCATTATTCGAGCTCTATAGACTTTTCTACCCCCTAGGGAGCTTATATAGCTACAGTATATCTAGTTATTAGTTAGTATATAATATAGATAAATTAGTTTCCCCTACTAATATTAAATTGACCGTCCAACCCTATCTTAATGTTACAGACCACCTGCGGCGCAGCCCCAGGATATACACTCATTGGACGAGAGGATCACGGGCCAGACCTTGAGGGCACTAGTCACGTGACCAATAGCGATAGGACCGATAGGACGGGCTTGGCAGCTTTCTATCGATACTATCATAACAACCGATAGGAGTGATAGGAACCCCTTGGCGGAGAACTATCGTACCTATCACTAGATATATACCATGTATATAAAGACGCTCATTACCTTAGGATCAAGAGTCTTATACTCGCGATCAAACCAGCTACAGTTTTACCATACTGCTTAATACAAAGCACCATTCCAGTTGTCTTATACTATATTCACTAAATACCCCTTTACCTATTAACGCAGGTCAACTTTGTCTTTACTGCTCATAAGGACCTTCAGCCTTCATCCAACCAGGGCACTGACTGAAGCCACACTTGGAACTAAGGGATAGTCTCGCTATAGTATTCTATCTCGCCCTGGTACCGAGCCGTCTTCTATAATGACTCACCTTCAACCCAAGCTTTCCCTAGGATCTTCGTACCTTCTATCCTACGGCAGGTGTGAACCTCTGATCACCTTTAGGTAATCAAGGAGCGCCGTCAGCTTGTGACATTGATCGCCCCGACTTCACGGTTATGAAGAGGCATAATCAATTTCGACTTGATAGAGCCCCGACTTCACGGTTATGAAGAGGCAAAAGTAATTCCGACTTACTAGAGCCACCATACTGTCATAGACACTCCAACCCGAGTGACTTACGATTATATATCAAGAAGGACAAAACTAGGTACGTATCACTCTACCCCTGAGAGCATACTAACTACAGGAATATACCAAAGTAAGATGAGCCAATATGTCATCAGCAAGTGGACCAACCACCAACACCAACGCCTTGTTAGGGCAAATGCGGCAGAAAATCATCGAGTTGGAAAAAAGAGTCGAAGAGCAACCCAACGATGAGCAGCTGGATGAGACCAACAAACAAGTGGAAGAACAACAAAGATTACTTAACGAATACAAAGACATCGTCGAACAGACTTTAGAACAAGTTAAAAGTCACAAAGACGCCATCGATGTACTCAGAGTCAGAACTGGAGATAAGAGAACTACTGTCAAGATTCACGAACCCGATACTTATAAAGGAGACCGCGCCAAACTAGAACACTTCCTAGGGGAATGCGACATCTATCTGGCAACCAAACCAGGAGTCACTGATATGGAAAAAGTTATCTTTGCAGAATCCTATATGTGGGAGGTAGCGGCAACATGGTTCAAACCATATCTCGAGGACTGGACTAACACCAGAGGACGACCTATACTATACGCGGATGTACTCAACAGCTACGCACGATTCAAACAAGTACTCAGACAATTCTTTGGAGACACCGACAGAAAGAGGACCCTACAACGCAAACTATAGGGACTCAGACAAACCAGGGACGCAGCGCAGTACGCAGCGCAACTACAGCAGATCTGTCAAGAACTAGGAATCCACGACGACGAGCAGAAAATGGCTATATTCGAACAAGGACTAAAACCAGAAACCCAATACGAAACCATCAAGATGGGACCATACAACAGTTTCAAACGAATGGTTGAAATGGCAGTACGCATCGACAATCAACTCTACAACCTACGAAACATACGACAAGGGAAGAACACTTTCTAGAAAGTAAACCAATACAAAGGGTCAAACAAACGCAACGATTACGGCACCACACCCATGGAATTAGACGCCACCGAAAAACGACCTTATAATACCAAGAAAAGCAAAAGATGCAGGGACAAGAAGCTATGTTTCTACTGCGAGAAACCCGGGCATATCGCAAAAGACTGCAGAAAGAAACAAGGGGATACCAAGAAACACCTCAACGCTACCACTACGTCTAAGACTAGTAGCAACGAGAAGGAGCAAGGTAGAGGAGGCTACCAAGACTTACAGAACGTCAGATAATACCTTAGGGCAACCAGCAAGAGACCTACTCTGATACGACAGAACGCAGTCGTAGGGTATGGATCAAGTTCTAATGGACTCACGGAGGAAGAATACCAAAGACTCCTGAGATGCCGAATCAACGGAATCACAACAGAACAGCACAACGATCTATTACGACAAGAATTACAAACACTAGAAAAACACAAACGAACCGTCATGGAAAGATCGGAACTACCAACAGACGTCGAACACGACTTAACGACAGGGCCCAACCAAGGAATTGTGACACCAGGACAAACAGACTCAGAAGGAGAAACCGAATCAGAATACGAGGATACGCAGGAAACGAATAACTGGGAAAACAAAGCACCACGGATAACGTTCAAAGATAGTTATGAACAACTATAGGAACAAAGAGAGAAATGCGATAACCAGATACCTGACGAACACTGGACAGTGTGCAAAGAGAAAGGACTATGCTTCAGACACAATGAGGAAAAACAGATAGAAGTCAGAGACCCCAGGCACCCATGCCACGATGAATATGGGTGGGACTACCACTGCGAATACCACATCTTCAAAGAAACATGGAAATCAGGACGAAGATTTCATTACGAAAACTGTATGAAATGTCTATCGTGCAGAGACAGCAAGAATATCCACTGGAGGTATTATACAGACAAGGAGTGTCTGGTACACATCAACAAATACTCAGGATGGATAGATGGAAAAAGTGTCAATATAACGGACCAAGAAAACATAATGCCACACGAACGACTGGAAATCTTATACTAGAAAATAGACAAACAAATCACTGTGCAGTATGAAGAACACACCACACAGTTTGAAGGAAAAGCAGCAGCACGATATTGGCTAAAAACTACACGACACTTATGAAGACAGCTACAGCTCCAAGAGAGTCGAAAGGACCGAGCAATATAGACAATAGAGTACCTGGACGAGGACTCGACAGACAAACTTAGTTGGGAAGAACTGAATGAGGAAATCCAGGCTTTAACTAGTGCTGAAGGACTGTATGACGGAACTCATGATTAACAAACCAAGATGATAGGAAATGGACGATTTCGACAGTCTACAGGACTTAAAACAGGCAGAAGTCTAGCTGCGACAAGAGGAAAGAATCACTTGGTGATAGTAGTCCAATTGGCAGGGCTAAACGCGCGAGCACTGATCAATTTAGGAGCTACTGGAAACTTTATAGATCTGGAATTTGTGAAGCAGTCAGGGATTTATATCCAAGCAAAGAAGGAACCATACAAACTGGGAGGTCTTAATGAAGACTGGAAACAAATTATCAACAAAGAAGCCAGAGGTATGAAGGTACACGTCAAAGGACGGTACAAGGGAACAGAATGTTTCGACGTGATAAGCCTAGGGAGTTATGATATTGTCTTGGGACACCCTTGGTTAGCAAAACACAACCCGACTATTAACTGGAGAGACGGCACATTGTGACTAGATGGTGGAAACCGCCGCTCTGACCAGAAGACTGATACCCTTGTGGCCACCCGCACCGGAAGAAGGGATCGAGGTCAGATACTGGGCAAGACGCCCTAGGTCGAAACGGGAACGACAGGAACTGCAAACGATTGATCAACAAAGAAGCAGGAAACGGTTCACCGAACGGAGGAAGCTACTGAAATAGACAAACTACGATAACAGATACCAAAGGAGTATCATGATCTAATCGAGGTATTCAGAGAACGAGAACCATCAGAAAGCTTGCCGGAATATCAGGCATGGGATCATGAGATACCCCTAGTGGAAGGGAAGACGCCTGTATATAAACCCACATACAGATTAACCGAGACAGAACTCAAAGAACTACGGAAATACATCGACAGCAACTTGAAAAAAAGATATATATGACAATCGACATCACCAGCAGGATACCCGATCATCTTTGTACCAAAGAAAGATGGAAGTTTACGACTATGCGTGGACTACAGACAACTCAACGACATAACAATCAAGAACCAATACCCATTACCACTCATCGATGAGATACAAGACAGATTCAGAGGAACAACATATTTTACGGCACTGGATATACGAGAAGCCTACTACTGGATACAAATGAAAGAAGGCGAGGAATGGAAGACAGCATTCAGGACACGATTCGGATTATACGAATTCTTGGTTATGCCTTTTAGATTAACCAATGCACCAGCAACATTCTAGGCGCTTATCAATAACGTGCTACGCGAATATTTGGACATATTTGTGGTAGTATACCTGGACGACGTCCTGATATTTACTAAAGGAACCCGAGGAGACCACACAGAAAAAGTCAGGCAAGTACTCAAGAGACTTGAAGAGTACGAGCTTTACCTCAAAGTATCAAAGTGTGAATTCTACAAACAATCAGTCAAGTTCCTAGGACATATTGTGTCAACAGAAGGAATCCAGATGGACTCAGACAAGATCAAAGCCATTATCGATTGGCCTACGTCGACAATAGTCAAAGAAGTATAACAATTCCACGGACTAGCGAATTATTATCGACAATACATATACAAATTCTTAGCAACAGCGAAACCCCTGATGGACCTATTTAGGAAGGCAAAAGAGTTTATTTGGGGAATCAATGAAGAACAAGCATTCAAAGAACTTAAAGAAAAGTTTAGTTAAGGAGACATGCGAATACACTTTGACCTGAACAAAGAGAGTTATCTCGATATAGACATATCAGACTATGCGATCGGAGCACGGTTACAATAAAAAGATGACACAGGAAAACTAAGATTAGTTGCATGCTACGTAAGAACCATAACCCCTACAGAACAGAATTATAATATCCATAACAAAGAATTACTAGCAATTATTGTAGCATTTAAGAGATAGAAGCAAGAGCTCCAAGGAGCAAGGCATCTGACCACAGTTATCAGCGACCACCAGAATCTAACATACTTTATGACGACCAAGGAACTCACTCATCAACAGTCAAGATGGTACACTGAGGTACTAGCCTACTACAACTTCAAAATACAACATTATAAAGGAATAGAGAACGCCTTCGCGGACGCGTTAAGCAGAAGACCAGATTTAATAACAAAGAAAAGAGAATCCAGAGCAATATTGCATCTAGATCCAGATACCAAGGGTATGATCTTAGATCAGCAAGCATTGAGAGCTACTCGAACGGTCACGACCGAGAAAGACACTCTAACAAACGAAATACGAAAAGCAATGATAAAAGATCCCTTATTCGAACGAATCAAGGATAACGACAAAGAATACAAAAAGGAAAACGGAATACTTCTATATCAAGGATTGATATACATACCCAGAGAAGTACGACCACGAATACTGAGAGACAACCACAACGCAAAAGTTGCAGGACATTTCGGAATTGAAAAAACCATGGACTAAATAACGCAAAACTATAATTAGCCAGGAATGTGGAGAGAGATCAGACGATACATCTAGGAGTGTGAAGTTTGCTAATGAAATAAATCAGAACGACACACGCCATATAGACTCCTACAGCCTATACCATACAAGGAAACAGCATAGAAATCAATAGTGATGGACTTTATAGTCAAGCTACCGAAGTCAATAGAGCCATGAATAGGCATTTAATACGATTTGATACTTACAGTCACAAACAGATTGACGAAGTATACTTATTTCATACCATTTATTGAAAAGACCACATCACTGGAGACAGCATATATTCTATTATAACATGTCTTCACAGACAAAGGATTACTGGACAAAATTATATCAGACAGAGACATAAGATTCATATGTAAATTCTGGACGACACTTACTAAAAGAATGGGGATTGAATAGAAAGCCTCAACAGTATATTATCTGCAAACAGACGGACAAAGCGAAAGGATGAACCAAACAGTGGAACAGTACCTGAGATATTACATCAACTATAAATAGGATAACTGGGTTTCACTACTACCAATAGTATAGCTCGCCTATAACGGAGCGAAGAACGCCTCAACAGGCATGACACCTTTCTTTACAAACTATGGAAGAGAAACAAAAATGATAAAAACACCAAAAGAAGGCAAGACGCACGCCTTAGAAGCAGAGGTTTTGGCAGAACAGATGCGCGAACTCTATAAACACCTATAGTTGGATCTTGAATTCTTGAACTACAGAATGAAACACTACTATAACTAACAGCACATGGAAGCGCCAGACTTTAAGAAGGGGGAAAAAGTATTTCTACTTCGACGAAATATCAAAACACTGAGACCAAGCGACAAATTGGATCACAAGAAACTGGGACCATTCAAGATTTTGGAAAGAATTGGACAACTCAATTACAAACTCCAACTCCCAGAACATATGTAAATACACCCAACATTTCACATCTCACTAATTGAAAAAGCACCCCAGAACGCCAAACCATACGAACCAGAAATATAACCAGAAAATCAAGAAAAAGAATATGAAGTTGAAAAGATCCTAGACAAGAAAGTGATTAGCGGACAAACTCACTACTTAATCAAATGGAAAGGATATGACTTCTCAGAAAACACTTACGAGCCAGCTAGACACCTAAAGGATTCACCACGCCTAGTGAAGGAGTTTCACCAGCAGACTCAGCATCAGGAGAAGAGACCAGCGGAGCAGGATCCAGGAACGAAGTAAGGTTAGACAAAGAACTCAGTTCACTCAGGAGCCGTTAGAAGTCATGCTCTTGGAGCTCGGCCAGACGACTCTCCTCTTCCTCCAGCTTTTCCAACTCCTCCACGGTCTCGACAGACGATTCAACAAACTTATTGATACGATTCTGAAAGAACTCGCGCTGACGAGCAAGACGATCAAGACGGGCATCGGAATCATTTAATGCTTTTTGAAAGGCTTCGCGAATTCACCGAGATTCCTTGTAAGCCTCACACTCTTTTAACTCCAACTTTTCCTTTTCACACCAAACTTTGGCCCAGTCAGACGAAGAAGGTGCACAATTGTGAACACAAGGACGACCCGCACAGATACACTTCAAACACTTTGTGGAATGAGACGACATAACACAGAGGTCGCCATTCTCCAAACAACAAACACAATGGGAAGGCATCGCGACACTAGTTTTTGCAACATTTTCTTTTAGCACACGAGCACAGATAGAGGAAGAATCTTTGGAAGACTTTGGAACATCAGCAACACCCTTAGAACAAGCCATGGCGAGGCATACTCAAGAAAAACACAATAATGAACCAGGGGGAGGGAAACCAACCAGGTTTATATATGCGCGTCGGGACGACTTATTGAGAAAGGAGGGGATGATGTTACAGACCACCTGCGGCGCAGCCCCAGGATATACACTCATTGGACGGGAGGATCACGGGCCAGACCTTGAGGGCACTAGTCACGTGACCAATAGCGATAGGACCGATAGGACGGGCTTGGCAGCTTCCTATCGATACTATCACAACAACCAATAGGAGTGATAGGAACCCCTTGGCGGAGAACTATTGTACCTATCACTAGATATATACCATGTATATAAAGACGCTCATTACCTTAGGATCAAGAGTCTTATACTCGCGATCAAACCAGCTACAGTTTTACTATACTGCTTAATACAAAGCACCATTCTAGTTGTCTTATACTATATTCACTAAATACCCCTTTGCCCATTGACGCAGGTCAACTTTGTCTTCACTGCTCACAAGGACCTTCAGCCTTCACCCGACCCAGGCACTGACTGAAGCCACACTTGGAACTGAGGGATAATCTCGCTATAGTATTCTATCTCGCCCCGGTACCGAGCCATCTCCTACAACGACTCACCTCCAACCCAAGCTTTCCCTAGGATCTTCGTACCTTCTATCCTACGGCAGGTGTGAACCTCTGATCACCTTTAGGTAATCAAGGAGCGCCGTCAGCTTGTGACACTTAAGAAGAGAATTCTTAAGAAATAAATTTATACTTTGCATTAGACTTATAGCCGAGTATATTTATATAATAATAATAATAGAAGATAAGGATATCTAGTAGTTAGTAAAGTCTTATACTCTAATAGAGGATATTATCACGGCAATGCGATAGTAGAATATAAATTAGGCCATTAATATTTCTCTTATAGATTTTATAGTAAACGCCTTACGCCTTCTAATTATTAAGCCTCTAAGTCAACTAGAGGTTTTTGGGACCTATTTTCCTTTCCAACCTTTAGAGAAGATAGCTATAGTAGAGAAAGTTATTAAAGTATAAATAGTGGTATAGTAGTTGCTCTATAGTGGTTAATTAATATTAACTTCTTCTTAAAAACTAATTAAATATCGAAAGAGCCGGAATAAGGCCCAAAAGGGAAACTATAGATTATTTATCCGCGTAGTATCTAATTATTATTAACCCAATACTATAAGCGGCATCATTAAGGGGCATTATACTAAACAAAAAGAGGTTAGCTATTATTATTGCTTTAGGAAGACTTATATACACAAATAGCCTTTTTTTAGGTAAAGCAATTAAGATAGATAGCGGAGAAGATATTATCTTTAGTAGAGGGGAATCTATAATATTTCTAGGAGGCGGAGGAGGGTTAGCTATTCTATTATTATTAAATATATAATTTAATATATAAAATAAGCATCGGTTTAAAACTTCTTCTAAATTAACCCCTCTTAAAGTGGTTCAAAAGGCTTTAGATATTATATAATATTATTTTTAAGAGGGTTAGATAGATCATCCTAATTAAAGGGCAATGATTCGTAACTAATCAATAGTTTTAGAAGGTCATTCTAGTTATATTCTACAATTAAATTAAAGCTAGTATCCTAGATATTTTACTAGTATACCGAAGTATTAACATGGTTTAAGAAATACTGTTGGCTACTTTCAATACTACTAAAGGCTTAAGTAAATAATAGATTTAAAAGATCTTTAAAATTAAACTCATTAGCTATATACATAGTATCTATTTATATAATATTATTATTTACTAGATAAATATTATTAGTATATATAGTAGTTTGACCTATAGAAGTTAAATATAAGTTAGTAGGAGTTTTATCTAGTATCTAGATATCTATACTCAATATTAAGGAAGGTAACTATAAACACAATAGTCTATTATATAGCCCTATATATAAGTAAGCGTTTGTTCATTAAGCTATATTCTATAGCCTAGTATGCTAGCGCTAACTTACTATCTATTCAGCGTTTATCTAACAGTGGCTATAGGTATTTCTAATATCTATCAGCGCCTGGCTTTTTATTAATATATAGGGTTAGTATTATATTTAGGTAACTGGTTTTATCGCCGAGTAAATATATATCTATTACCTTCTTATTAATAAGGGTAAAAAAGAATTCTACTAGTAAAAGATTTACTATTACGTTAACGCTGCGAGATATAAGCTAGTAAAGTTAAATTAACTCTATTTAAAATATTGTTATTAAATAAGTTATTACCTATTACCTATTAATAGGAGTAAATCTCCTTAAGCTAGGCCGCTAATATATACCCTGTGGAGCTTATAAAGACGATTCTGCCCTAAGATTATCTTAGCTCTCTATTCTATGCCTGGTTAATACCTCTTTAGGCAAAATAATAGCTGAATCTATATTATAACAGCTAGATCTAGTTATTTAACTAGGTAGACTACTCCTTTAGCTTATTAATGAGATATTTTAATAGTAGCGCTTCTATTAAATCCAAGATTAAGATAGCTATAGTAATAATAAGAGGGGGACTCCTATATCTTTTAGTTACTTAGTAGCTTTTACTTAACTTTTTAGTATAGTATATATTTACCCTAATTACTAACGTCCAAACTAATATAATATATAGAAAGGGTTTAATTACTATTATCTAAGAGTAGTATCATTAGTAATCTATTTAAAGAAAATATCTTTATACTATTGGCTATATCTAATTTATTACTTATTTATAGTTTTTGGTTTATATACTTTAAAGTTTATTCCACAATATAATTACTAAGAGGTAAAACACCCTTCTTTTTAGCTATAGTATAAATACTAATTTCATTAAGGTAATCTATATTCTTTATAATCCCATTTCGGTTATATCTATTTATATATCTTTATATATTTAATAATATAAATATTAAGATTCTTTAAGAGTATAATAACTTACTTAGTCTCGCAGATTTCTAAAGGTAATAATAAGAGATAACCCAGCCCTTCTAGCTACTTTATCTAAATATCAAACCCTTGACCCAAGTAAATAAAGTTCTAAAGCTTCTTCTTAACGGTATTAATATTAGAATTAGGTATATTTCTATAGATATCTAACGCGAGGCTCCAACTTCCCCCTTCTCGCTAGTACTTTCTAGAGTAGTAGTTATAAGTAACTATAAAAGTATATAAGTTTCTCAAGTCAAATCGCTATCTAATCATCTAAATATCTCTATCCTCCTTACTTTACTGAAGCTTAACAAATACCGCCCCTATAGTTTTATAAGAATAAGACTTAGGGGAGGTTTCGAAGAAATATAAGACGTTATTATTCTTCTATAATAGTAGGCTTTTTTCTAGGCAAGGCGCAAGCTAAATTTTAATAATATCTATAACTTTAATTATCTTTCTAGTGGAACCCCCTTTTACTAAGTTCACTATTAAGACCTTCCTAAGCGCGGATAACTTCTTCTTAGAGAGTAAGCGGAGAGATATTTTAAGTTATTACTTTAGGTTATTATCTTATAGAAACTAAATAAGACGACGTAGAAGACTTAGAGACTTATCGGCCATTAATAGTAAATAGTTAAGTTAGTAGAAGTTAAGGTAGAGATAGAAAGGAAATAAATAGATGGAGTAATAAGTAAGTAGCAATAAGTATATTAAGATAAAGATAGTGTTTTTATTTAAAAACACTATTTTTATCTTAGTATACTTATCTATAATATTTATTAACACCGCTACTAAAATAATATAGAGAGAATATAGGAGGGTAGTTTATTTATACTCTTCACGTGTGGTTACACCCTCTTCCCTTAGGGGTTAATATTAATATATACTCTATACTTAGTTAAGTTTTTCTCTAGAAAGACTAATAAGATATAGATACTCTTTATCTATATATACCTAAGCCGGTGGAGCCAAAAGTAACTCTAACGTCTATATTTTATAGTTAGCTTCATCTACCTAATTTATATAAAGCGACCTTTGACTTTAAAATTTCAGAATAGAGGCGGACCTATCCTATTAAAAAAGTATATAGGGACCCTAAGTTAAAAATAGCTACTATTGACTGAAATCCTAGTTATAAGCGTGAGTTTAAAAAAATTAATAAACTCACTAGCGTCTAGTTACTTCTTATATTTTAATATATTCTTTGATATTTTGCTTTTAATATATATTTACCTTAAATTTTTAAATCTATATTTTCTATATATACCTAGGCAACCTCTAATAAATTCTTTAAATTCTTTCTCTATTATTAATAACCTACCTGGTGGTTTTTATAAGATTATAGGCTATCAAGGTAGCTAAAAGAAAGCTTATAGTTATCCTTTTCTCTTCTTACCCTAGTCTTCTTATAGTCCACGTAATAGAAATTTTATGACTCTTTTAGTGACCCTAGAGCCATGCAATTCAAAAATTTATATAATAAATTAGTAGTTTTTATATAAATAGGGATACTTCTCGACTATCCCTAAATAGAAATTAACCACCTAGTATTAGAAACTTTAAACTACTTCTTTGCCTTAACGCCTCGTATGCTTATATTTAATATAGTTAGGTTTTATTAGCCAATCTACAGAGGTGTTAAATATAGGTATAAAAAGGCTTGGACGATTATTAGAAAGCATAGTTTTAACTATATAAATAATTAATGACCTCTTAGTAGATCTATAAATACTATATCATCTTTTAAATATATAAATTACACATTCTTTATATATTACCCTTTTCTATATTTATACTTATATAATCAAAAGTCAATTCCTATTAGGTAAATACCTATCCCTACTTCGTTATTTAAATTTATTACTAACTATATTTCAGGTTAAAAATCTACTTAAATTTTATAAAGAAAGTTCTGGTATAGTGCTTTAAGCCTATATACTAATACCAATTATATATAATATGAAAATATAAGGGTTTAAGATATAATAAGTTATAATTCTTATTAACCTCTTTATAGAGAAAATCACTACTAATAATGCCCTTGTGTATTACTAGGAGGTGATTTATATCTTATACATAGTGTAGGAGATATAAAACACCCACTATGCAATAAGATAATACTAATTAGAGCTCTATAAGCTCGAAACTATATATATAATAAATATATATCTTTTAAATATTTTTATAATATTCTTCTTAATAAATATATCGCGTTAGTAAAAGAATTTAAAGCCTAATAAAAGAGGTTAAAGGTTATTGTATATATAGAGAAGCAAACTCAAAAGATATTATATAAGCTGCGGCAGAAGCTACAGAAGCGGGCTATATTAGAATAATAGATCTTAATATTACCTTTCTTTCTATCTTATTATATACTATAATATTAATTTCCCTATATTTAATTTAAGGAATATTTATAATAGTCTTTTAAGTTATTCTGTCTCTACCTATTTATAAAGAGTAGGAGTGTATAATAATAGATTAGTAATAAGATGCCAGAATAATATATCGCGGGCTCTTATATTAGGACCTATTTTACAAAGTGTTTAATATAATGTTCCTTACTACTTATTTAATTAAACCTATACTAATATCTTATCCCTTATAGAAATAAATAAGGAAGAGTTTATTTTTGCCCTTAATATACTCTCGTTAGGCCTATAATGGGTATTTGTAATTTATAAAAGTAGATATATATATATGCTACAAGCGGGCTTGTTGTAAGCTTTATAATCTCTAGAGAAGAACTAACTCTGGAGATTGCTTATTAGTGAGGTGAGTCATAGAGAAGACGGCTTAGTACCAAGCCGAGATAGGATAGAGTATATCGAACTATCTCTCAGTTCTAAGTGTGGCTTCGGTCCAAAGACTGAAGGTCCTTATAAGTAATGAAGACAATGTTGACCTGAACAATGGGCAAAGGGTATTCTTATAGAAGGGCAATAGAATGGTGCTTTGTATTGAGCAGTATAGTAAAACTGTAACTAGTTTGATCGCGAGTATAAGACTCTTGATCCTAAGGTAATGAGTGTCTTTATATACATGGTATATATCTAATGATAGGTGTGGTAGTTCTCCGCCAAGGGCTTCCTATCATTCCTATCCCATCCCTTGATAGTATCGATAGGTGACTGCCAAGTTTTTCCTATCGGTCCTATCGTCCTGGTCACGTGACCAGTGTCTCCAAGGCCTGGTTCATGGCCCGTTTATCCAATGAGTGTGTAGTCTGAGGCTGCGCCGCCGTAGGTCTGTAACAATATAACTCTTATATTTAGATAAATTATTAGTATTTAGAATATATATATATATATACTATTATTAGTCCACCTAGGGTGCTACTATAATTTTACTAATATCATTTTAAAGATATATAACTTTAAAATACTAGTTTTTAAATATAAATATATAAAATATACTATTATAATATAATATATAAAATACTAAAGGATAATAATACCGTGCCCTCTTTACGTTATTTCTAAGGAGTAAGTTTTGGTCTATCTACCTTCTCTCTCTTATAACTAACTCGATGTAGGGAAAGGAGAGGACTTTGTGGTATATTAAGATAAATAAATTTTAGTATTATACTAATAAGCGTAATAGGAAAATATAGCGGAAAAGGCCTTATTCTAGCCAAAACTCTTAGTTAAGTTAATTATTAGATAGATCTCTAGATAGTATATACCAAGTAATTAAGTAGGGGTACTAAGTTATTTATCTAAAAGCTATATATCTGGATATAGGTCGTATAATTAGGGGTAAATCCTTCTAGGATATTTAATAGAGAGTAGTTTAAAGCCAATGAGGGAGGAATATATTCAAGTTTAATAAAGTAATTACTAAAAAAATAGAAGGAAATACAAATGAAATACTTCTTCTTACTTATTTAGGCACCTTATTATCCTATATACTATTAACTAGCCATCTAATCTCAGAACTTTCTTCTAATATCTACTAAGAGATTGCTTTATTAACTTGAAGGTCCTCTCTAACTAACAATATAAATAGCTTAGATATTAGTACCTTATGTGTAAAGCCTAAGACTCTATAGTCTATAACTAATAGCTTAACATTAGCTATACCCCTAATACTAGTACTAAAATAATTCATAATATACCCTAATCTATATACTATAGTTGGTAATTAGTAGCTAGATAATAGGGTAATAATCTATAAGATATAGTCGCCCCACGGGCTATAATAGCCAGGCTTTTGGCGGAGAGATTCTTTCTTAATTAATAGCTATTTATTTATTTTAGATACTTTAGTACCAAAAAGCTATTTTATATACTAATGTAAAGCCAAGGTCTAGAACCTATTAAAAATAAGGATAAAATTTTTAAAGCCGGGATTCTAAGTTCTACTAGTTAATTAAAGGGTATCCTTAATTTACCTGATCTAGCTTGGTAGTCTCTTTGTTATAAGCTTTGTAGAGTAAGGCCTTTTATTTAAATAATATAAAGGAAGCGCCTATATTATATTTTTTAAAGAGTTAGCTACTAATCTTAGTATTATATATAAGATAGAGCACCACGTTAGTAGTGCTTTTAGAAAGATTAGTAGCTAGGATTGACTCCTTAACTAAATAGGGGCTAATAATTTATATAGTATTATAAGATAACCTCTTATAAGGCGTATGGCGACTAAGTAAGCTATATCTAGAATCTAATATAACCTAGGGTATAGAAGCTATACTTATATATCTGCTAATAGTGCGCTAGGTTTTTCTAGGAGGCTTTGTTAGTTCTAGCGATAGCTCAAAGCTTTTAAGGGTAGTAATAATAAATTCTTCCTTAAGGTAAGAGTTAAAAGGGCCTAATGGGGTATTTATTATTTTATTAATCTCGCGTTTTTACTTGCCGCTACCCTATACCTTTAGTATTAGTATACTATAGATATTATAGTAATAGCGCTATAGGCTAAGTACCGAGGGGAATATTATATTAAGGCAATATAGCGATCTATAGCCTAATAGATTTTTCCTCTTAAGCACTTAATAGTGGTTTTATAAGTAGTTTATAAAGGCTCTTAAATATATAAATAGGTATAGGCGCTCTGTGACTAGTAGCGCCGTGTTACTAAGGTAATGAAGATAATAAATAGATACTATAAGCATCCTTTATACTTCTAAGTAGCTATACTTAATAGGGATAGTATTAGGGTAGTTAAGATAATACTAGTAGTGGCTCTTGAAAGCCTTATAATCTATAATCTACTTATAGTAGATAAAATAAAGATCGGTAAAGTAATACTATATTATTAGCTAGCTTCAAAGGTAATTATAGATATGCCTCTACCTCTTACTTAGAGGTAGACTACTTATTTTAAGTTAGTTAGTTTTCTACTAAGAAGTAACGACGTACTTACTTTCCCTACTAGAGGTATCTAGTAGTAGGGCATCGGCTATTATCTAGTATTAAAGCTAGGTGGTTAGACACGGCCGTCCCCTTTTTATAGAGTATAATTATATCTTTAAGTATTTGCCTTCTCTCTAGGCTTCGTAGCAGAATAGGTATAAGAAGTAATTCACTAAGTCTCTTTCTCTTAGGTATTAGATATGAAACTTAATTAAATAATACTAGGTACCCTATAGTTGGCTTTTTTTTATCTTTTATATCCCCACTTGGCTAATAATTAAGTATAAGGCGTCTCTACTAGCTATTTAGCTCATGATCTAAGAGCTTGCTCCTCTTAGTATAAAGAGCCTAGCGCTTATTTTCTAGCTTATACTTATATTCTCTAGTAGAGGTATCCTTAATTTTTTTACTAAAATCTTTAATCTTACTATTAAGCTAAATATATTTTGGGCGCTTCTTAAATTCCTATTATAATTTAGTGAGGAGAGCCTATTATAGTATTAGATAGTAATAAAGGGAGAGTCTATAGAGATGTTTATGTATATTATCGCGGCGTGGTAGCTAAAGGATATTACTAATTCTATTAACTCTAAAGAACTTGTTTATATATAATTTATAATAGGTTCTTAAGTCTTTATAGCTAGTAAATTTTATTAAGTCGGCTAGTAAATAGCTATTTTCTAAAAGGTGTTTAGATAACTAAAGTTAGTAACTAGTCTAGTCCCTATATAAGAAGTATTAGCTACTTACTATTAGCTACTATTAAAGCCTCTATATAGAAGTCGTGGATTATTAAGTTATTATATTCTAATTAGTATCCTAATAGGGAGAGGTGATTTAAGAGCTAGTTGGACTTCAAAGTCTTGTCTATTAACTCTACTACTTTAACTCTCTTAAAGAATAGCGATACCTTTACCTTAGGCTTTACTTTTAACTAAGTCTTCTCGCCAAATAATTAATTAGTAGATATATATAACACTAACTTAATATAAGGTGCCTTCGGCTGCGGATTAAGTATAAAAATCTTATTTATAGTTTTAAAATCATAAAAAAGACCGCGCGCAAGGTATAATACTAATAGCTTTAGGACTAGGTTTAGATAGAGAGGGAGTAAAGTAATATCTTCCTATATAGGATACCGCGAGCTATTAAGTAGGATAAGAGATTAGCTTCTACCCTAAAAACTATTAACTTTACGACCTTAGATAAGTATATAATAGATAGATATATTATTATTTTTTCTACTAAGACTTATTCTTTATGTCTCGTATAGGGGTAAAAATAAGCTCTAGTATACCTTTGTGGTTATAGATTACTAAAAATATAATATTCTATAAATAGATTAGTATTAATTATACTTAGTCTAACTATATCGGGGGGTGAGCGGTTAGTATTAATTACCTTAATAAAGAGTTCTTAATTTAAACTGCTTTATAAGCTTAATTTTATATATTTGCTCACCCTCCTAGATAAATATATATATATCTTTAGAAGGCTAAATAGATATACGTGGTCTATTAGGAATTAAAATATAAATTAGTCCCTTTACTATAGCTACCGTAGTAGATTCTAGAAATAGATAAGTATAATAAAATACCTCTACTACTAGTTATAGTTAAAGGGAATATACTTGTTAAGCCTATCTTCAGTTGTGATCTACTACTAGAGTAGTTAGCTATAGTTTATAACTCTATTAGGGTATAGACCACTTACTTGTATACTAAAATTTATTACGATAGGTAGAAGCTTAGCGCTAGTCCTTTACCTCTACTTTGCTATAAAATCCTTCTATATTCTAGTAATATTTGAGTCTATAGGTTTATCTTTGTCTTTCTCTTTAACGCCTTCTACTATATATATAATAAAATATTTTAATATTTACTAATTAAAGATATTATTATCTTTAGTATTATAGCTCTAGTAGTACCTATATAGTAGATTAATATATTATAGTCTCACTTAGTTAATATACTAGGTATTTACTCTAGCTATAAATTCCTAGATTTAGTATAGTTATATTAGATACTAGGCTATAACTTACTCTATAACCTCCCTTAACTAAGAGAGGACTTATTAGGGTTAAACCCTTTTTACTAGAGCCTCTAGGCCCTCTCTTTAGAGCTTATCTTTCTGCCCATTATGCTTAAAAGAGTAGGTATTTATTTTGATGTTAAATATTTGAGGGAGGGTTGTTACAGACCACCTGCGGCGCAGCCCCAGGATATACACTCATTGGACGAGAGGATCACGGGCCAGACCTTGAGGGCACTAGTCACGTGACCAATAGCGATAGGACCGATAGGACGGGCTTGGCAGCTTCCTATCGATACTATCATAACAACCGATAGGAGTGATAGGAACCCCTTGGCGGAGAACTATCGTACCTATCACTAGATATATACCATGTATATAAAGACGCTCATTACCTTAGGATCAAGAGTCTTATACTCGCGATCAAACCAGCTACAGTTTTACCATACTGCTTAATACAAAGCACCATTCCAGTTGTCTTATACTATATTCACTAAATACCCCTTTACCTATTAACGCAGGTCAACTTTGTCTTTACTGCTCATAAGGACCTTCAGCCTTCATCCAACCAGGGCACTGACTGAAGCCACACTTGGAACTAAGGGATAGTCTCGCTATAGTATTCTATCTCACCTTAGTACCGAGCCGTCTCCTATAACGATTCACTTCTAACCCAAGCTTTCCCTAAGACCTTTGTACCTTCTGTCTTACGGCAGGTGTGAACCTCTGATCACCTTTAGGTAATCAAGGAGCGCCGTCAGCTTGTGACATTGATCGCCCCGACTTCACGGTTATAAAGAGGCATAATCAATTTCGACTTGATAGAGCCCCGACTTCACGGATACAAAGAGGCAAAAGTAATTCCGACTTACTAGAGCCACCATACTATCATAGACACTCTGACCCAAGTGACTTATGATTATATATCAAGAAGGACAAAACTAGGTACGTATCACCCTACCCCTAAGAGCATACTAACCACAGGAATATACCAAAGCAAGACGAGCCAATATGTTATTAGTAAGTGGACCAACCACTAACACCAACGCCTTGTTAGGGCAAATGCGACAGAAAATCATTGAGTTAGAAAAAAGAATCAAAAAGCAACCTAATAATGAGTAGCTGGATAAGACCAACAAACAAGTAGAAGAACAACAAAGATTACTTGACGAATGCAAAGACATTATTAAACAGACTTTAGAATAAGTTAAAAGTCACAAAGACGCCATCAACGTACTTAGAGTCAGAACCAGAGACAAGAGAACTACTATCAAGATCCACAAACCTGATACTTATAAAGGAGACCGCGCCAAACTGGAACACTTCCTAGAGGAATGCGATATCTATCTGGTAACTAAACCAGGAGTCACTAATATAGAAAAAGTTATCTTCGCAGGATCCTATATGCGAGAGGCAGCGGCAATATGGTTCAAACCATATCTTGAGGACTGGACTAACACCGGAGGACAACCCATACTATACGTGGATGTACTCAACAGCTACACACGATTCAAACAAGTACTCAGACAATTCTTTGGAGACACTGACAGAAAGAGGACCCTACAACGCAAACTACAGGGACTCAGATAAACCAGGGACGCAGCGCAGTACGCAGCGCAACTACAGCAGATCTATCAAGAACTAGGAATCCACGACGACGAGTAGAAAATAGCTATATTCGAACAAGGACTAAAACCAGAAACCTAATACGAAACCATCAAGATGGGACCATACAACAGTTTCAAACAAATGGTTGAGATAGCAGTACGCATTGACAATCAACTCTACAACCTACGAAACATACGACAAGGGAAGAACACTTTCTAGAAAGTAAACCAATATAAAGGGTTAAACAAACGCAACGATTACGGCACCACACCCATGGAGTTAGACGCCACTAAAAAACAACCTTATAATACTGAGAAAAGCAAGAGATACAGGGACAAGAAATTATGTTTCTACTGCGAGAAACCCAGACACATAGTAAAAGACTGTAGGAAGAAATAAGGGGATACTAAGAAACACCTTAACGCTACCACTACGTCTAAGACTAGTAGCAACGAGAAGGAGTAAGGTAGAGGAGGCTACCAAGACTCGCAAAACGTCAAACAATACCTAAGGGCAATAAGAAAAATCACCTATCTATAGCCACCAGAAAACGAACTCGATAACGCATATGAACAAGTACCCAATATATAGCAACGATAAGGATAGCAGAAACAGGACAAATGGATTGAACAAGGAAAACAACCAGCGTTGATACAACAGAACACGACGATAGAACAACAAACATATGATCCAGCAACAGGCCCGAACCAAGGAATTGTGACACCAGAATAAACAGACTTAGAAGGAGAAACCAAATCAGAATACGAAGATACACAGGAAATGAACAATTGGGAAAACGAAGCACCACAAATAATGTTCAAAGACAGTCATGAACTACTACGGGAACAAAGAGAGAAATATGATAACCAGATACCTGATGAACACTGGACAGTGTGTAAAGAGAAAGGACTATGCTTCAGACACAACGAGGAAAAACAGACAGAAGTCAGAGACCCCAGGCACCCATACCACGACAAATACGGGTGGGACTGCCACTACAAATACCACATCTTTAAAGAAATATGGAAATCAGGATAAAGATTTCATTATAAAAACTACATAAAATATTCATCGTGCAGAGACAGCAAGAACATCTACTAGAGGTATTGTATAGACAAGGAGTGTCTAGTACACATCGATAAATACTTAGGATAGATAGATAGAAAAAGTGTCAATATAACAGACCAAGAAAACATAACACCACACGAACGACTGGAAGTCTTATACTAGAAAATAGACAAACAAATCACTGTGTAGTATAAAGGATATACCACATAGTTTAAAGGAAAAGCGGCAACCAGATACTGGTTAAAGATAACACAACATTTACAAAAACAACTACAGCTCCAAGAGAGTCGAAAGGACCAAGCAACACAGATAATAAAGTACCCAGATAAGGACTCAACAGACAAACTCAGTTAGGAAGAACTAAATAAGGAAATTCAGGCTTTAACTAGTACTAAAGGACCGTATGACGGAACTCATAATTAACAAACCAAGATAATAGGAAATAGACGATTTTGACAGTCTACAGGACTTAAAATAGGCAGAAGTCTAGCTATAATAAGAGGAAAGAATCACTTGGCGATAGTAGTCTAATTAGTAGAGCTAAACGCGCGAGCACTGATTGATTTAGAAGCTACTAGGAACTTCATAGATCTAGAATTTGTAAAGTAGTTAGGGATTCATACCCAAACAAAAAAGGAACCATACAAACTGGGAGGACTTAACGAAGATTGGAACCAAAGAATCAATAAGGAAACCAGAGGTATGAAGGTACACGTCAAAGGACAATACAAGGGAACAGAATGTTTTGACGTGATAAGCCTAGGGAGTTACAACATGGTCTTGGGACACCCTTGGTTAGCAAAACATAACCCGACTATTAACTAAAGAGACGGCATATTGTGACTAGATGGTGGAAACCGCCGCTCTGATCAGAAGACTGATACCCTTGTGGCCACCTGTACCGAAAGAAGGGATCAAGGTCAAATACTGGGCAAGACGCCCCAGATCGAAATGGGAACGACAGGAACTACAAACGATTGATTAACAAAGAAGTAGGAAACGGTTTACTAAATGGAGGAAGCTACTGAAATAGACAAACTACGATAACAGATACCAAAGGAGTATCATGACCTAATCAAGGTATTCAGAGAACGAGAACCATCAGAAAGCTTGCTGGAACATCAGGCATGGGATCATGAGATACCCCTAGTGGAAGGGAAGACACCTACATACAAACCCACATACAGGTTGACCAAGACAGAACTCGAAGCATTACGAAAATATATTAACGACAACTTAGCAAAAGGATATATACAACAATCGCAATCATCAACAGGATACCTAATCATCTTTATACCAAAGAAAGATAGAAGTCTACAATTATGCGTGGATTACCGACAACTTAACGATATAATAATCAAGAACCAATACCCATTACTACTCATTAATGAGATACAAGACAGGTTTAGAGGAATAACATACTTCACGGCATTAGATATATGAGAAGCCTACTACCAAATATAAATAAAAGAAGGCAAAGAATAGAAAATAGTATTTAGGACATGATTCAGATTATACAAATTCTTGGTTATGCCTTTTGGATTAACCAACGCACTAGCAACATTCTAGGCGCTTATCAATAACGTGCTACGCGAATATTTGGACATATTTGTGGTAGTATACCTAGACGACGTCCTGATATTTACTAAAGGAACCCAAGAAGACCACACAGAAAAAGTCAGGCAAGTACTCAAGAAACTTAAAGAGTACGAGCTTTACCTCAAAGTATCAAAGTGTGAATTCTATAAACAATCAGTCAAGTTCCTAGGACATATTGTGTCAACAGAAGGAATCCAGATGGACCTAGACAAGATCAGAGCTATTATTGATTGGCCTACGCCAACAATAGTCAAAGAAGTACAATAGTTCCACGGACTAGTGAATTATTATCGACAATATATATACAAATTCTCAGCAACAGCGAAACCCCTGATGGACCTATTTAGGAAGGTAAAAGAGTTTATTTAGGGAACTAATAAAGAATAAGCATTTAAAGAACTTAAAGAAAAGTTTAGTCAAGGAGACATATGAATATACTTCGACCTAAACAAAGAGAGTTATCTTGATACAGATGTATCAGACTATGCGATCAGAGCACGGTTATAACAAAAAGATGACATAGGAAAACTAAGATTGGTTACATACTACGCAAGAACCATAACCCCTACAGAACAGAATTATAATATCTATGACAAAGAGTTACTAGCAATTATTACAGTATTTAAGAGATAGAAGCAAGAGCTCCAAGGAGTAAGGCATCTGACCACAGTTATCAGCGACCACCAGAATCTGATATACTTTATGATGACCAAGGAACTTACTCGTCGACAGTCAAGATGGTATACTAAGGTGCTAGCCTACTACAACTTTAAAATATAATACTATAAAGGAATAGAGAATGCCTTCGCGGACGCGTTAAGTAGAAGACTAGATTTAATAATAAAGAAAAGAGAATCTAGAGTAATATTATATCTAGATCCAGATACCAAGGGTATGATCTTAGATTAGCAAGCATTGAGAGCTACTCAAACGGTCACGACCAAGGAAGACACTCTAATAAACGAAATACGAAAAGTAATAATAAAAGATCCCTTATTCAAACGAATCAAGGACAACAACAAAAAATATAAAAAGGAAAATAGAATACTTCTATATCAAGGATTAATATATATACCTAGAGAAGTACGACCATGAATACTAAGAGACAACCACAACGCAAAGGTTGTAGGACATTTCGGAATTAAGAAAACCATAGACCGAATAACGCAGAACTATTATTAGCCAGGAATGTGGAGAGAGATTAGATGATATATTTAGGAGTGTGAAGTTTGCTAATAAAATAAATCAGAACGACACGCGCCATATGGACTCCTACAGCCTATACTATATAAGGAAACAGCATGGAAATTAATAGCGATGGACTTTATAGTCAAGCTACCGAAGTTAATAGAGCCATGAACGGGCATTTAATACGATTTGATACTTACAGTCACGGACAGACTGACGAAGTATACTTATTTTATACCATTTATTAAAAAGACTACATCACCAGAGACAGCATATATCCTGTTATAACATATCTTCGCAGACAAAGAATTACTAGACGAAATTATATTAGATAGAGACATAAGATTCATGTGTAAATTCTGGACGACACTTACTGAAAGAATAGGGATTAAATAGAAAGCCTCGACGGTATATCACCTACAGACAGACGGACAAAGCGAAAGGATGAACCAAACAGTAGAACAGTACCTAAGATATTATATTAACTATGAATAGGATAACTAGGTTTCACTACTACCAATAGCACAGCTCGCCTATAATAGAGCGAAGAACGCCTCAACAGGCATGACACCTTTCTTTGCAAACTATAGAAGAGAAACAGAAATAATAAAAACACTAAAAGAAGGCAAGACGCACACCTTAGAAGCAGAGGTTTTAGCAGAACAGATGCGCAATCTCCATAAACACCTATAGTTAGATCTCAAATTCTTAAACTATAGAATGAAACACTACTATAACTAATAGCACGTGGAAGCGCTAGACTTTAAGAAGGGGGAAAAAGTATTTCTACTTTAATGAAACATCAAGATATTGAGATTAAGCGATAAATTGGACCACAAGAAACTAGGACTATTCAAGATTTTGGAAAAAATTGGACAACTTAATTACAAACTCCAACTCCTAGAACATATGTAAATATACCTAACATTTCACGTCTCATTAATTAAAAAAGCACCCCAGAACGCTAAACCATACGAACCAGAAATATAACCAGAAAATCAAGAAAAAGAACATGAAGTTGAAAAGATCCTAGATAAGAAAGTGATTAGCGGACAAACTCACTACTTGGTTAAATAGAAAGGATATGACTTTTTAGAAAACACTTACAAGCCAGCTAGACACCTGAAGGATTCACCGCGCCTAGTAAAGGAGTTTTACTGGCGGACTTAGCGTCAGGAGAAGAGACTAGCGGAGCAGGATCCAGGAATAAAGTAAGGTTGGATAAAGAACTTAGTTCACTTAGGAGCTATTAGAAGTCATGCTCTTGGAGCTCGGCCAGACGACTCTTCTCTTCCTCTAGCTTTTCTAACTCCTCCACGGTCTTAATAGACAATTTAACAAACTTACTGATATGATTCTGAAGGAACTCATACTGACAAGTAAGATAATCAAGATGGGCATTGGAATTATTTAATACTTTTTGAAAGGCTTCATAAATTTACTGAGATTCCTCGCGAGCCTTATGCTCTTTTAACTCTAACTTTTCCTTTTTATACCAAACTTTGGCCTAGTTAGATAAAGAAGGTGTACAATTATGAACACAAGGACAACCTGTATAAATACACTTTAAACACTTTGTGGAATAAGACAACATAATATAAAGGCCGCCATTCTCTAAATAACAAATATAATGGGAAGGCATCGCGACACCAGTTTTTGCAATGTTTTCTTTTAGCACATGAGCACGGATAGAGGAAGAATCTTTGGAAGACTTTGGAACATCAGTAACACCCTTAGAACAAGCCATGGCGAGGCATACTCAAGAAAAACACAATAATGAACCAAGGAGAGGGAAACTAACCAGGTTTATATATGCGCGCGTCGGGACGACTTGTTGAGAAAGGAGGGGATGATGTTACAGACCACCTGCGGCGCAGCCCCAGGATATACACTCATTGGACGGGAGGATCACGGGCCAGACCTTGAGGGCACCAGTCACGTGACCAATAGCGATAGGACCAATAGGACGGGCTTGGCAGCTTCCTATCAATACTATCACAACAACCAATAGGAGTAATAGAAACCTTTTGGTGGAGAACTATCGTACCTATCACTAGATATATACCATATATATAAAGACACTTATTACCTTAGGATTAAGAGTCTTATACTCGCAATCAAACTAGCTACAGTTTTACTATACTACTTAATACAAAGCACCATTCTAGTTGTCTTATACTATATTCACTAAATACCCCTTTGCCCATTAATATAGATCAACTTTGTCTTTACTGCTCATAAGGACCTTTAGCCTTTATCTAACCAAGGCACTGACTAAAGCCATACTTAGAACTAAAGGATAGTCTTACTATAGTATTCTATCTCGCCCTAGTACCAAGCCATCTCCTATAACGACTCACTTCTAACCTAAGCTTTCCCTAAGACCTTCATACCTTCTATCTTACGGCAGATGTGAACCTCTGATCACCTTTAGGTAATTAAGGAGCGCCGTCAGCTTGTGACAAGGGTCAAATAGATAGTAGCTAAGTGGTAGGTGAACATAGTGACAAAGAGAAAGAAGAGAAAGAAGAGAGAGGGAGAAAGAGGAAAAGAGGAAAAGGGGAGAAGCGCTTCCTATCTATAGGGTCGAGGGTATACTAGATAACTATAGTATTATAAATACTTGCTAGTAGTTAAAGCGCTTATAGGGTAGTGTAAATACGGCGTTAAGTTCTTTTAAAGTACTATGAAATTATATAACTTTAAGAGAACTTACGTGAATTCGTATAAATTCACAAGCATAATTCTAATACCTGTTTAGGAAAACTTATAAAATGGGGCTGTTGGTTTAGTGGTATAATACCCCCTTAGCATGGGGGTGGTCCAGGGTTCGATTCCCTGACAGTCCATTTTTTTTGCTCTTCCTGTATCTTGACTTTCACGAAAGTAGGCGCACTTCAGTTCGGCCAGCTTATCTGAATGTCCTCGCTTTTTGGTGGAATTGAGTATATGCACGATAGAAGGATGCGTTCATCAACAGGCTTGGTATCCGTATCGTAACACCACATTATGTGATACCTACACTGCAGACTGGATCGCAGTTTATATTTCGATATAGAGAGCGAGATCTAATATTTTATCTATTGGCGTCTTTTATTACCTGGTAAAGCTCAGTCAAAAGTAGTATGGCCTATATACGGAGTAGAGACATCGAATATCGAGCAGTGGAGTTCATCGACCTGACTGTTCAGATTTATATATAGATTTTTTAGTATTACATCCCCTTCGCATGAATTAAATAAGCAAGCAGTATGTAGGTATGAATTATGTTCCATCACGACTTGACCTTTCCGTCTCTACTATCTTTCCATCTTCTGTATTTACCCCTATTGTCATACTCTATCTTCCACTTATTCCACTTATTCCTCTGTTATACTGTTATACTGCTCTATTGCTGCTCTCCAGCTAGGTGGTGGTGTGGTCTGATGATCCCGTGACTCGCACCAACCTCAACCTGCCAGAAAATCTTCCTCCAACGTCACTGCAAACCACAACCAACGCCATATCGACTTCCACCGTGAGCTTCATCTCCCTCTTGCGTCTCCAATTGACCGTTGCCCGCATTAACACGCCGCCGTACAGCTCTCCCTCCGCCTCCGAGCGTCAATCTTCGCTTCATCCACCCGCAATGGCTTCCACGACCCTCTTCCGTCTCGCTACGCGCTCCTCGTCCGCCGCCTCCCTCTTCAAGGCCGCACCATACACCGCTCGCGCCAGGCTACCGGCTGCTGTTCCTGCGCCGGCCGCCAGACTCAGCGCCTTCAGCACGACCCCCATGCGATACAGCGGCGCCCACGAGGAGGAGACCTTTGAGCAGTTCTCAGCCCGGTGCGTCTAGACCAGCCAAACACAAGTAGCAATTGGCAGTTAAACCTGTCAATATAAGCATCAATAGTCAATGGAGGGTACTGACGGAAGCAGATATGAAAAGGAATTCGACAGCGTACAGGATGTCTTCGAGCTCCAGGTTAGACACTCGCCAAGTCACGCATTTCAACGACCATCGACTCACACACTGCTTTTTTATTATAGAGAAACCTTAACAACGCCTTTGCGTACGATCTCGTCCCATCCGTCGCTGTCATGACCGCCGCTCTCAAGGCTGCCAGAAGAGTCAACGACTTCCCCACCGCCGTCCGTGTTTTCGAAGGTAACTCTACCCGTGTACCTGGTTTATCATCCATTTCTAACATCATCCAGGAATCCGATCAAAGGTCGAGAACAAGTCCCAGTACGAAGTCTACCTTGAAGAGCTCAAGGATCTACGAGAGGAACTCGGCGTCGTTCTCCAGGAGGAGCTATATCCAGAAGAGTCCAAGTAGAGTAGCACATATCACTTGCTCGCTCCCTCCTTTTGTATCTGAAAAACCTACTGCTCTTGTTGTAACATGTCTTCATATAGATAAAACAATTCTTATCTTTGTTTTTTTGTCTGTCTTTTCTGCCTGTCCTTTTTTGGAGATGGCACGAATCGATGTATACATATGGTGGTCGTCTGAATCAATTGACTTGTTCGTTTATCTGATCAAAGTCGATATTTACACACGAATGTGCCCAGCATTATATCCAATGATAATCATCGTAGTCTATATACAATCTTTTAAACACCTATCTAAATATTCTTTTGCAATACTCAATTCTATGCTTCTAAGCTTTTACGTATCCAGCGACTGATGAATGACGTTCGCCCTATAACTCTTGCACCTCTCTACCAATTCCCCATGCGTCCCCTGATCAACACACTTGCCTCCCTCAATCATAAATATCCTATCCGCCCGATGGATCGTGTTCAACCGATGCGCTATAGCCACTATGGTCGTTTTACGTGCAACCTTCGCCAACGCATCCTGAACATGCTTCTCGCTCTCCACATCAAGCGCACTAGTGGACTCATCCAACAGCAGAAGACGAGGTTTCCTCACCAGAGCCCTCGCAATACTCAACCTCTGTCTCTGACCACCACTAAACTGTTTTCCATCCTGGCCGCAGACGGTATTATATCCGTCCGGCAGCGCGGCAATGGTGTCATGTATATTAGCTAGACGGCACGCCTCCTCGATCTCTTCCTGTGTAGCTTCGACGTCAGGACGGGCGCCTAGACCGATATTAAAGGCTACTGTTCCTTCGAACATGACGTTCTCCTGTGGTACGAGGGAGATGGTATCTCGGAAGGCAGCGCCGGATTGTTTGGTGATGTCTGTGCCGTCGACCAGGATGGAGCCTGAGGCTGGATTGTAGAATTTCTCCAATAGGGCAAAGGTGGTTGATTTGCCAGAGCCAGAGGGGCCGACGAGAGCACAGAATTGGCCTGGTGGAATGTTAATTGTGAGGTCGTCGAGGGCAGGCTGGTTGGGGCGGGATGGGTAGCGGAAGTGGACGTTGCAGAATTGTACGCCCATGCCCTTTGTTGGGAATGAAGATGGAGTAGCTGTATTTGACTGGGCCTCGACATCCTGGGGCTTGTCTTCGATCATGTAGAATCTTGGATCGGTGTGTTTGGCATGGGCACTAGAGCTACTTTTGTCATATTCTTCGTCGCCGTCGTGTTTGATGGATAGGAGATCGACGATGTTGGATGCTGCAATGCGTGCCTTGGAGATGTCAGGTACCAGAGCGAACATCTGGCCGCATGACTGTGTACTGAACAGCAGTGCAGGCAAAACGATGAAGAATTGCACTTGCGTATACATGCCAGATAGAATCTGTTGAGATCCCCACCAGTAGGCCAGTGCATATACCAGCGTGCTGATACTGTATGCCAACGATAGCCAAAAGTTCCCATACAATACCGACTTCATGTTCGACTTATACGGAGCTCTCAGAGACCGACTAAATACTCCATAGGCCTCACGCTCAAGCGAGAATGCTGCGATTGACTTGATATTATCCACAGCCTCGACGGTGATAGCCGTCGCTTGTGCAAATGCCTTCTGATGCTTCTTCTGGTATTGAGCCATTATACGAAGTCTAAGGACTCCCGAAGCCAGGAGAACCGGCAACGTAGCTAGAAGAACGACAGCGATCTTCCATGCAATAATATGCGATAGGATGACACCTGCAAATAAATTCGCAATGGTGGAGAAGAGCACGCCAATCGTGGTGCCTGTCAGACTGCTCAGGGCAGAGGCGTCGCTGGTAACATGGGCAATTAGTAGCCCAGGTGTTCGTCCATCAGAAGTATGCCATTCCAACGGCTGTCGGAGCAGTGAGCGCAGTGAAAGTACCCGTGTTCGATAGAGGGTCTTCTCAGCGGCCCAGCCAAACGCGGCTCCGTTGACTATCACAGCGATGAACTTGACTACTGCAAGAATGAAAAAGAGCAGACCAAACAGCATACCGCTATCGCGGATGCTCGGGCCGCCTCGACAGACGCTGAGGCTGCCTACGGTGTGACCGAAAATGACTGCTTCACCAGTATAGCTGACTCCAATCATGATGGAGGTAGCCAGTCCAAGCGAGATAAGTAGTAGATTCGGCCGGATGAGCGGGAATGATCCCTTCATAGTAGCCCATAGGCTTTGTTTGGGCTTCTCCTTCTCATCAGATTCAGCCTTCACTTCTTCCGTTTCTTCAGGTATATATAGCTGGGCGGCTTTCTCCTTTTCGTCTAGCGCGCCCTTATCCATTACCAGCGTCCCGTCTTTATTCACAAGCGTGTCCGTAGTGATTAGAGACTTCTCGACGTTTGCATCAAGCTGTGTGGACTCCGTCATAATCGAACTAGAGGAACTGAACTTCCCTAGATTCTGCAGCCGGACCATACCAGCATACACCCCATCCTGTGCTACGAGATTCATATGCGTTCCCTGCTCCATCACCTTACCCTTCTGCATAACGATGATGTTATCAGCATCCTTAGCAGTAGCCAATCGATGTGCGATGGAAACAGTCGTGACATTTTCAGACACCTTGTTCAGAGCTGCCTGTATCAGTCGCTCGCTGGTCGAGTCAAGCGCAGCCGTAGCTTCATCTAGTAGTAACAATGGTGGATCTCGAATTAGGGCCCGAGCAAGGGCGATCCGTTGTTTCTGACCACCACTTAGTTCCGCACCAGAACTGCCTACCCTTGTCGCTAGACCATCGGGTAGTGCATCGATGAAGTCAATCGCATTTGACAGGGTAGCCGCATGACGCGTAAGATTGACGATCTCTTGGATCGTATCTTCGTACTCTGATACAGCTTCCTCTTCACTTGCCCCCTGTCGCATTTTCTCGGCTAAGTCAGAAAGGCTCGAATCTAACAAGGCAGGTAGAAGATGTTCGTGTTTCTTCTGAGAGGAGCTGACGAGCCCGTGCGCGATGTTTTCTAGTATAGATCGATCGAGCAGATTAGGCTCCTGTTGAACAAGTCCAATGCTTCCTCGTAGATGTCGGACATTGATATCCTTTAGGTCCCGATTACCCACACGGATGGAACCTGTGATTGGATCGTATAGTCGTTCCAGAAGTGCGACGACAGTCGACTTGCCGCTGCCTGAAGTCCCTACAATAGCCGTATGTTTGTTTGGAGGGATCTTGAAGCTTACGCCTTGCAGCACGGGGACCTCGGGGCGAGCTGGATACTTGAACGTAACGTCTTGAAGCTCAATTTCCTCTGCGGCCAAGGAAATGGTCGCGTCACCTTCCGAGGAGGTTCCGTCAATAGCAGACTGACGTCGAATGGTGGTCATGAGCCTTTCCGATGCAGATGCCGCCGAGGCGAAAATATGCATAAATGGGGCCATCTGGCTGAGAACAAATGAGGCTAAAACCGTAGATGTTAGAATTTACTCTTAATTATGAAGGGATGGAAGTACTCACCGTCAAGTAGAACAAATATAACAGTGTATACAGCGCCAACCGAGACCTTGGATGGCTTCCCCTCCGCAAGATCAGCTATCATTCTACTCCCTTGCCAGAATGCAAGCGCATTCGATGCATATGCCACAAAATAGAGCATACCGAACTGCATAGAATGGGTGAGGGCCTTCTTCAACGAATCCATTCGTGCACTAGCCAGATGATGAGCGAATAGCTTCTCCAGCCTCGCATTCGCGTTAAATGCGTGGACGATACTCATATGAGACAAACTAGATGATGCAATTGACGTTGCGGCGTTGATATGAGTCGATATTCGGCCCGAGTATTTCTTGATATAGTGTCCTCCACCAAACGCCATCAGGAAGTAGATAGGAACAACCGATATGAGCATGGCTGCGATGGTTGCAACTTTGAGAAATGCAACAACGTACGCAGCAACGAAGTAAGAAATGGTACCGATAAACAAGCCTACTTTCTCTGACGTTCCTGCTTGAATTACTTCAATATCACTGACCAGACGAGAGGTAACATCACCCGAAGGTAGAGTGTCTGTATAGGAAATCTCTTGTCTCAAAAGACTGTGGAAGTATTTGGTCCGTAGACGTCGAACCAGGCGTTCGCCAACCATGCTCCAGCACCCAGTGTGGATGTACATGCATACGAAATTTAGGATCGAGACATAAATGACCTGCAACACCTTGGTGGTGATGGCAGCTTGGTAGCCTCCAGGTGGAGGTGGAGCGGTAGTGCATGTCGACGAGTTCAAGTCATCGACTAATTCACCGAACAGAATACCGAGTAGAGGGAATGGGATGCCTGCACCTATTCCTGAAATTGTTCCAATGATTATGAGTGCAATATCTGTCTTCGCAGGCTGTGTCCCAAACAGTAGTCGAAAGTATCCGAATGTTGGAGTTATGGTGTTTTCTCGAGAGAATATATTCCGGATTTGTGACGACCACTTCAATCGGGTAAGCTAGAAGCAAAGAATGGGGGCTTCGAGTAGTTTTAGACATACCTTTGGCGGACTCTGTGATGGTGTCTGCACTTGTACGCTGGTATTTGCTGTGGTGTCTCCGGTCACCAGCCCTGCTCCCGAGGGAGTGTCCTCCTCTTCCTTTGCCATTGAGAGCCGTACTCAAGTATGGTCGATAGGAAATTGCTCTCAATTCGACCACAAGAGGTCAAGAGGCCAGGAGAACGGTTGGTAAACTCCGGACGAGGAATTGAGGAGCGAGAGATTGCATCCGGTAGCTCATCCCATCGAAAGTGTATATATCGGGACAACGGGGAAGAGAGGAAAAACGAACAAAAAGACAAAGCTGCTTCCGGACGAAGCGGTCTTAACGTATGCATGCTGAGGACTGCTCCAGCACCCAGGTCTAACCCAGGCCTAACCCAGATCAGAAACCTTTGCTTTGGGCACGAGTGGGTATTCCATGGCGGGGCCGAGCAAAGGAGAAGAATTTTTATCAGATTGCAAGGATGGGAATTGTGCAGGCATAGGTTGCCCCGTCGCTGGGCAAACTCAGCTAGTGCACATTACCCTGAGTGCCTTGGGGGTTCGAACCAGGGGCGATGCCGTGACCTGAAACATTCTCTCGTGGCGGCTGCATCCAAAGCAAACATGCAGCCGGACCAGACAGCCATGGCAGACAGACTAGACAGTCCAGACAGTCGTGGTAGACATGGCGGACATGGCTGAGGACAAGGCGAGGAGTGTTCCGCTGAGGGAAATGTCGGATGCAAGGAGATGGCCGAGAGACGCTAGGACAGAGATAAGATGGCAGTGGCTCCACTCTTTTCCATCTGATAACCTTGTCTCGACTTGTGCGCGGAACGAGCGAACTTTTCGCATACGAACAAGAGACCAGCATCAGCGCTTTGCTGCTGGCAGTGGCCATCATTGGCCTGCAGGAAGCCCACACGGCATCTGATAAGGATCCACGTTGTCCACGAAAAACGAGTTTCGTGCCTGTTGCATCATGGAGGGCCCCCTGACGTGTTTGCACTTTCTTGCGGAAAAACCCATGAATGGCCAGCCGTGCTGATGGACCGAGGGCGGGTAAGGGTCCAGGGGTCGCTAAACCTACGTTGCATTATCAGATGGACATGGCCGGAGCGATTTTCCAGAGAGTGGGTTGGCCAACGTCCCCTCAATGGCCTGATTTATGGATATCCGGCTCTCTCTCTCTCTCAACGAAAACGCTAGCTCTTAAGTTGCATCATATACACTCGTATTCCGGCTCTCTTGTGACCGTTGGACAACAAAACGAATATATTTTGGCCCCTCTGACGTCCCCTCGGCCGCCAATTCAAAAATTTCCCGACGTAATCCCGTTGTCCTGCGCTCTAAGGGAAAAAGGCCATTGTTCATAGTCCCGGTTTACCCAATTGATTATTTGAAGATGTCGAATTACTCTTTGCTCTCACAGGAGCGTGCCCCCTTCATTCGAGTCCCTGAACCACAGAATGCTAGCTACGAGATCGTCGAATCCTCTCCCAACTGTAACCCGAAATCTCTCCGGGTTCAATTATGCGCCGAGACCAACGCAGAATCAAAGCCGCAGAAAGTAACTCTTCATCACCCCAGCCTTGCTTTCACAGACCTGTGCATGGAAGATGCTTCGTCTATTCCTCCGGACAATAATAACTCAGCATGGGCTCGCGCCAAAAAGAACCCGATTTCTAACATGAAATGGGAAGGGAATGATACTCCAACCGTCGGGCAGATCTGGATTGTTGTCTATTCTATCCTCACAGTCCATCCAGAACTAGAAGTGTTCAGAATCACATTAAACGGAGGCGGGAGTGATGTACTAGCTCGACAGCTTGAAGCTGTTGGATTGGCGATCTCTCACCCCGCGCCCAGCGCCCCTCCAGGCCAACCAGTCCCTACTTCGGAAGACCATATTGGCCAGCTAGTTGTTCTCAGACGGTCATTCTGGCAGGGTGCCGGCTCTCCCTTTGGACCAAAACCAATTTGGGTTGCTGGACCTGAAAATGCGGACATCTCTCCATCGTTCGAATCTGCTTTCCCTCCCCGAGCACTGGATTACTCACTGACCACAAAATTCCCCTCGTCACGAATTCACACAACTCATCCAATTCGCCCAGTGAAGCCGACACCGGGATCGACCATTTACAGCCGCTATATCCCTCACTTGAAGGAGACATTCTCCATGGTCGCGCTTGATTGGACGAATGAGGAACATGTTAACTATTTCCATGTATGGCAGAATGATCCCAGAGTCGCTGCAGGGTGGAATGAAACCGGAACCCTAGAACAGCATCGGGAATATCTACGAAATATTCACGAAGATATTCACCAATTCCCAGTCCTGGCCAAGTTCGATGATACATTTTTTGCCTATTATGAGATTTATTGGGCCAAGGTAAGCCATCAACTAAAAATGAAGCGAAACCAACACATATTAATGTATTAAACCATAGGAGGATGCCATTGGGCCCTACTACGATGCCGGTGATTACGACCGTGGTCGACACTTCCTTGTAGGCGACGCTCGTTTCCGTGGCCCACACCGCGTTAAGGCCTGGCACACCTGCCTAACACATTACATGTTCCTCGATGAGCCTCGCACCAACTTGACCGTTGGCGAGCCGAGAGCAACTGGCGCCAAAGTCCTTGCTTACGACCAAGCGAACGGATACCATATTAACAAATTTATTGATCTACCCCATAAGCGGGCCGCTCTGATCATGTGCCCACGGGAGAAATTCTTCCAGCAGCCTCCCTTCGAATATTGTGAAAGTTCATAGGAATCCTTTTGGAAATCACTTGATTTATTTGTATTGTGCGATAAAAAAAATCTGCCCTCAAGTGTAGGGAAATGTACCGGGTTGATAGTTATTACGCTTCTCTCCGAGGCGATAATGAACATATGCAAGAATACGAGATTAGCCAAGCGTAGTTGGATAAGCTGTTCAAACGAAATCTGCCTCCCCCGTTCGTAACCAGATAAAAAGTGTGAATTCCCGAAGTTGACTAGAGGTACATGCATCCTGCATGCATGGAAGCCCATGAACGAAAGACACGAAACGAAAACTTTTAACAACCTTGTCGCCCAGTCCAGAATCCAAATTCTGGTCAAACTCCCAAACCCTCAAATCACTCTTCTTTTACCATGGATGTGCCCCTATACAAAGCAGATAGTCCGTACGGTAGTAACGATACAGCCAGCAAGGAGGGTCGAAACGCTGATATCTCGAGCAAAGCTTTTGAAGTTCCGAAGAAAGAAAGCAGGAACAGGGAAAAAGAAATGTGTAGTTAAACGCGGGCACGGGGGTTTTTTTAGCACACGACTCAGTGAGGAGAGAAAAGAAGAAATATATAAAGAAGAATTAAATGGATACTATTGAGGTTGGGCACAAAGATGAAAAGAACTAATATCAAATAATACAATCCCGACGCTGAAGCATCATTGGCTAGAAGGTATCCCAGTTCATCTCACAGCGTGACAGCGTGCAAAACGCGATACATTGCCTGCGTCGTGAAAACCAAAGGGGCAGAAAGGGAGAATAAAAGTGTTGACGAGTTGGTCAGGAGATATTAAAGAGAGTATAGGGTTGTCCAAAGTCAAGGGTATGACGCAAATATGTAGCTGAGAAAAGAGAATTTGAAGAGGAAAAAACGGGGCTACGGGAAGAAAAGGAAGACAGAATGAGAATGTCTCGGATCAAACCTTTGGTTTCCGCATGATATAATATGTTAGGAGCGGTCGGACATCCTCAACTGGGGAGTTAACTATGGACCAAAACTTGTCTTCCGGCTTGACCATCTCGTGTAACTCTAGGCAGAAGTCCATCACTGCACGACGAACATCAGGCTGTGGGTTCCTGAGATTCTCGCTGGCAAATTTGCCCAGTCGTTCAAGTTCTGGATCACTGAAGTATAGCTTCTTATCGTTTAGACGACGTAGGAGTCCGCAGAGAACATAAGTGCCCATGGATATCATGCGACTCGCCTCTGGAGATTTCTCTTCTGTTTCCAGGAGGTCGAGAATTGCGTCAGCTACTTCTGGAGGATTGCAGGCACTGACGATATCCTCGGACGTTTCCTCAAGGCCGGAAACAATGTGATTTGTGATCTCGTAATGTTTTCTTGCCGTGATGATCGAGATCATTGCCCTGGAGTAGAACTTTGAAAAAAGCTCTCGGTTTTGGGAGAACATAAGACGTATGGTGAAGAGAACTTGTGTTTTTAAATCGAAAGACCGACCAGTGCTTGAAGCCTTATCTCCATCGGGGGATTCCAATGCATCGAATAACGCGAGCAAAATTTGGGAATATTTGGTCTCGTCGTTAACAATTGACTCGTGGTATCGGACTAGGCCCTGAAATTTCCTATAACCATGGACATCTAGAGAAGACGTTCGGATCCTCATAAGTCCACGATCGATCATGTCGCGAGCCCTGGCTGGATCTTTGGAGTGAGGGCTAAGGCTCCTTCGTCTTTCTGATATTTCGACTTTCTTCCATCTTCGGTGGGAGTTCTCATTGGATGCAGGGGAAGGAGGAGAATATGACAATGGCGCGATACTCTGTGTATCCTGATTATATTTACGATTAGTGCTTGAGGGTTCATTTAAAGGTAAAGCCTCAAGAGGTTTAGTTCTAGAAACTAGCCGGTTTGTGTGTGGTGTTGTGGGAGAAGGATCTGCAGCTTTTGAGAGAGGGGACTGAGGGTCCTCATAAACTTTAAGAGCGGTCGCTCCATTGGATTCTGCAGATGTAGAAGGCGGAGATAGCTTGATAATGGTAGAGATTTCCGTATCAGGGGGCCGAACACTGCTCTTTGGCGGGGTCTGAAGGGGGCTGGAGAGGGTAGTGTCCTTGCCATTTTTGCGAAATTTGGGAGATGGTATAGGGACTTTGGATAGTGGCGTAGTGCTGACGTGATGAGGTCGAGGGGGTGTAATTTGGCTGTCTGCGATAACTGCATCTGTAGTGGGATCTGGCTGCACTTCTGGCATATCCTCAATACGGGACTGCGTGAGATCTGCATCTACCCTGGACAGATCGGTCGAGTCAATAGCAGTTGGAACTTCAGCTGGTGACTCAGCTGGGATATCAGCTATGATATCAGCTGGGGGTTCATCCGCGACTGCAATAGGCGCTTCAATCGGCGAAGCAACCGGAGCTTCAATTGGGCTTTCAGCTGCAGCATCAACTGGGGCTGGATTTGGAGCAGCAATGGCTGAAGCGTTAAGATCAGGCAAAACGATAGTAAGATCTTCATCTGCCTTAGTCGGGCTTGCAACAGCCTGCTCGACTACCTGGGGCGCCGGAATAACCGGCTCCGGCTCCGGCTCTATAAGGTTGATAGCTTTCTGCTCAGTCCTCTGAACCACTGGCGGCTCAGACGCTGCAGGTTTCCTCTGTAGAGTATTCGTCGTTACACCCTCCATTCGAGATTTAGGCCGGGCTGGAGGATTCCTGGTGCGAGAAACGGGTGCTGTTTTCGGAGTTGGCCTCTGAGGGCTGTTGGAGGGACTTGATACCTTTGACTGAGCGCTGAGTGGAGCGTTTCTCCGAGAATAAGGGTCTGCGGTTGCAGGCCTCATTAACTCTGGCCGACGAGGACGCATGGCTGGGCGCATGGGGGCAGAGGATAGTGAACCTCCTTGCGCAGATGGTACTGATGATGAAAGCTGTGCTCCAGTGGGCACGTTACGAACAGAGGAGGATGACGCCGGTTGTCTGTTTACGTTAGGCCTGGCAGGCCGTGGCTCAGAGAATGTAGATTGAGCGGATTCTGGGCGGGGTGGAAGGCTTCTCGCGGCAGCCATACGAGCCTTCTTTTGTGCAGCAATAGTTTCTTTCAGAGTCATCCTTGTGGAGGAGGATCCTTGAGACTGTCCCTCACGGGATGTAGACGTAGAACTAGAGGGTGCTACGGCATTAGGGTTTCCGGGGTCCTTCTCAAGGAGGGACCTCGATTTTGTGTCCAGCTCGGATATGATGCTGCAAAAACAGTCAGTATCTCTATCATATAAAATGCGTGAAGATATACCATACCTCCTAGCTCTATCGGGCCAGATGTGTGCGAATGTCCAGTAAGTTCCTCTCATGTTTTCTCTCACGCCCGGGTTAGCGTCCGCCAGACCTCTCTTGATGCACTTTTCAATAAGATCAACACCACCGCTATGTTCGATAGCGTTTTTCTGCCTCGCGTGTCGAGTCATGATCGTTTTGAGCCATCCAGTAGTATACAGTCGTGGCTGTGTATTTTTATCCTGACACGCAGCCCACATATGCTGAAGTATACGCGCCGAATAAGATATGTTACCAATAATAGTGTCGACAGTAATATTCCCACTCTGGGATGTTATTTTCTTAACGGCACCACAAAGTTTGATAAGACTTTGAAGCAGGATTTCTACCATTGGCTCAATGGCCGGTCCGTTTACGCGAGCGATATCTTGAATAAGGGAACATCCTGCAGCTGATAGAGTGGTGCGGAGGGAGTTGACAGCTTTCAAAATACCGTCTAGGAGCTGTTTGATACCAGCCAGATAATGGACCTGGTATTCGTGCGGCGCGTTCCCTTTTGTCAACCTTCGTAAGGTAGCGACTCCCTTTTCACGGAATAGCCAGTTGTGTTCAGTCTCCTTGCCTTCAAAATGAGGTGTCATGTCTCGGAACATGTCGTCAATCTCTCTGTTAGAGTATATGGTGATTGGATCAATGGGTTCAGGTTCTTCAGATTCAAGATTAACAGCCGGTAGAGACTCGATGCTGGCAGCATGCGAGAGAAATGCGTCTTTTCGGGGTGGATCTCCCTTAGGGACTCTCGATTGGCCATAATGGGAGTCATCATTTCGACCTTGAAGATCCGTGTTAGATTATAACAGTTTGAAGAGTGAAGTGGATATTAGAGCATACCATCTTGGTTTGGGTGTGATCGTGTTGAAAGAACCGAGTTGGGCCTTGGTACCTCTTCTCGACGATGAGAAAAGCTGCTTCCCGGCCGAGCAGCACTAAGCCCCGAGTGGGATGATGGGACGTCTGCATCGGGGACGGAATTGATTCCAAGAGCAGCAAAAATTGATAATGTAATAGACCGCCTCACATTGTGTGACTGGATCTGTCTCTTGAGGTCTGATATAGCTCGAGAAGGGGCGTTCCTACAGGGACAAAACAGAGTTACAGGGTATGAACTGATAAGACAGGGTACTAAATGGAGACTGCTTGCTTACTGGAATAACTCGATAACAGCGGCTTTGGCTGTTTCTCTGACGGCACTGTCTGCATCTTCGAGGCCGACAACAAGACTGCGGACGTGCGTGCGGAAAAGAACCCCATGCTCCTTCGTCATCTGTATAACAGCAAGGGTCAGCAGGTGTGTATATTTATATAAGAAAAAAAGTTATCATGGGGAATAAAAATAATGAGATTGCATACCTTCACAAGCCATGTCATACTAGTCTCCTTTGCCCTCGGACTCTTGCCGACGAGGGCCACCTCGAGAACATGATGTTCAACTTCGGCGGGTGACGCTGTCCAAAAGTCCGTGAATGCCTGGGATGCTTGGGCCCGCACACGTTCCTTGTGATCACCAAGCTTTTCCAGTAGCAAGGTATATGTATTGCGCCCCTGACTGGCGATGAGTGCATTTTGTTCCTGGAGGTAGAGCCGCTTCAGCAGGTGGCCGAGTGCGGAGAAGCCCCCGGCAGAGAGGGAGGCATGCTGTGACGCAATGGCCAAGCGGATGGCATCAAAGATATCTCCAGCAGCAGCAGTGGGAACGTTCCTCTGCTTGATTTCCGACTTGAGCTTGGCCAGCGATGCTATCTTCGCGTCGACGGAGAGGGAGGAGTTGCGCAGGGCAGCCAGTAGCTCCGTGGCTCGTTCGTCCATTGTCAGAGTCGCACAACCGCAAATGTCATTGGGATAATCGTTTAGTAGTGATCGCCGGGTGTCAGTCTGTATGAGAAAGCGCGGGTTGGGTTGGTTGCTAGGGCGTGTGGTGGACAGGATAGGGTGTTGGTGCGGGTCGAACTACTTGCTGTAGATAGACCAGGAAGCGAGGAGGTTACACGGAAAAGGAGGTGATGCCGCAGCGTGAGAGCGTTCGACGGTGGCTATCGAGCCTTGTGAGACCGGACTGGAGCTTGAGAGGGAGGCAGCTGTTCGCAGCGGGCTCGCAGTGCTGTCTCGATGACTCGGGCGGTCGTGGTGTTTCTTCTGCTCTCGACGTCGTCGTTTGTTGATGCGCTTCCCGCGGTGTTTTGCCGATGCGCTTGACAAACGCCTTGGCATTGCTTACCTCAGCCGCTCTCTATATCAACCGCGAACTTGTCTATATCAACGTCAGGAAGCATCACAATACAATGATAGAATGATACAGCGGTGATGGCCAGTGGTTAAGGTGATATTGCTACGGTTTTCTGTACGTACGGCCCGCGTCTCTCTACCGTGGCTCGCCAGTCAGGCACAAAACCATGTCATGTGTTTCCATGGCTCGGTGCAACCTAACTTCTAACTTCATACATATATTTTGTCGGCTGACTAGCTGAGGAAAAGAAAAGAAGAGAAGAAGAAAGAAAAAAGAGAAGAAGAAAGGAGAGAAAGACGGATATATAACTCGAGTCTGTGGCATATATCGCTGCTCCTATGAAACATATACACAGCGCGTTTTGCAAGTTGATATCAGCAGCCATGTCTAGCTCTTCTTCCGCTATCCCGACGCCTACCTCCTCCCTACTCCCGCCAGGGGTAGAGACTGGTGTAGATGAAAGGGAGTCCCCCAACGACCCTCCGCAGTGGGGGAAGGAGGGATGCGGGAGCACCGCTGCACCGGCCGTTCCCAAGCCAAAGCTCCGCCTTCACTTTGAAGATCTAGGCAACCAGGCCTCAAAGACCTTCATCGCAGCAGTTCAAGATCCATACGCAGCGATCCAGGCTGCTATAGGAGAGATTGTGAAATATCTTTATACCTCCCCGTCAGGTTCAGCTGCGCCCGGCAGACAAGTCCACTTCAACCCTTCTCTACCGCCAACCAGCGCTGTCTCGTTTATCCTCCACGATTTCCAAGGCGTCGCCTATACCGTGGGTCTGAGCTCAGACAACAACCAAAAGGAGATCCATTTCTCACTCTCCTATATTGCCCACACTGCCAATTTGAAAGATACGACAGCCGAGATCTTGGGAGTCATCCAGCATGAGCTCGTGCACTGTTATCAACATACTACTCCGCGAGGCAGATCAGCTCCAAACCCGCCTTCTGGACTGATTGAGGGTATTGCAGACTTTGTCCGTCTAAAGACGGGGCTCGACGCTGCTCACTGGAAACGCCCAGCCACCGTGGCTGACCTCCCCAAGAGTTGGGATTCAGGCTACCAAAACACCGCTTTCTTCCTTGAATGGATTGAAAATATCAAGATCGGAACTGGCGCCGTGGGCATGATTAATGACCGCCTCCTGAGGCAGGGGTATCTCGGTACTAATGGTGATATTTTCTGGAACGGCCTCTTTGGCCAAGACGTTTTGGATCTCTGGGTCGACTACGCTGAGTATGTCGGGGGCTTGAACCCCAGGGACCAGAACTGTGAATAGATGTCTGATGTTGGCGGAACTATATTAGGGCCGATGTCATAGGCTACTTCGTTTCTTCGTGTAACTATTTTGGGGTTATTGGTAGAATAAGGTACTCGACTATTTCTGCTATAAATTGACCTACATAAGTGTATTTATCGTACGACCCGAGGGCCAGAGGACCGTCTATGCATATAACAATCAATTAGGTTCGTCGTTATCCGACGTTAACGATAGGAATAGGCGTTAGGCTCGGTCTAAAGATAAGTTTAAAGCATTTCACGGGTAAGCCTAAGGATAAGTTTAAGGGTAAGCCTACGAGGGAATTTTAGGGATAAGATAAAACTTATAAGTAGGCTAGGGAATACTAGCTATCGGCTATAAAGAAATAAGAAATTGCATTTATATGACTATCTGATAAAACATGTGTCCACAAGGACTGTACATAGACCTGCGTGAAAAAAAAAAAATGTAGAATCCACCTTAGGGCATAGAGACCTGCTCTAGTAGTTCACCTTAAATCATCAACCAAGCTATCGTCAAGAACCAGCTTGAGTCGACTATAGGGGCGCATTTATCAGTTGCCTAAGTCCTAATATTGTTCCATTGCGCGTTATCTGATAACAATGAGCGGGAGCCAGACGACGCAGCAGCCTCACTTTTTGCGAGACTGCTTTCCAGAGGTCTTATTCGAGGAACGAAGCTTTCTCCCCTTAGGACTTTCAGATCTGGAAGGCTGTGCATCCTCCCTTGGTCGATGAGCCAGGCTCAAGCTAGCATGCTCACTCGGTTGATAAGCGCTCGGTTGACGAGAACTCGGCAATGGGAACCCGGCCATGCGCTGCCCCGAACTGGGAGCTGGTGTTGGTGACTGTAGGAATATATCACGGGAATCCCTTGCTGTAAGTTCTTGATGATATGGCAGGACGTCTCTTCGGCCTGGCTCTCTGGCTGCTCCCCGTTGAGAACTTGAATATTCCGAATCTAGTCTTGATTCCCCCCTTCGGCTTGGCTCTCTAGAGGAGCTTCGCTCATGGCCTAGATAACCTGAATCCAATCTAGATTCTCCTCTTCGGCCTACAAGACTTGATGGCTCTTCCAGACGAGATGAATCTTTTGCCGAACGATTGGAAAACAGCCCGCCTCCCCCTTTTGAAGGTTTTGGGTTCTCTCCACGTGAATCGCTGAAGGCAACTGTGCGCTGGCTAGAATTCCCGTCCCCTTTTCTCGCATCCGGTTTGAGAGCAGTAGATAGGGATTTATTGCTCTTGTCATCGAAAATAATTACCTCTATCGATTTTCCGTTGATTTCAACAAGTTTTTCACCACGTTTCTGTTCGTGAATATGACGAGCCTGGAAGGAAATGGTTGCTTCGAATGCCAATCCATTTTTAACTAGGGCTAGTGGCGCAGACGACTGTAATGGTTGCATACCCATCGGTGTCATTTGGAGTGCTTCGTGCGATGGTTTAGTCATTTTGGTGACAGGAGTTAATTCTCCGTAGGAAGGTAGTTTGTAAAGTGGACCAGTCCAGTCTTCTTCCTTGAAAGTATTCTCCATTTCACGCTGATTAGTTTGGTTGATGACGGAGAGGATGTAGTAGAGGCATTGTCGAACCGAAACGTTATCATCATCATTGTTTGGAGAACTAAACGCGTTGATGGGCGGTGAAAAAAGTAGTCTCGACTTTCCATCACTCCCTCGGTCCTGCTGGAGGAATATGGTGTCGTTGTATGTTGTGAGAAACCCGTACCTCATTTGATAGCGATACATATAAGAGGCGATCTGGCCTAGAATAGGGACAGTGTTAGTTAACTAATCGTACAACGTCATCAAACGCAGGAAACTAAGAAAATGCATACCAAGTGCTCGCCGAAGGTGGGTATCCTGCCCCTTCTTGTATCTAGAAACGTATTCACAAAGGTCATGCTTCCATGGAGTCTTTGCTTCTCCCACAACGGCCATATTGGGCTCAGTCAAAAGCATTTCTAGCTCATCAGGGGTTCTGGCTGAGCAATCGACGGCAACATGATCTGGGATATGCCTTTTATTGCCCGGATTTTGGCTCTCAATGCAGACCTTGTGGTCGCCGAAGCGGAAGTTGATACCATTATGGATCGCAACTGCGCTTGCCGGGCCAAGAGCGTTCTGCGCAAATCGCCCGCATATGGACTGCTCATCGCCACAAAGGTAGTGCTCATGGTGGATATAGCCTGCGTATTTCATGATGCTTTCCACGTTGACGGATAGAGGTTGTTTCTTCAGCAGGTTTGAGGCCGTCCAGGCCTTAGCTTCCTTCATCATATGCCAGGGGCGCAACTCTCCCAGATAGTATATATCGTGCCAGGCGGAGCTCATTGTTTGAAATCCTTCTCGAATTAAAAGTTCAGGAAGCGGATCGCGGAGGATTGAGGCGCCATCGAAGTAGCTAACTTTTTCTGGTGCTTTCTGCATGTTTGCGTTGAATTTAAATTGGAGATCAAGGGATAAAAGTAGATACTAAGTCTTGCAGTGATAGATTCTGAGAGAAGTATAGGCTTGAAGGTGAATAGTAAGTGCTGTGTGAATAGTAAGTTCTGTGTGATTGAAATTTCGAAGAAAGCAACGGCTTTATAACACTGGGGGTGTACGTCTGTAATAGTAGTTCATGCACCTAGGATCTACTACGGGCATTGTCGTGATAGCCAGCGCGTAATGGTTGGATGAGATATCTGGGATCCTTAATGTTGGTAAATCCACCGCGGCGAGACGCCGTCTCTGTATATCCCGCATTATATCCTTGCAGAGCTTGCTCGTCCAATAAGTACTGTGCGTTAGCGTTATACCAGAAACACACCCATCATAACGTGGGCCAAATTAGCGCCACGAGTTAGGCGCCGATGACCTGCTAGTTCGGCCCCCATATAGTGGGTAAGAACCCCAGCAATAGCCCTTTTGGACGCTTGTTCAATACCAGGGAATGACGAAAGCGCTGCCCATTAGAAAAAGAGTAAACCGAAGGTGGGTATAAGGTTGGGTATAAGCTTTAATACTTAAGCAGGATTTAAATGGATAAGGGCTGTTTCTATCTGATTCCTTAATAAAATAAAGAACCTTAAGGACTGATCATATAATCTCTGTTTGGTATATAACCATCTTGCGCTAAAATTATAGCATTGACTGGCCAGGGAGGGATCAGAGCTGCACGCCCTACAGCAACGGCGGAATCCTGGCCGCATATGAATGTATCAATGCACATGGTTCACCCTTCTAGCCAGAAAAAATAGGCCATACTTATAGTACGCGCCCAAAGTAGCTGCGCCGTGCATTGATTTTTGATGGTCAAACGAATCTAGTTGGAGTTTGGGTGGTTGTCGTTGTTTGAATCTAATAGCCGCCCCCAAGGTCTATTTTCAAATTTGCCAAGACTCAACTAGGCGCCAAACATATAAACAAAGCAACATCACTGTCGGTTTCCCTTCATCCATCACCACAATCATCTCTCTGCTTTCCTGTTCTTACTTCGATCAATTTACATTATGGGTGGCCCGGAATTTTACCAAGACTGGATTGGGGACTTGTTTGACAACCTCGTGATTTGGTGCAATGACGATAAATCAGAGTGGTTGATCCAGGAAAAGCTATCTGAGCGGGCAACTTTCTGTCCAGGAACAGTAACTGGAACAAGGAAGCCACTGGCAGAGGGCCAAGCAGTCTATACTTGCCGACAGATCGAAGGAAAATCGGTTGGGATGGAGGCTATAGTTAAAATTCGACTACAGTAAGAACCAAAGCCATAAGTATTCGAATTTCGATGGTTGAATCTGACATTGACACAGAGTGCCCCCTGAATATCCGGCCAGCAAGATTCCGGCAGTTCGAAAGAGACTGGCTTCTACCGAGCCTTCTTCTTGGACAAATCAGGAGGTTGGATCTTTACGGCACTTCAATAAGAAAGGCTGCAAGGTGACTCCGAAACTCTTCAACGTGAAGCGGTCATTGCAAGAATGGGGCCATTCACCCGTACCAGGTGGCTATATCATGTTTATAGTGATGGAGAAGGTCCCCGGGGTGCCCCTTACTCATTTTTGGGAATACGACATGGCCAAACGTAACAAGATTCGGGCTGCTTTTCGCAAATCTCTAGAGTAAGGCTCCCACTTTACTGTTACGCTGTCGTCTGTAGTTGGGAATTTGCTTTAACCAGATATGTATTAGGGAGCTATATCACTATCACGCTTGTCCAGTCGACACGCATCTCGCCAACGTCCTCTACGACGAGGAAAAGAATAAATGGCAAGTTTATCGTGGTCCGATATATATTGTGCTTAAATTCTGACTCTGACCTTACAGCTGGTTTGTCGACTTTGAGCATATCTTTGTGGACGAAAAAAAGGAGCCAATGAAATTCTCAGAAGGCGACTATATCCTCTGGGGCCTAGCACGTTCCAGCGCCCGTGGAACGAAATGGTAGTCAGTGTAAGGCTTCTTATGAGTTTTGATGTACTGTGGTGGTATGGGGTGAAGGCGCTTGTGTGTTTCCTCCTTGACCGGTTATTTTGGACTCGGCTTTCCGTTTTTTTTTTTTCGGTGGTAGTCATGTCTACCCATTCTTTCTTTGGCGGCATGCGTTAATATTCCAAGTGTATCTGTCACTAGGGTTATACTATCGCCTTAATATGGCTTTCTATTCAGGATAAAGGAGTAACGATGTTTACCATACCAACGTTAAGGATATACTAACGGAACCAAGGTTACTCTTATTAACTACACTTTGACTGCAGGTGCTACTACTTCAAGGTGGTTATAACCCTTTTGAAAAAAGGAAATGTTAGGTCATAGGCTTGGGGGCGGGTACCAGTTTAAAAAAAACGTAAAAGTATAGAATTGACGCAACAACGCCATATATATGGTACATGTATTTCAAAAAAGAAATCATAGTTAAACATGGTTGGAAAAAGGAGTAAAAAGTAATGTATCATGTCCAACCTCCGCGCGCCATGACCAGCCAGATAGATAGGTAGGTCTGTCTCTGTATGTAAAATAAGCTTTTTGCGCTCTCCCAAATTAAACAATGATCTCTCCCGGATCGATGTGTGCTCGTTTCCATGGCTGCGCGCCCTCTTCTTCCATTGAGCTGGGGACTCTGGCATTGAGTGGGCTGTAGAGGTACCAACTCTTCAACGCGGCGACGGCTGCCCTGACGCGAGCCTCAGATAAGCTTGCACCAGCTCCTTCGCCGAGTTTATCCTTGCCGGAGTAGATGCCGACGATATACACAGGGTGTCTGCTCATTCGACCCGTTTCGCTGATAATCTTGGCCACGGGAGCCTCGAATCCTTCGCGCTTGCACAGTTTTGAGAGGTCGCGTGTGGGCTGCGAGAAACCAAAGAGATCAGCAATTGGTAATTGGCGGGTCTTGAAGTGTTCTTCGAAGAAGGTCTTCGCGGCAGGCCGTCCTCCGTGGAGGTATATGGCACCCATCAACGCACGGACGAAGTTTGCAGAGGCCTGTGTTGGTGTGATGGGGTCGCCGTAGGAGTTTGGATTGAAGTCACGACCCTCGGTGAATTCGCTGTCGTTTACAAACAGCGAGCCTAGCCCTCGCCTAAACTTCTCGCCGGGCAAGGGGGCGCGGGATATGCCCGGAGGCACCTGTTCGCTCTCCTTATCTAATGTTTCCTGGTCCGCTATCCTGAACTGGAGGTAGGCAGGATCAACCTCGCTGCCTGGCTCGGCTGCGTGCTCAACGCCCCATTCACGAGCCACGACAGCCAATGCCTTTGGCCCTATGTATGCGTACAATGCTGTCCAGAGTACCGACATTGGGAGCCGTGGGTATTGGCAGATGAGATGTTCGGTGGTGTAGTATGAGAGGAGGTCATTACCAAGGACGGAGAAGGAATGGTTGTTAAATTGAGTCGAGGTGTCAGCGGAGGCATCGATTAGGGTGCGAGCCAGCGTTTGGAGCGGTAGTCGCTCTGGTAACGAGAGTCGAGCATGGAGTGACGAAAGCTTTGGCGAAGCTATGAAATCCACTGCAGATGCGAGCGGCGGGCTTGGAGTTCGAATGTTGTGGGAGAGAGGAGGAAGGTCATGGTCTGGAACGACTGGCGCGGCCACGGAGGAGAGACATCTCGCACTCCTTTGCTGAAGAGGCCGTAGATATGTGCTGCTGCTGCTACTGCTGCGGCAGGATCGTATTGGCGGCGATAAAACGGCACCGCTCCAGCGTAGGAGCTGCAGTCTTTTCATTTGGGCTCCCAGTCCGCGGGTACAGATGGGTGAAGGGTCGGGGGGTTCAGACGAGCAGCTCAATTGGAGACGCTGAAGTGACTGCTCGACGTTGCTCGACGTGTTGCTTCTCCTGTGCTGGGGAGCTGATAAATTTGCAAACTCGCCCGGAGGTTGAATTTGTGAGATGGGTTTGCAGGGCGCGCTAGGCCGTTTCGGGGTGGGCTGGCACTTTCACTCCTTCGACGTCAAAAGTCCAAAGTCGCAGGCCAAACAAGCAGAACCACGCAGATACACCACATCGCGCTCGTTGTCCGGCCGCACAGCTTTGAAAATGGGTGGAGGTCCAAAGATCCGGTGCGCTCGCTGCTCTCTTTGCCCTCTCTGCCGTCTCGACCGTCCAATTGGCGGTTCCCCGGCTGGAAGTCGACGCATAGCTGACATCTTGCCATCACAGTTACCCGACTCACGTCTGGTCGCCCGCGGGCGGCTGGTACGCTCAGCCCTCCAACTGGAAGTTCAATACGTTCGTTATCGGCACTACCGCCCTCGGGTTTGCCGCATTGCTCTTCAACTACAGCGCGGAGCACGAATTCCGAAACAAGTTCCCAGAGCCAGGCCGTTTCTTCCCCAGCCGATGGTATGGACGCACCTACGAAGCATACATTGGGACCAAAATATTCTAACGGTGTCTTTACAGGTGGAGCAAGCAGATTATCGAACACGAGCGGGCGATAGCGTCGAAAAAGGATTTATGAGCTAGAAGTGGATTGTGGCCTGTACAGTTATTCATATCACGGCGTTTTGTTTTCAAGTGGATAGAAAACAATTGATGTTCAGTTATTGAGCCACCACCTTATTTCTTATGGGATGTCTCAATAAGATTCCTGGTGTAGAGACGAACCCGCGCAACATAACTCGTGCCGTTCCAGTATTCCTCGCCTTCGGGCGAGCAGCTTAGGACAGGGACGCCTACTTGCTCGATTACATAGCTAGCTGCGACTGTGGCGCATATCAGTCCAGCCAGGACGTTCTCCCTGTCATCCCATGTGACGCAAGCTGCTCTCCAGTCCTCCGATTCATCCATGATTTCGCGGGCTGCTTTAATGGGAGCCTGGTTGGACCCCGCGAGGACCTGGCAGAGGGCTCCCAGAAACGCGTTTCCTGCACCGGTGGGATCTACTACTCTCGAGTTCAGATATGCAGGCAGTGCCAGCTGGTCGCCCCGAGAAAAGGCATAACATCCTTCTCGTCCGGCCCGCACCACCAGTACCCCGTTTCCGTCTATCCCGATACCCGACCGGACAACCGATCGAGATAGCTCTTGGTCCCTAGGGTTGTCAACGTGCCACGAGGAATTGCCAAAGTAGCTTCCCATCTCAAGCTCGTTCGGGCTCACCACGTCTACATGACGAATGACCTCGTAAAACCCCGAGAGCTCCTCGGGACGACAGGAATCTGGGAATGGCTCCCAGACAAATATTGGTCGTCGTAGTTCCAACTTGTGTTCCTCACTTAACTCGCGCCTCCTTTCAAGTATCCCTTGCACTATGTCATAGCACCTGTCTGCAGAGCATGACATATGGAACGTGTTTGAAAGGACTAGCTCCGGCGTAAGTGACTGGGGGCCGATACGGATTTTCGGCGTAAGGTACTTGAAGACTAACAGCAGTTCCAAGGCAAACGTTAAGAGGAGAGCTTTAGCGCCTGTGTGAGTGTATAGATAATTTCAACCCACCTCTCTTCTCATTAGCCTCGTAGCCGTTCCAGCCCTTGGTGGTTTGCCTGTCCGGGTCCTCCCTAAAGACGCAATGCGTATCCCAGCTTGCAATCAGGTCTCGGACATGCGCTGGAAAATCGTAGCCCATATCCACGATCCAGCCAACTGAGCGCGAGTGTTCCTTTCCAGCAGCCATGCGCGCACCTATAGCGGCAAATGAGCCAGCTCCGCCGACGATATCTCGCACCGGAGGCCTGGGAGGCAGATATTCGATCTCGTCTACATCTTCCCCCTCCGTTAGCTTCGGCGGCTGGACAGGGAGACGGAATGGACGTTTCACTAGCCAATGATGAACATGGCGAGAGTACAGAAATCTATCTGCCTGCTCCCACCTGGCGGCGAACTCATGGCCATCCTCTCTGTTTATCTTATTATTGCTGCCTGTGTTCTTCTTCTTTTTTGATAGATGTCCAAGGGAAGATGTGAAGCTATATATGTATTACGGTAATAATGGTAATTAATCTCCGCTTTGACGCAGGATACTTTGTTACCTCTGTATTAGGCTGTAAGCTAAGGCATCTTAATTGTTGCTCTCCTTAACTGTATCAACATCGCCATCTACATCCACCAGCAACCCTTCTTCCACCTCACAGCGCGCCGGTGGAAGAACGCAGGAAGCAGTTCCTGGACGTACGGAGTACTACTTGTCCAGCTCGCCAGCTATCGTTTATACAGGCTGTCAAGCCGCCCTCTCCCTTATCCCCCCCAGACGCGACATACATCCGGCAAGATGGTTGCGAATAACCATATGAATAATTTAACGACCCTTATTAAGCGGTATGGACACTCTGATTCTTGGGCGACCGGTATAGCTGGAGTGAGATTGTTAACTGATACTCATTTCTATCATAGGCTTGAAGCTGCAACCTCTAGGCTGGAGGACATGGCCTCCTGCCTTGACGGCCCCAGCCCAGGCCCGTCATCAGGCACCGGTATCGTAGGTGCTGATGCCTCAAAGGCCGCAGCTCCGGCTCTCCCAGCTGCAGAGCCTCTACCAAGATGCATCGAAGCCTTTGACGCTATTATCTCCAACGAAGTGAAGGCGTTCATCGATATCAGCCAGCAGCTCGGCGGCCTCGTTGCTCCTCAAGTAAGCTACCACTAGGCTTCTACAGCTATGAGAGGAGCTGTATACTAATGATAGCTCTTACTATAGTCAAAAGCCATACTCAAAGCCTTCGAAGCCGAGCGAAAATACCTCCTTGTGTCTACAAAGGCCAAGAAGCCAGAAGCGCAACCCCCAGAGCTCTTCACAGACCTCCACAGAGCCTCTGATGAAATCAACAATATTCGCGAGAGCAACCGTCCTTCTCCGTTCTTCAACCACCTCAGTGCGGTTGCCGAAGGTGTGGTTGCCTTGGGCTGGTTCTTCGAGACTAGACCGGCTACTTTCGTCACGGACACGCTCGGTGGCGCACAGTTCTACGGAAACCGAGTGCTCAACGAATACAAGGACAAGTACGTTTGCGGAGTCGACAGCATGTCAAATACAAGTATCCTGCTAACGTCTCGAAGGGATAAAATCCATGTCGAATACATCCAAGCTTACTACCAGATCTACAAATCCCTCATCGACTATATCAAGGAATACTACCCTCGCGGTGTGACTTGGAACGACAAGGATGGCATTGATGTGATGGATGCATTGAAACAGGTGTCTTCCGGGTCGCAGGCTGGCACCCTTCCTACTCCCTCTCCATCCACTTCGGTGTCCAAGGAGGCATCAGGCGCTTCGGCGCCACCTCCACCACCACCACCACCTCCTCCACCAGGCCCTCCGCCTGTATTAAAGGGGGCTGCAGCTGGTAACGATATGAGTGCTGTTTTTGACCAGCTCAACCAAGGCTCCTCCGTCACATCGGGTCTCCGAAAGGTGGACAAATCCGAACAAACGCATAAAAACCCCAGCTTGCGAGCTCAGTCTATTGTTCCAGGCAGCCCAACCGGCTCTTCCCGAGGCAAATCACCTGCTCCCAGCAAGAAGCCAAAGCCTGAGAGCATGCGTGTCAAGAAACCTTCCAGAAAACAACTCGAAGGCAACAAGTGGCTCATTGAACACTTTGACAACCCCACCGGTGTCATTGAAATTTCCGCCTCCCTTTCCCAGTCCATCCTAATCTCCCGATGCAACAAGGCAATCATCAAGGTCAACGGTAAGGCCAATGCGATATCAGTTGACAACTGCAACGGTGTCTCAATTATCGTTGATTCTCTTGTTAGTAGCCTGGAAGCAATCAAATGCCTCAAGTTTGCGCTGCAGATCGACGGAGCCGTTCCAGCCGTCATGTTCGATCAGATTGACGGAGCCCAAGTTTACCTCAACGCAGCCAGCTTGGAAACGGAGGTCCTCACAAGCAAATGCACGGCCATCAACCTTGTTCTTCCCCCGCAGGAGGATAATGAATATTCAGATGGTAAGGAATGTCCTATTCCGGAACAGATTAGGTCGTATATCAAGGATGGAGTGGTTGTTAGCGAAATCGTGGACCATACTGGTTAGGGTACAGTACTCTATTATGGTTAATGTCTCTAAACTAACTCGCCATCCGTTGCACATACTCGGATATATACACTATGTCTTGATACATATTCCAATATACGCCGCTTTTTTATTTAATAGCTGTACCCTCCTAAATATTTGACTGTTACGGAGTATATCGAAAATAGTTCAATTTCATTTATAGAATATCTGAACGGCAACACGACCGTAATATTTCCTTAGCTGTATACACAAAGGAGAAACAGACATAATGCTCTACATTATGCATTTGAGCGGGGATATCCTGGATGGGAGTTTGACCGAAGATATAAAGAAAAATAAAAATAAAAATATACCTGCAAAATGTATTATTCCTCCCACCAATACAACACCAAAAATTGCCAATTAGTTTATTTTTTGAACTCAGCAGCCGTAGTGAAGAAAAAAAAGGAAAGAGTTGCGACCGGGATATAATGCAATTTAAGATCGGGAACACAGTAACGGACTAGCTGCCTTTCTCTAGGATTAAGAGGGGGTGGGTATCTTTGCAAATGACGAAACGTTCAGGAATAACAGGAATAAACGAGATGAGATGTGCGATATATGTATGAGTGTAGGAAAATATATTGAAGACGACGTTGGATGAGATTTCACGTATTTTGGGAAGAGGGTGACGATGACGTTTCATTTAGATCTCGTAGTTTGCGAGATAGTAGGCTTTCAGTGTTAGAGGATCTGCTCGAAGGACGTGAGTGGGAATGCGGCAGTGGTGCCTGTGGATCTTGGAAGGAACGTAATGGGTTCGAAGCCGGATTGTTTAACGTATTAAGTGTAGATAATGGTTCATGTCTTATATCCCGCAGAGGACCTTTACCGATATCGTTGAAAGGTCGCGTTTTTGATCGTGGTGAAGTGGAAATGTCTGATATACCGTCGAAGGTATCTAGAGCACCTGCACTAGGCCGGATACGCCACCCGGCGGGAGGCATGTATAACGGGCTTGGGAAAATGTTCTCACGCGTCTGGGATTGCGTATGGAAGCCGAGGAGTTCAGGCATTTGGGGACAGAGTGATGGCGAAGGTTGAATGGGCGAGAGTGTTCCTGCACCAAAAGGTGAGGGGCTGACTTGTTCCCTAGCGCCCAGTCGTATGCCAGAGCTGCGTCGACGGTGCTGCTGCGCTTTATCAGCCGCTAATCTGGCGGATTCCTTTGATAGCTTATAGCCACTGAATCGTGGCTCTGGGTATTGTAACTCGTTCCGTAGCTTTTCTTTGCCGTCCGGAACTCGGTTTGCGAATACGGCGCGGATTCCAGAGTACAGATAGAAACGACCACGGGAGGGACAGCAGATGTTGATATGGATTAGATAGCGAAGGACCGGCTTGTCCTGGGGAGAATCATCGGTGGTTGGCATTGTTTGTGGAATGTCCACTGCGGGACCGGTGGAATAGCTTCGTTGTCGGATAAAGGTCTTGGTGCCCGGCTCCATACCTTCAAGGTCGTAGGGTACAAGAAAGAGCTTCACGGCCGTTTTGTTTGGATTCTTAATGATAATCTGTAGCTGACCTTGCTGTGGAATACGGTAACATCCACCTGGAGGTGACTTTGGGGACTGCGAACGGCGGGATCGCTTTTCCCGTGCCCGGATCTCGCCATGGGGCGAGAGAGACAGGTCTGAAGAAGCAACGGCCTCTTCTGGCGGGTGACATGGACATTTTCGTGGAGCTGGCTGCTTCTTCGACTTCTTAGCATGGGCTCTGCTTTCGCCAGGAAGAGAGTTTTCAAGGTCGATAAAGCCGACGTATGGACTCGGGCTATCATCTGCTATGTTCATACCGCTAGCCGAGCCAGAGTAGCTGTAAAACACGGCGGGAAAGGGCACGGTGACATGCGGGGGGCATCTCAGGTTAGATTTGCAATTGCCCTTTCCAAGGACTCCTATCTCGGCAGTGAAGTCCAGCGGTTTGGATGGGTTGGTGGACATCCTGCCTCTGAGGATCGATTCTTCATATGATCCGACCATGGAGGCGTGATGCAAGGGAGATGCTTCTGCGGACTGGGAGGGCCGTCTGGGACGGTAAAAGTCGGGACCCTGAGGAGACGAGGCTATCTGTAAGCTTCGCATGGATGTAATAGACCTCCTGGGCTGATGTGCTTGGTAATAGGACGAAGGAGAAGATGGGAAATTTCGAAAAGTTTCCGGAGGTAGAGTCCGTCGCCTGCTGGCCTTTTCAGAACTTGAACATATGTCCATATGTTCATCCTTGACGGAGAAGTCTAGATCCGGATTGTTTGCCTGGATTACGAGGGGACTGGTGGGCGCCTTCAGGATGTAGCTTGAAGGAACCGAGCCGAGAGATGGAGCTCTAGACCTTCCTAGCGGAGTACCGAGTAATTGGCGATGGTTAAAATTGATATCAGCAAAGGCATCCAAGGGCGCTGGCGTAGGTTCGACGTTCGAGTCAACCCAGCCTGGTGCCTGAAAGGACTCCCTCGAGACATCAGTAAACGGGGGCTGAGCCAGCTGCTCTAACCCCAGGATCTTGGGAGAGCATTCACGAAAGTCTCCCGAGTGCAGAGCTGACCTTGGACGCTCGATACTAACCGGTGAACCGCACGATCTATAGCTGGGGGCTTCCTGCTCAGGTGAACGTTCAAGCTCAACCGACGGCAGCAAGGGCGAGCTCTTCCTCTTCTTCTCCTCGAGTCTCTCGAGCGGAGAGTCGCCATGTGTGGCGAAGTATTCTTCGAGCTATTTTGATTAATTGTTAGCATTGTCCGTATCAACCAAAGGTCCAGGACCGTATATGTCAGAGTAGAAGATTAAAGAAGAGATATCGATCTAAGCCGGTTCTCTCCATCCTTATGGCCCGGGACAGTCCAAAAATAAACCGCTCTCCTTGCTATGGAAGCTGTGAAGAGGACTACTTACAGCACGGTTGGGAACCCATGTTGGGCTTTCGCCGTCCTTGATTCTCCTGATCAGTTCTTCACGGCTGCTCGTCTGAGGGCCAGAACAGCCAGGCGTTTCCATGGCGGTTTCGAGAGACGGCCCGTCTATCATGGCTTCGTCTTCAACGGTCTCTGCCGCCACATCTGTCTGACGGGGACGCTGTGGTGTTACGGGGCGAGGAAGCGGACTCAGGGCCGTGAGCCAGAAGCTATACTCCTGGCAGCGATCTGGATCCTGATATACCGGCATGTTGGGCTCCAAAACGCTTCAACCGCACATTGTACAGGCTGTAGTCAGGCCCAGGAGACAGACGTGGCAATCCCACGGCAACGAGAGCGTCTGCGGCCCTATGGAGGTCGGTGGAGAGATGACGATGCCAGCAATGGGACGGACGAGTAGAAAAAGGGGGACGGCCGTGTAAGACGCAAGGGCAGGTTTTACATGCTATTCAACCAGAGCCATGTTTCAGGGCGCCGGCTCCTATATTAAATATGTTGGCCATCGAGCGAGTTCATGCTCCAGCTTGTAGAAGAGCCCAAGAGTCAGCTGGCTCAACGGCGAAGATGACGAAAAGCTGCAAAGACGCCAGCGCTAGAAAAAGGTACTTCCTGTGTATGGGCGTTACCGCTAGGGCAGAAGTACCTGGGAAAGTTACGTCCCGCTGCATGGTTTCGGGCGATACAGACTTTTCACACGACAGACAGACAGACAAGAAGACAAGCAGATAGACAGAATGCCGCCGAAGAGGAAGATAGACGATGAGACGGGCGAGGGAGCAAAACGGGCGAAGAAGGGCTTTTCAGTCGGTCCTGCTAACCTGCCAGACGGCACATATCGACGCAAAGGTATACATCTCTACTGTCTACTGTCTACGCTACGTTGGATCTAACAGAGTATAGTCCAGAAGATCAAGGCCGATTTGATCCACAAGGCCAAGTTGAAGAAGTCGTATGAGAAGATCAAGGCCCGCGAGCTCGCTTCGACTCCGGTCAAGTCTATCTACGAGACACAAAACGACGATGACGGTGGCAACGAAGACTCGAGGCCTGCAGAGGAGCCTGCAGAGGAACCTGCCAGTCTCGAGCTACATCCAGACAGACAGGCCATGGTAGCCTCCCACAACGACGAGCAGTCAGAAGAAAGGCCGAAACGGCCGTCAAGACGGAGAGACAGGACGCAGGATGAACATGACGGAGACAGTCGACCACACGGCAGGAGGCCACGCCGGGCCAAACCGTACCCCTTCACGAGGGAAGAGGAGGCCGCACAGAAACGGATCGAGGAAGCGAATGCTAGAGAGAAGCTGAGGCTGCAGAGGGAGAAAGAGAGAGCAGACATGACGCGGGCAAAGAGGCCCGATCAGTTCGGGAAGAGGAGACTGGGCCGCGAGAGCAAAGTGCTTCTGGACAAGGTCAAGAGGCTCGTAGGGACAGAGTGATTTGCTATACTCCGTACTCTGTACTCGAGACAGGCATATAATCGCCTGTTTACCATACCGGGCCCGGAGCGAGTCAAATATACTGGCTCGATAATTACCTGGAAGGAAACTCTGCTGGGTATCTCTTCCATGATGAAGAGCCGAATACCAATGCATCTCGCCCATGGATACAGCCTTTTCGACCTGATAGACTTCTGACGGCGAAACATCGACATTCCCATTCGGCTTTAAAATGCCGTAAACCAGGCGTAGCTTCCAGGCTCACCTCTCTCGGTAAGGATTCGCCTAAACTATCAACTTACAAGCTGTGCGAGAGATCATCACAGGAATCTTCGGGGATAGACCTACGCCAATATGACGTCTTCCTAACGGAATGCCTTTCCGGAAATTTACCCTGACCAACCCCATGTAGTTATTGTAACTCTGCCTGTACACACCATGTATGTATGATAGACTAAGCTCTGGAGATAGCAACGAGCCGGCCCTCCCAGCGAGAACCAATAACACGATGCCGTATAAAGTACCTGCAGATATGGTATCACTCACAGCCAGCATCGAATAAAGAGCGGTCAGTCTATGGGAAGAAACGTGAAGAAAGCACGGGTTGTATCACGGCTAGTCGAGCAGGCTTTTCTCGCATATGACTTACATATAGCCAAATAATAAGCAGCCATGGACGCCACATCTTGCATTTCTTTCTCGACTGGTTTAGAGAATGTTTAGTACATGGCACGAATAAATACCCTGGTCATGCAGCCGATCTTAGAACGAGTTCACCCGCAAAATGCCTCATGAGATCGGGTGCGATTTCTTCGCAGCTTCATTCATGCGCGTACAGGCAGTCGGCCGTAAGTAAACACAAAAGTATCTAGACAAATATATGTATAACAAGGGGATCAGTCATATCTATCTATAGAATTCATTCATATCAAGTCGTAATAGCAGGTGCTCAAAGGTTCCGTTGCCGTCCATATCGGTTGCCGCATCACCCAGGTCATCGCGATCGGTCATATTCTTAACACCGCCCACGACCTCGAGGCCGCGCAGGAAGCGGATAAACCCGCTAACCTGCTTTTTAAACCGCACGTATAACTCGTGAATAGATCGTTCGTAGAATGCTGTTGTTTTCGACGTTGGCATCTCACCATCCGCCATGGCCATCGCGACTCGCTCTTCGTAAGCTTTGACATGGAAGGAAAACGCAAGGATGATTCGGAGAACGTCCTCCAACAACTTCCGAGCTTGAGCTTGGCTCTTATTTAAAAATAGAGCGTAGATGATTCTATCGAGCACCCTTTCATGGTATTCTCTCAGTCGACGAAGCCCTTTCGCATGCATGATGGTGCCCTCTACATCGCCGGCGTCAATGCACTTTTCGATCTTTGACAGTCTCTTTTCGAAATTCTGCAATGAATGCTGGATTCCGACCTGGAAGCAGTAGTCGCTAACCACTTGGACGAAGTGGAATGCTTCCAAGCGAAATCTCTGGTCTAGTGTTCCCTGACTTCTTCTGTTCCGTGACCCTGACGGGCCCCGAACCAGATCACGCGCAACGGAGAGCATCCGTATTAATCTCAGCAACTGCCGAAATATCATGTCATATTGCTCCAGGCTACGAGGAGTGATGACTTCCTCCAACGGTGAGGGCGGGGTATATTGTATTCGAAGGAAATCAAGTGCTTCAAGCGAACGCGGGTTTTTGCATCTCTCCAGCTCCTCTCCGGTAAGGTCTCGGATAGAAAAACTAAGACCGCCAGGTAACTCTCGGGAGCCACCCAGGTGATGATCCCCCTTCTTATTACCGGCATAGCACTCAGCTAGCAACCCAGTCAAAACGAGACGAAGCTCAGAACTCGCGGGGGGCCAGGTATTCCGGTTTCCAAGACGCAGACCAGTGGACGAACCGCCTCTTGCAACGCCAGATTTCCGTTCACCGCTGTGCATATCCGGGTCAAAAAGGGCGAGAGATATGCGTAGTAAGAACTCGGCATTGCCGAGCAACTGGAATTGTTCCTGGAGTTTCAGATGATCTCTAACTTTGTGGACCTTGAACAAGAGATGGAGACACGAAAAGTTCACCAGTCGACTTTGCGCTGAGATAACGGGAGCAAAGAATAAGGATAGAGCAGATTCCAGCGGCGGGCCAAAGGTGTGCTCTGCAATAATGCTCTTTTCAACATCGACACATGGGCCGTCCTTTACCAGCTTGTAGAGCCTACTCGATCTCACTGGGCAATCCTCCTCCCTTTCTCCTGAGGAGCCCGGAGAAGACTCAAGGTCGGCAATTCTATAGATAGCATCGATGGACAAATCATCCTTCTGTAGGCGGTCTAAGATATACTCCTTTGGCGTATTATCACTTTCAGAACCCGGTCTTTTAATGGCATTGTTATACTTCAAAATCTCATCGCGAAGACAAGCCTCGTAGCTTCTGGCTTTGAGCTGAATCTTATCGATATCTTCCCATGTAAGCCCCCACTCCAGCGACAAGGAGGACGTATTTTCCTTCTGATGCACTTCGGCAAGCGGATGGCCTTTGTGGGACGACTTTAGGAGATTCAGGCCGGTTCCTGTCTCATATATGACCTCTGCATCTTCGTGTGTGATGAAACTTGGCATCGAATTAGGGCTAAATGTGGTTTCTTCGGTGGTATATTCATCGATGTATCCAGGATCAAATTCCTGTGAATGCTGCCTTGGCATGATTTTGTCTTTGCTATTACCAGGTGCATTAAAGTGCCCGCCAGCCGGCCGTAGACCAATCCACTGAGCCACACGGTAAAGCCATAAGCTGGCAGTGGTACCCATGATTTCATGGAATATACTGGCAAGCCACAAGTGTTGATGTGAGTACTGTTCACATTTTGCGAAAATAATCGATATAACTTCTGCATCAGTTGTAAGATTGGCCGCGTTCTGGACGATATCCACCAAACATTTGATGAGACAACCTATCCGCCTGAAATATAGCTGCGTCTGGAGGAGTGTTGGGTTGGTCTTTGCTCGTGCAGAAAGCTGGTCTTCGATGCTAAACAGTAATATGAAAACCACTCGAGAAAGACTAGCCACGGAATGAGGTGCGCCACACTGGGTTGGGATAGTAGCAATGAACCGTCGAAGTTTCCGCACCCACGTTCCGCATTCTAGAATACCCTCGGCCAGTCCATCTAGTGCAGGCAAGCTGATGCCAGAAACGCGGACGTCTCTAATATGCTTCTCGAACTTTCGCGACTGCTCATTGTATCGAAAAAATACGGAGTTCCAGCCAAGTCCAAGCTTAAAGAGTGAAGAAACGACAACGTCTGTTCGTGCGACTCGCCCGGAATTTTCCAGACCGGTCTTCGTCGCTTGATAGCTTAATGCTGCATCAAATCCACGGGGTCCAGCTTCACTTAGACAGGTGGGGAGAGATTGTTCTTTCCAGGTGTCCGGAAATACGTCCCAGGATCTTAATTCATAGCCCACGGTGGGAGATGCTGAAATGTTATCTAGTGACCATATGTCCTCACTAGAGTCATCGCCATCGCTCTCTTCCTGGGTGTCATTCTGTGCAGAACTGGACGAAGAACCAGCCACGCTTGAAGGGGATGCATCTTCCAGTTTCTCGTCGCCAAATATATTCAGCGTGTGCACTTCCGGCCCATCATTTTTGAGTAGGTGCAGGGGGTTTTCAAAAAGCCCCGGCGTAAGGTCTTTCAGAATATCAGTTCTGGCTACTCATTTATAGGATATACGCACTCACCTGCTAGATCGTCGTCCCACGAATACTTCTCCAGGGGTTTGATGGGATCAATCGCAAAGAATATGGGCTCTTGAAGAACATCAAGCTCAAAGGGGTCAACGGGCGGCTCAAAATCCATGGCCGCCACCGGGTATACGACACGCGATCCCCAGGTCAAAATATGCAGTTAGTAAATCAGCATCGGCAGAGAATACCATTGTCCCTGTCCTCCTCTTGCTTGACCGTCTTCATGCCAGAATTACTGTTGCATCTCGACATCTTTTGCTCTTCTGTTGTCGTCGATTTCCCTTTTCGGCCTTCACGATGCGTGACTTATGTAAGCAGAACGCGACCGATGCTATTAGTCCATATGGGGCAACGATCTGCACATCTCCAAAGGTTCCCAAAGAGGTAAAAGAAAGAGCTTCACATATATATCAAATGACAACAGCCACCATATAAGACGAGGATTGAGGGAAGAAACGTCATCATACAGCTGAAAAACACAGCCAGCTACAGCTACTGAACAGCAATTACTCCGCCATGCCCCCGCGCAAGAAACAAAAGACCTCGTCAACCCCCTCGCAGGCCGAGCATCCGCAGCCCACGCCCACTGGCCGCGAGATAGATTACGATGCGATAGTCGCAGACCCATGGACAGACGAGCAGGAGACGTCGCTGCTAAAAGGAATAATACGATGGAAGCCTGCAGGTTTGTTCATCTTTCAGCTACACACAAGCAGTTGCATAAAGCTAACAGACACCAGGTATGCACAAGCACTTTCGCATGCTAGCTATCTCGGATTATATGAAGAGTCAAGGATATGCGACGCCGACTGAGCAACATACACGAATACCGGGCATATGGAAGAAGCTGGGCACACTCTACAATCTACCTGCGCTAGATGAGAGGGTAGGTACAGAAACGTGAATCCAGGGCTTATCATGATGCTAAACGGTTATATTTTAGGAAGAGCCAGTATCTACAGAAGAGTCGGAAGATGCGGAGCAACCACAAGAGCTGTATTGCCCATTCTCACTACCGATGGACGAGTTTGGAGAGATGATGTGGGACCGACGAATAAATCCTGAGGGCTCGGTGTCTCCGTCAGTTAGCGGGAGAGGAACTTCGAGACGGGCTAGCACAATTGCAGATACAGATGGTAAGCTTCAATTCTCGTTATCTAGGAATATATATACGTCCAAAGACTGACGCATTCGCTGTTTAGAACCACGGTCATCACCTGCACCGTCACGAGGAAGCCGGCGCGGAGGACGTTCGAAGCGTCAACCACGAGGCAGCACGCGCTCTTCACGATTACAAGTCGAGGTAGAATCGAACAGGGATGCAACTAGCGATAAAGGAAGTGCCAATGAAATGGAAGATGGGGACGAAGACGACACAGAGGCCGGGAGAGAGGGTAGCGATGAGGATGGTGATGGTGATTCGAAGATAGCAGAGTCACCCGCGCCGCGAGCTACGAGGACACAAGCGACGCGCGGGAAGCCCAAGAAAGGGAGGCCTGCATCGAAACGAGGCGGTCGACGGCGGTGATATCTAACAATCATCATTACCGGAAGGTGTATCGTCTGGTGATAACGCTGGTTGTATAAAGATCAAGCAGTTTAGAGTATTTTCAACTCTCGTCTGAGGTTCCCAGAATCAAACCACATATTAAATCATCCACGTATCATTTGTACATACTTAAATAACATAGGAACATGTGACAGGTTACAAACACATCAGGGGGGATAAACAGATAGGAAATACAGGCAAATGATGTCCAATTCAAATGGGAAATGCAGAACGATTCTACTCCGTCTAATTAATAGTCTTTTTTTGGGGCTCTGACAAGATCCACGCTAGATTAATGAATTAGGTAGATGGCCTTACTATATGGTCGCGGACCGTTTATATGTTTTTGATGATGGCGTCGGCATATTCGTGGGTCTTAGCCTTGCCTCCGAGGTCACCGGTAAGAGCCTAGCGATAACGGTTAGTTGATACTCAACCCAGCAGTGAGATAACGGTAGATTCAATTGTGTTTGTTCTTACCTTTCCTTCGGAGAGAGTCTTGAAGATAGCAGCTTCGATCTTGTTGGCGTCATCGGTCAATCCCATGTGGCGCAACATCATCATACTACTCAGGAGGAGAGCTGTTGGGTTAGCTAGTCCCTTGCCGGCAATATCAGGAGCAGAACCGTGGACAGCCTCGAAGATAGAGCACTCGTCTCCAATGTTTCCGGATGGGGTCAATCCCAGACCACCGATCAAGCCGGCGCACATGTCGGACAAAATGTCTCCGTACAAGTTGGGCATGACGAGGACCTTGTCGTTGTAAGGGGCGGGATCAGTAACGACTCTCAAGCAGGTGTTGTCGAGAAGTTCAGCATCGAATTCGATACCGGGGAAGTCCTTGGCGACATCTCTGGCGGTGTTGAGGAAGAGACCGTCGGACATCTTCATGATGGTGGCCTTGTGGACGACGCGGACCTTCTTCCTTCCGATCTCTTGCGCATGCTGGAAAGCGAACCGGAGGACACGCTCAGATGCCTCGCGGGTGATGAGCTTAATGCTTTGGACGACGCCATCGACAACGACGTGCTCGATACCGGAGTATTCTCCCTCGGTGTTCTCTCGGATAAGGACAATGTCAACATCGTCGTATGGGGTCTTGTATCCGGCAATGGATCGGCAGGGACGGAGGTTCGCGAAGAGGTTAAAGGTTCGTCGGAGGGTCAGGTTAAGGGAGACATGGCCTTTGCCAATGGGAGTCTACTCAATCGTTAGTTTCTTTCTTATGACCGAAAGCTCGAGCCGGGATTGATTGATCTGGTGTCATACAGCAAGAGGTCCTTTCAGAGCAACAAAGTTCTTCTTCACGCTGGCAATAGCATCGTCTGGGATTGCGGTCTTTCCGTTCTTCAGGATGGGAGTAACGTCAACTGGTTCCCATTTAATTGGCACCTATAGTAAAAAAAAAATTGAAATTGTAAGTTACAGCATAGGCCGGTGCAGTCGCCTCTGGAGGTATACCTTAGCTGCGCTGAAGATCTGTTTCACGGAGTCTGAGATCTCTGGTCCGATACCGTCACCCTCGATCAGAGTGACAGTGTATTTGCCCTAGACAATGCATAGTTAGCAGCTCGTTCTGAGCTTGAAGAAGCCCGAAAGGCCGGGTATATGGGACAGTCGCGCGTACATCAGAGCCCTTCTTGCCGTTGAATTTGGCAATCTTATCAGCGGCCTGGACGGAATAACATCGAACCTAACCAACGAAGCCACTGTTAGTCCTTATTCTGCCTGTTATGAAGCTATCAATGGCCTCCGCTTGCTGGACTTACGGCCTGGAATGAAGAGGGGCGGAACGCCGAAAGAACAGGTCCCCGCAGGGACGACCGCATGGGAAGAGTGAACAGACGCCCTGTAGCCATGATGCTAGACCTCCTGGGTACAGCAAGCAACGTATCGAGGTAAAAACAGCACAATTGAAGGGATAAACAGGCGGGTGGACGGGAGTTGTTTAAAGACGGAAGATGTGAAGCCGTGAAAAAAGTGCTCGTTCTTGTTACATCGGAAGCTTTGCCCTGTTTGTCTTGTTTGCCTTCCACCAGCGTCGCATCTCCGAGCTCCACCTGGCCTCCTTGTTACAACGAGTCTGGAGTAAACAACGAGATATATAGACGACGAACAAGGACGCACTGGAGCTGTGACGATGACCGATGTGCATTCCCGGGATGCGTCGCAGTACTACAACCTGCCCGATCTCTATCCGGAGGAGTGGCCGGCAGAGCTAGACTCCAACAGCGAGGACGAGGGCGACGCTGCGCCGAAGAGCGATGAATACCGCCGGCGGTCGCAGATAAGATACTCTGGACTGCTGCCCGGACGAAGGGACCAGGAGAGGGTCAAGGGCGGCGATGGCGCAGTGCTGAAGGACGAGCCTGACCCCCTGGGCGGTCCGGATACGATATTGAGGACTCTCAGGCAGCGCGGACTCCCAGTCGACGATGACCGGGTACGCAAGCAGTTTCTACTGTCTTCAAAGAGCTTTTCGCCTTCTCAGTTCCTCTCCGAGACCCAGGAGTCTGCGTCAACCCAATCGCTGCTTCAGGGCCTCGATTACCTGTCGAGGTCAATCGACGAGAAGTCTGCCTCGCTGAAGATACTTGTCGAATCGAATTTTGAGAGATTCGTGAGAGTAAAGGCGACACTGGACAATGTCTACACTGAGATGAAAAACGGCGGCGAGGCCGATTCACGTCTTCGTCAATCGCCCTCCAGCGAACACCGCAGGTCAAATTCCCAGCTGGGCGCACCTAACGCGGGCTTATGGCGGTCGAAGAGCAAGGCAGCTCTCCGGCCGGAGGTGCCAATCCCCAGTTCTGGAAGCCAAAGCCAGACAAGCGTTTCCGGCATCAGCACTCCCCTGGCCGAAGCATCCGATCAAGCAAAGGAGCTGTGGAGTGAGGCACTGAACGGTCAACAGCGCGAGGAAGGCTTGAAATCTATTTTGGATGCTGTCGAGAAGCAGCGCGATATATACGAAATTGGTGGACATTTATCAAAATCCATCCAGGAGCGGGACTACCAGACCATCTTTGAACAGTATAGCAATGCTAGAAGATTCGCAAACGAGGCAAAGGTCATTGCGGAACGGGCAGCTTCGACTAACCAGCCATTGAGGGACGAACAGGTTTATACAATCCTAGTCACCGGAAGAATGTGGATGGATGTTGAAAAGCAGGTACAAGTCTTTAAGCGTGATCTATGGAAGCGGTTAAGCAACGCGCAATCTACTTCGCCGACAAACGCGAGTGGCGGACAAGCCGAAGAACATATGGAGCTTATAGCTGCTCTACTAGAACTCGGAGTAGACGACAACCCGGTCTGGGTCTGGCTCCTCAGTCGATACGACTACCTAAAGACAAAGATCACTGCCTACTGCCAGCGGTCGAGGTTTGAAATTGAAACGTTAAGGCGCCGTCTTGCGGCTGGGAAGAAGCCAGAACCCCAATGCGTGGCCCCGTACCTCCGAATCTCTTTACAAGAAGGAGCCAGGACGGCCAAAGATCATCTTGATTCAGAATCGGTCATCGAACTATGGGAATGTATCCATACATTCTTGAAGAAATTGCTTTCCGTTCAGGGGGGCATTCTTGGAGATGTGCTTGGATTTTGGGACTCAACTCAATCCTTCCTTGACGGCAGCAAGCAAAGACTCCTGCCCGCTGGGTATGATGGAGAAAGTCGAAAACATCACCGCTTATCCGCCAATGGTGTCAGTGATCTCAAAGATGGGATCATCGAGCTTATGAGCCTAATCCGCGACAACGTTGTCTCTATTTTCGCTGAGCCTCCCCCAGAAGATATAGCTTCTCTCATCCCTACTGTTCCACCAACAAGTCCTACCGCGAACTTCACTGGGCTGACTTCTGAATCCCGCTTCAAAATTGACCCTCAGGATATCCCTCCCGTCCCAGAGAAAAAGGGGCAACCCTGGGATGATTTTGCATTTTGGCCTCCCTACTCCAATTCCTTGAGTGGAGTGCACTACCTTAGCGAATTTTTGATATTGATTGGCACTGCGGCAAGCGAGATGGCTGATCTGAGTCCTATATCAGGCCATAGCGGTGCATACGACAGACTCAAGCTCCTCGTTGGCGGGACTCGCGAAAGATGTGCTCGTGCCGCGTGTGCGGCATGGAACAGCGACGCCGAACTCTGCAAATACCTTGAAGATTGGACGCGCCATCCGACAGTTAAAGACTTGAGTAAAATGCCTAGCCATTTTATGACTTTCGAAACTTCAATTCTCTCCGGTATGCAGAAAATATTATATATCTCTGAGGCAATGAGGAAGCCTGGCGCAGTAGATGTTGTTACACCCCCACCAGCGAAACTCCTCCAGATGGTGCGAACGCAATTCGTAACCAGTGTGTATAAAGCCTTAAGTGGCCTCGTCGAGAATGCAGAACACCCAGTCAACATTGATAATGATACCGAATGGGTACTTCCCGGTCCCGAGGCTGCAACGACAGGACCAGACATTCATTCTTCAGTATTTGCAAGCGGAGGAGTTGACTCGAAAAACAGGGTTAGTTACTTCAAATACACAAACACAACTTGATCTCTACAACTGTTATACTTACCAATAACCACTTTAGAACATTCGTATACTTTTAACTCTATCCAACCTCAGAGCTCTCCGTGCCGACCACGTACCCCGACTCGTCACAACTTTCGAGTCGTCATTCGCCGTCAAACTAACAGACGAATCAAAAACTATTCAAGACGTTCTAGGCCAGATCGACACCCGCCTATTCCAGTCATACTTAAAACCAATTGTTGAAAGTTTAAAATATCCTATTCTTGAGGGAATCGCATCCCCCGACTGGATTCCTACAAGCAGCCGCCCCGATCAAATTAGACCATACGTATATTCAACGATGCTCGGTCTCGTAATGGTTCACAATGAAGTCTCCACAACCTTACCAACAAGGACTTCAGCCACACCTCCCTCGTCATCCTCCTCCAATCTAACATATAAAATCTTGGCCGAACTACTCACTCAGGTCTCAAGCGCTCTCCTCGAGGCCTTCATGGGACGGGCCCAGTATACTCTACCTGCACTCATGCAGGCTACGTTGGATACTGAATTTATTGCCCAGACACTTTCTCAATATTCCTCCGAAGCAACATCTAAAGTGCAAGGCCAAATATACCTCGAGTTAGATCGCAGGACAACTAATGAAGCTCGTGCAAAACTACAGGCGGAACTTGGGGAGATGCGTGGTGTTTTGAAACGATTGAGAGAAGCAACCCGTGGAGAATTTGCATGCTTTAGGAAGCCAAAGAACCCCTCCAAATAGCTGTTTTAGCGTATATAAATGACGTATCGTTTGTTTTGCCTTCCAATTAGTCTAAGTTTACAGGGCATTGGAGCTAAAAGTATGAGTCTAGACAATATGACAGGGCAAGGTTTATTCTTGTATTCCATCTATAGTCAAGCTAACTAGTAGAGACAGGAAAAATTGAAGGAGAATAAAAAACCAAATAAAATTCCCCAAACCAGAAGGGTGATATAAGACATGAGGAGACTAAAAAGAGATATAGAAATATATGTTCAAGCAACCTCCGATGAATATAGGAATTCGAAACGCTTAAAAGAAAAAGATATCATCCTCACTCCACTGCTGTTTAAGCAGCATACCCATCACGGACTTTTCCATAGAGGCAGGACCACAAATAAGCACCATGCTGTTCTCGGAACGAACAATGTGCCTGGATAGCAAGTCCTCTGAAATCCTACCCCTATACCCGGACCATGCCTTTGAGGGCTGTGTCAGGGTATGAATAACCTGGAATTTATTCTTCTCATCACGCGATACAAACGAGGCCAGCTCGGATCGGCACATGATGTCCGCCTCGGTGCGGTTACCATCAATGAGGGTGCATGTCGTCTTATCCTCCTCGTCTTGCAGGATTGCTCGGATAACCTGGAACATCGGGGTAATACCACTTCCACCACAGATCATGTTGAATGAGGATATTTTGCGCTCAACACCATTGATAACGGCTCTGCCTTGGCCAAGGTATTCGAATTTGCAATGAGAGGAAAGCCTGTAATCGACTTGTGCTCCAATGGGTAACTTGTCCAGAGGAACGGTTAATTGTCCACCAGGGAAACCGGGACCGGGCCGATAAATTTTGATAAGAAGGCCCATGCTGCCTTTCTGTGTCGGTTCGGAGAGTGGTGTGATGGCCCTGATAACGGCACTGGTAGGGTCGCTAGGCCTTGCATTTACCCTCAACATGATGTGCTGACCAACACCGATTCCTAGAAGCTTAGAGCTGTCGGCAAAGGAGAATGTGAATAATGCCGTGTCAAGCGATAGGTTAGTTTTTTCAGTCAGGTTTACTTTCTCCCATTCGTGAACAATCGGAAGAGGCTTGGTGGATACCCCCTGAGAGCTCTGGAGTTTACGCAGTGCGGCAGCGTCAAGAGTCCCAAGATGGTAATCAGGCATCATGGCCTTTGCTGATTCGCTATCTGTATAAGACGTTAGTAATTGATCGAAATAATCACGGTATTAGCAACTTACGAATCGCCAGAAATTCATCAGTGCAATCTGTCGCTGCGGTCGAGAGAATGCTTTGAGCACCCCCTGGATGTCCTTCAAGGAAAGGCGTGCCATCGTATACCTCACCATCAACCACGAACCAAGGGTCTGTTTCCCGACTTCTATGTGCTTTGAACTCTTCCAGGCTAATAGTGACGTTCAATCCAGGCTTTTTCATATTAATTTCTGGCTCTGGTTTAATGTCGGCTGGTTTCGTGGCACGGTCTGATGCCTCACCCCAGTTCCCATCTTGTAAATCTCCGCCAGCCTTTTTAACTGCTTCCATCCAGCCACCTGGCTGAGTGGCAGGCAAGGTAGGGTGTTTGAATTTCAATACCCCATCTTCCTTGGTTATCGTGATGCGGAACCAAGGGTTGTTCATCATACCAAGGACGGTCCAGTACATTTCTTTTGGCTGGAGGTTCAGGGCTTCGTCCATGGCGCGAACAACAATACTGTCTGCGCTTTCAAGCTCGTGTGTTTGGACTTCAAGAGACCAGAAGCACCAGCAAAAGTAAGTCTCGCGCCAGGACAAATCAAGTTGTCCACCGTATAGGTACTGGCTCGTTGCCCTGTACTTATCCTCGTCATATTGAATGGGTGCTAGTCTCCAGGCTATGGATATGTTAGCATTGTTCGTATGGTATACACAGTATAAGCAACTTACTCTTCCCGCTATCCAATGACACCTCCATCCTTGATATCTGTCTTCCACCACCCGCGTATGCATACCCTTTGATAGTGTACGTAGGTGTGGAGGCTACAACAAGTTCTTCGTCGTGTTGTGGGTAGGCAATGGCCGAATTGACGTTGAGATGTTGAATAACATAACGCTCATCTCGCCACCATGAATCATCTTCAGTTGCCATTTCGGGAGAGCACATCGTTCTATACTCTGTTAGCGTTAAATATACCAAGAAGGGCTAGCAATGCTTACGGTAGCACTCTGTTGTCATAGATATGATACCAGTTATCACTTGGGTTCTCCGTCAATGTTATCTTGGTGATCCATTTGACACTTCTGCCACCAATATGGCCCGGGATCACTGCACGGAGTGGCCATCCATGGTCTTGACGTAGAGGCTCCCCGTTCATCATATAGGAAAGCATGACACCCATAGCTGGGTCCATAGCCGTTGACAACCTAATAGACGTGCCGTAGTTGCCATTTGGCTATTGGAAGAATTAGTATTCTAAGAACTAAAACCATGCATAGGTCACGACATACCAGTTCATCAGCTCCCTCCATGCACATGTATTTAGCCCTTCTCATCGGCCTTGCCCGGCTCAAGATATTGTGCATCATTGGCCCTGTAAAGAGGGCCGTCGACAAACCTGCGGCTCCCCAGTTGAAGCCTTTGGACTTCCGAACCATGTTCTGCTCTTTACGCCTGTTACCAGCGCACACGAGAGTGATGGGGCAAGTGACCTGTTCGAATTCGGAAATTATCTGGCGTAAAGTGAGGACGATCGGGTTTTCCACCAACCTAAACAGGATTGGAGGTTAGATCTTTGAAATTCAAGGGTGTCTGTCTGATATGGAGGTGCCTCACCCTTCAATAGAAAGCTCCCAGTTGAGGATGTCATCACGCTCAATGACAGGTACAGCTCCATGGTTCCGAACGAAGAACAGCTCAGGGGAAGTTAGGAATCCTGTACCATGACAGCTGCCAGTTAGCAAAGATGGAGCCATTCAAAGCAGCATGCCAGGGGAACAGTACCCTCATCAAATAGGGCAGTCAATGGAGACTCTGAGTTGAGCGGGTGAACACCAGTCAGGCGAACCTGTATGGGGTCTCTTGGAACGTGTCCATCTGGAGTGTCCTTGTCTATGCCCAAAACTTCCGACGGCTTTTTAGAAGGTGGTGGAAGTGGTATGTTAAATGCATTTATAAACGCATCTTCATTCTTAGCAAAGCTTTTCAGAGAAGAGATACCAATATCTTTGGTTTTGATAACAGGGATAGGCTCGACAATGATTGGATCGTAGGATGGCATGATGGCGATGTCAAGAGATTGCCTGCAATCTAGTTTATGTGTATATGAGCAGACTCATGTCAAGAAAACTCCAATCCTCCATGGGCATCCGGCGCAATAAATATTTCATCTCTCTTCCACCCAGCTGATATGAGCGGCAAGTCCAGTGAAGGCTGGGTACCGCAGTGCTGACGCAAGCTTCGCCAGCTGCAGGGAAGCCTGCTCACTCCAGAACAGAAGACGGGGTTTCTCCATCTCGAGAGGGAGTGTATGGGCATGAAAGTCGATTTCTAGCAGCATAGAACCTGTTGCTAACTAAACTTGTAGAGAAAAACAGGAAACCTCCGCGGAGATATAAAGAAATCCTCTCGACAGGGAAGAGGGATCTACAGATGGGCGTGCATAGAAAAAGAGAAGGAGGAGCGGCATCGGGGGAGAGAATTTAATTCCGCTACCGCTGTGCAACAGCAGTGTTTCTGATAGAATCCATCTTCGACGTGGATTTGGAAGGGGTCGGCGATGAGTAGAGTAACCAGTCAAGCTTTTGGCTGATTCGAACTGCATGAGCTTATGCAGGATGGTGGAGGAACAGAGGCACCCCTGTCCTCGCATGCACGACCGAGCAAAGCTTGATTAAGCTTGAAATTCTGCTTGCCTCGTCCAGGGTCGAAGGGACGGGTTTTATTTCGGCATGTTGACTGCATAGAAAACGAATATCTGGGGGATATATGCTTATCCATCAGTCCCTGGAGGTAGATGATAACCCCTGACTACCAGAACCCACGAAGTAGACAGTATAGCGTGCTGATTTTGAAGATGATAGCAGACAACCTACAGTCAACGCAGGTGTGCTAAAAATGGCTGGCCTAGACTCGTGTAGAGAAACTCCTGAACGACGTTGAACAAGGGAGCGACGTAAGACAGCTACGCCCCCGAAACAACGATAGCGCCCACGCCTCCCTCTAGGATGGCTTCAACGTTGCATAATTTTGAGCTCACCGACCATTTCATTCGGATCCTTTCGCTGAAGGGCTCGGTGGCCCCAGATCCGCAGTCCCGGCCGATTCTTTAATTGGTGAGTTGTAGTTACGGCCAGGGGTCGTGGTGGCAATCAAACATGCCGCAGCCAAACTGTAGATAAGACAGCTGTCCTTCTGCTGGAAGTGTCTCCATGTCTCGCTAATAGCGATGGCCTCTCGTGTCGATAAACAGGGCGAGCTGCATGGCCCTCCGTATTTCCCTGGTGTCTTCATCAGTTGTAAAAAGAGGCAGTTCCGTAGACATCGGCTCCGTAGAGGTGGATCTAGTAGTCCATAGACGGAAATGACAGAGATGCTTACCGTTACTCGCTATCGAATTACATCATAGCTATTTGATAAGTAACACCAAATGATGGACAGACAATTCCCGAGCCATACTCCGCACTTACATTTTGGAGCTGAGCAAGAGCAGTATCCCAGCGTCCAGCCAAGCAGCAGGGAACACCGGATGATCCATCATGTCTCCAGGGTAAGATGCAGTTCACGGATCCTGTATGCAGCCAGCAGTCATTTGGTCCTGCTCCTCAAGGCATGATCTTCTACAATCCAGGTCCTTGGCGAAGGCTTCTTATCTTGAGCAGAGAGACGAATCACTCTCAGCCGACTGTCATCATCCAGGACCCCATGGATATCGAACCGTCTGCGGCTCCAGTTGTCGTATACTCGAGGGAAACGGCTCGCACGATGTTATTCCAGATATCAGGAGGTCTCCGATCAAGGTCTCGGATGGTGATTCAGTTTTATGCCACTCCTTCGCCGCTATTATAATTAGCAGCTCCGCCGAAGGAATATATATATCGTCGCGGAAGTGGCATTAGCTGTCCAGCGAGCAGGGGAGAAAATGGCCACACGTGGAGGGTGTCAGGTCGCATGAAGAATGGGATCCATCGATCTGCCTTGCCAGTGTTTATGCAGACGGATTCAGGCAAAGGAACGAAAGTTCATCGAATGAACTAGGGGTTTATTCTTTGACTCCTAGTTTTGAAGATATCCATAGCCCAGTATCCACCCCGGGCCGCCGTATAACACTAGCAGGTGAGACGATGTGCGAGTAGCCCTCGCGCACCACACTACTAACGACAGATAGTGCATCATGCTTCCACATCTAGAAACTCTTTGAGCGGAACGGAACGATCGTTAGTATGCATTGCCGTATGCATGTAGAGATAGATCTCAGATTGGATACTTTCCACTGACAGGCAGGGAAAAGAGACCCCTAACATTACGTGGCACGCATCCTGCCACCCTCAGGCATAATAACCTCAAAAAAAAAAGCAACTTTGTGCATGGGGATGAGAAGGATCACCCAGCGTACGGAGTAGGGAGGCCCTGTATCCGGAGAATGCTGAAATTGATCATCCTTCCAGAATAAAGTGGAAGCGTCTGCTCACGAGATATGTATCTTGCGGCTGATGGGCAGTTTATGCGCCCAACCAGCAGGGCCAGTGCCTTGTCGATAGCCTGTTGAACCCAATCGTCTGCTTCTCTGGCCGTGCTACTGCATAACTGGGCTAGTATAGGGTGTTCATTCCAAGTCAGGACTTCCGGGAGCGCCGTCGTCTCGAACCAGCTATGGACGGGCTACTGAGGAGGATGGAGCAGGACGTCCATTATAGGTATACACCACGACGGGCTTCCGTAATTAAGCTTATAAGCTTATATATTAGGTATATTAACCTATCGTATCCCAATATGGTATTCGGTACTCAGTCCTCCCTGTAATCTGGCCGTGATCTCCATGTATATCGTCCGTCATCAGGCCGCCGCCGTGCTGCTCGACAGGCAACGGCAGTGCCTCGAGGTCGCAAGTCCCGAGACTCTCGACGTCTTAAGTGGTTTCAGTATCATTTAGGGTTGGCTAAGCATCGGGGGCCCGATTTAACCGTACCGACCGCTCCCGGCCCTGGTGGACGAGACGGACATGGATATAGGCAGATCGATATGTCGAGGTGACATCGCCCCAGCCTGTCGACGAGGACTACACCGAGCACCCGATCTCGGGCTAATTGAGAGACGAATCCTTCAACCTGTCAAACCTATCCTCTTCCACGGCCGTGGAAGAATCTCCGCGGCGACAACCAGCAGAGGAGATACATATATCGCCTCCCGCCTGCAGAGTTGGACAGGATCGACTGGCGATAACCTGATGCGATGTTGCATGTTGTCCTTTTGCTGAATATCGTCAAACACGAGGAAAACACGTGGTGCTAAGAGTCCAAGACTTCATCCATGAATATCTCGACGTTGCACTTGGATCAGGGTGTTTCCAGGTGCAGTTTTGGCTTGCACCATGAAGCTTGACAGTCTTGGGCGTCTTGGTCACTCTTGGCTATGGCAAGAGCCTTGAGATATAAAGAATCAATGTACCCAAAGGACCAAGTGAAGGTACTACAAGTCGGTAGACATGCTACAACATTGTCCTACGATACCTATTAACAGCTTGAAAGATAGTCTCAATACCCTCAACCCAGGCGCCTTTGTCTCTGCAAAGTGATGCCAGGAGCAGAACTTGTCAGGCACATAGATGTTGGTGATTACCATGCTGTCATGGACTGCTGTCACCAACCATCTGTGTGACTGTGGTTAAGGCCAGCTGTTATTTAATCTCATCATGATGGCATGCATTCACCACCTATAACCAATTGAATAAGGAGTCCAGCTCACGACTTCAGAATGAAAGAACTTAGGTCCTTATTTAAGCACTTTCCGCTGCTAGACATTCTGGATCCTCTTGATATTTACCCTACTTAGGATATTATATCTACATCCTTATCTGGACAGATATCTTACATCGAAGGGGTTATCAGAACAGAATGTAAGTTGATTATTGCTAGAATATGGACAGAACACACAGAGCCAGAAGAGGGCTCATTTTATCAATTTTGCTGAAGAAATAACCAAATATAGAAATCTAGTCCAATATCTATTCACATTTCAGCTGCACACGCACAATTCCACTGTCAAGATGCGTTTAATATACCTCCTTCTAGCAGCTTGTCCCAGTGCATTTGGACACATCGAGATGAGGAAACCATACCCCTTTAAGAGGTGAGTACTGAGAATAATAAATAATCGATCATATACTAACTATCGTGCAGCAAATTCGACCCAGAAAACAAATCCAACGACGTCGACTACTCGATGACAACCCCACTCAACGCCGATGGTATGTCCATACTAACCTCGACCCTCATTAATAGTCATGGAACCCATCAAAAGCAGCCATGACGTTAACGCCAACCATTGCAGGCTCGAATTTCCCCTGCAAAGGCTATCATCACACCAAGACCTTCCGCGCTACAGCAAACTACACCGCCGGCCACTCCTACTCTCTCGAACTTGCCGGCTCTGCCACCCACGGCGGAGGATCCTGCCAGATATCCCTCAGCGTCGACAACGGCACCTCATTCCAAGTGATAAAATCCATCATGGGCGGGTGTCCGCTTACGCAGTCATATATCTTTACCATACCAGACACGGTGCCGTCCGGAAAAGGGTTGTTGGCCTGGACCTGGTTCAATCTGTTTGGTAATCGGGAGATGTATATGAACTGTGCTCCTGTGATCATTACTGGCAGCACTTCCAGACTGTCCAATCACATATTGCCGAAGATGTTTGAAGCGAATATCGGAAACGGTTGCAAGACGGTGGAAGGACGAGAAACGGTATTTACAAGTCCAGGAAACGATGTTATCTACGGTGGTAAGATTACGGCTGGCAGTCCTCCAGTACCAAAGTGTTAGCAGGTTTCAACCAACGACGCAATATATCGGCCGTCGTTCGACCGCTATTTTACAACCTTACAGCCTATTTGCTACTGTGGGCTCCAACATTGCGAAACGGTATCAATAACCTGTCTATCTTCCATTATATCCCCTCCCGTGACCCCTGCCCCGTGGCCCCTTTTTCACTATACTTTCAAGCTGATAGAACTTCCCCTCCCGCTCCCTCTCACAGCAACGGCCCTTCCTCCAACCTTCTTTTCAAATCTCATTTCCATTCTCCAACATTATGTCCCAATAGGAGACCGTTTCCACACTTCCCGCCACAGATCCATGACGTTTTTTGCCATTTGCCATTTTAAAGTCGCACCTACTGGCGTTTTGGGTATGACTATTTATTTTCTACGGAGCACAAAAAAGGCAGCACATCCAACGACTTGCCAATCTCAGCGTCGCCACGCGGTATCCCAGCCCTCTCGTTGGCCAGAAAGACGGCCGATCTCAATTTCAGTCACGGGCGAGGGGAAATACGAGTGGACATGAAGGGGGAAACAAGCTCCCAAGCCTCCAACGCCAAAGCCAACGCCAACGCCGAGCTCCAACGGCGCGCGGGGATATTGAGATGTGCATACCGCCTTTTGAACATGTGCATTCCTACTTATTATGTGCTATATGTGTAGATCGTAGTCATTCTCCACCGTTAAAGGCTTAACTGTTAACTGTTCAACTGCTAACTGTCCAACTGTCCAACTTGTTTCAGGAAGGTTGATCGCGAACCTATATTCTATGGAGTAAGGAACGTCTCAAGTAGCGAGATCCACGTCGGCCAACGTGATGGCAGGAAACTCCGCGATACGGCATACGGCCCTGCGAAGATAAGGAGGCCGTCGCTTGCGGAGCGCTCTCCCCGTCGCCCTCGGCCTGCCAGGATGGAGAGTAAACGTGGAAGACACAGCCAATGGGGCAGGCAATGCTGTCGAATGCGACTGATCGAGCAGGTTAGAGTTGCGCCATCTGCAAGGCTCAGAATAGTTTCCATCCAGCTGGGTACCTGCACGCAAGTAGAGCAGAGCTGTGGCTGGTGTACATGAGCCAAGCAAGGAACGTACATGCTCATGGCTTGCGAATACAGCACGTATATGCAAGGTTGTCTATATTTGGCAGAAGGATGGAGGATGGAGGGAAAACCGGCTGCGAGGCTTTGCTTTCTTCTCTCACTTTCCCCCTTTTAAACGAACTTCGGTATCTGCTTTCTCTTTGTCTTTTGCCTTTTTTACCGAGTAAGTAGAAGTTATATCTTATATATTACCCCGAGGTATTCGGCAAACAGGTCGATACTGGGTCGTACGATACGTATACGAGCCAAGGAATAGCACGCTAGTAAGAAAAAGATGCTGTTTTATTTTGGGCTTGTTCCTTTTTTGTGTCCGCTGGGCGCAACTTCGACCTCTCGCCATGCACCACGAATACAAACCTGTATCACGCGAGCGCATCTTGCATATCGATTGTCTGCCATGCATGATCGCGCTACGACGGCCTCCTCTTGAAACGGAACTTTGCCGGTATTAGCCGGTGAGATCATGAGCTACGACTATCTTGCGGACGTTCTCCGTCAAGATATACTCAGCATCCTCACATAGTTACTGATATCCTGATATTGATATACTGATATTGATATACAGAGTACTGATATAGAGTACGTACTGTTGATATACGGAGCAGGAGCCGGAGGCTTGCCCGGATTACCCGATGAGAGGGCTGGTCTTCCATCTCCGAATAGAAGAAAACATGCATGCTCGTACTCCTGACGCAAGCTGTCCATAGTCTGGTCGCTGGCGGGGTAAATAAGGTATAAAAAAGACAAAATAAACAAATAACAAGGAAAAGATTGCTATTCCTAGGAACGAGACGAGTGCCGCCGCGCGCCGGGACCAAGAGATCAACCTTAGCTTTCGTCCTTTTCTTTGTCATTCTCTTTTCTTTTGGAGCAGGCTCGAGCAGGCCTGAGCAGGCCTGAGCTGAATATAGACAAGTGCATATAGTGGCCGGGGTGGGATGGATGGCCGGGTACTTGCATATATCGGTATCCCACGGAGGAGAAAGCCACACTTTATATGTACGACTACCTGCGCGATAAGTATAGACATGTCCAGCCTCCGTGTCTGGTTGTATGCTTACATATATGATATATGTATGATACGTGGCGGTGGGCTGCGGGTGGGGGTTTGACCCTTGCCGGCAACGGCTGATGCGCGTCCCATTTAATTCGAGTGAACGGGGGGAATAGGGAAGAGGGAGAAAAAGAAACCAGGTCATGCCCTTGTTGCGCCACAGGTTGTGGCACCGTCCTGGAAACGGTGGCTCGGGATTCCCGGCCTTTGGATATATCCTGCGATGATGTCGTGCTCTACCAGTCGGACAGCGACGTAATATGTTCCACAGGACGGCGTAGACATCTAATTCAAAGATGAAATCGGGGCTGTACTTCATACGTGCTCGTAGATGACATCGGGACGTACTCTGGCCGGGGAGATGAGTCAATTGGGCGGTCAGGATGGCAGCGAAGTCATGGCGTTGGAAACGGTCTGTCTGGGGATGTAAAGTCCGAGAGAATGGATCGCGATCTGCTTGGACGCACGAGATAGTCGGCCCTTTCTCGGCTTCTCCCTCCCCCTTTTACCCGCCCGCCTTGGCTCATACACGGCGTATACTCCGGCTGTGATCAAGCCCGTATAGATCACTGTCTTCGTACTCCGGTGAGACATTTGATCATGTTGTCAGCGTTAGAAGAAAAGAACAAGATAAGAACTTACGGCGTACTATTAATAATATCTCATCGACCCCGGCGCCCGTAGCGATCTTGCGCCTCCACTCAACACCTACTCCATCGAGCAGGTCGGTAGGCGGCAGGTCTGACAAGCCACACAGCATATATCCATGAGCCAACATCCAACCCTCCCATCCAACGCCTTTTTAGCCTCCCTCTTGGTCGATATTGAAACCCGGCCTGACCTAGGGTTCGACTGGCCTTGCTGCGGGGCAACATGCCTGATCCATGCATACGTACATGATGATGGATGATTACTGCTGTACGTATGTAGTATGTGCATATGTAATGCGTCTCCAGGCTGCAGAGAGGCTACGCTCAGCTCATCATGTACGAAACACGACCTGCAGCCCAATCGAAGCGGCTGTTTCTGCGCTCGATTCTTCGTCTCTCGGTGTATGCGATTCAGAACCCGCTCAGCCGAACTGGGCGAGTCGCAGACCTGAGCTGTTGGATGGCCGACGGTCGGCTCTCGCATCCGATCCAGTCAGTCACCCTGTGTGACGACAGGGCAGGGAGGGATGAAGGGATGGGGAGGGGAAGCGTCCGGCATCAGCATCAGCATCCAACGAGCGGTGGGTCGGTTAGCAAGCCACACAATTCGATGGATAGGATTCAGTTGGCTAGCGTGCGGTCTGCGAATGCTGCGACTGATCTTCCAGTACTTTTTGCTGAAGCATCCAGTTGTTAAAGTATCCAGGCACAGTCACCGTAGATATGAGCTGATTAGTGATACATCGGTGTCTATCCAATAGCACGGAGTATCAGGAAGTCCTATATCACATCCTAATTTCGGCCATCAGCGAGCCTGGGGACAATTTGCCGTCCCCGTCGCTCCACTTTTTAGATAGTTTTAGTGATGCGTCTGCGCCAGTGATGTCATCGTGCCTCGCCTCTCCGCCTTGCCAGGAGAGAAGACAGCAGTCGGAGTAGGCAGCCGGAGAAGAGAGGACAGTCGGAGTAGAAGAGAAGAGAGTCGAGGTGGGCCAGACTGAAACTGCGCAGACACGACATAAATTAACGACTCCACGACGTCCATGTCTAATTAGCAGCAGATTAGGGCTGAGTACGATACTGTACATACGATACACATACATCGACGAGACTTACTTATAGTCTTAAGTATAGGTTAGAGTATTGTTTATAGAGAAGACTCTAGATATAGGCATAGATATGTGCCAGGTGGCGTGACAGGCTCGGCTGAGTCTACGCTATCTGCCTAGACGAGAAAAGGTCAGAAGAAGAAAGGTGATGCAGTTTTTTTCTCTCTAGACCAGATCCAAATGCCAAAAGCCAATTGACAGTCTGCCTCCCGTTCGCTCAGCGCTAGCAATGCGAACACAACTGCCATCCCGCTGTCGAACCCCACGGTAGATGGGGCAAGGCAGGGCAATTGAGCTTTTCTTCGACGTCTCGTCCTGCCTGGCGGTCTCCTGGCGCGCCCGATTCGTCTGCGCGCTGGAACTGTTGCCCGAGCTGTAGGGTAGTTCCTTGCCGTGGCCGCTGGCATGGTGTAATCGTGTGCCGTGGCTTCGCTGGTGGCCGCCATGACAGGGGTGACCAGCCTGGCAGCCTGAGACTGACGACTGACGACTAACTGAAGAATCTGACGGCCGTTGCTACCTGGGGCGCATCTTGGGTCGCTCTTCTCTCGTCTTCTCTCTCACATTTCAGCCTGATAAAAATGGATCCGTAGCTGTTCAATGCGGACATCGGTCACCGCTTCTCGTTACGTATAGCAGGCTGCCGAACAGCCTAGATCAGGCAGCATTCGAATACAGAGTATACAGAGTAGGTAGAGCAGAGTATAGTGTAGGTAGAGCAGAGTACAGCGTAGGTAGAGTAGAGCAGAGTAGAGTGTTGGTACAGAGTAGGTAGAGTAGACAGAGTAAGTAGGTAAGGAGAAGGAGTAAGCGATATGGTAAGAGTAAATGTAAGAGTAAGTGTAAGTGTAAGCGAAATACCGTATGGTATCTGGTATCTGGTATCTGGAATACGAGTACCGGCTGTGACGTGGGCGAAAAGGGAAAAGAAAGGGCAAAAGACCTAGTGCGAGCTCATCCTCAACTTCTCGTCCATGGCCCAATCTGCTTTATTTTCCCTCCCCTTGCTGCGGCATTGTTTGATACAGCCCGATAGTCAGGCAGATCTTCGCTCTCGTCTTCTTAAAGCCAGCCCTCCTCGCTCTGCAGCTTTTGCTTCTTCGTCCTGCCGTTCATCCCCCCTGCTCGCTGCGATCAGATAACTCGCCTACCTGCCTTCACCCCCCCGTCCCTCCGTCGACAACGACGCCTACTCGACGCCTCGAACCGTCCAAAGGTCCCTCCGGCGCATAAGGCTATCGACGTGCCTGCATTGCAAAAATACGAGCTTCAAAGGACCCTTTTGCTCTCCCTCTCCGCGCCAACGAGTCGCTCCTTGCCTGCACCTGCACCTGCGCACCCTGGGGCCCCCTCTGACCCCTGGTTCTGCAAAAAAAAATATAAAAATAAAAACAGCTGAACCCTGCAGGCCCGGCTGCATTTAATACCCTGGACGGGGTCCGTTTACTCTTCACTATATACAGCGGCTTGCGCGCTGTTCGTTCAAAAGGCACCGACTCTGTCAATTTCTCGCTCAACGCGGACCATCTTTCTCTAACTCGCCGTCGTTTCGATCGTCTGCACACCACCAACGATCGTCTTGTGTGACTCGACTGTCTGCTAGTGAGCGAGCATTGGGTCTTGCCCTTGATCGTCCTGGTCTAACGGTCCCTTATGAAATAGTTACAAAAACGACCACTTTAAAACCCTTAGCTTGCCTCGTCTGGGTTTTTTTTTTTGCACTTCAGCTGCAAGAGCTACCTCGCTCTTAACCTTACCCGGCCAGACTCGACTTGTCCATCCAAGAGATCGTTTGACGCCCTGAAGCTTGCTCTGGAGCTCTGACCGCCGTCACTAAGTCCCAAAAAGGCTGTTGGGGACCAAAGTTGATTCTCCCGGACGGGAGGCCCCGGGAGTTGACAGCAAAGAGAAGAAAAGAAAAAAAAAAACAAAGAAAGGAAAAAAAAAAAGCAGCCTTCGCCGAAGGAAGTAAATATATTCGCAAACATTTGCATATTCAAATTCTGCTCGTTTGTTTGAATATATTTTTTACTTTGAACCGCCAATGCTCTCTGGAAGAGTTTGACTTGTTTAACTACCGCCTGTCAATATGCACAACAAACCTCTAGGCCAGGTAGCTTAGGTGACTGCTTTGGTTTTTACCGCTCGCATTTATCGCATTACGCTTTATCGCATTGTCGCTTAAGGATTACCATTCCCCCCAGTCACTCCCTTTTTTTTACAAGTCGCAAACTATTTTCCTTCCCTCGCAGTTAGTTTATACGTTTTCGCATACAAAAAGCAGCTTCTCCCCTTTCCTCGCAAGTCACAAACTCGACGCCGTCCCCCAACTCTAAAACCTCGTTTGCTTGTCTCTCAGAGCAAGCATTCTTCCCGAAGGGAGAGGGACGTGCTCTCTCATGCACATAGCACCGGCAACTTTTCTCCAAATACACCGGTCTTCTCTTTTTTGCGAATCCTCAAGATGGCCTCCGCACCTCCATCCCCTACCCTTGTCGGCCGTTCTCGTGCCACTCCCATCAAGTCGACTTCGCCATTCCATCGAATCCCTCTAGTACAGGATTTCATTTCTTCGTCATACCCGGCTACCCGCTCGGTAGCAAACTACGGCACCCAATCCACCGACATGTCAAGCTTAACGTTAGTTCATCGAAGTCATCTATCAAACTCCTCAAGCCCAGTAACGGGCCCCATTCAAACTTCAGACCTCAATATCTCCGGACTCCCCATCATGGCCTCTCCTTTAACTAGCTCGCTCGAGAACCCCGTTCCTCTTGAACTTCCAGAAGGAATTCTATCCGTCCCTTCACAGCAAAGCACTCCCTCTGAATCATCTCTCATGAATGCTTCCAATAACAACAACAGCAACAACACTTCCAATAACAACTCCAATAACAGCAAGGGTCCAGGCCTGATGAGGAGACTATCAAGAGGCGCCGCCAACAAGCTCACCCGACGACGGCGGTCGAACTCGCAGGATAGACGTGATAACAACTCTGGCCCCGTTACGATGCTCAGAAGGAGCAACAGCAAGAAATCCGGCACTACGGCATCCTGGGATAGTGCTCTGGATTCAAGCTACGAGGAGGACGAATCATGTGATACCCTAGGTACATGGTGCGGCCCCGATAGCAGCCAGGTCAAGGGTGACTATCAGAGGTCCATCACCAGCACCGCCAGTGGAATTGCTCCAAAGATTGATCCAATCCTCCAACGCGGCTGCACATTGATAAAGGTAAACAAGCTGAAAAAGAAACCAATGACCTTCTACCTCGACTTTGACTCGGGAAAGATGTTCTGGAACCTATCAAACCCCTCCAAGAGGGTATATATCGACGATATCAAAGAAATTCGACTTCGCCAAGACGCTCGCATGTACAGAGAAGAACATCGGATACCAGAGGAGTTCGAGAATCGGTGGTTCACTATCATCTACAATAACTCCGAAGGGTCGAAAAACCGCGCGGTAAAGACCGTTCATCTGATTGCACCTAACGAATCCATGTTTGAGCTGTGGACCACAACTCTTGAGAATGTCGCCAGATATAGAATCGGTCTCATGGTCGGCTTGGCCGGATCGGTGGAAAGTGAGTCCATCTTAAACGCCCACTGGCAACGAGAGATGTCCAGACGTGGTGGTGCTCAGGACGTCAAGTCGGGCGAAGGAGAGAGCCTGGACTCGGAAGGGATCGGTAACCTGTGCCACAGTCTTCACATCAACTGCTCCAAGGAGATGCTTCGCGTCCTCTTCGCTCGCGCCGACACCTCAGGTACAGGCAGAGTCAACTTTGCACAGTTCAAAGAATTCATCAACCGCCTCAAATACCGCAAGGATCTCAAAGATCTCTACGATCGTCTTGTCATCGACGACGTGCATGGTATGACTCTAGATAACTTTCTAGATTTCATCCACTACACTCAGCGCGAAGACGTCGAAAATAATAGGGATTACTGGGTCTCCGTATTCGAGAAGTTCGTTCGCAAGGCTAAGCTTCGGTCACAAAGCCAGCCAGACGCCACGTCACCTGACGACGCGCCTCTTCGGATGAGCCTCGATGCCTTTTCTAATTTCATGATATCGACTTCAAACGGTATCTATCCTTCGCATGTCCCTGCGCCTAAATTCGACCACCCTCTAAACGACTACTTCATTTCAAGTTCACATAACACTTACCTCCTAGGCAGACAGGTTGCTGGCTTTTCCAGCACCGAAGCATACGTTACGGCACTTCAAAAGGGCTGTCGATGCGTCGAAGTTGACTGCTGGGATGGCGCTGATGGCCGTCCTATCGTCTCCCACGGGAGAACGATGACCACGAGCGTCCTGTTCGCGGACTGCATCTCAGTTATCAACCACTACGCCTTCCTTTCATCCGACTATCCACTTATCATCTCTCTTGAGGTTCACTGCAACCCTGAACAACAGATTGCAATGACCAACATCATCAAAAACACCTTCAAGGAGAGGCTGGTTCTTGAATCGTTGAGGGAAGAGTGGCCTATCCTGCCCACCCCGGAGGCGTTGAAGCATAGGGTTCTCATCAAAGTCAAGACTTCCGACGAAGTAATCGATACCGGGCCCGCTTCCGCACCTATCGGCCTCGTCAGCGTCAACGTCGGTCGCAAACGCAGCTCTAGCTCTCCATTCATGCCTCCCACTGTCATGGAAGATCCGCTCCATAACTTCCCACCGCTCTCATCTCCCCCAACAATCGGGTCAGGAGCAGATGCCGCGCCCCCTACTCTCAACAGACGTGCATTCACAGCAACCAGCGTCTGCAGCACTTCGGAAGAGAGTGACATCGGCCAGGGCTCAGCCGCCATACAGAAGGAGAAGAAACGATCGCAAAAGAGCAGGATTGTTAAGGACCTAGCGGATCTCGGTGTCTACACGCGAGGATACAAGTTCCATAACTTCCACTCACCCGAAAGCAAACGGTTTAACCACGTTTATTCATTTGCCGAACGGGCGTTTGAAGGCATATGTCGGGATCCTGAAAGTAAAGCTCTTCTCGAATCGCATAATCGACGCTATCTGACAAGAGTATACCCTTCCGGGTTCCGTGTTCGATCCTCAAACTTCGACCCGAACATCTTCTGGCGTCGTAGCGTGCAGATGGTTGCTCTCAACTGGCAGACATACGATGTGGGGATGCAGATGAATCAAGCCATGTTTGCTTCAGGGACAGATCGAACTGGATACGTTCTAAAGCCAGAAAGCCTGAGGTTGCCGCCAACCTGGAAAGGTCCAGGCCTGAAGCCAAAAGTTGACAGAAAGCTTGTTCGGTTCTCCATCGACGTTATCTCGGCCCAGCAGCTACCTAGACCTAAACACATTGGGCTCGATGATAATATCAACCCCTACATCGAGATTGAAGTGTTTAGCGCCGATGACAAGACGAAAGGTCTCGCGTTCGGAGAAGGCGGAATGGATACATCTGACCGCAATGGGCTTTCTGGCATCGGTCACCCTCACCGCCGTCGAACAGGTATCGAGCAAGGAAACGGCTACAATCCCATATTCAACGACCAATTCAAATTCTCCCTGGAAACAAAATACCCTGACCTCGTCTTCGTGCGCTGGGTCGTCTGGAACTCCATCGACGGCAAAAACGTCGGCAATAACAGCAGTTCGCAGCTAGCCACCTTCACAGCCAAACTTAGCAGTCTCGCCCAGGGTTTCCGCTACCTACCTCTCTACGACGGTAACGGAGACCAGTACCTCTTCTCCACACTCTTCTGCAGAATCACCAAGAGCGAGCTTGCACCGGTCGTGCCTCCTTTTGACTCCGATGAGATAAAGAATGAACGCCGAGGTATATTCAAGCAGATCGGCCAATCCGTGCTCAAGCGAGCGATATCTACTGAACGCGATTCCTCCAAGTCTAACACCAGCTCAAGTGACCAGTCTAGGAAATCAGACAACAAACTCCCTTCCTCTCCCGCATTGAACCCGAGTGTAACCACTTCTCCCTAAAAGCTCTCCCATTTCATTTTCCCTATTCATCTACCTACCCTCTGACCCATTCATACTACCCGAGATATAAAACCACACCGACAGATACCTCCGTGTGCAACATCGTCATCTTTAATATCCTTTTTTTTCTTTATACTTCATTTGTACCCCCCTAACGACCCGTGATGACCCTGTGCGAATAATATAGCGAGAATATGACCTGTTTTTTACCCCCTTTTTGTCTTCCGTCATTGTTTTCCATCTTTTACCCACTCGAGTCTGAATCGATGAATGTTTGTTTTTCATTTTTTTTTGTTCTCTCCCAAGGAAAGGGAAAGCCCCTTTATTTTATAAAGCATTGCTGGGGCATGGTATATGTGATCTGAAGAGAGCCGGCCTCCTAAGTTTCGTTGTTTGCTTATGTTGTTGATATGGAAATGGAAAGGAAATGTGCATTGAAATGGATGTCATAATATCTGGGACATGGGATGGATTAACTGGGTCTAGAACGAATCATGCTATTTATTTCATACTTCATATGTGATTTGCCTGTATGGGTTGATGCATATAACAATACCATTATCATTATACTATCTAACATCCTACCGATTATCCTTAATTACTACTTTAATACTAAATGTAAGAGGAAGTTTTAGGCACCGGCCAGTTTATAATATACCACCACCCAAGCTATACCGGGGGTCTGGTAAGCGGCTGCAATCGATGCATGAATGTATTTCATTATTACAACTATGAACAGAGCAGGGATAACAATATAATAAACAGACGCCCTTAACTTCTGTACTGGAAACGTACTGCCATAACAATTAAAAAAGGAACAGTCGGCCATTCGGTCACTATTAATATAAACGGTATTGGCTATAAAGAACCCTCCCCGACCAATCTTTGCTGCTATCTGCCAACAATTGGCACAAACTGAAATCAATTAGTAGCAGTTTCGTTAAAGAGCAAGAACGTCTCGGAGACATTCGATTGAGGCATGATCGCGAGTGGTCTTCATCATATGGTACCAGACCGGGTGCATGGTCAGCGCCCCATATCCCTCGGGTAGGTCATCAAAGTCGAATAAGATTTCACCCCCGTTTTGCGCTGGGTTCCCAGACTTATGGGCATCTCCCTTCCAAATGCGACTGAGGGCCTGCGTGAACCCCGACCAAAATAGAGAGAAGGAAGTACGGTCCGAGAAGGTTGGGGGATTCTTGCCAATGGTGAGATTGCGCTTCATGGCAAAGATCTTGACCAGCTCTCCGGTGGGCTCGGTGTATATCGGAAATGGACACGCGGTTACTCTCCTGTAATGATCAATCAGGGTATGCGCGCCAATCCCGACAATGAACACCCTGACATTCGGCGAGAGATCTGTTTCTGGGTTCGCGAACGCCTCTGACACGGCGCGGATATAGTCTTGACAGTTCTATAAGACGGTCAGATAGCCGCACTTGGAACGATTCGTGCATGTTTACCAGAGTACTTACGCCGCAGAAGAAGTGTCGGATGAATATAGCAAGCACTCTCTTCGCCTGCAATCTATGCAGCTCATCCAGTGTATCCCCAAAGTCGCGCTTTGCACCCGCATCATCGATCAGGGTAACATCGCGGGCTTTCAGGACGGCCTCTGCACTTGGGAGCACGTCGGAATGCTCTGTCATCGCTGGAGTGACCCTGAGAGGAGGCATTTTCGTCTCGGCTGCTTGTGTAAACCTTGGATTTCAGTCACAGTAGGAGGTCCGGCTGAATATCTCAGATTCCTTGCCGGTATTGTCTTTGTATCCTCGTCTACCTCTCCAGGCGCAGGAGGAGGTATTTAAGGTGATACGATCGTCCGTAGGATTCAGGCCAGCAGCTGCACTGGGATCGCCCATTATCAAGTTAGCTAGATACTTCGCGGCCGGTGTCGAAAAACTTACTAGGAGAGAACTAGATAGGAAGACGGATGAGAGAAATGTATCAAGAGGGCGAGCTGGCTTGTTTATTATGTGCTTCTATAGTTGCTCGTCACTTCCGCCGGCCAAATATGTAAACATATGTATATATTGGCAAGTTCAACCTATAACTCGTTCACTCTTGTCTTATGGGATAGATATATATCATTCTCCATGCGAGCCATCGTGTTTATTATAATCACCTGTTATACTCTGGGGTTACTGTTGATAGGCGAAGGATCATACATCCCTGCCAAAGACAAGCATAAAACTAGAAAGCCACTGATTTACGTGAGAACTGCATCGTACGAGGGCGCAAGGAAGCGCGGAAAAGACGAGATGATAAAAGCCGACTTTATTCAGCTCGCAAGAACTCCTAATAGAGGTATAGGTATCAATATATAACAACGGACTGACTCCAACACGCCACATGAAAATGCTTTTTGATACGCCCAAGAACCGCCCTCTATTTTTTGACCCAATAAATGATAAGGAAAACACTAGGATCATAAATAGTCCTTCTTCTTGCTCGTCCTTGTGTACTGGGTAAGAGCCCATTCAACGTCTCCTCCGGCACCTTTCTCCAGGGTGCCTCCCTTGATCTCAAACAGCCGCATGGTCATACGAGGACCAACCTCAGCTAGCTCGACGTCTTGATAGCCAGTCTTCACAAAGACGTGATGCCGTACCTCGATGCTGTCTTCGATATTTTTAAACGTGACCACTCTGCTGCCAATCTTGCCTGGTTCTCGGGGAGGGAAGAGATGGGAGAGGATCTGGACAACCCGCTTCCCCAGCTTCGTCGTGAACCCTTCGAATATCAAGTGAGGGTAGCTTTCCGAGACCGTTCCCCGCGAGGCGTTGGGGATGTCGGCTCGGAGGACGACGTTGTGTAGAGAGAAACTGGCAGTCGGACCATGAGGAAGATGGGAGATGGTGATTGCCGTCGGTGTGCCTCTGTGTTCGTGTAGAATGACCATATCACTGAGTGCTGAAGCAGTGGCGCTGGCCACCAGGTCGTTGAGAACGAGCGTTCCTCGATTCAGCCGTATCGACGTAGGCATGAGCAGCCGTATCTCTTTAGCAAACGTGCTCAGACGTGAAGAAGGGTCGCGAGAGGTCGTAACGAGCGGCCGCGGGTCTACGAGGCCCGAAGTAACCGCATACTCATCGTCGACGTCGATTTCCTCTCCCTCCTTCGACTTGGGGTCGGCCGTTGGAAGCGATTCATCGTACTTGAAATCCTCTCTTAAACTCCTGTCGTTCGCGATCGACGGGTCTAGCGGTTTCCCTGACGCCAGGGACGCTTTCAACGTCGCTCTTCGCTCTGCGATCGAGGCATCCTTGAGCAGTAGAGCTTTGCGATAGAGATAATCTCTCCGCTCGCGTGCTTGCCGTCGCTATCTCCAGTCAGCAGGCAATTCCTCATAGAGTCCAGATAACCACTTACTATCATATCGTCAGTCAATCTCCCGAATAACAGCTGGAGATTGTATGTTGTAAAGCTGAAGTTGTTGAAGAGATATATTTTTTTTTTGTTCAGCGCTAGTAGGCCGGCTGCGTGACCGTAGGCGCGATACGCTTTTTTCCCTCTCTCTAAAGTGAACGAGGAAGAAAGTTGACAACGACCGACTGCGCCAGAGCCCAGTGCAGCGCCGTCTCTTTTCTTCTTCTTCTAGATCTCTTTAATTCTCTTTCTCCCTTGCAGTGCTGCTGGCTAGCTGCTTGCTTGTGGTGTATCTGCCCCTATCGCGCAGATAAGTCAGCGTCCTTTAGGTTTATCCAGAGCTGATTCTCCACAACTACTTTTTGATAGGTATTGCACTGCTCGATCTCTCGCTCCTCCGGACAATTATATTCCCTGCTCAAGTCAGATATCTTGACTGTCTGCGATCCTGAGCTAATGAAGTCTTGCTTATAGTATTGTTTCGGTTTTATTTTTTTCTCTTCTACGGGGGCTGCGCGTGTTATATCGGACAAAGTTACCCCCCCAGGTCTCTGCGTGAAGCCGAGTCATATGTGGTAGCATGGAGGCGTTTACAAAGATGGGAAACCATATGGTTTCTGATTCTGCAGCTACGATTAATGCCGGTGGTGACGATATGTCCACCGTCGACGGTGACGAGGGCGTGTTGAATATGGGAGGCGGGCCACAAAAACGAAGACATGATGATGAAGACGAGGGTTCGGATGCTCTCGATGATGACGATGAAGACGATCTGGAGAGCATGGCTAGTGTTGCAGTTGATGGTGCCGGGAAAACGCAGACAACCAAGGCAGAGGAGGAAAAAGAGCTCCCCGCACACGCATGCGGGTAAGTACATTCTGCATCTTTCGCCGGAAACGAAGTTATTTGAGAAACGACGGAGCTAATTCGCACTTAGATACTGCGGCATACATAACCCCAGCAGTGTTGTAAAATGCTTGAGCTGCAACAAGTGGTTTTGTAGTGCTCGTGGAAACACTTCCTCCTCCCATATCGTGAACCACCTAGTCAGAGCCCGCCACAAGGAAGTTCAACTCCACCCGGCGTCCTCTCTCGGAGATACCATACTCGAATGTTATAACTGCGGTACAAAGAATGTGTTCCTCCTTGGGTTCATCCCGGCAAAGTCTGATACCGTCGTCATCCTGCTCTGCCGTCAGCCATGTGCGGCGATGCCATCCTCAAAGGACATGAACTGGGATACTTCACGCTGGCAGCCGCTCATGGAGGACCGTTCGTTTCTCCCCTGGCTGGTTGCCGCGCCATCTGACCAAGAGCAGCTCCGAGCCCGCCACCTCAGCCCACAGATGATTGCCAAGTTAGAGGAGTTGTGGAAAGAGAATGCATCGGCAACCGTTGAAGACTTGGAGAAAGCTACAGGTGTAGACGACGAGCCGGCACCAGTTCTACTTCGATATGACGACGCATACCAGTACCAGAACGTTTTTGGCCCTCTTGTCAAAATCGAGGCGGACTATGACCGTAAATTAAAGGAGGCCCAGTCGCAAGATGGCCTAACCGTACGATGGGACCTTGGCTTAAATAACAAACACCTTGCCAGTTTTGTTCTCCCAAAGCTTGAGCTTGGTGATGTGAAGCTTGCTGTTGGTGATGAAATGCGCATCAAGTACACCGGAGAGCTTCGGCCGAAGTGGGAGGGTGTCGGATATGTTATCAAGATTCCCAACAACCAGTCTGACGAAGTTACTATCGAATTGCGTTCAAAAGGGGACCACAAGTCGGTACCTACGGAAATCTCCCATAACTTCACCGCGGATTATGTTTGGAAAGCAACATCCTTCGACCGTATGCAACTCGCGATGAAGACATTCGCTCTGGACGAGATGAGCGTCTCAGGCTATCTTTTCCACCGTCTGCTTGGACACGAGGTTGCTGCAGCGCCTATGAAAACCCAGATGCCGAAACAATTCAGCGTTCCCGGTCTCCCTGGTCTCAACAGCAGTCAAATTAACGCCGTCAAAGCGGTTCTACAGAAGCCGTTGAGTTTGATTCAAGGTCCCCCCGGCACAGGCAAAACCGTTACATCAGCTACGATTATTTACCATCTTGCGAAAGTCAATGTAGGCCAGGTCCTGGTGTGTGCTCCATCCAACGTCGCCGTCGATCAGCTTTGCGAATGCATTCATAGGACTGGATTGAAGACTGTCCGCGTGACAGCAAAGTCTCGAGAAGATGTTGAATCGCCAGTCCGCCACCTCTCACTCCACGAACAAGTGCGCAACAATGATAGCAATATCGAGCTTGTCAAGCTCAACCAACTAAAGACTGAATTGGGTGAACTTTCCAGCCAGGATGAAAAGAAATATAAACAGCTTACTCGCGCTGCCGAAAAGGAAATTCTGACCAATGCCGATGTTATCTGCTGCACCTGTGTTGGTGCTGGTGACCCCCGACTGGCGAAATCGAAGTTCCGCACCGTTCTCATTGACGAATCGACCCAGTCTGCGGAGCCAGAATGTATGATCCCGCTTGTCTTGGGCTGCAAACAAGCTGTCCTCGTCGGTGACCACCAGCAGCTTGGTCCAGTTATTATGAACAAGAAAGCTGCCAAGGCTGGTTTGAACCAATCCCTCTTCGAACGACTTGTTATTCTGGGTTGCCCTCCTATCCGCCTGAATGTTCAATACCGAATGCATCCTTGCCTGTCTCAGTTCTCTTCAAACATGTTCTATGAGGGCTCTCTGCAGAACGGTGTGTCCAGCGAGGACCGCCTGCTCAAGAACGTCGATTTCCCCTGGCCAGTAGCAGATAAACCCATGGTGTTCTGGTCAAACCTAGGTAACGAGGAAATATCCGCCTCCGGAACATCGTACCTTAATCGAACTGAAGCCGCGAATGTAGAGAAGATTGTTACTCGCTTCTTCAAGGCTGGGGTTAAGCCATCCGGAATCGGTATTATCACGCCATACGAGGGCCAACGCAGTTACGTCGTTAGTTCTATGCAGTTGACCGGCACGTTTAAAAAGGAGTCTTATAAGGAAATTGAAGTTGCGTCCGTCGATGCGTTTCAGGGGCGTGAAAAGGACTTTATCGTTCTCTCCTGTGTCCGATCCAACGACCATCAAGGAATCGGTTTCCTTAGCGACCCACGCCGTTTGAACGTCGCCCTTACCCGTGCTAAATATGGTCTTGTTATTCTTGGGAACCCCAAGGTCCTCTCCAAACATCCATTGTGGAATTACCTATTGCGTCATTTCAAGGAACAAAACTGTCTCGTCGAGGGCCCACTATCTAACCTCCAAGCATCTCTCATTCAGTTCAGTCGACCAAAGCAAGCCTACCGCGGTCCGCAGCGCTTCCAAATGTCGTTCAACCATGCGTCCAACGTTGATAGCAGCATGATGAATGGAAGAAATGGACATCCCCAAGATTATCAGGACGCTGGATCGGTTGTTAGCTATATCCCTGATGATGTGTCCTCGGTGCACTCATCTGCATTGGGTGGCGTTGCAATTCCTTCTGGGTATCCCCATATGTTCCAGAACTTCACCGAATCCTGGCCTACTGCCCCCAACAACCGTCGTCCAAATGGCTCCAGGATGAGAGGCGCACCTAGTGTGGCAGGAGAATCAGTCGCCGCGACTGAGTCCGACGTTACCGGGAGCGTTGTTGACGGCAGAAGTGCTGTTGGCCAAGGTGGAGTCAGCCTCGCTGGTCTGAGCATTCATGACGTCCACAAACAGACAAGTCTGAGTCAGTCTGACCGTCTAAAGCGCTATGTCGAGTCAAGCGGTCGCCCTGAGCCATACCGAGGCGGCACTGACACTGGAAGCGTCTTTGGTGGCAGTGCTGCAAGCATCCGCGTCCCACGCCAAAACCTAGGCCATCTAGGTGACGACGATGACGCGCGTAGCGTCTCTACTGCGTTTGCAAGTCAAGTCGGTGGAAACTATGACTGAGCGGTTCCATAGGCTCCTGTCTAAATATGCAGGGATACAAAAGATTGCTTGCTGTATAGGTGATTCAAGTACCATGGGAACGCAATGCCTGCAGCTCTTACGCCATAGGTCTTACCGCCGCCGTTAACCACGGCTGCTGCATGTTTCTATTGTCAACGCTGCGAATATTTTGCACTACACTTGGGCCAGCCAGCTGTCTCGAAAAGTTCGCTTTCCGCTAATCAGTTCGGTCCAATTTCATGTACAGCGCACCTGCTGTTACCTCGCATTGGAAGATATATCGGGAGATGCATCTATGCAACGCCCCCACCTACCCGACCACCCGCTCATGAACTCGACAAAACCAGTTTGGTCTGGCAACGCCCAACGTTTGCCTGTTTGCCTAACCGGTCCAGTGTTGATGGACGGTAAAGGTGGTAGGTGTTTGCCTGTGATATAGCAGTTAGTGATGTGAGTTGTCGGGGGAGAGTGCACGAATCTGGAGGTGAACGACCTCAAAAAGCCGAAAAAAGTACAAAAATACAAAGCCAAATTGAACCCGAAATAAAAAAGAATGAAAATGTGAATTAAACAGATGAAATGCCGCAATATCACACCACACTCGTTTAGCTTTTCATTAGTTAATATCTATATTACAAAAAAAATATCCTAGGATAAAACGGAATATCTTATTGAACATTATATTTTATTGACGCTCTTTGCATTTCTAGATACACATCTTTGGCACCCAGAATCATCTATATCACTGGACCCGCCCCTCGAAATCAACATTCTCCAATCCAATTTAAGCTTCTGCAGTAGTAATTGCAGCAGTAGGTTTTGAAGGCTCAGGCACATATTCAAACCAATCGTCCCAAGAGGGTACCTTTTCACCGGTTTTTGCGTTCTTCGGCTTTGGCACACCATCCCTTCTGCACCAGGATTTGCCTATTTTAGAGAGAAAGAATTTATTGAATAGCTGAATAGCTATAGGTAAAGGGCTGCCGATAGGAGCGCGGTAATCTGATCCAACTCGCCCTGGGCGTGTGTATTTTGCAAAGACCGCATACGTGTGCGGAGAGCAGTCCGATTCATAGAGCTATAGTGTGAGTATATTAAGCAGAGATTCGACAGCCAAAGTCTACAGGTATAATACCTTCAAAATGTGCTTTTCTTTAGCCATGGATCCCTCAATAGGCCGAATTAGTGTTGCCATGTAGCGAGTTCCGGCTGCATCCGAGTAAATATGGTGCCCAGCTACAAACAAGGGATCATTAGAATATAAATTCCTGGTATAAGTTTGGAATCCAAGGTTATTCACCAAGCTCTGCATTTTTCTTCGGTGCATTGCCTGTTTAAGGAGAAATCAAGGGGTTAGTAACGTATTTATTTTGGCCCTTAACTTTTGCATAAAAAGGGGCATACAGACCCTTCTTCTGGTCGGTTGATTTAGGCCCCTTGCTCAACCGCCGTTCTTCGGCAGCCTTTTTCTTTGCTTCTTTAGTCGTGCGAGCCCAGAGATAGGGGCCTTCTCGCTTTGGGCGCCGTGATTTAGACAAGAGAGAATCTTCCAACTAGTCGGAAGAAACGATTCTAATGCTCTTGATACGTTTGGCGGCTCGCACTATACAAGGGTGTTAATAGTAATGTAGACAGTAGGAGTAAAATCCAAGTGAAATGCAAGTCAACGAGGGACTGCGGTAGATAGCTAGGTAGCGTACTGGCAGTGGTGGCCTTTTTGAAGGCTTTTTCGGTGGACAGTAGATGGGTCACTTTGTTATCGACTTCTTTAGAAAATGTACCACCATTGGCTTCAACCCATTGCTTGAACTTGTCAGTTTTGGAACCAAATTCTCCTGTTACGCTTAAAACGACATTCCTGAATGTTTTCCCCATGGCTTCAGCTCAGTTCTAGATCTCTCTGTTATATTTCGCCCCTTTTGTGTTCCAGTAGATATTAGCGGAAATGAAGCGAAACTGAGACCCTGTTCGAACGATAAAGGGTAAGTATTAGCTGGAAATTTGGTATCAATGAACCCTCGGGAAGGGGCTCTGTAGAGGGCTTAGTGACGCTATGAGAGACACAAGTATAGGGGGCAGGTAGAAGTTGAGGTTAGCAAATTGCTGCTAACAGATAGGTAAGATAATTGATAGATCAACGGAGCGTTAAACGTAGCTCCTATGGCCAGAAGATAGAGGATAGGCGACAGGGTGATAAACTCAAAGAAGGTATATATTTCCCGAATCACATTAACCTTAACTCATTATCGTAAAAACATTCTATAGCGGATAAACACCGAAACCATAGCAAAATAGTCCCTATGAAAGCATTAGGGACACCCGAAACCTCGAAATCACAAAGCAGTGTTTCTGATATTTTTAGCCGCAGTGATGAAAGCCTTGATCTTTTCCACATCCTGCTCTCCATCAGTTTCAACGCCACTGCTGACATCCACACCCACGACCTTTTTGCCTTCTTCGTCAAGACCTTGAACGGCCTCGATGACATTCTTATCATCCAGCCCGCCCGCCAAGATCACGCGTAGTCCGGCATCATGCTGCAGAACAGCTTTGACTTGGTCATGGCCAAGTTTCTCGCCGGTACCTCCAGCACCCGAGTCCAGGAGGGGAAGCGTGTGGTGACCCCTTCGGGAGACCCCTGAATCTGAGGTCGAGAATTTTTTGATGACTGGCACAGGAAGAAGGGATGACCATTCAAGAGGCTCGGATCCGTGAAGTTGAATTACATCGAGGCCTAACTTCTGCTGTTGTGATATAATGTAGGATAGGGGCTGGTTTTGGAAAACGCCGACCAAGAGGGCACGGTCTGGATGCCTGAGGAGGCCGGTGGAATGATCGAAATAGTCGGAAGCAAGGAGTGCGTCTCCGTTGGTACTTTGTGTTGTCAAAGGCGATGGGCGCGGGGTTGACTTGACAGTATTGGAGATTTCAAGGGCAGTCTCGTTGGAGACAGTTCTTGATCGACCTTCGGCCAAAATGATACCAATCAGGTCAGCACCAGCTTCAATGGCCTCCTTGGCAGCGTTGGCAGATCGTGTTCCACATATCTTTACCAGGGGAGCACCTGGCGTTTGGGTGGCAGGCCCAGGTTTTGTCCCGAAAAGAGTAGAAACAAATTCATTGACGTCTTGAGCGCGCATTAGAGCTTCTCCTACAAGGACAGCCTTGACCCCGTTCTTCTGATATGGAGCAACGTCATCGGGACCAGAGATGCCACTAAGGGCACACACAATGGTGGACTCAGGGACTTGATCCATTAGCCGACTAGTAGTCTCCAGATCGACTTCGAAACTCGAAAGATTGCGGTTATTCACGCCAATGACCTTGGAGCCCAACTTCACCGCAATAGCCATCTCCTCAGGGTTGTTTACCTCTACCAGGGGCTCCATGCCAAGCCCTCGGGAATATTCGAAGAGCCGCTTGAGGAGTGACTCTTCGAGCATCTTAACAATCAGAAGCACTGTATCAGCACCGGCAAGACGTGCTTCAAGGATTTGGTACTCGTCAAAGACAAATTCCTTCCGTAGGATTGCAGGGCGGTTTGGGGTACCCTCCAAGCTCTGTCGAACTGCACGTAGGTCATCTAGGCTTCCCTTGAACCACTCAGGCTCAGTAAGGACGGATATAACACTAGCACCAGCCATGGCGTACTTTCTGGCCTGAGCAGGGGCGCAGATGGATGCCGCAATGATACCCTTCGAAGGGGAAGCTCTCTTAATTTCAGCCATGAGCGAGAGAGGGAACGGCGACTTCGCTAGACGGTCTGGGAACGAGATCTGTGGAGGAGAAATGCCGAGGTCATACGAAGCCTGGAGGTCTTCGGGGGTCTGAGATGGAATTGTCTTCTGCAGTTTGACTGCTGCTTGACGGTGGGCGTAGATTTTTTCCAGGATTGACCCTTTCTTGGTGTCAGTAGATTGACCGTTCGTAGACCCAGCAACGGGTGCAGAGGCATTGTGCTCTTCCCACGTCCCACCACGAGTCAAGAGGAAGTTCCGGAACATGGCTCGCCCATGCTCGGTCAGGATACTCTCTGGGTGGAACTGGACTCCCTCTACGGTGAACTCCTTGTGTCTCACGCCCATGATGACCTCTGGCCGGTCAGCGTCTCCCAGGTCGGTCGTGGAGGAGATCTCAAGACAGTCCGGAATCGTGGTATGGGTTCCAGCCAGCGAATGGTAGCGTGTGATGTTCAGCGAAGGCGGGAGCGAGGCATATACGCCCTTGGAATCATGCTTCAACGGCGAAGTCTTGCCGTGTAGGATCTCGCCGGCGATGTCTACCTCTCCGCCAAACGAGGATATGATGCACTGCTGGCCCATACACACTCCAAACACCGGTATCTTCCCTGCGAAATGCTGGATTGCCTCGTTGCAGATGCCCGAGTCGGTCTTGGGATGACCGGGACCAGGGCTGAGAACGAGCTGGGTGGGCTTCTCTGCGATCAATTCCTCCAAAGTGGCAGCATCATTCCTGATGACCTTGACTGTGGCGCCCTCCAGGACAAGATACTGGTACAGATTCCAGGTAAACGAGTCGTAGTTATCGATCAGGATCACCTTCGAGGCATTGTCCAGACGCCCAGCTGTGGTGGGGTGGTTTGGTGAATGGTCGACCAATTCAGCCATCTCGACACTGAGCAGACGCAGATGCAGACGCAGACGCAGACGCAGACGATGCTGACCTTCTTTCTCTCTGTATCCTGTCTCTCCTCTTGGTATATGGTGGAAGTTGTAAGAATGTGCAACTTGTCTTCAGCTGGAGTTATGGCTCATAGACCAGACTGAATATATCGCCGGCTCGTATCCCAATCGGGGCTAGGCCCAGATAGGCATCTACCTTTGTTGACCCCAAAAGCTTTTGAGATCTTGAAGCTTCAACTTTTTACACCGCGTCTCGTCCCTGAAGCTCGACTACGGGCGCTGCTTGCACTCTCCCTCAGCTCCCGCCGGACAATGATATAGCTGGATGCGCTCATGGCTCCGCCGACGGACGTCTATTTCCCATCGCTGGACGATTGTTTTGGCGACAGCCAACTCATGTACATTCACACCTCTAGACGCCTTTTGATCTAGGAAACAGGAAGCTAACTACGGCGATAGATCATGGAAAACCGCATACCTGTCCATAGCGAGGACAGACGATGAATCTAAACCCGATAGGAATATTGCAGACTTTCTCTCCGCTCCAACCAGTCTCAGCATCCTCTCGAATCCCTACTCTCCATTCCCGAAACCATCTAATGCTTCAAAAACCGCATTCGAGTCTAAGACGGCCGCTATTCACGTTACGTCCTCTAAAAACACATCTGATTCCGATGAAGTAAAGTCGGATGCGCTATGGCTGAGCAAGGAGGCCGGAATAGACGAGGTGTCCGCGTTGCGCATCGTGGTGCTAGCCTGGCAACGTCGCCGTGAAAACGAACTGCTGTCCCATTTTTCGGAGGAGGAATTTACGAGTCTACACGATGCTGTTGGAATTGGAAGGTCACCACACGGATCCTACGGAAATGAGGCCTCTAGCATCATCAAATACGCTGGCTCGCAAACCGGAACGTCCGATAGATTGAAGTCCAAGGAAACGAGACAGAAGATCCTCTTCCATATTTGGCTATCAGAGCAACGACACATACTCAAGCTATCGCATTTTTTGATAGCCACGTCACTAAGAGATAGACCGCAGGGTCAACAGAATTCGGAGTCTAAGCCATCTGGCGATTCCGATGAGGATTCTTCCATTGCGGAAGCCAGCCAGTTAGGAAGTGTAATTCTCAAGGGTCAGTGCGGCGAATTAAAGGTGGATAAGACCGAAATTAATATTCCGAGCTGCATCGAGGCTTTCCGGCTACGCATCAAGGGACTGGAGAGTGGGAGCTGGTGGTCAAAGGCGGTAGGGCCGGACATGTTGATGGAGAATTCATGGCAATCAAGCTCTCTCGAGGAACTTGTCCAGATATTAAGCCTCATTTTCCTTCAAATCAGATCCTCCGAAGCTATTCCCTCCTCTGAAGTGCTGTTGTCCTGGCTCAGATTGATGAGCGACTATGAATTTCTAGAGACCATTCGCCCAGTAAGTACCCCAGAGCGGTTGAATCTCTTCTTCAAACACGCAGTCCAATTCACTAATTCACACTAGTCAACGGAGGAACAAGTGGCTATATGCTCCAAGCTTCAGACGCTCATATCAATAACGACACTTTCATTCCTCAAGCTTCAGACATCTTCCGCGCGCTTGGATAAGCCAGAACTAAAGCCAACGAATGCGCCATACTTCCTATCCCAAAAGGACATTGGCGAGATCAATGAGATATTCCTCAAGGCAGCCCATGCTGGTCGGCTAACCGCAAGTCCTGCTGTATTTTCTTGGGCAGTAATCATGTACTCCGTTGGGGAAATCGCCTTGGCCATAAAGGAAAATAGGGAGCTTCAGCAGGCAAATCATGCCGTTGAATCCTTTAATAACAGCACACAGTTTGCGACACCGTCTGGCCTTTCAGAACTATCCATTTACGAGGATGTCTGGGAAAAAGCACACAACCCCGAATTCGACGAAGACTTTGTCAGGTTTCTTGTCTCGAGTGCCGTTGATAGATGTCGCTTGCTTGAACTCGTATTCGCCATATCAGAGCAGCTCCGAGCTATCCCTGGCCAGGGAGAGGAAAACTTGGTAAACCAATGGGGTCAACTAGAACTTTTGGACCTGATTAGGGCCGGCGTTCAATACCTGGACTACATCCCTGAGCTTGTAGCGGCGGTTTTGTGTATCGTTTCAGAACCGAATGAATATCAAAGCCTGGGCAAGGAACCAAAATCCGATGATGCTTACGATCCCCGAGCCGTGTTCCTCGGAGACGACGTTTTGATGGAAAAGATCTTTCGAAACGCGAAATCTCGATTCCCATATGAGGCTATAAACTTTTTGAAATTTTGCAGAGCTCTCGCAGGATGCAGCTTATCAAACGACGACGGATTACCCGTAATCTGCCAAGAGCTAGAGTCTATGGCTACCTACACGCAGGCCGTTGCACCTGGGTTCCAGGGATATAGGTCAATCCGAGAAGACGAGAACGCGAACTACGTCAAGCTTATCGCTCCGCTTGATATGAAGGAGGTCGCTTCTACAAGGCGAGATGTAATGCAGACCTCAAACGAATTGGTTCTTGCCAATGAATTATCTGTTCTACCCGCAGTCACCGTTGGCCAGGTTGTCAGCGAGTCGAAGCCTGCTGTGATAATGTGGCATCACCAGTATAACTGCCTTGGATTTCTCGGAAAGTGGTTAGAACAAGCTACGAACAGTCGTGGAAATGAGAATGCCCCTGATGATGAAGTAGCCTCCGATATCATCGGCCTACTCGCCGATTTGATAGACACTGCATATGCAATTTCTAGAAGAAATGGGCACGAATCTTCTGCCAAACGAATTCTAGAGATGGCGAGTGACGGATTGGATCGTCATGCCGATATTCTCTCTGTGATTTTCGATATCTTTGAACGGAGCCTCCAGAGCGCCAGTTCCGCGAGCTCCAGCAATCGAAACCTCGATCTCACCATGTCGTGTATGCATTTTATTTCTGCTCTAACCAAAGTTCTCCCCGGCAGAGTTTGGCCAGCACTTATACGAAGCTCATTCCTGTCAACGAATGGAAATGGAGGAATGCTCGATAAAATCATTTTCTCGGTGGAGGCAAGCTCGGGGGATCTTTCATTCCTCCTGTCGTCTATTAGACTATTTGAGTCTGTTGTCGATGACGCTATTACACATGCTGCACTTCGAAGGACGACCGCAAAAGTTACCTCTTCATCCTACGTCGTTGAGTATACAGCTGGAATTCCCGTACGTTCAATGCGCACCTGTCTGCTCAGCTTTGTTCGGGCGATGGTGGAGATATACAACAGCGGTTCAGGTTGGAAACACAACGACATTCATCAGCAGATCCAAATCAACACATCTTTAGCCAATAACTTCCAGAAAATTCTCTATTATGTTTACGGAACAGACGATACCCAAGATCTCGACGATAAAGTGACTGCCGTTTTTTCAAGTTCTGCCAAATACCTATTGAACATTCTTCGGCCAGGATTGAATGAGAGTCTTCCGGCTAATCCTATCTTGCGCATTATACTGGGCGGCTTTGAAGCCCATGTGCCTGAAAATATGGTTCATTTTAATCCTCACTGGAATACGTTAATAGTATCGACACTTGATCTGGCCAAAATATTAGTACAGGTCGGGTGGCTGACAGATGCTCCTGTTTCTGCGCTCGAGAAGCAGCTCTTCAGCGCTTCACCGGTACTAGCGAGATTATTTGTCCTTGACCGCAGGTATCAGCTCCCGGTTGCAACATTGCTTGAGTTACTCATGTCTCGCGCTTCCGCATACACAGAGGGGGAGCCTCCATCGTTACTTGGACACCTTGGTGCCGAATCCTCCTGCCGCTTCCTAGATGCTCTTGCTAAATTCGACCAGCCATTTGGATCCGAAGATATTAAGATAGCCATATGGACGCTTGTAACCTCCGTCATAACCAAACGACAACAGTGGCTTGCTGTTTTCCTGCTCACAGGTTGCTCACCCCGAGAGTCATTGAAAGCCGACTCGGATAAAGGAGCTGCGTCTATGAAATCAAAACCATTCCTAGAAGCTTCTCTGGATCTACTGTCCTCCATATCTTCCATCCCTCCCCAGATAGCAGTCGCTGCCCTACATTTCATCGCCAAAGCCCAAGAAAACTGGCCCTGGGTAACACCAGAGCTAAAGAAGCATCCAAACTTCTTCACAGTGGTGACGAAATATGTCACAGAGCTAGACATCAACAAACTCCCACCATACAAAAAATGCATGAACATAAGGATTGCAGCGCTGGTGGTCGATATTTGCAACGTATATCTGCATAGCGCCAAGGAAGCAAGAGACGGATCGTTCTTCAAAACACTGATTCCACTTGTGTCCTGGCTCTCGGAGAATGCAGTTGAAGTCGACGGCTATAATGCGTCACTACACGTGAACTTGAAACGAAATTTCGAGATGAAGTATCGCGAGAGCAAGATATCAAACATCAAACGTACTGCTCTCGTACGACCAGAATTCGGGGAAGAGTACTATTACGATGTTCCTATGGGCAATAAGTTATTTGGCTATGATTTCGCATGGGTTGGTAAACGGGATCAAGGATTCGTGGAAGAAGTCAAACGAGCCAATCTAAATCTGTCTCTCGTTGAGGCGCAAATGGTAAGTTCTATCCTAGTGAAGGATGTAGAGTGAGCAGCCTTACTGACTTTAAAATCACATAGTCACTTCTTCATAGCTGGAAATTCTTCGCGATTGAACATTGCTCGGATTTCATGCCTGACCGTGAAGTTCAGAAATCCATGGCTCGCGTTGTTCGTCGTTGCCTAGTTGCAAATTCTCAAGATATTCCTGATGAGCAAATATTTTTCAAGCTACTTGAAACTCGAGCAGAGTTCGCTGTAGCTTTGCTTCATCGCCTGGTCGAAGTTAAGTCTACGGGTGCAGAGGTGTTCAGCCTTCTAGCTGTTGCATGGGAGACTATCAGGGTTTGCAGCCCGACATACGAGAGCGCTTTGTTGCACGATAATACGGAATACTACGGCCTTTTGCTGAACGTATTGTTTCTCACTCTGCAATTCCACGTTGCAGGTGCTAGCAAAGTCAACCCCGAAGCTGTTAGCAAGAAACCTGAGGTGTCTTCCGACCTCTCTGTGGTTGTCGACGTGATTAAGAACGTTGTTGCGAATGGCTACCGGACTCTATGCACACATCTACATGATGACCCCCAGAAGTGCACTCCAAAGGACTTCGCGATCTTGACCGCGATCCTGCAAACTTCTCTGAAGGTGAAAGATGTCGACCGCATATACGAACAGATTGCGTTCCATCTAGCCGATAGCGATACCATTAGATATGCAGCCACTCTCTTCTCCTGGTCATATCAGCTGACTATTGACGGTGACCCAGTTTACGGAGAGATCAGCATGTTGTACCTCCTGGAGCTATCTTGCATCCCTAATATCGCTGAGCAACTAGCAGTAGACGGAATACTTGTTAAACTATCAACATACCGACTAACCGAGATATTCCGTCAACCTCAAGGGTGCGGGCCATTCGATCCTACTCCAAGGCTCTTCTCCATATGGAATACCGGCTTCCTTCCTCTCTGCTTGAACTTACTCTACCACATTGGACGCACTGTACCCGAAGTCGCTGCATTCCTCAACCAATTTGAAGGCCAACTCCGCCGAGCGTCGACTGCATTTTCACTCGGTAGCCCAACGATAGTTTCCAACTCAAGTCTAGCTGCAAGCCATCATTCCGTCAGGCGGCTATCTCTTGGGATGGCGACCGAAGCCTGTTCGCTGGCACTTATATCGATGATAATTCAAAAGTTCCGAGACGCAGGGCCAAGCGCAGGTGTAGACCCACAGAATATACAAGATCTCAAGTGGGACAGGGTGCAAGTGAAGGACGATATTGATGCTTTGTTGGAGAAGCGGTCGGTTCTGCGATCGCGTATCACTCCAACTAGTGAAAAGGAAGTTGCTTGGTCTCAACGTCCGCCTCTGGATCGATCGGGTGGAGCGGAGAGTTTGCTCGAAGAAAAGATAGTGAAGGAGCTTCAAACAGCCGTTGCATGTATGGGCGCAGGAAATGATGATTAGTTTATATGAGCCATTTTAAATGTCAACCTTTTTCTTGTTAGTTTTGTCTTCCCTTTTTCTATTCATTCTAAGGGTATTAGAGACGGAGTATGTAAACGCATGTTGATGCTAGATAGCCCTTTGTACGATCTGAGATGCTCACCGAATAAGTTCGCTTTGACGAAGTTTATATCTCCTTTCTTTTTTCGGTGAACATTCCATTTCCACCGAGTTTCTCGCCAATTCAACGTTGATCGTTGGGTCAAGGTTCATGCATGCAAGTCTGTCATAAATTAGGTAGTTAGGAAGTCAAGGGACTCGAGTTGCTCCCTTTTTCTATCCGCTAGCCAAGTCGCTTATTTTTGAGCACCGATTTGTCCAATAATGTCAACGCAATTTGCTGGTATTTGTGTCAATTAAACCCCCTCGCCTGCGAGCTCCCGTTGCAGTGTTTAGTCTATTCGCAGCCAGGACCAACTCATCAGTGTAATGCTGGTTGGAAGCAGTCGAATTTGATATTGCAGCAACGGCGTTGTCCGCAACCGAACCTCGGCCGGCTGATCCGTTCGTATAACGGCCCCTGGCCCACCGCGGAGACTGAATATTCCATAGTTCTCCATTATAGACCCCGAGTGCCGAGGCATTCTCGAAGGTCGAAAGGTGTCAAAGCGAAAAGGGGTCCCTGGTGGCTTTGTTCTGCTCAGATCTTACGTAGTACTGGGTGAAGGGATACACCGGAACGCAGGGAATGTAATGCGATAAATGTCCTTTGCGAAGGAAGATGCCTAAAGTTGTGAAGCCTCGGAATTTCGGTTAAGGTTGTCTTCTCCGCAAAGTGTATTTATTTCTATTCGACCTTCCATCAGGCAGATCCATGACCCAACAGAGGGGAACCGGGACGGCTTCAAGTCACCGTCCGTCTCTTAAAATTAGTTAAATGTTCACTGAGCGTCAAGCTAGTGCGGAACGAGGAGACTTCCGACATCTGAGCCCTTCTCCTTGGACCTGATTGAAATCACTCCTATGCAGCTCAACCCCCCGTGCGCCATTCCGTTTGTCATAGGTCTATAATAAGAAACAAGAGGCATATTAAAGACCTGTTGATCTCCAGCCCACTCGACGAAGGTAGAAGTTATACCAGCCCATATCTACAAGCATCTTTCTCGAGTTCGTAGGGCTAAAACCTCTCAGCATCAACTACTCCTCACCTCACCTCACCTCACCTCTCCAAAATGCCGTTCAAATCTCGATGGTCAGTGGAGATACCCAACGCCTCCCTACCAACCGTTATCTTTGAATCACCTACCCATCCACTATCGACGGCCAAATGCAGCTTTCTCGACGCTGCTCGGCCTGACACCCATTATTTCACAGTCCATGACTACCGCCTATGGTGTCAGCGGTTCGCTGCCGGATTGAGAAAGTCAGGTCTAAAACCAGGCGATCGAGTTCTTCTATTTTCTCCCAACGACTTGTTCTTTCCTGTGGCATTTATGGGAATCGTGATGGCTGGCGGTATCTTCACAGGCGCAAATCCTACATATACACCAAGAGAGTTAGCATATCAGTTAAAGGACAGCGGTGCGAAATACCTTTTATGCGCCGATGCAAGCCTGGATACCGGTATTTCTGCAGCAAAATCCATCGGTATGGGCCTGGATAGGGTATTCATATTCAACAGCGCAGTATTTGACGGAACAGGCCGTGGTGCAAATGGGTGTCGTCACTGGGGAGACCTCATCGCTTCTCCGGCCGACGGAAGCCAATTCTTCTGGGACTCCTTGACGGCTTCAGGTGAAGCAAACCGTACACTAGCATTGAATTATTCTAGCGGGACGACTGGTGTTCCCAAGGGAGTTGAAATTACACATAGAAACTATGTGGCCAACCTCCTTCAATTCACCAAGACCGGCTCTCTTCATAATGACTATGTCAATCGGAATGCTAGAACTAAATGGCTCTGTTTCTTGCCAATGTATCACGCGATGGCACAAAACATCTTCATAGCTGCAGCCCTTAGGCGTGGCGTCCCAGTATACGTCATGGCGCGGTTCGATTTCATCCAGATGTTGGAAAACATCCAAAAATTCCGCATCAACGAGCTATTGGTGGTTCCACCGATTGCCGTGGCGCTGGCCAAGCATCCCCAAGTCAAGGACTATGATTTGAGCTGCTTGGAGTCAATTGGAAGCGGAGCTGCGCCTTTGGGGAGAGAGGTTAGTGAAGAAGTAGAAGCCCTGTTCCCTGCTGGACAGCTTCATGTTAGGCAGGGCTGGGGTATGACTGAGTAAGTTATGTACCTCGAATGTACCTTCTTCTTGCTATGTGGAGAGCTGACGATAGATGTGATACCAGGACCACTTGCTCTATTCTCGGCTGGGACCCAAATGAAAAGGGCACGAGTGCATCTGTCGGGGAACTAAATGCAAACTGCGAGGGCAGGATAATGGCAGATGATGGTGTGACAGAGCTGGGCCGGAACCAGAGAGGTGAAATCTGGGTTAGAGGTCCCAACATCATGAAAGGCTACTGGGGTAGGCCCGACGCAACCCGAGAGACTCTCACCGAGGATGGTTGGCTGAAGACCGGAGACATCGGCTACGTGACTGACGCAGGGAAATTCTTCATCGTGGACCGAAAAAAGGTAAGCAAATGCACCAATTGCAGCTCCTCCCGCAGGTTCCAGGCTGACTCCAGGGTATCCGAAACGTGCAGGAACTTATCAAGGTCAAGGGAAACCAGGTAGCCCCCGCCGAGCTAGAAGGGGTACTTCTAGACCATCCAGCCGTAGCTGATGCAGCTGTCGTTGGCGTAACCAGGTTAGAAAACCACCATTTCCAACCCACAGGAATGAGCTGTCAAAAAAGTCGTGCTAACGCAGGCTGATTCCATAGAGATGGTGAGGAGTATCCACAGGCATATATAACCCTAAAAGCTGGTGCAACAGCAAACGCCAAGGACATCGTCGACTACATGAAGAAGAACGTTGCCCCCACGAAGCGAATCACGGGCGGAGTGGTCTTTGTAGACGTAATACCCAGAAACCCGTCCGGCAAGATCCTGCGGAAAGTCCTACGCGAGAGGGCAGCCCAGGAGGCACAGCAAGAGCCAGTGCAGGTCTCCGCCAAACTTTAGCGAACGGACAAGCTGCGGGTGCGGAGTGCGGAGTAACAACTGCGGAGTGACAATTGCGGCTTTCAATAGAACATTGGGCCGCTTCCCGCTTGCCAGGTAAAGGGCGTAATTGGGCTTTAGCTCATACATCGGTTCAGCTGGCTGCATGCATGTATGTAGAATATGGGGTAAAAATTGCGTTCAATTCATAGGGAATCGCTGCAGCCTGTCGCAGTCGAGATCGCCATGGCCAAAAGTATCGACGGTTAAGCGTAGATATCGACGGCAAGCGGCCTATCAGACCGTAGTAGCCGTCTGCTCGTTTAGATGCCGAGTCCGGTTAAAGACGAGGGAAAGCCAAATTGTGCCTCTTCAGCTGAGGGCTGCCGCTGGCTTGCATTCTCGGGATCCATTTCGCTTGACGCGCTGGAGATCAGGCCAGTCGGTGGGATTTGTGCATGGTGCAATGTGCCGATACGGTCGTTATGCTTCCTATCCGGTCCATCCTTGTTTGATCGAGCGTTTGTCGAGTGATACGTGGCTGGCGCAGTTCCTCCCGTGATTGCCTTGACCAGTGCGCAGCAGGGTCTCGGCAGGACCAGGCCGTACCCGGGCTATAGCAGGCAGCAGGATAACGTAGTCAGAGGCGTATGTACATATCGTAACTGCGTAGAAAACTCGTCCTGAATATGTGGACGATGGCGTCTATATAGTAGAACGAAGCTCGAAGTCCAAAATTTCCCTTCTGAGATGTGGCTGGTGGCGTGTGGCTGGTGCAAAGCACGTGTTTAGTGTGGCTGTGTCCACGCTAGTCCCGATACGGCTAACAGGTTGCCATCGCGAGCTGAACTTCGCCTTGCATCCTCAACCTCCACAGCTTTCTTCAGCTTGCATCGCTTCGGCCGGCGCTCCAGGGCCGCGAGGTTACAGCGAGGTCGTTTGAGGCTCAGCTGACATGGAGTGGCCGACAGAAGGTTAACGGCAGAAGGGAGAAGGGTACGGCCGTGTTGGTTCGTCGAGCTTGGAGAGGCTCAAACAGCTACAGCAGGATACACCTATACTACCACCACAACGGAATCAAGTTGAACCCACCCCTGCGAGGTAGTGGCGCTGGCCGAGCTTGAAGTTTTTTCTTGTCGCTGCGGGGCAAGCTCCGTCTCATTCGGCCAGCCTGCTTCGTGCTACGTAAGGGGGGCATGCGAAGCACTACCCCGTTCTTGATGCGATGCCACCTATACCCTCCCGTCTAATAGGCAATATCAGACAGTTCCACGGAGATCTTCACAGGATGCCGGCGTTCCCGTCTTCCCCAGCGCTTAGGCCTACCAAACTCGATACTTTGACTGCTGCAATCGTTCAGGATCGGCCGCCATCTGCGTGTACCAGGCTTAGTAACCTGTCTCAGCGTTTCTTCCAAGCTGAGCTGGCTCTTACGCAGACCCGGAGCCGTGGGCTATGGGATCTCGGGAGCTTCGGGGCATGATCATCCAAGCTTTAACGGGCCCACCGTTGTGAAGTCTGGCCATGCGGTTGCTGAGACGTCCCTGTGGAAAGGCTAGATGACGCCGACCCGGAGGCGTATCCTTCTTCCCTCTTTCTTTTTTCCTTCTCTCTTTTAACTCTTTATGCAGGGATCGGAAAATAGTTTGATCTTCAACTGCTAGTCAAGTGTATATATCTGTCGCCTTCTGCCATATATATATCTTATTCCTTTTTTGGAAAATCTATCCTTGCATGAGCATCTATATCCGCCTCCTTTGCCTCCTCTGCCTACTCTTTGCATAATTCAACGTCTCTTTAGTGATACTTCCCGAGAGGCAAAATTATTTACTCTGTTCGCCTTCGACATCTGTCATATAAAACATCCGCCATGGCTCCCGTCAAGCAAGATATATTTCAACTACAGGCGTTCAAAGTTCCTGCTACCTGGCTATATCTCCTCCTACCCCTTTCCGTGCTCATATTTGTCATTGTCCGACGGTCTCGACAGCACAAGATGTCATCCTCTCAAAACTCCGGTGCCAAAAATTACTCGCGAGCAATAAATATATCCGACCATTCTGGCGAAAAGCTACAAATTCACTTGTTCTTCGAAAACGGGAGCCCTCCCAGCAATCAGCCAACGCAGAATGCGAATCACACTGGCCGTCCTGAAATTCCAGCTTCAAACACATCCGCCAGCGAACCCCACCAGTATACACAAGCCTTTGATATGACAAGCTTGCCTCTACCTACCGCGACTCAGGATATGAAACACCACACGACGACATTGACAGAGCGAGAGTTCGCACAGCCTGTCTATTCGGAACAGTCCAATCCAGCAGCGCCGCGCCTCCAAAAGGAAACCGTGCAGGTATTCAGAGAAGTTGGATCCGAGACTCGAAAAAACTGGAGGAGAAAGGTACTCGAGTACCGCTAGAGCGTCTTACAAAGCAAGGGAAGGGGTTGTTGGCATCTCGTACCCTTGTCACGATTTTTAAACTCTGTTCCTGGCTATCTCCTTTTTCCTTTCTTGTTTATCCCTTTAAAAAGGATGATATAATTTTACGATGAAGTGATACCCTCAACGACAACATCATATTTCTTTTTTTTTCTATTTTTGATTGCCTGGCTGGCGGGACAGTTTATTTAATCTAGCAACAGGGGCCACAGATTAGTCCGTTCAATGAATAAAATAAAGTTATCTAAAGCCTTATTACCATACACTGCGGCCACGATGTGCCATTATCGTAAATATCCTTCTAGACCATTTCATATAGGTAGTATTCTAGCACAGAAAATGAATCCATAATGCAGGTCTCCCTTGCTCGCCAATAAATATTCCGAGGGCATCGAATAACTACTATAGCTTGTTTACTCTAACAGAGTGGCTTTGTCCCGTACACCTTCTTTAACTGCTCCCAAGTGATCTCTTCTCCAAACATGACCTTACGAGCACGCTGTGCAAACCAGAGTGCCTGACGGGAATTACTAATATGACAGAAGTAAGCAATCTCTGCCTTGGGAGACTCCATGAAAGCCGAGAGGAGGGTTTTCGAACAGTCCTGGTCCTGGCTTCCACGCTCTTTGGCCTCCCTTTTCTTTATAGCCTGGATAACCAGGTCCCTGAACTCGATGATCGGTCGATTATCGTCGTCGGAACGGCCGGGGAAAGTTATAAACTCCGGACATAGTGCAAAGCGCTCCAGGGGCACAGTTTGGGCATGACTCCAATCCAAGACTCCAGTAAGGTTATATTCTTCATCAAATAGGATATTACCATGGTGCAAGTCCAGGTGGCAGAGAGGGAACGGGCCATCGATCCTGTCATCGGTATAGATGTGATCGGTTGCCATCTTAAGCACCCAGCAAGCAGTCAGCCAGTCCGGGTCGTCCGGGTGAACAGACACTATCTCTTTGTTCTGTATCACTCTCTCTCTGTAAAAGTAATCAAGCGAAGTTTGCGGCGGCTCAGCATCTTTATTCGGCCCGTGTGGAATCAATTCAAATTCTGACCTAGCATCACCACTCGATACAACTTTCCCGATGGTGTCAAACGATAGCTGTTGGAGCTCAAAGAATATATCAGCAACCTGACTGGCAGCCTTTTGAAAATGTTTCGAAGGAGCTGCTGTTGCAATTACGCTATCGCAAGGTTTCCCTGGCAGGCACTGCACCAACATATAGGGATACCCAAACGGGGTATCTGAAACAGCGTAGTCAAAGACTTCAGGCACAGGAATTGATGTGCGTTCGCGAACAAGACGCATTGTTGCGATCTCACTAAGCATATCTTCCTGGATCGATGCATCAACGGGACCATGCTGGATGCGTGCAACCCAATATACCTGGTCGGAAAAGACGACTTCGAGAATGAGGTTATTGAAGCCACAGGTAAAGCGACTGGTATCAATGCTGCAAGAAACATCGGGTGATAGCGTTTTGTCTTTCTTTGTGCGAAATCCGAGTGCCCGAGTCTCGAGGTATTCAAAATTCGCAGTGGACAGCAGCTTCAGGATGCGATGGTACTGATCAGACTCCGAGTCTAGGTTATCAAAGCCAGTCCACGCATTACTTGGGCGTGCCATGGCGGTTAAATTTTTGAGAAGCCCAGTGTTTTGAAATGGTTAGTTACCGTTGTAGTTACCAATAGTGTAACTCACAACTTCGCCTGGCAACCGATGAAGATTTTATATACGCCTGTCCTGCTATGTTGACGCAAGTCTCGTGCCAAGAAACGACTGAGTTGGCATGTTTGAAGCTCGACGTCCTTTACATATGGCCATTCCATTTGATCCGAGTTTCCGTTTGACATGGCCCATATCCTACTCGACGCATGGTTGACTAGGCTTCAAGCTTCAACACTGTTGATAAAATATAGCCCTGTCAGGCTGCCAAAGCAGTCACAATGGGTAACTACCTTGTTTATCAATATGTTTCCATTTGTAAATGCATATCGATGCGTCTTGGTTTTTGGGGTCATGCTGAATGGATTGGCTACAGGGAATATGTTATTCATTTGACGCAATGACAAGGCCCAATACCCCTACCGGATTCTGAGGAAACCTTCCTGGCCGCATACCCCTCACAGTTGTCTGCCATACATCAATGTGCCAGAGCATGGTGCTGCCAGCGTGTCCAAGGGTTTAGCTGGATCATGCGCTAAACAACCTTCGAATCAAATGGAGACTCCAAATTTTGAATTTCGGCCTCGTTATCTCTATTCTCTTTTCTCTATTCTCCATTTAGAATGAGTCTGATAATACCCGAAGGCCGCGGGGGAAGTCTATATAAGGACGTCAATTATCTTTCTCCCTAGGACAAGATAGAGTGCCCAGGACACCACTATCAGACACAGCCATTGAAAGAAAAGTCAATCTACCTACCTGAAAGATACTCTAATCTTACCTATCTTGCCCAGCTTCGCATTTTCGATTACGTCTATCAACGACCTGTACCCCCAAAAAACATCCAACACTACAAACATGCCTGAGCAAAACAAGGCAAAGACTTCCAAGAAAACCAATACAGGAACGTCTAAGAAAACTACGAAAAATCCTGAAACTAATTCCTCCGGTCAGCCACGCACCATCACGGGGGTTACTAGTTTTCCCGATTGCTGGAGTTGCGGTACGAAGCTGAAAAATATCCCGCCTTGTGCCTGCAAGGGATGCCAGATTCCCAACTGATACAAACGTCATCATTCAAAATTGGCTATGTATGCACATCTACTTTTCAAATTTGCGGATAGCAATCTTCTAATTAATTATTTAAACACAGTGCGACCTATCAGTATCCACTAAACACCAAGAGGGTATTTCCGACTGGTGAATGCCTTACAATGAAAGCGAATTTATTTTTATTTTTATTTTTATTTTTTTTTTGACCTCATTCAAGTCTTGTCATTTTTTTTTTGCTTCCTCTGTGTCCGTGCATGTGGGTAGGGGTTGTAATGAAGGGGATGCTACGGCCGATATGTTACCTAAATATCTGTTATTTGTAGCCATGGTGTTGATACGAAAATCCAAAAACAAGAGAGAAAAATGCAACCTATGTGCTATATTAACCAGATGTTAGACACTCCCACTTGTTTCCCATACTTTATCACTCTGTTATAAAAATACCACCTCTTCTTGTACATCTCAGAGCGAAGATAGTAATGACCGCTCTAAGGCAACATGACTGATCATCATTAGGGGAGATCTGATGGCTCGTCGTCAGAAAAACTTGACCCGTCTGCCGACTCGTTTTCTAGCGAATCTTCAGAGTCCGTCTCACCCTCTTCATTCCACGCCATCCAAGGTTGCAGAACCATTTTTCTTCCAGTATTCACATTGAAAGACTGCAATTTCCACCCCTGGTCCGTAACACCATGGAGTTTGTGCATTAAAATCTTGATGTTAGCGGGGCAAGAAATCCGTGCCGCGAGCAAGGTGGCTTGTTCGTACATATTGTCCTGTAATTGTAAAAAATTTCTTGGTCTTCCTTCAGAGCCGCATCGGGCGCTATATTTAGCGGATGTTTTTAGAGAAGGTTCGTTTGATAGACTGAGATTAACGAGGACCTCTTTTAAGTGTTTAATTTCCTTATCCCTAGGTTGGAGAGCAAGAGGGCATATTTGACGCATGCGCAGTTGAACGCGATGTAATTGTGGGAGAAGCGCGGATATATAACGGCATATATGACTTCGATCTTCAGAATGCGGAGTGACCGTGTCAGCCTGGCGGGATATCAAATAGCTACCACACGTGTCTAATACCAACACGGATAAATTTTCTAGAGAAAGAATGTTGGAGATGGTGTCTGCGTAGAGATAGCTCCGTAGTGCAGACACCGGCGCATCGGGATGGAATTCACTATATGCGTGAAACTCAAGAGTTCGAAATGCTTTATTATTGCAGAGCTGATCCCTGAGTTTCGACAAATTCTTGTTCAGCCTTTCCGTCCATTCATCGAGGCGTTGTGTGATATCGGCATCGATCTCTGTTCTGTCGTCCGAGTCCCAGTCGTCGTCGTATCCATTAAGCACCACCCTGAGCGTTTTCACCCCGTTGCTGATATTTCTCACTTGAGTTGATAGATTTGGACTGGCAAAAAGCCTTGTTAAGGCCTTGGAGGATAGTTTGACATCGGTTTGGAGCACGCGGTAGGCAACGCGATACCACTGCTTACAGACCGTCAGTCGTCCTAGATCATCCCGGAAGAATGAGGCACCTAGGTATTCTAGCACCCAATGAAGAAGTTCCGCGGGCAGCTTCAATAGGTACATCCTTTAGAAAGAGGGGCTAAAGGGAATAGTGCTCGACAATGATAATGGTTGTAAACACAGTGTGGTTGTAAACGGTGAAATTGATGAAGTGGCCTTTGGCGCCGAGATGAGGCCATTTAAATAGCCCAGTCCCTTTTCCTCAGCCAAACATTCATTGACCTTTTAAAATGTTATATACGAAAGAATATTAATATAATAAAATCGGTTCTTTTTAATGATAATTATTTCAAAATAATCATGACTAATAGCAGTAATGGCGTTCGTAGTTCTAAAATTAGTAGTAAATTGCGGGCCTGATTTCTATGCGTAAATGCTACCTTGCGTTCCAAAATAAGTATATAAGTCAGAGTAACCCGCGTAAAAGAGGGCGTTACCACTATTCAAATATCTACACCAAGCGAGGAAAACATGCATCTCGAACACCTCCCTCTCGGGGATGCAGACTTCCCAGAACTAACCAGGGCATTGTGGGAGGCCTACGAAACACCTCATCAACCGTTCTTCCGCGCTTATTGTCCGATTCTTAACAATGACCGGGAGAAGAGTATTGCAAACTCCGAGAGACTCTTCGAGGAGGAATACAGGGGCGAGTTCCCCAAGGCTCAGTGGATGAAGGTAGTTGATACAGACGCGGACAATAAGATCGTCGGTGCAGCACTATGGAAGATCTACGAGACGGATCCATTTGAGGGCTACGATGAAGAGAAAGTTGTAGCCGACTGGCACCCCGAAGGCTCGATGGGCAGAGTGGTTGCGACTGGGTTTCTTCGTGGAGTCACTGCCCCTCGCGCGAAGATGGCAAGGAGACCTCATATATGTAAGTTGTGCGCTGACCATACATCTGCAATATGAGCTAACTTTTTTAATTCAGTTTTGAATATTGCGTTTACCATACCTTCCTACCGCCGTCGTGGTGTAGGAGCCCTGTTCCTCCAATGGGGGGTGGACAAGGCCGACGCTATGGGACTTGAATGCTGGCTCGATGCTACCGATTATGGTCGGCCGGTCTATGAACGCTATGGTTTTATCAACGTGGACGATCGGCATATAGAGTCTCCCATGCCCGAGGGGCTTTCGGAGACGGAGATGAAGGAATTTGAGGCTGCGCGAGCGGAGATGCTGCCTGCGCATAACTCCTGCATGTGGCGGCCAAAGGGCGGGGTTTATACCGAAGGTGTCACTGAAAAGCCATGGGAGGTGAAAGGACAAGCTTGACCGTCATTATCTTAACAGTATATGTGTTCATCTTCCCACCTGATTGTCAATAATATAATTATAACGAATTTGAATAGATGAATAGAAGTTGAAAGTGGAAGTTGAAAGTTGATTGTGGCTTCTCTTTATCGATAAGATATCACATGACATGTCTATAAACATGCTTACCTAATCTCTAGATAACATGTTCAAGTTGCCGAATATCAAATAAAGAACAGCAAGTCAATTCAAAAGAGCAGAAGACAGACGCTGGATTGAAGGCTCTAATACTCTTGCAATGGCTCGAAAGCTATCCGAAGCATACTCCTCCTCGAACACAACCTCTATAAATCTTACTCAGCTGTTATCTCGCCTGGAAAGCAACATACTATCGCCTTCCGCAGACTTGACGCCGTTGCTGCGATCGCAATATCATAGAGCTCGCGTTGGTGCTGTAAGATTGCCTAACTCTTGGATGAATATGTCATAGGGACTATTCACCCTCGCCCCTGCTTGTTCTAGCGTGACAATAGCTGACATTTCGTGTAGAACATAGAATATGGTCGCAATCTACTCCTCCAACTCGAACGCAGCTCGTCGGAGATAAAACACCCCCAGCGCAAACAAACCGTTCAATCAGACCTCTCGCAAAAGAGACAGCAACTCAAGATCCTCCGGCAAAGGCTAGATGACCTAGGCACTCAGGCACATGCTCGCGCAACAGCAGCAGCCAATACAGCCACACCCGAATCCGAAATCGATGCAAGCATCTACACGTCAGAAGATGAAGAGGATATCCTTCCCACGCCGCAGGACAGTGCCACGCCGGAAAATACATCGTCACGAGCATCGACCAGCTCTGCGAATGTAAGGGATGACTCCAAGCAGACAGGGGAGAAAGAAGCGTCCACCCGATCAGAACGAAGTCTAAGCTCAACTATTCCCACACCACCATCCTCGACGTTCGGGCCCGGGTCTGTTCACGGAGAGGAATTCAGCTCAAATACATTACGCAGCCGAAATAACATACCCACCCCTACGACAGCACATACTCCCACCGAAACAGCCAGCCACCCTACCAAAGCCACCATGTCAACAGGGACCTTCTCAGCTTCCGCCCATCCGGCTGCATCCACACCCACATATACATCAGCCGCCCCCAACCCTCCGTTCCGCCCCCACCCCTCTTCAAAAATAGGTGCAGATGCAAGCAAAGAACTAGATTCCGAAACGTCCTTGTCCATCGATCGCCAAGAACAGGAATCTCTCACCGACTCCCTGCTCACACTGGCTGCACAGCTAAAGACATCAACACATACGTTCCATACGACGCTGGAGTCGGAGAAATCTGTCCTCGACCGTGCTGTTGAAGGGTTGGATAAGAACACCTCTGGCCTAGAGTCGGCGGGGCAGAGGATGGGAATGCTTCGACGGATGAGCGAGGGGAGGGGGTGGTGGGGCCGTATGCTGATGTATCTATGGATATTCGGGCTGTGGTTTGTGGCTATTATGATTGTTTATGTCGGGCCGAAGCTGAGGTTTTAAAGGGTATCCATGCCTGTTGTAGGATTTTTAGCGGAGTGGGCATGGGCTGGTCTTTGACTTCTGCGTAGGGAGTAGGGGTGATGTTGATACCCGTATTGTTATAATTACGATTTAATGATCTAACTGATGACCTGATAAGCACCGTAATCGTCTCTTACATGTACTTCGTAATTGCCATGCGGGAGGGAGGCGAAGGCCAGTCGTTGCTAGATCTATCATATTACTTTAGCAGGGGTGTAACTGCGGCCCCATTTCATCTCGTGATGATTGTGACTACAGTTTCGAACGGAGGGAATAACGTTGAACATCATCGAATAGCTATCATTTTCTATGGGAACTTCGCCAAAAAGTAATAAGCGATAGAGAGATGCAAGGAAACACGGCAGACGGAGAGATAAAACACAAGAAAAAGGGCAATCAAGACGCGAGAGAAAGACAAGTGGAGAAGAAGAAAGAGAAAAGAAAATTATAAAATAGCATTTACGGCCATGGTTATCCTCCCAATTTCCGAACCGACATTTAGTTAGGGAAAAGTTTGCATTTGAGGCGTTGTACAGGATTCCCCATAAGTGAGAGAGACAAGACAGAGACAGAGACACGGGTAGGGAAAAGGCGCAAGGAAAGGGGGAATACCTGTGAAAGAGAGACGGAGAGACAGAGAGAGGACTGAGCGCAGAGAGAACAAGGAAATGTAAGGAAAAGAGCTAAACAATTGACATGGAATCCGTAAATAGGCCGGCCAATGCAATGCGAAAAGCATAGCGCTAGCATCGAGCAGTGTGGTGGGGGGTGTAGTAAGTAACGACGAAGAGATAATTCCGTGGGAAAGAAAGGGAAAACCAGGGGTGTGGAATGGAATAGAGTAGCAACAAGAACTTGACACGAGGCATGGAACGGTGGATATCCTTCTGTGAATAGGAATGGAACAAATTAGTAGGAAATTATAGTGATCCAAGATAGAGTGACCATAGATTCAACGGTCAACGAGACGCCTGGAGTTCAAAGGAAAATCAAGGAAAACGGGAATAAGGAAGAAGAATGAAAGGTCACCGGGCCACGCAGATAGGGGAATTGAGAATTTGGGAAACGTGTCGCGTAGGTTGCTGGGTTTTTGGCGGGTAAATTATGGGATATCAAATACACGTAAGATGAAAAAAACCGATGAGAGGTCTGAAAGGTCAAGATTTCCTTTCATGGAGATGCGAGGAGGGGGGGTGCATTATATAAGACCGCAGAGTCGGAGATTCTCTTGTATGATGATGTCTAGACGGAAGTTAGTAAGATATTGATGTTTATGGTGAAATTGGGCAAGATATCACGTACCATTGACAGCTGCCATGACGAATCGAATCTGGGTGGTGTCAGTGGCACATGTGAAGTGTGTGTAGATCTGTTTCTGCTCTGCTTGGTTTAGCGAGACGAAGCGGTTGAGGATGTAGTCGCAAGCAGCAGAGTAGTCGGCGCCTCCTAAAAAGAAAGCATGTCAGTAATCAAGTCTAAAAGGTTAGTGTATCAATGGCGAAACGCACCTTCGTAATCTGGGAAGTAGTTCTTCATTGGGCTAACAGGAAGCTTCTCCTTGAATCGATCGATCTTATTCAAAAACAAGATAATGGAGGTGTTGATGAACCACCTTGAGTTGCAGATGGAGTCGAACAATGTGAGGGCCTCCTGCATTCTGTTGACGGTCTCGTCCTCGAACAGGAGCTGGTCGTATTCTGAGATAGCGACGAGGAAGAGGATGGTGGTGACGTTTTCGAAGCAGTGGATCCACTTCTTACGTTCAGAACGCTGGCCACCGACGTCGAACATGCGGTAGGTGAGGTCGCCGATGATGAAGGTGGTCTCGGTGATACCGGTGGTCTTGACACGGGAGCGAAGCACGTCCTGGTCGTTGGGGAGGTAGTCTGGCGCGGCAATGCGACCGATAGAGTCAAAGTAGCTATTTTTAAAAGGGTTAATACATCGCTAGAAGACGGTAGCAGCGAGAATATAGCTTACTATCGTGCAGAGTCGTTCAATTGGTACTCTCTCGACCGCTTGAAGCACTCCTGGACACCAGCGTCCTTCCACAGGGCCTCGATGGCAGCACCAACCTCTGGTGGCAGAGAGTCACCCTCGATCTGAGCGGGTTGCATGAAGATGGTGTGTACATGGTATTCAGCGCGTTGGTCATCGAGTGGTAGCTCCAAGCTCTCCATGGCCTCGAGGATAACACGCATCGACTGAGCGGTGTTGCTGAAGATAATTTCTTTAAAGGATTCACGTTCATCACGCGAGTACGATCCCTCGTGGATAAGTTTCATCTGCTTCAGGATGGTGGATTTTCCAGACTCTCCAGCGCCTAGTTTATGCATTGTAAGCCACTGCTCTGAACATGGACAGCTGATGAACTTACCAAGCAGAAGCATCTTAATTTCATTTCTCTGCATGAGTTTATCTCTCTTGAGCTGGTTCTCAATCTCTTCGTTTCTAGCCTTCCCCTCCTTATCCTCAGTACTCATTCCGCAACCCATCTTGGCGGTTTCGAAAGAACGTTGTGTTAACGGTTTAGGTGGTAAAAAGGGATCTGCTCAGCGGTGAGGTTAGAAATTGTGTTCACCTAGAGTATTGCAATGTCTGAATGCTCCTTTGATGCCATATAATCATGGTAAAAGAAGAAGATGGGTGTAGGTTGATATCCAGCTCGACAGCCCCCAAAAAAAACCGGCATCAAAAAAGAAAACAAACTGCCAAAAGACAGCGTTCTGGACGAGGATTGCACTCACACTATGGACTCCCGGCGGCGACAGAGGCAGACACAAAGACGTGCCAGCTGCTCTCAGGCGATGCAAGATCGGATGCAAGCACGCAGGCAAGACCAGACAAAAGGGGATGGGCCGTGGCGGAACCGTATCGAGACGAGAGCTGGGAGCTGGCGTCTGGCGATTAGCGACGAAGAACGGCCGCCCTGGGTCTCTAGACAGCGACAGTCGGCGTCGAGAGCGAGAATGCGACGGGCGACGGGCGATGGGCGATGGGAGACGGCGGTGGTTGGTCTTTGGTGGATGGAGATGGTCGTGGATGCGGATGGCGGAAGGGCAAGAAGGTCTGAAGGGGGAAGAGAAGGCCAATTCCTGGCGCGTCACGGCATGACAGTACGGGAGGGCATAGAAATACCGCACCATGCCAGATCGGGACACCAGACCCGCCCGAGAAGCGTCCCAGGAGTGCGTTCTTGGCCACCTCGGGTCGCCCTAGCCGTATCGCCGTTACATCGGTATCTACGTATCTCTCCATTATTATCTACAGTATGTCTACTCTACAGATGGACATCTACAGAGGATGCTAGAGATGGATGAAGAAGATCTGATGGCGTCAGACAGTATCGTGTACGGTGCTGTCAGCCCTGTTCGAGCTGCCACGCAGTGTGATTGGGTGTGCCGCGAGGATCACAGCCTCCGACTCTTCCACGCAGCCTGGAAAGCCCATTCGCTGCTCGCTGGAGATCGCTGGCTATACGGAGTACCAGCAGGCTCATTCGCCAGCGAGGTCCCGCAGCCTTCAACCTTCTTTTTCTGTCTTTGCTTACTTCGGCCTAGGAACGTACCGTATTACCGTACGTACAAGCACTAAGGCACACTCTCGGAGTCTGCTAATATATCAATATATCTTCGAAGCTGCTTTCTTAATATTACAGGCTGGTCCACCTTCACTCCGTCGAGACTGGTAATTAGAGCTGACATTATTAGATCGCGACAGAGTGGGCGATAGAGTCCCTTCCCCTATCTCGAGGCACATTTGTACGGTCCGGACCGAGGAAACATGAAACACATAGTGCCACCATCGGCAGTTCGTCTGGTCTGGAGGATGCAACTCGCCATCTAGGCACCCCATCCCAGCCTCGCCATCGCCAGGCTATGAATCGAGGGAGAGATCTGGCTATGCACGGGCTTATACCCCGTTGCATGGATCTGGATATATAGGTTCATGGCCCTTCTGCCAGCCTGATACTCCGTGGCACCGCCGTTCCTCAGTCGACATACACTTACAGCCCCCGGTGACGTTTCATCCCTACTCCTCGTGATCCATCCTTGCATAAACGCCCATAGCTACAGGGTTAGATACCGACTCTATAGCCTATGCGGAGCATATTCCCTCTCTTCATGCAAGTTCAAAGTCCGAACTTTCCACCAAAAAGTGATATCACGTGGTCTCCAACCCCTTAAACTGGGGCAAAATATCACGTGAGAAGTTATTTTTATGATCTTCTGGTGGGTCAATTACTGGTTTAGGACTAGCGCCATGCTGGACGAACTTGACGATGTTTTCCTGCAAACTCGCGATAGAATGGAACATGACGATAGAACGATAGAAGATGGAACGATGGAACATAAGTTGCCCCACGATCTGCGGCGGATATTGAGCTCCGACCCTGTCTGAATATGACGAGCAACTGCGAGAGACCCGCGAGTTGGGTATAGTGCGTGGATAGGGCTTGGTATCCCTGCTGTTTACCTCTCTACTTCACGGAGTACGGAGGGCATGAGAACTGAGGATGCCACGTCGTGGCCCTGGGCCTGGCGTCTGGCTGGCCGCTGTCCGAGGTTACGCACATCGATGGAGAACTCCGCTTTTCGATGTCATGCACAGAAGGGCCCCTACTAGATTATCTTCCGTACGCGAAATGCGCGTTCCGAATGGGCGCTACAGACAGCCGCCACCCAAGGGGCCAGAAGGACGCCAGAGGATTACGATACGCTGCGTCGCTGCATGTAAACCGCTCGCCGTTCGGTTGATAGTGGATTCTCCTCCGCTGACAAGGTTTCATCGAATTTTTCTAGAACAAGTTTCTTCTCCCTGTCACTTGATGGAAGAAACGGAGTAATATTAAGAATGAACCTGACCAAGCACGCTGCTCGCCGTGTGTATGGCCGTCGTGGCCGAAACTATTGAAGTTTTGCAGTGATGATCGAATTGGCATCGTGTCTGATGATGGGCGGCCCTGTCCTTCGCTCCCTAATAGATCTGCGCCTCTTGATACCAGTATGGAGCCCATGTATGTAAGTATTGACATCTTGATCACCAAGCTAGTTGGCGACAGTTGGTGATCATGGCAAGGGACCATGGTTCCCCCCAGCACCTCTTCCAAGCAGCATCCATCCCACGACTTACTCCGTACATCTCTTGGGTGCCGCGTTCTCCGTGCTTCAGAAGATGGATCATGGCTGTTAAAAAACTTCATACTCCAGTCTATCGAACCAGCCCGCTTGTGGTTAAAGTTCGCTAGGCGAGGCTGGCTTACTAGTTTCACTTATAACAAGGGTCTTCCTCTCTCGCTAACTACGGGAAGGATGATGGAATAAAATTATTCGATATCCTGGGAAAAATTTGCCTTGCTTGGAAAGCACACCGTCTTTCTTGACTTTGGCGAAGAACCAATCGGCTGGGCTTACCTGTACGTAATACCCCTATTTTAACCAGCAAGCACCCCATTCGTAGCAACATCAGGTATAAGCATTCCAAAGCACCCAGTGGAACGACAACGACAACTTTATTTTGACTATTTCCGGATGGCCACTCTCCTGGTATTTGGGATCGGAACTTAGGGTCACCAACGCCTCTCCCGGGTCGGTAGCGAATTTTTCGTTCTACCCATGAACCACCACCTCGTTATATAGGGACATTCAGAAGGCTTTGAATGCCGCCTATGGGAGATGGCGATTCGCAGTCGTTTCTTCCTATCTCATTCCGTTGCTAGACTATATGCAAGATAAGAGGTCTCCCACGATATCCAGGGTCAACCAATACCCATTCCATTCCATCACTGCACAGATGCAATCCGGAGGTTCCTCTAAGAATTAAGCTTCAATTTTAGCTGGGTAGCCTGGGCTATCATTCCGTCAAGTGCAGTCGACTTCAGTTAGAGATGCCCGAGTTTGATCTCGATCTCCTAGCTCAGACGTTAAGCATCCAGACCGTTGGATGTATGGCCCAGGAGAGCTTTGATAGCCGTTGTTCCAACTTGCCGAGCAGGCTTATCCTGCGATAGGTGCATAATGCCCTATACCGTTGTGATCTAGTAGTTCACATGGCCATAACCAGGGCTTTTTGTATTGCTTTAGGCGTTGCAACCAGGTGGATCTCAAGTATACCATCAACTCCTATATCGCCACGGAGTATATAATTGGAACATTGAACGGTTAGTATTCCGCACTCAGAGCTGATGTATTTTGCTGAATAATTTGTCTATAGCCATGGATTTAGGTAGGTAATACTAAGACGCCCCTGGAGATATGTTACCGGCTATGCACGAGGAACTTCCGCAGTCCGCTTGGTGCTGGAATCGTCGGAATATATAACCATGGGACAGTCTGTAGACCTAGTTCCAACGATCACATTATGGCCTAGAATATTGCATATCATAGCTTTTGCCTGATTTAGAACCTATATCAGTCTCGGACATCCAGCATACTCGGACACTCATCTGTTCAAGTCATTCAAGCGTCGAAGCAGCCATTTGACCAAATAACGGCCCAAACGGCCTCGGTATGATCGGCAGGCTGCATTAGTTCAGCAGGGACTGGATAAGATAAGTAAGTCAGTAAATGTATCAGATATATTAGCTGTCAATTGGCATGACATCATCTTATTGGGAGCAAAAGAAAACAGAGAACCAGTACGTAGCAACGTTATATACCCCTCCTCAGAGTGCCATCGAGCCTGTATACAGAAGCGAGATAATCAAATAACAAACAGCCCTGGTTCAGGGGAGAGACTCCGGTGGTTGCCCTGATAACCAAAGGATGGCGGTTTGTTGACAACGGCATCGGCCTTGGCGGGCAGCGTAACTCCTCGTCACTTCGTGCAGCACGCCAGCATCTTATATTCCTGACGAACGCACACTCGCGGTAGCCCGGATAATTGATATTATTTCTGTCTCTAGGGCCACAGAGAGGGCGTCAGACTCTGGCCTAGGTTTAACTAAATCTAAATTCCTTCTTCGAGTGATCATTACATTTTGTATACAGGGGCCTGAACGAGGGCCAGGGCCGCGCCACTTTGGCAGCTTAATTGTCCATCATGTTGACTGTAGAGAAGCAGTGGATTAATGTCCAGCAAAAGACATTCACAAAGTGGTGAGCTATGGATCCCCTGTACTTGTTATGGGTACTCCAAATCCAAATTTATTAATCCTCTCGTCGTCATCTGCAGGTTAAACAGCAAGCTCAAGGTCCGGGATATCGCCATTAATGACCTGGTGGCCGATCTTTCAGACGGAGTCAGTATTCATGACGTTCTACTCGTTTATACTCTATTTCTGCGTGTCACAATATCCTAGAATGAATAACGAAGTGCTAATATACCGTGAAATCAACACAGGTCATCCTCATTCACATCCTCGAGATACTTGGGAACGAGTCACTTGGTCGATATGCCTCCAAGCCGAAACTTCGAGTCCAGAAGTTCGAGAACGCGAACAAATGTCTCGACTTCATCAAAGGGCGAGGGATACAGATGACAAATATCGGAGCAGAGGACATTGTCGACGGGAACAGGAAGATAATACTGGGCCTGATATGGACACTCATTCTACGGTTCACGATCAGCGACATTAGCGAAGAGGGCATGACAGCAAAGGAGGGACTGTTATTATGGTGCCAACGGAAAACTGCCTGTTATCCTGGTGTGGAAGTGAGGGACTTCTCCTCGAGCTGGAACGATGGGTTGGCATTCTGCGCACTGCTGGACATCCATCGACCTGATCTGATTGATTTCGACGCTTTGGATAAGACGGAGCATAAGAAGAATATGCAGCTGGCCTTTGACATTGCTGCAGAGGAGATTGGGATTCCAGACTTGCTCGATGTCGAGGACGTGTGCGACGTTGCAAAGCCGGACGAGAGGTCTCTCATGACCTATATCGCATACTGGTTCCATGCCTTTTCGCAGCTTGAGAAGGTGGAGAACGCTGGAAGGCGTGTTGAGAAATTTGTCCAGAACATGCAAGGGGCGTGGGAAATGCAAAACTCATTCGAACGCCGGATGAGGGCTTTGCTCAAGAATATCGCAGCCCAACATCAGCAGTGGCTAGACTCGTCGTTTGAGGGAACGTACGCAGATGCCAAAGAGCAAGCGAGCGAATTTGCTGCATACAAGAAGAACCAGAAGCGCGAGTGGGTTGCTGAGAAATCTGATCTCGCCGCACTTCTGGGGAATATCAAAACAAAACTGAGCACATACCGCCTGCGAGCCTATGATCCGCCGCCAGAGCTTAGGCTAGAGGTTTTGGACGATGCATGGGCTAGTTTGACTAGCTATGAACACAAACGAAGCCAGCTGATTAACGAAACTATCCGTGATATCAAAAACGCCCTTCGTCGATCCTTTGCAGACAAGGCAAACGATTTTGCATTAACCTTAAACACTCTATCTCTTGCAATATCAGGCCTCGAGGGAGACGTCGAGGATCAGCTAACACACGTTCGGCGGCTGAGCGATAACCTTCCTCCTCTAGACGCCTTCCTTGATACAATCGAAGATCTCGACGAACAGTGTGAAGAAGCTAACATTGAAGAGAACGACTTCACAACATACACTTTTGAAGAGCTATCATACGAACTTAGCCTTGTCAAGTCGAGTGTAGCGAAGAAGTTGGCATTCTTAGAAAACCAGATGGTTGCGCGGAATATGACCAATCTTACACCCATACAACTCGAAGAATTTGAGTCTGTATTCAGACATTTCGACCGAGATGATACAAATACACTGCATGAAATAGAATTTTCAGCCGCACTGGCCAGTCTAGGATTGGTGTATGATGAGGACGAAATGCATGAAGTCTTTGTGGAAACGTGCGGACCAGGCCGTCTAGAGAGAAATGCAGGAGTCAGCTTTGAACAGTTTATTCGGTTCATGGTCAGCGTGACAGAGGATCAGAATACGGCTGAACAGGTCCTCCAGAGTTTCAAGGAGGTAGCTGATGGGAAGGTAATAACATCATTGAAATCTGCTTATTCCCTCCTTCATTCTACGGGAGCTTTTTACTTGAACCCTTGAAATAATCCTACTCACCAGGCTAACCATTTTAACGCAGCCATATGTTACGGAACTTGACCTTCGACATTCCCTTATACCTGATGAACTTATCGAGAACCTAGTAGAGTCAATGCCCAAACACTCGGGACCCGATCTCCTAGAAGACAGGGAGGTGCCAAAATACGACTATATGACCTTTATGGAGCATATGATGAATAAGGGTGGCCATGGTAATGATGTTGGCGGCGAAGCTAACAACACTGGATAGAAGAAGAACTGCATTTTTTCAACCTAACCTTCTGATATACCTCCAACTTTGACTTCAAAGCACAAGGAGAGCAACATCCGCAGCCAGAATATTCGCTTTCAGCTCGTACGGATCAGCGCACACCTTTCGACTAATTCTTCTTCTCTTCACGTGGATGCCTTTTCAACCATGCTATATTTTTAATTTCTCTTATTGGCATGGTTCTTTTTGCCATCGGCAGGAGTGATTGTTCATCATTTTATTGCATTGTGCATTGAAGATACCATGGTCAAGGGGCTGGGTTAAAATGTATGTTATCTTTTTAGGGTTAGTTAGCAATGATAGTAACTTATCAGTCTTCTTCAGAAATCAACCGTGGCATTGATAGGTAATGGCTAATAATATTACAAACCATATTCTTACAGATAACTCGAAGCTGAAAAGAGGATTTTATAAAAGTAATATCCAGAAGAATACTAGCTAAATATTCCCACAGGTGGAAGTTCGTTGACGGAAGAGGGCAAATAGCAGTATACGATGGATATAACTCTGCCGGGGGGTGTACTCCCAGGCACTAGAGGAAGAAGCGAAAGAAGAGCAAGTCGAAAGCGTGAAAGAAAGTGGAAAACGCAGTCGCATAACCCATAATCCGGCCAGTGTACGATCTCCAAATCCCGCTTTGTGGTAGAACGCTGTGCAGATGAGCCCGCCTCAAGGAGGAAAGAAGAATACACATAAGCGAATGAAAATGATATGCCTGACAGCATACGGAATTCAAAGAGGATTAAAGAAGTAGAGTTAAGAAAGCATTTGAGTCCTCTGGAGATGCGAATGTTAAATATAAATAAAAAAAGATATAAAAAGTATGATGAATTCCCGCGGTTCGGGGACGCCTGGCCCGATCTGCCTTAACCAGGGCAGGGGCAGCAGGAAGAAGAAGCGAAGTACGTCGAAAAGAAAAAAAAAAGAAAAAAAAAGCTATGCTTATGAATGAGAAGAGAAGAGACGGATAGAAACCAAGAAAGGAAAAAAGGAGAAGAAGATATGAGAATATAAAGGAGCGTGAGGGTGATCTGTGAGGTAAATTCGATGGATGGTCCCCCTTTTCCTCGTCGACTGTGGAGGAAAAAAGGCATACAACAAAGCCAAAAAAATAAGTAACAGAAATATCAATCCATAATTGAAATGAAATACAACAAATAGAAAAAAAAGGCAGACCAAACACAGACCCGGTAATGACAGGAACGAAAAAATGCAAGGGGGAATGGGGTATACATGCTATCCGTTTTTATAGTGTGCAGACAAGACAAGACAAAATGAAAGAGCTCAAAAAAAAAGCGTAAAAGAGATGATGGACAACTTCAAAATCAAACCAGACAAAACCACTTTGATGACCCGGCCAGGCGCAATGATGACTCGACTCCTCCGTATCCTTTGCTTGCCCGTTTCAAAATTCTACCCCACGCGCGCCCTACCTCCACAGAACAAACTGATGAGTAAAAATATAAATAAAAACGAAGCGGACATGCAGTGGCCTAACAGTTAACGGCTGATTTGCGTCCATTGGTTGGGACGTGTTGCGTTGGGAAGCGGTTGGCTCGCATGTTTGATATTTGGTTAGATTGCGGACCGGAATGTGAGCCAGGGACGGAACCGTAGTATATCGCCTCCATACCGTGGGACAGACCGGTTGGCAAAACAAGGGGGTAAAGCCATGCAAAAGTGCAAACAATGAGATAGAGACAAAATAAAGAGATATATAAAAAAGCGCGGCTACAAGGTGTGGTGGGAACGCCTCAAAGATGGGAACCGGAACGCAAACCGACAGATAAACGGCAATGACCAAATCATGATATGTTGGACGCAAAGCAAAGCAAAGCAAAGGCAAGGGGGGGTAAGTTAGTAAGATAGACGCCAGCCAGCCGCAAAACGAGGAGCAAAATGCAACAAAACAACCAAGGAATTAATTAATCAATCGTAGGCGCGCGTGTTCCATGACCAAGACCATGACCATGACCGTGTTTTCATACAACAAAGTGCAAAGCGCAGTGTATCGCTGCGAGGTATCAAAGAGGCAGAAAAAAGTAGAAGGGTTAAGGTAGCAAGCGGAAGGGAGAGAGGACGGAATCGGAATTGACGGGGGATAAGGGGGATGAGATCAGACTCGAGCGAGTTCAGAAAACATCATATTTTTTTTTGGTATTCCGGTTGTCCGTTCCGTGAAAGCAGGTAGGCAGTGGATGGGTAGAAGACAAGGACAAATCAAATACGCTTTAAACGGGTGCATGGAGATGATATAAAATGAGACGGTAGGGGAGGAAAAGGGGGAAGAGAAAAGGAGATAAATGGAATAGATAAAGGAAAAAACCACTCCACCTGCATACCATGCCGCTGCTAGACATAACCCGAGAAAATGATCCTATGGTTTGTGCTGAAATGAATATGATGAAAAAGAAGAAACGGTCCCAAATAGATAAGATGACAAACGTAGAAAAGGAAGAAAACAGAGATATGACAGCAAATAGAAGACGTATAGAAGGGTGAGTATTTTCGAAATTGGCGCCTCTTGGGAGGGAAAGGTGATGGTGGTTGTGTTTGTGGTCCGTTGCGCCCCAATGCTCCGTGCCTTCATCATACATGTCATGCTATGCTATGCCATGCCACACGCCATGCGAAACCAGTATACAGACGAGATGTAAGTGAGTGCCGCAATCTCTCTATCTCCCCATCATATAGTCAGGGTACGAGCCGCCGTTGTTGATGGCGCCCATGTTCCCTGCCGTCGGCGACCCGATGCCCACGCCGACGCCGACGCCCATATTCATCTGCGCACCAGGACCAGCACCCGGACCGGTTCCGGGCCTCATTGATCCCATGGCATTAGCGTTATGGTTTAACCCTAGCCCCAGGCCGTTGAATTGCGAGGCATTAAGGACCTGGACCTGCTGTGGCGGACCCATGCCTGAGCTATTTGTCGGGATAGACATTGGCATTGGCATGGGTAAACCGGGCGGGGCGCTGAGACCGGGTGGTGGGCCGTTGGCTGTTGAGAACCGGACCGGTCCCATGCCTGTTGATGAGCTGTTGTTGATGCCGGAGACTGGTCCCGGAGAGCTCATGGAATTGGCAGGATGGATGCTTCCCGGTTGGCCGTTGCGGACGCCAAGAGGGTTTTTGGAGAAACTGAGGCGGATGCCGCCCTTGACGCTGTTGGAGAGTTCGTAGCCGTAGAGTTCTGTTAGGCATTTGGTTGCAAAGGAGACGTCTTCGAATTCGACGAAGCAGATGGGGCCGTTGGGTTTTTGGCGGAAGATCATTCGTTTGTAGCCGCGTTGGCGCGAGAAGAGGGCCTTGAGCTCGTCTTCGGAGGTGTCTGGGGGCAGATTGCCGACGTACAGGGTGTTGCAGGGAGGGTTCTGGTCGGCCGGATTGACGGGCGGGTAGTTGAGGCGGTGGAACTGCAGCTGGTGGTAAGGGGTCGTTGAACCGCTGCCGCTGAAGGTTGATACTGCGCTGGTAGGCGTGGGCATGTTCCTCGTGGCGGGCGTCCCGGTGCCAGCGCTGAAGGGAGGGAGAGGAGGGGAGGACATGGTCGTCGTTAAAGAGAGATTGGAGAATTGCGACATGGGGAGCTGGGGGTTCGTCGAGCGGCGCTGCAGGCCCATATGGCCTGACGGGCCGTTTCGTGCGTATGCAATGGGGTCCTTGAGGAGTTCGCCGGTGTCTTCGTCGACGTCCTGATCGATGACTGATTTTCCAGAGACACGCGGGCGGTCGTTCATCCCGTTTCCTGCGGGCGACTGAGAGGAGAAGATGGAGTGTATCCGTGAGCCCGTATCGGGCGCCGGGAGTTCACCGTTTGTCGTAGCTGGCTTGCTGATGGACGAGCTGTCCAGCGCGGTGTCGAGGGAGTGTATATCATCCAGACGAGACATCATACGAGACGGCGGAGGCATGAACGGATGAGGCGAGGTCGGAGAGAGCATGGTCATGGAGCGAGGCAGATGGTCGATGGTATTGCGACGAGATATCATCGCAGACGTCGTAGGACACGCAGACACGATCTCAACGATCATATTGGCGTCGTTTGTCGAGTTGGGCTTCCCGTTCAGCATCGCCTGAGCCTCTTCGGCGGCAGTCCTGGTCTCGAACAACGCAATTGCAGTGAGAAAGGACGAGTCTTCTGAATACTCGTTCGGTATAAATTCTGCATCGACCAGGTTCTTTGCGAACAGCAGCATGCTCCGTAGCGCTTCGTAGCTGGTATTTCGTGGCAGCAGTCGCATGCGAACAGCGGTGGCTCCTCCGTGCTGCTGCTGCTGCTGCTGCTGCTGCATCCCACTCCCGTTTCCCATGTTAGAGCCGTTCGAGCTGGTCGAGAGCTGTTGTCCCAGACGGGCTGAGACGGGGGTCCTCGAGTCGAAGCTGGACGGCTTCCCGATGGGCGTGATGGCGTAGGGCATGGAGGTAGGCAGATTCGCAGCCTGCGAGGTGCTCGAGAAGATATCTGAGGACAGGCCGCTCTGTGAGACAGACATGGCCTTGGACGTGGCCAGGGAGAGACGAGGGAGGCCGGCGGAGTGCGAGTCTCTGCGCTGGAGGGCGTTTTCAAAAGCGACGCCGGCCTGGTTTGGATGCGCAGTGCCCATCATTCACGCAGCGCTTCTGCTGGCCGAGCAGACCAGGATAGATGTGATCGCGAGGGAGGTCCAGCGAGGAGGCCAAGGGCGCGATCCTCTTAACGAGACACGGCGACGTTGTGGTGGATGAGGATGAAGATGAAGAGGACACGGAGTCCTGCGCGCAACCTGAGGCGCAACAGCGAACAGGCAGAGCAGAACCTCTTTACGGCGTGTAGGCCGAGATGCGACAGAGAGCGATTCGACGAGATTCGCAGTGTTGCCTGAGTTCCTGACTAACTAACGCGCGGCGTAACCATGATATCTGACACGAGATGAGCAGAGAGAAGATGAGATGAGAAGACGAAGAGGAGATGAAGATGAGTACGATTCGGTGAAGATGAAGAAGTTGAAGTTGAAGTTGAGATGAAGTTGAAGAGATGAAGACAGGGCCAACTTACAGATATCAGCAGGACTAGTTAACGTCGACGTCCACAGACGATATGCGATGCGACTGACAGGATACAGGAGACGAGCCACTGATGTTATTTCTGTCTTCCAGAGATGCCAGAGTCAGGATAGACAGAGATAGACGACAGACAGAGACGGCGGTTGAGACGACGAGACGAGACAAGACAAGACAACGACGAGACGATGAGACGACGAGATGAGAGACGACGACGACAAGAGACGACAGACGAGACAGAGCATCGCTTTCACGGTCTGGAGCGAGCTGAGCAGACCTTCGCGGCCAGGGAGAAGCCAGTAAAGGACGAGGATGCACAGTGGGCCAACGATACGGGGCAGGAAAAAGCAAGCATGGATACAGACTACGATTACAGTACAATGATAGGACGGTAGATGGGATATGGAGGATATACGGAAGAGAGATGGAGATGGGGGATATGGAAGATATATGGAAGATGGCCTCGTCGATGCCTATCAATATCTATCAATATCTATCAATATCGCCGTCGATATCGTCAATATCAACATCGTCAACACCAACACCACGATACATACTAGCCCGCATACCAGGACCCCCGGCCAATCGAGCGGTCTCCAGGCTTGCTTGGTGCTTGCTCGATGCCTTAGCCTGCGCCAGCGTCAAGCACACCGGCCATCAGACCCGTTGATTGGCATCTCCGCCGTCCCTCGTCGCGTCGCCCAATCAGCCGGCCGCGGGCTGCTGCTTTTCCCTGGCTTGGGACTTGGACTGGACCTCGCACAGGGGTACGACCTGTCGACGCCGGCTTGCAGGTTACGGACGTTACCATGAAGCCACGTTAGACGTTGGGATGAGCAGAGCTGGCTTGGGCGGGCTTGCGAGAGCTCGCGGTGGCTCCCGGTTCATCGTAGCGTCTCCGTTACCATGTCCGTGGTGGAAGCTATCAACCTTCGACTGTTACAGGCATCCAGCAGGGAGCAGGTCGTGGTCACTGCATCTCCTGCCAGACGGTCCTTCGTTTCATTCCTTCACGATATCACAGCATCTAAGCATCAGGATCTTGCAAGTGCAATCTCGCCTGCTGTTCCGCCGATGGCTGCCCCGGACCCGTCCATACATAGATATATACTCCGTGCTACACTGCAATGCACTCCCTGCAGCCCTTCTCTGCACGAGGAACTGCCTCTATCCATGTCACAGTTCATGCAAGCCGCATCTTATACGGGGATAGCTTACACGTGATGACAGGAGATACTTGGAACTGGAGAGACTGGAGAGACTGGAGAGACTGGAGAGACTGGAGAGACTGGAGAGACTCAGAGAGATGGAGAGACGGAGAGAGGAGAGGAGAGATAGACGGAGACGAGACTGCTGGGTGGGTATGAGTTTCGTGGTAGGTTTGTCGATACTTTCCAGATATTCCCCTGAACCGTTGAACGGTTTTCAGTAGCCGAATCACGGCCAGGGGATGACCGATGCTAAGTTTCTCGGAGGCCTCTTGTCAGCCAGCCGGATAAAGCCAGAGAGCCTATTTAACATCATTCCTCTTGGGTGGCCACTCCGAGATGTCAGAACGGATTCGAAAATAGCTCCCTTTTTTTCTTTTTCCCGCCATTGTTTTTCGGTTTACCCGGTTCATCCCTGCGTGAGACCCTGGTCGCGATCTCTAGGTTTGCTGGACGATTGGATTCTGGTAGCTGGACACGATATCGCCTTCATTTCTCCAATTTCTCTTTACGACCCTGTTGCCTGCTAGCTGCGAGATCGGGTCAATCTTTTTTATTTTTAAAATCAAAACGCCGCTTCGTTTTGAGTTAGCGCCCCATTGATACCACCCCGAGATCAGCAAGCTGCGAATTCTCGAAATGATGCCGGTTTGTTCATGTCAATGCATTGCAGGGTTCTTGCCAGGAGACTTTGATGATCCCTATTTTACTCTCTTTACCCTTCTCTTCTTTATGGAGATAAGGTCGAGGTTAGCAACGAGGATAATTAGGACTGCGGCTCCTTCGTCCGTCGTTTTGGAAATCCGTCCATGATCTAAAGCTGGCTATCCGGGATCAAGCTTCATCCAAAGCACAAGCGCTATCTTCCCGATGAATCTCGAGCGGCTATGAGATGAAAGGCTTCACCGTTTCACAGGGGCTATTTGCGTTCTCCACGCTAGAACTGCAAGTCGTTCCCGGTCCGCAATCTCTCTTCGTATGATCCTGGGAACAATGGCCCGAATCGATGCTGATTTACGAGTATCTTTATATCGTATTCATCGTGGTCTACTGGGACATCGGGTCTAAAGATGTCAACCCTTCCATACCGCGGACTAATAGCTGCAGTGTAATTTGCCATTGATCGCGCTTCACGGACGAAACAGATGTTTTGTTTTGGAAACGAGGAATGTCTCGTTTGCTGTGCAGTGGAAGTGGTTAACACTCTTCACCCCAACCGTCCGGGCATGGGTCAAGTGCATACCCTGCAAGCCAGATGCAGTCTTGTGGCTGTTGCGTCCTCTTTAAAGGCCGAATTTATCTCTCAGATCTCCACAGGCGCTGTAGCCTGGATTGTTCAAGAAATGTGCCCGGAGGTCAATTTAGCACGGCATCATCAAATGAGAATATACCCAACGGATAACAGGAAGATACCAGCAAAGGAAGCTCCCTTACTAGTGCCTACTACTCGCGTAAGGGATGCTTGTATCACGGTACATGCTTTTCAGTGATCGGACTCTACGCAGACGATAAAGACTGTAGTTCAACAACTTCCGTTTCATGAAGGCACCATAGCCCGTCTCCAGACTCAACAAGTACTGTTAATCGGGATATTACAAGTCGATGGCGCGAACTATATGACCAAGTATATATGTAGAGCCAAGAATGGAAACTGAAGGCGACTGAAGAGTTCTCCCTGGCGATCAGGAGGAATTTTAGCATAGACATCATAGACATGACGTAGACGATTAGAAGAAAGGAAGAACGGAAGATAAAACGGTTATTCTGTGGCTTTGGCCGTTTTGATGTAGTACAACTACTGTAATTAATGTCATGTTTGATATTTAGTTCTACGTTGATGTAAAGCCTTTGAAGTGACATTGCAGTGTCATAGATATCTATGTCTCGATTCTTCCTATATGTATCAATATATAAATGATGCCATATTACTCCATAAGCTTATCGTCGTTATTGTCAGGCATTGCATCCTATATTTTCACCACTCCCCTCCACAATCTAACACCGCCACTTGATAGACACAAATTCCCCTCTAGATCTTCGGCGTTAGGGAACCTTAACTCGATCTAATCCCCTCCTTGAGGTTAGAAATCGCCTAATGACCGTTGATGTCTGGCTCAGGCTCGACATGGTTGGGAAAGGGGCTTTGGGTTCTAAAAAAATATACGAGATGCTGATGGTGTGGCTTGAAGGAAAACGCCTGACATATATCTACGTGCCACACTGCATGAGCAGACTTTACACAATATACTCTATATACGGAGTACCGAGTGCCGGCGTCTCAGTCTCGCCAATTGGCAGTTCCTCCTGGTGAACGATGCCCGAACAACGTGCGATGTGGAAGAGATATACTATGCATTTCCTACATAGCCTTTCATGCGAACCGACGGACCTTTTCAGCTTTGGCTTCGACGGTGTCAGAAAACCCCTGGGGTGATCATGATCAGTGAAATGCAAGGATCTACCTGATTCAGCACAGCTTAGAGTCCCATGTTAACGGTCACATATAGGCGGAGAGTTGCAGAGGACCATACTGTATGGACGCATAATACTCCCTACGTGTGACTGATTTGACGTCCCGCATGAATACTCTGCTCCCGGCGAGATGAGAACGAAGAGGGGATAAAGGGCGTCGTCACTATCACTACGACTACTGCACTAGCTCGATACCGCTCGACATACGAGCTGCAGCCAGGCGAACAATAAAAAGACGCAATCTTGCTTTTTTCAACCCCCTTGTTTACGGGGTACATGGTACATCGGGAGTGACCATCTGAGGAGGCCGATGAAACTGCTATCCAACATGCAGCTGGGCGAGGCCACAGCGTCCAGGAGATGACGATGTTCGACTAGTACAAGGGTAGATATGACATCTCAGTTAGCCACAAGAGGAAAGTCGAGAATTCCCTGTTTGGAGCTGGACGGCTCGGAATCGACTGTATGATTGCGGTTGGTTTAATAACTTCAAAACAAGCTATTATTGACCCATGGTGGAAAATGTATTCCCAAGGGACCTGCCTGTTATCGAACATAGACGGAGATCGGACTCTGGGAAAATGGCCCGAGGCAACAGGGACAATCCATATCTAGCGGATCGGGTATATCTTTCCGCCTTGGGACGATAATAGAGATGCATTCCGTCTAGTAACATCTAGATTATTGACATATCCTACTCTCCAGCCAATAGACGCCGCATCCCGAATCAAAATTTAAAATACAACGCAAATGCTTGATACATGTGTAAGTAGTGATGACGGAGCTCACCAGGAATAGACGTTGGAAAAGAAAAAAGGGTATGTAATATACAGAAAACAAGAGCGCTCGAGGATGCCGCGCAAGGGGAGGAGGTCGGGAGTATGCGTCTAGGCTGTGATGGGCGGCTTCTCTGCGCATTGTTTTGGTAATCATAACTGCCTCGGGAGACACGATACCGTCGAACGGCTCATTTAAATAAATCTTGATTAATTGGTATTTGCCGCCTTTTCCGTGGACTGCGGCTTAGCCTGCGCCTTTTGCGCCTTTCCCATTTTCGGTTCAAGTAAGCCAACCTAGTCGTAATTCACTATTATTAGCAGCTGTAACCGACTCGAGTAGTAAAATTCTGCTGCTCAGGATGTATGCAGCATCGCAGAGGTAGCTATGATATCGACTGGCAAAATTAAGCCCAACATACCAAACTTAACAACCGCCATACGCTTTCAGTTGGCTGGGCTCCTACACCAAGCCAATATTTTGTCCTGGCTCGATCAAGCAATATCTCTTTATACGGCTTCGCCCTTCGTGCTTCGTGATCTGTAAGGCCAACCGGCTTTTGTGGGACGGGGTTATAAGTTCCGAGGACTTCGATGGGCTTTGAGCAGGGGGCAATTCTGGTTCGAGTTCGTTAGCACTGCACAGCGGTTACATGACTTGTATCTTTAGCTCTTAAGCAGCGACTCAGTCATCACTGAGGGAGCGACAGATGCATTGAACGGGATCGTACTTTGCTTGAGAAAGGACAATGTTGTAGAATGGGTCGTGTCGTTTGCCGAGACGAGCCAGTCGAATTCGGAGCACCATTGTGAAAAGCTGGAGGGCTGGTTCGTGGATAGATCGATTGGGTTAACAGACGGGATATAGTGCCCTCCTGTATCAGCGACCAAGGGCTCGTTATTGATATATCTCTGTCTCGACGTCGACCGCAGCTTTCACGCGATGTTCATGAAAATTGTCCGGGACGGATGTTCTATTTTCCGCATACACCACGTGATCATTTTATATATTACATAAGCAAACAAACGTCATACATTTCTCAGAGCTCAAAAGAAACAGCTTCACTCTTGGAGATAGAAGTCTCAAAGGTGGTTGATGCTTGTATTTACTCTCTGGATGGTTTGAGATTCTCAGGGCAGGTAGATGATTAAGTTGTAAAGCCTGGATGTTCAGAACCTTGGTACCACAGCCGCTGTTTACATCCACTCGCAAATATAGCCGATTATCCATGATGGCATTAAAAGTTGAGTATCCAAAGGGAATCATGACATTCTCTCCTTTTTCTCACTTTACATCGGGCTATACCAAATGATTCCCCCGGTATTATGAACCGTCTAACGGGAATTGAATGATACCCAGACTATTAACCCCAAGGATGCATCCTCCCTCGATAAAGATCTCATGGATGCGGGGGCCTTCTCCCTCGACCAGTTAATGGAATTGGCTGGCATTTCTGTCTCTCAGGCTGGTATTGAATTATACTTCCTCTTCAGCTGGTCCACATTAAAAGTGCTCGCCTGTTCGAGAGAGTTTAGCTGACTCCTACCGATTCTCGGATGTTTCAGTATATCGAGTCCACCCGCCAAAAGAAGGACGCCATATTCTAGTTGCCTGTGGTCCGGGAAATAACGGTATGGGTGTACCCTCCCTTCCCCAAATGGCTCAATTTGCTTTGGCCGCGGAAAGTTTGTAAATCTCCTAATGGCGAATACAGGAGGTGATGGTCTGGTCGCCGCTCGTCACCTAGCGCACTATGGATATAAACCTACCGTCTATTATCCGAAACAGGGCAAAAACGAACTATATGAGGTACGTCAACACACCCTCATATACGCGATATACCCCAGATAATGCGTTCTAGACCTTTAAAGAAGCCATGAGCTAAACTATCTGTCACAGCGCCTCAAAACCCAGCTGAAGAATCTTTCTGTACCATTTACATCGGATTTCACTGCGTCTCTTGAATCATCCGATCTGGTAGTGGATGCTATATTCGGTTTTTCATTCAGCGGGCCGCTCAGAGACCCGTTTCCCGCCATAATATCCCAACTCGAGCGGACCGAGGTTCCGGTACTGAGCGTTGACGCACCCAGTTCATGGGACATCGAGTCTGGGCCGCCCAAGGATGGCCCTGGCTCGAAATTTATGCCTGACGTGCTGGTCAGTCTAACAGCCGCTAAGCCGTGTGCGAAATGGTTCAAGGGAAGACATTTCTTGGGCGGAAGGTTCTTGACCCCTGATATTGCGGGTAAGTATGGGTTGGATCTTCCGGAGTATCCAGGGGTTGATCAGATCATGGAGGTCGATGTGAACGGGGACGGGGGTGGGAGGCTCTGAGTCAGTTAGTTTAGTTCACGTTTGATCGTTGGGCGCCAGGCTGCTAAAACACGAGTTATGTTATTCATTAGGTAAATGATTTTCGGTGCATGAATCTAAGCCGATGATTAGAGTACCTTGGAGAAGCGGGTAGTTCTCGAAAAGTTATTCTAAGACATGCGATATTTATAACCCATCATTTCCAAGGCCGAACGACCAAAGCGCAGCATATAACAAGGAAGTACATGTCATTAGTAACTTCAAGTCTATGTAACGTTCATACTACCCCATTAGGACTCTAATTGATTGCGACTCTAATCTCGCTTATCACTCCTTTAACCCTTGGCTCCCGCCCAAACCCAGCATCTAGAACGCGAGTCAAGGTCCGTTCAAGTTCGTAGATTTCTTTCGCGGCCGCTCTGATTTCATAGTCTAGGCCAACGACTAGTGTTCCGAGAGCGACCAGCCCTCGATAAACGGCTTCTGAATCTTTCTCTTTCATCAGAACTTTCGTTAGCTGGTCGAGTAGCACTAACCCATGCTCCGACGCCTCCGGTGTGTCAACTCTTTCCTTCGTGGTCAGGTAAACGGCCAGATTGATGTATAGCGTTGTTGCAGCAATCGTCACATTGCGGTTACCGGTACCGACAGAATCTGACATGACAGAACCTATCTTGTTGGTGACTTCCTCAAAGCAACCAGCGACAAGCGTGCGGCCTGGATCGGTTTCGAAGAAGTTGGCCAACATGCGAATTGCCAGCATGGTGTTGTTGGGACTGAGAGGAGCGTCAAACACGCCGCTTGATATTATCAAAGCCACCAGATTTCCTTCGCCTTGATCCCAAGTTGCTGCGAGGGGGGAAGCAGCGGCAAGAAGACGGAGAAGATCTAGGCCTGGAAGCCGATTTCCAGCTGGCCAACTTGTTGATATCTTTACAAGTAGGGGGATGGTTGCCTCGACGACTGGTGACTTGGATAAAGTGGAGGGCTGTTCTAGTTGAGAGCAGAGAGCAGATACGGCTTCCATTTCCAAAGGGGCAAGAGATATATCCTTCGAACCCGAGGATATCAGCTGTGAGTTTAACTCGGAGATTTTCTTTTGTATCGCCTTCAAGTTTGCTGATTTTATGGAGAGGTATGACGTTTGTGGTAATACTTTTGGACGAGATTCTGGAAGAGATTGTTGCTGATATGTAGATTCGTTTGTCTGTGCTGGACCTACCACAGCCCCCTTGGTATTCGACGTTATAAAATTCGCAACCTGCTCCAGGTACGTTATAGGAAGCTCGTTGGTCTCGATAAACTTCTTTGCAACGTCGTACGGGTTTTGGGATAGGTTATATGGGAGCTTCAGAGGTGGCTTTCCATCTTCGATGTCGACGTCAAAGACGTAGTCGTAATCTTGGCCCATATATTCCACCTTTCTGCCACTGCTTCCAACAGAGTCCACAACGGTCCCAACGGGGACCCATTGAGACGCGGCGGAAGACCAGGTATGGGCGGTAACACTTCCGTCCTCTTCACGGATCATCTGGACTTGCCCATCCTTTGTTCCAGATTTCTGCTTAAGGAATTCCGGACTCGGGAGTTTTTCCTTGTTGACCTTTCCAACCTGTTCCTGGGGAATGGATGATTCCTTGACGGCATTCTCGAATATCTGTGTGGTAGCCTCGTCCGCATGGCGGTCCTCAGCTCGACTAAAGACTCGAGCTATCCTGTCACTCGCACCAGAGACGATATCACCGGACTCTGCGCATACGGCAACGGACCATACCGATATAGCAGGGTGTGTAATCGTTTGAACGCAGCTAGCACCATTCCATATCCTGACGGTCCGGTCTTCTCCGGAACTCACCAGCTCGCCAGATGGCAGGCTAGCGAGAGAGTAGATAAAGCTCTCGTGTCCGTGTAGCTGGCCGACCTGCTTTCCTTGGATCGTCCAAAGCCGAATGATACCGTCATTCCCTGCGGATGCTATTTGGGCACCCGATGCATGACCATCTGGAACCTTGCAAAGTGCTCGAACAACGTCCCCGCAGCCACGGAAGGTATTTAGTAGCTTTCCAGAGGTGTTGAACACACGTATAAGCTTATCAGCGCATCCTGTAACCCCATTAGCATGTGGTAGCTCCCATTGCACTCTTCAAAAAAGTACTGCTCACCCGTGATAACTGTATCTTTGTCGTACGCAAGAACAGCCCAGACACTACCGCCGTGGCCTTCCAAAACGACCTCTTTGCTCCATTTTCCAATCTCCCATAGACGACCGGTCGAGTCCCAGCTTCCACTAGCTAGCCATGTACGATCAGGCGAGACAGCGAGGGCACATACGTTGTTAGTATGACCCAGCAGCATGCGATCTGCATTCTCATCGGCAGCTTTCCCAGGCTGTCTTGCTTCTATTATTGTATCCTGACCACCGCTGAATATCAATCCCTCCGGATAGTCTTCCGTAGGCGGGCAGTATGCCAGAGAGTTTATGAATGCCGACCCATGCACGGTGATCTTGTCATCGAATTTAGGAGGCGGGGAGGATATGACCGTCCACATGCGTACTGTGGCATCTCGGGACGATGTTAGGACTGTTTTGGGATTTGGGAAGGCCACAGCTCGAACCTATAAACAAAAGGGTCAGTCAAAAGGTTCTGGGTCTGAGTATGGCATCCGTATCAACTGACATCATCGCTGTGGCCTTCCAGGAGCGCGGAGATCTTGAAGTCAGGCATACAAGGAACGCTGCAGTTTGCGGAGTAAACGCTTCAAGTTAGTATCCGGAAGATAATTGCGAGGCTCCAAGACTTGATGAAAAGAAAGAACAGCAACTAGGTGAGCAGTGAGAGATCCGTGTTGCTGCAGAGTGTGGGGGGCTTTCTTCTATATACAACTTGTGCTCTATATCGAATGACATAATACAGCTGTTAGTCACCTGACCTAAGCATCTGCCGTCTTAGACCATCATCTTTGAGTGATAAGTTAGTTATTTAGTTACGGGTGGTAAGATAGTTATGGTATAAGATATAGGTGGGAATAGAATGGAGATATAAGGAGAGGTTAACTAATGTGAGTTGCTAAGGTACCTACAAACTTATACCTCTATGCATATTTTGTATGAGAGTATACATTATTACAAGTACCCAGTTCAACGACATCCATCAACTTCCTACCTGATAGTAATATAGAAGTGGACAATGATAAAAATAGGCCTCAACCAGCATCTACACATACTTCTGCTTCTGGATAGACATACGAGTACTATCGATCGTAACTCGTATGTAACAGAATGCTCGAATCCTGTAATTTCGCATCCGCTCTCCGGCGATTAAATGATAGAGTTTAGTATCATTGCCTCTGGTGGATAAAAATAGCCACGTAGGTTTGATAATGGGAATATGGTGATGTCAAAGAAGTCAAACTCGATCTAGATACTCACGGGGGAGTATGGCCGGTATCAAGCATGCTGAGGCTACCGTCAACAGCACAACCACTCCAGGACACTCCCTCTGTATAGGTTCGACCGCGGGGCTCGGAATCGATGAACTCGCCGAGACATCTCCTCCAACGCCAGCCAGGTTGCTCACTAGCCAAAGGATATATCCCTGTGAACAAGCCGATGGGCCAGGGACGTCCGGGATGCGCCAAATTGCAGGGAAAAGTCATGGACGGGCCAGTGTTCCCCTGCAGCAAAGTTTCTTCAGCCCAAGGACGCGCTGATCTCGATGTGTTATATCTTATATCGTCCATTCTATGTCCATTCTATGTCTATTCTATGTCTTTTCTATCGTCTTTTCTACTGAGGTTGAAGAATAGAGATCATGTGCCCTGGCGCCTTGCCTGATCACGCCTAGCGCTTCCTCCCTCCGAGCTAAACTCTCCACCGAGCCCTGTGTGCTGGTATCAAAAAACGCAGTTTTGTCCTTTTCTCTTCACGACGTATACGACCATTCCCTCCAGGAAGTTCTCGCAGAGCATCGTCAGTGTCTCTAGAAAGGGTCTTGGGAGACGGAGACGCCCGTCTTCACCGTTCGCCCTTGCTGGGCTGCTCTTCGTCTATCTCGCCACCTCTTTCTCTTCCGCTCCCTTTAGACGACTCTTCTTTTTAATGACAGGAATGTTTTGACGACTGAACGGATTCCCTTCTTCTCATATTACCAGTGTAAAGACCGGTGTTCTTGGCCTCTGTTTTGCTACCCGAGATACGATTCCTGTCTGGCTCGGGGATCTCTATTTCGCTAATCTTCTTGATATCTCTCTTCTCTCCTTGGGTCTTTTTCTTCTCTTCATATTCTTTCCTTTTAACGCCCGTCTACGGACCGTTTTATTTTCTTTATTCTCCCATTTCTCGGCTTGTGACTGCTATTTCTCAGTCACCAGTCACCCTGTCTCTGAGCAGATGGCGTCGGGTAAGCGGTTTCCTACCAACAGCTACCCCTCCATGACATGGCAACCTGTAACAATGACTTGACCACCGTTGGATTGGCAGGGGACCGATTTTCAACGCAAAAAAAGGATGTTTTTGCTGACGATGGGGGCTTTTTACTCTAGATGCTTCAAAGGTTGTGCCCTTGACTTGTCATGGACATTCACGGCCTGTCCCTCATATCAGCTTCTCTTCAATTACCGAAGATGACCAGTACTACCTGATCTCAGCATGCAAAGGTACATTATGGACTGGTCTTTCTCTGCTATAGCACCTCGGTTAAGATTTTCAATATAGATAATAACCCTATGCTTCGAGATGGCATAACTGGTGATTGGTTAGTAAAATACTTCTAATTTGTGTAGCAACATCTCTTTTATAACCTCCAACTGACATGACCGCATCAATCAAGGATTGGGACATTTTTGGGCCACAAGGGTGCTGTATGGCAGGCAAGACTATCTGTGGATGCTACTATTGCTGCTACAGCTGCTGCAGACTTCTCTGCGTATGTTGTTCCCTAAGCATCTAATCAGTCTTATTGCTTACTTTTCACTCTCTGTCCCAGAAAGGTATGGGACACACATACGGGCGAGTGTCTGCACACACTGCAGCATTCCCACATTGTTCGAGCTGTTGCATTCCCTGTTCAAGCTGGCCCCCAGATCCTGGCTACCGGCGGCATGGAGAAGAAACTACGCATCTTCGACCTTTCTCGAGCACAAGGTAGTAGTTCTTCCTCTCCTACGTCGCAAAGCGGCTCGGGAACTGCAAACGGAGCAGGCTCAAGCTCAAACTCTGCCAACACAATGAGCTATGAAATCGGGCCTGGCGTACATACCGGCACCATCAAATCCATTATCTGGTACCAGGACTACAACATCCTCGTCACCGCAGCTGATGATCGGAAAGTACGGTGGTGGGATCTTCGCTCCCGTCATCCATGCGCGGAGTACTCTGTAGATGGAATCATCGGCAGCTGTGAACTGAATGCCGTTTCAACCACGCCAAACGACCCGGGCGTGTTGAGCGTTGCCGCTGGAAAGTCAGCTTACTTTTTCGACCCCGTTCAACCTGGTCGACTGATGAAGAAAGCGGACTTCTCATACGAACTTGCTAGTGTTGCTGTAAATAAGGCTACGAACCGGTTCGTCACCGGAAGCACGGGTGATACCTGGGCGCGCGTTTACGATCTCGAAACGGATGAAGAGCTAGGTATTTATATTCACACTCCGCCCCCCGCTATGGAGGTATTAGTTCTATACCGCTGTGCAGGTTTACTGATATATCTTTAGAGGTTCAACGAGGCCACCACGGCCCTATCTGGTCACTTAGCTACTCCCCAGACGGAAAGATTTACGGTACAGGAAGCGAGGATGGAACTATCAAATTATGGAAAGCATGTAGAGAGCCATATGGTCTATGGAGATAGGGATGGGAATTTAATGCATAAAATTTGCAGGTCAAAGGATCATGTAGGAAGAACCCCTTAAAGGTGGTTGGTTAGCCATGTAGGGTTACTTATGGAGAAACGGGGGTGGTTCTTGTTACCTTCAAAATAACAATACCACCCTTCATCTACATTTCTATTATTGACTTGTTTCTAATGATACTGTCTCTGCATATATTGGGATAAGAGCTTGCTTTCTCGTGGTGAGTTACGGCATACTTGTTCGTGAGTTAGTTGGAGAAAGAAACACAGGCATAGCTCTTATCAATTTAGATGTTTTCCTGTTATCTGGTTCCTATTGCTATCAAAGGTCAAAGTTGATATCTCATACAAAGCGGAGAGTAGTAAAAATATGCCGAACATCTGTCACAGTGTTATGCAACTCACAATTGCGGCCCGGGAATAGATTCAGTCTTTATATTTCCATAGCCGTACAAGCCGCCAAGTAACCCCCAAACAGCACGCCTATTCAATCATGTCAATGTCCTCCTCAGCACCAGCCGCAGGAGCGGGAGCAGGTTGGCTAGGCTGAGCGGCTTGGTTGGCATCGGTAGCTGCAGCAGTAGTAGTGCCAGCGTCGGCACCCGTAGCAGCTTCAGCTCCAGTATTCGCCTTCCCCCAATAATCTTCCATCTCCTGATCCAACTCTTCCTGCGTCTTTTTCGTTCTTCCTGTTCCACGAGTTCGGCTATCGTTGCCTTCTCTAGCCTCTCTACCGCCGCGACGGCCTCTGTTTCTCCCAGAGTCATGTTTCCGTATCGGCGATCGTTGACCGGGTACATAGCGATCGATGTTCTCTGGCGGTGCAAGGTTGGTATTGTTCCGCCTGCTCCGTCGTCCACCGTTAGCGTCTGCGTCTGGGCTGAGACTGCGGCTGTCTCTGCCTCGTGGCCTTTCGGCACGATCGAATAGGCTACCCTTTGGCAACTCGGCGGAGTCGAATGGGTTGCGGCGTCTAGGGCCGGCGTTAGACGTGACTAGGGAGAGACGGATTGGTTGACCCTTGGCGTTTGCGCCGTCGAATTCTTGGATAGCGGTCTGCGCATCGGACAGTCGTTTGTATGTGACGAATGCAATGCCTTCGGAACGACCGGCTCGGTCATAGAGTAGAGAGACGGAATTGACTGGTCCAATGCGGGTGAACAGCTCCTATACGGACTGGAGTTAGGATTTTGGGTGCTTGAAGCGTGGTTGGATTGAATAATAGTCGAACCTCGAGATCTTCTTGAGTCAAGTCATAGTGAATATTGTTTACTCGAACTTTTGACCCACGTGAATCGCTGAGTTCATTATAGGTTAGCGATGAAGCTTATATGCACGAGAGAAAGCACATACTGGTCGACAACGGGGCCAGAGTTGTATCGGTCGGTGCGAGGTTGTCGTGGGGGTCGGGAAGAGCGTGCTAGAATGCCAATGTTAGTATCTTACCCCAAAGAATAAGTAGAGGTAGAGACTGACTATCTCTATCATCTTCAAACCTGTCATGAACCCAATCACTACCAATAACGAAACAGCCTGTTAGTCTTGAACGCCTAGACGATTCCAAGCTCCGAAGAATGTAGTGTTGGAACCCTCTCCATCTTCCATATTTAGTACTCACAGGTCCAAATCTGCACGGTCTCCTCTGGAAGGCTGTTGTTACTCAGAGGAAAAGGACAAAGGTTAGCCGAAGGTCAGTCAGATCTAGTTGATATGGCCTTGTGTATCATATCGGAGAAGTGTAATTCTTCTTTCTGCTGGAATAGAGGCAGGAGCGTGAAATGCGCCGAAGCGCGGCCTGGGAGAGCAAGACGTGCTTCGGCGCATCCCACGCCTTGAGCCACACGGTACGGCTTTGCAGGTAGCTAAGGCAGCGATGGGAGGAAGAGGATGAGGACCTATATATATCAACAGGACCGCCAGGTTAGTGTCAAACGGCTTCCGGAGCGGGATCTTGTATGTCCATGTATATAATTGAACCGACCTTCTGAGAGTCGCGGTAGTTATTCCTTCGGGGGCGGCTATTCGCCATCCGGTCTCGAGGGCGAGAGGTATTCTACATAGCAAACGTCAATACATGTCTCTTCATTGCCATCGCTGCCTTAAGGCTCGAGGATGGACGTAGAAACTCACAGGGCGTTCAGCTATGATCTCATCCAAGCTCTGGTCCATCTTTGGAGCAATCGGGCTGTATCTTTTCTCGTTCAACTCGGATATTGTGCAATGAGGATGCAGACGCAGAGGCCGACAGGGTATATAGTGTCTACTCGTCTTCAATGCTCCAGCAGTGAATCTTCAGACCGAGCAAAGGTGTGTTTTTGTCCGTACTCTCTTGACCCTGAACTGAAGCCTTATCACGGCCTGCTCGAAATTAGTGAGCTTAGTCATCATATTCAACACGTGATCACTAACATCGGAATTTTCTGGGAGAGCAAACTTCTTCTGGCCTTTTTTCCTCCCTGTATAGCAGATAGCAGCTACGACAGCCAGCATTTCCAACCCATTGGCTGATTAAAGGCATATAAAGTCGCAGCGAGGGCTCAGCTGTTTTGTTTGCTGAACCCTCTATCATTTTTCCGTGTCTTTATACCGTCTTTTTGACCTCTCACAATGCCTCCACGATTAGGAAACGCACAACGGCTCCTCAGCTCTCAGCGCCAGATTACTTCCTCTCAATCTCCTTTAATATATAACTCATCGACCGCCCTCTCTTCGTCGTCTATATCCTCGCCATGTCGGTCTCTCCCTCAATCGCGTGCGTTCAGTTCCACACCCAGAGTCCAGGCTGGCCCGAGTCTTCGTCAGGAACTGATCTGGTGGTTAAAGGGACCTGGCTCGGTGTTCAGGAACCCTCTGCCCGGAAGCACAAACTATGTCAGCGCCTATGATGATAAGGGAGTTTTACGACGTGAGAGACATAGGCGGTTCGAAGGTGAGGATGCCGAGGAAAAGAACGAGGGCGAGAACGAGGACGAAGATATTAGCGCGGAGCGGATGGAAGATCTTAGGCCATTCCCTCTCAATCAGACCTTTCATAGTCAGAGTGTGTTGAGTGAAGAGTTGCGGAACGAGATCTACGAGCAGGTTGTTACTAAGGGAAACAGCGTTCGGCATGTCAGTGTGTCGTTTGGGATTGATATGAGGCGTATTGGAGCAGTGGTGAGGTTGGTTGAGTTGGAGAAGAGGATGAGGAGCGAGGTATGTTATATTCCCCGTTGGCGTTTATACCATATACCCTAAAAAAAAAAGAAGCGTGCATCGCTATCTTCTTTCTATGATGAGTAAATTTTTCGATTAGTCTTGATGACTCCCCTGGGAGAATGCTTAAGTCAATTTAAAATTATATCTCTCTGAGAAAGAAAAGATGTACGCAGTCTCCTGCAATACGCTACTTGATCAAAGTCACACACCACCCTTCAATTGAATCAGAAGACTGACCTGGATGCAGAAAAAACCCCTCGCATTACCATATGCCCGTGCAATCCATCAAATGGTCCCACTCACACCACTTGCCGAAAAGGGGGAGCTGCAACGTCGTCATGAGCCGATCAATGATCTCCCAGTTCACAAACTCACCGACCCTCAAATATTCTACCCAGTATCTGAATCCCGCAGGTTCACTCGCGTTGACGCTGCACGAGTATTCTCAGCAGCACCCGAAGTCACTGAGGACAAACGCGACGTGCCCGGAAACACACCCGAGGCCATCGCCAAGATAACGCAGGCCCCTCACAACATAGAGAGGGTCGGCAAAGGAGCGAACGAGCAGCAAGTTCTTCAGCCGGCGGATGTTCGAATCCCCCATCCTCATCTCGTTGCATTTGAGCACGACGTGATCGAGTTTCCTAGCGAGACCCGTAAGCGCAGCCAGCGTTACAATGACCGTCTAAAGGCCGAGATGGAGAAAGAGACCCTCCGCAAGGAGAAGAAAAAGGCCCGAGAAGCCGCTCAGTTAACCCGGGTTCAGCCTGAGAATGGCCGCTTTGAGTTCCGGTTCCGAGACGTCGTTGTTAGCCGCGAGACTACCGGGCTGGACGGCCGTGGTGTGAAGGGTGTTGGCCGACGGTACGGCGTGCCTCACGCAGACAGGAGGAGAGGAGAGGTCAAGATCCCGACCAAAGTGGAGGTTTAATGTATTACTATACCACTGTTCTGTTTCCCTTTTGCATTCCTTTTGGCTGTATACTAGGAGCCTGCCCACTGTACAATATATATGTCCATTAGCGGAATAAACGATCTTGGCCATTCCCTTGACTCCTTAAAACAGCGTCCGTATCTCTCTACCAGCGTAAGATACAATACTTTTTTACATACGTCCATACATCCATACGTCCATACGTACAATACTTCCATACATACGGAGTACGAACTGCAGCTTGCATAAATACAGGCTGCATACCATCTTTGCATACGAGCGTGCAACAGGAAAATCACCCAGGTATCCAAGCAAAGGATGCTCGCTTCTTCTCGAAGGCGGCCTTGGCGGGCGGGTTACATCGCAGGTCACGGAAAAGCCTTGGCACTCCTTCTTCAGGCCCCGGCGCCAAGCCCCAGATACCACCCGCTTGGCACGTCTTGGCAGCCCGCCTTCCTCCTGATTTTCCCGCCGTGTCACGGCTGCTTTTGGCCATCGCGGGCCTGCAGTTGGCTGACTTATGCTTATGCTCGCGGGGCGTACATGCTGCACCGTCAATCATTCTTTCGTTTCTTCTTCATGCATCGCCCCGATCTGGTCGTGGTTCGTACCGATTGGGCGCGTCGAGACTCCTTTCTTTCTCTCCCGGCTCGTCCGTAACAAGGCGTGTGGGCGGTCGCCTGCAAAGTCCTGCGCGCCGACTATATCTGACCATGTCGTGCCATGCCAATACTCCGCGGTGTTGCGCATTCTTGCGCACTCTTGGTATCGATAGTAGGCGCTGCACTGCCTCCTGCGTCGCACGTCGATGATGAGCGACAAACGAAGCCCGCCCAGAGAGCCAAGATGAGAGAAGAGGGAGATCATACTTACCTAGTGTAGATCATGGATCTTGATATGTTTGGTTTCATGCGACCGACCTTAAAAAAAAAAGGGTAGGAAGAAGAAAAGAAAAAAACAAGCCTCGTTTCATTCATCTCGCAGCGAGCGAACGAGCGAACGAGAGAGAGAAAGAATAAAAAAGGGGAGGCCAAGGTATCAGCGAAAAGAAAAAAAACAAGAACAGATAATCCAGTTCATTCGGATACACAGACAAGACCTTTCTACCCCCTATCCTATATCCGCTTCTTCGTTCTTCAGCCTTCTTGGCCCGCTGGGCCATCTGACAAGGCAAACGAGACCTGAGAGGTTTATCCATACCCCAGATCCATACACCTACATACCTTACATGCATCCATAACCCATACACATGTCCACAGACAGGCATACGCAAATGACCTCTTTCATGTGTTCATTCAGATCATCAGCCTCTCTGAGACGTGGATACCTTGGCCAGTCTTAAATTTCATTTTTTATTTCATCCATCTCTTCCCTTCATGCTGTTGCGAGAACGAACGCCCTTGGCATGGCGTATGGCTTACGTAGCTGGATCTCGGCGACGAGACGGGTTCGATGGGCGTGAAATTTGATACCCTGTGCTCCCGTCTGGGTGCTGTATTTGACACGATCGGCTCTTCATCATCAGCTCGCCAATGTTTTCAGCAGGGTGCGATTGGTCCGCTCTTGGCGCCGACGGCGGAGGGACATATAGTATGAGTTGGCATTGCGGCAGGTATTGGTGGCATTGCACAAATATGAGACGGAGGATGGATGCATAACTTACGCGCCGAAGAGAGTCGATGTGTTCGGAAATGACCGGCAAAGTCAAGAGGTGAGGCTGATTCAGTAAGAGGCTGGGCTGGATTAGGCTGGCTGGATGGTCTGGGTTGGCTGGTCTGGTCTGTTGGCTATGGGTGGCTTGTTGGCTGGTTGTGAACTGGTCCGCGACGAGATGAAGGGAACCGTAAATAGCTGGCCAGCAGACATACACCGCCAAGAGGTGATATCTGGACAAGTGATCAAGCTGACCTGGCAGCATGTAAGACACAGAGACGGATGTTCCGAGTTATATGTTTCGAGGTAGTAGAAGAGCCGTTGCCAAGAGGGCGTAGGTTGTAGTGCGACGATGGAGATGGAAGATATCGAGATGCGAGGGTGATAGTTGGCCTGTTAAGGGCAGGCATTGCACAGTTCATAGGGGCACGAGGGTTGCCAGGGGAAGAGACGCCACTGATCATATCAGAGCACATATCGAGTACAACACTATGCAGTGTACAGGCAAAGTCATGTAGCCAATGGTAATGTATCTCATTCAATGCCTCGCAGCAGTAGCTTAGTATAGCAGTTGACCAGAAACAAGCCCGTGTATAGAAAGGAAAGACAGCATTATCGTAAGGAAAGGCAACAAGTATAGTAGTGGTGGTGGTAGTAACCCAACAATCAATCCATTGACGTTAATATTAAAACAAGACACAAACATTAATCCTAAACAGACAGGTTTTTCAAAGGTTTTGTTATCAAAAGTGTGTTTTTTTTTTTCAAGTCACCATACCATGTAATCGCAATCAAACAATCAGCTAGACACGGAGGACAGGAAAAGAAAGAGAAGTAAAGAGAAAAAGGAAACGAGAGAACTCTCAACCCTCGCTCGGGGAGAGTATATTAAACAACGCCAGTTTAGAAGAACAATTTAGCAAGTTGGGATATTCACACAGAAACAAAAAGGCCAACCAACCGGTTAAAGCAAAAGGTGGAAAGTTCAAAGGTGGAAAAGGTAAGAAGGAAAGGAATTGGGGGCCGTTATTTATGTACGCTTGAAAAAGGAATGTTGATGATAGAAAGCCTCAGGGCAAGGGGAAAAGAGAAGGCAAAAGGACAATCTTTTCAGTGAGGATTAAAAGGGCTAGAGAAGGATGGAATGATGATGATGATAGGAAATTGGACCCCCGATGCAATCGTGATGAGCAAACATGAGCATAAACAGAAAGCCTCCCTTTGTATGTGTATGGTGAAGATAGGAAAAGTTGAGATAAAGGAAAAACGTATTCTTGATCGGGCGTGCAGTGGCAGCGCGATGATTAATAGCCATCACCCATATCAAAGCGGTACTGAGGCAGGTATTTCTTCTGAGGCGGGAAATGATGGTGAATCTTCTGCACAACCATCTTGCTGGCGAGTCGAGAACTTCCCTTGTTGGTGACATCAATGCCACCGCGTTCTTGAGACTCTACGCCTTTCTTGCCAGCCTCTGGTGAGCAGCATTCGACAGACTTCATGAAGCGATCGCCGATAACCTCGGCGATGGTGGCGCGTTTCGAAGGGTCGGGATGCAACATCTTCAAGAGAAGGGTCTTGAAGTTTCTGTTACCGATCTGCTTGAACGCGGGTCCGCAGGAAGGGAGTTTGTCGTCGCTTGGAACGCCGGTGGGCGAGGTGGCAAGGAACTTTTCCCAGCCGTTGATGAAGCGGGAATAGTTGGCGTGTTCGGCGTTGGCAGTGGGCCAGAGGTTGCCGCGGAAGTGGAGGGTGAGGTAGACGACGGCGCAGGACCAGACGTCGAGCGGACGAGGATCATAGCTTGCCTTTTTGGCCAGGACTTCGGGCGCGATGTATGGCAGGGAACCGCAGATACCGGGTGAAGAGAGACGAAGGTCGCCCATCTCCTTACCGCATTCGCCTCCGGAGCTGCGAAGGCCAGGGTGAAGACCAGAGAAGACCTCTGAGACGCCAAAGTCGGTTATCTTGATGTATCCGTCGTCTGAGAGGAGGAGGTTCTCAAGCTTGATGTCACGGTGGGCGATACCATTTTCGTGCAGGTGAGCGACACCACGAACGATCTGCTTGAAGAAACACTGGTTGTCCTTTGGAGTGAGATAGTTCTTCTGCACGAGCGAGAAGAGTTCGCCGTACGAGCAGTATTCCATGACATGGTTGTATCGCCCGTTGTGGGTGCAGAGACGGAAGGATTCGACGATGTTCGGGTGGTGGAGGGACTGGGCGATGGAGAACTCCGATTTCACTTTCTGCTCGTATTCGAGTTTGTCTTCCTTTGAGCCACATTTGCGGAACTCCTTGACTGCGAACAACTCGGATTTACTGCTTCCCTTGCGACACATAATCTTGACGGTTGCAGTGGCTCCACGGCCGATCTCTTTACCTCTCTTTCCGGGCATTTTGCTGCTGTTGGTGTACTCATCGCCAAGTAAACAGGTGCTGACGGAAAAGTCGTCGGGCAGGCTGGTGCTCATGCGGCGAGCCTTGAGGCCAGCGCCAGAGACTGCAGGGATAGAGAATCCGGGTCGCTCGGGCTGGTTTTGGACGTCACCTAGGCTTGGAGAGCGGATACGGGGGTCCTCGTCACGCTGGGGTCGAGGCGTGGCTCCGAACATGACCCTGCTTCGTTCACGGAGGCTGAGGCCGGTGGATGAGCGGTTAGGTCGTTTGGGAGCGAAGGGGCCCTCTGCGGCTGGCGAGACGCCGAGAAGCATGGGGTTCTGGCCTCCATGGAGAGTGCTGGATGGAGAAGAAGGCGACTGGGGAGAATTCGAGCGAGAAGAAGTTGGAGAGTGTTGGTTTGTGGAGGAGACGGATCCCTTGCGGTTGGACGGCTGGAAGAGATTGAGAGATAGTTTTCGAGGGTCCGAGCCGCTGATCGGGGTTGGTGGTGGCGCCATGGCTTCGGAGGAAGTACTTGGGCGTCTAAACATACCCTTGATGGATTTGGATGCCTTTCTCAGCGGGGAAGAACGCTGTGAATTCGAGGCTGAAGTGGTAGGACGCTGCTGAGGAATTGGAACTGGAGCAGTCTGAGCAGAAGAAGTAGTAGGGGGAGAAATAGGAACCGCCGCAGTGGAAGGTTTGGCGGGCGTTGATGGGGGCGTGGGTTCGGTATTTACGATGATCGGCCTCTTGAGCACCTCGACAGGGTTGGCGTGGACGTCGACGACCGGATCTCTGCTGGGCGGGTCGATGCGAGGATGATGGCTGTGGAAGGGGTGATGTGAGACGCTGGTCGGGGTGACCGGCTCGGAGGGCTCGGTGGCAGACTCTTCTTCTTCTTCGTGGATGACCTCTGGCAGGTCTGAGCCGCGAATACTCTCCGGCAGGTCGATCGTGGGCCGTGCTGGAGTTTTTACCTCGAGGGCCGGAGCAGGGTGTTTAACTTCTTCCTCCTGGTGCTGCTGCTGCTGCTGCTGCTGCTGCGGCTGTGGCTGCTCGTTTTTATCAGTCTGGCTTTGGCTGGGCCAGGGCGAAAGGTTGACGACAGCGGTGGTGGCCATGATCGTCGAGGGTGCTGGGATGAGCCCTGCTGGAGGTGGTGATCGAACAGGAACGTGAACTGTCTACACCGAGTTATGCTCAGATAAGTTTTTCACTCCCTTGCAATCTTCCTTGCAATCTTTGCTGTTGATATGGCCAATTGTGGTCTTGTTGCTGATGCCTTGACGTCTTTGTGATGTCTGGTGATGATGACTTTGGTGTCTTGATGATGGTGTCTTTGATGATGGATGGAGTTGATGAGGCTAATCTCTCTGGAGCGAGCTGAAGCGGCCAGACGGAGCGTGTAGGAGACGCAGAGCCGAAGCAGAGACTGGACGTGGAAAGAAACTGGGACCGGATAGCGAACCCATCAGACAAAGGCCAGATGCATGTGGTTGACGGCAGTAGGACAATGATGGTGTGGACAGTGATGACTAGAGTCAAGTGTCAAGTGTGAGAGTGAGGTGAGGAGAGGAGAGTCTTGAAGAGAGAGAAGAAGAAGAAGAAGAGGAGGAGGAGGACGTCTAAAGAAGAAGAGGGAGGAGTATAAACGGAAGAAGCAGAAGGGGGGAGGGCCAAGCAAGCAAAATCTTTGTATCGCCCGTACCGAAGAGCCCCGTATGCAAAAAACCGCCGTACTACCCCGTACTGCAAATATGGACGATACGCCCATAAAACAGCATAAAACAGCAAGTATACGCCCAGCACACACCAAGAAAAGCCGAGGCACGGCAAGAAAGTGCCTTGCCGGTGTATGGCCCGTACGTGGGGACGCCTTGAGTTGATACCGTATCGAAACCGACCAGCCGGAAGAAGAAGAAAAAAACAGCAGCAAAAAAAAGAAACGGGCTAAGTTTTGGGTGGAAAATCCTCCACACTTGAAAAACAAATACCGCGGGCAGACGGCGAGTGATGTCATATACGTACGGTACGATGATACGGTGATATGACACGACACGACGATGACACGACGAGATGATGGTGAGATGATGATATAGAGATGGGATGTTAGTGAGATAGGGGATAGGGGAGAGGTAGGGATAGGTGAGTGTGAGAGATAAGGGTGAGTGGTGGTATAGGGAATGGTTGACTCTTTCTTTTTAAAAGCTCGTATATACAGTTGACTGTTTACGGAGAGCTCAACTGCCGTCAATCGCTGAAAAAGAAACCACCAGAGCCAGCACAGCATCATCAGAAATATGTGTCTGTTGTTGTCGCCAGCCAAGCCTGTAACGGCCACATCGCCAGGCCCAGCAAATACTGCGACTGCCCAGTCTACATAGTCCTGCTTGGCTGAAGATCAGGAGTCGGCCACATCAATATCGATATCAACATCACATCACATCAGCATCAACCACAACTATCTTAACTACGAGATGGAGTGTTATGGAGTTATGGAGTATGGAGATGGTGGCTTTCGTGTTTTATAGGGCGATAGGCTTTGCCAACCCTGCCCATGTCGCGGAGGATAAGACAAACCATCCGCGCGGGCTTCTCGTTAGACCGCGAGGACTGCGTCTTGCGTGCTCGACGGGAACCGGTGCCGAAGGTTTATCCTCGAAACCCCTTCTGCCCCTTCTGGTATCCCGGGCCGTCTATACTACACCATTACTGCGTACAGCATGGTGGCTGTTTGCTGGGGTAACGAGGTCTGCCATGCGAGGCGACAGAGTTGGCACTAGAATGTAAAGCAAGGACGGGCGGCCTTGCTCTTCTATTCGACTTGTCGCGAATTTCCCAGCAGCCGCCGATTCCTGAACATAAAAATCGTGGAGGGGGGACGTCTATTGGGTCGCTGCAGGGAGGACGCTGATTCGGCGACGGGTTTGCTGGAGAACTCGCCCTGGTCCCTCGCCCTTCTTCCGGCTGTATCCTCGAGCACACAGACGCCCGTCAAAACACCCCGACTGGCTGGTCTACACCCTAGCACTATGGACATTCCGATATAGGGGATGGACATATCAACCTGGTATACGGAGGAGAGGACTCGGTATATGAGACGGGATAAGAGAGAGAAGAGAGGGTCGCGTGCTTGCTTCCTTCAATCGGCCACTGGACATGTTGCGATCAATTAACTAGCTAGCCGCCAGTTCCTTTCGAAATTCCCCAGCCGGCCAAGACAGAGGGAGATGAAAAAGACACTCGGGCCCAGTGACTGGCCGGGTTGGGATGCTTGTTACATACGTGCATGATGCATGCACCAAACATCAACACCAATCTACTGACTACAAGAAGACAATAAGAAGCACACAAGCAATACAATAAGAAGAAAGAAGAAAGACGAGGCGAGACAAGAAGAAAGAAGAAAAAGAAGAAGAATCCATGACAGAGGCACGGGACGCGGACAAGTCAATTGCAGTCAAGCTTCTGCATAGTCTCGTATTCAACGGGAAGCAGAGCAAAAGAAACTGCAGAGTTGCTTACTTTTCTCATCTCTCTGTTTGGCGTACCCTTTGACTCTCCTCCCCTTACTTCCCGACCGATAGACAGCCGCTGACACACGACAGCACCCAAAACAAGAAACAAGCTCGAACTAGGCGTCTCGGTAAGAAAGCGGCCTCTGCCAGCCCGAATTGCAATGCTTTTTTCTTTCTGGGGAACGTTGGACAAGAGGATCGCGATAAGCTCTTTCGGTGAGCTACCACACGGATAACTATGGATAGCTGCCTGCCGATACGAATGGGCTGCTGGCTGGCTGGCTGGCTGGTGGTGCTGCTCACAAGACCAACGACCGCTTCTACGTGCGTGCAGGTCGAATTTTTTTCAGCCCCGGCCGACAAAAGCACGCACTGACGGCCTAGTGCACTGCACTATTATTGGTAATATGTTGCGCACGCAGAAGGTTTCAGAACATGCATCCATGGCCATGCGGTGCCCGGAAAACGTCTCCAGCAAGGGGGCCCATCCATTCAGCGACCGCCATGTCAAGCGCAGAGGCGGAGAAATAATTAAATGGCGCATACCGAGTCCATCGATAGTGCTTAAGTATAGTCTCTTCTCACCCCTTAATCACCATGTCACTGCGAACGGCTGACGGGCTGGGCCGGCCACTTGATGGACAAGGCATGGAAGGGGGAGGGAGGGAAGCCTAGTCAGCACGGCATGGTTCGAGACATCAGCATCGCCTTGGTTACGGTGATTACTCTGCCGTGCAATCTGAAACGTAGGAGAGGTAAGGAGGTTTGGCTATTGTCGGCAACAAAGGCGTACGTATGTCGATATTTGCGGTGACTGGGGATAGCGAGAAAAACTTCCGACAAAGGGGATGATGGGACGTTGGGATGTCGGCCCGCTGCCTAATTCTACCTAATCCATCAACCTGAATACGTACCCTTTGCCCTGTCTGCCATCCGTTTGCCCTGGTTGTTGGCATGCCTGCTTCTACGCCCGAGGGATGATCGGAGGCGAGGACCTGTCCATCTCCATCATCGGTGAGCCATGACACCGACTCGACAACGGTCTCCATGGGCAGCATCCATAGCCATATGAACACATCATATAGGCCGGCCTATCAACGCCTGTGCGCCCGGCCGAAGCCAGCAGCATGGAAGCCATGGCTGCCATGGCTACCATGTACCACCTGTGCGACGGCCTTCACCTTGCCTATCCCTGTCTGCTAGACTACCGCCACTCCTGACATCGCTACCAGCCATGGATGAAGATGACCGGCAAGATAGGCAAAACACGTGATGTGGCGCTGGCCCCGAGACGATGGAAGATGACGCCAGTTTAGAGAGCAGATGCCATGAGCAGTGTGGATGGCTCCGATCTGGTTACCTTTGATGGAACTGTTGCAGTCGGGCGAGACGGACTCGGTGCTGCCGACATAGCAACCATGGACTACCAGAACCAAGAACATAAGAAGACAACCAAGAACCATGGACAACAAGACAACCAAGAGAACCAAGAGAAGAACATACAAGAGATGCATCCGAGGAGTTACAGCAAGAATTACAGCAAGAGTTACGCAGCAAAGAGTGAAGAGTGAAGAGCAAGATGTCCCATGGGGATACCCCAGCATCTTTCTTGCTTCTTCTTCGGTCTCCATCCGTCGCCGCTTTAGTAGTTACCCGTATTTAATTGCGTATCATGACTGTATCACTGCCATATCCTGTAAGTTATGTAAGATAACCCCGTAATGACCATACACGTAAGTTCCAGAAAGCTTCCCTGGATAGCGCGGAACCTTGGCCACACCCGCAGGTATTCTCCGGCCTGCCACAAGTACCTCCCCGCCTGCTCTACTATGGCAAGGTACATGGCAAGGGCGTGCTCAGAATATCGCCGATGAGGACGAGAACGTGCACGGTTTTAGCCCGATACGACAGGCCTCTTCGTAGGAAGTTGAAGTTGAAGAAGTTGAAGATGATGAAGAAGACGAAGTTGGTGGGAGATCTCATGTGCCAAGCACGCAGCATCGAGCACTTGCATATACCGATCGAGTGTTGTAGGCTTAGGCGTCCACGGCCGTTATACGTACGTTGGGAGATGAAGGGGCCGTGTAGGAGGTTAAATCGCGCAAGCGGCACAGTGAGCACAATAATAGTACTGATAAGACGACTACGCTGGACTGGACTGGACTGGATAAATTAAAAACCCGAGTCTCCCATGCTTCGACCATCCATCCGTGGCTAGCTGTCATGGGAGCCAGTCCCAAGCGTGCGAGGCGAGGGCCCGACCATTTAAATCAACAGCGCCAAACGCGGCATGCACAAAATTCCCCCCGGTTAAGGTTCTCCCTGGTCTCTTTTCTTTTCTCCGGCTTTCTCGCTATTTCATCCTATTCCAGACTAATGTATGGAGTATCCTATTTATATACCCTGCAGGTTACATAAGCATGTCATGCAGGGTGGAGAAGCTCGGACCCTGTGCTCCTTGCCCTTGCCCTTGCCCTTGCCCTAGCCGCTTTGGGACATCCGGTTGCCGCTATTAGTGGGGGTTGGTGCTGCTTTTGCGGAGGTGGGCAGGGGCTTTTCCGCGGACCGTGCGTCTCTCGTCCGAAAACAACAACAACAACATAACATGAACAACAACATGAACAACAAGAACAGCAACATGATATAAAGATATAAAGATACGGAGTATAAAGATATAGATGGAGGAAGACTTCGAGAGCAACGCAGATCTGGAGTCGAAAGTCTAATACCGCCTCTGCTTCCCGAGAGCGAAGTCGACCTATCGAGATGGCCAGGAAGAGCACGGCCTGGGGACGAAGGTCCGGGATGTCATCTGATACACACTCAACTAATGTTAGGGACCTACATACGCCCCCGTAATCAGCCGCCCTAGCAGTGTCGACAGGAAATAGATTCGATTACTTGATGTCAACTCCGTTCGAGCGACTTGCTGGCGCCTGGCACCGCGCAGGCAGGCAGGATGGTGGCTTATACAGCTGACCCTCGTGTCGAAGGAAGCGAGTGGCGATGACGATGGCGACAGCCCCTTCCAAGTGTACGCAGTATACATTACCTGCTTTCAGCCTGGGCTATATATATCGTTCAGGATGTAGGACGCCGTCAACGGCAAACAGGTACTCCGTATGTATCTGAAAGTTCAGCCGATGACCGCTATGACTAGAGGGAGGAGATGAGACAGCGTCAAGCTCGCCTCAGTTCAATGCATGCATCCCACGGACGGATGCTTAATTCTGGCTCTGTCGCATAGCTCGGCTCGTCGATAGATTGGACCTGGCCTGACCTTGCTGGCTGCTGGCTGCTGGTTGCTGGTTGCTGACATCTGCATTGTTCCATGCATGTCGGTGGCCGTTGGGCAGAGCTATCCGGCCTTATCCTGCCCTGCGGTGCCCTGCTGTGCCTGCTCTACCTTGAGGCCATGTCATGGACGTGGCTCGTTTGGGCGATGATGTGCCGCATCTAGATGGTTATGTCCTACGCTCGACGGTAACTTTCAAAGTTATGTGCACATATACGAGCATGTACAAACAGGGAAATACGAGATTTTGCTCAAAAAATGTCAAAATTTGCGAACACCCATACCGTCAACTATACATGTAAGAATACCAGCTGGTTCTGTATAGATGACGGTATATTGGATAATATAAACAAATAGATCGCGGGGGGAGGGACAAGGCAACAGAGCAGGAGGGAGGGGGATCATTATTCACTCATATGGAGAATGAGTATATCCAGTAGAAACATCCCTTTCCTTCCACGTTTCTCGACACGACCTAACCACGTCTGACCTTCTCTCGAGCCGCCTGAGGTTGTTTCAAGTTCAGTGCTTCTCCTCGAGCAGCTCAATTGCACGTTCACGGAGCTTGAACTTCTGTATCTTGCCACTAGCGGTCTTCGGGAAGTCTGTGCCATCGATGTAGAAAATATATTTGGGAACTGCCGAGAGGGAAGTGATCGTCGTTAGCGTCAGCGGCAAAGCACCAGAGCGGCCCATACTGAAATGCAGGTGGGAATATGGAAAAACGGGAAAGAAGGGGGAGAGGGAAAAGGAAAGTATAATGGGGAAATTCTCCGGGGAACTGGGCTTGAAGAATGAAACAGAAAGGCAAAAAAGAGACTGTGATGGGCATGGGCATGGACGTTGGGATGGTGACAGCTTCAGCCCAGTCAAGGGCACGGATTACTCCGTTATCTGCGCCGGGTTGACAGCCGAATGGGCAACGATGGGCGAGGGAACATTAACTCAAAGAGACCAGAGACGGGCCCTGTGTACAAGCATTCAAGCGAGTAGGACGCTAGAGATGGGCTGTACAAGGGCAGCTTGCACTTGTTTTACCACTCTCGTGGACTCCACATGGATCACATGGAGGCTTGCTTGAGGGTTGCACGGCCATGTTGCGAGGGTGGTGTGGGATATCGGTATAAATGACAGCGAAACAATTGGACGCTGCTGGACCGCGCTAACGTCGTTGGCCGTGGGCGACTTTATCAAGGTAATCAATCGCGGATATGTGATCACCACCCGCGGCCATGGGGTGTAAAGTATGAAAAAAAAAAAATAGAAAAAAACAAGGATAAACATGAAACGCTGTCCGTGATAAGGGTCGGGCAGAAGCGAGCTTCACAGGGACAGATAGATTAAGGTAGGACAAAATGCCGAAAGGTCAGGAATAGGAAAAAAAGAAACATGGCTGTTTAACGTGTCGATGGGAGAATAACCTCAAATAAGCAAAACCAAGCATTGCCAGGGATGCCTTGGCGGGTGTTGATCCAAAAGGAAATATAAGGGAAGTAGATATGGGCCACGCAAGACACGGCAACCATCCCATAGAACTGGGACAGTATTTTGCAAAGAAGATCAAGGACGAGCTCCGGGTATGGATGTTGGATGTTGAATATGTTCTAGCTCACTTACCTAGATGATGGCTAAGCTTCTCCCGGACCCAGCTTCTAATCTCGTCGGAAGTCACCCTGACTCCTCCTTCTTCATGTGCAACCACGAAGGCAGCAACGGCCTCTCCGTATCGCGCGTCGGGCACGCCTAGCACGGATACGTTGGATACGCCGGGGTGTGCGAGCAGGCAGTTCTCTATCTCGAGGGGGTGAATGTTCTCACCCCCACGGATGATCAGGTCTTTTATGCGTCCAGTGATTGTGATATACCCATCGGCCGACATCGAGGCTTCGTCGCCGGTCTTGTGAACGAGCATGTTAGAAAGCCGTAGGGTGTAGGATGCAGGGGCAAAAGGAAAAGCAGGTAAAGGAAAAACAACGGGCACTCACATGCATCCATATCTTTCCTTCTGAGTCGGGTATCATCACGGCTGCTGTTTTCTCTGGCGCGCCCCAATATCCCTTCATCACAAGGTATCCGCTGACGGTCAATTCGCCTTTCTCACCGAGAGGGAGGATTCGGCTGTGGTCCAGGGGGTCGACGACCCTCGCTTCGACGTGTGGCAGCAACTTACCTACGGTGTTTAGCCGTTTCTCGATAGGGTCGTCTGTAGCTGTCATTGTAGAGACAGGACTCGTCTCTGTCATGCCATAGCATATCGTAAGCTCTGTCAGGTTAAGTGTCTTGTGTAGTTTCTTCATTAGTTCTGCCGGAACACTGCTCCCAGCTGCAATTCCGGTGCGTAGATGCTGGAACCCTTCGTACGGCACCACGCCGTCCGCCAGGAGCTCAAGCTCCTCTATGAACATCGTTGGCACACCGTATAGTGCCGTACACTTCTCTTCCTGCACCGCTTTCAACGTTGCAACTGCGTTGAAAGATTCGGCTGGGAATACGATAGCTGATCCATGAGTAGCTGTTGCCATATATCCCAATATACATCCAAAACAATGGAAAAGCGGCGGAGGACAGCATACGATGTCGTTGGGCGTGAGTAGCATTCTGTCTCCGATTTGCACCCCGTTATTCAGAATCGATCGGTGACTCAAACATGCAGCTTTAGGCATCGACGTTGTCCCAGATGTGAATTGAATATTTACAACATCGTTAGGAGAAAGTCCCTGGTCGGGCAATGCCTTCATATCCTGCGAGAGTTCTGAATATATCGAGGTATATGGCGTGACGCATTTCAAGGAGGAAGTATCAACTCGTCCGTCATCGTTCTGAACTAATATTATTTGTTTGAGGGACTGGACGCCGGGAGATTCAACCTTTATGGACTCGAAATTCGGGACAATCTGCTGGAGCAAAGGAATGTTGGATCGAGGGTCCCGTCGTGGTAGGTTCACTTCCGTACTTATAATCAAATGCGTGGCTTCCAAGTGACTGAGGGCAGAAACGACTTGGTTGAAATTGAACGAGGGATTGAGAGGAACCTGATCAATGTACCAGTTAGCAATTCCACGTCGTTAACAGTCAGACTGGGAATTTCTTATGCTCACCAGAACCGCTCCCAGTTTGAATAGAGCGTATGTTGTCTGCCAAACGCCCCGTCAGCTCAACTCACTCCGCCAGCTTCACCGTGGCTATATTCTTACAATTGCATATTCCATGCCATTCCCCAACGAAACGGCTACCCTGTCACCCTTCCTGACACCGGTAGCTGCCAACCCGCGAGCCAGGGAGTTACTCCTCTTATCCAATTCTTCATATGTGACTCGCTGATTCTGGTGCCTAGAGATAACACTGTCCGATTCCAAGCCAGTTAGACCGCCATCGCCGAGTAACAGGGAATGCTGAGTATAGGTCTAACGCAGTTCTCTCTCCATGTTTCTTCACGGTATTTGCAAAGTAATCGCCGACTGTCTGCTCGAATAACGGAGGCTAATAGCACACTGTGGTTAGCTGAAGCTCGACGACGGCAGAGAAACAAGTCACCAACCTCCGACGGACCTCGAGCGTAACTCTGACCCGATGAATTACGACTCTGCAACACCCCCAACGGGCTTCGACAGCTCCATCTCGTTCTCTGTAGGCTGGCGATGCGCCTAGAGAGCTGCCATGGAAGTGTTGTTCCCCGCATAACTGCAGAGACGGACGACCGGAGCTCGAATAACCAACGTCGACCGGATATCGCCCTCCACGCTCACGCAGACGCTAACAAAAGGAACGAATATACAAAAAAGCCACCACTACCTCTATCTCATGATGTCGTCTCAACAGAACTGGAGCTGGGGAAACACGAATGTTTGTCGGCGTGGGCGGTTTGGCCCGTTATTTAGGGACTCGGCGCTGAGCCCCGAAGCATAGCCGAAGTATGGGGAAGCCTTTTAGCCTTGGTACCTACATTTTCACATGGAACCCCTGAAGGCAATAATGGAATATGCAATATTCAATATAACACTGTTTGGATTTAATCTACATCTCAGGACCTCAATCATCGCGTAGTTCGCACCTGCACCCATTTCGATGGAAGTCCTTTCTGGGGTTTTTGGCAGTTGAAGAAAAGTACCTCTCTAGTATCCAGTTAGAGCTTGCTTGTCGAATGGGCTGCGTAGAACTTCCTTCTCATCTCAATCTTCAGTCTTCTGGCGTTAGCTCGAGTTTTACCTGATGTTCACGCTTGTCGAGTCCACACTGGCATAGCATAGACGAATGGCCGATGTTATAGCTCACAGTAATCTCCTGCATCGGTTCAATGCGCATGGTTGTGACAACCGCCACAGCGAAACGGTCGTTATATACACTCGGCACGAATTTGGCATTGGCTTTGCAGGAGTGATTCAGGAAACGTGTCCAGTTCCCGTTAGTGCTGGTATCAATAAACGAGAAGTAGGTGTCTTCGAAATTTGAATCCGGAGGCACCAGTTGATCGCCCTGAACTATGTCGAGCTTAACTCCCTTCTCGATCCTGACGAGGGAGCGGACGCCAATTCCACGCTCATCGCTACACTCCATTAACTGAAAGAATGAAGGATTTATATCATCTCCTTTCCCCTCCTCTGCCGCTTTGCACCGTTCCAAATATCTGCACCAGCACACGTTGGGCGGTTTCTGACACGATTGACACATTCCTCCAATGCGAGCGTCTGTGATATCCGGTGTGTTGAGTTCCCCCTGAGGCCAATCAGCCAGGTTAAACCGACAAACAATGCTGATAAGAGACGCGTTTGGTCTGCGACTCTTCCATTGGTAAATCTCACCTGTGCTGTCGTTGACAACAACACTATGGAGGTGGTAGGTTGTCAATGGCTGGCCATCAAGGTATGCTGAGGATAATGTCACTGTAAGTTCCCCGGCCTGTGATATAATTGGCCACGTATAGTCCAAACCTATGCCTTGAGCGAACGTTTTGATGCTGGTACGGTAGTGCTGAAGGTCTGCCACTAACCTATCCCAGAGCTTCGGTTCGAGCTTCACCAGCATATCCCTGAATGCCCTTGCGTGCACTATGATTAACATATATTCAAGGTCTATGATCTTGCCGTAGAGGGCATACCACCTATTGCGCATTAATAGTTTGGCATTGTTCCAGGGGTCAGAGGCGCTGCCACAGGTGGTAAGTTGTGCCTCGTGCATACTCTGTGACGTTGCCGATATTGATGGATCCCGACTCCTGACGTTATTAACTATGGGGAGAAGGATGTCGATAAGGAGGTTCATCCTGCGGTGCTGTAGGTCGTCACAGTCGAGTTGATAAAAAGACGACCCACCAGCATTCTTTGCCTGCTGCATGGAGACAGTGTTCACTAGATCCTTATAAACCCCGGAAAGGAGATATTTCGTAACATCTATACCAGTCTGATCATCTGGTACCCCCCACTTGGAAAGCTGGCTTTCGTAAACACGAGGCTCATCAAGCTTCTTGAGTCTCTTTATGACGGCTAACGCCTTCAGTTCGTCATATTTTGCCCGTTTTGACATTCTAAGCACAGATCAAACTTTAGTAAGTTTGAATCTTGTAGACTGGTTGCACTGACCAGGACACCAGATAAGTAGATAGAGCGGGTGGAAGTATATAGAGAGGAAGCGTACCTCCGGTTTGAATGTCTTTATAGGGAGACCCAGCGTTTCTTGTTCAGACAATAGAGGGATAAAGTCAATGCAATCGAGTTATGATGAAGCAAGTCAGGAGAGCAATATCGCAGTATTCGATTTCTGGTTGAGCCCAGAGTGGGGAATGTGATGTTGCTTTTAGCTGACAGCGAAGTGAAAGGAGTTTGAGAGGCGAGACTCGCAGGTGAGAATATGAAAAGTCCACAGAGGGAATGAGAAGGTTTTATTTTAAGAACCTGTTGAAAATATGAAGTTCTTTTCAAGTAAGCCAAAGGGCCTTTCTTGCCCACTGTATGTTGGCTGAAGTGCGTCCTCTTGTAGGTGAAGAGGGACGCAAAAATGAAGGTGCTTAACTGAAAAAGCTAAGCAGAAGCTGGTAACTCGGGTAACAAGATGATATGATCTTGATGGAGGCCTGATATAACTTCTGACCAGTAGTAGGGGTTGCATAGCGTAACTTTCCGGTTGGAGTTTTGCCTGGGAAAAAGGGCCATAGTATCATAATCTACTTTCATGAGATATTATGGTATTAACCTGCAGATAGCCACACGCTTAACTAGTGTTATAGCTAGTTAGTCGTAGGCCATGGACTGGTAGAATGGAGTTGGATATCTAGCCTTGACGGTGTATCTAAAGATGTACAGAGTAGAGGTTGGAGATGATGACGAATGCGAAGTGGCTTCCCCGTGACCTGGATCTATAAACGTCTGCCAAACCCTCGTTCGCAGCTTCAACCTCTAAGCTCACCACCAGCAGGCGGCAGGCAAACCGATCATGGTCCCGGAGATATCAGAGGAGGCGATTGAGGCATTCGTGTCGTTCACGAGTGCCTCGAAAGAACAGGCAGTCGCTTTTCTCCAGGTATGTGCTGCTACCTGACTTCCAGACAACAAGATCCCCTCCATCTGCTACGCTTGAGATACACCTGCTAACGGCTTCATGCTACGAATTACAGCACAACAACGGCGATTCCCAGAGAGCTATCAATGCGTATTTTGAAAACCCGGACGACCCTTTCCCACAGGTAAGCGGATGCCAGCTTCTCACCACCGACGCGCACACCAGACACCTCCCCTAACAGCGCATCGATACGACCAGGAACCTGTTACCGAGATCAAGACTCACGACTACCAAGGCCCGGGACCCCAGAGTAAGCATGCGCCATCCTCGACCAGCGATCGAAGCTATAATGGACACTTATTTACCCCACTAGAATCCATTTTTTCTGACTTGTTGTTCGAGGATCGTTTGATATCGAGTGTATAGATACCGGTTATGGAGCTGCCCCGTCCCGTCCGCCCTCGCGAGTCGGGATCCGCGAGAAGAAACAGGTGGAGTCGACTACTCAGACAGCGAATATACTGGGAGACCCGAGTTATTGTGAGCTTCTATAACTATCCTCTTTACATGCCTTGGCTTACGGGAGGGTTGGAGTAGCGGATAACCTAGAGGGGTTTACGTTGGCGCAACGTGAAGAACATGAGATGCAACATGCGATGGCCGCATCACTGGGCCATGATCTGTCTACCGCCGGTCAGGAATCCGGTGTGGTCACTTCGGAAGGCTCCAAACTTGGACCTGCAAATCGCGACCACTACGAGGCACAGTCGTGGGCCCTGACGCTACATGGCGCTACGTCGCGGGAGATATGCTTGGATCCGGACCCAGAGCTACGGAAGAGAGCTGATGATATACCTGTCTTCCTCCGACCCAGCGTGGATGGAGATTACCTTCCCTCCTTTTTAACTATTCTCCACGCTATCCCGTTAGCCAGGGAAGAGCTCTTATGGAGGGATAGAGTATTATCCGATTATGGGCATGACAGCCAATGGTGGAATGGACAGCCGATATTGAACGCCAGTGATCAAGTGGATGTATCACAGGAGACAGAGACACCACTAGAGGATACCATTCACGAGACTCAACGGTTGATGGCTCTCCTTGACCGCACCCATCGAGCGTTTGGAAATGCGGATGTTTTGGCTGATATGAAGGCATTAAAATGCTGGAGACCCGATGACCGAATAGCTACCTTTTTCAAAATATGGGAAGAAATCTCACCCCCGGAAGATGATGAGCTACCGCAGAAAACCTTCTTCTCGAGAGGAGTCAAACAGTCACTCGCAGAAGACGAATCTGCAAACGAAGCATTTTCCTTGCTAGATCTCACGGTCGACAACAACTCCGCTGGACGAACACTATACGAGCTCCTCGATGGACATATCTGGTGCGATATGCCTGGCAAGGACCTCGATGACGTATGGCTAGACGAGGTTGCGCCCGTTTTCACGATGCGTATTAATAGTAGCCATAACAACGGCGGTCGTGTAGACGTGAAGATTCCTGCTGTGTGGTACCCTGACAGGTACATGGACCACTGCAAAGAATTCGCCGCGGAACTTAGAAAACGGCGTCTCGTTGTTGACATTGAGCTGGAGAAGCTGGGAATGCTGATTGACCGGTTTATGGCCAAGAAGGGAGGTGTGTCGATTGATACGATTGTGGAAAAAGTTCTCGCTGGCTCGCAGGTCGCTCTAAACAGCCCATACCAAGCTGATGGCGCGACAAAACCACCTTCCACTACCCTGGAAGACGTAGCCAGCCTTGTCGACCAGCTGAAAGCGTTGTCAGAGGAAATTACCCATAAGATAAAAGGTAGGTCAATCCCGATCAACTAATACAGAGCATACCGCTAACGTGATACTGCAATCAGAACTGGAGGAAAGAAAGAGACAAGCTATCGAGAGCCTGCGACAGCTCTCCAACAGCTTTACCGGTCCGCCGTCGTCTCCAGATGAATCACCACGTCACAAGTATACCCTTCGTGGCGTGTGCACGGAGCCACATATTTTCTACATCCTGAAACGCCGAAAGCAAGATATCGACCTGATGACGGACGATATCGCTGATGCACCAGCGTCTGACGAGTGGCAGTGGTGGCGAATCAGCTTTTCAGTCGCAGATGCGAGAGTTAGCTCTGGATCCGCGACACTGAAACCAACCCCCCAAGGAGACTCTGCAACATCCTCTCAGCCCGGCAGCAAGAGCGTATCTAGAGCCGTGGTGGCAGATAACGTGGATATCATTGGGTATACGGCGCGCCCGGTACGAGAGGTTGAAGTCCTGCGTGCTGCCAGGGAAGAATACAGCACCGTTCTGCTGGTCTATGCCAACGAAGATGCTATGAATTTCGAGGCCGCAGATCTCCCCGAACCATTAAAGGTACGTTAGAACCTAACCCTAAGGCGGCGTCGATGCTAACAAGCTGATAGAATTTCGTGGATACGGATAACGAACTATTCCGGCAAGAGCTCGAGGCATTCACAGCAGACCTTCAAGGGAAAGCAGACGGAGGTGAGAACGATGATGTCTACAGCACTGGAGCAGAGCAAGGTGACCTTTTAATGGAAGAGGCAGGCTCCGCTCCTCAGCCAGCGGTAGAGGATGAGGGCACCTCTGACAAGCCGCCGACGACTGGTAAAAACGCACAAGCCCAAGAGCAAGGCGTTAAAGGTCAAGAGATGCAAGAACGAGCAGGACAGCACAGTGCCAGCATCGTTCCACCACCGACGACGCCACGACGAGCAAATGTACAGCCCAAGTCGATGGACCAGATCAGGGAGGAAGAGGGCGAGGATGCGGACCGTATGCACATTGATGGAGGAAGCCAGGCTCCGGCGGCGTGAGCATGATGACTATGTATTTAATGTATGAATTAATGCGAATATACTATCCTACATTCTTTCGCGTGTCCTTGTTCCCTGTACTCCGTAGATAAGCTACGATGCCTAAGCAGGGCAAGGTTCAGGCCCCTGGCTTTAACTGTGGCTCAGTTAAACCCAAGCCCAAGCTCCAGAACCATCACCAACATAACATCACCATACATCACCACACAGCAACACGAGGGCGAGGTAGAGATGGACTCCGAATACACGACCAGCACGGCAGCAGACACCATCGAGCTCCTCGAGTCTCGCCTCCGAAGAATCGAATTCCTACTCACCGGTCAGACGAACTGGGCCGGCGAGCCAGAACAGATATCCGAACCACCAGCTTCAGTTCGAGATACGGTCTCTGCCCGTCTAGCTGAGCTGGAACACGGCCTGAAACGTCTATCTGCCCAAGTACCAGCCGTACAAGATGTGTTGAAGCTATGTAGGTCACCATACTCCGCGAACAAAGCTACGAAACGTTCACGACTAACATGCTATGTAGACTCGCGATTCCCTGACCTCTTCCAGTCTGCGCCTACACATACACCACCGCCTACGCTGTCGCCTGGCACACTGGCATCTATCGTGCTTTCATACGCTACTGCTTTCCCCGAGACTGCATCACGGCTTAGCTCGTTACAGGACCTGCCTATACCGCCTGCCAGCGCGTCGACGGCGCTGGTCGAGCTACAGCCGCGACTGGATAAGTGTCTGGAGACGCAGAGACGGCAGGCGGAAGAAGTAGCTGAGCTGAGGGTGCAGAGCACGCTGTTGATGAAGAGGTGGATTGAGGTTGGGCTGGTGGGCGGCGGAGAGGTCTGGGGAGAATGGGAGGAGCGCGTGAAGCTGGTTGAGAGGGAGGTGAGGAGGGAAGAGAGGGCGCAGGAGGAGAGATAGATAGAGCTGGATACTACATTGATATTGACATCGACATCGACTATGATTGTCTAACTTCTACCCCGGCCTGGAGGATGTCTGAAGAACACGACGACGCACTCCATCGAGAGGCCATAGACTCTCTACACTCGCTTCAGACCGTCAACTTCTGATGCATCATGCTTCCACGAGACTATTCTACGGCTACAAAAAGCAAAGGTGAAACACGACACGCTCAGGACGCACAACAGCGCTCGTGGAGCCGGCGAAGACCAGTCGAAGCCAGCAAGCCATCCCCCCAGCGGCAAACATGGATCTGACTTCCGGACGCCAGCGACTAAGGGTCTATTAGTTGAAGACTAGCAGGACTGACGGGACGAACCCAACCGCCCGTCCAAGGACTTTCCTGTGCTCTGCTCTGCTCAGGGATCCGATCGATCTCAGAAGCAGGCAAGACCCTGCCGTCCATTGGCGACCAGAGCCTCGACGAGCAGAACTGCAAACGGTGAGCCGGCGTCATCGATCGCCGTCAACGCACTGCTGAAACCTCCATCCCCAGCAGCCAGCCAGGAGCCACCAGGAGCCAGCCAGGAGCCAGGAAGCCAACGAGAGCCTCCGTGCAGGCTAGTCAGGGCCAGCTTGGCGCGCGGTTCGAAACAAAGGACAGAGGACACAGGATAGGACGGAGAGGATGCTGAGAGGAGAGAGGACAGGACGGAGAGACCGGGATAGACGGAGGGGAGGACAGCCTATCTGCGGCGTAGGACAGGCCGTTGTTATTCTATCATCGTTATATCGTTATATCTGTTGGCTATTAATAAAGCGTCCGTTATAGACTATGCGAAGGATTATTTACTCTAATCTCGGGCTTAAGTAAGGCCAGGCGCAGCCAACCACGGGCCCGCGCTCTTTTTCTCCTGAGCCATCTTCACTCTGCTTCATCTTCATCTTCAACTTCAACTTCGTCTTCATCTTCGTCTTCATCTTCGTCTTCATCTTCGTCTTCTCTTCCTTGCCTTCGCTCACACTCTCGCTTCCGTTGCGTTCGTTCTGGCCTTGCCCGTTCTTCCAGCCAGGTGCTGACGACTACTTTCCATCCTCGCCGTGCCAGGACACCACCATCACCATCGACATCGACATCGACATCGACATCGACACCACCACTCGACCGTACCGTTCACTCGTTAACTGTCCTTGACCGTCAAAGGAGTACGGTGTCGCCTTATCCCACTGCGACCTGCCAAGTATCAGCATCCGTCAATCAGCATTCAGGATCAGGATCAGGACCACGACCAGGACGCACGACCAAGGCTCGCACTTACACGACAGAGACCCTTAGACGGAGTACGCTCCAGCGTGTCCTACGATAGTCTCTCTGGTCTTGCGGATAGGCTCTTGGATGGTCACGTATCCGTTCTACTTCGCCGTATCCCAGATAACTACAGACCACAATGGCGCGCTTCCAGATGAGTAACCTGGTCGGAGACCCGTTTGCGTTGGCGACAGTGTCGATTGCGATGGTACGCTTCTATCTTTTTCCGTCGTTGAATAATACTTACTCTGCGTAGCTCGCTTGGATCATCGGCTTCGTCTCCTGCATTATCGCTGATATCAAGACCGACATTCCAAACTTCTTCTGGTGGACGGTTGCGTTCCAGTTCTGCATCGTTACTGGAATCGCGGCCGTCATGGGGTCGAATACCGCTCATATCTACAGCACGGCGGTAGGTTTCGTCTCTTGTTCTTTGCCGGGATGATGCTGATATGTATAGATTGTCGGATACGCTGCTGCTGGCCTAGTTAGCACCACCTTCGTCGTAGACGGACTCCTCACCAGCAAAGAAGGCGCAAAACAATCTGGTGGTGCCGGTCTCATTCTTCTCGCCATGACTGATGTATGTCCGCTCTCAAGTCGTGATCCCAAGTACCACCCGCTAACAACTGATATCAGATCGTCTGGATCTTCTACTTCGGCTCAACCCCTCAGTCACGACCAAGAAACTACATCGACTCCTTTGCCCCTCACAAGGAACAGCCAAACTACCGAAGCAGCAAGCCAATCTCACACAGCTACACGCCCCGACCCGAAACCACCCTCTCCTCATCTCACCAGCCACAATTATACACATCCGCCCAACTGAACGGCTTCGAAACCTCCTCGCCCATGACGGGATACAACCCAACCACCGCAAGCGCAACTGGCATCCAGCCCATGCTTGGCTCGCAGACCAACCCAAGCACGGTCGGCGGAGAGACATCGAACGAAGTCGGCCAGCCAACAGAATATCCCTACCGCGCAAAGGCGATATACTCATACGAAGCCAACCCAGATGACGCGAATGAGATCAGTTTCACGAAACATGAGATTTTGGAAGTATCGGACGTTAGCGGACGATGGTGGCAGGCTAAGAAGTCTACCGGCGAAACGGGAATCGCACCATCGAATTATCTGATCCTCCTCTAAACCAAACGAACAAAAAGCATATGCCGTTTTGCACAGTTAAAAGGTATCTAAAACAGTTCACCTACCTCAAAAAAAAATTATGCCTAGCCTGGCCCTCCCATTTTCCTCGCGCGTCTTTGGTTTAGTTTGTTTGGTTTAGTTTATGATAAGGGAAAAAAGGAGGGAAGGGAATGTGCTTGCTTCTTCCTCCTTTTCTTCCCCTAGTTCCATCCTCGTCTGCGAAATACTTTGATGGACGCGATACCCGCTTTGGCCTGCCTTTGATTGATGGGTTCCTTTTTCTACTTTTTTTCTCTCCCAACTTCATTTCCATTCTATTTCGTTTTACCTCGTCTTCATCCCCCGGCGCACATTAGGGGCGGTTTGAATTTTATGCCATGTCTCTCTCTATCTCTTGTCGAAATTCATTTGTACAACTCGCAAATCCACCCATCCATTGCATCTTGCATTACCGTCTACCTTCCTTCCTTCCTTGACCCCCTTACTTATCGCGTTCTTTATGACGAAGATTCGTGGATTTGTGACCATTTTAATGCCCTTTCCCTCGCCCTGGTTACCATTAACCAGCCGATCGACCTCCTTTTTCCTTTCTACCAGTGCTTGATTTGTACGTTTAAATCCATTTTATGTCCATGATATGGTTCCTCTTCCTATTCGTTCTTTTTCTTCCCCCTTTCCTTTCGTGTGGTTTAGATAGGTAAGGCAGTTTAAATAAGAGATCTGAGATCTGAGCGCCTTTTTCTTCTTCTCGTTCTTGCGCATGCTACGGATGCATGTATGTATGCATGTATGCGTTGGATGGACTAGCGAACTGGTCGTATCCCTGCTTCGCTTCTTGGTACTTGCCCAGTACGTCCCTGCTTGCATCTCATGCCGGATATATATTAATTAATGCCTGTAGTTCTATATGCTTGTACGTAAGCGCTCTTTTAACGGCGCTGTTTGCGGGTAAACGAATATGGGATAATAGTTACTACACTGAGATATTGAGGCTCGTGAAGTCGCATTTCGTTTATATGACGGTGCTGGCGCATATAGTCCGTACAGTGTCCATATAAATGCCGCCCATGCTTGTCTACTCCTGAAGATCTGCTCTACGACCCCGCCATGCCATACGATCCTTGTCGAGTTGCGTATATAACAATATAGCCCAGAATTAAGATCCCCAGCCACCTGTGGCATCAACTTCAACGAGAACATGCCGGCCTCTGGTTCCGTCACGGCAAGTTATATTTGTAGTCTTCTATTGATAAAATGTAATTGATCATAGTATCTATTCTTCTATATTAATGGTAATAATATCATGGTTGACTGTAGAACCTTCGTTGGGATGGGTGTGTAGAGTAACTTCTCTGAGAATGTTTTGTATAACAGGGCGTATATAGCCAGGCTGATACATGCACTTCAACATAGTACGGCTGGTGAGATAACATTCAACTTGCTGCATCTTTCTATGATAGCCTTGATATCTCACCTTCTCAATGAGCTCGACTCTACCTCATTAAGGACTTGTATCAGTGGATAGACCAAGGATAAGCAAAGCTCAAGGATGATTAGACAAAATGACAACATCTATCCCACCCGAGAAGAAACATGGAGCCTACGAACACATAGCATGGATCCCCGTATATACCCAGCAAGCGTCCTGCACATCCTGTGGGATATGCATGTATCGTTGCTCGCCTGTCCCGCGCCGGTCACCATGACATAGTACGCCGGCTATTGGGATCACTCCTCTCTCTTCATCTACCCTGGTGTTCTATCTGCTTCATTCCAGCAGGCTGTTGATATCTGACGCCGCGCTCCCTGTGGCCATATCTGCGGCAAATCGCGATCTCATCTGCTATGGTAGCATTCGCCAGGCTGATATAGCGCAGCCTTGGGGATATCGCGGCGCCTACCATCATCGAGATATCGGGATTGGACGTCCCTTTACCCCCTGTCTACTATCCCTAAGCAGCCTATTCGCTATCCTTATACCCAGTCTTACTTCTGCCTGCTCATTGACTGGGAGCTTCTGGTTGCCTTATCCTCCTCCCGATACCAATGGCATGATCTACTCCTTTTTGGCCCCCTATGCCCGTATTACTGGTTGTTGATAAAATGTCAAGTTTGATATATATAGGCCAAAGGATGGAGGGCTGCGGTGTCTATTCGTTGTGGTGGTACTGTACCCTGACCGTGCCTCTATGGGATGCCTGAAATCGACCTATTAGATGGATGAAGGTGGTATTTGGATACATCTTGATGTTGATATGTGTGGACATGGGTGAGAATGTCGCTCAGCCCGTTTCCATTCCGACTGCGATCTATATTGAGAACATGTTGCCGACGTTGATATCTACTCGAGGTGTATATATTGGCCTCCAGTCCTGTCAAGGCGTCTTCTATCGACTTATACAGCATATTGCTTTATATATTGCGCAATATACGGTCTTGTTATTCCTCCAGTCTACATGGAGGGCAGTCACTCTGTTACAGTCAACGTCCTGGGAACCTTAGGCACGGTGCTCTGGTGCATACAGCTGGTGCCTCAGATATGGCTTAACTGGCGAAGGAAGAAGACAGAAGGCCTACCGGCTGCCATGATGTTTCTCTGGGCTCTATGTATGTTCTGCTCTCTGTCTGAAGTGTATAGATAGCTGATTGTCTCAGGTGGTGTGCCGTTTGGTATATACATGATTCTACAGGTACGTTCTTCAACCCACAAGCTACCAGCGCTGACCAGTTGTAGGAAGTGAACATACCATTGCAGGTACAGCCTCAGGTTTTCACACTTCTATGCCTGATAAGCTGGGCCCAGACACTGTACTATAACAGGTGAGGTCCCTCTACGCCTATAGATGCACTGGACTAACCTCTGTCGAATAGCAAATATTCCAAGACCATGGCCGTTGCCATCGCCACAGTATCGGGAGCACTGATGGGCGGGACAGAAGTACTGTTCATCCTTGCACTGCGGGTAAGCTTGCCCCTTTATCTTACACGAGCCACAGTTCTGACTCGTATACAGGTCCCGTATAGACAAGGCACCACATGGCCCGCGCTGGTATTCGGTATCATTGCCGGTATCCTGCTGGTCCTTGGCCTGGTCCCCGCGTACCTGGAGCTATGGAAGCGAGATGGCCGGGTGATCGGTATAAGTACGTCTTGAGTCCACCATCTATTTTATTTATCGGATCAGGAAACCTTACCAGCATCCTATCTAGGCTGGATATTTTTGAGTATCGATAGTCTCGGCGCATTGTTCTCCCTCTTAGCTCTTGGTACGTGCCGCTGTCTGACGTTGAACCGCTGCTGGATGACCGGATTCTAATGTAAGGTACAGCCGCCGAAGGGACGTTTGACGTACTGGGTGGCGTCCTTTATATCACATTGTAAGCTCGACATCGTCCTCCCTCCACGCGTTTCCCCCAGGGGCAGAACTGACAGGTCCGAAGGCTCGTTTTAGAACTCGGCATAATGACCAGCCACATTATCTGGCGGGCCAGGAACCGAAACCTTCTTGGAGAGGCGAGGAGTAAAGGGCTGAGCGTGGACGAGCTGCTTGACGGTCGACGACCTGCTCGGCCTGCTCGACCTGCTTCAGACGAGGAGGATGGCCATATACCGGCCAAGTCGCAGTCGTAGGAGATGTATCCAAGATAGCAGTTCATAGTTAAACGGCGGCCCGGACCCAGGGATAGGGATCTTACATTTTACCTTTCCTTTCTTTTCTTTTTCCGCCTGTTCTACACACGGTCGTCTGCTCTGTGCTGCTCTGTACCGCATGATCGTTCATATCGGTCTACCACGATAAAGGGGCAGTCTCTTTGAACAAAGATATAGGTTCGTCTGCCAATCCCTGTGCGGATCAGCGTAAGCCCGATCGTGCTGCATGCCTCCACTGCTGCAACGGGCGAACGGCTTGAGATACGCAGCCAGACGCCGGGCGCAGCTAACGGGAGGCGTAGGAAAGAGAAAAGAAAGGGACGAGATCGTAGTTTGTCCAGGGCTATCTCATTGGCAAGCCGGGGAGTGAGACACCTCAAGAACGCCGACGCCCATCCCTGCCTCGCATTCCACATGTCATTTAGAGGCTGCTATAAACTGCGCATATGCTGTGATCATTCATCTCTCGTCAACTTCAATCAACACGATAACTTCAAGTCAACACGATCACGACGTCAACAGCTTCAACTTCAACTTCAACTTCAACCTGCAGTCAGCATCAAGCGGTCAAGAGAACTCAAGTTATAGTCAAGTTATAGCAGGCCCGCAGTAATCTCGCTTACTTCTTGCCTGCACCATGCGCGTCCTCTGACCATTGACCGGCTTCAGCTTCACGGCCAACTGCCTCAACTGCCTCCAGCCTGATGCCCGCCGCAGGCTCTCCTGTCGCTGAAACGATGCCGGCGGAGAGAGAGCGTAGGTTTTCGCGCTTGACGGCTCTCTTGCGGCGTCCGTCGTCCTCGTCCGCCAAGAACGCCTCCGTCGACTCCACCACTTCGACTTCGACTTCTTCGACGACGCCGACAACTTCGCCCATCACCCATATCAACAGCGCCAGCACCGAGAAGAGCGACACTGCCAGTCCGAAGGAGACCCCCAAGACGCCCTGGCACTCCTTCGCCACGCCTTATACCCCGAATTCTGCTCCGACTCCGACTTCAACGGCTACTGCTACTGCTACGGCTTCTGCTGCTACGACTATAAAAGCACGGCGGACTGCCCTCAAGTCGCCAGAAGAAGCAGATGGACCCGCGCTGAAGGGCCAGAAATTGGGCGCCGAGTCGTGGCCCAACCGAGCTCTCTCGCTGTCCAATCCGTCGCGAACCCATACTCCCACTCCCCAGGCCACCGCTACGGCTCTACGCTCTGCCTCCGCCACTCCTCGACAGACGCTCCCCGTCCCTCTCCCGCTCATCGAGACGCCCGGTCCGGCCTCGAATCTGCCTCTGGCGCGCGCGAGGGTCGTCAGCGTTGACGGCGGAAAGGACGCTGCGGCTCTCAGACGGTTCGAGGACTATACCTTTGCCTCGTCCGCGGGCCAGGACCCGGCCCAGTTCCAGAACCGCGCCCAACGGCAGCCCGTCTCCAGGGGAAGCGTGGTGCACTCTACCCGGCAGCTGAACGCTCTCGACGAGTCCCGCCAGAGCCTCCCTGCCTCCGCCTGCACCACCCCAGTACCGGGCAGAGTACCTCAGAATATCGACCCGAAGGCCCCTCGCCGCCCTACGCTTGCCGTCAGGCGTCAGTCTCTCGTCCCCGCCTCGCAGCAGAGGCTGATCAACACCCTCCTCGATCCGCCATACCCAAACGGCAACGGGGCCGACTACTTTGCCCGTGGAACGCCTACCATCCGGTTCGACATGATCAACCGAAAGGTATGGGTCAAGCGGCCCGGCTCGTCGCCTACGCTCGTCCTGGTCACGGAGGAAGACCTTGTTGACGACCTGCGAGATGCCATCCTCAAGAAATACGCCAATTCCCTGGGCCGGACCATCGACTCGCCCGATATCACCATCAGACTCGTCCAGCGAGAACCGTCCAGCAGACACGGCCACCAGGAACGTGTATTGGGGCCAGAGGAACCCCTCGCCCGGACACTCGATCATTTCTACCCGGGAGGACAGACTATAGACGAAGCACTCATCATCGAAGTCCCTACTCGACGCACCCCGAAGCCTTCCCCGCTTACTCCTTATACTCACCCGGACGATCCCCGTGCCGAACCAGGCGAATACTTTCCACCGATGCATATGATCACGAATTCTGCTTCGTTAAAGGATAACATGAAAGCACCACATCAGCCGTCAATGGCGGTTCTCACCACCGGCCAGCTGCCCGCTCTTCCGTCTCCGGGGAACCGAGGGTCATGGCCACAGCCTCCGCATCGAGGTAGCTATCCACACAATAATTCCCAGGGTGCCCCGGCTTCTCTACCATCACCCTCTACCAATGGTACGTTCTTTGTTTTTATACTGCTTTTGTTGAAGGTACTGCTTTTGTTGAAGAAAAATGTCGTTAACTTGGGGTGATTCACATATGTAGATTCGGTGAATCCTCCAACCAACGGGGTTGCCACAGCGTCCTCTCCTCCCTCAACCACCACCCCTCCTGCTCTCTCCGAACCAGCTTCTAAATCAGCCGTCTCACCCCCATCTCGCGTCTCCTCTCCCCGCCCCACTCAGGTTCTTCGGAAGTTGAACAAGAATAGCAGCACGAACTCCGACTCGCTACCGACCTCCCTACTCGACGGTGCAATACCGCCGATCAACGTCCTCATTGTCGAAGACAACACCATCAACCTAAAACTCCTAGAAGCCTTCATGAAACGCCTCAAAGTACGCTGGCAAACTGCCATGAACGGTCGTGAGGCCGTGAACAAATGGCGAGAAGGCGGTTTTCATCTCGTCTTGATGGATATCCAATTACCCGTCATGAACGGTTTGGAAGCCACGCGAGAGATCCGACGACTAGAACGGGTGAATAATATCGGTGTATTCCAGAGATCGGTCTCTGGTCCATCTTATTCTGCAACCATGGTTGGCTCGCCACCTGCTTCGCCCGCTCTTTCAGAGACACCGGTTGCACAACCGGCCGTGCAAGAAGAGGTTAAGCCCGAAGACATGCTGAACAAGGAGAACCAATTCAAGAGCCCCGTCATCATCGTGGCGTTGACAGCGAGCAGTTTGCAAAGTGACAGACACGAAGCATTGGCTGCAGGTTGCAACGACTTTTTGACCAAGGTATGTTTTTTTTTTTGCCCCTGTATTCACAGATCATAGCTAACCATCGCCACTCAGCCGGTAAACATCGTCTGGCTGGAACAGAAAGTCACCGAATGGGGCTGCATGCAGGCCCTAATTGACTTCGAAGGCTGGAGGAAATGGCGCGGCTTCAACGACCTATCTAACGTCTCCAACAGCGCCAATGGCAAGCCCAAAGGAAACCCCAACTCAGGCTTCGTAGCTGCAGATCTCACGCCTCGAAAACCCCACGCCGTCAAACCAGTACCAGGCAAAGCGAGCAGTGGGAATATACAGCCCAAACCCTTACCAGCCGCCACGGCAGCCGCGGCAGGCGTGTACGGTGAGGGCGCTGAAGCCGGTGCCGACGACTCATCGTCGACAGTCAACTCTACGAAAACGGTCGTTCTAAGCACAGAGTCGAGTCTCACTGGCTCCGGTATGGGAGCTGGCCCGTCGCCTGTAGCATCGAGGAGATTCCCCGTAGCTACCAAGGCGATGACGTCGAATGGGAATGCAAACGGCAACGGCAACGCAAACCCGCAGGCTTGGAAGAATGCTCATCGAAACAGTGTGCCTACAGTGGGACATAATATGTCTTAACTACCCTATTTCCGCCGTTCCATCTCCATCTTCATCTCCATGTCATCCTTTCCTTTCATATATCACTATCTAACTCCCTTCGTTCCGCCCGCCCACGTACCGTATGATCTTCTTCACATTTCTCACATACCTTTCTCCCCGCCTCTTCCATTTGTTTTCATCATGTCTATTATCCATTTTATAGCGCACTGAGGCATGGGAGAATAAGTTCTATCGTTTTTTTTTTCTTCTCGTTTTTCTCGTCTTCTTCATCTTCATATACCAGTCCGCCTTTATACCATTCGTTTTCTTCTTTTCTTTTCCTTCGTATCTACCTAGGACCGACTCCTTAACTGATTGATTGATTGATATGTACGTCTGGCTGGGAAGCGTTATCGTTCACGTTTACGTTTTGTAATGGAGGCATCTTACGCTACTCTTTTCCATCTCTATCGTCATTTCTAATTCTGCTTTTTAGTCATTTTCATTTTCATTCTACATTGTATTGGTTGATGGGTTGGGAGGGAAATTCGTGTATGTCCTTTTTTTTTTTGCCTTCGTTTTCTCTTTGATAAAGCATGGCTTTTGTTGGATTTTATACATCGTGAGTAAATAGCATCTATCCTACAGATGACAAACAGATAGTCAGACAAACAGAAAAATGGAAATGGAAATGATATTTCCAGATCTCTTTTGGTTGCTGTGGTTTCGTTTTGTGTTTCCTTATGCCGGCTTTCTTTGATGAGTCGTTCAATCGGTCAACCCTTACCAATTGTCTGGTGTGTGGCATGGTATCATTGGCTCCTGGCTTTAAATACCGGCCGCATGCGATGTCGTGGATAGTCGAGTGCGTTGGTCGGCAATACGGGTGTGTTGCTATTCATCTTCACTGCGGATGGTTCGCCTCGCCAAATATCCTTGGGCCATGATGCAGCGATACATCACTCAGTAGTATGAGCCTGCACCTGAACCCAACGGTCCGAATAGAAATCCCAAGTAGATTATGGATGTTGAAATGGCCCAGGCCAGCTCTGGTTAAACGCCAAATCTTTTCCATCAAAAAGGCATCAACCACGAACCCAGACTGCCGGTTCAAAAGTCCTGAATCCCCGTTTCTCCCTTCAGTGACTCTCTACCATCCCCTCCCTCTCCCTTCTCAACAAGCCACTCCGGCTCTTCATCGTCAAAATACTTATCCTGCTCTTCACTCAGGTCATCATAATCCTCACACCCATCCACAACCGCATACTCAAACTCATCATCTGCACCCTTCACAAACCTCATTTCCATCTCATGTTTCCACCGTTCAGCCCCTTCCTGCTTAGTACCCGGTATCTCATCTCTGTCTTCTGCTAGAATCTCCCCGTTCGGTCCACGGGTATATGTGAACAATGAAGTCGGGTCAGGATGAGCCAGGGCTTCCATCTTCGCCTCTGCACGCTCGAGATCAGCCTCTAGGGCGCCAGAGTGGCCTTTTCGACGACCTTCGGCTTCGCGTTCGCTAGATGTTTGGAAGCGGCGGATCAGCCTGTCGTAGAGGAGGGGGTCTGATGTTGTGTTAATATTTTTGTGGATGGCTGGTTTATGTTGGGGAGACGTACCGGCTAACTCTAGTGTTGGAGAGAAATATTCAGGATGCAGGTCTAGATATCTCTTTCGTCAGTTTTTTATCTGTATAGATGCCGGAGGGTTCTTTGGCTGCTCGGGGTTATGCATCTGCCTTTCAGTATGGGTTGTGGCTGGTGTTGAGCCGTTTGGTCTGTCTTTGCCTTGAGGCCTATCTAAGCCTGTGTTCATGGGGAAGAATGGCATTTTAATGGCTATTGGGAAGTTCTTCTGCTCCTTAGAGTGATGTATAGTTCAAGTATGGCGTTTTACAGTTTGATATTGCGATAAAGCTGCGATCGAATGCCAAGCACTGTGATGTCAGATCGAGCCTCGGCCTAACATCTTCTCTAGAGCTCTAACGTAGCTCTCTTCCATAATTTAGACACCCGGTAGTAGTTCTCCTGTAGATATCTATATCTTCCGGCTATTTTATATGCCGTTGTCTTGCCACTTTAGGAGTCCGGGGTAACTCGGCTTTTATCGGGCCTTTCTCCACGCGGCGGTTACAGGTGGGGTTAAAGCGGCGTGCTTCAGGACCTAATCGAGCCAGCATGGGGGTAGAAACATATTTATACCAGTTCAGCGTTGGATAAATTCAACCTCCAACATGATCATGTCCAGCACTTTATAGCGCCACGTCAGTCCTTTTATTTACTTCCATGGTTGCGGTATAGGGTGACTTTGCACGACCTGGCTCTCTCGCGTCCATCACCTTGATACGTTGTTTAGATGAGGCCAGCTTGACAACAACTTTGAAACACGGCAACCTGAACATCAGCAGTTGCTCGCCATGGCGAAATCAAAGTCGACTCCGTCGAAGCAGACGGCTGCGAGGAGTCCGGCCAATGCATCGGCTACAGCAAAGCCAGTTGAGAAGTCAGCTCCCCGTGGACCGGCGATTGAAGAGCAGCGGAAGGCTTCACTACCAGAGCTCTTCTTTGTAGCTACCATTGGAGCAATCGTGATAGGTCTTGCTGGAGCATATTCTTACATATCTCAGTTGACGCTTGCTCCTGTGTACGGCTCGGCTCCTGCAGGAAAGTATCATACTGCAATTACGCTGATAGCAGCAGGCGTGGGCTCAATAGGTCACCAATTTGTTCACAGATACGCCCGCCCGACGACAACACTGCCAATTCTTGCATTTTATATTCCAACCATTCAATTCGTCTTGTTCAAGTTCAGCTCTACCCTTGGACCTGTTTTGGGACCTATCATTACCGAAGTACTCACGTTTGCGCCCTTGGTTTCGCTGTCAATCTGTGTTCCTGGAGTTTTGATCCAAAAATTGAACCTGAGCCCCAAGCTGAAGCAAGGAATGGAGCAGGGAAACATTCTGGCCGCATATGCTCTCTTTAACGGTGCGAAGGGCAAACTTGCCGAAACGTTGCCTTATCATATTGGATCAAGCTTTGTGACGACAAGTGTTGGGCTTCAATTCATCATCGCTCTCAGTCAAGCTATTCTTCTACCATCAAAGTGGCTTATCCTTGCGCTTCCGTCTCTTATGTTCACGGCTACTTACAACCCTCATGTTCCACTACCGTATACGACGGACCTGCTCAATTCTACTCTCAAGGCAGATAACTTCACTTTACTCCATCGCCAGGAATCATTGACTGGATATTTGTCTGTGCTGGAGAACACGGATGCTAAGTTCCGCGTGATGAGATGCGGTCACAGCCTTTTGGGCGGAGAGTGGCTGCCACATTTAATGACCAAGGATGCCAAAGTATCGGACCCCGTTTTTACTGTTTTTACGGCTCTCGAGGCTGTCAGACTTGTCAAGAAGGATTCCCATAAGCCAGAGAAGGCTGATTCAAAGAAAAGTGCTCTCGTTATGTGAGTTAACCTATAAACCCCTCCCCTTTTCTGGTAAAAAAATCTAGCTAACGAGGTGAACCGTAGTGGTCTGGGTATTGGCACGACCCCTTCAGCCTTTGCTGCACATGGTATCAACACCACTGTTGTGGAGATCGACCCAAATGTACACCAGATAGCCATGGACTATTTTGAATTCCCTCGAGGGGTTAATACGGTGATTGAAAATGCTGTGAGGTTTGTTGCTCGTGCTCAGGAGGAGACTCCAATCCAAAAGTATGACTACATTATTCACGACGTTTTCACCGGAGGCGTAGAGCCACTGGACCTTTTCACTCAAGAGTTCATGCAAAGCCTCGACGCGATGCTGGATGATGAGGGTGTCATTGCTATCGTAAGTCTAGAACAGAATATACCCTGTGGCTGTTGTATTAGGTTTTAAGCTAACTATATAATAGAACTATGCTGGCGACATTGCTCTGCCACTCGCCGGTCTGGTCGTTCGCGCCATCACGTCCACGTTCCCATCATGCAGGATATTCCGTGATAATAAACCATTGCCAGGCTCTTCGTCTAGAAGAGACCTTACAAACATGACTATCTTCTGCAAGAAAACGCCAGGACCTATCAAATTTAGGACTCCGGTGCCTAGTGATTACCTAGGAACTTATTCAAGGAAAGAGAGCTTGGTACCGCGCCTTGAATTTAGTCCAGGCTCTTTCTCAAAGGACCCCGAGGGAAATACGGATGCTCTAGGACCAACTGTGCCAAAGGAGCTTGCATACTGGCAGTTCCAGGGAGCAATCGGCCACTGGCATGTTATGCGCAGCGTGCTTCCTGCTAGCGTCTGGGAGAATTGGTGATCTTGCAAGCAAGAAAGTCCAACGCAAGTATGTTGATCTATTTGGTGGTATATTTTCTAAATATACTCTAACTTCTAGATATGAAAAAAATCGTTACCTCATGTGCAAAAATGACAGCACTTGCAGATGTATACTAAATGACATAAGAAATCCAACCTTTATCCTGTTCACGTCCATGCGCCGCTTAAAGGATTGCCTTCTCTTCAGCAACAATATTCTCCTTGATCTTCTTTATATCCTCATCGCTAAATCCAATGGCCTGCTTCATATATCCCTCCACGCCTCCATATTCGCTATCCAAATATTTCAACGTCCCGGTAATAGCAGCAGCTTTAGCACCCGTCATCCTCACCGCCCCGTCTCGATCGCCCGAAACGGCTGGATGATCCATCAGCTTCTTTATAAACTCCCCTCGAAGTTCTCCCAGCCCAACTTCAGTAAGCGCGTATTCTTCCCCGATAACCTTGTCATCCGTCACACCAGCAAGACGCAAGAGCAGAGCTGCAAATACCCCTGTCCTATCCTTGCCAGCCGTACAATGGAACAACAACGGCTCCGTAGGCTGGTCTCGAATATGTTCAAAAACAATCTTGTACGCTGACTCTGCTCCAGTTCGTAGGATTTCTTTATATGCCCTGATGAACCCTTCTGCTCCGTCTGCGGCGGAGTAGTCTTTATATCGTAGCGCCAGGCTCGCGGGGCTTGCATCCTGGTTTCTGAACACAGGGACATAACGGCGCGTGGTACCCGGTATGTCTACGAGCGGATACCTGGCTATCTCGAGGTCGGAGCGGAAGTCATAGATGTATGTTATCCCCAGCTTGTCGACGATAGCCTTGCAGCCTGCGGGCGTTATCCCCGCTAGATGCGCTGAGCGATAGATGAAGTTGCGCCTCACTGATGTGGTGGGGGAGACGGCGTAGCCACCGATATCTCGGAGATTGTAAACTCCGTCTATCGCGTAGAATGGAGGGGAAGGCAGAGCGGCTTGGGAGGTGATGTTTGCCATGGTCCTTTGGATAAAGTATGTTCCTGATCGCAAATTTGTAGCTTGGTTCATGTAATTATGTTCCATGGGTTGAGATGTGTTCCTGAACTGAAGATTAGTTGCCGAGGCCCCTACCTATAGTTTCACCTTATTCGGATCCTTCGTTTAGGCTTTGGGATCATAAATTAGTCGGTTTTATTGGTTGATTCGTGGTATATTGTCTATCCAACTTTTGGGATGTTATGCTTCTGGACATTGATATCCCTAGATTCGTTAAATTAAATTCCAAGCAGTGAAGGTGTCGCCCAGCTTCTTCTCACATTTGTTTCTATAACCAAGTTTCACCTTCTCGTACCGCAAGCGAAGGTCATCTGTTCAAAGTGTCAAACGGGGCGTAATATCCCTAAGATGGCATCGCTGCCGGGTCGCCTAGGTCCATCCCGGCCTGAAAGAATTGGGGAATCTGGGGAGATGCGTTAGACGAAATGATTGTACTTGAACAGGCATTCCCCATTGTACTAGATATGAACAATTTCGGCTTTAGCCCGATATAAAGGCACAACGCATCTTAATATCTAGCGTTAGGGACAGACATTTGGGACATGTATCTCCATAACGAGACTTCGGGCAGCAAGACTTCGGGGAAATCAAGCCGTACTATAATTTGTCTGATGGTAACTTATCGTTGTTGGATTCTTCAAGGAACAAAGCTGGGAATCTGCATCCATGAAGACTGTATCACGTGTTCTTGATATAAAAACGATATTGGTACCTAAATACTTGGAATTTAATGTAAGTTAATCTATTTAATCTTCTAAAACCTGTGTGTTGCCCTTGTGGTTGTTTGACTATATGATAAACACCGAAGTCCCGCTATGCAGGGATAGAGCGAAGGTGGAACTCTATGCTCGATGGTAAATCCCCGGGTAGATCTTTAAATTTACCCAATAACCGGAAGACTTAAAGTGAGGTGGAAGGGATGTAAGATGGAGATTTGTGGTGGAGACAAGCTCCATAGAAAGCTGCTTGCTGGCGAGGCACCGAGTATATAACTATTATAAGGAAGGTCGACCATGAGAAAGGCGAGAGAAATGAATCAATTATTCCACGGTACTGGCCATTTTAACAATTAGAATCTATGTGGAAAGTGGCTATCTCAAGGACAATGAGGATTCACCAGGGGTTGATTGAATTTTATATGGTTCTTTGACTTGTATTGATGCCACCCTACATCTGATGTTCCAGTACGGTGACGCCTATCATAAGTTTACAGTGGCCCTTATATTTACCCTTTATAAGGAGAAGTCTAAGGAGTCTTAAGTGTTAGAGAGAAAATAACATCCCCATCTGATCCTACCAAATAAGAGGTATTAGGGTCATGGTAGGAACTTCTGTACTCTGGAAAGAGTCAGTCACTCTAGGACGCCGTAAATTGCCAATCGAAGGCTCACTCTTGCACGTTGATTGTAAAATCCTGCCTGGTGGGTGTTTGTTCTTGATCTGGATTGTATAATGCAAGACTAGTGGGCAAAGTTCTCACAAGTAACGTAGTAGTTGTGTCTTATAGCCGGCACCAGAAGAAGAGCTCTGTAAGTAGCATCCTTTAAATAGTCTAGACATCATCTCGGATAGTCTCCACGTATCTTTGTCACGGAGACGTGAACTTGACGGATCCTCATTTATATCTTTGTAGTTGGTGGGCATGTATCTTTGATCTGTGAAAGATGGTATCCTTATCAAGTATAACCAAAGCCTGCGAGTTCGAGAATATAAGGAGGAAAGACTGAAGTTGAAGTTTGATATAAGTAACTACGCACTTTTGAGGACTGTGACGTCATTGGCTCAGTGATGGATTAGTAAGCTAGGCAACCGTACAGCTGACGTTATATATTTCAAATGACTAAGCAAATCCACGCCCAATATGGCCGTTTTTTACCAAGTCCGGTGGTAACGAGGGCGTAACGCTAAAAACGGCCATGTTTATCAGAGCAAAAAGACATGAAGAACTGCGTCATGGTTGTAACCTACCACAAACACATCTCTCTTATTGTTTATAACAGGACAGAGATTATAAGAAGAGTTGACAGACAGGTTTGATCGGTGACGTCTAAGGTTCTTGTCTTGTCAGTATCAGCCATGGCGGAAGAAAACAGAGCGGAGATACAGTATATCGATGGAGTAAAGACTCTGGTTCCTCTAGGTACGGAGTTGTCTTTGTCTTGATTCTTCTTCCTTGAGTTTTCTCCCTTGAGTCTTCCTTGAGTCTTCCTTGACTACCCAGGCTCTAGGATATATCCATGGATGAGCCTTTTTTTTAGCTTCCAATGTGAGACCTCTGCTAACCACGGTGAGCAAGGTCAGAAAACAACCCGGAAGTCATGTCCCACCTAATCCATGAGCTGGGCGTGTCTCCCAAGCTAGGGTTCTACGATGTCTACAGCATCGATGATCCGGACCTGTTGGCCTTCATCCCTCGTCCGGTGTACGGCCTCATCTTCATCTGCCCTCATGATGTCTATGTCCGTACTCGCGAGAGTATGGACACCGACAACATGCCTGAATACACGGCCTCAGGGCCAAACGAGCCCGTCATGTGGTTTCGACAGACCATCAAGAATACCTGCGGGCTGATGGCCCTGATCCATTGCATCAGCAACGGGGAGGCGAGGGAATATATCCCGGAAGGATCTGAGCTGGACAAGCTGTTCAAGACAGCCGTGGATCTGGCTCCAACTGAACGAGCCCAGTTGCTGTACGACTCGACCTTGCTGGAAAGGGCACATCGTTCGGCGGCGAAGAGAGGAGACAGCTCTGTGCCGGCACCGGACGATAAATGCGGTTATCATTATATCTGTTTCGTGAAGGGTGCGGACGGCCATCTGTGGGATCTGGAGGGAGGGGTGAAGGGTCCGATTGATCGAGGGCTGCTGGAGGACGGTCAGGACGGGTTGAGCGAGAGAGCTCTCGAGCTTGGGGTTCGAGCGTTTCTCAAGCATCAGAGCGATATAGGGCAGGGAGTCGACGCATCTGGCTTCAGCATTGTGGCTCTAGCACCGAGCATGGATTGAGGGAGTTTTGATTCAATTCTACCAGGTATCTCCGCGCCCTTCCAGGTCGGCTAGCCCGGCTAGTCGTTGTGTTGGGTCGACCGCTATATGATATGTTTCCTTATAGCAGGCAGTTTATTAGACATAACCGTGCCCGTCAACCAGGTTGATCCCAACTTCCACTGCATGCCAAAAGCCTATAGGAAGCCCGCCAGAAGTATAAAATACCCGATCCATGTGACATGACGGGCGTGCTTGATATATCGTGCATATTATCCGAGCTCGCTCAAGTCCTCCGTACAGAGTAAACCTTCCAGAAACACTGTAGATATTAACTCGCAACCTTTCTTACTGAGTACTTTGGGTTTGTCTGGGTAAAAGACCTTTCTTTTTCTTCTTTCTATCATATTATATCATATATTAGCGTTTCCCAGCGTTTTTATCTATGGAGCATGCCCGAAACCTTCCGCAAAGATCTGTCACGTGAAGCGCATATCTCAACCTCCACAAGGTCGCGATGTCGTTTTGCTCAGTGTCAGTTCTCTTTGCAACTTGCTGTCCAACGTCCCACCGGCTGAATGCAGAATTGCAAGGGGTTTGGCCGTCTCTCGAGGCGATATACAATGCCCCACCGTCCAGCGGGCTGTCACGCTGGCAGAGGGCCGGGTCTAGCGAGGGTCCTTCATCCTTCTCGCATTTCTTTTAGGCAGTACGCCCCGGACGCAGGGCCATAGCAGCGCTGCCAGACGCGACAGGGGTGCAGGATGAAGAGGCAGGCGAGACGGCGAGGACGGCGAGACATCGCACAGCCAGAGGCTGAAGGGTTACCACCATCCAGATCCGCCTTAGCTGCGATTATTGCTAACTTCCAAGGCCAATTAGCAGCCCGCGTCCTCACCAGGGGACCCTAAGTCTTAGTGCTGCTGATCCCTCCCAACTCTATGGAGAACGAGCTGCTGCAAGCCTATTTGTCGCTCGCCTTCTGGAAAGGCACAAGAGACCGCGGGCCCTGCAATCAGAAATCAGGCGTGGGGAGATCTCCACAACGCCCCAATAACTTGGCATTGTAACCCTTCCCTTTCCCCATGCCAACCCACGATAACGAAGGGGAAGAAAAAAGCTCCCCTGGTCAGCAAACACGGCATCGGCTGCGCTGTCCCCAGTCGAATGGCCTCATCTCCCCTCTGCTTGACGTGCCGTTCCACTTAGGCGGCTGCCAAAACATTGCTAGGCGGATGGGTTCTACAGCGTTATTTCGGTACGGTTGCCACCCAGAAAATGCTTCCATTGGCAGTCCGTCAGGAACCACTCTTGCATCCGCAATGGCCGGCGCGCCCTAGATCTAAGCGTATATTCTCGTATCACTCAAGTCGAAGCTCCATTTCCCGCATCTGCCCGCGAAAAAGCTATAGACAGGCTTGATTGTTGAGATGAAGTCGGGCCTCTAGGCCAAGGCCAACTCGAGAATCGATTTGCTAATAATAAATCAAGCGTTTTTTCCCCGAGCTCTCTCGTATCGGCTAATTGCATCTCCATTTCCCTTTTCGCCATATCGTATCAGTATCCTGCATCTCATCCCTGGCATTGCTCTTTATAATCTCCGGGGGTGAGGGACCCGAGCAGATATGCCTTGGTTGCGGTGGGAGCTAACCTCGACTGCGCAGTCTCCACGAGCTAAGCAGTTTTACTCCGCCGGTGATCCATTCTTCCATTCTTCCGTTGCTCCATTGAGCAGAGCGGCGATAAGGATAATTCCAACCGGCAGAATTGTCAGCAAAAAGTCCATCCAACACTTTCGGGCATGAACTCGATCCTTAACGTGGTTAGCTTGACAATGCGGAATGGAGGATGATAGGAGAGGGGTAATCCTGCCCCGGCTTTCCTTTCTTCTCCAGATTGGAAATCCAAGGGTACATCCCAGCCTGGGGAACGAATGACCAGGTCGAATCCCACGGGGTGATGCAAAAAAAACTGGGGCAACCTTGAGGTTCCGCTGAAAAAGCAAAAACGAGAACCGAAGCTCATAGAACATGAGTAGGCAGAGTCCATACGAAGTGGTAATGTTTATTTGATTTGATTGACGAGCTAACTGGGGCCGCAAAAGTATTAAATGCGAAGGGTACCGCCGACCTTTCTCCCGTCTCTTTTCTCTTTTCCCTTCTCTCCAGTGACGACTTCCAGAATCTCTTTTGACCTTCTGGCTCTTGTATCACGCAGTCAAAGAGAGAAGCTATTAGATTAGCTCCATTCACAATGGCGGGAGCCAAATGGTTGATTGCCTCCCTGGCGTTTGCTTCGTCAGGGTTGGCCTTCACCCCAGAGTAAGTAGATCCGTGGATCTCGATCATCTCTAGATTTCGCAGACAGGATGTTAATCAATTCTGCAGGAACTTCATCTCTGCCCCACGAAGAGGAGAGGCCATCCCAGACCCCAAGGGAGTAAGTAGCTACCTATATTTGCATGCATTAAAGATTTGGAGCTAACATGGTTTGCAATTGTAGCAACTCGCTGTCTTCCACGTCTCCAAGTATAACTTCGACAAGAAGGACCGTCCCTCAGGATGGAACCTTATGGACCTCAAGACTGGAGCCATCAGCATTCTCACCACTGACCCCGATGTTTCTGAGATCACCTGGCTCGGTGAGGGTACCAACGTCCTCTACGTCAACGGTACCGACTCAGTCAAGGGAGGAGTTGGAATTTGGATCTCCGACGCCAAGAACTTCGGCAACGCGTGAGTGACCCCTTGAATGGAAAATATATTGGTCTATTATTTACAATTTGCAACAGATACAAGGCCGGTTCCATCTCTGGACCATTCTCGGGCTTCAAGCTTGCCAAGTCTGGTGACAAGATCAACTTCGTTGGTTACGGTCAGTCCACCACCAAGGGTGACCTTTACAACGAGGAGGCCATCGAGAAGCCAATCACTTCTGCTCGTATCTACGACAGCCTCTTTGTCCGTCACTGGGATGCCTACGTCGGCACCCAATTCAACGCCGTCTTCTCCGGTGCCCTCTCCAAGAACGGTGGCAAGTACACCTTCGACGGAAAGCTGAAGAACCTCGTTCAGCCCGTCAAGTACGCCGAATCCCCCTACCCACCATTCGGCGGATCCGGTGACTACGACCTCTCCCCCGATGGCAAGACCGTTGCCTTCATGAGCAAGGCCCCAGAGCTTCCAAAGGCCAACCTCACCACCAGCTACATCTTCACCGTCCCACATGACGGTTCCCGCCTTGCTGAGGCAATCAACGTCCGTGGAGGCGCTCGCACTCCAAAGGGAATTGAGGGTGCCTCCTCCAGCCCAGTCTTCTCCCCTGACAGCAAGAGAATTGCCTACCTCCAGATGGCCACCAAGAACTACGAGTCTGACCGACGTGTCATCCACGTTGCTGAGGTTGGCACTAACAAGCCCGTCCAGAGAATTGCCAGCAACTGGGACCGATCTCCCGAATCCATCAAGTGGTCTTCCGATGGCCGAACTCTCTACGTCACTGCTGAAGAGCACGCCACCGGCAAGCTCTTCACCCTGCCCGCTGATGCTCGTGACAGCCACAAGCCTGAAGCTGTCAAGCACGATGGCTCCGTCACCGCATACTACTTCATCGGTAGCTCCAAGGCCGTCCTCGTGTCCGCTAACTCCCTGTGGTCTAACGCTCTCTACCAAATTGCTACCCCCGGCCGTAACTTGAAGAAGCTCTTCTACGCTAATGAGCACGATCCTGAGCTCAAGGGTCTTGGTCCAAAGGACATTGAGCCTCTCTGGGTTCAGGGTGCCCGCACCAAGGTTCACTCTTGGATCGTCAAGCCAACTGGCTTCGATAAGAACAAGGTTTACCCACTTGCTTTCCTCATCCACGGTGGTCCTCAGGGATCTTGGGGTGACGGCTGGTCCACCCGCTGGAACCCAAGAGTTTGGGCTGATCAGGGATACGTTGTCATTGCTCCTAACCCAACTGGTAGCACTGGTTTCGGCCAGCAGTTCACCGACGACATCACCAACGACTGGGGTGGTGCTCCATACAAGGACCTCGTCGCCATCTGGGAGCACGTCCGTGACAACCTCAAGTACGTTGACACCGTCAACGGTATTGCTGCCGGTGCCTCTTTCGGTGGATTCATGGTCAACTGGATCCAGGGACAAGATCTCGGCAGAAAATTCAAGGCCCTCGTTTCCCACGACGGAACCTTCGTTGGATCTTCCAAGATCGGAACTGATGAGCTCTTCTTCATCGAACACGACGTATGTATTCACCGTTAAAAGCTCAGCCACATTTTATAGTATGCCTTGCTAACTTGTATTGATATTTAGTTCAACGGTACCTTCTACGAGGCCCGTCAAAACTACGACAGATGGGACTGCTCCAAGCCTGAGTTGGTTGCCAAATGGGGCACTCCTCAGCTCGTTATCCACAGCGACTACGACTTCCGTCTCTCTGTTGCTGAAGGTGTTGGTCTCTTCAACGTCCTCCAGGAGAAGGGTGTTCCCAGCCGTTTCTTGAACTTCCCCGATGAGTCCCATTGGGTCACCAAACCAGAGAACTCTCTCGTCTGGCATCAACAGGTCCTTGGATGGATCAACATGTACTCCGGCATTAACAAGAGCAACCCTGACTCTATTAAGCTTTCGGATACCAAGGTTGAGGTCATCGACCACGAGGCCGGCTCTACCTTCAAGTACTAGATTCTTTTCACTTAACGCAGACCATCTGATGTCATGTCTTTACTAGCAATGCAAATATTGTAATATTTTTTCACATCTGACTACTTTCTTAAAACCAACGGCCCTCAAAAGGCCAGTCCAACTGTTGTATACTGTTGTGTATTTAATAAGTGAGTAACAACACAATGACCATCATTTTTAACCATGCACTATATGGCGTTAAAAGTCTAACCGACGTATGGATTGGCAGTAGGTTATCGAGATAGAAGTATAGATGAGCAGCATGATCTCCCATAATGAGAAATTAATGTACATTTAATTCCTCTGGTTGAATCTATGTACTTGAAAATGGGTATCGTACAAAGCAGTGATAGGTAAACAGCAACGCAACGCAACAAAGGAAAACAATTAGCAAGTTAGTCTGCATGAAGTGTATATAAACCAATGCATCAAGAAGGGTTGGAAGCAAGAAGAAGCTGCACTCGTAGTGGTAGTATACAGCTGACAATGATCGGACGCGAAGGATAGGAGCTTCATGAAGGTGTATCCCAAAGCCTTAAAAGGTATCTCTCGTCATCATATTATCCGGAAAATCTAGTACGAGCAATCATATTGAGATTGATTAAGATGCGGCGTTCGACCTTGGGCTGCCGCCGCTAGATTTCTTAACTAGATCTGCGAAAAAGGTAGCTAGCCCTTGATTGGCGAGCTTCCCATCACTAGCTTGTCCGAGAGGCGGTATTCCCGGAGATGTCGGTCCACCAAGCGGCGTGGGCGACACGGAGCCGCTTCCACCAGCTGCACGGCTAGCTTCTCTCTCCTAAGAGTGGTTATTAGTAACTGGGTGAATATCAAAGGAGAAAGGAGAAACGGGGTAGCTTACTTTTAATCTCCTTAGCATGTCATCCGCATCAACTTGGATACCGCCCATATTAAACTGGACAGGTCCAATGTGCTCGTTTACTCGGTTCATGTCGTCCATTCCTATCATCATCTCTGCATCTTTGATGATACCTCCTCCCTTGCGCATTTGTCTTTCTTGCTTCTCGTCCTCTGCTTTGAGCTGTTCCAGCACTTCAAATTGCTCCGTTAGGAAAGCCTGGGAATCGACCGTCACTATCTCGATCTGGCTACCTTCCGACTGCCTAGCGCGAGAGACGGATGCGCCGCCTTTGGGATCCTGGATGGTTTGTTCGTAGATAGTTACAGCGCTGGTTCCAGATTCTAGCTCATCTGTCTCCTGTCGTTCTTCATCGTCTGCGTGGCGAGATGGTTTAAAAGATTCCGGGGGTTCTTGGATTTCGATGGACCAGCTCGTCCCAACACCTTCAATATTGAATCCTTCTCTGATAATCCGTATCTTTCCCCATGAGTCCCAGTTTGATGGCACTAATATCTTATCTCTATCGATGACATTGTGTTTAAGAGATTGCCGTTTGAGCAGAGAATGAATGCCCAGCGAGGACTGTATCAAGCTTTGTAGTGAGTTGGCCAAGAAACGTGTGGTGTATATTAAAGATGATCCATCTAAGTAGCCAAATCAGTCGGTTAGCAAAGTAGAAAGATTATAGCCAGGGGACGATGGTAGCTCACGCTTAAGAAGTATTGTTCGCATGAACTGTAGAATGAAGTCGAACTCTTCTTCTCTCCATCCATGGTCCTTTTCTAGCTGTTCGATCTTCTCTGCCTATTTCAGTAGAAACAATCGATTTTAGCGCTGCGGACCACCTCACTGGTAGAAAAGAAAGGGGAAACATACCCCTTGACAAACAACACAAGTGGGAATACCCAGCCCTTCATCCCACTCGCCTGGCCCCAACGGTATCGATGATACGGGGCCAGATCCGGCAACATGTGAAGGGTCCAATCCTCTTCTACGATCTTTCCAGTCAGTCATGACCTCTTCCATGACCACTTTTGTTTCATCATCCAGGGATATCAAGACTGAGCGCAAAAGCCGGACCCATTCTCGCAATTGCCTGACCCATGTCCAGGGGTTTTCCCAATCCAGGAGAAAAACTATCAGCATCTCAGGGGCGGTTTTGGGGTTGATCAAGGGACGAAGGAGAGGCGCATAGGACACTGATGGTTCTGAAAGTAGATAAATTGAGATTCTGGCGAGGATATCTGCATGTTAAAAGCGTATATAATTAGTTTATATGCAAGAAAGTGGGTGGGGGGTGGGATCCGTGTTAGTTAGCGTTCTTGGAAGCTCCCTTGCTTACCTTCCTGGTCCGCATCAAGGACGTTCTGATATGTGTACCCAAGTGCAAACTGATTCGCAATCGGGGGTGCCTTTTGCTTCCGTCGCTCTGAGGGTAGCCCGGCCTCGGTATGGTCAGTAGATAATGTTGCTAGAAACTCCCGCTGGCTCTCCGGTGTACCGCCTGGTGTAAACCAACGTTAGAATCGTGCTTGCAGGAGTGATAGAACGGACAGTCTCGTAGGTGGAAGTATAGATTGATGTATGAGGGTATCCAGGACGTACCCAAGACTAATAATGTCTTCTCCGGTAACCGTTTCCCACTCGCTCCAGCTTGGAGCATCGAAGACCAAAGCTCCTTTTTGCTGCCATCCTTACTGGTCGGCCGACTGTTGGTTCCTCCCTTTGAAGCTGAGTTCTGGCTCAGGGTTGAAGCCCGCTGTCCTAGTTCTACCATATTGGCGCGACCATACCCTTGTATATGGATGCCGGAGGAGAGACACGGACGCGGTAGGGGGAGGCCTGCGGAGGTCGGAAAGGGACCAGCGGTAGAAGAGATATCTTGAAGTTCGCAAGACGGACCGAATTGACACTTGAGCAGCGGTCGCAGGAGCTTCCTGACGTTATTGCGATGTGCTCTCCCAGTAAACCAACCTTGGGACTATTTTGGTTCCCTTATCGGGTTCACGAGCACACGTGATTAAACTTGATAAAGGGGTGTTTATTCTTCGTGTGCGTGTTTCCGGCTTTGGCTCTGGTTCTGATGGTTGTCCGCGAGAGACTGCAACAGTTTTATTATTGTAATAATCGTTATGCTACGAGTCAAGCTGGAAGAGTTGTATAGATATAAAATGTCCAAGTTTGGGTGTCGTCCCAGTGCCTAACACGTGACCACTTGAAAAAGCAGAGCTGACTAAGCTGTGGCATCAAAAGGTAAAAGAGCCAGAGATGAAGCTGATAACCAAGTTAAATACACCCTGGGACGCGATCATACGTCTGTTCATGACCTGTTAACAGGCTGAGAGTATAGCCGTCATGAATGCGATCCGCCAAATTGAAGCTCTCAATAAAACAGAGCTCGAGAACGCAGTGTACGTCAAGCCTCTAGTGTGATTCAGCCGACCTTGCTAACAGCTACTTTTCTCTTCATTTAGATCTCCAGAAGCTTCCTGGCATGCTGACTACCGCGATACGGCTTACATCTATATCGGAGGCCTCCCGTTTGACATCAGTGAAGGCGATATTCTAACAATATTCTCTCAATACGGCAACCCAGTCCATTTAAACCTAGTTCGAGACAAAGAGACAGGAAAGAGTCGAGGGTTCGCGTTTCTTAAATATGAAGACCAGCGAAGCACAGATCTAGCTGTGGATAATCTAGGAGGTGCAACGGTGCTCGGCAGGTTGCTTAGAGTGGACCATGTGCGGTATAAAAGACGTGAGGAAGAAGGGACGGAGGATAACCTTGCGAATGTGGACGAGAATGGGGAGGCGGTGACTAGGGAGAGAGATGGAGAAGAGAAGGGAGGAGAGGAGAAGGGCAGCCGAAGGAAATCGAGAAGGGACGAATCTGAGGAACCGAAAAGACCGGCTCGACAGCTGTTGAAGGAGGAAGTGGAGCTACAGCGGTTGATGGATGAGCATGACGATGAAGATCCGATGAAGGAGTACCTTGTCAAAGAGAAGAAAGAGGAAGTTGAGAATGCGCTGGCACTGGTGAAGGTGAAGTCAAAGTCAAAGTCGAGTAGGAGAGATCGCAGTAGAGACGGCCACAGCTCGCGTCGTCATCGGCATCATCACAGAAGAAGACCTAGTGAGGAACGATCACGCTCTAGGGAAAAACGCTCACCACACAGGAGCAGAAGGGAGAGATCTAGGGAACGGTCAAGTGAACGGAGACACCGTCGAGAAAGACGGGATCGGAGTTGAATATTCTAATTCTATCCTGCCCTAAACTCAGCTACACATCACAAACCGGAAACAGTAAGCTAAACCACGAAATATCCTCGGCCTGTCATTCGTCTGTGGTTCCTCCTCTTGAAAGACAAGTCAATATGCACTTGCGAAATCTCAGCTGGGGACATATTAAGCAGCGTACCGGATCATGGGGGTCTGCATTGACTTCCTCCTCTTCTGCCAGGTCATGGATACGGCAGTCAACGATCAACTGCTCCTTACTAGGAACTGCCCGGATTATATTTCCTTTTCTTTATGTGTTGGATCAAACATGCAATTCTCGGCTGCATGCATGCAGCATGACTTCCATCAAACAACGCTTTCAGCTTCCGAGGTATCGCTTCCATCCGGCTCTAAGACATTGTCTTGTCCCGTCACTTGCTTCCTGGAGAACAAACCGTTCCCACCTACCAGCCTTGCCAGCACCGATTACGAGTAAAGTCTGATCGCTCGTCCAACCAATAATGCCCTTTGACGGTCGTTCAGAGGGTGCACCAGGTGGCGGAACGTACTGGGAGCCAACTGGCTCCTCGCCAATATCAAACCTGGCACTGGCGAATGAATAGACGTCTGAAAACACACGAGGAAGGAATGGAAGCTTTCCTAGAATCCCCCATCCGCGATTTGCGGATTCTTCAGGGGTAGCTGTTGGTGGATTGCTGCTGTCCTGCTCGTTCCGTGCGTGTGGGATGTCGAATATGTGCAGAGTTGCTTTGTCAGAGGTCACTGCAAGAAGAGTGTTGGAGGGTGAAATAGCTAATGAGAATATCTCTGCCTGGTCAAGTCCTCTTCGAAGTTCGGCCATCTTGGCACCGTTACTGGTAGCAAAGACCCTTATTATAGTTCCCTATATCATATTAGTATAGCCTTTATAAGAGTATTATGCTATATTTACCGTTTGGCTTGCCGTGGCCAGGACAGCACCGTCACCACTAAACGTCATCGCACTCAGCGGCGACGTGTGGGCTGGAAGAATGTTCACATTCCCCGTCTTTAGCTCGATGAGCTGAACCTGCCCGGGAGACCGGCCGGGAACCGCGATATGGGTCTCTCCCAGACACGCAAGACCATGCGGGTTATCTCCAGTCTCATAGACGGCTATCTTCTCTGGTGGCACTGAAAATGCGTAGAGATGAACGCAATCATGGAGAGCAACTGCGATGCGAGACTTGGTGATACACACTCGTAGGATCGAGGTGCGGAATTCAAGCGTCATCGCCGCGACTTGTTTCGCATCGTCCCAGATGATCACCTGTTCAGACATTAGAATACATCCTTCAACTGAGAGCGTACTCCGTACCTTGTTCTGTGGAAACTTGGGCGTCTGGCCTCCTCCAACGACGGCCAGGTAGTTGGACTGCCCGACCATCTCTATGATTCCGATGCCGGCATTAAAGTCTGATATGTTTAGCAACAACATATAAAATGGTAGATGGCCAGTCTACTCCGTACCTCTTGATACTTTAAGCTCACAGGGGTCCGCATTAAATACTAGATATATATCAGTGCCCGTCGTACTATGTATAGAACGACAAGATAGACATACCACAGAACCCCGAGTCCAGCCCAACGGAGAAACAGGTGCTGTCACGGTTGAACGACGCCGTCAACGACACTGGGCCGCCAGAGGCATCGAGCATCTCCCTTGTATTCATAGCTGATATCTCCCCTCTCCCGCTGTAAAACGGAGTAAACGACTCAAAACCAGGCCTGCTGCGTTGACCGTCAGCACTGATCCAGTATCAGGCAGCAGAGAAAGTGCGCCGTCCGCTGGTTGGAGGTATAAGTGTATGAGCTGGCGAAGTAGATATCCATGAGAGGTCGAACCTCATATTAGGGAGTAAGGTCACATGACCCCAGGTTGCCCAAGAGAGAAACGATGCAAGTTGTCTCCCCCGTTTGCTGCGGCAGCTGTTTGTCCGTCTGCTCGGCCTGACCGGCCCATGCAGCGGGCGCAAACTAGCCTGCACTCCTCGCTGCTTCACCCAGCCGCCATCGCCCTTCCATCGTCCTGCTGGTGGCTTCGACGGCGGGAGAAAAAAAGGGGTAAAAACTCAGGAGTTACCCAAAAAATACACGCCCGTAATTCGCTCCACCAAAACCTGCGCACGGAGCGTATTTCTGATACGCGAAGGGGCTGAACTGCCCGTGTATCCGTATTATATCCAGCCAATAAACATGTAATTTATCGGCTGATATTACACAGTCACCGCAAAGTGAATACGTGATGTGACCGTATGGTAAAGGGATAACACACCACGTGACATAAAGGGAGAGCCCCCTAACCCAAACTGAATTGTTGCTCTGCTCTGCTAATAATTACTCCTGCTTCAAGACATCGACCGACACACCAGCATCGTCCAGCTTGTCTCCCCGCCGGCCATCTCCAGCTCCTCTGCAGCCTCAATTCGCTCCGGATCCAGTTCGCCTTTGCTTCTCTCGCTAGGCAGACGCTGTCTCTCGCTTTCCTGAAAGCAGCACCTTGATCCGTTAACTCTATCATACCTCACCCCCGAAACCAACACGATGTCCGCTCCAAACAACGTACGTGCTCTCCCCCCCCCCTCCCCCCTTCATATCCTTGCATTGAGACTCGTTGCGGGTCTCTGTACGCGGCTCTGGAGTGTCCTCTTCCTAGAGCTGTCGACTTGTCCTGACGGTGAACGGTATACTGACTCCGGCAATAGATCAGGATCCGCAAAAAGAAGAATGTCAAAAAGGGTATTCAGTTTAGTTTGATGGTGTGTGGTGCTAGCGGAACTGGTATGTGGCCCTGATACTGCGTTTGTCGCGTCCCTGGCTGATGTCAATGGCTCTAGGTCGCACCACCTTCGTCAACACTCTATGCGGAAAGCAGGTCCTTCAGGGGAAGGATGCTGATGATGCTGGAAGCGCCCACCTCGAGGAAGGAGTTCGCATAAAACCAGTTACTGTTGGTATGCATATCTCAACGTACGCTGGACAAGACAACATCCTCACTGAAGCTATAGAACTAGAACTTGACGAGGAAGGCACACGCATTTCTCTCACCATCGTCGACACCCCCGGATTCGGCGACCAGATCAACAACGAGGAGAGGTATGCTTGTAGATCTTCTTTTACAGTATGGACATGACTAACTGGTGTGCTAGCTTTTCTGAGATCGTTGGATACCTCGAGCGCCAGTACGATGACATTTTGGCCGAGGAGTCGAGAATCAAGCGTAACCCAAGGTTCCGTGACAACCGTGTCCACGCTCTTTTGTACTTTATCACACCCACCGGCCACGGTCTCCGCGAGCTGGATATCGAACTGATGAAGCGTCTCTCCCCCCGTGTCAACGTCATCCCCGTCATTGGCAAGGCCGATTCGTTCACACCTGCTGAACTCGCCGAGTCGAAGAAGCTTATTATGGAGGATATCGAACACTACCGTATCCCCGTCTACAACTTCCCATACGACATCGAAGAGGACGACGAGGATACAGTTCAGGAAAACGAGGAGTACAGATCACTCATGCCATTTGCCATTGTCGGTTCCGAGGACGTGCTCGAAATCGGTGGCCGCAAGGTGCGAGCTAGACAGTACCCATGGGGTGTCGTAGAGGTCGAGAACCAGCGCCATTCGGATTTCTTGGCCGTCCGCAGTGCTCTCCTCCACAGCCATTTGGCGGACCTGAAGGAGATTACCCATGACTTCCTGTACGAGAACTACCGTACCGAGAAACTCAGCAAGAGCGTTGAGGGAGGTGCTTCTGCGTACGTCTACACTTTTCTTATTTTTCCCTCTTACCCCTTTAATTCTATGTTCAACTTGTACTAACCTTCGCCAGTGCTCACGACTCTACCATGAACCCTGAAGACTTGGCCTCTCAGTCCGTGCGCCTGAAGGAGGAGCAACTCCGCAGAGAAGAGGAGAAACTCCGTGAAATCGAACTCAAGGTACAGCGCGAGATCAACGAGAAACGACAAGAGCTGTTGGCCCGTGAGAGCCAGCTGAGAGAAATCGAGGCCCGCATGCAGCGTGAACAAGCTGCTCAACAGAACCAGGACCCTAACGGAGAAACGGCATAAGCAAAGAAACCTGCCAAGACCCAAAGCTAAGCAAGTAAGGGAGCAAAGGCTAATGCTTGCGCGGTTTGATACTGCGGTTTAGAACGTTTTCTTTTTTGACATACGAGGAATGGAGATCGCACACACTCACACACAGGGGACGAGGGGATTAATGGTCCTAAGCCGCGAGGAAAAGGAAAACTTGGCTTGAAGAGAGATTCACTTTTTACGTTAAACATCATTTTCCCTCATGTATACCTCAATCAACCTCAACTCTCAGCTTTCCTTCTCACTTCCCTTCTTTTCTCTCCTTGTGTTTCTACCTGCAGTCTCTTAATCACCTTTCCTTAGCCATTGGTCTCCGTCCAGCTTGGACTTCGAATTTTTACCTGGTCCTGTCGAGGATCTACTTCTTTCAATCCCTCCCCTTTTTTATTTTTTATGCCCTCCATTGCCTTATGCAACCACCGCCCACCATTTTTCATACCCGGTTTCCGCGCGTGTTTTTTTTTAACCTCTTGTTTACTATTTTAAAGAAGAAGAGTAGTTTAATTAATGGTATTTAATCCTATATCCTCTTTCCCTTGCCATTTTAACTGTGCCTCTTGACTACGTTTTGGCAGATGCATTAAAATGCATGCAGGTGCTCGAATTTTTTTTGGCGCGAACACAAGGATTGGCTGCATGAGCTGACAGTAGAGATCCGTGACGTTTCAGTTGGATTTTAAACATGGCATCGGAAATCTGCGTCTGTACGACTCTTTGACAGCTGGCCGAGCCTGCTGACCAGATTCCACGCCATTTGTTTTAACGATAAACCCCCGTTTGAACGGGGAGAAGATACAGTACAATAGAACATGCAAGCAATAGCAACAATGACATCTAAATAATCTAAACACCCAAACAAGGCCTACGGATAAAATGGGAATATCAATCCTATCCACACTTTCTTGCTTGCAGAGGGGTATCTCAAGAGTTGCACGAGCCTTATGAGAAATTCGCAAATCATCCGTATGTAAAACTGACAAAAAGGAAATGAGGTCAGAGATACTAGATATGTAATTAAAATAGTCGAAAAGATAGAGATAGAGAGAAAGAGAGAGAGGACATGAAGAAGAAAGAGTACAGGGTAGAAACCTTCCACCAACCAACATGAAAGAGAAAGAGATCGGGATGATGGAAGAGAAAAGACCCCACAAAGATGGGAAGGAATCAAATGGTAGGAACAAACAAAGATGGTATAGAAGAATAGAAACATGAAGGACTAATTCATCGACAAAAAAAGGAGGGATAAAGGTGAATGAAGGAGAATGCATCATCATCAGTTGAAGAACAGAAGGAGGGGGTGACATCAGGCATAATGCCCATTCAGGTGCTGCGCGAATAGACGTTGGCCAGAACGAGAACAGGAAAAAGGTGCATAACGCTCGAATTGTAAAAATTAGATGCCGCAGGGCAGGCAGGCAACTTCAAATGCTCTCAAAAAAAGAGAATTGGACAAGAATGTCCCGTTGATTCCCAGTGTAATTTTTTTTTTGCTTTGCAGTCCTTCCCGTTTATGCAGGCTTGTTCCAGAAATCAAGGCTAGTGACGACATCTTCTCCGGCTTCGTCTTCATACGCATATATGATCTGTGGTATATCAGTTAGCAAACATGATGTGGAATAGGTGAGTATGAGAAAATAATATGGGGAATTGTTTACCTCTCTCGTTGAAGTATGTAGCATACGAATATTTCGTCCAGTCATAACATGTACCAATTCACTCGTTTCAAGATGTCGAATCTCAATGAAACTAGGTTCAAAAGCGAGGATGTAGGGATAAGAGAGGGCGAAAGCTGTAGGGTTACCTTCCCAGGCAATTCGCCAGTCTGGTCTAGCTCGCCACCCGTTACGGTTGACGAAGAAGGAGAAGTCTGAATAGTTGAGTAAGAACTCTCCGTTAAGTCTTTCAATATGAATGGGTTTGACGTTTTCTTTTCTCGCGACGAAATCAAGAGATGTATCGGCTTGGTCTAGCAGGGATTGTCTCTCGGTAGTTTCTAAACTGACGACCTCAAAGCCACGGGAGCAGCCGACACAGAGGGTTGATCTTAGGAAGTGAACAGAGGATGATTCAGCGGGGATGTAGAATTCCTGATGTAATTAGCGATCTTATTAGCAAAATGTACAGCGCAGATGGTTGGATAGTATATACCTTAAATGGTTTCAATGCATCTTGACCACTCTGGAACATTTTGCTTAGAGGCTTCTTCTTGCCCTTTGCAAGGTTCTCCATAGGTTCGAAAACCTTGATGGTCGTTGATAAAGTTGACGTCTTTACAGAGCACACCAGGTGTCTGCCTAAGCCGATACCGGACTTGAAGAAATTGGCATGCCCTTGAATCTTCTTGGGCCGTCGCACCATAGCGCTCTGGTTATCGTTTGTATCCAATGCCTCAAGCGGGTAGGAGCTTAGAGTCTTGTTGGCTAGCACCAGAAGCAATTGATATTCTTCCAAAGTATCGATCTGGGTCACCGCACTAGCTTCAAGAACACGTTTTGGCGTTGATGTTTTGTCCTTTGGCCAACGTTCGGAAACGTAAATGCCATTATCCGTTCCGTATACCAGCTTTCGTCCTCCATCTACAGTCATGATGTTAGCAAATATTCGGGTTAACGTATGTAAAAATATGACGGTGGTACGTACCAATAGGAACCAAGCAGTTGATTCTGTTAACGGCGCTGAAGAAGTTCTCGCAAAGAGTAGTCTTCGAGTAGAAATTGCTATTTCTCTCTCGTAATTTCCGCTGCTGCTCTTCAACTAGTTCGATAAACCGTTTTCTCTGGGTCTGTGACGTTGCATGGAGAGTTATATCGTAACCACCTTTGCCCAGATGGCGGAAGGTAACGGGAAGCCCATCCTTGGCTGAAGTAGGAGTAGCGTTAACCGCCCTCCCTCCTGGAATGAGGCCGGCAGCAGTGGGACGTTTGTGGATACCTAATTTAGGCAGGACTTCTTCCATCTGGGTGATGACAAGAAGTTCAAGCGGGATTGGTTTCTTATATACTCGGTACTCCTCCCGCTTATTCACAGGTTTTATTCGAACTAGTAGGACGGAATGATCGAATAGGTAGGCGGTGACCTCTGCTGAATCAGTAGGTCCCTTCTTGAATGCCATCTTAATCAACATCACTCGGTTCTCCTCTGTAAGCTTCAGATCAACGTAATCGCCGGGGGTGAATTTCAACGCAGAGTTCAATTGAACGAGATTGAAGTGGTTCTCTGCTTTTCCACTCTCAGTGTTCACTCGAGAGAGGAAATCTCGGATCAAGACAATAGCCTTGGGGATGTCTTCCTTGTCTGGGCTGTCATCGGCAGTATACTTGGCCACACCTTCCAGCAGCAGTGGATATCTTGCTAATCGGGTCGTAGGCTTCGTAAGATAACCGTTCAACTCAAGCTTTCGGGACTCCTTCAAGCGCTCCGTCTCTTCAACGAATTTGGCAAAGGCCGGGTTGGAGGATCGTTCCTTTTCAAACTCATATTTTCCATGAAGCTGGTTGGCTCCGTATCTAATGAATGGATCGAAACGGGGCACAAATTGAAGGAAGATGTCGCCAATTGTCTGCACAACCTGGTTCTCCTTTTGCCGGGTGTTTAATGCCTCGGATAGCTTAGAGTTGACACCCAGCACTTCTAGACAGTTTCCGAATACCGTGCGTATGAACTTTTCTCGGCGATGCTCAGGGATGGGAGAAAGGTTAGAGTTGTTCAGCGAGCGCAGTGGGCGCATCCAGAAGTCCCTCAAGTATTCCAAGTCCTTTACAAAGTCACGTTCGGTATACATAAGCTCGAAGATAATCTCCTGTCGCTTCTTCTCACGGTCGTCAAGGCTATCAGCCACCTCCTTGGGTACCATGTTGATCCACAGTTTCTGGTCATCGTTATCTTCCTGGTCATGGAGACTGCCCTTGGAGGCAGATGGTCTTAGTCCAGGCTGGGGCTTGAGATTCAGTCGTGCCTGTTGCTCTAGTCGTCGGGGGCAAGCAATTGAATAACATAGCTGGTCTCTGGTACAGGTTGGGGAGTAGCACTCGGTCAAGAGCGTAAAGACACCATTGACATCGTTGACGGGAGATTCCTCACCCATCGTCTCCCTAAACTGGTAGAGCTCGCCGGGTGCATCTCGCAATCGGTGGTCATAGGTAACGTCATGGAACAGCTTTTGGGCATCCAAGGCTCGACCAAGGAGGAGAGCCAGATTGCGATCTGTCGTCTTGATAATGTACGATATCAAGTCAACTGCTTCTGCACCAGTAAAGGCGTTCGTGTAAGCCAGGTCATTCTTGATACGTTCCCCGACCGCGACTCGTTCCCTAAATACAGCAGCTACCCGAGATAGGAGAGCAGGATATGCAAGCGGGGTCCTGCGGTGAGCAGTACCCGCTGGCGGAGGAGGCCCTGCCATCGAGTTGTTGGCTGATTTCGTTGGGAGAGGCTTTTGCAAGCTGTTGTTTCGTTCTGGGGTGACAGTTGACGCCATAGATAAAGTACGTGAATTAACCGAGCTTTCACTCGGGTGTCTAACACGTAACTGAAGATCTTGCTGCGGAGGAAGGACGTGGTGGCCGGAGTGTGCAGGAGTGATAGGTTCGTCAATAGTTGGTTGCATGGAAACTGGAGACTCCATGAACTGGCGGTCCATGCCTCCAGCTCGCTCACGGTCCAAGGCCGACTCTCTCCTTCTATTCGGCACAACCCTTCCAGAGCTGATCGTTTGGGCGTGGTCGCGGTCTGCAGAATAAGAGCTCATCGACATGGCCCGTTCGTTGTCGTGTCTCTCTGGCACTATGCGGCCCTGTGCTGTCCTAGATCCCATGGAATGATAGGATTGCTGGCGGAAAGCATTGACAGGGGTAGGCGGGTACTGTGATTGTGGCGATTGGTACGAAGGAGGGCCTCCGAGTCTTGCCATTGAACGTGATCTATACTGATCCGAGTTCAGAGCGGGCGGAGGTAGAGGTCGATTCTGGGGGTTCGGTTGCTGGAATTGAGGAGGAGGCATCGGCCCTGGCCGTGAGTCCAGGCGTTGAGGGTGCGGGTACTGAGGTCGGCCAGGGTAAGGTCGCTGCATGCTCGGCGGATATTGCTGAGGGTTCTGCGGGTGCATAGGGCGCTGCTGGGGATGGGGAGGGGGAGGTGCGCGGTGCTGTGGGGGAGGCCCCGAGCCGTTGGGTTGCCATTGGGGCCTGTGGTATTCCGCTGGCGGATTTGGCGAATATCCGCCACGAGACTGTCGCATAGGCTGGGGAGGTCCCCGGGACTGCGAGTAGGAGTCAGACGGGTGCGAGGTCATTGTATGTGCGCGCTCCTGGTTGAACTGTGGCGTTTGCGATGTCATCGTCTGAGACCGGCCTGGAGGCGGCGTGCCTCCGAAAATCTCAGAAAAGGCAGCATCTCGCTGGAAGGACGAAGCAGGGCCACGAGAAGCTCCAGGCCGGTAGCCCCGTCCTTGCTGGGCTCCCAGATCCGCCATGATGGAAGCTGGCTATCCCCTCTCTCGATGTATGTGCGAATACCCTGGGGGACTGCAATGCAGGCGTCGGGCCTCGATTATTGATGGTAAGACTGGTGATCTTCGAGTCGGTCGGTAGGAAGACAGTGCAGGTTGCCTGCTTCGTAGTAACATCCAAATTCGAGCCAAAAAAAGATAGTTGACTATATTGAAGGTGATCAGCTCGCCTTCATCCTCCGAGGAGCTAGCCACGCAGTCTAAGAGGGCGAGACAGCGGTGCAAAACGCCCAGCGATGCCCTATATACCAAGACGAAAAGATAGAGCGCCTCAACAGCAGGCTATTCGGCAGGGGAGAGGAGCAGGGTCTTTCTGTGAGGGCTATGATAGGGATCCCCTCATGCTCGAGACGGGGAGTCGAAACACGAAAATTCAGCGGCCGTTGCAGGACAATGCCGGGCCAGTGGTGAGCTGGCACAGGAGAGAACGCGGCGGCCGGACAGGGCTGGTGGTCGGGTGCGAAGACAGAGGATGGCGGCCGTGATGCGCGAGTTGGATGTCCTCGTCGTCGTCGTTCGAGTTCAGTCTTGATTAGGTGCAAGATGGATGTGACGAAGGAGGCCGAGAAGGGAAACGTATCTCCGTGACCGCACCTCGACCTGGGCCTGTCAACGCAGTCTGCAGCTCGTATATTTGGCGTAGAAGCTGTATTCAGCCAGTAGATGTGTAGAGGATGTCGGTAGGCATAGAAAAATGAAGAATAGAGGTGCAATTCCTGGTTTATTCAGTTGTCGAGATTGTACGGAGGTTGTATCGTGTATTCACGTGATGAGGATCCTGATTGGGCCTGCTCACTTCAATATACGACAACGGATACAACAAGAGAAGAGACAAGATACGACAAAGAGAAGAGACAAGACAGTATACGAAGAGACAAGATAAGAGACGAGACAGTATACGAGAAGACAGGAGATAGGATACGACACAGCATCGATATAGAGACGACAGCTAGCTTCACTTGCTGCCTACGGCAATCCAGACGGTGGATGAGAAGCATCTCTACGACAGGATATTGCCCGGAGCTGCAGACACAATGGTGGACAGTGAGCTTGCTCCCAAGTTTGCCCCCTTCTTTGGGATGGTCAGTTCTGCTTCTTCCCTCCAGCTTGACCATGGCTAACAGTTAGAATAACAGGCCGGTATAGCTGCTGCTGTAAGTACCCTTCCACCTCAGAGCTCGGAGTATTGAATTCAGGCTATCGAAAACAGCATTAACCCGCCGGTCTTAGATAATCTTCGGATGTACGTTACCTCTCGCTCGCCGGAGCTGGGGTCTCCCTTATCGAGGACTCTAATATCGAGAACTCCATATTGACATTGAGTTATACAGGTCTTGGAGCTGCATATGGCACAGCAAAGGCAGGAATTGGAATTGCAGGTGTCGGAACATTCAGGCCTGATCTGATTATGAAGGCATGGCCCAATTCTCCCATGTTCATTGCTGCGGTTATGAAGAAGATTTGCTGACATGATGGTACCTCTACAGTCGCTGATACCCGTCGTCATGGCCGGTATCATTGCCGTGTACGGGCTTGTCGTTGCCGTCCTCATTGCTGGAGACCTAGGGCCACCACCAGAGACCCATTACAGCTTATATACGTACGTTTATATACCGTTTGACCAACGAGGATGGATCGAATATTGACTGGGTTTTAGTGGGAGTTTGCACCTTGCAGCTGGACTTTCGGTCGGCCTCGCAGGCCTTGCTGCCGGTTATACCATTGGAATAGTCGGCGAAGCTGTGAGTTCCGTCAACAAACTCTTTATGGGCCATTACTAACATCCATCAGGGAACGCGCGCCTACATGCAGCAATCCAAAGTGTTCGTGGGTATGGTGTTGATTTTGATTTTCGGAGAAGTTCTGGGTCTATACGGGTACGTCTGTCTCCTTGTGGCTGTCTATAATATGACACTAACCTTGGTAGATTGATTGTCGGCTTGATTCTGAACTCGAAGAGCTCTGCCTAGACTGGTTACTCGGAAGCTGGACCTACATCCAGCTCCAACTTTCTCACATCTCTCTTCATCTCTTCATCTATCCATCTATTCATCCATCCATCTCTCCTAGCTCACCAGCAAGAGCTCTCCGGTGTCCTTGTTGTATATACTCCAGCGACGCGTCCCTACTGCCAGCCACGCAGCAACGGGTGTTTCGGGATGTTTTACTGCGCCTTCTTTAGACATCTTCCTGTACTCTACTACCTAATAGCATCGTAACAATATATATCTACACGCCCTGAGTAAGCCCTGACTAAGAGCCCCCTGATGCCCCGCGTTACGTCAGAGTGCGGCTTGTTAGTGAAAGCGCGCCCGAAACAGCGCCGTATAGCTTGCTTAGCTTACCAGGAACCCAGAAGAGAGAAAAGTCTGCCCCGAACGCGATGTCTCGTCTGGCTCTGCTTCGGCCTACGGACGGTTTGGAAGTCAATGGCAATCACTGCGACCCTTCGTTGCCCCGGACACCGCGCTCAATGCCTGCTGAGCATGCTGCATGAACTACATCCAAAGGATCTCTCGTTGCCGAAATCTCCGAACCCGTTTCTCCAGGCCTGGTCCTCTTGCTAGTCGTGGATTCGGCATGGCGAGGTGAAGGGAAGAAGAGCAAGAGAAGGAATATACTTGGGAAAGACTGCTTGTCGGGATATATATACACACACTGCGTCCTGTGCTACGAAACTCTGCTGCTCGTCCTGATGGCGACGACGAAGTTGATAAAGCAGCTTCTGCCCGACATATCTCACGCACAAGGACCCCAGATGCAGCCAGAGCATCGCGAGACGGAGGTGAAGCCGGACCGTCTCTCATGGCCGGCGTCGAGGCCACGAACGCCCAGGGACGTCGCTGAAAGTCGCATAAGGGAATTGGCTGGTTTACCGGATCGGAGGCTGGCGTTTGATGATTTTGAGCTCGTCAAGACATTGGGGACTGGTGTGTACATGCGGGTTGACCGGACAAGGCCATTTCCAGGGCTTCATTAACTTCTGGGGGCTTCGTTGCCTCTCTGTCAAACAGGTACTTTTGCGCGCGTCTGGCTCGTCAGACTCAAGGCGACCAAGGAGCCCAACAGCAATGTCTTCGCCCTGAAGGTCCTTCGGAAAGCTGAAGGTAGGTCGTTTCATCCTCGAAAAGAGTGAGATGGGTGGCCATTGGCTAACGGAAGATTTGTCTACTCGCAGTTATCAAGCTGAAACAGGTCGAACACGTAAGAAACGAGAGCAAGTGCTTGTCAAAGGTTGCCGGGCATCCTTTCATAACAACCCTGGTTACGACCTTTTCAGACGAACTCTGCCTTTACATGCTGGTACGTAATCTGTCCCCGTCTCGTTTGGCACTAGCTGTCAGAAAAGAAAAAGAGAGGCGCCGGTTATAAGATATTTCACGGGTGGAGGCTGACCAAGTCTCTAGCTTGAATATTGCCCTGGTGGTGAAATATTTACCTTTCTCCGTCGATCGCGCAGATTCAATGAATATACATCCAAGTTCTATGCAGCTGAAATAACGCTAGTAATCGGGCACCTGCATGACATGCATGGAATCTCCTATCGCGATCTCAAACCCGAAAACATCCTTCTTGATCAAGACGGCCACCTCAAACTAGTTGACTTTGGTTTCGCCAAACAACAGTATAACTTAGAGACATATACCCTCTGTGGCACGCCAGAATACCTTGCTCCAGAAGTTATACATAACAGCGGCCACGGCCTTGCCGTCGACTGGTGGGCGCTGGGTATCCTAATTTACGAATTTCTCGTCGGCCAGCCACCCTTCTGGGACTCAAACCCAATGGGCATATATGAAAAGATTGTTGAAGGGAGAATCCGGTTCCCTGCAAATATGGCAGCTCCCGCTAAAGATATAATTAGCTCGTTGTGTAAAGTGAACCCGTCGGAGCGACTGGGACATATATCCGGAGGAAGCCAGCGGGTTCGGGACCACCCGTTCTTCGAAGGGATCAATTGGGATGACCTGTATCATAAACGGATGAAGGGCCCCATTGTACCGGAGGTAGGTCATCCGGCAGACACGACCAATTTCGAAGAGTATCCCGAACCTCCTGACCCAGCCACTCAAGCTGTTTATACCGATGAGATGAAGGAGAAGTACGAAGAACTATTTCAGGACTTTTGAAGCAATGAATGAAAGAAAGGAGAGCTGCAGCGGAAGATCCCCTCCTATAGATGTACAAGCTGCATTTACACGACGTTTATGCGCGACTCAAACTTGCGTAGCATCTCCGCATAGAGATACCTCATCTGCCTTTGAATACGCTGCTGACCTTTTACTCCAACATGCGGCTTGCGAATCACAATACTAATAGCCATTATCCCGATCGACGTCATCCATCCTCCACTGTTTCTCAGATATTCTTACGTGTCACTTCCCTGCTGCCACCAAACCTCCACGGGACGAGATCTTCTGGGTAATACTCCACTATATAACCGTCACCCCTACCTTACACAGGGATTCTACATATACTCCACACCGTCTATATAAACACATACCCCAAGGAAGGAACTGCAGCCTCAAAGTGGCAGGATATCATGTTCTTGCTCTACCGCAACTAGCTACTTTGGAACGTGACACATTTTCCGGCCTTGTGTTGGAATCTAATACTTTATTTAACTATCTATTATGCCCCGAGTAGAAGAGAGAGAGGAAGGAAGGAAATGGATGCTGTAACTCTGAAACAACAGAGCCTGCTCTGTGTTTATGGCTTCTTTTTCAGCCGGTTCCCCTAACTGTGGAAACATGATGCGAGATAGTAGACTTGTAATCCTTTCTAGAGGAAAAACATAGGTAAAGGGGACAGGGTGGAGCGTTAGTGGCTGTTATAGGAAGTATGAAGTGGTATCTGAAGGAAAGCGAGGTCGTAGGAAATGCTTTAAGAAAGTCTATGTATAGACGTCAAGCCGAGGGAGTCTGAACGGTAGGAAAATCCCTTTACAAGGGTTTTGGGGGAATGATCGCTAAATTAACTGACAAATAGAGTGTGGGGTTGTAAAGAGAATGGATGGACATGCCACAATGGGCTATGAAGGATCCATATATCCGGGTAATGCAGTTGTAATACTAAAAAGGGAATTATGGGGGTTGGTTCATCAAAAGGAGGAGAATGCGAGACATGTTAACGAGCAAAGAGCCCATTACCATTTGCCGATTCGCCTGTCTTCACTCGACTTCCACGATCCTATAGATAAAAGTTAGATCAAGGTCGTTCAATCATGTATTTAGGATCATACCTGAAAACTGGTGCTGGACAAAAGCCATCTCGCTGTCCAGCTCTTCAGAGCCCATCTGCTGTACACCCGGGCTGAAACTTGTAATCGGCAGAACAACAATGTCTCCCATCTGCTTTTGCTTCGTCATGCCAGTGAAGTGGGTAGCAGAGATATTTCTGAGCTTCCCATCCTCACTAGGGAAGTAGACTGGATCGTTGAAGTATCTGAAGATAGCATCCGTCCAGACCGCAGGCCCGGTGAATTCCACAATCGACCTATCCATTTTCGATTTCGTTAGAGGACCATCGCCCTTCATGCGCATTGTCTCCTCCGTGATCGTTGCAATCACATCTCGAAGAATTGGGTGGCCCGGCTTTGACTGGATGGTCCACTGGCAAAACTGTATTCTTCGCGAATACCACTTGGCCCAGTCGACACGGTCAGGATCAGCTTCAATGCCAACAACTAGTCCAATGGTCGATCGGTCAAAAGACGACGGTATCCATTCCGTGGCTGGCCGAATGACAAACGTATCTATGTCGGAGTAGATTCCTCCCCGAGCGTAAAGGATCAGGTAGCGGAAGAAGTCTGCCTTGAGAACAGGCAATGGCATGGCGTTGTATGCTTCGATGATTTCCGGGAAGGAGGCATATAGATATCTTAGAAAGTATAGTGCACTCTCGTCGTCGATGACCTGGTGGACGAACCCGGGATGGTATTCAGTCCAGCTTGCTTCCAGCGGCCGCAATGTCGGGTCGAACTTCCCGGAGGCGGGAGTGTACTTCCATGTCTGCCAAATATATCCAGGAAACTTGGCCGCAACGCTGTACGGGAAGTGGTATTTGAGGCGGTCTCGAAGCGTCTTTGGCTGTTCCGGGACAAGCTTAGCAGTGACCGGTGTGCTCTCCAGCACTTCTTCCGACTGTATTTCTTCTGATCGCTGGTGGTGAGAGTCGGTCTCCGCATTGATAACAACCGGGTTGGCGTGAGACGCGTGGAGGAGGAAGAGGCCTGAAATGATAACGAACGCAATAAACACGCATTTTCGAAAGGAAATCATGGTTGCTCGAAACTAGTGAGAACTGTCATTGGCACACCAGGGGGTCGCGGATGTTTGTAGTGGGCAGCTATCCGTAGCTGGCTTTGAGGCCCTGGCTCTATATGCTGCTTGCCATTAGATGGAATTATTGAACCGTTTAAAGATTAAGAAAAAGAAGGCCAAGAAAGGCTGGGGATCAATCCAGCAGAGAAGAGAATTAAAACATATATTAAGTGACAAAGGAAAAGGGAGGCAGGAGTGGGCAGTCTGGTGTGATATGTATCAGGTGTTGGAGGTTGGAAGGAAGATCCTTTTGGGGTACGTACCCCTTTCCGGTCAGCTTTCAACTACAACTTCATTCCACAATATAACTGCACATGAGGAGGACAGAGGATGATCCAGCAGAACAAAGGAGAATGCAGACACTCGAGCGCATCACGGCGTATATGTGCTAAACTGGGCCACCATCACGAGCAGAATACTACCTCGCTATCACCGGTCCGCCGCCGTTATTACCCTTGAACGGCCCAACTCTGTGCCCCCGTCTCCAGGTTCTACAAGTATCCCAGGCCAGAAGGGAACCGCATACGGATTTTAGCATCGGACGGCCTCACGTACGCATGACGTCTACCGCCAATCACGGACAGCAGGATGGGGTCTTGCACAAAGTTCCCGTTCGGCCTATCTTCTGCTCCATCGTCGTTCTGGAATGCGGATTTGCTCGACCATCTCTTCCGCTAGAAGATCGATCCAATCCGCCGGCGGTAGCTGTACAAGCTTTTTTGGCTCAGGGCATGGATGGCATGACGTACCTTGAAGAAAAACCTCTGCCAGTGTCCAATCAGACGGTCAGGTCGGCATGACCTCGTATGTACGCCTATTGAGTGGATGGAGCGTGGAATGCGCCAGCGATCCTGAAACGCGGATCATCCTCTTCCTCTCGCGACAAGCAGAGATGACGACGCCTCTGGACCAGAATTATCGCTGTCGGTTTCTCTGATAAAGATAATCCCCACGGTGGCCCCCTTGAGATTTTACCCTGCAAGGACCCTGTCTATACTTCGAGAAGGCAGATACAGCCCCCTGTCAGGAAGGCCCCGGACAGGGACCAGGAAGCTTGCGAAGCGTAAGGAGAATTATTTTGGCCCACATATTCTGTTAAGAGATTTTGGTTCAGTCGCCAAAATTGATCCCTGATCTTATTACGGGCGCTCTTCACGAGGCGACGGCACGGAAAGTCAAGCTACACATCAACCTCCCTGATAAGAAAGAAGCGGTGGAGATCGCCTCATCGACTCCTCCGTGCTTTCAGGTGATTACCTGACGCTTCATGTTGGGCTTACGAAGTATATGGGACTTCTCCATACATTTATATATATGCCATCCGCCGTCAAACGAAGCTAACCCTGAGATTTTAGAGTGCAGAGGCCTCGGAACATAAGGTGTTTCGCATGAGTTTGAGATTTTATGTTTATTGTCCGCCCGGCCTTAAACGAGATAACCAGGGTTTCAGAACTGGGCGCGAACATTCGGCCAGGCCCGCCTTAAGAGCCAGTCTTCGTCGCTGCACTTATCTTAACGCCCTTAATTTGACTATTGCATGCTGACTATGATCACGACATCCTATGTCTGCATGTTCACCGGGAAAATATCGGCAACTAATTGCGGATATACGGAGTACAGGTAGGACATGTATTACCTGAATATTGCAGTTTGGGCCCATTTTGTACCCATGATCTCTCGCACGGTATGCCCGCCCATCTGGGCGATATCACAACTTGCCTCTTTGCCGCTTGTCCACGAACAAAGTACAGTTCATTTGCGACACCGTATTGGGTGGCCAACCACGCATACCCGCCGAAGGCGACGGGATGTGGGCTTCTACTTGGCACCATGACGAGTTTTGGCCTTCATATGCTCACTCCTTCCTCACATGGTAAGGGAGATGTACGATCTTATCTTGGCTGCGAACTTCTCCGCTTCAAACAATACTTATATTTGACGTACGATCGTATATACACGCGCGGCGGCCGTGTGATCGTCGGCCCAGAGAAGAAATCAATGCAATGAAACACGTAAGTACCAAGAGGCCCCTGGCTAATTGTCGTGACGCTACAAGGATCCTCTCCAGAATCATTTTGAAGATCTCCCAAGAAATACGAACACTCTGACATATTTACGCCTTGTGTTCCTGGCTTCATTCGGCTGAGTGGAACAACCTTTGGATATCATCGCTCAATGCCTCACGACGAAGGATTAAAATGCCTCGATCAGCATTGAGATTCCATCTGACTAGATGAGGGGTGAAAGAGGGGAAGAGGCATCAAGTCATACCATAGCAGCATCTGGTGCAAGGCGTCTATAGCCTTGCTGTTAGATTCGGTATTCTGGGAGTACGGAGATGTCGATTGCATATATTCCCCCGCTCTGTAACCATTTACCACTGGTGCACAGGCGATGTTTCTCGGATTTTGCGGGGTATATACATGACGCCGACGTTTCTGAATATTCACTATATATAGCCTGGCAAGGTACAGAATGTTTCCGCGACAGACGAGCCGCAAGTGCTGAAGATTCGTGTTGCTTATTTGAACTCTCGTTCTGCCGAACACCATGCGATGTTACCACGATGATCCCATACCCCAGGTCAAGAAACAAATCTGGCTACCAATAGAAGTGCTGCATCGTTGACTAGTTAGGGAGAACGTTCAGCCGCCTCAAGCCTTCGGGGCTACATTCTTAGGTTGGGGGAGATACATTTAGTACCACCAGAGGTTTCCTACGGTTGAATTGCTTCGTTGGCCTACGTTATTGCCCCCTTAATATATAGAGAATTCTCAAGAATCTTATGGCCCCGTCACAATCTCTAACATTTACTGTCTCATCGAGCTGGGAGTATATTTAAATATAGTACCAGTTAAGCAACAAGAGAGAAACAAAACTAATCTTGAAACAAGAAATTAACGTTCTCATATACTTCAGTATATGTGGTCGTGTGGCCCGAAAGACCCCTGCCAGGATATCGAAGGGTGTGCTATATCTCTGACGAAAATAGTCGACTTACCTAGTATCACAATAGTAAGTCACAAAGCCAGATGTAGATATCCGAATGTAGTGTCCGGAGTACCCCGTATTCATATTCTTATAATTGAAACTACCTAAGCACCCGGGATTTGGACAGCCATAGTGGCCAAATACCTGACATTGGAGCAGTGTCTCGTGTAAGAGCTGTGAGGTTGGGATTCTGATGCTTCTTCAGTTTGTTGAAGCCAAAAGTCATCTTCGTGTCTTGATATCGTATCTATGGTATACAACTTACACTAAATACATGTATTAACAAAATATTATTGGATAATATGATTAGGTCTGGTATCGTCTGTAATAGCATGACTCAGCAGCTGAATAAGCAACACTATATCTAATAACGTAATCCACATGCGAGCCGGCCACTCAAGCGAGCCGGCCACCAAATTGATTATATATAGATTAGTTGTCAGAATCTTCGTGTGTACGGCGTCTTGGCAGTATCAGGCCAACGCCACTCCCCCCTGCAGATCTGTTTGATTACGGCTCGTACATACGCTACGCCTTCCCCCATATATAGAGGCCAGATATGGCCTGTTTCCCTAGTTATTATCATCATTCATCGATATTAGGCCTATTTTTCGCTCTTTGCTATTGTATCTTGGGCTTATAGGCATTGATTTGCCGTTCCGCTGTGTCCCGTAGAGACGCCATAATCGTACCGATCATTAGCGCGCTCCGATATTAGTCAACTTTTTATATGATAATTAATATTAAAAAAAAAGTATTAAATTAAAAATTAAATAATACTAGGATTAGGATATCTTGTTCTTCTATATCTAAGAATATTATAATTACTATATTATGGTTAAGCTCATAATTATGGTTATAAGGCTGATGGTTTAGCTTTAGTAGACTGATTAATTATATATTTAGTAGATAAATTAGGGGGGGTAACAAGGCTTTAAGCTTCTTCTCTTATAATACCCCCTGGTTGTTGAATTCTATGATTAGATCTTATATATTTTTGCTTCTCTTTTTTATTTATAGTAAATATATCCTGATATTGCTTCTTTATTATTATTATAGTAACTATCCTATACTTATAGACCTTAATAATTTGATTAAAGCCTTTCTTAAATTATTTAAAGGGTTTTATATAGTCTTATCTAAAAAGGTTCTTAACCTTATTTGCTTATCTATATAACTAGTAAGGGTTACTAGGTGTTTATAGACTGTCACAAGCTGACGGCGCTCCTTGATTACCTAAAGGTGATCAGAGATTCACACCTGCCGTAAGACAGAAGGTATAAAGGTCTTAGGGAAAGCTTAAGTTAGAAGTAAGTTATTATAGGAGATGGCTTAGTACTAGGGTGAGATAGAATACTATAGCAAGACTATCCCTCAGTTCTAAGTGTGGCTTCAGTCAGTGCCTGGGTCGGATAAAGGCTGAAGGTCCTTATGAGTAGTAAAGACAAAGTTAACCTACGTTAATGGGCAAAGGGGTATTTAGTAAATATAGTATAAGATAACTGGAATGGTGCTTTATATTGAGTAGTATAGTAAAACTGTAGCTGGTTTGATCGCAAGTATAAGACTCTTGATCCTAAGGTAATGAGCGTCTTTATATATATGGTATATACCTAGTGGCTCTCCTGGCTCTCCTGGCTCTCTAGGCGAGTTGGGCGAGCTGGGCGAGCTGGTGGCTCTCCTGGATAGCTGGCTCTCTATAGCGAGTCGAGCGAGCCGGCTAGTCAGTAATTCATTCTTCTGGTGATCCTTCTGGATCAATTGTTGCAGCCTATGAAGTTGTGAGGCTGTTGGTCTGTAACATCATCCCCTCCTTTCTTATTAAGTCGTCCTGACGAGTCCTATTTATATTACACCCTTCTTCCTGGTACATTACCCTATGTTTCCTAGTTATTTATTCTTGACTAACCATGTTATCTAAAAAGTCTCTAAATAATCGCCTTCTTGCTGGCCATATTGCTTAGTTTGGTATCATGATGGCCGTCCGTTGTTCTCGTTGTGCCCGTCTAGGTAAGGAGTGTGTGGTGGATCCAAATTCAAAATCAAAAAGGTGTAGCAAATGTATTTGCTCAATAAAGAGGTGTAATATTGGTGAGTTAACGTTAGAGCTAGATTAGAATAAGTTGGTCTAGGCTACCGATCATCTTAAGTATAAGGAAGAGGAAGTTCGCACTGAGATCGCTTGAGTATTAATGCTATTTACTTATCTATTATGTCTTAAGAAGCAGAAAAAGCTCCTTCGATCTTATGCCAGGGATATAAATTGTGGAGGACCTAGAAGCCTATAAGGCGGAGCGTGAGCGTGCCGCTCTATTAGAGGATTAAGCTTATCTTTAATAAGAGGCTAATAATCCCTTCAACTTAACTTTTGGCGCTCCCTCCTCTAGCGATTTCTTTATTAAGTAGCTTCTCGAGGGTATTCCTTCTCCTGGTTCTTTACCCATTAATAGAAATCCTTCATCAGGCACTACAAATGCTTTAGGTGCCTAGCTGGTTCATAAGTATTTTCTAAAAAGTTATATCCTTTCTATTTAACCAAGTAGTGAATTCTTCTACTAATCACTTTCTTGTCCAGGATCTTTTTAACTTTATATTCTTTTTCTTGATTTTCTAGTTATATTTCTGGTTTATATGGTTTGGCGTTTTAGGGTGCTTTTTTAAGTAATAAGATATAAAATGTTAGGTGTATTTACATATGTTCTAGAAGTTAGAGTTTATAATTAAGTTGTCTAATTTTTTCCAAAATCTTAAATAGTCCCAGTTTCTTATAGTCTAATTTGTCACTTAGTCTTAATATTTTAATATTCCGTCAAAGTAGGAATACTTTTTCCCCCTTCTTAAAGTCTGGTACTTCTATATGCCGTTAGTTATAGTAGTGTTTTATTCTATAGTTCAAGAATTCGAGATCTAACTATAGGTGTTTATAGAGTTTGCGTATCTGTTCTGCTAAAACCTCTGCTTCTAAGGCGTGCGTCTTGCCTTCTTTTAGTATTTTTATTATTTCTATTTCTCTTCTATAATTTGTAAAGAAAGGTGTCATACCTATTAAGACGTTCTTTACTCCGTTATAGGCGAGCTATACTATTGGTAGTAGTGAAACCCAGTTATCCTATTTATAGTTGATATAGTATCTCAGATACTATTCCACTATTTGGTTTATCCTTTTGCTTTGTCCATCTATCTATAGGTAATATGCCGTCGAGGCTTTCTATTTAATCCCTATTCTTTTAGTGAGTGTTATCTAGAATTTACATATGAATCTTGTGTCTCTATCTGATATAATTTCATCTAGTAATCCTTTGTCTATAAAGATATGTTATAATAGAATATATGCTGTCTCCGGTGATGTGGTCTTTTCAATAAATAGTATGAAATAAGTATACTTTGTTAGTCTGTCTATGACTGTAAGTATCAAATTGTATTGAATGCCCATTCATGGCTCTATTAACTTTGGTAGCTTGACTATAAAGTCCATCGCTATTGATTTCTATGCTGTTTCCTTATATGGTATAGGCTGTAGGAGTCTATATGGCGCGTGTCATTCTGATTTATTTTATTAGCAAACTTCACACTCCTGGATATATTATCTGATCTCTCTCTACATTCCTGGCTAATAGTAGTTTTGTATAATTTGGTCTATGGTTTTTTTAATTCTGAAATATCCTGCAACTTTTGCGTCGTGGTTGTCTCTTAGTATTTATAGTTGTACTTCTCTGGGTATATATATCAGTCCTTGATATAGAAGTATTCCATTTTCTTTTTTATATTTTTTGTTGTTGTCCTTGATTTATTTAAATAAGGGATCTTTTATTATTGCTTTTTGTATTTCGTTTATTAGAGTGTCTTCCTCGGTCGTGACTGTTCGAGTAGCTCTCAATACTTGCTGATCTAAGATCATACCCTTAGTATCTGGATCTAGATACAATATTGCTCTGGATTCTCTTTTCTTTATTATTAAATCTGGTCCTCTGCTTAACGCGTCTACGAAGGCGTTCTCTATCCCTTTGCAGTGTTATATCTTGAAGTTGTAGTAGGCTAGTACCTTAGTGTACCATCTTGACTGTCAATGAGTGAGTTCCTTGGTTATCATAAAGTATATCAGATTCTAGTAGTCGCTAATAACTGTGGTCGGATGCCTTGCTCCTTGGAGCTCTTGTTTCTATCTCTTAAATGCTGTAACAATTGCTAGTAATTCTTTGTTATAGATATCATAATTCTGTTCTATAGGGGTTATGGTTCTTGCGTAGTATGTAACCAATCTTAGTTTTCCTATATCGTCTTTTTGTTGTAACTGTGCTTCGATCACACAGTCTGATGTATCTGTATTAAGATAACTCTCTTTGTTTAGGTTGAAGTGTATTCGCATGTCTCCTTGACTAAACTTTTCTTTAAGTTCTTTGAATGCTTGTTCTTTGTTGGTTCTCCAAATAAACTCTTTTGTCTTCCTGAATAGGTCTGTTAGGGGTTTTGCTGTTGCTGAGAATTTGTATATGTATTGTTGATAATAATTTGCTAGTCTGTGGAACTGTTGTACTTCTTTGACTGTTATTGGCGTAGGCCAATCGATAATGGCTCTGATCTTGTCTGAGTCCATCTAGATTCCTTCTGTTGACACGATATGTCCTAGGAACTTGACTGATTGTTTATAGAATTCATACTTTGATGCTTTAAGGTAAAGCTTATACTCTTTAAGTTTCTTGAGTACTTGCCTGACTTTTTCTGTGTGGTCTTCCTGGGTTCCTTTAGTAAATATCAGGACGTCGTCCAGGTATACTATTACAAATATATCCAAATATTCGCGTAGCACGTTGTTAATGAGTGCCTGGAACGTTGCTGGTGCGTTGGTTAATCCAAAAGGCATAACCAAGAATTCATATAATCCAAATCGTGTCCTGAATACTGTTTTCCATTCTTCACCTTCTTTTATTTATATCCGGTAGTAGGCTTCTCATATATCCAATGCCGTGAAGTATGTTATTCCTCTAAACCTATCTTATATCTCATCAATGAGTGGTAATGGGTATTGGTTCTTGATTATTATATCATTAAGTTGTCAGTAATCCACACATAATCGTAGACTTCCATCTTTCTTTGGTACAAAGATGATTAGGTATCCTGCTGGTGATTGCGATTGTCGTATGTATCCTTTTGCTAAGTTGTCGTTAATATATCTTTGTAATGCTTCGAGTTCTGTCTTGGTCAACCTGTATGTGGGTTTATATGCAGGCGTCTTCCCTTCCACTAGGGGTATCTCATGATCCCATGCCTGATGTTCCAGCAAGCTTTTTGATGGTTCTCGTTCTTTAAATACCTCGATTAAGTCGTGATACTCCTTCAGTATCTATTATTATAGTTTGTTTATTTCAGTAGCTTCCTCCGTTTGGTGAACCATTTCCTGCTTCTTTGTTAATTAATTGTTTGTAGTTCCTGTTATTCCCATTTCGACCTAGGGCGTCTTGCCCAGTATCTGACCTTAATCTCTTCTTTTGGTGTAGGTGGCCGCAAGGGTATCAGTCTTCTGATCAGAGTGGTGGTTTCTACCATCTAGTTATAATATGCCGTCTCTCTAGTTAATAGTTGGGTTATATTTTGCTAACTAAGGGTATCCCAAGACCATATTGTAACTCTCTAGGCTTATCACGTCGAAACATTCTGTTCCCTTGTACTATCCTTTGACGTGTACCTTCATACCTTTGGTTTCCTTATTGATTCTTTGGTTCCAATCTTTGTTAAGTCCTCCCAGTTTATATGGTTCCTTTTTCATTTAGGTATAAATCCCTGACTACTTTATAAATTCTAGATCTATAAAGTTCCTAGTAGCTCCTGAATCAATCAGTGCTCGCGCATTTAGCCCTATTAATTAGACTACTATCATCAAGTGATTCTTTCCTCTTGTCGTAGCTAGACTTCTGTCTGTTTTAAGTCCTGTAGACTGTCGAAATCGTCCATTTCCTATTATCTTGGTTTATTGATCATAAGCTTCGTTCTATGGTTCTTCAGTACTAGTTAAAGTCTGAATTTCCTTATTCAGTCCTTCCCAACTGAGTTTGTCTGTCGAGTCCTCGTCCGGGTACTCCATTATCTGTGTTGCTTGGTCCTTTTGACTCTCCTGGAGCTGTAGTTATTTTTGTAAGTGTCGTGTTGTCTTTAACTAATATCTGGTTGCCGCTTTTCCTTTAAACTATATGGTATATCCTTTATACTATATAGTGATTTGTTTGCCTATTTTCTAGTATAAGACTTCTAGTCGTTCGTGTGGTGTTATGTTTTCTTGGTCCGTTATATTGACACTTTTTCCATCTATCTATCCTGAGTACTTGTTGATGTGTACTAGATATTCCTTGTTGGTACAATACCTCTAGTGGATGTTCTTGCTGTCTCTGCACGATGGACATTTTATGTAGTTTTTGTAGTGAAATCTTTATCCTGATTTCCATATTTCTTTAAAGATGTGGTATTTGTAGTGGCAGTTCTACCTATATTCGTCGTGGCATGGGTGCCTGGGGTTTTTGACTTCCGTTTGTTTTTCCTTATTGTGTCTGAAACATAGTTCTTTTTCTTTGCACACTGTCTAGTGTTTGTTGGGTATCTGGTTATTATATTTCTCTCTTTGTTCCTGTAGTAGTTTGTGACTGTCTTTGAACGTTATTTATGGTGCTTTGTTTTCCTAATTGTTTGTTTCCTGCTTATCTTCATATTCTGATTCGGTTTCTCCTTCCGAGTCTGTTTATTCTGGTGTCACAATTCCTTGGTTCAGGCTTATTACTGGATTATATGTTTGTTATTCTATCATCGCGTTCTGTCGTATCAACGCTGGTTATTTTCCTTGTTTAATCCGTTTATCCTGTTTCTGCCATCCTTATTATTGCTATATATTAGGTACTTATTTATATGTGTCGTCAAGTTCATTTCCTGGTGGCTATAGATAGGTGACTTTCCTTGTTGCCCTAAGGTATTGTCTGACATTTTGTGAGTCTTGGTAGCCTCCTCTACCCTATTCCTTCTCGTGGCTACTAGTCTTAGACGTAGTAGTAGCGTTGAGGTGCTTCTTGGTATCCCCTTGTTTCTTCCTATAGTCTTTTGTGATATATCTAGGTTTCTCGTAGTAGAAATATAGCTTCTTGTCCCTGTATCTTTTGCTTTTCTTGGTATTATAAGGTCGTTTTTTGGTGGCGTCTAATTCTATGGGTGTGGTGCCGTAATCATTGCGTTTGTTTAATCCTTTGTATTGGTTTGCTTTCCAGAAAGTGTTCTTTCCTTGTCATATGTTTTGTAGGTTGTAGAGTTGATTGTCGATGCGTACTGCTATCTTAACCATTCATTTGAAACTGTTATATGGTCCCATCTTGATGGTTTCATATTGGGTTTCTGGTTTTAGTCCTTGTTTGAATATAGCCATTTTCTGCTCGTCGTCGTGGATTCCTAGTTCTTGACAGATCTGCTGTAGTTGCGCTGCGTACTGCGCTGCGTCCTTGGTTTATCTGAGTCTTTATAGTTTGCGTTATAGGGTCCTCTTTCTGTTAGTGTCTCTAAAGAATTGTCTGAGTACTTGTTTAAATTGTGTGTAGCTATTAAGTATATCCGCGTATAGTATGGGTCGTTCTCTAGTGTTAGTCTAGTCCTCGAGATATAGTTTGAATCATGTTGCCACTGCCTCTCGCATATAGGATCCTGCGAAGATAACTTTTTCTATATTAGTAACTCCTGGTTTAGTTACCAGATAGATATCGCATTCCCCTAGGAAGTGTTCCAGTTTGGCGCGGTCTCCTTTATAAATATTAGGTTTGTGGATCTTGATAGTAGTTCTCTTATCTCTGGTTCTGACTCTGAGTACATTAATGGCGTCTTTGTGACTTTTAACTTGTTCTAAAGTCTATTTAACAATATTTTTGCATTTATTAAGTAATCTTTGTTGTTCTTCTACTTATTTGTTGGTCTTATCCAGCTGCTTATCGTTAGGTTGCTCTTCGACTCTTTTTTCTAACTCGATGATTTTCTGTCGTATTTGCCCTAACAAGGCGTTGGTGTTGGTGGTTGGTCCACTTGCTGATGACATATTGGCTCGTCTTACTTTGGTATATTCCTGTAGTTAGTATGCTCTCAGGGGTAGGGTGATACGTACCTAGTTTTGTCCTTCTTAATATATAATTGTAAGTCACTCGGGTCGGAGTGTCTATAATAGTATGATGGCTCTAGTAAGTTGGAATTACTTTTGCCTCTTTGTAACCATGAAGTCAGGGCTCTATCAAGTTGAAATTGATTATGCCTCTTTGTAACTGTGAAGTCGGGGCTCTATCAAGTCGAAATTGATTATGCCTCTTTGTAACCGTGAAGTCGGGGCGATCAATGTCACAAGCTGACGGCGCTCCTTGATTACCTAAAGGTGATCAGAGGTTCACACCTGCCGTAAGACAGAAGGTACGAAGGTCTTAGGGAAAGCTTGGGTTGAAGGTGAGTCATTGTAGGAGACGGCTCGGTACCAGGGCGAGATAGAATACTATAGCGAGACTATCCCTCAGTTCCAAGTGTGGCTTCAGTCAGTGCCTGGGTCGGATGAAGGCTGAAGGTCCTTATGAGTAGTAAAGACAAAGTTGACCTGCGTTAATGGGCAAAGGGGTATTCGGTGAATATAGTATAAGACAACTGGAATGGTGCTTTGTATTGAGCAGTATGGTAAAACTGTAGCTGGTTTGATCGCGAGTATAAGACTCTTGATCCTAAGGTAATGAGCGTCTTTATATACATGGTATATATCTAGTGATAGGTACGATAGTTCTCCGCCAAGGGGTTCCTATCACTCCTATCGGTTGTTGTGATAGTATCGATAGGAAGCTGCCAAGCCCGTCCTATCGGTCCTATCGCTATTGGTCACGTGACTGGTGCCCTCAAGGTCTGGCCCGTGATCCTCCCGTCCAATGAGTGTATATCCTGGGGCTGCGCCGCAGGTGGTCTGTAACAAGTCAGAACCAGAGATAAGAGAACTACTATTAAGATCCATAAACCCAATACTTATAAAGGAGACCGCGCCAAACTAGAACACTTCCTAGAGGAATATAATATCTATCTAGCAATTAAACTAGGAGTCACTAATATAGAAAAAGTTATCTTTATAGGATTCTATATATGAGAGGCAGTAGCAATATGGTTCAAACCATATCTCGAGGACTAGACTAACACCAAAGGATGACCCATACTATACGCGGATATACTCAACAGCTACACATGATTTAAACAAGTACTTAGACAATTCTTTAAAGACACCAACAGAAAGAGGACCCTATAACGCAAACTATAGAGACTCAGATAAACCAAGGACGCAGCGCAGTACGCGGCATAACTACAGCAGATCTATCAAGAATTAGGAATCTATGACGATAAGCAGAAAATGGCTATATTTAAACAAGGACTAAAACCAGAAACCTAATATGAAACCATCAAGATGGGACCATACAACAGTTTTAAATAAATGGTTGAAATAGTAGTACGCATTGACAATCAACTCTACAATCTATGGAACATATGACAAGGAAAGAACACTTTCTGGAAAGCAAACTAATATAAAGAGTCAAACAAACGCAGCGATTACGGCACTATACCCATGGAATTAGACGCCACTGAAAAACGACCTTATAATACTGAGAAAAGCAAAAGATATAGGGACAAGAAGCTATATTTCTACTATGAGAAACCTAGACATATTATAAAAGACTATAGGAAGAAATAAGGGGATACCAAGAAACACCTCAACGCTACTACTACATCTAAGACTAGTAGCAACAAGAAGGAGTAAGGTAGAGGAGGCTACCAAGACTCACAGAACGTCAGACAATACCTTAAGGCAACCAGCAAGAGACCTACTCTGATACGACAGAACACAGTCGTAGGGTATGGATCAAGTTCTAATGGACTCACGGAGGAAGAATACCAAAGACTCCTAAGATGCCAAACTGACAGAATCACAACAGAATAGCACAATGATCTATTATGACAAGAATTACAAACACTAGAAAAACACAGACGAACCGTCACGGAAAGATCAGAACTACCAACAGACGTCGAACACGACTTAACGACAGGGCCCAACCAAGGAATTGTGACACCAGGACAAACAGACTTGGAAGGAGAAACCGAATCAGAATACGAGGATACGCAGGAAACAAATAACTGGGAAAACGAAGCACCACGGATAACATTCAAAGATAGTTATGAACAACTAAGGGAACAAAGAGAGAAATGCGATAACCAGATACCCAATGAACACTGAACAGTGTGCAAAGAGAAAGGACTATGCTTCAGACACAACAAGGAAAAACAGACAGAAGTCAGAGACCCCAGGCACCCATGCCATGATGAATATGGGTGGGACTGCCACTACGAATACCACATCTTTAAGGAAACATGGAAATCAGGACGAAGATTTCACTACAAAAACTACATGAAATGTCCATTGTGCAGAGACAGCAAGAACATCCACTAGAGGTATTATATAGACAAGGAGTGTCTGGTACACATCGACAAATACTCAGGATGGATAGATGGAAAAAGTGTCAATATAACGGACCAAGAAAACATAACGCCACACGAACAACTAGAAGTCTTATACTGGAAAACAGGCAAACAAATCACTATGCAGTATGAAGGACATACCACACAGTTCGAAGGAAAAGCAGCAACCAGATATTGGTTAAAGACAACACAACACTTACAAAAACAACTACAGCTCCAAGAGAGTCAAAAGGACCAAGCAACACAGACAACGGAGTACCCAGACGAGGACTCAATAGACGAACTCAGTTGGGAAGAACTGAATAAGGAAATTCAGGCTTTAACTAGTACTGAAGGACTGTATAACGGAACTCATGATTAACAAACCAAGACAATAGGAAACGGACGATTTCGACAGTCTACAGGACTTAAAACAGGCAGAAGTCTAGCTGCGACAAGAGGAAAGAATCACTTGGCGATAGTAGTCCAATTGGCAGAGCTAAACGCGCGAGCACTGATCAATTCAGGAGCTACTGGAAACTTTATAGATCTGGAATTTGTGAAATAGTCAGGGATTCATATCTAAGCAAAGAAGGAACTATACGAACTGGGAGGTCTTAACAAAGACTGGAAACAAATTATCAACAAAGAAGCCAGAGGTATAAAGGTACACATCAAAGGACGGTACAAGGGAACAGAATGTTTTGACGTGACAAGCCTAGGGAGTTACAATATTGTCTTGGGACACCCTTGATTAGCAAAACACAACCCGACTATTAACTGGAGAGATGGCACATTGTGACTAGATGGTGGAAACCGCCGCTCTGACCAGAAGACTGATACCCTTGCGGCCACCCGCACCAAAAGAAGGGATCGAGGTCAGATACTGGGCAAGACGCCCCAAGTCGAAACGGGAACGACAGGAACTACAAACGATCGATCAACAAAGAAGCAGGAAACGGTTCACCGAACGGAGAAAGCTACTGAAATGGACAAACTACGGCAACAGATACCAAGAGAATATCACAACCTAATCGAGGTATTCAGAGAACAAGAACCATCAGAAAGCTTGCCGGAACATCAGGCATGGGATCATGAGATACCTCTAGTGGAAGGGAAGACGCCTACATATAAACCCACATATAGATTAACTGAGACAGAACTCGAAGAACTACAGAAATACATCGACAGCAACTTAAAAAAAGGATATATACGACAATCAACATCACCAGCAGGATACCCAATCATCTTTGTACCAAAGAAAGATGGAAGTTTACGACTATGCGTGGACTACAGACAACTCAACGACATAACAATCAAGAACCGATACCCATTACCACTCATCAATGAGATACAAGACAGATTCGGACATATTGTGTCGACAGAAGGAATCCAGATGGACCCAGACAAGATCAAAGCCATTATCGATTGGCCTACGCCGACAACAGTCAAGGAAGTACAACAGTTCCACGGACTAGCGAATTATTATTAACAATACATACACAAATTCTTAGCAACAGCGAAACCCCTGATGGACCTATTCAGGAAGGCAAAAGAGTTTATTTGGGGAACTAACAAAGAACAAGCATTCAAAGAACTTAAAGAAAAGTTTAGTCAAGGAGACATGCAAATATACTTCAACCCAAACAAAGAGAGTTATCTTAATACAGACGCATCAGACTATGCGATCGGAGCACGGTTACAACAAAAAGACAATACAGGAAAACTAAGATTAGTTACATGCTATGCAAGAACCATGACCCCTATAGAACAGAATTATGATATCCATGACAAAGAGCTATTAGCAATTATTACAGCATTTAAGAGATGAAAGCAAGAGCTCCAAGGAGCAAGGCATCTGACCACAGTTATTAGCGACCACCAGAATCTGACATACTTTATAACGACCAAGGAACTCACTTGTTAATAGTCAAGATGGTACACTGAGGTACTAGCCTACTACAACTTCAAAATATAATATTGTAAAGGAACAGAGAACGCCTTCGCGGACGTGTTGAGCAGGAGACCAGATTTAATGATAAAGAAAAGAGAATCTAGAGCAATATTGCATCTAGATCCAGATATCAAGGGTATGATCTTAGATCAGCAAGCATTGAGAGCTACTCGAACGGTCACGACCAAGGAAGACACTCTAACAAACAAAATATAAAAAGCAATAATAAAAGATCCTTTATTCGAACGAATCAAGGACAACAACAAAAAATACAAGAAGGAAAACGGAATACTTCTATATCAAGGCTTGATATATATACCCAGAGAAGTATGACCACGAATACTGAGAGACAACCACGACGCAAAAGTTGCAGGACATTTCGGAATTGAAAAAACCATGAACCAAATTACGCAAAACTATTATTAGCCAGGTATGTAGAGAGAGATCAGACGATACATCTAGGAGTGTAAAGTTTGCCAATGAAACAAATCAGAACGACACGCGCTATATGGACTCCTACAGCCTATACTATACAAGGAAACAGCATGGAAATCAATAGTGATGGACTTTATAGTCAAGCTACCAAAGTTAATAGAGCCACGAACGGGCATTCAATACGATTTGATACTTACAATCATAGACAGATTAATGAAGTATACTTATTTCATACCATTTATCGAAAAGACTATATCACTAGAGATAGCATATATCCTATTATAACATGTCTTCGCAGACAAAGGATTACTAGACAAAATTATATCAGACAGAGACACAAGATTCATATATAAATTCTGGACAACACTCACTGAAAGAATAGGGATTGAACAGAAAGCCTCAACAGCATATCACCCACAGACAGACGGACAAAGCAAAAGGATGAACCAAATAATGGAACAGTACCTAAGATGCTACATTAACTATAAATAGAATAACTGGGTTTCACTACTACCAATAGCACAGCTCGCCTATAATAGAGCGAAGAACGCCTCAACAGGCATGACACCTTTCTTTGCAAACTACGGAAGAGAAATAGAAACAATAAAAACACCAAAAGAAGGCAAGACGCACGCCTTAGAAGCAGAGGTTTCAGCAGAACAGATGCGCGAACTCCATAGACACCTATAGTTAGATCTTGAATTCTTGAACTACAGAATGAAACACTACTATAACTAACGGCATGTAGAAGCGCCAGACTTTAAGAAGAGGGAAAAAGTATTTCTACTCCGACGAAATATTAAGACATTGAGATTAAGCGACAAATTGGACCACAAGAAACTAGGACCATTCAAGATTTTGGAAAAAATTGGACAACTCAATTACAAACTCCAACTCCTAGAACATATGCAAATACACCTAACATTTCACATCTCACTAATTGAAAAAGCACCCCAGAACGCCAAACCATACGAACCAGAAATATAACCAGAAAATCAAGAAAAAGAATATGAAGTTGAAAAGATCCTAGACAAGAAAGTGATTAGTAGATGAACTTACTACTTGGTTAAATAGAAAGGATATGACTTCTCAGAAAACACTTACGAGCTAGCTAGACACCTAAAGGATTCACCGCGCCTAGTAAAGGAGTTTCACTAATGGACTCAGTGTTAAGAGAAGAGACCAGCAGAGCAGGATCCAGGAACGAAGTAAGGTTAGATAAAGAACTCAGTTCACTTAGGAGCCGTTGGAAGTCATGCTCTTAGAGCTCGGCCAGACGACTCTCCTCTTCCTCTAGCTTTTCCAACTCCTCCACGGTCTCAACAGATGATTCAACAAACTTACTGATATGATTCTGAAGGAACTCGCGCTAACGAGCAAGATGATCAAGATGGGTATCAGAATCATTTAATGCTTTTTGAAAGGCTTTGCAAATTCACTGAGATTCCTTGCGAGCCTCATGCTCTTTTAACTCCAACTTTTCCTTTTCACACCAAACTTTGGCCCAGTTAGACGAAGAAGGTGCACGATTGTGAACACAAGGATGACCCACACAGATACACTTTAAACACTTTATGGAATGAGATAACATAATATAGAGGTCGCCATTCTCCAAACAACAAACACAACAGGAAGGTATCGCGACACTAGTTTTCGCAACGTTTTCTTTTAGCACACAAGCACGGATGGAGGAAGAATCTTTGGAAGACTTTGGAACATCAGTAACACCCTTAGAACGAGCCATGGCGAGGCATACTCAAGAAAAACACAATAATGAACCAAGGAGAGGGAAACTAACTAGGTTTATATATGCGCGTCGGGACGACTTGTTGAAAAAGGAGGGGATGATGTTACAGACCACCTGCGGCGCAGCCCCAGGATATACACTCATTGGACGGGAGGATCACAGGCCAGACCTTGAGGGCACCAGTCACGTGACCAATAGCAATAGGACCGATAGGACAGGCTTGGCAGCTTCCTATCAATACTATCACAACAACCGATAGGAGTAATAGGAACCCCTTGGTGGAGAACTATCGTACCTATCACTAGATATATACCATATATATAAAGACGCTCATTACCTTAGGATCAAGAGTTTTATACTCGCGATCAAACCAGCTATAGTTTTATTATACTACTTAATATAAAGCACCATTCCAGTTGTCTTATACTATATTCACCAAATACCCCTTTGCCTATTAACGTAGGTCAACTTTGTCTTCACTACTCACAAGGACCTTTAGCCTTCATCCAACCCAGGCACTGACTGAAGCCACACTTGGAACTAAGGGATAGTCTCACTATAGTATTCTATCTCACCCTGGTACCAAGTTGTCTCCTATAACGACTCACCTCCAACCTAAGCTTTCCCTAAGACCTTCGTACCTTCTGTCTTACGGCAGGTGTGAACCTCTGATCACCTTTAGGTAATCAAGGAGCGCCGTCAGCTTGTGACATGACTCTGAGTACATTAATGGCGTCTTTGTGACTTTTAACTTGTTCTAAAGTCTATTTAATAATATTTTTGTATTTATTAAGTAATCTTTATTATTCTTCTACTTATTTGTTGATCTTATCCAGCTGCTTATCGTTAGGTTACTCTTCGACTCTTTTTTCTAACTCGATGATTTTCTGTCGTATTTGCCCTAACAAGGCGTTGGTGTTGGTGGTTGGTCCACTTGCTGATGACATATTGGCTCGTCTTACTTTGGTATATTCCTGTAGTTAGTATGCTCTCAGGGGTAGGGTGATACGTACCTAGTTTTGTCCTTCTTAATATATAATTGTAAGTCACTCGGGTCGGAGTGTCTATAATAGTATGATGGCTCTAGTAAGTTGGAATTACTTTTGCCTCTTTGTAACCATGAAGTCAGGGCTCTATCAAGTTGAAATTGATTATGCCTCTTTGTAACTGTGAAGTCGGGGCTCTATCAAGTCGAAATTGATTATGCCTCTTTATAACCGTGAAGTCAGGGCGATCAATGTCATAAGCTAACGGCGCTCCTTAATTATCTAAAGGTAATTAGAGGTTCACGCCTGCTGTAAGACAGAAGGTATAAAGGTCTTAGGGAAAGCTTAGGTTAGGAGTGAGTTATTATAGGAGACGGCTTAGTACTAAGGTAAGATAGAATACTATAGCGAGACTATCCCTTAGTTCTAAGTGTAGCTTTAGTCAGTACCTGGGTCAGATAAAGGCTAAAGGTCCTTATAAGCAGTAAAGACAAAGTTAATCTACATTAATGGGCAAAGGGGTATTCAGTAAATATAGTATAAGATAACTAGAATGGTACTTTATATTAAGCAGTATAGTAAAACTGTAGCTGGTTTGATCGCGAGTATAAGACTCTTAATCCTAAGATAATGAGCGTCTTTATATATATGGTATATATCTAGTAGCTCTCCTAGCTCTCCTGGCTCTCCATAGCGAGTCGAGCGAGCCGGCTAGTCGGTAATACATTCTTCCAGTGATCCTTCTGGACCAATCGTTGCAGCCCATGAAGTTGCGAGGCTGTTGGTCTGTAACAGTTTGAATTTGGTGGCCGGCTCGCTTGGGTGGCCGGCTCGCATGTGGATTACGTTAAGGAAATTAACTGCTTAGTCATTATTTCAATATCACGGGGTCTCAATATAATTGACAGGAATCAGGTGATATTTTCTTAGTCATAGCCAATCGTCTTTTAGTATTTTAGCTTATATAACCCCTGTTCAGGCCAATGGTTAAGCGCCAAGATGACGCAATAACTACCGAGGCACAGGATTTGTCATCACGGCGATAAGCTGATGGCTATAGAAGTTCAGGCGAAGTCAAGGAAGCCGAAGATAGATAGGAGGATATCCTCTTGTCGTGCTTCTATTCCAGTCGCATACAGCCCCAGGAAAGATGAGTGGCCTCCAGCGAGTAGCCGGAGTCACGGTCCGGCCGTTCTCGAGGAAGTCTTTGAGCCAGCACGGCCGGTACCTTGGTATCAGGTGGCCGGCCACTTCACTTGCATGTCACCGCGTCAGCCCTGTGCCGGCGATCTGCCAGCGTCCCATTCACGTTCAATCCTCTCTCCAGGCCCAAGTCGTTGCTTCTCAGTCGAAAACGCAGGGAAAGGGCCAATATGACTCCTCAAACCCGGCCATGTCGTTCCCTTGCCTGGACGCATTGGAAGCTAAGTCGGCTGCCTTGTCGATGCGATCGCTTGCTTCGGGACCTGAGCCGTCATATACGGTTGGAAAACATGAGCGGTTCATATCGAAGCAGGATCTCTTGCTGGATTGGGGTGGCATACTTCCGGAATTCGAGATCGCCTATGAGACGTGGGGTACCTTGAACGCAGACAAAAGTAATGCCATCCTACTTCACACCGGCCTCTCAGCTTCAAGTCATGCGCATAGCACGAGGACGAATCCTCAGCCAGGATGGTGGGAAAAGTTTATTGGGCCGGGAGCTCCCTTGGATACGGACAAACATTTTATTATCTGCACGAACGTTATTGGAGGCTGTTATGGTAGCACAGGGCCGTCATCTATTGACCCGTCAGACGGGAAACGATACGCCACCAGGTTCCCCATCCTCACCCTCAACGACATGGTTAGAGCGCAGTTTCGACTTCTGGACTTTCTAGAAATCCGAAAACTGTACGCGTCAGTTGGCTCTAGTATGGGCGGAATGCAGAGCTTGGCTGCAGGAATACTATTTCCTGAACGGGTGAACAAGATTGTCAGCATCAGTGGTTGTGCAAGGAGTCATCCGTATAGCATAGCCATGCGTCATACGCAACGTCAAGTTCTCATGATGGACCCCAACTGGGCACGAGGATTCTATTATGATTCCATTCCTCCGCATTCAGGCATGAAACTGGCCCGGGAGATCGCCACGGTCACCTACCGCAGCGGACCAGAGTGGGAGAAACGATTTGGCAGAAAGCGGGCAGACATCAGCAAGAATCCAGCATTGTGTCCTGACTTCCTAATTGAGACATATCTCGACCACGCAGGCGAGAAATTCTCTTTGGAATATGATTCTAACAGTCTCTTATATATCTCCAAGGCCATGGACCTTTTCGATCTTGGAATATCTCAGCAACAGGCTACGCACAAACGCCGGTTGGAAAGTGAGAAGTTAATATCCTCTCGTGGTGGTCGGCCGGTTGAGAATAATGCGTCGTGTAGCTTGACTTTACCTTCGGAACCATATGAGGAACAACCTTCTACACCGGAAAGTCCCCAGAGCACTGGAGCTCCTTCACCTGCCCAGCATCAATCCTCGTCATCAGGGCCGCCAATGGATTTAGTGTCTGGTCTCTCTCCGCTGAAGGACCACCCTATACTCGTCATGGGAGTAGCAAGTGACATTCTCTTCCCGGCGTGGCAGCAACGAGAAATAGCAGAATCGCTTCAAGCTGCTGGCAGTCAGACTGTCAAGCATGTGGAGCTGAGCGAGGATATATCCCATTTTGGGCACGATACCTTCCTTTTAGATCTGGAAAACGTTGGAGGCCCTGTTAAGAGGTTTCTTGAATGATATATCTAAAAACCATTTCCACCTTTGAGATTCGGGGTGGCACTCTGTTGGAGTTTGGAGGTTAATTATGATCTAAGCGTTGTACATCTAGCATCTACTTATTTTTAATCGCCTATTATTTAGGGAACATCTCATGCATATAAATTTAGATAACACATACATCTATCATTTCATCTTCCTACTCGTATAGTAGTGCTGGTTGACTTCCAGGGCATTCCACCTATATCAACCACAACCCTGGGATTGCATAAAAAAATATAAAAAACACAAAGGGGATTCAAATTGAAAAAAGCCATAAACGTCCTCAGATTAGCTCTCTTTTGTTCTCATTGATTTCCATGCAATTGTATTGATGTGCAATGACACAGCGCCCCAACCCAAAGCCACCATAGAAAAGAACAGATTAACACACTTATATCTGGTAGGCTTTGGTCAGGGCGATAATATCTTTTGCAGGATATCGTGCAACTTTGGCTTAAGACACGTTGAATCATCACCGGACGGCTTATCGTGTTGATATTGACATTGGTTTCCGCAGCCCTGAGACGTCAAAATAGGTGTGGTATAATGTGGGTGGGGTAAGTCATCTATTTTGCATATCATAGCGCCAAATTAAAGGGTATTAGGCCGACATTTCAATTCCACCAAGGCAATCCTAGGATATACTGAAGATCAACGGTTAGTCAACACATAACTTCACCTGTAGCAAAGCCAGAAACAGGAATCAACACAGCAAGTGATTGACAAGCGTATCAGATTGAAAACTACATTTTATCTCGGCATAGGTAATTGCTCAAAACGCCGTTTTACTTCCCCGAAAGGCAAAAACATGCGGAGCAAAGAGGGATTCAGTATCCCCACCTTAGTAGACCTTTGCGGTAAGGTTTCTTCATATTTTTGGGAAGTATTTTGATGGAGGGGAGGGCATAAATTAGATAAATAAGGGCAACATCAACGTACCTTGAGTGTGTTATATCCGTAGCTTCTTCTTCTTTGGCAAAGTTAGTATGGGAGACTGAAGATAGACGACAACGCACGTTAGGTTGGAAAAGCAAGATGTAGAAGACGGCGTAAAGGGTATTGCACGCGTATCTTGAATAAAAATGCCATTATCAAAACGCGAATAGCTGTTGGAGTGTCTCTAAGATTTCTGTTCAATTTCCTCATCTGTATCCCTCACGGGTACATTGCAAGCGATTCCATCCCTTCCGGCTTGCGAGCAAGAGACATGCAAGGGTGGATTCATCCTTAACGACCTGCGAGGGAGACTCGGATAGCTCTGTGACGGTTCATCATCATCGAGACAAGTTGTGAAAGAGTCGCGGTCTCTCTCCAAAAGTTCCAAGGTCGAGGCCGAAAAATACAGTGTCACGTGTCGCCGTTTATGTACGATGACATAGATGCCAGCTAGAGAATGCGACAGCGAATGGAGGAAGACGCATCGTCACTCGGCTTCGTTGTCTATATAACATCCTTCATGTCGTTCAGTCAGTCTATTTAATCGAGGATGAGTACGGAAGCCCTATATCCAAGTCATGGATTACCCACGAAATCATAAATACAGCAGGTCACATAATTACGAATATTACCACGACAACCCATGGGCAGATTGTGACGATAAGAAGAGGATTGACCATCGCCGCTACAACAACGAAAGCGAACAACCAAGGGTAGTCAGAGAGGGTGTTAAAAGGCGGGAAACGATGGCCAGTTGGATTCAGCGCCAGGCAGGCTCACACGGTGTGCAGCTGGCTGGCGCAGCGGTGTTGTCTGGAGTTGCTGTAGCCGGTGCAATTCTTGGTTACCAGAGCGTGAGGCGTCAAGCAGCTGTGGAGGAGCTGAAGGCCTCTATCCCAGCTCTGGACGAGAGGTCGGCGGAGAAGGTTGGTATTCCCCTTAGTTATGGGACTAGCAGTTCACAAGAATATCTCCAATTTCTTGATATATACCCGGATTTAAAATTATTTGCAGCTAGCTAACAGGTGGTGAAGCTTACAGAATATGGTGTAGCAACACCACCGCCGCCGGCAATGAGTGAGGAAGATAGACGGAGTGCCCTTCTTGCTCGGAGAGCCCAGCAGGGAGACTACGATGACGGTATGAGATCTATTCATCTCTAGACAGCTTTCTAGATCAAGCTAACATATACTTCTCGCTTCTATAGATCTTATTCTCGAACAACTTGCTCGAAACCGTGTATTCCTCAACGACGAAGGCCTAGAAAAGCTACGATCTTCCTTCATAATAGTGGTCGGCTGTGGTGGAGTGGGCTCTCATGCGGCCGCTGCCCTTGCTCGATCGGGTGTTGGGAGAATCAGACTCATAGACTTTGATCAAGTAACGCTTTCGTCACTGAATCGGCATGCGGTTGCAACACTGGCGGATGTCGGAACGCCCAAGGTCCACTGCATTGAGAGGAGGCTACAGCAAATAACCCCGTGGGTACGTTTTGACTGCCGCAACCAGCTGTATAGCGAGGCGGCTGCCGACCAATTGCTGAATCCCTGGTCTATGGCGAACGACTCGGGGACTCGCAAACCGGATTATGTACTCGACTGCATCGACAATATCTCCTCCAAGGTGTCTCTACTTCATTATTGCCACTCGCGCGGTATCAAGGTGATATCGTCTATGGGAGCAGGGTGTAAATCGGATCCTACTCGCGTCGTCGTTGGAGATATCTCTCTTAGTCTCGAGGATCCCTTATCACGGAGCACACGACGCCGTTTGAAGCTACTAGGAGTTTCAACTGGCATACCTATTGCTTTCTCCCTCGAGAAGCCAGGGCCTGGCAAAGCTGCACTTTTACCCTTGGCCGATGAAGAAATCAACAAAGGAGATGTTTCTGAACTGGGAGTGCTGCCGGATTTCAGAGTCCGTATACTTCCAGTACTAGGTACGATGCCTGCAGTTTTCGGTTACACCTTGGCGAATCATGTTATCTGCGAGGTCTCTGGATATCCCAACGAGTACAACCCAGCAGGTAAAGGACGAGATAAATTCTACGACGGAATCTTAGGAACGTTACAGGGCACAGAAGCACGACTTGCAAAGACTATTGAGGGCCAGGATCCAATTGGATTGAGAATACCCGTCAGCAAGGAGGACGTCGGTTACCTTATTGAGGAAGTCTGGAGAAGCAAAAGCGTGGTCAGCGGGCTCACTACTCGCCTTTCCCTGATAAGATGGGAACGTCCGGCCCACGGCTTCGGAGCTGACCCTGGGCTGCTCAAAGAAGGCCAAAAAGGCGTACGACTACAGCTTAACGACTTGGTATGCATGACCAAGGAAGAGGCATTAAGGCATGAGACAGAGATCTTCAAGGGTGGGAAGAAACACTCCGAGATCTATGATGATACGATAATACAAAAAGTGCGAGAGCGAATGGAGGAGGAACAGTTTTTCCAAAGATATAGATGATTATGCTTTTCGTTGCAAGGTCTCAACTTTTATGCATTCTGTTATGTTCATATTATTACTACTGCCATTGGAAGTAGTCTACGTTGACGATAAACTAAATAATGAAAGACTGAATCTCCATGATACTACAACAAAACGTATAAAGGCGATCTGTAGGGCTGGATGTCTTCAACCCTATTTCAACCAACTATATCTTGCAACAAGCGAATATTCCCCTAATCGAGCGCCTGTCTCGCATAAATGACCTGTATTATTGGCCATCGATGTTAGATTTTAACCATGAGAGAGTTGATATAGTTTAATCCTACATCAAGGAAGCAAGAATACAGAGTTTACTCACAACCATGTTTCCATGTCATAACCGAGATGACGCAGCTGTTTTATAAAATTGATATATCTCAGTAAACTTCTAGATGCTTTACTTACTCAATGCATATCGACCGTCGGCCCCTGTATACCCCAAACTATAAGACTTCTCCAACAAATGACGCCCTGATGGCGATCGCATAATCCATGCCTTCTGACCAGAAGAATACGCCACGCGGAGGGATTAGAGATATCGTAGCAGTCACTTCAGCACCGCGGTTTTGGCGACGCTTAATCGTCTTCCTTGTTTTTCTATGCATATCCTACGGAGTCTGGATGAACTTTGAATCAGCCCAAGTGGAAAGGAATGAAGAGCTAGACAGGGCATTGGACACGAGTAATCGAGACCGAGTTGGGGGGTGGTTTGGCTCGAACGCGCTGCCTGGCTTTGGGGATATGTCTCATATACAAACTATGAACCCAGCATTGCTTCCGGGGGAGAGTAGGGCATGGTTTCGCCGTTCTAGGCGCAGACTTGTGATTGTTGGCGATGTACATGGGTGTAAAGATGAGTGTATGCCGCTTCACCGTTGGATGTCATTTCAGTCTGAACGGCTAACTGAGAGACTCGCTTAACGATTCAGTGGAGAAACTTCTTGTTCAAGTCTCATTTAACCGTGAAAAGGGTGACCATCTGATTTTCACAGGAGACATAATCTCAAAGGGCCCGAAGAGCGTTGAAGTAGTGCAACTTGCACGAGAATACCATGCTTCCTGTGTCCGGGGGAATCATGAAGACAGGGTCCTTCTGACACGCCGGGAGATTGCATCACAATCATCAAAATCACCACATCGCAGAGTATCCGGTAATGAGGCAGCAGGAGAAGAAATTGAAGGTAGTGCTACGATCAGTTCCAAACACGGGAAACTAGAAGATAAGGTACATACACTCGCCCGCCAACTTAGTGGTGAAGACACCGAATGGCTCGAGTCATGTCCTGTGATCCTTAAAGTTGGGAGTATCAAGGGCATGGGCGATGTAGTCGTGGTTCATGGCGGATTGCTCCCCGGTGTCCCGCTTGAACGCCAGGATCCATCTTCAGTGATGCATATGAGAACGATTGATCTAGACACTCATACCCCTAGCAATTCTCAAACTGCGGGTACTGCCTGGTCTAAAGTAAGTATTCCCATTTACTCTGCCTCACGGATAGTCTAGATGGCTCGATTAGTTCAGCTCTGATTTATAATAGGTGTTTGATGAGCATCAGTCTCGTATATCAAAAGAAAAAGGCTCACAGCCCACAACCGTGATATACGGCCATGATGCGAAAGATTCCCCCGTCATACGAAAATATACAAAGGGGCTCGACACGTCCTGCGTACGTGGCGGGAAGCTTACAGCCCTGATTATTGAAGATGGTGGGAAGCAACGTTTGAAGCAGGTGAAATGCAAGGGTTATGTTTCCTGGAAATAAGTCTGGGGGTGGCGTCGTTGACTTTATGATTGATACGAATTGACAATGCAAGATTCGTGGTCGAAAATAGAACATTCGTATCAACAGATTATTTCATTGCATTGAATCGCTATATTCATTACTAGTAAAATCATAAGCTCGCAATAAAATCATGACTCGGGTATATGAAAGCAAGGAAATCGGATCGCGTGAAGGAGGGCATGGAGGATAATTAGATATTAGAGACATTGGTATCGTCAACAGGTCATGGACATAACATGACATAGCAGCGCGTTTCTTCGTTCCAGACCGCAATGGATAGCCTCTCAAAGGTCAAAAGGTGATTAATTTAGCCATGTCCCTTTCAGCCCTTTTTGGAGCTTTCTTGGTTCGAAGGCGTTTAGACGGCATGACGACGGTACCACTTGCGGCGGCCACTAGAGGGAAATCAGTAAAAAGCACTTCCATAGAGATATAGAATGTATGCTTACTCAACTCCATCACCAGCAACGGATTCATTGCGCTTGCGGCAAGTAAACCAGACGCCCTATTGAGACTCGTTAGAAAGGCCTATACGTAAATACTACAATGCGCATGGTGGAGACTTACCAAGAGCGCAGATGCCATCCAGAAGCAGGCAGAGAGGAAGCTGAATGCCTCAGCGGCTCTCCAGCGACCACAGGGGTTGCCGCTGGTGAAACCGGTCCATTGGAATGCAGTACCGCAGTTGCGGGATCCGAGAGAGTTGACCTGAAGACCGAAGGAAGCAAACCAAGCGAGCGAGAGGATTAAGTCCACTAAGAATTGTATTAGTATCAGGGAACTAGATTTTAGCCATGGACGGGGCAGCGCATACATGGCCATGCCCAGAACGACCACGAGAAGGGAATAAGCCACAGTAGACCGAACAGCATCGAGAGACCAGCGATCACCTCGGTGTAAATCCAGCGACTCTGAGGGAAACGACGGACATGTTGCCAACGATGGAAGGAATGCAAGTATGAGCCGATGATACCGGCGACGACCTTGGAGAGCAGTCAGTTTCACGTCACTTCACAACTTGTAGTTAGGTCTACCTACCGCAGCGAAGATGATTTCTCCCACTCGGAAAAACGGAGAGATGAGGCGAGAGAGGGCTGGCATGGCGACTATCTTGCACTGATACCGTTGATTGAAGATAGAGGAGTCGTTGAAGGTTACGAGAGACGCAGCGAACGGTTATATGCCTTGGCAGGACTTGTTTGCTGGGTATCAAAAAATATCGCTACTAAAGCTCTCCCATCTCGATTTGCGTCCGGGATACAAGCTCGAATTTATAACAACAGAAAAGCTAACTAGAAGAGCTTACACCAATGACGCAAGTGAGAGCAAAGAGGACCATTATTGGCCACTGCTGGGGGGGCTATACTGGAGCAGCTTAAGCTCTGATCTGAGAGCAAAAAAGTGGCTATCAAATCATGGCCTGGTTCTACAGGGAAAAGGCCCATCTCCACGGGTAAACCTTCTCCTAGGCAAGATTACCGTGATCGAAGAAGGCGATACCATGCAGGCCGTGAGGGGGAACAGCCACAAGTCAGTGTTTCCTTTCCGTGCCATCCATCTCGCTATCACCGCCATAGGAGGGAAAAAGGGAACAAGGGAGATGCAGAGCCGGGCGCGCCTGGCGGTCGATGACGCAGTGGAGCTCTACATCCCTGTCGCCGGCGATGTTAAGAGGCCAGCATGCGAGGATCGGCCTTCGCTAATTCTCCTTGTTCTTCATGTCGGTGGAGAGGAAGAAGCAAGGTTGCGATCACCCTGTGCTGTGGGCGTGATTGGCTCGATGCACTAAGCTTGCTCTGCGAAAGGTTGCGCTGTCACCAAGCAGCTCTGGCTGCGTAGCACACTTGCAGGACGATACAGTTGATACACGGCTGCCGGGGGGCGGGCTCTCGTTGCGATCAGAACAACGGCGGCCGTCTAGTTCGCCGTCTGCGCACTAGCACAAGAGCACTGAGTATGGAAAGCCGAGATTGATATTTGCTGCGTCTTGTGATCCTTGCAAGTCATGTATTTAAGCTCTGGTGGATAATATGACATCACAGGCATTTGCATGGTAAAGGTCTTTTATGATTAACGGCAGACTCCGTGATTATACCGTACATGGGATAATGAATAAGGAATGAAGAAATGTTGAAGTCGAAGATAGTTATTGTGAACCCTGGGTCGAGAGGAACCATCGGAATAGGGTTCTGAACATGTCCTTTGCTCCCTGATCAACTGTATCACCATGGCACGGAATTGCACGGTCAAACTCCCACTCATCGATCCTCTGCACCGACCGTTTGAACGCCTCACGGTCGTTTTTTGACAGGACGTACCAGATGAATCTCTGCTGCCCTATCGCGCTACCTTCCGTCGACATGACCGAGACGTAAATCTTGTTCGTGAGACCGTCCCTGGGGCCTTCCTCCGACTTCTGGTACTGCTCGACGGCTGGCGGGTTGAAAAACATATCTGCTTGGATCAGGGTGGCTGAGGGCTTATGTAGGATGACAATATCACGGTTGGCATGGGCATGAACGTATTCGATATCGAGATCCGCGGCGAACTCGTCCGATATATGAAGCGTCTTCTTATTCTCAGGCGTAAAGATATACTTGAACCTCGGTCCGGCTGTGTCAGGGTTCTTTTCTCTCTTCTCCCATAGCCCTTCTGGAGCTATCACGTCTGCATCCGGGTACGCTTTCGTCCAGTCGTTTAGGAACAGATGATGTTCCATGTCTGGCGCGATGAGATATTTCACCGTTCCATTCAGGCTATCGACAGCCTCTCTCACAGACTGCGTAAGTGCAACGGGAGAGAAGACTGCGATAGACCCGGTTTGTAGACGCACTGTATAAACGAGTTAATACATGGTCTATATGATATGGAGATTGACCAACCTAGGGTTGCACGACCGCCAAATTTAAGAACTCCGAATCGAGCAAACGGTAGACTGCATGTAATAATATCATCGCACACCTTGCGAATAACCATCACCTTGTCCGGGTCGGACGGGGAGAGCGACATGTCGACTGAAGAGCTGTGGAAAGGCGCAGATGCGGAACGATGGACTCGAGATAGAACGCTGTGCTTGTCCCTTTGCTTCCCAGGCCGTTTAGAAATGCAGACGTAGCTTATATTAGCTCTTGATAATATGTGTGTTCTCTTTGCGCCGTTGGTCACGGAGAGATATGCTTGACGGATGACTGAAGCGCAGCTGGGAGATCGATGCAACATGTGAGCTTTACAACGCTCTCTTATGCCGTGGTCATTTGAAATATGATGTTCAGCGTATGACTTTTGAGATATAAATGTGTAGATTCGTAGACCTCGGGATGTTGTCGATAAACAGGAACCAGGGCTGCCTTCCTTATTAATATGGACATTTTCTTCTATATGACGTAGGCACACGGGAGTACTCGACGTTTCTGGAATGCCGGGTGAATGACCAATATGTACAAATAGTATAATAAGTATTTCAAGAGTGTAAAATGGCAAATAATCATGCTTGCTAAAGATAATGGATGCCTCCCAAATAAGAAACCCAACTATAAAGGGTTGACGGTGAATTACAAAAACACGTCTTTTGCGCAGCAAAATCAGTTTCAAAGAAGATAAGGGGATAGATAAAGGGTAAGGGCAGGAATTATGCAGTGCTATGCATGCCATCTGCCTGTGGAGGTGTGATTCTCAGCTTCATCATCCCGGTGTGGAATTAAGGGGTCTTTGATATCGAACGTCTCGATAAGTTGCGCCCACGTATTGAAGTCTAGCCCAAAGACAGCTTGGTGTTTTTGGATGCCCTGTTCCCGAGCCTCTGAAGGAGCGAGCGGTTCTGACGGAACTATTTGTAGAATATACTAGGTTAGCCTCTAAAGAGCACATTAAAGGGGAAAAGGGAACTAGGACATACGTAATGTGGGTAGGTTGTTCCCGTCCATCGACATGCCTATACTTCCATCACGGACCAGGAAACTGACATAGAACAAGTTCTCGACGGACTGGCCAAATGATCTTGGGTTGATACAGAACCGGAAGAGCGGAACTCCGCCATCGTCTGATATTCCATGTTTATTCATCACTTCGACGGCTTCAACCTGACTGACATCGCCCATCTGTGCCAGTTCATCACGGGCTGATGATTCCGCCTCTTGTTGTATCTTAGCCAGAGTGGCTCTTATGTTCGTACACATGGTCGTTAGCGTTGCGGTTTCCTGCTTCCCCAAATCTGCAGCTTTAACATCGTTAGGCCGTACGAGTTGGGACGGATCTATTCGTTCTCTTGCTCGTCGCTGAGTCTGTTGACGAACACGCTTCTGTACCGATAGTGGACCAAGCAGAAAACCGGAGATGGAGGGCCGTAGGTTATTTGGGAAACAGGCATTCCGCCCAAGATAGTCCCAGTTGAAGGGTTCCTCCTCATCGTCACTATCAGCTGCCGCGCGCGAAGGATGACCGGAGCTGCGACGATGGCTTTGTGTTGGGGTAGGTAATGATGATTCAGTACTGGCGGACTCTCTCTGCATGAATGAGATACATTTTGACACAAATTCGTCAATGTCAAGACCCGCTACATTGTTTCCTAGGCTAGCTTGCGCTGTTCGTTTATAAGAAAGGTCCGCCGCGGTAACAAGGAGACGGGAGTCAAGAGTTGCATCTGAGGTTTGCTTGACCTTTTTGAAGTATTCGTTTGCCTTTTCAACAGTTTGCATAAGACCATTTGATTCAAGCCGGACAAACTCTGCTCGTGAATCTATACAACCATATTTTAGTAAAAAAAGACACTCAAAATATGAAAGGAAACATATCCTCATACCGTTTAAATTTGTAGCTAGTTCTCTCAGCCCCTTCCGAACGGCTCTCCGCTCCTCTGGATCCTGGTCTGGGTCATAGTAGTCGGTGTCGATAGTTTGACGAAGGCGGCGCTGGTGGGTGGTCTGTGACTGTTCGGGCATCTGCTCAGACACACGCCTCTTCTTATTCGACGCGCTGGCCATTGGAGGGACCGCTAGGCTGCCGGATTTCCGCTTCTTCAGGTGCAGCGTGCGTGCGCTTCGATTCTCTTTATCGGAAGAAAAGGAGGTAGGTGGTGACGGTTCAGAGCCCCGATCCGAGGCCGGGGGTGTTGCAGAGAGAGATCCATCATCACGGCCGTTCCGTCCTGCCATCTTTAAATATACGTCTAGCGTTTTGTCAGGGATAGGATGCAAGCGTCGCAAATTCAATGCGAAAGGCGTTTGTTGGAGCGCGTAAATTGGGAACAAAGCCGTTCGGGGTCCGCATAAAAAGGTCAAGATGGTGTACGGAGTAAAGGACTGCTGGCTCAGCAATTGTCTAGAGACATCAATGTTGTACTGCGATTGTTGCACTGAGGTGGAAGCAGATATAGGAGTTGCCGGTCTCCCCTCTATCTAAAAAACATGTCAACTAGAAAGTGGTTTCCCAAAGAAGAAACAGAAACGCGATGGTCTGTGCACCCTCCACAATTATTCCTAGCGGAGTTACGTTTATCCGGATAAGATATGGACGAGGTCTTGGCGCGGACAGCTTCGCCCTTTGAGGTCATAGATATAGACAGACGAGACGGCGACGACGACGAGGAGGCTGATACTGTCTGTCTGCCCGAGCGAGAGTCCGGCTCCGAGGATGCAAATAGCTCAGACGGCGAGCGTGATATCTCTAAAAATTGGGTGACCGTCATGGACACCTTCACCTTTGCGACCTCGACGCAGGTTGCCCTCCCCATCCGGGCCAAGATGTAGGTATAACAACTTGGGAAAAAACAATAGGCCGTTATGCAGCTGTACTGACCGGTGTTTTTACTGTAGATGTAACTTGGAAGGCAAGCAGAAGCAGATTCCGTTTTCTGTCTTGCTTAAAAACCCCGAGCTTCGTCACCTTGGCTCCAACCAGAGCCCAACTTCGGACCTCTACGTTACTGCACAGCTATGGAGCAGCTGCAAGCCGCTTGGAATGCCCATGCAGACGGCCTACAAGTCGTTCAAAACCAGTCGAACATGGAACGAGTGGCTGGAGATGCCCATCCTGATCAAGGATGCGCCGCAGAATACACAGCTAGCGCTCACCGTCTGGGACCTGGCGCCCTTTGGCGGAGATGGAAGGCATGACCATTCAGTTCCATTTGGTGGAACGACCGTTTCGATAATTGATGAAGACGGTACCTTGAAGAAAGGGAAACAGAAATGCAAACTATACCGGCACAAAGCTGCGGATGGCTTCTCGTTCACGACAACACCGTCTACCCCACCGCCAAAACGCCGTACGGGCCAGTTTGCCGAAGAAGGTCCTACTCCCGCAGAACTTGAGCTTGAGAGGCTAGAGAAACTGCTGAAGAAACATGAAATGGGCGAAATACCCCGTATTGACTGGCTGGATCAACTGGTCTTTCGTGCAGTGGAAAAGATCAAGGTCGAGGCTGAGGAAGCTGCGAAGAAACGTGCACTCCGAAATAAAGCTGCAAGGGATAAGGCAGTTGATGAAGCCAATGGCGATGCCGTCACCCAGGATGACGACGAGGAGAATTTTATTCTCTATATCGAGTTCCCCCGTTTTGACTTCCCCCTCGTTTTCCAGGATTTCGAGTACCCTCCTCCTCCAGTTTCTTCACTTGTGCAGCATGCCGCGCCTGGGTCTACTGTTACTCTCAAACCACCGCCAGAAGTTCGTCTCGGCCCTGACATTGAAGGTGCGACTGATGACGAAGGCAATTATCCCATCATCCGAATTTATGATCCCGAGGTGGGCCAGAGAGGGAACCCGTGCGAAGATAAGCACCGAAGGCTAGTCCGTAGCCATCGAACTGGTATTATGGACCGTGATTTGAAACCGAACCCGAAGATCCGTGATGAGATCAATGAGATCATGTCATACGGCCCAACTCAAGAATTGAATGCGGAAGAGAAAGACCTTGTCTGGAAGTTTAGATTCTATCTCACTCGAGATAAACGAGCTTTGACTAAATTTGTCAAATCAGTTAACTGGCAGGATGTCAGTGAAGCTAGGCAGGCGGTTGAAATCCTGCCGAAATGGACCGAGATTGATGTGGACGATGCTTTAGAGCTACTTGGTCCGCTTTTCGACAACCCTGAGGTTCGAGCTTATGCCGTTGATCGCTTAAGAAAATCAGACGACAAGGAATTGCTTCTATATCTTCTGCAGCTGGTACAAGCACTGAAATTTGAAGCTATTCCGAAGGACGCCACGGAGGAAACAGATGGCGCGCATGATTCCTCCTTGACTAATTTCTTGATCAGCCGTGCAGCCAACAATCCTATACTTGGGAGCTATTTCCACTGGTATCTAATGGTTGAATGTGATGACACGGCTGCCGGGACACTCTCTACGCACCGCAAATTCTTTGCACGCGTGGAGTTTTACTTTATGCTTGAACTTGAGAAAGTTAACCCTGCCCAAAGAAAGGTTTTACTCAGGCAGGGCGAACTTATTACCATTCTCTCCAAGATCGCAAAGGACATTCGATTTGCCAGAGTAAATCGGCCTTTCAAGATTGAAATGCTCAAAAAATTCCTCAGTGACCCTAAGAACGACATGTTGCAGATTGACCCTCCCCTCCCTTTTCCATTGGACCCTGAGGTCTCTATTGTTGGCTGCCATCCAGAGGAAGCAAATGTTTTCAAGTCATCCCTATCTCCGCTTTTCATCAACTTCAAACTATCCGATGGCCGAAAATACCCTGTGATATTCAAAGTTGGAGATGACTTGCGCCAGGATCAGCTTGTCATCCAAATAATTACCCTTATGGACCAGCTGCTGCAAAAAGAAAACCTGGACCTCAAACTCACACCTTACCGTATCATCGCAACTGGTGCTGCTGCCGGTGCCGTGCAGTTCGTCCCATCAACACCATTATCTGCTGCCACAGCAAAGTATAAAGGCTCCCTGCTTGCGTATCTTAAAGCAAACAACCCTGACGAGAGTGAGCCGCTGGGGGTACGCAAAGAAGCAATGGACACTTACATCAAGTCCTGTGCAGGATACTGCGTTATCACCTATCTCCTAGGGGTTGGCGACCGACATCTGGAGAATCTCCTCCTTGCACCAGACGGACACTTCTTCCACGCCGATTTTGGTTTCATCCTTGGTCGTGACCCAAAACCATTCGCACCCATGATGAAACTTTGCAAAGAAATGGTCGAGGGAATGGGCGGAGCGAACTCTCCGAATTACATCCAATTTAAACAATATTGCTTCACAGCATACATCACCTTACGCAAATCCGCCAATCTCATTCTTAACTTGTTCAGCTTGATGGTCGACGCTAATATTCCAGACATTCGAGTAGAGCCTGACAAGGCGGTGTTGAAAGTCAAGGAACGATTTCACTTGGAAATGACTGAGGAAGAGGCAATTCGGCATTTCGACGAACTCATCATCAATAGTGTCAACGCTATCTTCGGTGCTGTTATCGATCGAATACACGATATTGTTCAAGGCTGGAGGGCATAAACTACGTTTTACTGACCCTTCAGCGTCAAGGCTGATGCTCACCTAAAAAAGATTTTGGTCTTTCTCGTTTAAATATTACATACATAGATTCTCAAACTGTACTAGGGGATAGGAATTACCAGGAGTTGCGAGAACGTTTGGAGCAGGACTGGTTTATGTCCAGATGATATACCCATTTTTACGCGACAATTTATTTATTTTACTCACTAGTTTACGGTGTCCCGCAGCCTGGAGCGATATATGGACCTAGATGGTTATACAACTAGACGGTTTCTTCTACATTCCTAGTACTAAGTTACGGGGATTATCCTTCGCCATGATCGCTCGCTAAACCCGATCAACCGACTCCCCTCTAGATTCTAGCACACCGGCATCATTTTCGCCTTGCCTTCCTTTCTTTTCGCTAATATCTTCCTCTTTGTCCTCAGTATCCTCAGGCGTACCAGCTTTACAAGCCCATGCGTCTACAAACCGAAGCACTTCCCTCCTAAACCAGTGCTTCATAATCAAGAGCCTAAAAGGGACGAGTAGGATGATTAAAACGGGAAAGGCCGGGGCTCCACGTGTGAGGGTCAGGACGAATATAGCTGTCGTGATTACGAGTTGAAGTAACGTGTATAGATGGATTGGTATGTATGATGGCTTTGACAGAGCTTCGGGGGTCGTGGGAGCAGACGATGGAGTAGACAATGAGGTGCTCAATTCCGCCGGAAGGGCAGGAAGTTCAGATGGTGGTGTTAAAAGGTAGAATGTTCGATAAAGAATAGGACTAATGTGAGAAACCCGTGCAGTGGTTAGTACATGGTTTTTCAATATATAGTAAATATTACTTCCAGGTGAAGATATACTTACTTGACTGACAAGCTCTGCTCACCCATGAACAGGAATAGACCCGCTAACACGCTGGTAGGGGTCAAACCGAGGACCTTCATGAAAGGAGGGCTGACAAACGCAAGAATGCCGCAGCCGTGGAGGAAAGATGACCATCTCTGCTCATATACCCTTCTGGTCGGTTGAACTTCAACTGTCTCCTGACCATCCACTTCAACTATAACTTCTTCCGTATCCGCATGCATCAAGGACTCGGAATGAAGCGGAGCCTGGGGCAAGAGTCCATTTGCAGGAGGAATACCCAGTATGCCACATAACGCTGTGGTAGTGCCGAGGAGAATGATATCCCAAGCAAACCCACCAGGTTTCCGCGTTTTATATCGGTCGATAGTGCATATTATGGAACTTATCTCATGGTCGAAAAAGAAAAGCATCGTGATAATGATGCCTGGAACGATAGCTGCAAATATCCAGCGTAAAGGGAGCTTCCAGAACTCTACAAAAAACACCTGTCGATCTGGAGACGTAGGCTTGAACGTGGTGCTCACGGGGAGCGTCGACCTGTCTAGATGAGAAAGCTCTCCAATATATGGCAACCCGATAAATAGTATGATTGATATTGCGGCGGCGTACTCCGACAGACCCAGACGGATATATCGATGAAATAGGGGTTTCCAGGATTCCGCCGTAGATAGAAATATGGCTAGCAGCGTTGTCCCTACTGCCCCTATTATAGCATACAGAAATGCTGCAAAAGAGAGATTCGCATGGGCACGTTCAAGCTCCTGGATAGCCTTGTGGAAGTATATCACGCTGTTCAGAAGAGAGAATATTTCGGTTGAGAAAGTAGTAACGTAGCCCATAGTCCAGTCATGGGCATTGAATATAGCTAATAGGTAATGTAGCCATCCAGCATGGACGAGCGACCATGCCATGAACGGAAGAAATGGAATCTATATATCGGAATTAGGAATCAAAATTTGAATAATTAGAAAAGGGACATGACGGCCAACCTCGAAAGTCTCATCACAAAGAGAGTATAAGTTCTCCGCAAGCACAGAAAAAGGGCCAGTAACCCCTAAAATGGTAAGAGGTTGAATGGAGAACCTAGATATATGATCATTCAGCTTTGGGTATTTTTGTATATTGAGAGAACTCGTTCAGTTTGGGGGGTCCCTACAGAGAGAAGATGATGCTGCATAACCCCGTACTAAAGACAACTTCGATAGCGCCCCAATTCTTGCCCGTGAGCACATAAAGATCACTTGCAAAGGTGATACCTGGTAGCAAGTTTGTAAAGAATACATAGACTGTGCTAGCAACTATTAACTGATTGAATATTTTCCAATCTGAGAGATATCGTTGCCGCAAGTTCGCCAGGTCCTGCTTTACAAGACGATAGGGCCGCAACGGGCCACCTGGCCCAATGGTTCTGTTCAGTAGCCGAAATGGCTTGGGCGTATGCTTGGATGGGGTTATATATGAGTGAGCATCGTCTCCGGGCAAATCTTCATTGAAACCGCTAGAGGTTGCACTTTGATTTAAACCCGAGGAACGACGCTCCTTTCTTCGACGAATCATGTCCACCATCGGCCTGGTAGAACGAGGCCGGAGGTACGAGCCTACAGACATGCAGATAGCTCCTCTCTTATGATATCTCAGGGAGTGACGATACCTAAGTCACCACCGCCACCTTGCTCTTTCAAGTTATGATTAATGTGGATAGCATCAAGTGAGTATTATATGGACTGGAACGCGTGTATTGAGCCGTTGTAGGAGTAATAGTACCTCAACTGTTCTACTTCGTTAGTGATATAGCTTTGCTCCAACGAGGGGGAAATATTTTAACACTTTTAGGTTCAACGTGGGAACCAGGATATGGCGATACAAAGCGCAAAGCAGAGCTAAAAACATGAACTGCTACGTAAGCCAAGCGCTGCCATGCCTTGTAAAGGGGAATGAAATGGCAGACGGCGAGCATGAGGACTCGTTTCTTGCATGAGTTCTTGGGCACTCTTGGATACCCAAGGCACTAACAGTGAGGCCGAGCCTTTGTCGATCCAGTAATACCAGATATTCCATCTCGGCGCCGAGTTCTAAGCCTTGGAGATTGGTTCTGAAGACAGAGTACTGCATGATAGTCTGGGCTTCTCGGAGTATAAAACAAATAAGTCGTAGCCCTGTGTGGTTTGCTTAGAAGGATATGTGTTGAACGGAGATTCGGTGTAATACTGCCTGATCGTACGAAACACGTTAGTCAACTACGCCGTTTCATTAAATATCAGTGTCAGCTCTCCATCATCGAACAAATGCTACGCCCGGCGTTTTAACGCCTGTTTCAGCTGTAGCTGGCATCTCCGCGATGGCAAGATACATGGCCGTATGAGGAACATAAATAGGAGCTCAATATCGTGTATTTAGATGATCAGTGCTTGATAGATTGAAATCTCATAGATTGCTCCAGACCCACCTGACCAATCAAATCAATCAAATATCTCGTATCTCAGAATATGACATTATTTTGGAGGAAGTGGTAGCTGTTGCCTCAGTTCGTTGCATATTTGACACTTTCTCTGCTAACGCCGCATGCTCTATCTATACAACACTTCCCTCCTCTTCTCTTTAACAAGAAACTGAATTAGTTATATCCTCTCCCGCCGGTATAGCAAGTGATTGATAGTTGTAGTCAAGAATATCCTCAAAAGATGCCTCGGCAAGAGATCAAATTGGTTACTTAATCACATCACGTGTACTGATTAGTCACGAGATTGTCAAGACCTTCGCCGCCTTATGCTTTTCTGCCATGGCTTATCGGGAATAAAGTTGTTCCGTTATCGATCTCGAGGATCCAAAAGTTATCGCATCAACGACTCGTAGGATTCGAATATCTAATTGCTGAATTTGAGCGTGTATAGTGAAGATATCACGGTTTTTACTTTCTATAACCATGTTACTATAACTATTATAATTGAATTTCTTTTCAAAATGGCATCCTTTGTCCCTCGGGCGGTGTTCTCGGCGTCAGAGAACATCCAGCGAAGCTACTTTCTGGGGCATCATCGAGCTGGTCTCGACAAAATGAAAGCAATGCTGGACTCCGTTGACCATGTGATCGAATGTCGAGACTTCCGTGTCCCCGCGACTTCCATAAACCCGCTATTTGAAGAGGCATTGGGCGAGAAGAGCCGGACAATTGTCTACACAAAGAGGGACCTAGGAGCTGACTCGGAGCTAGAATCACGGATGGTACCTATCACTTTTCTTGTTTTGTTATTGTTCTTTAAATACCGAGATATACTTGCTTATTTACTAATATGTTTTACTATCTAGAGAGAAAGACTCATCTCACACTGGGAGCAGAAATCTACAAGGGTGTTCTTCGCGAGTAGAAGCCTGAGGAACTCGGTCACGCCGTTAGCGAAATATATCAAAGGACTCCCGGTGGCCGCGAATAGCATAATTGGATACCGCATGCTGGTTGTTGGAATGCCGAATGTTGGGAAATCAACCCTGATCAATAAGCTGCGGTCGATGACCAACATTAAAAATGTTAGGAAATCTGCAGTTGTCAGAACTGGCGCGGACCCAGGAATCACAAGGAAGATCGGGACATCTATAAAGCTATTTCAGAAGGACGATGTGGGCATTTACGTATATGACACACCAGGTGTGTTCGTGCCGTATATGTCTGACCCAGACAGCATGTTGAAAATGGCCCTCTGCGGAATCATTAAAGACTCCCTGGTTCCTATTGTTACCTTGGCCGACTACCTTCTTTTCCACATGAACTGCCACTCATTATCAAACATGTACAAAGCCTTTTGTCCCCCGACCAATGATGTTATGGAGCTACTGGATGCAATGGCAAAAAAGGCCGGCCGACTTGTGAAAGGAGGCGAGCCGGACTACGAGGCAGCCGCACGGCTCTTCATCACGCAATGGCGAGAGGGAAAGCTTGGGCTATTCATGCTTGATGATGTAGCGAGGATCTCCTGGGAGAAGAAGAACGCCAAATTGGGGAACACCGACTCGGCAGCCGGAACCTCGCTGGATTTTACGCCTGAAAGAGCCCGGCGAATACTCGCGACGGGGGCAGTATAATAGTTGCCCTTATTTTCGATGTCTATGTTTTATATACTTTGCAATATACCCACACAAATGTACGATAATCACTGTAACGTTGGATGGACTAAATAATTATACATAATACTATCATATAAAAATCTCGAATAACAGCACTATAGCACATGCATCTAATGCCTGTGGGCAGCCTTGGGCACATCAGCCAATCTTATCGAGTAGCTTCCTCCTCCGTCTTTCCACCAGCTCTTCCTGGACGTCATCTAGCGTAGGTAGCTGCCATTCAACGCCATCCCCTGCATCGCCGGGGAGCGGCTCCCACCCGTCGTCGGGTTTATCGTCACCCTTCTTCAACACTGCCTCAAATGCTTCCTGTTCCTTCTTCTTTTCATACTCTAGTAGCGTACCGTCTTCCTCGTCTAGCCCGTATCCAAAGTATGCTGCATCAACATGTTTTTTGAACATATCAATCTGTGCCTTCTGTCCTCCCGCACCATCCAGCTCGTCGGCACTCCTCTTTTTCGTCGCAGCCTCAAACATCTCCTTGACACCCGGCAACTCTCTCGCGCGGCCAAAATATCTATAGCCTTTACCACCACCAGGAATCTCTTTCCCATCCTCATCATATACCCTCCCGCCGCCGCGAGTATAGTTTGGACCCCCCAAATTCCGTATTTGAACTTCCCACATCCATTTTTCGCGCATCAGTTTGTTTATTTCATCGTTCACATCTCGGATCTGAAAATCGCTTAAACTTAGGTCTTGTATGCGTGTGACTTTCCGGGATATTTCCTTGAGCACTTGGCCTCTCCATTTTTCGCATACGGGGATGGAGTCGATTGTTGTGATGGCTTTTGGGCGACGGGTACGACCAATATCGAGGATTCCAAGGTCTGCAGCTTGAGCGGCACGAAACCGAAAGAGCATAGACTGCGCCTTTTCGCTATTGCGAGCCTAATGGACGCGGGAACGTACTGCAATTAGTAGGCAGTTATAAGATGGAGTGATGCGGATTAGGCTTACCATGGCGAGCGAACGGGGCTTGGATTAACCAGAGCTCAAGCTGGGAATATTTATTTGAAGCCAGAATATGCGATGGTGTAGTAGACTGGTCAATTCTTCTCACGTCAATCCTCGTTGTTGTTTTGTTTGAAGGATGTGACTTTGACCGTTGCTACAGCACAAGCTTTGTTGCCGCCAATCTTATCAATCTCGGCCAAGCACCTGCACTCTCTCCGCCAGCTCAACTTCCAAAGACCATGTATGATTTACAATTAAGTCAATACCTACTACACGAGAATATTGCAGATATTTGATGATAGAATTACACCGACCATCCTATTAAATACATGAATTCATATGAAGAACCCCGCTCATCATCATACAACCAGAAATCAACAAAGAAACCAGGCTATCGTCCACCTAAAACCTATACAGATTTGCAAGTCCTAATAATCCCACGTACTCCATCCAGGATATCCATCGGAACAAAATAAATTGGGCCAGGGAAATGCAAACAGCACTCGATACCCCGATCTGCACCATATTATCCATGCAACAAAGCAAACGCGGCAGTATGAGGTCTTACAAGAACCCCTTGCTTGTGCTCATCTTCCGCTGAGGAACCTCAATCCCAGATCCGATATATACTCCGCTTCCTCGACGGCTGAACCTGTCGCCCATCTCGCTCACTCCTCCGTATGCTGGCCCTTTCCCGGCTACACTACCTCGCTCCATTCGTAGAGCCTTCCAGCCTTCTAGCTCTCGCTCCAGTCGGAGAGACTTTTCGCGCTCCTCACGCAGTTCACGATCAGCACGACGAGCCTGAAGTTGATTTTCGGAATCGCTGGTTTGAAGTTCTTCAATGGTTTGGAGAAGACGTTCGATCCTGTCGCGAGACTTTCCGATGTCCTCAGTGAGTTGATTGTTCATCTTGTCTCGTCTCTCGATCTGCGTTTGGAGGTCTTTAACAGTTCTATCGACATTACGAACAGACCTCTGCTCAGCATTCCGCTTTGACTCTTGGTCGTCTAGCTGAGTTTCAAGCTAAAATTGGGAAAAAGAAACAGATTAGAAAATGACCATTGTATAGAGAGAGTTAGGATGAATTCGACATACCTCCTGGATTCGTTTATTTAGGAACCTGACATCTTGGCTAGAAGACGAATATCCCTTAGTTTCAAGGTCAACACATCGCAACTGGGCCTCTTTGAACTGTTTCTCCAATGCAACCTTGTCCTTGAACAGTTGGGCAGTCGACTCTCGTTGAGCTACAATTTCCTTTTGAACCTCGGTCGCTAGAGCTTCTGCTCTCCTCATCTTGCCAACCGCAGCGGATGCGAGATCCTCTTGCTGGGCAAGCTGGGCTTTTAGGTCGAGAATCTCACGGTCCATCCCAGCGGCATTCCGCATTGGACTTTCGCCCTTAGCAAGATCCTCTAGGCGGTCTCCCGCTTCAGCAAGCCTGGACTCGAGACCTCGCTTTTCCTTGAGAAGCATATCACGTTCGGCTGAGATGTCATCCACGGAAGTACGAAGGGTGCGGACTTGAGTTAACAAAGTAACAACCTTGCCTTGAGCTTCGTTATGGGCCTTGACAGCGTCGTCTCGGGATGCTGAAATGTCTTGCAGAGTCATCTCTATCCTGGATTTCTCCTTGGACCAGGTCGAGCTATTTAGGACCTCATCATCCCACTTGGATCGTAGCTCTTCAAGCTCCTCCTTGAGGCGAGTGTTTTCTCCTCGAATATGGAGTACATTTTCACGCTCTATTTCAAGCTCGTTTGTAAGTGTTGAGAATTCCATTTGGTATTTCTTCCTGGTTTGCTCCATCGAAGCCTCCTTGTCCTCGATATCCATGGCTCGCTGGCTACGGTAATCCTCGAGCTCGTTTTGAAGGCGCCTCTTTGCCTGTAGCGCCGCATCAAGGTCGGCAGAAAGATCTTCGATCCTTTCTTCTTGGGATTGTGTTTGTCGCTGCAAGTCTTCAATGAGGTTATCTGTTTGTTTCCGTTCAGACATGATATTAGCGCAAGTGTCTTCAGCCTCTTTGGCTTGCGATTTGGCAAATTGTTCGGCGCGGGTAGCTTTCAAAACTGCTATCTCCGCTTGCTCCAATTTGCTGAAATATTCGTTTGCACGGCTCTTGTAGAGACTCAAGCTAGAGGCGACGTCAACAGCCTTGGAGGTTTCGGCATCCAGGCGTATTTGAAGATCAGAGAACTCCTGGAGTAATTGGCTGCGGCTGGCCGCGTCCTGTTCCCGTGCAACCTGCAGCTCTTGAAGCTCAGATCTTGTGTCTCGTAACTCTACCTCCATAGCAGCCCTTGCGTGCCTGAGTTTCTCGAACTCGCCTTTAGCCTCGGTGAGATCTGACAAGGCCGCCTTGTGAACCTGAAGGAGGGACCTTCGCGATTGCTCCTGAGAGCTGAGAAGGTCGTAGAGCTCTTCATGTGATTTTGCCTGGACATCACGAAGGCTTAACTCGCCGGATTGAATATTCTTTTCCAGCGCGGAAACTTTCTTAGCGGAATCATCGAGCTTTTCATGGAGGCGGCCATTTTCACGTTCAAGTATCTGCATCCGCCGGATAGATGGACTTTCATCCTGCCACATATCTCGAACCGGAGTGGACCTACCAACCTGACTCTGAAGGTGGCGGTTATGCATCTCAGAGAGCTGCAACTGATTTTGGAGGCTCTCTATTTCTGCAGCATGATCCATTCGCTTCTGATATGCTACAGTATCGACAGTTCGATCTGATCGGCCTGAATCACCAGCACCATCGATAAGATTGTTGTATCGACGATTGGGTGTTGAAGGATTAGAATAACGCTTGTTGGGCTCTGAATTCTTTCGGAAATGTGAAGGGGATCTAGTGTTGGCCACTTGATTTTGATCAATCTCCTCGAGTAGAGCACGCTTTGACGTAGAGTAACGAGCATCAAGCTCATTCATCTCGTCTGCATGCCGGCGACGCATTTCGTTGAGTTGATTTTCTGCTCGAGAACGCTTTTCCTCGCTGATTCGAAGCTCATTGTGAGCGGCCTCCAACAGAGCAGCCATGTCAACCTTTTTAGACAAATCAGGCTTGACTGTTTCCCATGATTTTGGGGCAGGTGATGGGTCAGAGTCAAATACTTTATGCAGCAGGATTAGCTGTCGATGGCAGTCTTCGAGCTCTGCGTTTGTTTGGTCCATTGAGGCCTGAAGCTTTCTTGTGTTAGCTTGCGCTTGAGCTTTTAGTTGTCGTTCCGTCTCAAGATTCCTGTTTGCTTCAGCTAACTGTAACTGAGCTGCGGCAGCAGACTTCTCTGCATTTCGACTAGCTTTATGCTCGCGTGCCATCTCGTGATTCAAATCCTCAGCACTCAAGGCGAGCTTTTCCTTTTGTTTCTCAAGTGAATTTATTGATAGCTGGGCGTCTCCGAGTTGGCGTGTCAGTAGCTTGTTTGCCTCGTCAAGCCGTGATTTTTCTGTTTGGAGTTGCGCCAACCTGGCCCGTTGAGTATCACCAACCCTTGAGTTAGAGCGTGCGATGTCTAGATTCTTTTGCTGGACCTTATTCAAAAGTGCTCGATTATCGTTTTCAGAAGCCGCAAGACGGCCCTTGACAGTCACCAATTCCCTCTCCAACCGCTCCTTATGCTGGTCATGATGGGTACGGAAATTTTCAGACTCCGCAATCAAATTGCTCAGGTTTTGAACTTGAGAGCTTAAACGGGCGTGTCCAGCTTCGGCGTTGGCGAGGGCCTTGGATTTCTCGTTAAGCTCAGTCTGAAGTTTGGCTAGCCTTTCAGTTGATTGAGCAGTCATTTTATTTGCAAGGGAGGTTTCGGCATTCAGGCGAGCTTCCTCGATCTTTGTTATTCGTTCCCTGAGTTTGATAACTTCTGCTTGAAGTTGCTTTCGGGACTCTTCTGCAGCGGCTCGTGCTTCCTTTGCCCTCCGCAGAGTATCCTGTTGGATATACATTTCCTTCTCGATAGTGATCTTGGAATCATTTAGAGCCTCAAATTCTTCTTTCAGCTGTGCAAACTTGTGTTCTGAAAGCATTTGCACATCGTCTCTTGATTGTTGAACTCGACTGAGCTCCGCCTGTGTTTGATAAAGTTGAGCCTTGAGATCTTGAACTTGTTTGTCTAGCATTTTCCGGCCTTGGGCTGACTCTGCGTCTTCAGATAGCTTTTCTTCAAGGAGCTTTCTGGCATCTGCAGCTTCACGCTCGAAGTTAACCTTTTCAAGCTTCGTGGTGTCTATCTCGGCCTGTAGGTCACGAATTCTTCGCTGCATATCATCGTGTCGATCAGATAGGCCTCTCTTTTCTGTTTCGAGGCTTCGCTTCTCGAACTCATGCTTCTTCAAGTCAGCTTTAAGAACTGCAACTTCGCCTTCTTTGCGTCGTACTAGTTCTTCATAGCCAGTTGACGTTGAGGACAGATCTGTTATCTGCTTCTGGATTTCGCGATTTTGATCCAAAAGTTCTTTGATCTGCTTTTTAGATGAGTGAAGCTCTTTCGTAGTGTTCGCTAACTCAAGGTCAAGCTGTTGGTCAGATGTCAAAAGCTTCGCTTCCAGGTCCTGAAGCTTCCTGTCCTTTAAGCTTAAATGGCTGTTGAGCGTTCTGACCTCCTGGTTCAGATTCTCGATTTTATCATCGTATTTCTCGTGAGCAGCTTCAACTGATTTTAACTGCTTCTCCATGTCTGAAATACGGTCCTGCAGCTCCTTCTTTTCACCCTCAAGCCTCTCCATTATTTGTGCTGCTTGCTCGAGCTGGCCCCTGCGAAGGTCCAGCTCATGCTCTACCTTCTTCTTAGCGGCGATCAGTTCGTCTAATTGATCTTCCAGGCTCTCTTGATCAGCAATTGCTCCAGCTAGCTTCTCGCTGAGTTCAACTTCCCGAAGCTGTAGCCGTTTGAATATTTCCTCTTTGTCTAATGCAAGAGAACGCTCGCTTTCTAAAGTTTTCCTGACTCGCTGCATCTCGGCTTCCACCTTCCGCCGCTCTTCTTCTATCCTCTGCCGATCAGATAGATCTTGCTGAACTTTTGCTTCAAGCTGCTGGATCTTCTCGTCTCGCTTTTTAACCTCGCCTGCAGTACGAGTTTCCCCAAGCAGCGGTTTCATGGTCGCAAAAAGCCTCCACCACGGCGATGACTTGAGGTTGAGATAAAGGTGGAAGTTCCGCTGGATGATCCGTGTAGCTTCCGCACGGTATAATCGCTTGTTGGCAATATGTCTTTGAACAAATCCACGGGCTACAGATTGGAATCGTTTCATGATCTCACGGATGAGGGTATCGCGTTGTTCTTCCAACTCTGCCAATACTCCGGCCCTGAAGAAGATCTTTGATAATCCCACTCTGAAGAGAGACTTGTCTAGGCCTAGCTTTTCCACCATATAAGTGACAGCCATCTGCCCATCCAAATAACCTTTGGGCATGCCACGACAGAGTACTTCGTATCTCTGACGGAATTCGTTGAAAGTTAAGCGATTGGGAAAGCCGGTTCGAGCAATTCGAATGCCTTCCAGGACACCGTTGCATCGTAGCTGGTCCAAGACAAGTGGCCCATTGAAAAGTTTTGGCCGCTTCTTGTTATTTGGCAAAATACAACGGACGAAATGGGGATGGGTTGAATGAAGCTGTGCCATCAGACTTGAAAGTTGTTCTTTATGCCTCTGCGCAACGGTTCGGAACAGACCCTTCTTCACAACACTTCTAGTCCCATTGGATACATCATCGGCATAATCGGTAAATAGGTTGGCAACGTGCGGATCGTTAGAATTGGATAACAGCCGAGTTACGTTGTCATTGAGGGGGTCCTTGTTTTTCTCCAGCCAATTTTCCGTGTTATATTCCACCTCTGCTGCATAATGGGTGAGAATAAAGCCTTGGTTTAGACGCGACGCGTGGTACTTCGGAGATTTGCGATCCCACAACGAATGAAGTTTCTCAGTAAATGTTTTGTCTGTCGCCTTTGGCATCACTGAATCCTCGTCAAGACAAGAAAAGATACCAATAGGGTTGGATAATTCAATGAGGTCGATTGTTGGCTGGAGATCCTTGCCGAAATCAATGAACTGCCATTCGATTTGCTCCCGGGAGTATTCCTCCTGTTCTAAAACGAACATATGGTGGTTGAAGAATTGCTGTAGCTTTTCATTGGTGTAATTGATGCAGAGTTGTTCGAAGCTGTTTGTGCCAAATATTTCGAATCCTGCAATATCAAGGACACCAATGAAGTGACTCTCCTCAGTGACAATTCTGCTACGGTCCAGTTGGTTGTTAATTCTGTTGACCAGGTCTCCGAATCCGCGTTCATAGATACCCTTTGCCAAAGAATCAATTGCGAAGCGGACTTGTTCGGGTGTCTGTACCTTTTCCACCCATTCTCGTCCAGCTTTCACACGGGGGTGTAGTAAACCTTTAACAAAGGGTTCGACAGGTACACCTAAAAGATAACAGGCATGTTTGACGCTTTCGGTATCATCTTGTGTGAGCCTAGCTTGATCCGCGCGTAAGCTCTCCTTTCCAACGGTGATGTTCCCTAAATGTAACACAGCAGCTACTGTTCGCAGTATCGCTAGCTGATCGTCCTCCCCAAACTTCATGGTATCAAAAGCTTCAATAAGGGAGTCCCACTCGTCTCCGTCGGATACACCAGCTATAGTGTCATTCCCGTCTCTTGTGTATGCGAAATCTTGGATATCCAGGTTTGAGAGCCGTAGGCGGTCTCGTAGTGCCTTGCCAGCTCCGTGAAGCAACTGGTAAAAGATGTGGTAACTCCTTTCTTGAGCATTAAGCTTGACAACTCTAGATTTCTCAAGGAGATACCAATCAATGAAAGCTCCACAGATTTGACCTGTCCGAGAGAATTCAATACGAATAAACTTTCCGAATCGCGAGGAGTTGTTGTTTCGTACAGTTTGCGCATTCCCGAACGCCTCAAGGATCGGATTCGCCCTTAATATTTGCTGTGAAAGGTCCCCTAGTTGCTTGGAAGATAGGTTTCCGTGGCTAGCATCACCAGGAGCAACGGCCGCTAAATACTGAATAACCTTCTTGGTGTTTTCCGTCTTTCCAGCACCAGATTCACCACTATAGTTCCAGATATGAGCAACGAAAATAGAGTATTATGAGGGAACAAAGGTCGAACTCACGTCACAAGAATACTCTGGTTCTCTCCTTCGTCCACAAGATTGCGGAAAGCCTCATCTGCCATTGCAAATATGTGCGGCCGTGTTTCCTCTCGGGTTCGGCCTTTGTACAATTTGACATACTCATTTGAATATATAGGCAGCGGGCAGTAAGGATTTACGGTCACCAAGAATAACCCAGAATAGGTCTATATGTCTAGTCAGTAACTCATCCTAGCCCACACTCCAAGGGGGCCAAATGAAGTAAAGCATACGTATATCAAGTCCGATTTGTATCGAGTGTGCAAGTTATGCACTACTGAGCCTTCGTTTAAATGAGTGAGCTCGGCCATATCGTCTGCCTTGTCGAACTTCGGCGGGTTGACCTTGTCGACATTCTCGGGGTTGATTTCCACCTGCTGTAATGCTGATTGTCAGAATACCATTTTCTAAAGAATGGTCGTGCTTGTAAACTCACGCGGCCATCATCGCACTGTACAACCAAGAGGCCATCCTCAGTCTCTCGAACTACAGCTCCACGGATAAACGCTTTCTCGGGGTCCTTCAACCACACGTATCGCTTTCCAGAAAAGTCATTATCACCCTCTTCACCTCTTATCTGATCCGCACCTCTCCGTAACTCTTCCGATTTTATAAACTGCGGAGCAAACGTGTTGGAGGTTTCGGAGGGGTGTCGTGCTGAATTAGATCGTTGCCTATTTACGCCATTTGTAGAGGTAGGATTCAATGGCGTCAGGGACGAGTTCCGTGAGTGTCCCGTAACGTATGTCTGTACAGGGGAGGTAAATGTGACCGACTTGGGCCGGCCTGACACTCTGGCGGAGGAATCTGGAGGCGCTGGAGATGGAGAGGGAGAGCTGCGGGAAAATGGATTGTTTCGTTTCGTGGTGCTATTATATGAGGGATGCATAGTTTCAGGCGGTAAAGAGGAGCGATTAACTAGGATCAGGTCGTGGAATAGGCGTTAATTCATGAGATATAGTCCTGACGGCGAAACGGGAGGAGCCTAGGCATAAGGGTCATGGAGCGGTAACGGAAAAGTGTTAAACGAAAAAACAAATATTTCCAAGGTCGAGAAGGAGTACAGCAGGGGAATTCATCACACGTCAAGGGTGGTCGGCCTTCAATAATAGTAACCTGGTATGGGCGTTCGCGATGAACCAAACGCCGCCTTTATCTCAATTATCACCAACTTTAAGCGTTGTTTGTTTACATCCTTCCTAACCAGGACTAGCTCAAGGACCGTGCTTGGCGCGAGCGCTTATAATCACGTGATGACTATTTTGGGCCAAGAAGATCGATCTTTTTTCCAACTTCAAAATATCAAATTAAACAGAGACAACGGACTGGATATCGAACATTTCGTTCACCCTCAAGACTCAAGACGGCTGATGTTATCTATCTTGATCCTCTGACGCGTATCCGTTTGGTTTCTCTTTTTAATTACCGCGGCGGTTTGATACGGGTGGCACCTCTCCTTTTTTTTACACCGACTTCTTTCACATCCCGTTCACATGCCTCAGTATCAATCCGTGTACAGCATAGACACAGTCGCGTTTATTCCTGACCTGCCAGTGCGCAGCTAAGAATGCTTTCAACCGCTACATCAGGAAATATGTCCGGATATCCGCCAGCTCCATCGTATGGGGGTGCCGACCCCCGTTGGCCTGCTAACCAACAAGCAGGTTACGACCCGAATATGCCCTATCCCCCATATAATATGAATCCACCATATGTTCCTCCTCGAGACCCTCACACCATGTATGGTGCACATGCGGGAGCTCCTTACATGAACCCTGGGGCTCACCCGTTCACCCCGAATAATATTCCGAATGTAGGTTATCTACCTGCAGGAGATGCGCGCTATTTACATCCACAACCTCCATATACATTTCCTCAAAATATACCGGTAGGCCTTGTTTTCATATCCCCTTTATACTCGTAATCTCACACCCAGACCAGAATCCTCCTCCACCAGCTACGTACCACCAACCAATCGAGGAAGCAGAGCAGTTATCAGACGCGATGGACGTCGACGCAAGGGAAGAGGGCGAGTTGAGCAGCTGTGGAGGGGATGTTGAACGACGGAGCTTTAATTCCGATAATCGGTCCTCTCATCGACATGAACGACATGAGCCCCATGCTCAATCCTCGAGCGGCCTGAGACAGGGTGATGCCAGTACGGACCTTGAAGCGAATGGAGCTCAATCTACGGGAACAGGCATTCTCACAGGATCACAGGAGAAACCTGACATCCCAGAAAAGGGCCCTTCCGCAAAAGACGATGTTCACACGAGCTCCCTGGCGGGGAAGTCTCCTTCGCAACTGAAAGTCCTTGCGCAAGGAGCGCTATTAAATCTTGCACCACACAAGATTCGATATAACGAACTCGTTCAAGAAGGCATTGATGCAGCAGTATTGAAGTCCTTGTATGATGAAATCGGGATAAAAATCATGGCGGAGCCCGACAACAAAGCAGTCTTAGCTCACACAACCTCTAATGAAGCTTCACCCGTGGCACAGAAGACCTCGCAGGCCGTAGGTCTAAACACCCCCAACGGCGCATCTTCAGGGCAGGGTAAACCGACAGCACCCGCCAGGGAAGAGCAAGCGGCAACAGCGAAGCAAAATAATGAAGTCACTTCTGCTAACTCTAATAAGCCGATGGAACGCAAAGATGTTATTGCCCGCATGTTGGCAGCGAAGGCTGCAAAAGCTCCAGCTCCCGCAGGAACCCCAAGCCAAAGCGCTAGCTCCCAGCCAACTAAGATGGCAATTCGGCCGCTTAATGAAAGCACTACCCAACCAGCACAAAGTACGCCACTAAGCACGGCGCAAAGCACGGCACAAAACACGCGTGATGAAGTTCGCACAAAAGAAAAGAACAAAGCCCAAACGGAATTGGCTAGGCAGCGAATGGAACAACTTAAGAAAGTTGGACTCGGGAAAACTAATACTCAAATTCCTGGCCTCGTTTCGACTCCTCCAGCAATAGCAAACATGGATAGTTCTGTCCCTACGGCCTCTCAGGAACCATCATCCCTCCCTCATCCCTTACCCGATCGTCCTCCACTGCCAGGCAACGCAGCCTCAACCCGCATTCCAGGACTAATCATGACAAACTCTGAGTCGAGCAAGGTCGATGAGCCCACTACGAACGATCAAACCCAGAATGAGAAAAAGGAAGTCACCGAACCCTCCTCTCGTATGCCTCGGAAACGCCCTAGAGCTTCAGATTTTACCGATGACCTTGACGATACACCGGCAAGAAAATACTCCGGAGTAGGGCACCGTTCGACCAGTGCTGAACAGAGAGTCATTATTGATATCAGTGACGACGAGGCCATGTATGGCCTAGATGACGACGAGGCTGGGGGAATGACCGATGCCACGAATTTGTCGCGCGTTACTAGCTCCTCTACGAAACCAACAATACGAGAACTACCCCCTTTGCCTGATTTTCCGCCCCGGAATTATGGTTCTCATCGGTCCACCCCTGTTACGGTATCAAGTACTCCTCCAAAGCCAACCAATGGTCTACTTCAGAAAAATATGGAGATACTGGCCATGCGGCAAAGGATTGCAGAGTTAGAGGCCCGACGGGGTAAGAAGCAAACAACGGCTCAAAACCGAAATGCCGAATCTTCGAATGAATCGGGTGCCACTCAATCAGACGATGCACAACAAGAAGCTGAGAACTCGTCTTCTGAACTGGAAAATGCCCGGAAGACGTTGAAACAAACCGTTGAGCGAGCCTTGAGCGAAGCTAATGAGCCTACCACGAGTGCCTCGACGGTGTCCATCCCTGTAACAAGCTCATTAATCAATCCCCCCAGTCTATCACCAGCACCATCTTCTCAGGCTATTTCTCACCCTAATTCTCGCCGAGCTGAAGAATTAAGGCTAAAAGCGCTCCGCAGAAAGGAAATTGAGTCTGGGCTTCCACTTCTCGACGCTGAGTTGCTAAAAACCGAACAGAAATTAGCCGAATTCCGTGAACAAGAGAGGAAATTACTTGAACAAATCGCCAAAGGGAGGGAAGGAAAACGCCGGTTGATTGAAGAGCTGGAAAGTTTAGGGATTGAGACTGAGGGGCTGTCTATGGCAGAGCTTAAGGAAATATCGAATGATATTGAGAGCACGGAAGACGGTTCAGGTAAGATATACATACCAACTCTTCCTACCATTCTAAATACTAATATCGTTTTTATTGTAGTAAATGAGCAAGAACCAGCTACAAAAACCACCATCGACCAGAATCAACAACACGAAATTACCCCTCCTAATGATGATAAAGGCAATGCTCCCGATACTAACGTCCCTGATGCAAGCGAGGAGGCTAGCTCCCCTGACCCTCATTCAGCACAGGCCGAAGGCGACGTTCATGATGCAAGCAACTCACAGGATGAGATCATGCAGGGAACATCGTCTGCCGAAACACACGAGCTCCGTGAAGGGTCCTATTCAAGCTCCGCCATGGATGAATCTATGGGAAGTTCTGAGGATGAATCAGAGGATGAACCCGCCTCAGTGGCTAAATCGCTATCACTCGCTAGTACTGGCAACGAAGCAGCAACGACCACCAGGGACCCTTCTCCCCACCACGTAGAAGTCAACGCCTCGCAGAATGACGCCTGTGTAACAGGCACAACTTCTATATTACCAAACCAGGATGATGACGAATATTGCCCTACTCCGCGAGAGGCCTCGGTTTTATCTGACGGATATGAACCGCCGGAGCCAGACGTATCAATGGATGATGGATCGCTAGACAGCCCTCCATTCAGCCCGGCTCCTCCAGACCCAATAGAACAGATATCTATAGCGCCACCCGAAACCCGAGATACCCCGATGCTAACTCCTAGTAACCAAGAAGCAGCCACTACAACGGCACCGGAATCCCCCATGGTACAATATCTTCTCTTTTAACCCCAAAATGGTAGATTGCTAACCTAGAGCTCATAGAATGATGCCAATGCGCCTTCGCATCAACTCACTCATCGTTTCGACCCCTACCATAGTCCATTGAATATATTTAGGGCATACCGCTACCATCCTAATTTCACAGATCATGTAGAGGGTGGTTTCCGCTCCCTGACATACAGCCACAAAATTGACCCACATAAACCACTATGTGATCTTGAAATTACCGGTGGCGTTTGTGACGCCCCTTCCTGTGGCTTCCAACATTTTCGAGACATGAATCTGAGTGGTGCGTTGATGGGATTATCATCTTCAGATTCTGGCCGTTCCCATTTTTCCCCTACCGATACCCCTTTCTCTTCAGGCACTTGACCCTCCCAGATGATACCCTTCTTTCTCTCCACGCGTTTTTTAAATTATTCTTTTGGGGGATTAGAGTGACAGGCTGACAGTTAGGTGGCGTTAACGTTTCATAGATGATAAAATCCTCGTCGAAATGGGCTCATTGCGAGAAGGCAAAACTCCAGCTGAACGTGAAGAGTACGTGACTGGCCTCAGACAAATCATCAATGACATGCGACGTGATAAGGTGAAAGACTTCGCCATAGTTGCGCAGGAAATTGCTGCATATCGCAGACGCTTCCTTCAAGACCCCTCTCGAGTTTTAGCTCTGTAAGCCATTTCCACCCATAACCACACGACCAGACCGTAGGAGCAGAGTCAACAAAGCTATTGAAACCATTCTTCTTAAAGAAAGGTGAGATGCTCGACTAAAGATGCTGCGAGCCTTGGCCCATCCAACATATACCAAGAGATAGGGTTTTGTGTGAAGAATTTGTGACTTGGAAGAAGCAATAATTCCAGCCGCAATTTTTTTACATATCTTAAATCCTCGATTAATTTGGTTATCAAGCTGTTTTTGACAGCCACGTTTCCCTTCGACCTTTTCTTTTCATTACCAATTTTCCCCCATACCCCATTTTTGGTGAGCATAGCATTGCCCGAGAGCCTTGAGCACTTGAGGAGTAATGCGCGTTTGAGCTACGACAAACAATACGTTTATCTTCGGGCTAGCCTAGCACGAATTATATGGTTTCGCCATTTTAGCTTTTACAACATCGATATTTTTGTTTTATACCGAACAGGCAGGGGACTTACATATCGGTTCAGCAACATTCGGCGCCTTCGGATACATTGTTTAGTCTGGCACTCCCATACAATGGGATTCCAGCTGGAAAATGATGCATTTCAGAGGACATAGGTGTATAACAACAGGGAGGTTTTCTTGCTATTTATCATGGTGAAACAAAGAGAAAAAGAAGGGGTAGAAGGGGATATCGAAAGTACTATCTATCCTTTGGATATTTTTTCTTCCACATAGGATGGATGGAAATTTCGAAGGGATGGGACAAATAGGAAGGAGGACGAGCCCAAACGACACGTACCTGGCTACTCCCTGTGCTGCGCTGGTGCTTCGTATGAAGCTGTGGCTCCGTGGCACGATCGAATGACGCTTCTGACTGTAAAGCTTGTTATTCTCGCTGATATATACCCCTTTTATGACTTTGTAATTCTAGCTCCGGTGCGTCAATAATTAAACATTATTACTTTATCTTCTCATATTTAAAGGTGTATCATTCAATAAATTATGCTCTATACATGATCTAATAGCTAGTATTTCTATATATAGGTAGCCCAACTTTTAGAAAGCAAATGAAACGCTTCATAACTTGACGTTAACAGCCTCCGTTAGGAGTTCCCCATAACCTGTATAAGGACAAAAAGCGCTATTCTTCTATTATTCTGCTCGAAAGGTATTGAAAGCCATGTCGGAAATTTGCGGGTGGGACTATCTCTTCTCTGGCGTGTTTTCCTCGTCCTCGACGTATGCGTATCTGGAATGTCGACGAATTGCCTCCCCCTTGAAAAAGAATACAAAAGGAATTACGCAACAGGCCAGAGCAATAAATGCGATGAGTGAGCTAGCCCACTGGTCTCCTAACCTGGAATACATCTGGTTGGTGAAGAGAACTACCGCGGCACCCCACATCGAACGGAGGAATGTCTTAGCGGCCAGGGCAGAAGCAGCCTGGTGTTGGTAGGTATCAACTATTTCAAGAATCATGTTAGCAAGTTTTTGTCTTTTATACAACTCCTCCAATGGAACAACGTACCTAAATAGTTGTTGCAAGCGTTGTAAAGGAAGATGAAACCAAAGCCGACTGGGAAACCGCCTATGGCAGGACCGATCCAATGAACTTCGGAGTACGACGTCCAGGCGAAGATGAATATACCGATTGGGATGAGCCAGCAGGATATCATCATCGGGACAAGACGCATTTCCGCCGGAGGTTTGCCATTATATTTAGCAACAAGCGTTAAATAATGCTTGTTAACACTTGGAGCAAAAATAGCACTGCCTGCTACTCCTATAGCTAGGGGGATAAACATCAACCCCGTAATGCCAGATGAATAGCCCTTTCCTTCCTCATATACAATGGGATATCTAAGGAGTAAACTTGGTTAGCAGCGTTCTGATAGAATGTTTAAGTAGGGTGTACTTACGCAATGAAGAACATATACAAGAGCCCGTAGAGGACCGACATGTAAATCGAAAGAAAAAGGACGATCGGTTCCAGGAATAGAAGCTGGAATGGTCTGATCATGAATATGCGTAGTTTTTCTCCCATGGGCCGCGAGTCCAGGTCGGCTTCAGTAACATATGAAGGGTCGTTTTTCTCCTTTTGAAGTTTCTTGGCTCGTTTGGCGAGTAGGGTGGGTGTGTATGTTTCGGGAAGAGTAAAGGTGATTAGAAGGAATACAACGCTGGATAGAATCAACTGAATCCAGTATAGCCATCTCCAGCCCATAGCATCACTCAAGAAGCCTCCAACCAAGGGTCCGATCGCTGGACCTAGAAATGGAGCTGCACTGAACGCAGCCATTGGGACTCCTCGCTCCTCACTTCGCCATAGATCCGCCAAAGTACCTCCAACAAGTGTCATTGGGGCAGAGAATGCGATGCCGTCGATGGCGCGGCAGACTAGGAGCGTAGCAATGTTTTTTGAAACAGCACACGGTATTATGAATATGACGGCGATAAACAAGGTCGAAACATATACTGGCTTTCGACCAACCAATTCGGATGCCGGTGCAAATGCCATGGGGCCTATAAACGAATACCAAAGTCAACATATGACACTCTACAGAACTTCCAAATATATACGTACCAACACCAAAGCCGACAACAAACAAAGATATTGTTAGGAGGGTCACCTCCAGGGAAACATCAAACTCCTCGATAACACCCCCTAGATCAGCAGTTATGACACTGCTGCAAAAAGCAACCACAAAGCAGGTGAATGCCACCACCATGGTACAATACCATTTGTAGAGCTTGCTCCAGTTCTTCGGGTTCTCGGGGTCTCCGACTGTGAACGTGACGAGCTTATAATCCTCAATCTTCCCCGTCACATTAGATTTGACGGACTTGAGTATCTGTCCATTGGGCGTCTCTTCTGTGAACTCCTCAAAGTTCGCCGTTTCGTCCAGCTGGCGATATGGTAAATCTGTGGGCTCAACACCGGTAGGGACTGCTGCAGGATGATGCGAGTCCGATGACTGCGAACTGAATGACCTATCCATCTTGAAAATATTATCCAATGGATGGTGGAAGGAGTGTTGGAGGAAGGTTGGGTTATACAGTAAGGGGCCCTCGGACCAACCCAGGGGTATGGACACACATATATATAGCCATTGTACATACACCTCACGGCAAGTTTATGCCGATATCTGCATGGTTTTATCGCAAACCCGTGGTAGACTCATGACGGCCAAATGAAACTTTTCATCTAGAACCGTATATCAAATATTTTCAGGAACTCGGCAAACTTTCGGCCCATGCTGAGCTCTAAAATTAAGCTCTTTGGGCTAGATTTATATGGACAGATAACATCCATATAAATGATGCAATCGAGTGGGCCGTCCTGGGAGAAGGAACAATGCCCATTCGCTGAGCTATAAGTCTTCATCGGTGATAACAAACGGCTCCGCAGCTGAGTCGACGATCGTAGGTACACATATATGAAATGAATAACCGTGTATCCGGCTGGGCAAAATCTGGCACACCCCATCGGCTGATGCTATCCTTGTGAAGCATCTTCTCAAATTCAATAGTTTCTGTTTTTGAGCTGTTAGGTCGGGGTCAAGTTGAAGAAGATAGCAATCGCGGTTTGAAGGTACCTCACATATAATCTATTCATTGCTTGGGCGTCCATCCAGTCTCTATTCATCATCCTGTTTCTAGTTTCTATAGCTCGGACTCAACGATATAAGCCGAGATAGCATCCCTTTTGCTTGGTAAGGATTGATAAGGTCATAGAAAGAGCGAGGCCCGAACTATCCCCGGGCAGACCTTTTGGTCAAACTCGGAGAAAACTCGGTGTCTCGGGCCGATAGATTTTCCATATCATGTGACTGTATGCTGACTAATCATGGCACGGACGGGTATTAATATAATGCCGGAGGTCTATTAATCAGCAAGAAAAAGTATATGCAAACAGTACAAACGATCCAAACTAAACAAACATAATAATGAGTCATCCATCTGCCCCGCGCTTAACCCAATTTAGGGCTTATCAGTTCTTTATCATCATGTGACTTTCCCTAGGGCGCTGGAAGAAGTGGAGGAGAAAAAAAAAACTGTGACTACGAGGACGAAGAGAAGGAATTGCTTTCTTGACCCCAAAAGAAGAGGATGGATCCTATGGGGGACTGCTTTGTTATGCTCTGAGTATCGACGAATTGTGCATTCATTTTTGCCTAAGTAGTAATACCTTTAACTACTTTGATATCCATCCCAACTGGCCTACGTGGGGCAAGTATCTGGGGGCAACGCCGTTGATAGACCTAGCTGCAGCCGGAAAATTGTTTGATACATCTCCAAAATGGCTACTTCAGACTCACTATATCTGACCCTACCGGGCTCCGTTGCATTCTCGGATTTCCGATGTCGCGGCATAGCTGCAAGCACCAATGCTAAAGCCGTCCGGGCTCAGTGGGTTCATTACCTACACCTCGCGGAACCATTGCAAGGCAACCAGCCTACGGACTTGAAACAGCTCTTGCAATACGGAGATATATCAGATTCTCCGGGATCTTTTGCGGCCCAGGATGGCCGGTCAATTACCTACTATGTCAGCCCAAGAGTGGGCACCATTTCGCCATGGAGCTCTCAAGCTACCGGAATCGCTCATGTCTGTGGCTTTCAAAAGTGCCTCAAGCGGATAGAACGTGGACTCATGATATCCTGTCTCTTGGACGAAGGGGTTGACAGCCTGGACTCCGCGAGCCTTGATATTTTACACGATAGGATGACGCAAGTCATAAGCACCAGCGAGCCAGACCTTCAGGCTATGTTCGCCGAGAAGGCACCTGCTCCTTTGGAAGTTGTGTCTCTTACTGATGGAGAGAAGTCTCCGCGAGAGATTCTCCAAGAGGCAAACAAACGCCTCGGCTTGGCGTTGGATTCGTCAGAGATCGACTACCTTGTCGATGCTTATGCGGCGGGAGGACCCATCTCAAGAGCTCCTACGGATGTCGAATTGTTCATGTTTGCGCAGGTAAACTCCGAACATTGCCGTCACAAACAATTCAATGCGTCCTGGGTTATAGACGGAGAGGAAAAACCTAACACGCTTTTCGGTATGATTCGCAATACCCACAAACAACACCCCGAATATACAGTCAGTGCGTATAGCGACAACGCTGCAGTTCTAGAAGGAGAGGAAGCAGGTCACTGGGCTCCGGATCTAACTACAGGAGAATGGTTCCAGACAAAGGAGAAGGTCCATTTCGTTGCCAAAGTTGAAACTCATAACCACCCTACCGCCGTCTCGCCCTTCCCCGGCGCCGCCACTGGGTCTGGTGGTGAAATTCGAGACGAAGGATCAGTCGGCCAGGGATCACGACCAAAGGCGGGACTCTCTGGTTTCTGCGTCTCGGACTTGTTGATCCCCGAACACAGACAACCTTGGGAGCTTGACGTCGGAAGACCAAACCATATTGCCAGCAGTCTCGACATCATGCTAGAAGCACCTATTGGAAGTGCATCTTTCAACAACGAATTTGGTAGGCCGTGTACAGGTGGCTATTTCCGAACTCTCCTGACCAAGGTTGACCTTGGCAATGGGGAGTCTGAATTCAGGGGCTACCACAAACCTATTATGATTGCTGGAGGTGTCGGTACCGTCCGCCCTCAGCATGCCCTGAAAAATCCACATGCAGTTAAGCCAGGTTCCTACTTGATAGTACTGGGAGGGCCAGCTATGCTTATTGGGCTTGGAGGTGGTGCAGCTTCAAGTGTCGCCTCAGGGGAAGGCTCTGCGGATTTAGATTTTGCAAGTGTGCAGAGGGGGAATGCAGAGGTTCAGAGAAGAGCCCAGGAGGTTATCAATGCCTGTGTCGCTATGGGAGCAAACAACCCCATCAAGTTCATTCATGACGTTGGTGCTGGAGGGCTATCTAATGCGTTACCCGAGCTTATCCATGATGCAGGCCTAGGGGCTTCTTTCGAGCTTCGGGAAGTTGACAATGCCGATAAGGGAATGAGCCCCATGCAAATATGGTGCTGTGAAGCCCAGGAACGATATGTTTTGGCCGTATCTGAAGAGGGAATGGCCGATTTTGTAACAATCGCAAATCGTGAACGATGTGGATTTTCTGTCGTTGGTCGTGGACTCGGACAGCCGGATGAAAGTAGGAGACTTGTTCTTCTCGACAAAGACTCAAAGGAGTATCCAAAGCCAATCGACCTCCCTCTCTCAGTACTCTTTGGCAAACCGCCCAAATTGACGAGGACGGTTTCCTCAAGGCAACTCAGTCTCCCTGCATTTGATTCTAGTCTGAAGACATATCTTCCTACTCTACCAGATCAAGATTTGATGGGTGAGGCTGTGATGAGAGTTTTGCATCTTCCAGCTGTTGGATCTAAGTCCTTCCTTATCACCATCGGCGATAGGACCGTTGGTGCCCTCACAGCTAGAGATCAAATGGTCGGTCCCTGGCAGACTCCTGTATCGGATGTGTCCGTCACCGCCACCTCGTTACTTCTTGGGATGAAGACTGGGGAGGCTATGGCTATGGGAGAGAAACCCACTCTTGCCCTCATCTCCCCTGCAGCCTCGGCAAGGATGGCAGTTGCTGAATCGTTGATGAACATTGCCGCAGCAGACCTGCCTGAGAGGCTCAGTCGTGTCAGGCTTTCAGCAAACTGGATGTCTGCTACCAACCATCCAGGTGAAGGTGCGGCTATCTACGAAGCTGTTGAAGCCATCGGGTTGGACTTGTGCCCCAAGCTTGGAATAAGTATCCCTGTTGGAAAAGACTCCATGTCTATGAAAATGAAATGGAGCGACCAGGAAACAGGAAAATCTAAGGAGGTGACCGCACCTTTATCCCTTGTCATTTCTGCTTTCGCCCCAGTTCAGGATATTAAGAATACGTGGACTCCCACTTTGCGAAGCTTCGAAGAGGTTGGCGAGACTGTTCTAATGTTCGTTGACCTCTCATTTGGTCGTAAGAGCATGGGGGGCTCAGCCATAGCACAAGTTTTCGGACAGGTTGGAAACGATTGCCCCGATATTCGTGACGTGCAACTCTTCAAGGACTTCTTCGATGCCACCCAGTCACTTCAGGAAGCTGGAATTGTCCTCGCCTATCATGACCGCTCGGACGGTGGACTGTTTACAACCCTTGCAGAAATGATGTTCGCAGGAAGGTGTGGAGTCCAGGTCATGCTTGATGATATCTGTGCCAGCCCTAATGTGAAAGATGCAATTGAGACCCTGTTCAATGAGGAGCTGGGTGCCGTTTTCCAAGTGCGCAAGAGCCACGAAGGAGAATTCAGAAGTTGCTTTGCAACTTGCGGCCCCCCTCCAGGTTTGATCTTCAGAATCGGCCGTGTTGCGGAAAAGAAGAAGCAGAATCTGTCCATTTACCATGGATCCACCTTGATATACCGAGAAAGCCGAGGCCGCTTACAACAAGCTTGGTCCGAGACTTCATACCGCATGCAACGACTCCGAGACAACCCAGCTGCTGCTGACCAGGAGTTTGAAAATATTCTGGAGGATAATAATGCCGGACTATCGTACAACCTATCCTTCGACCCGAAGGATACTGCAATGCCATTGATGACGAGCCTTACGTCTCGCTTCTCGCCCTTTGCAACTCGGCCAAAGGTTGCAATTCTCCGTGAACAGGGAGTTAACAGCCAGGCAGAAATGGCATTTGCTTTCAATATGGCCGGATTCTCTGCTATCGATGTACACATGACCGATATACTTACGGGCAAGGTTTCGCTCTCTTCGTTTGTAGGTCTAGCCGCGTGCGGTGGTTTCTCATATGGAGATGTTCTGGGAGCAGGACGAGGATGGGCCAAATCAGTACTTCTTCACAAGCAGACACGAGAGGAATTCAAAGCATTCTTCGAGCGACCGGATACTTTCGCTCTTGGAGTTTGCAACGGTTGTCAATTCTTCGGCCGTCTTAAGGAACTTATTCCTGGTGCTGGAAAATGGCCTAGCTTCGAGCGGAACGCAAGTGCACAATATGAAGGACGTGTGTGTATGGTCCGTATATCAGAGCCAACTGACATTCCACCAACCGTTTTCTTCCATGATATGAATGGCTCTTCTCTACCCATTGCTGTTGCGCACGGAGAAGGCAGAGTATCGTTTGAAGATACCCCTGGTATGGATGGCAAGCAGCTCGTACAGAGCGGGCTTGTCCCAGCTCGTTATGTTGATAACACAAGCCTCGAGCCGACGATGCGATATCCCTTCAACCCTAACGGTAGCCCTGAAGCTATTGCTGGTGTACGTTCACCAGATGGAAGGGTTCTTGCTATCATGCCCCATCCGGAGCGAACCATTATGACCGGCATAGGAAGTTGGTTCCCTGGAGATAAAGCAATGAGCGAGGAATGGGGCAATGTTGGTCCATGGGGTCGGGTGTTCTTCAGCGCTAGACGATGGGTTGGTTGATCCCGCCTAAGTTATATCTCGAAGACTCGAAATAGAGGGATGAATAAAAACGAAAATTTCAAAACAAAAGATAACCACGCGGTTTTTTTCAACGGACTTTTGGGTCCGTTTTCCCAATAGCATATCCTTGTTTGTCTTGTTGAAAATTATGTACATAAGCTCAAGTTCTAACAAAAGTACTTTTATACAAACAGAGCATAAATGAGAGGATGAACCATTCGGCAAGTATTCTATTGGTCTTAAATTAGCAGCGTAATATCATTAATGTACTCATTAGCCCCATTCGAGGCTATCAGCTAAAATTTCCATACTCTGTGAGTAGTCGCCATGATCGACCCTCAGTCCAGCCTTGATGGACTCGCATAAGTTATCAAACTTCGATTTTACGTGCAAAACACGTCTGCGGTAGGACTCGTCATGGAAAGAAATGTTAGTGGCATTGCCAGCCTCAAACATAGATATTTCCATATCAGATTCGCTGTCACCAGACTCATCTTCAGATGATCTTTTGCCGGCAAGTCTTGCCAGGCGTACTGTGCTCAACGTCTGGTCGTTTTGATCTTGCTGGTACTCCAGGGTGCGGGCAACTTGTGTATCTGAGAAGGATATACATAAGTCCAGTAAAGATATCAACGCGCGGTGAATAGGCGCGAGGCCCTTGCTAAGGAGACACTGTGCCTCCAAGGACTTGATGTACGATTGATGTATCTCGATCATAGTATCGACGTCCGCCGATTCTTTGGCAGCTTTTACCATCTCTCGGGTCGAACGAGCAATGATCACCTCTGTAAAATGATGATAGAGAACATTCAAAAACCACAGCAAGCGATGTCGAACGCAAAAGCTTAGGACATGGTCAGCTCTCTCTTCTTCCTCGCCCAGGGATAGATGTGGCTTTGTAAACCAGCGCTTTTCCAGAATATATTTTCCTCTGCGGATTTGCATGAGTAATAACGAGATACGTTTGTAGATAAGAATAGATTCCTTAGTGACGATGTTTGCAACGGGCCAGGGTAATGTGTAATCAACGGATATAACCTTCAAAATTTGGACAGATCGATTATGCTTTTCAAACACGTCGAATGGTATTTTTGCTGACCGCCCAATCAGCCGTGTGACATCAATGCATGGCAAGGAGCTAAAAGCCTGTCGAAGGAGCTCTGTGACGAGGAACCGATCATTCCAAGACTGGCTGCCCCTATCGATTAAATCGAATAACCTGTAGTCCGTTGCAGAATATCTACCGTAGTCCTTGCCTAGATATAAGTACTCTAGAGCATCCAATGCCTGCCATAAGCCACACTTCTCATCAAGTTCTGATTTCAGCAGGGAAGACGCAAAGTTATGGTTGATATCAACAAGTCGATTGAAAGCTGCCTCCAGCTGACCAGCGAAGGGAAATAATGACAATGACTGGTCTGACGGACAGATATCCTCGTAGTGCAGAGACGGTGCATCGACTAAACTGGAAGTCATGGGGTCAACTCCAAGATGGCGTAGAAAGACTAGACTTTTTCCAGTCGTGAAAATCTTCCTAGATGAAGGGTGAAGGAATTTTGGTGCATAGAGACGCCCGGAGCGCTGATGTAAAATAAACCAGTCATGCCATAGCGTCCGCAGGTCATCGCGCGAGCTAGATGAAGCAGTGACGAAAAAGGCTGAGTTCTGGGTTAAATCCAACTCTCCCGTTACCATCCAACGTCGAATGGGTCTCGTGTAGCTTTCAAAACAAGTGAAAAAGAGCTTCGAGACGTCCCGATATTGACTATCTTCGCCAGTAGCTTGTTTTTCGCACACTAGGTCATATAACAAATCCAGACAACGGAAATTTTCATGACTAGGATTTTCATCTAGCTTTCTGACAAGGCTGGCAAGTTCAAGCAGCACTTGCACGCGTTTCTGGACCTTGAAGAGTAGATGCAGAAGACTGACGGAGAGGGGGGTAGGTTGGTAGAGGTAATGTGACTGTTCTTCGGAGAGGTATTTGTCGAAATCCGAGATCAATGTTTCCACTTCTTTCTGAAACGTTTGCATAAATGGCACTACCTGTGGGCGCTTCAAAAACGTCCTAAGGGCCTGGGTAGAGGAGCCTATACGACTGAATGACTTCGCCAACTCTTGAAATGCATCTCGTGACGTATGGCGCATGGAAGAGCTACGGTTGGCGACAACCTTGTCATTAGTCGTTAAGAATGTAGTCGTCGGTAGGCCGCGCAGCATAGATATGGCATCTTTGATGGTTTGAAGCTCGGTCAAGTATGAAATCTCAGCATCGCCTCTCTCTGTCCGAGCCTGAGATTCGATAATTGAAGCGATTAAAGTGTCGTCCTCCACGTCGATAAATAATTCATCAGGTGGATTAAACTCATCCAAGGGGATTGTTGAGCTATGTGGCACGATTTTTGGAATCGAAACATCGCTTGATGCTAACGATATGTCGTCGTCATCAGAAGACTCGGCGGCGTAATCAATATTATTCCATAGGCCCTCTGGCTCCGTAGTTTCTGGATCATCGAGATCAGCCCATGTTAAGACCTTGGGTGCTTTTGGTTGTAAAAAGCCTTCCGCCTTCTTTGGGTCCGAGAGAGTGGCAGGGTTATCTGAGAGCTGCAGCAGAAGGGAAAGAATGTCAGGGGCCAAATTGAAACGTATTTGGCCCAGTTCTTCTAATCTTTGGTGTAGTGCATCTGCCAACTCATCGTTTCCGACGACCTGAAACTTCTCTACTAGACCATCAAGACTTTTCGTAACTTGAAATTTATCCGTTCTCATAGAAGAGTCATCCTTGATTTTCTTCTCGATGCCCGCTTTCAACGTTTTGTAAGAAGGCAAGTTCTACTATTGAGTTAGAATTGTAAATGTATCATAGTGAACGTATGTAAAAAAAAAGCATGTCACCTTATTTGAGGTCTTTGCGACAGCAGCTATCAACTCATCTATCAAGGCACCCGTTCGCAGTGAGATAGGCATTGTCATAGATATAGAGATCTATTGGACCCAACATTACGGAGAGAATTGAAAGTATAGACACGATCAGTATAAAAGGAAATGGAGATGTAACCCTTTCAGCTACCGACGGATCATCTCCTTGTAACTGACAGCCCCAGCAGGCTTGCTCTCCTCTGTATCTTGTGCTTCACACTTGAGTCGCGATCGTTTCTCAATTATCGCAACAGCGACGCGATTGACCAAATCACGTGATAGATAAGCTCCATGTATATATCACGTGATGATTCGCCGCTGATAGCATCATTTTGATGCCGGCTGGAGGATCAAATTACATTCTTAATTAAAAGCATCGCATATGTTTTGAGTGTCCATTGTCAATATGGCTCTCGCGCGACCGATCAGGCTAATTATCGGAGTCTGTATCGCTTTAATTCTGTTGCTTATCTATCAAAATTCTAGTTCGCCATCCCTACCCCTTTCTCCTATCCGAAAACATAAATTCGACAATGGGCTGAAGCGCGAGCCGCTGAAAGAATGTAGGTCTTTTCATATAATATTTTGTATTAGCGAGTTACTGACCCATTTTATAGTCACAGGGGAGCCAGAGGGGCCACTATGGAGGGCAGAGAAAGACGCGTACAGCCCTAACAATCCAAATTCCGCTCGAATTAAGGCGACACTTATTTCACTGGTGCGGAATGAGGAATTGGAAGATTTGATTCCGACTATGAGGGAGCTGGAGAGGACGTGGAATAAAAAGTTCAACTATCCCTGGACGTTTTTCAACGATAAGCCTTTCTCAGAGGAGTTCAAAAAGAGGACGCAGGCGGAAACGAAAGCAAAGTGCAATTATGGTACGGCACCTAGCGCACCCCTTGGCTATTTTTGCATTGAGTGTTATGTGAATGCTAATACGTCTTGATTTCGCCAATAGAGCTCGTACCGAAAGAACACTGGGATGTTCCCTCGTGGATAGACATGGATAAATACCGCACTAAATCCAAGGCTATGGAGGATAACGGTATCCAATACAGTACTATGCTATCATACCACCAGATGTGTCGTTGGAACAGCGGGATGTTCTACAAACACCCTGCCCTGGCGGATATGCAATACTATTGGCGTGTGGAACCGAAAGTGCGCTTCTTCTGTGACGTGGATTACGATGTTTTCCGGTATATGCAAGACAAGAACAAGACGTACGGTTTTACAATCAACATATACGATAATCCTCAGACTATACCATCGCTATGGCCGGAAACCGTCAAATTCCTAGAAAAGCACCCCGATTACCTCCATGAAAACAACGCTATGGACTGGTTGACGGATTCTAAGCAAAGGCCCGATCATACTAAGAAGGCGAACGGGTACTCTACTTGTCACTTCTGGTCCAACTTTGAAATAGGTGACTTATCCTTCTGGAGGAGCAAGGAATACGAAGATTACTTCAACCACCTTGACAAGGCAGGAGGCTTTTTCTATGAGCGATGGGGTGATGCGCCTGTTCATTCTATAGGGCTCGGTTTATTCGCAGATAAAAGCAAGATACACTGGTTAGTATACCCTCTAGGCGTCTAAGCATCTCATTGCCAGACTTATTACTCATACTTATCTTACCATTTAGGTTCCGAGATATTGGCTATAACCATATCCCTTTCCTGAACTGCCCGAATTCCCCCAAATGCAGGGAATGCGAGGCAGGACAGTTTTACCGTGGAGAGCCATTCCTTCAACTCGAAGATTGCCGGCCGAACTGGTTTAAATATGTTGGAGAGGGCTAATTGCCAACAGCCATATAACCGGCTGATAGCTCCTGGGATAGCTGCGTATAATTGTGTCCACTCGGAGTTGCCTTTCGTGCCTCCTATATACCCCCCGTTCCTTCACTCCTATGACATGATATTCAGATGCCAGTCCCACGATATCACTATCCTCTCCTATTACAGCTAAGATAATGAACGCCGATATCATGCATGCAGGTGGCGTTTTGAGAAAACGTTTCCATGATGGAATATTTAATCGTTATTAACTAAAATCGTTTTGTTTTGGTTGGCGTTTTTTCTCCTTCATATATTTTCCACTCTATTTCAGAAATGTGTAAACGAAACAATGTATTATTCTTTATAATTATTCATCTTATTTTGCATCTTTCGGTAATTCTCATTGATCTATACCAAAACTGCCTGACGTCAAGTTTATTAACCTCTATGTTGGTGTAAAATAATTATATAATTGTTCTAATAGAAGGCTAGGGAATATTGAAAAAAGGTGGTGGTGATGGTGGTGGTGCAAGAATATGCTAAATCAGTTAACATATTTGAACCTACCGCCGGAATATTCGGATATTGGATAATCTCTGCTTGACTTCGAGCCATGCGGACTTGAGTGTCCTCCCAAGCCGTCTCTCGTCCCGCAAGCGGATATATATGAGAAGTATTCCCAGAAGAGCAAGGTCCCAGCATAGTTGCCGTACAGCGACCCAAACCAGCCATTTTAACCATGCCCATATACCGGATTTCTTCTGCTCGAATGCTTTGCGTGATTCTAGCTGCTCTCTTACCGCAGCAACTTCGACGGTCATTTTCGTCAAGGCCTGCTCAACGCGTTTTTGCCATCTTTGGTAATGTCGCTGCCCAACCCTCGCGGGTGGTTGTGGCTGCTGAAGCCGTGGGTCTTCACCAGGTTCTCCATTCTCATAAAAGCTATTCCTAGCTTCTTGGAACTCTTCCTCTTCCTCTTCATCGTCTTGCTCTTCTCCCTCTTCGCCTTCCACGTCTTCCTCCCTGTCCCTATCCCCCGAGCTTTGGTCATGTTCTCTTTCGGACTGGCTGCCGTAGCGTTGTCGCCTCAATCCTCCGTCTGGCTGACTTACAGGGCTCAATACGCGGAGCCTAGAGTCCCTCCCAGCATCATCGAATTCCTGTCGCGCTATTCTACTTCCAATGTTATCGTAGCTAGTGTGCGATTGTAAATGTGCCGGGCCCGACACGCTTATGCCTTGGTCCGGGTTCGAGGATGAGGGTGAAGTATTAGACTTGATCTGGTCCCAAACGAATTCCAGCTCAGATATAAGCTCCTGTGCCTCCGGAGTCGGAGACGCATAGCGATGCATAGTCTCTATAAGTGTCGTTATATACCGTCGTTTCGCTTCCGTTCGAGATATGTTGCGTTGTGCATACCACGAGTCCCTTTGATAGTAAATAGATAGAAATTAACCTATACGTTCAAAGCAAGACGTTTGAGATTGTCTTTACCATTTCTCTTTCTCCGCCTGGACGTCAGCATCACCAACCGGTCGATCCATTACACCTTCCACATCGCCCTCTAAATATTGTCAAATAACCCCAAACGTCAGCCTTGTATCCAAAGATGTGCCCTTAAACTGGTCTCAGAACGGAATAGCCGGCGGTAAATACCCATGCTTTGTTTGTATAATCCATAGAGCTTCAACCGGTCAGACGGAGGCGGCCTGGCCGACCCCGTCCGGGGAATCTTTTTCACAGTATTAAGCGCATGGACAAAGACTCGATCTAATAGACGTTCATCAGCTTAGTGGACCATAGCTTGATAAGAGGCTCTATCTCTTGCGGAGGAGTGGATAATACACCCTTGCAGGGGTTTTCGGCGTAAACAAGAGCAGGAGGATAGCATACCGACTGAGTCTGACATGATTCATGGGCTGTACTGGCTTGGTCCCTACATGAGACTCGGACTCGAGGAAATGCGGAGAATGGGAAGAACCGAAGCTGTGGACGCGGACTCCGGGAGCGTAGGCAACATGGAGGATGTATTTGCCCATGTAACGGTCTGCGAGTCAATTCTTTCTCAGGAGAGTATAACGGGCATCGTACTCTCTCTTAGCAGGCGTTCACTGGATCTGAAGACGTTGACGGCGCGTATCATGGCAACTTGTCGAAAAGGCTCAAGGCAAATGGCCTTTTGTTCGTGATGCAAAGTTGAGCCGCGGCTGTCGGGCGCGCAGTTCACGTGCTACACTGCCAGTTCCTATCAAGGGGCCAAACAAACAAACAACCGCATCTACGATATATCTACATCGGCGTTCTACGGTAGAAGAACACGGGAATATGCAAAGAAGCCGATAGCTGCGTCTTTGATTTTGTTATTTTGTTAGGTGTTTTGTGGTTGCATATGATACAAGCTTGCCCCCTGCGTCCACTGCTAAATTCACGTTGAAAAAGCATCATTATCTAGACAAGGAATCGAAATCAAGAGTAGAAAGGCGTTTCGCAAGATGAAAAGGAAGAAGGGCTCACGATGAAGTCGACCGAGGAATAGAGAGAAATGGACTCATTTTGAAGGAGAAAAAGAGGTGGCAATGCCTGAGCAGAGAGTACATATTATTGGTTTTCTGGGATGAATTGTTGAAATGAAGGGAGCAAAAGAAAAGAGGAAACTGGAGACATATCAACCGGTTAGAGAAAAAACAACGGTATGATCATTTTCAGTGGCATCAGCGGCATCACTCATCGACCTGGCCAACCTTGAATAAAATCCATAAGAGACACCCACCGAATGCGCCATGCAGAAAAAAGAAAAAGAGGTAAAGGTGAGAGAAATGCTCAAGCCCGCACACCGAGTTGCGCATACCAACCTTAAGACCAAACCAAGGGAACGAGGCGTGATATCATTCTTTCGCTACAAAATGAGCAGATTGAAACTTGCAGAGGCATTCAAAGTAGGCGTTGAGAGGGGCCGATTTGAAGAGGATACATCCAGTGAAGACCGGGAAGTGAGGGAAAGACAGCTCATCTCGGCCTGGGTCGTAGTATCGTTTAGGAGCTAGATGGGACTCCCGTGGACTCAGATGCAACTCGTCCGCCACGGAAACCGCCTCTGCCACGTCCACCGCCATAGCCGCGGTTGTAGCCTCTGCCACGGCCGCCGAAGCCTCGTCCACGGCCACGGCCTCTACCACGGTATCCGCTGTCGACACTTCCTTGTCCGAACGTCTCCATGTTCTTCTTTTCTTCCTCTCCACGCCATTCGCGGCCGCTGGTCTTGGACCGAGTATTTTCCTCTCTGTCACGCATCTCGCTGGATAGGTTGTCAAAGAACGATGAGGTTTTATCATATACCCCTATAGCAGAGGCATGACCCGATGCAGCACTTGACGCATCACCGGCATCAGCTCCATTAGCTTCAGAAGGAGTGCTAGCTGGCTTTCCTTCAGCCTCGAGCAATGGCGATCCAGACGCAATGGCCTCCTTCACAAGGTCCTGTTTGTTAAATTTGGCATTTGCAGATGCAAAGTCGTAGTCGGTTGTAGGGACCTCGATTTTCTTCACCTGCTGCTGTTGGTGGTGTCCACGATGAGCACCGCGGCCGCGGGGAGCATGGTGGCCCTGGCCTCGTCCATGACGTTCACCGTCGAATGGTCGCATCTCGCCGACCTTCTTGGTCACTCCGTCTACGGACCCGTTCGTAGGTTGCTGTTGCTGTGACCCAGCGGGCTGCGGTAGCTTTGCCATTGCAGCTGCAACAGCGGCCGTGGCAGCACGAGTAGCTTCCTCCATAGCATTAGGAGCATTTCGATTCGCCTGTTGTCCAGCAGGAGCAGGAGCAGGAGCCTGGGCCGCGGGCGCAGCGGGCTTGAGTGGCACGGCAATAGGAATAGCTGGGATGATTCTATCATTCTTCGGAGCAGTTGCTGGCTCGGGAGCCGGCTTGGCGGGCGCAGTAGTTGGAGCCGGCTTTTGGGTTTGGTTAGTCTGCGTGGTGGAGGGTTCTGGCTTGGCCTGAGATGACTTTTGCTCTGGCTTCTCGGTGGTGGTACCTGGGGCTGGTGTCGCAGGCTTCTTTGGAGCTTTCTCGCCGCCAGGAAGCTCTGAGGTTGGCGCTGGGGCATTCTGAGATGCTGGGGCACCTTCGGCACCAGGCTGCTGCGACTGAGGCTGCTGCTGTTGCTGCTGCTGCGGTGGTTGCTGTTGTTGCCCTGGTGGCCCTCGTGGAGGAGCTATCGGCATCTGGGGTGGTCCGAATGGGCCTGGCTGCTGTGGAAAGCCTTGTCCTGGAGGCGGATACCATCCTTGCTGTCCATAGGGCATGTTAGGAAACCCGGGACCAGGACCAGGAGCGCCCGGGAATCCAGGTGGACCGCCAGGTGGGCCACGGAACTGTTGTCCATAAGGATTGTAGTAATTGGGATAAGGAGGTGGTTGCTGAGGATATCCGGGTGGTGGTTGTTGTTGTCGGGGTGGCTGCTGTGGGAATTGGGTTGGCTGACCACGACCTGCTTGGGCCGGACCAGGAGCCTGACGTGGAGGAGCGGTAGTCTAGTTTAAGCATAACCGTTAGCTGGTAGTCTAATATATATTATTCACACAATGCGGGCGTCGATATCAATCCTAGTCCAGAGAAGCGTGCAGCATGTTTATATGTTCATGCGCTTATAACACATCTATGGTCCACATCCCATGTTTTATAGGACAAAGGCGGGATGCAAGTCTTAAAAAGTGAGATGGAAGTCCACCACTTACTCCAAGTATAGCAGGATCATTGGGCACCTGTGGCTGTTCTGGAGGCTGGTTTTCCTTCTCCTCGTCTGCAAAGTTGATATCCTTCACATCACTGCCTCTAAAAACAATGTATTCGTACACGCAGGTGGCCGGCGGGACTTCCTCTGACGCATTGCCGCGTCTGCCTTCGGTGCCGTGTGATATGACGTTCTCGAGCGCGATGGTGGAGGCCTCTGGGTTGATGTCGTGCAGAGTACCAACATAACTAGCATATGTCAACTAATAACGCCCCCACGAGGAATCCAAAGGTGGCATCTGGGTTTCCTACCGGATGTCGCTCATCGACACGAGGTTGAATCGCCGACTAAATCACATCGTTAGCTCGCGAACGGGTTCCTGGCAGGTAAACGGAGCTGAGGCTGGGGTTTGGGTTCTGCTCTTCACAGGCCGTACCCGATAAAATTGTTCATCTCCATGGTGAAGGTGGTGCGCGGATCCGCGCGGTGAAAACAAGGGGAAACAGAACCGAAACACGAGCGTAAGGAAACGGACGCAGAGAGCAGAGAGCAGAGAGAAGAAGAAGAAGTCGAGATGTCGAGGTGTCGAAGGTGAGAGTTGCGGCGCGAAGGGGCGATGTTTGCAAGTGAGGTTCAAGTTGCTTTTTTAGTGCAAAATCGTTACGGCGCGGGGGTCGGACCGAGAGCGCACTTCATCTACATTTTATATATTACACTTATATCAACACTTACACTTACATCATACATATGATAATAGATACGATGCAGACGTCGAACAGGGACTACTTCTTTCAGACAACGTATGAGCTCTGGCCGAGATTTATAGACGGCGGCTGACTGGTTTAGGGCCCAGCTGGAGAACGCTGAGAGGAAGCGGAAGAAGTCGACAAACTCGAATGGAGAGCCAATTAAGCTGCAGAGCAAGGTCCTCGCCATAGTGGCTGATCCGACTAGAGATGACGCCGTGTTTCTTGCAGAGAGCTCTGGCACTGCTAGGCGGCTTGTGCTAGAAGTAGGTGAGATATACATCCGGCATATCGAGATTCCACGACGGTGGCTAACACGCCAACACAGACGGGTGAATCTGCCGCAGTCTACAAGGGCCCTACTGCCCCGCTGCCCTGTATATGTCTGTCTATGGACGGCAGTACTGTCTATGCTGGCTGCTGGGACAAGTCTATCTGGAGCTGGGACGTCAAGACCCATAAACCTGGCCACAAGTTTACCGGCCACACTGACTTTGTCAAATCAGTCATCTACGTCAAGTCTGGCGGCCGCAACCTGCTCATCTCGGGAGGTGCCGATACAGATGTTATTATATGGGATCCCGCCACCGGGGAAAGACTGCACGTCTTGAAAGGCCATACCCATGGGATCCAGTGTCTGGCAGTGGATCCTGTAGCAACGGCAGAAGGTAACCCGCTTACAGTATTTAGTTCATCCAGCGGCCAGGGAATTCACTCTTTCAGCATCCCTTCAAGTCTCAGTGAGACGGCCCTGTTGGAGCCTTTCAAAGTCCACGAGACTAGTATCTACAAGATATTCTTCGACGAAGATGGGGAACTATGGACTGCCTCGGCTGATAACATAGCTCAATGTCTCAACCGGGAGAGTGGATGGAAATCTGAAACGGCGCTGGAACACCCGGATTATGTCAAAGATATTGTGATCGATGAGGCCCGGGGGTGGGTTATCACTGCTTGTCGAGATGAAGAAGTGCGAGTCTGGGATCGAGCCGTGAGTTCCACTCCTACCATTGAGTGTTACTTTTGCTAACTGAACTATATCAGACCGGTGAGCTCCACCACACGTACACGGGTCACTTTGAAGAAGTAACCGGACTGCTCGTCTTGGGCTCAAAAGTAATCAGTGTCAGTATCGATGCGACGGTTCGACAGTGGCCGCTGGACCCCAAGGAGATACAGCGTGCAAAGGCTGCAGGGGAAACGGGCGCTCAACCTGCCCCCGAGCCCGCCCCCGAGTCGATGCTCACGGAGGAGGAGGAGCGAGAACTCGACGACCTCCTGAACGATAACTAGATACTGATACTTGTATATAGTTGATGCATACTTGAATTGAAGAAAAGCTTCCACTTTCCACTAAGTCACGTGTTGTATGATATCATCTTCCTTTTTACCCCAGCGACGGCCGCATTTCCACCCTGACCAAAGTGCCCGACTGGCGCATTCTATACGATCGCCCTTGACTATCTCCGAGGCGTGTTGTAATTCCATATAGCATTGATGAGTGCGATTGCCAGGGGCCCCTAGACCGAAACCCACCATTCCACCCAATCCCGGCTGCTGCCTATATCTTTAAATCGGGAGTACTCCGCCGTCGTCCCTCCTTTACGCAAGCAGCAGACAACATCCCGCAGCATGGATTCCGCATCGCATAGGAAGCAGACGGAGGGGCCCTCTGGCTCAGCAGCTTCTCCTGAGCTGGTTAACCGGCTTAGTGAAAGCCGTTCTCCATATGTATGTTCTATAGCAATGACGCTCATACCCCGGACTGAGGGCTAACTCCCGACCTGTGCAGGTACGCGGCCACATGCACAACCCGGTTGCATGGCAATTATGGGATGCTACCGCTATAAATCGAGCAAAGGAGCTTAATCGGCTAATTTTCCTAAGTATCGGCTATTCAGCTTGTCACTGTGCGCTTTTACCAGAAGACACCCTTCCCCGGAACCTAGCTTCGCCTCGGGTTATTAATAAGTTTTATAGGGTGCCATGTCATGGAAAAGGAGTCCTTCATGTCTCCTGAGGTCGCCGCGATTCTCAATAAATCGTTTATTCCGATCAAGCTAGACCGAGAAGAGAGGCCGGACATCGACGATGTGTACATGAATTACGTTCAGGCAACTACAGGCTCCGGAGGCTGGCCACTAAACGTTTTCCTGACCCCCGACCTTGAGCCTGTGTTTGGAGGCACGTACTGGCCGGGACCAAACACAATTCCACTCCCCAAGTTTGGAGGCGAAGGACCTGCGGCTTTCGTTGATGTGCTGGAGAAGCTGCGAGATGTCTGGGCCACGCAGCAGCTACGATGCCGAGAGAGCGCAAAGGAGATCACTCGGCAGCTTCGTGAGTTCGCTGAAGAAGGCACCCATTTGGCGCAAGCAAACAAGAACGAACAGCAGGAAGACCTTGAAGTCGAGCTGCTAGAGGAAGCCCTCGGACATTTCGTCACTCGATATGATGCCATCAACGGCGGGTTTTCAACATCTCCTAAATTCCCAACACCTGTTAATCTGTCATTCCTTCTTCGCCTGGCAAGATATCCGGATGAGGTGATGGATATAGTTGGCCGGGAGGAGTGCGCCAGGGCTACTGAGATGGCAGTAAACACGATGGTCAAGGTGGCGCGGGGAGGTATTCGGGATCAGATTGGCTACGGTTTCTCGCGGTACAGTGTCACTCCGGACTGGAGTCTACCGCACTTTGAGAAAATGTTATACGATCAAGCTCAACTACTTGATGTCTATATTGACGGATTCGAGGCGAGTCACGAACCAGAGCTGCTAGGTGCCATCTATGATCTCGTCACCTACATGACGAGCCCCCCGATCCTATCGCCTATGGGATGTTTCTACTCATCTGAAGATGCAGACAGTCAGCCCAGCCCGGAAGATACCGAGAAGCGGGAAGGTGCATACTACGTATGGACATTAAAAGAGCTGAAACAAATATTGGGACACCGCGATGCTGACGTTTGTGCACGCCACTGGGGAGTTTTACCTGACGGAAACGTGGCGCGTGTAAACGACCCCCACGACGAATTTATGAACAGGAACGTTTTAAGGATCGCCACGACACCCGCTCAAGTTGCGAAGGAGTTTGGACTACACGAGGAAGAAACGATAAGGATTCTAAAGGCATCTAGAGCGAAACTGCGAGAGTTTAGAGAGACGAAAAGAGTACGACCGGAATTAGACGATAAGATAATCGTTGCATGGAACGGACTTGCGATCGGTGCGCTGGCAAAATGCGCCATACTGCTCGAGGAAATCGATATTGAAAAGTCAAAACACTGTAAGCTCATGGCTGGAAATGCAGTCAAGTTTATCAAGGAGAATCTCTATGATGCCGAATCCGGCCAGCTGTGGCGAATCTATCGTGCTGATTCTAGGGGTAACACGCCTGGATTCGCTGACGACTATGCCTACCTTATATCGGGGTTGGTCCAACTCTATGAGGCAACATTTGATGACAGCTATTTGCAATTTGCAGATCACTTGCAACGTAAGTAGTTGCGCCCCAACCCAGCGGGCAGAACAAAATCTTGCCCGATTTATTTATTACCAATTAAACAAACCTAGAACGTGGGGATCACAAAGGTCTAACTAACGTGTATAGAATATCTCAATAAATATTTCATATCCGTGTCCGCGGACGACAGCAGCATCTGTACGGGGTTCTACCTGACCCCTTTGGAGGCCGTGACAGATACACCTGGCGCGCTCTTCCGTCTCAAGACAGGAACTGACTCCGCGATGCCTTCTACCAACGGTGTCATCGCTCAGAACCTGCTGCGACTATCCTCGTTACTAGAGGACGAATCCTACAAGACGATGGCTAAGCAAACATGCAACGCCTTCGCGGTGGAGGTGATGCAACATCCCTTCCTCTTCGTTGGCCTGTTGGATGTCGTCGTTGGCCTTGAGGTAGGTACAAAGAGTATAACAGGCGTTTTGGGCAACGATCAATCAACAGGAACAGCGACGGGTGATGGTAGCACGAAAGCGGAAAGCAGCCTGATTCGGAAGATGCGCGCTGAAGCGGGTAGTACAGCCTCGACCAGCGCAGCCGTTCCCTCCATGGTCGACGTTCGTGCTACCGGCGACGGACGGGCAAACACATCGAAATGGCTCCGGGGGCGGAATTCGCTGCTCAAGGACCTCTCGTCGGGGAAAAACTTCTTACTCGTGTGCGAAGCAGGATCATGCCGGACGGTCGATATCCCGCTGGAAGATGCCTAGATCCATTACTCTATTCGGGATTTGATGAGTTAGATATATATGCATATACATGGAGCCCGTCTAGGTCTGGGGTGGTTTAAGATGGTCAACATTTCAATGCTCTTACTCTTATTTTTCCAGCTGAAGATAAACAGCTGTGTGATGCAGTGGAACCAATGATGTCAGATATCTTTCCTCCATTCATGCGAGATTGTTTACGAGCGCTGGCCAGCCTGTGTCATGTCTTGCCGAGCTTTTCTAACACAGACGGTGGAGAGCATTTCAATGCCCAGGTCTCAGTAGCCGACGATGTAATTATAATTAACTAATTGTTGCATAAAAATTCTGGCGGGATCAACGGATATAAGCATTCCTAAAACACAGCCTGGTCCATGTCTCTCCGGATGGATGCCGCACATCCCCGACACCACGGAATCTACTTACCTAGGTATATATGTGAAGACCTATACTCATGCGTGCCAGGGAGAAAGACAGCGGCTATACTTAGGTCCTACACAAGTTCTAATACGTCGCCACAGCACATCGATGTTGGCCATCGCAGACATCGCGCCTTGAGCTTCCGGTGAGGGATCCGATGCTCCCAAACATGAGACAGAGCGTGTTCCGCAAGCGTAATTAACAAAGGGTCAACAGCTCTAGCTAGCTCAAGGACGAACCGGCGAGTAGTGAAATTATCACGCAATGATTAAAATGAGAAGAATAAGAAATGATATCATGTCCTTGGTGACCTAAATTTAACAACTCCAGCATTACAGACCCAGCATTACAACTCGGGATATAACTGCAACGCCGGGATATCACTATGACGGATCGTGCTGAAGTCCATGCAGCAGCAAGGAAGGCGACGGCCAGAATACGGTCGGACAATTCCAGACCATGGCGTGTTGAGTGTCTATCTATCTTAAAATGGAACCCCTGAGGGCGAATATAAGGGAGCCCCTGACATGAGTTCCACCGCAATCCCTGAGCCCGTCGCCACTAAAATGCCCATTGGCGCCCTGTCATCGCCGGGCGAGCTCGATCCAATCGATCTATCGCTGGACGGCCGCGGTCAAACTCCAGCGAAAGCCCCAAAACGGAGTCCAAACACCAAGCGCCAGTTAGCCATATGTATGTCATGGGTGGCTCTTCGCTGTCGCACCACCGAGCTAACACGGAGGCACGCATTGAGAAAGCAACCGGCGCCTCTCTTTTCTTTTCTGACAGCCGTTCATGCTGTCAACGACGCCCCGGGGGACATGAGCAGGCATGCTGTCCGTACTCCACTGGATACGCTAAAGCCGCCAACACGGAGGTAGTCTACATACGTCGAGATGGGATGAACATGACGAGACGATCGGCTGCGCTGTGAGGCTACTGCTGATCAGCATGCCATCACCCCAGATATATATGAATCCTGTGCACGCAGAGGCCCGAATGGCCGGTGATGCATGGTGGCACGAGAGAAAAGAAGAAAAACACCTTTAGACGCTCTTATTCTCGGTGACCAACCTTATTGTTGTTTCCCGCCGTGAGATTGATACTTCGCGCGAGCCCCTGAGCTGTTTCAGCGCAAATTGCGACTCTAATTTCTCTCCCACCTTGCGACGAGCTTGCTGTAGGCGACGGCGACGGCGCGAAGATGATGAGACCGATGCTTAATGTCCGCTTTATTATGCTGGGTCCTGCTAGGGATCTTCGATATCAGGCGATGGGCTAAGCTGGGCTCCGTACTATGTATGGAGACGGCATATCCCCCAGGCTTCCCGTGTCCTGTTCCCTTACTAGACTAATCTTAATCTCAATAATAGCTTCTTTTTTAAGGACTATCCCTCCCCTCTTCAGGGGCGGCTTCTCTTCCCTTTTATTACTTCGTCGTCGCCCAGCTGTCTTCTCCTTCTCTTCTCTTCTCTCTCACCAACTACCGCTTCTTAGCCACTTTCCATTCCTTAAAGTGCCTAAGCAAGCCAGTCACTCTTTTACCCTTTACCCAGAACATCCTGCCTTGGCCAGGATCGTGTCTCCCGCGTTGGAAATCGAAGAAATCTCGCAGTTGATCTGTGACCATCATACCCGGCTTTAGATCGTTGATCAAAGAAAGAAGAAGACCGCAAAGATGAAGACCTCTATGTTGTTCACCGCGCTGTGCGTTGCTGGAACCCTCGCAACCCCGGTCCGCAAGATCTCAACCGTCGTCGATATCAAAATCGTCACCACGACCATGACCACCGTCATTGGCTGCCCGACTTTGCTTCCAGCCCCTACTCCAAAGCCAGAGCCAATTCCAGCTCCAGCTCCTGTCCCATCGCCAAAGACGAAGATTATCACCTCTCTGCCAGAGCCAATTCCAACATATGCTCCCCCACCACCTCCTTCATCGACAAAGGCCCCTAAGCCGACCTATGCTCCTGCTCCTCCACCACCGCCACCACCGCCGCCACCACCAAAGCCAACCCAGGCTCCTCCACCACCTCCACCACCTCCATCCAACCCAGGAACTGACTACAAGTCTATTATCATGCACCACCACAACATCCATCGCTCCAACCACTCCGCCCCTGCCCTCACCTGGGATGCCGGTCTAGAGTCCAGTGCCAGGCAGCTTGCCGAGAGCTGCAGCTACGGACACAACACGTAAGCATATCAATTTATCCCTTAATATCAGATTGTTGCTAACAAGTACCGAAACAGTGAGATTGGTGGTGGTGGATATGGCCAGAACATTGGCTACCAGTCTGGCTACGATGATGTTGCTGCCCTCATCACCAACAACATGTACAACGACGAATTCATGCTATTCGACGGCAACTGGGGCTTGGACAACCCACCAAACTTCCACGAATGGGGCCACTTTACCCAGATCGTCTGGAAGGGCACTGAGCGTATTGGATGTGTCACTGCTGACTGCCCAAGACTCGGAGGTCAAGCCTCTGCCAGCAACGCCAAATACACTGTTTGCAACTATGGCCCAGCAGGTAAGCATCCATTGACCCCTGACTGAAACATATTTTACCTAGGTTATGATTCTAACATGCACACATTAGGAAACGTCGTTGGTCACTACGCTGATAACGTTGCTCGCCCAGCTGGACAGCCTATCGTCGTTGCGTAAGGGATTATCATTTAAGTGCCAATAGCTTAAGAAATGCTAGTGAAGGTGAATGCGATTAGAACATGCTGTGGGCTGTTAGGGCAGCGTTCTCTGCATCCACATGTACGATGCATGCCTTTTTAGGGATTGGAACATATCTGGGAATAATCTCCTTACCATCTGCCCTTTATCTTTTTAAAGATTTGGACAGCATGTCTCGTCGTGATACTTGACTTGACAAAAACTCCGTTCGATGTTTTACCTTTTTACTTTTTTTCACAAAACAAAGAACCATTACCTCTTCTGACTTCTTACGGGCCTCTTTCATTTCACTTCGTTTTGGTCTCCTCGATCAACCCTCTTTTACCTCTACTTTTACAAACCACTTGTCTGAACACATGTCTTTTTTTTGTTGGATTTGTTTCTCCGTAGCCTCTTACGCATCTTGATGAGTAGCTTTATGAACCGTCTTTTTAACATGGAACGAAACTGGGCAAGAGCCCCGTAGATTTATAATATAACAGATAAATCCCCTCAACACAACACAGCGATAGGCAAGACAATATCTAAACATGGATGTAACATGTTGGTCGTTTCGAGCTAATATTTACACGTACACAAGGGGAAAGGAAAGAGTCCGATTTCAAGAAAACCGACTCTAGTATTGTTCGCCTTGGTAGTTTGCATATATCTGTTTCTTTCGAAGGTGGACGGGGACTTGGCCGGCTGGGGTATCGGGAATGGTTTTCTTCAGGCCCTGTATAAATTCAATATATGATCAGCACTCATACTCTCGTCTTGCGATGGGGGATGGGATTCGTCAAACGCACAAGATTCTCAAAGACACAGTTGCTAAGTTGATTCTCATTTTTTCGGCAGTACCACAGCTGGTGGTTGTTCTGTTCTAAGCACTCCCAGTGTGCCTTGAATTGTTGCATGCAGTGCGTGTTGATGTCCTTTATTCTGTAATACCCATCGGCCGGATTAGCAATACTCTCGTAAACCGACAGTTCACCTGGTCTCTAGTCTCGTGCTGCCCATGATTTCGCAGGGATATAAAACGTACACGCTTGCTGCACAGCGGGTGACCTTGCGTCCTTCCTTCAAACATTCGATCTCTCCTCGTCCATTGGCCTCGGCCTTGCACTTCATGTAATCGTCATTGAACGCTCTGCATCGGTCGCCAATGAAATATGCAGCACTCATTAATGGCGCTGAGGTTGCTCCGACTTCATCCACCTTCGGAATGTGATCGGGCATAGGCGTGTGGTCCACGAGGGACGTCTGGTTAAACCTGGACAAACACCGGTGTCAGCAACGAGCAATCAGAATAGTAACACGCGAGGGCTCAAGGACGCACTGGGGTCTCCGTGAGCCGGACATCTTGGCGGCTCAATGGCTCTTTGCGAGGTGAAGCTGGCGGTTTTGAAGCTGGCGTCTTGCGCTGTGGAAGCAGCTCGGTCAAGATGAAGTCGATGGCCAATTTCCTGATTGGTCGTTGTTTGCTTAGTAAGCGGTACTCGTCAAGAGGGCGATGTTGTAGAAAATATTCAATATTCTTGAAACACAAATTTCACGGATAAGACGATAAATATATTAATTTACCGTGGTAGAGTGAAGAGTATAGAAAGCAAACACTCGTGGCATCCGAGCCTAAAAGTGACAGCAGATTAAGCTAGCTACGCGCAGTATAAGGAGTATATACGACATAAGCTGCGACCATGCCAGGAAATATAAAGAAAGACATAGTATCTATAGCTAGGGCTAATATAATATTGTAGATAGGCTGACATAGTATAGTTAACCCAAGGTTGATATATAACATCATCAAGAGTTGATAAGATATAATCCGTGGGCTAAAAAGATATTAATATTCACACGTCACTTTCCCCCGATCCCTCCCTAAACAACCTCAATGCTCCAACCCACCAATATACCATATACCACCACATAACACCGCCAATTAATACTCGCACCTCGACTAGAAATAGAGAAATGGCTGCATCACAGAAATCTGCAGCTCCGGCTCCAGGCACAGGTTTGTGACTATAACCCCGCATTCTGGCTCCCACCAAGATAGATATCCCTACCGAGCAAACAGGACGACGGTATAAGCTGCTCGCATGCTAACATATGGAATACAATTAGTTGATATTGCTACGCTCTCCGTACCCCAGCTCCGCTCTCTCCAATCTCGTCTAAGCTCTGAGCTCGAACACCTCACATCATCGCATACAAAGCTGCGATCAGCGCAGTCCAAATTCCGAGAGTGCATCCGCTCCATAAATGACGGCGTACTTGCCAAACCGCAAAAGGAAGGACAAGCAAACGATATTCTTGTACCGTTGACGAACTCATTATACGTCAGAGGGAAGCTCTCGGATAGAGAAAAAGTGATCGTCGATGTTGGGACTGGGTTCTATGTTGAAAAGGTATTAAGGCCTGATATCCGCCTTTGTTTCTTCTTTTTAATTAAGGTGCTGGAAGGAAATTCGCCGACGCTGATTGCTAATACGCCATTTACTCAGACACCTGTTAAGGCAACAGAATTTTACAATGGGAAAGTGGGAGAACTAGGAGCGAATCTACGTGACCTAGAAAAAGTGGTAGCTGCAAAGAGCACGAATCTAAGAGTCGTTGAAGAAGGTATTATCCCTTTGCGCGCCGGACTATCCTATTTGGCTACTTGGGTGATAACCTGCTAACAATACCCTTACAGTTTTGCGGCAGAAGCTTCTCGCTGGCGAAGGCAACGCGGCGCAGGCTGGGCCTAGCGGAGGCGGACAATCCTGAACGAAGAGGGTGACATTTAATTCTCGCCATCCGGAAAGTGAAAAAAAGGCTATCTATCCTTGGATAGATCACATTTTGCCATCAGTGTTCCGGTAATCGATATGCAACAATTCGGAGAACATCGTATCTTCACGAAGATTTGGCTAGTGTCCTCAAAATGTACGGTAACTACATCGGTGAAAATGCCTTGTAGCAATAGAAGCGACTATTCCCATCTGAAAAGTCTTTAGCAAAGAATAGATCTATTACAAAGATTTTTTATATATAAAGGAAACCTTGAGTTATAGTTTAATATTGACTTGGCTAGTAAAGGATTTTCATAATTCATCTTCTCTTATGGGCTCGAGATACATCTTGAAATCAATTTTTAGACATGCATTGGTATTATCCACCTCGAGATATATGAGATACCACAATGAGGTGGCGATGGGGAGTTCATAGGCGTGAAGTTCTTGTGGCTCTACCGTCTCCTCCCCCATAATATCCTTCTCGTTGCAACAAGTGGCAATTCACCACAAATATTCTCAGAAGCATCAACTTGGAACAGGAGGGTGAAGAGAAATATGTCTTATCCCTCATTTCACTCGATCTTCTGTTTATTCTCTTGAGGCCTGGCTTCCTTAATCCTCCAAACCTGGAATGTCACGCGAAGATGTATCCAGGGTCGAGCTTTTTGAGACTTCCTTCCCCTGTGTCTCAAAAACCTGGGATTCAGGCTCAATGGGCTCTACGACGCCAGATGTGGAAGGATTAGAGCTACCCTCTTCCCCACTCTTCGTTGTTTGTTCCCTTCCCTGTTCCAAGGCCTTATTCTTAAGGTCCTTTTCATGTTCTGGCCCAAGGAGGGATGCAACCTGTTTAACAAGAGGCATAAAGCTGTCGAATCCGCTGCGAAGGTCAGATGGATCTGCATCACCAAGAAGGGGGAAGAAAGTCTTTAGGTTAGGGCACCAATCTGCTTTTTGCCCGACTTGGAGGTTGGCGTGCTTCCCAAGCTCGTTGTCCCATTCCGGATGAAAGATGGATGCCCCCCAAGACGTTACAGGGGTAGTTGGCATGTAGTTCGTGTTTGGCCCTTGGAGCAGAAGTTGAGCGGCCGACAGCTGAACGCGTCTGTATTCATCGTATCGAGCGAGTTCAAAAATGTACTTTGTTCCTTTCAGTCGGTACTGTAGGGCTGATTTTTCAACATGCCTGGCAATTGGGACGCGGTTTGAGAATGATACACGTTTTTTCCCAGGGCCGCTCAGATTGGCAATTTCTTCAGGCTTGAAATGTAGAGAATGCCAGAACTCCTTGAGAGACTGCTCGAAGGTGGACTGCTCCGGGAATTCGAGCGCTTTGATCTCCAATTGCCAGTCAGACCTATCAAAAAGGTAAGTATAATGTGTTTAACAAGGGTTGCACAAGTAAATAGTAATACCTTTCGAAGTCGATGACAGCAACTTGAAGGGGTGGCCTCCTATCCCCCGTCCTATCCTCTCCCTGTGGATGTATCCAGCGCTTGGTACCAAGTCCATACTCGTTTGTAATGGAAGACTTCTTGAATTCAACTTCTAGCCTCAATAGGGTTTCATTGCCCTGGAACTCAAAATTAGCAGAATATAAAGGTTCCGGTTGTTCTAGGGGAGCTTCGTGAGGGCCGTGAAGGTTCGTGAGAATATGGCTGGCCGAAGCGCATTTTGCAACAAGGTTGGTATCACCACAGTTATACTCCAGCCTATATGTACCTTTAGTAAATTGAAGAAGCTCAGTAGTGGAATCTGAACATTACCCTGGTACAAGATGACCCCTGGTTCTAGGATTGAGTAACATAGTTCTGAATTCATCGAATGTGTATCGAGCCCTTGACCCCTTGGGCATCCGGTAATCGTCCAGAATAAAAGTCCCAAAATTGACGCGCATACGGACATGGCCACGTAGGAATTGAATTCCGTAAAGTGATTCCTCAATTGTCTCACATAGGCGACGTTCATTATTCGCGGCGGCATTTTCCTCTTGTTCGTGCCAGAAGTCCAATTTCATTGCAGTCAGGGGTGTCCCATATAGCACCGGTGTTGCATAAGTATGTCCTATTCCTCCAACTGAGTGAGCGACTCGAACTACCGCAACTTCATTCTTCCTAACCTGTGCTGAAGCTGACTGCACCAGGTAGAGCTTAGCCTGAATGTGGATTTTTGCCATAACCTCAACCCATTTAGCACGAAGCCGATTAACAACTGTGATAATCTTTTCATGATCATCGCCATCTACTTTAATAAACGACGGCTGCTCGTCGTAAATGTAGATGCAACAACCTGTCTCACGGCGTATGGGGTCGAGAGCCTCTAACTCTGACCCGAGTGCTAAATCAAGGGGCACCTCGTCGGTCGGCCATAAAAAGAGCAGCTGCACCAAAAAATTTAGTTAGTGAATATAAAGTAGTTAGGGGGGCGAGTGTAACGCACACTTTCTGAGAATTCAAGGGATGGATCTGGTTTTCGACGGAGCTGCTCGATGACGATACTGTGTTTGTCAATCTGATCAAGCCGTGCTTCCTTGCTGGCTGAGTAGCTATAAACTTTTGCAAAGTCTTCTTTCTTCTTCTTCGATGGTCCTTGAGCCAAGCAGCGATCGATTAGTCGAATGAGAGCACTCCGGGCGGTAGCTACTTGAACCGGGTCACCCCAAATCTGAAGCCACTATGACCATGCAAATTAGCAGCGAACAAGTATAGAATGAGACTAAACATACCTGTTCAGAAAATTTCTTTGGCTGTGGAATGAACGCGCCCGTCTCCTGGTTTATCTTTTCAAACAAGAAATCATCAATGCTACCGCCGCCAGCTCCTAGCCCGTTGATATACTCCGCGGCCCTAGATATACATAGTTAGCATATGACCTCAACTCGAGAAAATAATTCATTGACTAACCTCTCCTTAAAGTGCCCAAACGATATCGGGAGACGGAATGTGCCTAGATATTCAGTTAACTAGCAACCAAAATTTATATTTCAGGGGTGCTCGCCTGATGAAGCAGCGCCACAGGCCCACGCGTTTCTGCTCACGGATACTGATTTGTGGTGAGGTCTAATGTAGCGTTCCCCCGGGATAAAGGCATTTGCAACTGGAGAAAGACGCGTTGAAGTCGATATAGGTGCCGATGGGATGGTGACCTTGATCTCGTTCTATATAAGTTAACCAGTCAGCCTCTCTCCGTCTACTGGCGCTACGCTACTTACCCTTTCTGCTCTGGGACCTGTTGGGATTTTAGGGACCACCACTCTATCAGTATCAACAGGCTCGTCATCCTCGTCCTTCCTGACAGCGCTTGTTTGAGGATTAGGCGGTTTTTCCTCCTCTAGGCTCCATTCTATAATCGTAATTAGCTCATATATTTCTTCAGAGAGAAATTAGCCTTGCTAACCTTTGGCACCTGAAATTTCGTGACTGTAGAGCTTGTCAGAACGTGGTTATAGGAAGTATCGGTTGGAAGATGGGTACAGAGATACTCACTCTACCATTGCTTTAAGCGCAGTAAAGCCACTTCTTAAAGATTTATACGTGATATCTGAGAGTAGAGGAGGTTCTTATAGTATCATGGGTAGCTGTAGTTGTGTTCTTGAGAGGAGAAATGGCGTAGGGTAGAGGCAGCAAGTGATAGCTCGGAGTCTTCACTCTTGCCGCAGCAACAAGTGAATGTCTTAGGCCAGCTGGGACTTGGAGCAGAGATTTCACCATAGAATCTAATACTACTAAGCAATGCATTCGGCAAAGGAACATGTTTATTCTGAGAATCAAATGGTATCATTGGGCAACTGCTTCCTATGCTGTGAATGGTATGCGTAAAAATATGCAACTATCCGGATAGATGCATATTTTAGGCCTCTCAATGTTGAAATTTGTTTAGTTAGAACCGCTCTCCTTTGATATAATCAAGGGTCCTAGGGCCCCGTTTAGGATTGATATCAGTGTGTGGTCCTATCACTGGATATTGGCCTGCAGTGAGGATTTCGCCCTGGCTGCCACATCTAGTTACCGCTTAGAACTCCAGAGGGCTAACTATCGAGGGCGCCGACATATGAAAATAGAATATGGTATTCTCTCTCTGCTTCTATCACCACAGTATGGAGTCTTGTTGCTTCTTTGTTTGCCCATCGGTATTCATACCGCCGTCGGGTTTGTTGTCACTGCATTCAGATTTCTCTGTCTTGCATCGCGGTCAGCGTTCTCGCAGTTTCTCCTTTGTCTTCTATCTTGTACTGTGGCAGAGTACTGGCTGCTCACCCTTCAGCCGCTGCACTGCGAAGAGTAGGCTGCTTCCTTTGTCCTTGCCCTGGTCAAGAATCGCTCTTTTTGCATCGTGGCTGAAGCGTAACTAAATAGTTACTAATCACCGTGTCTTGCGCTGAAGCGTCCAGATTTTAGGCAAGGCACTGTCAACATTGAGTCTATAGTACAGGTGTATATGATATCTGCTTAAAACGCCAATCGCTATAGTACAATCGCTATATTACAGGTTTCACAAAGCATAGGCTGCTTGGGACGAGACATGATCCCGCTATAGTTTGCTGAGTAGAGATGAAACGAACTTGGGCAGCTCTTCCAAGGAAACAGTGGTTCGAAGATTATCAAGTCGTCGACATTGAACCTCTACCTGGTTCCCGGAATTCCATGATTTCTTTCCAACGGCCAAAATAATGGGGTATCCCACGAGATCGGCATCTCTCAACTTCCAGATGAAATCTTTGCTTCTATCGTCCAGAATTGCGTCTACGGACTCGCCATTTCGCCCAACAACTGAATCGTAGACGAGTTCCGCTTCTTTTTCGAGTCCCTTGGCAGGTACAACTGCAACCTGGAAAGGAGCTATGGCTTGTGGCCAGTTGAGTCCCTTGTCATCCGCAAGGATATCTGATACCGCAGATATCATTCGAGAAACCCCAATTCCATGGCACCCCATCTGTACAGGGACCATTTCTGTGTGTCCCTTCTTCCCAGCTTCCTCTAAGATTGCAGGGTTGACGGCCACGTTTGCCTGCAACACATCACTATATCGCGTTCCAAGATGGAAAGTGTGAGCGAGTTCTATGGCCTGGTCAGGCTTAAGCGTTGGCTCCCCACAGATAGGACACTGGTCACCTGCTCTGGCCCGAAGTAAGTCAAGACCAGTCTCGGTTCCGGGGAAGCGGTCGAGTAACGAGGAACGGATATTTAGGTCACCACTGGGCACTCCCTCCAAAAGCTCCTTGATTGGTGGCCGGTCATAAACACGGACTCGTGCATCATAAACGTCCACAACTCGTATATTTTGCTCTGTTGTCAGAGGTTGTTTTTGGATCTCACCTTTCCAAGCAGCAAGTGCATCCTTCACGCCGATATCAAGGTCGATTCCATAGGCAGATAGAATCGATTTTAAAGAATGCTGGTTCACCTCCCGTTGAGCGGGTTCTGATTCCCCATCTGTAATAAGGAATTTGGGATAGAAGGCCCTCACTAAGACCTTTCTGTCCTTTGAGATGGATGTCCATTGACCAGTTGAGATCGCCGATGCCTCCTGCCGACCCAACCCGTCGGACGTAGATGCAGATTTAGAGTCAGCTGTAGGTTTATCCTTAGCATGATTATTAGAACACTTCCCGCTCGCCAACTCCTCGTTGAAGACATATTCACAACTGGAGCAGCTGACGATAGTATCCTCTCCCTTTGGACTAGGGAAATGGAATTCGTGGCTTAAGTTGCCTCCCATATTGCCAGAAGCCGCTGAGGCTACGACGTATGGCAGTTTTAGTTCCTCAAAAAGGTGCACATAAGCTTCTTTCACCGTATTATACGTCTTCATTGCTTCAACTTCTGTGGAGTCAAACGTGTAGAGGTCCTTCATGACGAATTCTCGACCACGTAAAAGGCCATGTCGCGGCCTAGGTTCATCACGATATTTCCTCGCTATAAAATAGACTCTTAGTAAGCGTAACCAAATATGCCTCGAAAAGAAGAGTCATACAAATTTGATATACTCGAAGAGGTAGATCTCTGTATGACTTAACAAGATTAGAAACAAGGGCTGTGATTTCTTCTTCGTGAGTGGGAGCAAGAAGGAGCGGTGTCTTCTTTCTGTCTAGAAGCCGGAAGACCTATCCTTGGTAATTAGCACAAATGACCCAGTTCAATTAAGGCTATCAATTCCGATCAATACCTCTGAATCACCATCATTTAGTCTTCCAGACTTCTTCCACAGCGACTGAGAGGACAGGGACGATAGAGATAGCTTTGAGGCACCTTGGTCAAGATATTAGCGGTGAACATGGTAGGGGCAACGCAACGGGCTAATTACTTAATTTGCGCATATGTTTATCGATGAGCCGCTCTAATTTTTCTTGAACTCGAAGTCCTAGAGGAAGAAGATGGAATACCCCTGAATAGGGCTACTCTAATGTGAGCCTGGAACGCGGTTGGGACTCTTCTGGGACTCATGAAAACATACCTGTCTAAGAAATCCGGCTCTAATTAGAAGGTCATTTGAATCTACTACGTAGGTAGTTAGTATTGAAATAGCTCCCCGCGGAAGTGAGTATTGTTCTATTTACCTCCTTTTTTGGATGTCCCAGCTATTCCACCAGATGGTGTCCAAAAGCTAGATGTTCTGTTTCTTGTATCATCCTATATTAAATGAAATGATAAGCATATTGCTCCCCAATGGAAAGTATTTCACTTACATGGTATTTCCGGAGACGCTGATGTGTGTCCGCTCGAAGAATGTTCAACGTGGGTCGCCATTGGCGCAACTCTTGACAATAACTTAGCCGAGACCGAAGAAACATGAGTTAAGGCTAGTATCAGAGATCGGCGGGGGACTAATTGAAGTTCTCAAAGAGAAATTGTAACTGATTCTACTATCATGAGATTGTAAGTCGTTGAAAGCGTTGTCAACTTTTTTACATGCCTTATCTGATCTGATAATATCATCGGATAAACTATCTTCCGACATATGAAAATCACAGTTTATTTTTTTGATGCGAATATCTGAATTCCCGAATTACTTGTTGCAACACCAAACCAAACAAAAACGACATGACAAAGGCACAGGGAAAGGTTGAGAGGTCGCCTAAGGTCAAAGATGGTGTTGCCGCCGAAAATAAACGGCTGAGCGGCGACGCTGACGCCGCGCCTAGCTTCTCTGATGCTATGGTAGCTAATCTCACAAAACGAATTGAGCAAAAGTTGAAAGGGGGAGAAAGTGGGAATGGAGCTCCAAACAAAGTTGACAAGAAACCGAAAGCTGGGAAGAATGAAAAGCGCAAGGACCGGGACTCGATCATTGAAACCAAGCCCGCCGATAAAGCTCCTAAGAAACGGGAGTCAATTCCTGAGAGCAAGCCTGTCGAGAAGACGGCCAAAATAAGGGAACCAATTGCCGATATCAAGTTCGCCGATAAAGCTGGCAAGAAACGGGACCGGAGCGGAAAGATAATTAAACCCCAAGTGACGGAACGACCCCAGTTGGCAGAGAAGGGCCAGTCTGCAGGTGGGAAGTCATTGGAGGAGGAGGTGTATGCGATTGGCGGTACTAAGGAGGATATTGACCTGGTTGCTGGCGTTGAATCCGACTCGGAAATGGAAGATAAAGAAGTATCCAGTGGCGATCTTGAGAAGCTCCGTAAAGATCTCGGAAGACTCATTAACGGCGGCGACGCACTTCCCGATATCGAAGATACGCCGGCAAAAGAGGAGACGAAACCTGCTAAAGCGAAGCAAGAAAAAAAGCAAGACAAAAAGAAGGAGAAAAAGCAGGAAAAAAGGGAAGCTGAGGAAATAATCCCAGAGGAGGCAACCCGAGAGAAATTGGTGCTAGAGAAGGCAGCTCCAGAGTCAGCTCCAGTTAAGCGTGATAGTAAAGAGGCGCAGAAGAAGGATGCCGTGAGCGCAGTAACTGCTGTGACGCATGAAGCTAAAGCGCCAAAGAAGGCACCGCTGTCGTCCTCCAACCTCGTGGGTAAAGCATGCCATTACACTCGAAACCGTTTTACTGATAGATATCTATATATATAGGTTGTCCCTGATCGATCCGACTGGTATGCTACCCCTCTACCCGAAGTTCCATACGATGCCAACCGTCCTGCCAATGTTCCACGACAAGTGCTTGAGCGTGTTCGCGAATACGCAATGACATTGCTGGAAGCAGACAATAAAGCGTACTTGTCGAATAAAGACTCGAAGTCCTCGAGCCACAAGTTTTATTCGACTATTGTCTCTTCAGGTACTTTAAGTGACAAAATATCTGCATTGACCCTCTCTGCACAAGAATCACCTTTACACAATACACAGGCATTGGAGACTTTAGTTGGTTTGGCGAAGAAGCGAAGCAGAGCTCAAGCGGTTGAGGTCTTGCGGTCGCTGAAAGATTTGTTCGCCCAAGGAACCCTGCTACCTAGTGACCGAAGATTGAAACACTTTGTCAATCAGCCGGCCTTGGCTGCTGCTATTGCAGAGTCTGGAGGTAATTGGGATATCGGAGACCGACTCCCAGGACAAATTGAAAAATGCCATTTGGTTATGTGGGCATTTGAAGACTTCGTTAAAGAGCAGTACTTCGAGGTGCTAAAAGTTCTTGAAGTTTGGTGCAATGATGAAATAGAATTCTCTCGATCCAGAGCCCTGAGCTACGTTTACGAACTTTTGAAGGAGAAACCGGAGCAGGAATCTAACCTGCTACGTCTTCTGGTAAACAAATTGGGTGACCCCAGCAAGAAAATTGCTTCGCGCGCATCATACCTCCTCCTTCAACTGGAACAAGCCCATCCGCTCATGAAGGGAACAATTGTTTCTTCAATAGAGTCAGAATCCCTCTTCCGCCCAGGGCAGAGTCAACATGCGAAGTACTATGGCGTCATCACTCTCAACCAAACAATTTTAAGCACAGCCGACGATAAAGTTGCATCCCAGCTTCTTGATATTTACTTTCCCCTTTTTGTGGCTCTCCTGAAACCAAAGAAAGAAACTCATGTCTCTGGGAAACATAAAAAGAAGGATAAATCCTCTAAACAGGGCAAGAAGGGTCACGGTAAAGAGGAAGAAATTATTGCCAAAGGAGAGGCCCAAGACGAGGAGCTGCGGGAAAAGCTCATTTCAGCTGTCTTGGTCGGTGTAAACCGTGCTTATCCTTTTACAACTTCAAGTTTTGAACTGTATGTGTGGCTCATATCCTAACGATATTCAATCGTGATGCTAATACTGCTATGCTCTAGTCTTTCCAAACATCTGGATACCCTATTTCGCATTACCAACTCATCCAATTTCAATACCAGTATCCAAGCTCTTATGCTTATTCAACAGCTTTCATCGTCACACGCAGTTTCGGCAGATCGTTTTTACAAAACGCTCTATGAATCTTTGCTGGACCCTCGCATCGTGACGTCTTCAAAGCAGTCGATGTACCTTAATCTCTTATATAAGGCATTGAATGCGGATATCAACATAAAACGAATTAAGGCCTTTGTTAAGCGACTAGTCCAAGTCCTAGGCTTGCACAATCCGTCGTTCAGTTGTGGTGTGTTGTACCTGATCAGACAGCTGGAATCGACTTTCCCTTCCTTGACAACATTGGTGGACCAGCCGGAAGATCTCGAGAGTGATGATGAGGAAGAAGTCTTCAAAGATGTCCCTGAGGAGGGAGAGGAAGAGGCGGATGCGGTTGACGAGGGAGCTAAGAAACAACCTTTTCTAACGCGCTACGATGCTCGGAAGCGAGATCCAGAACAGAGTAATGCTGATAAAAGCTGTCTTTGGGAATTGGTCAGTAATTTTAATCCGAAAACCTCTCGGTTTATATACTTCGAAGCAACTAACAGTATTTTTTAGCTTCCTTATTTATCTCATTTCCACCCCTCGGTAGCCGTTAGCGCTAAGCAGCTTCTAGCGCACGAGAAAATGTCTGGGAAGCCTGACCTCACGATCCACACTCTCACTCACTTCCTAGATCGTTTTGTTTACAGATCCCCCAAGGCTACGCCTGGCCTTCGTGGATCCTCTATTATGCAGCCTCTTGCAGGTGGGGATTCAAGTGGTCTATTGGTAACATCTGGACGAAGCGCAGCACAACAACCCGTGAACAGCGAGTCATTCTGGAGGAAACGGAGCGACGAAGTATCTGCCGAAGACGTTTTCTTCCACGACTACTTCAATCGCTTGGGTAAGGACAAATTGCGCCAGAAATCCAAGAAGAAGGCCGGTTCCAAGGGCGATGGCGAAGACGAGAGTGACGGAGAGTCCAAAGTTTGGAAAGCTTTGGTACAATCGCAGCCCGAACTTGATGGTGAAGGCATTAGCGACGATGATATGGATATGGACGGCTTTGATTCTGCCATGGAAGGAAGCGGCGATGACTTGGAGGGTATGTCCGATGACATGGATGAGGAAGATCGTGAAATCGACGATGGAGTTATCATTAACGAGGATAGCTCCGCCGGGGAAGAGGAGGAGGAGGAGGAAGAAGAAGAAGTGGCTTCCGAGGCTGAGCCTGAGGTAGACAAATCTATGGACATGGATGACGACATGTTCAATTTCGATCAATCCGATGATGAGGCGTTCTTGGGTAGTGATGAAGAGCTACCTTCTGACCTGGATATGGACGTCGCCGTACCAGAAGATACGTCGTCTACCAACAAATCTCAATCACAGTCAAAGAGGGAGAAGAGACGAAAACTCAAGCACCTACCCACGTTTGCGTCTGCCGAAGATTACGCTGCGCTGCTAGGCAAAGACGACGACGAAGATTTTTGATTTGTTTTCTGCTGTCAATAGCCTGGAAACCATATGTTGAAGTACTAGAGAGACTCTTCTGGTTTGAAGATGTATACCAAAGCTATCATGTAATAGTCCATGATTTTTGCTTTGTAGACCATGTTCGCTAAACAGCTAAAATACCCCCCCAAAAGCAATAACTAGAGCCAGTCCTTTTTGCCCAAATCCCATGTAGATGCTTCCACCTAACCTTTTAACCACCTTAATTATGCACCAAGATTACCACAAATAGAAAGAAGAAACCATTAAATATCAAAACAGGGTTGGGATACATTATATGTATCCTTGAACAGAAAGGCCGGGCATCCCCAATACATGACGGAGATCTCGACGGAACTCTCCATCACTATCAAAAGCGCCGTGACCAATATCTTCGTCGACCGCCATTTTTCGTAGACGAGCTGATATCACCACACAAGCCTCTGACCAGGCAACTAATGTCCCAGAAAGGCCTTCGTAGAGGCTGTAGGGGTGGTCTGGCATACGGTACTGTATACTCTCTTCATAAGTGTGCGTGTTGAATGGCTGTGTCTTTCTGGCATGTAGCAGGAAAGCCAGCGCCCGAGAAAGATATTGGTCAGCAGTAAATTTCTGCGGAAGTGGTGGTGATTTGGTCATTCGTTCATTAAATGCCATTTTATCGGCTCTCGTTCCCTGGGCTCCGTATTCGAATATATTGTGTAGCATTAAAAAGGGCCATGCGTTTCCTGCGATACCGTGACAGAGACCACCGCCTTTGAAAACGAGGCCTTGTTCCCAGACTCGCTGGCTAGCAAGGGAGATCGCTTTGTCCCAGCTTGGATCCCAATGTAGGCTTGATAGTCGTGCATTGTCTCGTGAACGAGCCAGAAGGACTAAGAGCCCTGGGGCGCCGTGGCAGATCTGGACGAGAGGGGAGCGTCGTGCTAGCGGATTATGGGGTAAAGTGGACGGAAGCTGGCCTTCATTTGCGATAGCCAGTTTGGAAAGCTGTGTGATTGTCTTTCCAATGATAGGAAGATGGTCATGATTTGGTTGTCCGTCTCCTAGTTCCTCAAGTTTGCATTCAAGAAGAATACTGAGAACTCCACCTATGATTACCGTATCAGCATATATCAACGACGACTGGAATAGTCATGGGCAGCACTTACATATTCCATGACACCTGATGATTTTTAAAAAAAAATCATATAGTTAGCTCGTAGAAAGGCCAGAGGTTGGATTGGATTTATCAGTGGTAAATAGGAGCGAAGAGAAAATACTTACGCTCCAGCATAGTATTTCCCATGCCACGGCCACATAAGGGGGAGTGCCTCGCTCTCTCCATACTCTTCGACGAATGCCTCCGCCCCAAGCTTACCAGCCTCAACCATACAGTTAACAAGATAAGGTACGTTTTCAAACACTAGCTGGTAGGAAGCAACTGTTTCCTTGTCCAGACGGAACTGACGAAAGGCGAGTATGGCGCGAAGGAGACCAGCACGGCCGGTCAACGCATCGTCGTGCCCAAGGCCATAATCCTCATCGCATGCATGATCAAACGCCTCACATACACATGCAACGTCGCGAGAATGAACCCTGCACACTCCGGTTCGGGAAGACATATTCGCAGCAGCGGCAAAGGTACGAGCGAACGCAGCACCTAGGTGTCCTGATCCGGTGGGCGAAACCATTCCATGCTGCGGGTGTATTTCGACTAGATGTGGACTAAGACGCTCCTTCGCGAGGGCATGGCAGCTGGCAATTAAAGCATCTGTCTCTGCCTTGCTGCCGCCGAGATATTTGGCTTGAATCGCAATGCGAGTAGCCATGACCGCAATGCCTGTTACCGGGAAGTTCGCATCTCAGCTAATTGTCCCCTTTTAAAGCTCTTCCAAAAGCACTAGAGAAGCAGGATATGGGTCTGAGCATACCATTGTCGCCATTGTATAGGGATCCAAACGCCTTGGTATCGTTTATATCTGGCGCAGGACTGTTTGCCTTGATCAATGCGAATCCACAGACAATAGCCGCTCTGAGCTCACTCAGTGTATTCCGGAGCGATACCTTGTCGACGGGGACCAGATAAAGGTCGTTCTTGAAGTATTGGGGCATTATCGCTCTCACAGATGAACCCCTTGCAGTGAACCAACCCCGTATGGACCGTTACTTGGACTGTATGAAGCTCATAGACGGCGATGATCGACTTGGGCATCAGCTATAGCTTCCGTGGCAAGGTTGGTGATGTCATCCCGTTGAATCCTAGAGCTAAAGCTTGACTTGACTCCAGGTAGACATCATGATATTATACATGAATTTGTCTCTCTCGGGTCAAGAGATTCCGATCTACCAGCAGAGTCTCGCCTGGCCCCTGAATGTTGTAGGATCAAATAGAAGCGCCGGTTAGATTCGTCCGTATGATTTGACCGGACTTAAGGTCTTAAAGTCGATCCTGCGCTCAACCAGCTTCCTAACGCCGAGTACATGATCGGTTTTACTGATAGACGTTTGTCCGAGCAGCTTTCCATTTCGTCCGTTAGGCGGATGAACGAGATGTATATAACGACCGTGTGCAAAGTCGAGATGTTAGGCATGGATACCAACAAAGCAAATAAATCGAAGAATCTACCCTTAAAATATCAGGTTAATCGCCATTCAACTTGTCTCAACCATGTCTTCCTTCATTGACCAGGTAATTACTGCGCCAAATTCCAAATATCTGTCAAAACTAGCCAACAACAGAGTGGTCGTATTCGGAGGATCCTCTGGCATCGGTTTCGCCGTGGCAGAGGCTGCAATTGAGCATGGCGCCTATGTGACCATCGTCAGCTCCAACGCGCAGAAGCTAGCAGATGCCCAGTCCAGAATCGTGGCCAGATACCCTGACCGCGGCGAGTATATCAGCAGCGCAGTGTGTGATCTGTCAAAGAAGGATGATGCTGAGACTGAGATCGAGAAAGCCCTTGACCTTGCTGCCAACACCGGCCCCTCGACCCCTGGCCACGTCGACCACATCGTCTTCACGGCCGCTGGTTCAATAGAAACAAAGCCGCTCTCGGAGCTGACGGCTAGCTCCATCGATGAAGCCTTTGCTGTCATGTTTCTGGGCGGCGCGCTGGTCGCAAAGCAAGCATCTAAATACCTTCGAAAGAGCCCATCATCGTCTCTTACGTTTACCGGCGGCGTCAACACCTACAAGCCCGGAGACGGTTGGGAGGTCTTGGCTGGACTCGGTGCCGCGATGGAAGGACTGTCAAGAGGTCTTGCGGTTACCATGAGGCCCGTCAGGGTGAACCTCGTTTCTCCCGGCGCTGTGATAACGGAGAGATGGGAAAGGTTTGGGGAAGCCATGGGGCCTATCGCTGAAAAGTTCAAGGGGGAGACAACCACAGGATCATTGGGGACACCTGAGGATCTTGCAGAGGCCTATCTGTATTTGATGAAGGACAAGTTTGCCACTGGTTCGGTTGTCCATAGCAATGGAGGCCGATTGTTGGTGTGAGAAGTATCTTATTTATGATCTCAGTATAGTTACATAGTACGCATTCAACTCTTCACTCTCTATCAAATGAAGCATCTTATTACGGAAATATCAAGTGGATGTGATTTAACTACCGTTTGATGGGGTTTCTGAGAGATTGATACCTACCACGGGAGATATATTAGCAGAAGATGAGTAGTCTATGAAAATTGTCTGGTAGATATTTGAATTATTTGCGTGTTAATGAAGGGTAATTTCTAGTGGCAAAGGATTTTTTTGAGTCTGTCTTGAGAGGAACAGGTCCTAGGTTTGATCCTTTGACATATATTGCTCAATTTGATACTTTTGGAAAACGCAGGGTATCCAGCATTGCCAGTGGATTTACCATTCTAGGATTTTCGGACACTACAGGTAGGCTTTATCACCTTTACCAATGCTTTGTTTACCCCGGATATATAATTCTAACCAAATTTTTGCTGTAGTCGAACGTCTTTTCAGCCTTAGTTTAACGAGCGTGGCTAACACTGCACCGCCCCTATTAGATCCGGGTGTTGCGAAAGAGCAGCCCTTGATCCAAATATAAATGATATACATATAGAGGACAAATAAAGGATGTTCACTCTTATAACCTAGTTTTACCTTACGGTAACGTATCTCACCAGTCAACGATCACCACCAGTCAACAATCACCACCTCCAAATGCTCCTTACGTCCAAACATGCGTGTAAATATCGAGATATCTCAACACAACGTAAATAACAAATAAAATTGACTATTAAATAACGATAGTAGGGTTCTAGTTTACATACAAATTAGATAGATTAAGAAAAGAAACGAGTGTTGGGCTTGATAACTCGCCCGGAACGGGTTCCCCGCGGTTGGGATAGGAAATTGGGTATTAGAGCAATAGGGTCGATAGGAGCAACCTTAGAAGGTGAAGTCTTCTTCTTTCCTAATCGGGAAGGTGAGATAGGGCTTGAGACGTTGTTTTGAGCCTTTTTGGCCTTCTTAGCCATTCGCTCAGCTTCCAATTCACCAGCTTTACGCTTCTGTTTAATCGCTGCCTCTGCGCGCCGTGCTGCAGTCTCCTCGCGGGCCTTCTTAAGAGCCTCCTTACGTTGCTATTGATCTATAAGCCTTTAAGCCTTCTTCTCTATAGCCTCTTGAGTCTTATTATTGTGGTAAATTGATTGCTAAAGCTTTATTTCCTCTGCCTGAGCTATCTTATCTTGTTTTTTAGTCTCTACCTTAATAGTTCGCTGCCTTGCTGCTTTAACCTTAGATAGAGAGAATATCTGCGCTTGGCCTGCTTTATCCTTTTTAAATAGGCCTAAGCCCTTGCCTTGCTTCCTTTTCTTCTTCTCTTATATAAGTGTAGCTATAAGAGACTTATTTTTATATAATAAGATCTCTTTATTGAAGACTAGCCTCTCACTGGTGCGGATGATCTTTGATATATAAAGGCTGGTTAATGACTGCCAGAGCTGCACTTTCTTAACCGCGCGGCGGAGACCCCGTACAGTAATAGGGGTAGGAGGCTCAATATCGATATTTGGAGGTGTTAGAGGTCTCTTATTGAAGTATTTCATTTGACGTTGAGGCATAATAGGATATATCCCTGTACTTGCAAATCCAGACTTAATATTTGCTGGTGTAAGAGCTCTTTTCCATGTAGTGTAGAAGAGTCTCCAAAAGTCTCGCTTTGACATTGATAGATACCTATATCCGCTGCGTAAGAGATTATCAACTTCCTGGGAATATGCACTGGCTAATGGCCCAAATATCCTAACATCCAATGGCTGCAGACGGTGTGTTGAATGTGGAGGTAAGATAACTAGTAAGATATGGTTTTTATCTGCATATTTGATGAATCCTATATTGATATGAGATGAGTGGCCATCTAGAATAAGAAGCCTTCTTCCCTAGCTAGCCTTTGCCTTTGTATGCTTATTGAATATTTGAAGCTATTCCTTGCCAAAGTTATCATTGCTCCAGCCATTTGGAGATACTATAAAATATGCTATTTCTCTCTGAGGGTTAAATTTGTCCACCCAGGTGTCTTGTAGATCACCTTCTCCCTTATAAATAAGTGTAGGAGGAATCTATTCTCCATCTGTAGAGATAGTAGTAAGTAGAGAGATAAACTCGCGACTTCTATCTTGTATAGCTATTATCCTTCTATTTTTAAGCGTATGAATAGGAACCACCCGTTTAACAGCATGTTCTAGGCCAATAAGGAAGCCTTTCTTATCAAAGTTATAAATATTATCTGGAGTAATATTATACTTATTTATTGCTTCCCTAAGCTAAAGAAGAGGTTAATATCAATATTTAATAGCTAACTACTAATAAACAAGTACTTACAAGCTTATAAAAGTGTTCAAAATGCTTGGAATTATCAGCAACATGCCTGGATTAATCAATGGTGCGGAGATAGAGACTCTTAATGCGATCCTTGTGCCGGCTACAGAACCGAGCCACCCAGTTGATGCCAACAGCCTGTTTAGTGAGCTCGTATACAAGATTTCGCAGTACCTGGGGCGTAGGTAATAGGCCTCTCTCTAATAATCGATTTATATGCTGTAGGAGCACTTCTTCTTATGCATTTGTCAACTTTTTGCGATGGATAGATGTTGCTTCAGCTCTTGAGACTGCAGCACCTTGATACCGCCGCGCCAGCGTTATTCGGTTAATTTTGAACTTTTTAGCGGTTTGTGAGTAATTAGGAGTCTTTTGTGATTTTAAATCTTCAATCACAGCAGCAATTGCTGCCTCATTGACCATTTTGTGGCTGTTGGAAGGTGGTTGTTTTGGTGGATGCAGAGTTTTTGGGGTGTGTTCATTAAGTGGTGATGATCGTTGACTGGTGGAATACGTTAAGGAAAGGATTTAGTATGTTCCAGCCACCACTAGTAATATACAAAGGGGTATATTAAGAGGCACCGCAAGGGTCATCATAACGGCATCTAAAAGTAAAATTTAAGGATAAGTATTAGGGCGATTAGCAGCTACCAGCCATCACAGGCTCAGATTTTACGCCGTCATTAGGTCCGCCAACTGCAGCAACTACAACTTTGTTGCCCGAACTCTGCGCCTGTACTGTCGTCTCAAATCCACTCCTCGGCTCGTCTTTAATCTCTTTCAGCTCTCCTCCATCCAAGGCTTCATATACCTTCCACGACTCCACGTCTGTAACTCCATTCCAGCTCACATAAACTGTTAATTCCTCCTTATTCGTGGTGCTGCGGCATGCTTTGACACTTGGCTTGGTTGTTGGTGTTCCGGTCCAGGCAACTCGATGCACGCGATAAGAAGCGTCGACTATATCATCGCCATAGCGAAGGCTCATGACAAGTGTATCATTTCCATTATATTCCTCAATCACCGGGATTTGTCCGTGATTCATCAATATATGTCCATTAGCCAGACTCTGAAAGCTTCCCAAATCTCGAGAGACGATTGGATGTTTCTTATTCCACAATCTTCGCCTCCGAACAGCTTCCATTTTCTGTAGGTCAAGGTCCAAGACAAGTCCGACTGTTGGCTGTGTTTTTGTGCTGAATTTTGAGTTGGCGTTGTTGTGCATGGTGATAGTGATCTTGTTCTTGTCCGGGTACTCGTTGAGCCGGAGACCATACTGATAGCAAAAATTGGCATCAGGGCCAAGTTTGAAGTCACCGCCGTTTATTCCCTATTGAACGGAAGACATCCATGGTTAGCTATAGGTGATCATGTTTAAAAGGGGCAGTAGAAATGACAATACTTACACTGAGGTTCCAGGCAACTGTTCCGTTGCGGGCAATATGGAGGACGCTGCATCCAAACCCCCATGACACGAGGTAATCGTCCCCGTACCTGACAGTAGACGACGTGCGGAAAAAGTCCCATGGATTTTTCTCAGATGTTCCAGTTCTGTCAAGCGGGCTTTGAGACAGCTTGAACGGGATTTCGTCGATATGTTCTACCGCACTCCAGCGAAATAGCACCTTGTTCGTCGCAATATCAATGTCGTAAATCAGGGAGTCTAAAACCCAGCCGTCCTCAGGCCCACCCACAGACCGAAGGTCGGCCTGAGTAACATTGACAGCGGCTACAAGCAGGGATCCCTTGTCATTCTCAATGATTCCCTCATGCAGGTCTATGTAGGATGGAAACGTCTGCGGCTCGTAAATCGTTTTGAAATATTCATCGGAAAGGGTGATTTTGTGGGCCGGGTGGTAGGAACTGTTGAGCAGATTGACAGCACCGTACCCATAGCCTTCTTTGGTGAAAGGACCTTCCCAGTAAACGAGCATGGGCTCATCATGCAGCGTCTGCGGTCGAAAACCGTAAATGTTTCCCTCCGGGCCTTGCCAGATGAGCTGACCGTCATCCTGGTAGATCGAGGGATGTCCACTGCGACCTCCAACCCAAGGCGTGACGAATATGTATCCTGGCTCCGTCTCGCCGTACTTTGTGGTGTTAAAGGAGCCTGCGCGGATGTCGGTGCTGTGGTACGTCTGTATCGGCCATGTTGAATTGGGGACTGTTGCTGCACCCGCACCTAGAGCGAAAAAGAAAGTAGCTAGGCGAGCAGCCGATGAATGCATCTTGGCAGTAGCCTGGGTCTATCGTTCAATTGATCTGCCCTTTTTTTTTTTTTTTTTTTTTTCTGGAAGTTCTAATGGTGAAGGGGGACTGCAATGTTGAATATATACCCTGATCATACAGGGATTGTTCCAACCATCTGTCGGCCCTCGCCATTGTCGTGGAGAAACAATTGGCACGTAGTGATCTGCTGCCATGCGTATCTAGGATATCCAAACGGTTTCAAACTGGATGGGTTTGATATATCGATCGCCCAATGGTGTTGATCTAATGACCGCTAGATCCTGGAATCGACTCCGCGAGATGTTCGGCCCGGTCGACTAAAGAGCGATCTTGCCAGACAAATACGACAGAACTAAATATACCTGTCCCTGCCGTGGCCCGAGACCAAATCCCGATGGCGAGCTGCAGGGTTGTATATGGAGCAGCGAGCTGGTCGGGAGTCCATCGCTCTGATATCAACTGCCATAGTGGAAGCCGAGATGCAGGAGATCGGCAAGAAGGTCGTTCTGCAGCCGCGGAGATGGATGGCCATGGTGTTTATATAGCTGGGATCCGCTGCAATCATGGGCATGGCCATCGGAAGCTATACAAGGGCAAGGCCTTTCCGTGGCAGAGAGTATCTCCATATCTCGGGCCTCTTCTGGCTCATCCCAAGATCTCGAGCAGTCAACGATGGCATCGCTTTTAAGTCTCGGTCTAGCTCCGAATCGTCAGGGGTAAGCTGCTATGATCGCCTTGCCACATATTATACCAAGCCTTTCTGTCGTTTCAAGCAGACGCCGGCAGTGGAAAGTCTGGAGAAGGCCAAGATATATATATATATATGCTTATGCGGGGCTTGACTTTTCATCGTTAGCATCATTAACTCGGATGCAACATATCGACCTGCGATGGAGGAGAGTTGATACGCCGTTCGCTTACCGGATGGTAGGCCGGAGCATGTACTGGGAGACAGGAATGCATAGTTGATGAATTGGCAAGGGATGGGCATACATTGCTATTTTCGCGGTAATGTTCTTGAATACGTTCGGCAATCCCCTATATAACGTACTTCACCACCCGATGACCACTACCACTAGATGAATAATAAAGTCGGCTCCGGCAACGTTTCTGGTAGATTATTTAGTCAACACTAGAAATTCCCCTTTGCAATGTCCTCTTCAAACCACTCTGGGCTAGCTTCCATTCCTGTATGGGCAGCGAACTCTGCCATTTTCATAGCGAGTGGAAAGTGGAGCAACGCATCATCATGGAGTATATCCTTAGGAACCGGCTCCGGGTTCCCCAGGTTGCTGAAACTATACATACAGAGTGGACAAACGGGGCCGACCGTGGGCTGTATCACGGCCGTTTCAATGCGACGGTACCTATATCTTTCACGGCACCCTTCAAGGCAAGGCTTGCACCCGCAGCATCGTCTACAGTAGAACCCGGATTTCTGTATTTTCCAGCATAGACCGCACACGAACCCGGTATGTCCATTGACCTGAACTGATTGTCCTGACTGGTAGATTCTTTTCTCAACGCCACAACGAAGGCAGAATCGGATAGAGCTTTCAGTATGACCTTTCCCTCGTTTCTTCTTTGTTTGTTTATCGGCAAACGCGTCGCGGGGACGGAGCTTGAGACAACGGCTGCAGGCAAAGCAGTTTTCATATCTATGTTATCGTTAGCTGGAGAGCCGGATTGTCCAGTGTCTGGAACTATGTTATGCTTACTCTGGCCAGGTTTCTGCAGAGATTATGAACGATAATATCTCCTCTGGCTTCGTAGGAGGTTCGCCTTTTTGGACCATCGATCTGAAGAAGCTACTGCTCTGTGACAGCGCGACGCGGGAGGCATAGTCGAGATAGGTGGAAATCTGTAAATGCAGCTCAGTTGGTAGATCTGATAACGCCATAGTAAGTCGTTTTGCCGTAGCGATATTACAGCCTGTTGACTGCTCCGTAGTTTGGTAGAAAATCGAATATCTGTATGAAATATTCATATGAAATGCAAGAGTTGCGAATGGTGGAAGTCTGCTCTTATGATGTCACGCTGAAGTGAACTTGAGGATCTATACCACTTTACATTACAATGCAAACCTCAGTTCACTACCTAGGTATGAATGCCCATGACACATCAACATAATACCTTGTGTTTATCTTCAGTGTACTCCATACTGAACGTCCAGTTGACACTTTGTTCTCTCTATCACGGTATCAACATAACTGCCTATTATTTTCTTCTTCGAGCCTACTCACGATGTCTCGCACGCCGCCCGTCAAGGTGACCAACGAGCTTCCCCAGCCTTGCATCTCGTCTATTAGTTAACTATGCAGGCCTTCATTAGCTCGACAGGGTTCGGACTTTCATCCTTCAAGCCCCGCTGCTAGCACAGCGAGGCTGAACGCGAACGGGCCAAAGCGAACCCTATTCATCCTTCAAAATACTAGCCAGCGACGACGAAAATGCCTTTAAAAGGGAAAAGGCTGGCCCCTGAGGCGGGTTGCAGAGAATCGGCGATTTCGTCTTCCTGTGTCTTCAGCGCGTCGATAGCTCGCCTGGAAAAAAAATTTACTTGCGCTTCACCATATATCGGCGACTGATAAAGGCCCTCCAGCATGGCGGGAGCCGAGCCTGCAGACGATGTTGACATCGAGCAGATGTGGAGGGAGACCGAAATCGAATTCCAGAACCTGAGCGGAGCAAATACAAAGGAGCTGAAGCAGCTTACGGTGGAGGAGGTCCTTGCTAATCTTCAGCAGAAGAAAGAGGCAGACGCAAAGACAAGGGCGAGATACGCCAGAGTGCAGAATGCCGTCGACAAGACACTCATCTGCATTCAGACCTTGGGGTCTTTTGCGGCTTCAGTTGCTTCGAATGTGAGTGTGGTTTGCCATTGGACCATTTTTCGTACTAATATTTTGTTATAGTTCTTTGGACCATCAAATCTTTGCTTCAGCGCGGTTAGCATGTTGATAACAACATCGCAAAAGTACACCAAGATTTTCGATGGTCTTTCGGAGCTCTTCGAGCGTATTTCCACCTTCTTGGACAGATTCGAAATTTATGCAAGAGCGAAAGTTGTTGGTGTCCAAATTGACCCGCATCTGAGGAGAATTATCCATGACCTACTGCGGAGCTTTGTGCGCATTTGTGCGCTTTCTATCAAGATCTCCAAACACTCAAAGGTGCTTTTGGCCCTTGAAGTGTTCAGCTTCGGAAGCGATAAGGGCGTTGCGGCCGAGCTCAGCAAACTGGAGACCCTTGTACAAAATGAGACTAATATGAGCATCGCCCTGATTTTGGAGTCGGCCAAGATCAACGAGGGAAACATCACCGCTGGATTTACTGATGTCAAATCATCGTTGGATACCGTGGACTCAAAGCTAGACACCATTGATGAGCAGATGGATAACGTCTCTTCCCTCTTGGAGAGACACGACCTTGCCGAACGACGCAAAGAATCGGACGGTCTAACAAAACAGCGTCGCGACAAGATCAAGGCGGCCCTGAAAATTGACAAAGAAGTATGGAGATCCCACCAGGAAGACTACGTTAGCAACATAGTGCCGGGTACCGGTCAGTGGCTTCTGAACGATCCTCAGTTCTCCGCCTGGGCAGACGCAGAGGCAAAATCGGCGCCTATCATTGGGCTCAAAGCGAAGGAGGGATATGGAAAGAGTTACCTGTCCTCTGTCGCGATCAGATATCTGTATCGCCTCTACCCACCAGGAAACCAAGACACGCGGATGTCAGTGGCATACTATTTCTTTGAGGGAAATACCTTTAATTCTACGGAGAAATCCGTCAACACCGCGCTAAGGTCGATTATTTGGCAGCTCACACAAAATGACGCGGTTTATCAAAAGAATGTCGCGTCCGCGTGTGACAAACCAGAAGAATTTGGGAACTCCTTGGAGCTTTGGAAGCAGCTCGTGGTCAACTTCTCTCCAAAGACGAATGCCGTTTTTTACATTGTCCTGGACGGTATTGAAGAACTGGATAGCGAAATCGGAAAGCCACTCGTCGAGGTATTTCGCGACATATCACTGATGGCGAACGAAAAAGGTCTGATGACCGTGAGGCTGTTCATCACTGGCAGACCCACCATCTTCGCTGAAGCTGAGACGGCATCTGGCGTTTCCCTCTCCACGATTGAGCTTGGAACCCGAAATAAGGAGGATATTGAGAAGTTCATTGAAATGCGAATGGATAAAATGGAAATCCTGAAAAATAAGGAGAAACCTGAGATAGTCGAGCTAAGAGATCTTGTCAAAACAGGCCTCACAAAGGGCACTCAAGGTGATTACTTCCAGCTAAACTACCTGCTGACTGAAATCAGCAAGAAACGAAGAAAGAAGGAGATCCAAGAGGTTCTGGAGCATGCCGGCGAGGATCGAGAGGCAACCATCGCCCGTGAAATTGACCGGTTGAATCATACCCTTGGATATGAAGATATTCAGGATCTTGTGGAATTGCTCAGCTGGGTAATGAATGGAAAGCGCGCCCCGTTCTTGAAAACTCTCGAGGGAGTCCTTCTGGTTAAGAACGGTGAAAGCTCACTTATGCCGCTAGAAGAACAAATACGGAACAAGTACTCTTCGCTTCTTGAAATAGCAGAGTATGATACGGTCATACTTAGCTCGAAAGCAATCCGCGAATTCTTTACTAAGCAAACAAAACAAGCAACAAACGAAGCAATTGCAAAAACAGAGCTTCATGAAGCCGAAATTTCCATTGTGAAGAGGTTTCTAAGCAGCGTCTGCGATAAAGAATTGTTCGACAAGTTCGGATTCGAGGAATTCTTCAAGTCAAAGCTCGGAGCCAAAGCTGCTTCCATTCGCGTGAATATGGAGACCCTAAAAATCCACGCGCTTCTTGTCGGTATGAAAGCTGTTGCTAGCGATTGGGATAAGGAGCTAGAGTCGCTCAGACATTCGCATTTCTATTTCTTCCAGGACTATTTAGATGAAGTTGACCTTGCACTAACACAGCCGGAGCCTAAAACTGAAATTGGAGCATTACTCATCAGACACTTTACGGATGAGATTTTCATTAAGAAGTGGTGGATTGATGACCGGATGTTCCAGCGCACTTGGTGGGCATATCAAGACAAACACGTCAATACGATGTTGAAATGGTTTAAAGACTCTGCGGTGACAAGGAACCTTACTCCTGAGATGAAGGAATGGGTAAACGGGCTAATCTCGAATACCAACCCGGGTGATGATCTCCTTTGCCATGTTGCAAAATATATTGCAAGGAAGTGGTTGCAAACCGTGAATTGGACGCCAAAGGAAGCCTTCCTATGGCTGCTTGGATACGTTACTAAGGTTAGTATGATCTACACGCTCCCCTACTATGAACATTTTGGTATAGACTAACATTGTTGATATATGTAGATTAAGGAACGTAAAGGGGAAGGCAAGAGAGTTACAGGAGATGTCTCGCCTACATTGGAGCAAATCTACGATGTGGAAAAGTGGGCAAAGTCTGAACTGGAAATAACAACCGGTGATACACTTTGGGAGGTACAGATGGGAATCGTCCTCCAGTGTTTTAGTTTCTTTGACGAATCGATTGAGAGATGCATTATTTCTCGCGAGTTGGATGCGTCGAATTGGCGTGCTCCCTACATCCAAGCACAGTCATTGTGGGAAAGGGATGACACGAAGTTAGCGCTTGAATTGATAGCGCCTGTTATCGAAAGGTTCAGGAACGAAGAAGCACTGAGAATCGAATACGAAGAAAAATTCTACCTTGGAGTTCTTGCATTCTACGGAGTCTGGAATACTGATATTAATGAGTACGACAAAGCGACGACCGCCTTCCAAGAAATTCACGAGCATGATATGGATCAATATGCACCAATTTATTGGACTTTGGACCTGCTTGAGCAGCAAGAGAAGCACTCGGAAATCATCGAGACCCTCCAAGACTTGAAAGGCAAGAAAAATAGCAAGGGCCAAACCCGTCTTGCAGCAATGCATCATCAATACGCAAATAAGGAGGAATACCACAACAGGTTGATTGTTGCTGGGAGAGCTTCCGATAGTATGGACGTTATTCGCGAGGCTCTTCATGAAGCACTAGCACCAGAGAACACTGCTTCAGTGATCCCATATGTTATCCAATGGCTCAATCACTTCCTTGCCCATGTTTTGTACCATGATCCAAGGTCTGATGCGGATAAAGTCGAGGCCATCAAGATTTGGGCGCACATTGTCAACAAAACCGCTCGCAAGATCTATCTTACAACTGAATCCGATGTTCTCGAGGCTACGACTGAGAAATTAGGGGAAGTATATCTTCACCAAGCGATAGATGCCGGATTAGAAACACCAGCTGCACAGGAATATTTGACAAAGTTAATCGATTTACTTCCCAATAACCCAGACACAGCCAACCTATTTTCTTGCCAGAATTTGAAATTCCCCATCGCCCGACTGCAATACCTCTTGAACCAAAAGGAGAAAGCAATGGAAACCTTGAGGGGCCACGTCAAAGTTGCATTGGACTTACTTTGCGATGACGATGAGAGTAATGACTGGGATGCGTTCCTAAAGCTAACGTCTGTGGCATATGTTGGAGATGATGTCAATTCACTCGCAGCTTGGTCTCTGCTCAGCCCATCCAAACCCGAAGAAGAAGCGGAGGAAGCGGAGAAGGAAGTGGAGGAGGCCACCCCTGGGGAACCCACAGTTGAGCAGGAAGATGGAGCTGAGAAGGATGACTCCAAGGAACAAACGGGCTCAGAGCCAAACGAAGAGTCACCGACAACCGATGTGTCAACTAAAGAAGAATCCAAGGAGGAAGAAGTTAAGGAGGCAGAAGTGACGGAAATAGAGATCAAAGAAGTAGAGGCGAAAGAGGAGGCGGAGGTAGTGGAGATAGTGGTAAAGGAGGACGAGGTGAAGGATGAAGCGGAAGACGAAAAGGACGAGAAGGAGGAAGAGGATGGAGCCGCGGAGCCAAAGGAGGGAGGCGAAGAAGACGGCAACGAAGAGCTAAATGAGGGTGAAGCAGAGGATGGACTATCAGGACCTATTGAGCTGTCGTGCGATGGTGCATGTGGAAAGGAGTGGACCTACGCAGATGATTTCTATGCATGCAAAGACTGCTTGGATGTGCAATTCTGCAAGGAATGTCATGACAAACAAAAGGCCGGTACGCTAAAGGAAAGAGTATGTGGCACAAAGCATGAATTCCTGCATATTCCCCCATGGGATGCAGAAGCTGCAAAGGAAGTGCCCAAGGGATCTGTTCGGGTTGGAGAAGAGATCATCCTGATCGCAGACTGGGTGCAGCAAATGCGGGTGCAATGGGGTATTAAGGAGGATGAAGTCAATGCAGGCGTGGAAACACCTACCTGATTTGTTAGTATACTGGTAGCTACTTGATATTTTCTTGGTAACGTCTGAACGATAACAATTAACGGCAAGGATATAATGCCATATCTTTATTCACACTTGGCCCAACGCGCATATTGGATTCAATTGCATTTACTCTCGTCGCCTTTCTTTTTCTTAGTTTTGCCAGCCGTTTTTGAATTTTGCTCTCAACGCCTAGTTTACCGATAATAGTCTCCATAGGCGTATATACCATCACATTGTTTTAGCCAAGCACATACACAATATCTCCTACTGCTTTACAGGAACAGCTGTACATCTAGTGGATATCTTGATCTCTTCAAATGGTGGCGCCACGGCAGACGCATCCTTAATGCATGCCCGAGATTTCTCAATTTATTTACCGTGATAGCCGCCGGCTATCGTCATTATCTTTATGCATAGATAGTTTTGGGCTTAGGCAAGAAGGTATTCCAGGTGCTATATTGCCAATAGCCTTGCTAGTAGAACACTGGGACTTTGGGTCTGAGGCCAGGGTAGAAATGAACTCCTAGGCACAATTGTACTAAGGTTACGTTTGGATAAAGTGAAGGTGGCGTATAAATACCAGGTCTTGGTTTCCAAGAAGTTTTCCAGCAAGAAAGAGAAGGGACATCTCGATGTTATGTTGTGATTTGACAGATATCTCGTAGTAGATCCAAGCCATAGTCAACTTGGCCTCGGCACATCTAGCTGGAATCGCTTTAAATGCTGGTACACGTGCTGACAATGGAGTAAAGGATCAGCTATGTTAGCTGTGTTTGGATATAAAGGCAAAAGCGTAAGTCGGAGCGTTCTATAAAAGCAAGTAACGAGGGAAGCCTACTTCGTGATTATGAAATGAGTCTTTCGAAGAAGGCGAGGTGGAGCAGAAACTTTGGAGACGGGAACCGGGAGGCCCACTTAGTAAGCGGATAGCTTATTAATCAACCTTAATATAGAAACTATAAATAGACTATAAACTTGCATAACGTCGCAGTTTTACTGATTAATGGCAAATTTATATATTATTAAGAAGACTCCCTGATGTAACATCCAAATTCAATTCAGGCTGCCAGAGGGATGTCAATTCCCTTAGTCTATAGCATCTAGAAACTCGTTACGTTGTTATTCAGCCATTCTCATGGTTACTGTTTCTCAAACACATTGCCGTTCCGTTCGATCTGCACGCTACGACGGTGCAAGCTGGGTTGTCGTTTTCGCCGGCTAGGCCAAAAATAATTTGTACCACCAGCCCCAATCTAGCCCATACCTTTTGCCTACGGGGGATCACATTTTCTCATGGCTAGTTTTTTCTATCCCGTATTTGTATTAACCTACGAGAATAATCATGTTGAAAGGCATTATGCAGAAACTATTATTTTCAGGATATTTTTGCTATAGGATATTGTCCGCCTACTTATACGTAGGAAATTTGAGAGATTGAATATCGTCGACCAGCTAAAACCTCTACAACTTTATATGTAGAACGCTAGTGCTAATAATTCCCGGCCTCTGGGATCTACAAAAATTCCGGAAACGTTTTTAGCCCAACCGAATGAGATTACTCCACCTCAGCCCGTTCTTGTTAAATACAACAGCTCAAATTTTCACTAGGGAACGTGGGAAACGATAGGCGGCTCATATATGACGCTGGCTAACCGCCAAGTCGCACAATAATGCTTTGTACTACATATATTTCCCCCTTAAGCTTGTTTCTCACCCGTTCACCAACTCAACTCCAACAAGTAATTCTACTCAATAGTCCGAGTTAAAAGGCATAGGTCACCTTGACCCATCCATGTTGTCGCCACGTCAAATCAAACGTATCTAAATGATATTAGTCAACCATCAAAGCAATATTACTTGCTGGCCTAGAAACGCGAGCCGAGGATGAATATCCCTAATGCAATCAGGGGGCCGTTATAAAGTTGGGATAGTTCAACTTAAAAGCAAACTAGCCTCCCCTCCTTGTTGCCCACTTACGGGTTGGCATGGAATACGATTGTTGTTTTTGTCACACATTAGACCCCTGGTTTTGACTACAAGGCTATCTACTCAAAAGGATTGCGGGATATCTATGGCTCTGAATGTTGAATTATTTAAGGGGATATCCTTCCTCAAGCAAACAACATTCCCTTTTGCTCTAAAATCGTTCTCTATATGCATACCATAATTTAAAAAGCCCGACTCAGCTTGAATTCCTCTTCATATCAAAATAACATCTCCACCAATCGCAATAATGAAGGCAGTTCTGCATATATTTGTGGCCGTCGCGCTACTTTTCGTTACGGCGCTTGCTAGAATTGGCCAGCCTAAGGCTGCTTTCGGCGTTGATTCCCATGCCGACCCGGTGGTGGTTCAAGGGTGCTGCCCCCCTGGCAGAAACAGGGTGAGTAAACTGGAAAACCTTCACTAAGAATTTTTATTATGCCTTCAAAGTCATACTTCAATGCTTATATTGGCCAAATAGAGATGTAGGGATGGCAGCGAGGCAAATCCGGACTGTGGGAGAGGAGGTAAGTAATTTTGCTCCCTCCTCAAGTCATGCTTATGAAACCCTTGTTCAAGGATTAACCAGAAACTTATCAACTATAGCTTGCAATCCATTTGGTTGTCAATGTCGCAGAGGGTGCCGTTAGTGGAGGATTACTCGCAGAGGTAAATTCTGAAAGCATCAGCTCCATTTAGTGAACATATACTGATTGATACCCTTATTTTTAGGACTGACTTGTTGCCCCTGAATTTATCTCGATTCCTGAGCATAGCATTGAAAATATTTATATCTTTCATGTTCCGCCTCACTGTGGTCAAATGAGCTATCAGGGCAGCTTCACAATACTTCTATTTTAATAGCGGTTGAACATGGCTATACTTTCAGAGGATCATTTCAAAAAGATTTTTTTGTGTAATTGAGTGCTATATAATGAACAGCTTCCCAAACTTTCCAGAAGTCCGGCTGGGTATTCATTTGGAAAAGAACATACATATAACTGTGGAGATAAATGGCTAACGGCGAGGGTGGTATGCATTAAGAAAGGCGCATATGTAATGATAGAATATAGCTAGTCGGTCATAAGAATCTGTTGGACAGGAAGTCACCCACCCACTTTAACGCCAGTTACAAAAGAGGGAGGAGAATGGAAAAGAGAAAGATATACACTCCCCCCAGTCCTTGGAAGAGAAAGCGTATATATATGTATATATGTAGAAAATATAACATAGATGATAAAAATGGAAAATGCGTAGGTCCAATCGTTAACTCCGGCCCAACGCAATGAGAGCCAATACCAATACCAATTTCAACCAAACAAGCGGGTTGCTCATTTTGGGTTGTTTTATATATATGCATGTTTCCATCATTTTCAAAATTGGCTTGAGTTCTGCCGGGTGCCGACTAGGCTAGGAGTATAGGCGCTCCCCTCGCTGCTTGGAGTTTGCGGTTCAGCGACAACCTGCTTCCTAATGCAAACCATCCATTCATGTTGTAATAGTTCAGCGGCACTTGGCCGTTTGGCTGGATCTGGTTCGAAACATTGTCTGATGAAGTCAATTCCGAGATCGGATAGTTCACCTTTGCTCGGGAGATGGGGTTGATTGCCTTGTGCGATCTTGTACATTATCGCCCATTCATTATCAACGCCAGCCCAGGGTCGCATTCCCGTTGCCATTTCGAGAATGACACAACCTAAGGACCAAATGTCCATTGACCCATGACGGGAGGAGGTGTGGCTTGTTTCTCCCCTTACGAGTTCGGGAGACATATACATTGGCGTACCGGTGACAGATTTCTGGTTCTTGCGTTGGTCCTTGTTGGCGACTGCAGGATCCTTGTAGTGGTCCATGGCAGCGAGGGTCTTGCCTTGTCTAGCAATGACCATAGCGGCGCCGAAGTCGACGTATTTGATGACTCCGTTATGGTCGAGGAGGATGTTGGCGGGTTTGATATCGCGATGGACGATGCCAGCTTGGTGGAGGTAGGCGAGACCCTCGAGCATTTGGAGGGTGTAGACCATGATGACGGTTTCGTCTTCGATGCGGCCATGCTCGAGGAGGGTGGCAAGAGAACCACCAGAACAGTATTCCATGAAGATGTAGACTTTGTCCCGGTGGACTTCGATGCCGTGATACGAGACAATATTGGGGTGATCGAGGACTTCGAGGACACCCATCTCGTCTCTGATCTGTTGAGCGGCGCCAGGGATGACAGACGGTTCCTGGAGACGAATTTCTTTGACGGCCATCAGGTAGCTGGTATCCAGGTCGATGGCGGCGTAGACGGATCCTGATGTTCCGCCACCAATAAATTGACCTTGCTGCCAGCGTAAGTTGATGTTTGTAGCCGATGAGGAGAGCACTGTAAGCGAGCGGTCGGCTTCGTTGACTCCTTCCAGCACCTTTCCAAGCGGTTGTCGCTTGGAATCTTCCTCTGCCCTAAAAACCTCTATATCGGACAGATGCAGCAGTCGTTGCTCTCGTACCTGTGCTAACGCCACTTCGTCACTTGCAACACCACTGCAATCCAAATTCCTGTAGCTTCCAGTGGCATCCGTGCGTTGCTTTTCAGCCTTTGCAGCCAAAGTGGATCTGGCACCCATAATATCGAAATGGGAAATTAACAACGCCATGCAGCCGGCAACCTTGACACGGAGCAGGTCGTACTCCTCGTCGCTCATGGCAATGACAGAATGGCCATGAGTAATGATCATGGCAAACTCGAGGGCAGACACGGCCCATTTAAAGGTCTTGCGATCTGCAGCATCACAGTCGTCGCAGATGAAGGAGATCCAATCGAGACCTAGCTTGACAAGTTTGCCATGGTTCATCGATCGGTGGTTAGGATCCATGTACATTAATGATCGTTTGCCGAATTCTGTGGCGAATGCGAAACAAGATTGGATGAGCTCGAGGTTTTGTCTATCTGTGCCCTGGCTTCTGATGATCTCTACACTGTCGATAATGGTGTTTGACAATTTAAATGCCGTTTTCTTGATCTTGTTGAGTTCGACGTTGACACGTCCCAAGTTCGCACGTTGTTCGATAGTGACATCGAATTCTAGTCCAGTGGACCTGGAAAGTGCCAGACGAGCATTTTGAAGTCGTTCTTGCGATCCATCAGCGACTAGACGGAGTTTACCCATGCGTACATCAGTCGGATGTTCGAGTAAATCTACCTCTAGTCGTTTCCCTGACCACTGGAAAGGCTTGTCCGGCCGAATGACGAGAATGTAGGGGTATGATAAATTTTCGGGGGCATCTTCGGCGAGGAATGAAGTGCCAAGGATGGATTGGATGTCCTTTGGACGGTCAAACAGAGATGGTGAAGCGAGAAGCGATACACCTTTCTGGCCCACAGAGTCCGTAGACACAACGAGGAAATGGCCTGATGCTAGCAGCGCTTCGGTGAAGGTATCTATACTGTCATTGCGTAGATTGAACTCAGTGGCATTTTCGAAACGTTGGCGAAGGAAGCGAGAGAAGCGGAAGAGTTTTCGCTGTCGAACCCGAACGGAGTCGAGGATATTTTTGTATTGTTTCTCGCTCTCCATGGCGTCCTCTTGGGGCTTAGTAAGGAGCTCACGTTCGAAATGCAGCATGAGTCGCTGCAGAGCCTTAGCGGTCAGGGTACTAAACTGTTCGGCAACCTCGATATCGCCACCGTCAAGCTGTCTCCCGATCTGGTTCGAGAAATCCCACTCCTGCTCTAATATTTCTGCCTCCTTGAAGGTATTCTTGTTCGCGCTGAGTTTCCAATTGAGTAGCTTGAAGTAATACTTCAACGCATCTAAAACGACCATGTCGAAGTTCTCATCCACACATGGAGGAAGGTCCCAGCCCGGCTCAGGGTCTGAGATGATGAGGTATCGGAGCTTGATTTCGGTGGCTACTTTCATAAGGATCTGGAACTGGACGATCATCTGGTCCAGGAGGATAGGAGACTGTTGACCTGGATCTTTCATCTTTTTGGCGTACGAGAGGCGGATGCGGGTGACTTCTTGGATGAGGCGAGAAGGGAAGTTGATCAAGGTGAGTAGTTCCTCGATGTACGGGGGTAAGTGACGCTGGGCAAAGGAATCTGCGTTATCGATGAGAGTGTTTTTGGCCTTTTTGATCACTTTGCCTACCCCATCAAGCATCTGGTCGCCACCTTGTAGTGTCTTGAGGCCGTCTTCTTTCATGATGCGATCGAGGAACGATCCTTCATCAGACAATTCCGAGGCGTATGAGGTGTTGACGATGGGTTTTGTGAAGTCCAGTTCTTCGTTGCCTACCCATTTCTGTAAGATAGAGAGCTGTGTGTTGATAAGCTTGGTGGTATTGTGCCATGAGATGATGGCATCGCAAGATTGATAGAACTCCTCCGAGGCTGCGCGGGAGTTGGCGAGCTTGAGCTGTCGACGCGAGGCGAATAGGCTTTCAACCTTTTCAATCTTCTCAACGATATCCTCGACCTGTTGAAGAGGGGGTTTCCCAATTTCTGCCTGGCCCTTGATCTTGAAGTTGATAATATCTTCTAGCATGGGACCAATGGTTTTTCTCTCCTCCTCGATAATCCTAGTCTGGGTCGCGACGGTGCGTCCGAACGAACGAGCTCTGACGCCCATCCAGATCTCACCGCCCAGTACCTCTTTACTTTTCTGCTCCATGGTACCGATGAGACGTTGCTTTTCCTGTCTCACGACATCGCCCTTGAGTACCGAGGCCAGCATGGAATGCCACTCCAGCCTCTCTCGTACTCTAGGGTCCTGCAGTTCCTCAAACGTGGGTTGTAGGTCTTCCTCTTCCAGAGCCATACGCAGGTCTGGATCAAAGGTATCATTATCGAACTGGGCCTCTGATGATGGCGACTCCTCGCCCACATCAGACTCGAGATCCATGGCTGCCGCGGCCGAAGCCGATGACATCTGAGGAGAAGTATTGAACCACTCGTGCGGGGGGCCCTGCCGTACTCTCTGGACGTAGGCCTTCTCCTGAGCTTGGTACTGCGCGTTGGGGTCTCGGTCACGGTCACGGCGGGGTGTCCGCTTTGAAGAGAGCGGGAGTTGGCTGGTCGAGTGCGCGGTGATAAACTGATTAGGCCGTCGTGGGGGCGCGTAAGTGTTCGAAGGGGTTCTGGCAGGTCCTAGGGGCCTCTGCGGGCGCATAGGAAGATTGCTGTTCTCTCTTTCACCCATTATGCCTGTGCTGCCTGTGATTGCTGTCGTGGCTGCTTCCGTACCACCACTACCACCGCTGCTGCTGCTGCTACCTCCGAGAGAATGGCTGGCGGCAGCACTGCCGGGCCATGAGGGATACGTGGATGGAGAAGCTGCTGGCGAAGGGGAGTAATGTGGTGACGGTCTGATGAGGTTGAGATTGGGACCGACGCCAGGTGTAGTTGGGCCTACTCGGGCAAGGAGGTTGAGGTTTAGCTGTGAATTGTCTTCACGGTTGGAAATGGAGCTTGCCGTTGCAGTTGCACCTTGCCCCGGGCCTGGACTGAGAATGGCCTGGTCGTGGTCGTCAACGGCGGCCGGAGTGGAAGCGGGGAGGGCGAAGCCAGAGGGATGATGGCGCGAGTAGAAGTACTCGCCGTTGGGATCACGGTCTCTATCACGGCCAGGGCTCTCCCTATCCATCCTGAAGAAGTCTCGTCGTCGGGCGTCGCTGGCCGGCGGGCGGGTTGGGCGGCTTGCGGCTTGAGGCTTGAGGTCTGGGGCTTGACCTTGAGCTGTGCTTGTTGGAATAGTCCCCCTGTCCCTTCTTACTAGACCCTGCTTCCTGGTACTAGTGACCTCTCTAGCGAACCTCTAGTAACCCTGCTAGTTCTCCTAGTGGCGGTACCGCTGCGTATTTACACTGGCTAGCTTGCAGTTGGCCTGCCGGGATAGGAGGGATGGGAGATGAAGCTGCAGCAGAGTTGGCGAGTAGCGAGCGGGCGAGTGGAGGGCCCATTGGCCACTTCGAGTTTAGCATCGCACTAGTAGCTGACAGGTCGACATTTGCACCGACACGCACGCCTGGTTCCTCGCGCTGGAGGCGAAGGGGACGGGAGATGTTGACTGATATCGAGGGTTGAAGAAAGGCAGAGAAGAGAGAAGAGGTCAGAATATCCCAATTGGGAAGATACGAGCTGGACGAGAAAGTGCGGGGTAAAGAAAATACGAAAAAATACGAAGAGGACGCACGTGTATTATTTTTAATACGGTATTTACCTTACAACGTGACCTGGCCCTTGGCCTGTGCTCCACTGAACATCCCAAGCTCGATTTTGATATGAAAGAGCGAACACGAAGACACGATCGGCTTGGATACTGCGATTGCGCTGATATTGAGACTTATATTGAGACTGATATCGAGCTCGAGAGTAAGACCACCATGTCAGACACCGAGCTGCCGCCGTCGACGTTCCCCAAGCCAGAAGACTTCGACACGGACCCGCGCGTCTCCTTCTCCAAGCTCGACAACAAATACATCCTGGAGACAGACAACGGCGAGGAATTCACGTATGATGACGCTTTGAAGAGATGGATACCCTCGGTAGGCATGCTCATGGCTTAGTGACATTGAAAGAGGCCACGATGGTGACTCAGTCGGTGGGGCGTCCTAACTCATTGTCTTGACCGGAGATACAGCTGGACGAGTCCTTGATGGAACAGCAGAGAGAGGCATACAAGATAGAGGGCGTCGACGAGGAAGAGCCCGCGAATTTCAAGGCCATGCAGGAGAAGAAGAAGCGGAAACACAACAACGATGTCAGCTCCCTCTCTCATGTTGCCATGTTATCAGTCCAGCCTACTTACGGATCCAGGACTCGCATCCCCCGCATAAACCCAAGAAACCCCGCGTCAACACCGCCGTCTACGTAACCGCGATCCCTCTCGATGCTACCCTGTCCGAAATCAACTCCCTGTTCAGCAAGTGCGGCGTCATCGCGGAGGAAATCGACAGTGGCAAACCACGCATAAAGATGTATACAGACGACCAGGACATGTTCAAAGGTGACGCGCTGGTAGTTTACTTCCGTCCCGAGTCCGTCAACCTCGCCATCCAGATGCTGGATGACACCGATTTTCGATTCGGCGAAAAGGGCGCACAGGGAAACATGCGGGTGCAGCCTGCGGATTTCTCCTTCAAGGCCGTGCAGGATGCCCCAGCAAAGGTCAATATGCGAGATAAGATGAAGATTATGCGAAAGACGCAGAAGCTAAACAGGTAAGGAGCATCGTCGAGCGTAGAGTGTGATGTGGCTAATCCGGGATATAGTAAGCTTACGGATTGGGATGATGACGGCGCTGAGGCCCAGCAGTCGTCCAGGGGAGGGAAGGTCGTGGCGCTGAAGCATATGTTCACGCTAAAGGAGCTCGAGGTAGCTATTTCTCCCGGTATCGGCCGTTATACCGTTAACACGTATATCATGTAGGAGGACCCTGCTGCCATCCTCGACATCAAGGAGGACATTCGAGAAGAGTGCTCCAAGCTAGGCGAGGTGACCAACGTCGTGCTCTACGACAAGGAGGAGTCAGGCGTCGCCACAGTCCGCTTCTCAAACCCAGAATCTGCCCAGGCCTGTGTCCAGGTTTGTTCTCCATACACCGTCTTGTGCGTACATGTCTGACCTGTCTAGATGATGAATGGCCGCTTCTTCGGCGGGACCCAGGTTGAAGCATACATCATTGAGGGTAAAGTGCGGTTTAAAAAGTCCGGTGCCAGTGCGGCTGCGGCCCTGGAGGACGACGGGGCCGGCTGGGAGGCCGAGGTCAAGGACGACGACACGCAGCGTCTGGACAAGTTTGGAGCCTGGCTGGAGCAGGAGAAGGATACTAGACGTTAAGCCGTAGCATGTATCATAATATATCTCTTCTATATCTCTATATCTCTTCTCTCCACGCTGTATATTGTCTGTCTTAGTAAGCAACCCCTGATCCGCGCTAAGGGTAAACAAGACCATGCCCGATCGGGCGCCTCCTTGCACACCGCCCACCACGTCAACTTCCTTCTCCTTCTCCTTCTTCTTCTTCCTCAACCTCAACTCCTCCGACTCTCCCTGAACGCCCATCTCGACACTCTTCACCACCCCAATCACCCCAGAACACCGTCTACCTCGCCAACATGCGTGAAATCGTAAGTCTACCCTCCCTCCCCCTCCATTCGGTGCCCAACACGACACGCTCTGCACAGGCCAAGAAAGGGGGGGCCACCACACGATCATGTCCTCGGGCACGAGCGTGAAGCGACGAGCCTCCAGTTTCAGAATTCAGATCCAGCTAACGTGTTGTTGTCGTATAGGTGCACCTTCAAACCGGCCAATGTGTAAGCTTTGATCGATCCCTGGTTCGTTTTGCAGATTCCCGTTGAATTAACGCTTTTGACCTCAGGGTAACCAAATTGGTGCCGCTTTCTGGTAAGCATCGACAAGGAAACTGATATTGGGTGTTCGTCGTTACTAACAGTCTATAGGCAAACCATTGCTGGCGAGCATGGTCTCGACGGATCCGGACAGTGAGTGATACTACTGATGGTAGAAGGATTCAGTTATTGACAGACTCTAGCTACACTGGATCTTCTGACCTCCAATTGGAGCGCATGAACGTCTATTTCAATGAGGTTGGCACGACCAAGACCCTTTTCTTCGGCAGCATACTAACTCATTGGAGGCAAAGGCCTCTAGCAAAAAATACGTTCCGCGTGCGGTGCTCGTTGATCTCGAGCCCGCCGCGCTTGACGCCGTCCGTGCCGGTCCTTTTGGTCAGCTCTTCCGCCCCGACAACGTCGTCTTCGGTCAGTCCGGTGCCGGAAACAACTGGGCCAAGGGCCACTACACTGAGGGTGCCAACTTGGTCGACCAGGTCATCGATGTCGTCCGCCGTGAGGCCGAAGGCTGTGACTGCCTTCAGGGTTTCCAGATCACCCACTCTCTCGGTGGTGGTACCGGTGCCGGTATGGGTACCCTCTTGATCTCCAAGATCCGTGAAGAATTCCCAGACCGTATGATGGCTACCTTCTCCGTCGTCCCATCCCCCATGGTCTCCGACACCGTTGTCGAGCCATACAACGCCACTCTCTCCATCCACCAGCTCGTTGAGCACTCCGACGAGACCTTCTGTATCGACAACGAGGTAAGCTCGTCATTCTTTTCCTATTTGGGTATATCTTCTAACATGCCTAGGCCTTGTACAACATCTGCATGAAGACCCTCAAGCTCACCAACCCATCCTACGGTGACCTCAACCATCTCGTCTCCGCCGTCATGTCCGGTGTCAGCACCAGTCTGCGTTTCCCAGGCCAGCTCAACTCTGACCTCCGCAAGTTGGCTGTCAACATGGTTCCATTCCCCCGTCTTCACTTCTTCATGGTCGGATTCGCTCCCCTCACCAGCCGCAACGCCTACTCTTTCCGTGCCGTCTCCGTTCCAGAGTTGACCCAGCAGATGTTCGACCCCAAGAACATGATGGCTGCCACTGATTTCCGCAGCGGTCGCTACCTCACCTGCTCTGCCATCTTGTAAGTTACAATCATCTCATCCAAACCGCGTTCCCTATTTTACTAACACGTTCAATAGCCGTGGTAAGGTCTCCATGAAGGAAGTTGAGGACCAGATGCGCAACATCCAGAACAAGAACTCCGCCTACTTCGTTGAATGGATCCCCAACAACGTCCAAACCGCCCTCTGCTCCATCCCCCCACGTGGTCTCCAAATGTCCTCCACCTTCGTCGGAAACTCCACCTCCATCCAAGAACTCTTCAAGCGTATCGGTGACCAGTTCACTGCTATGTTCCGCAAGAAGGCTTTCTTGTTCTGGTACACTGGTGAGGGTATGGACGAGATGGAATTCACTGAGGCCGAGAACAACATGAACGATTTGGTCAGCGAGTATCAACAGTACCAGGACGCCTCCGTCTCTGACGGTGAGGAAGAATACGCTGAGGAGGAACACTTCGAGGGCGAAGAGTAAATGCAAAGCTATCCGTATAACTGAAGCACATAAGCATCACTTATCCGCGCTCCTTGCTTTTCTCTTTTGAAAAATATCCCGTCCCTCTCCCCCCTTTTCTCCCGCACAGCAGATGTACTATCCTTCAAGCGTGCGCCTCGCGTGTGCTAGCTTATGCTTATGCTTACGCTTACGCCTCCGCTTCCCTTGTCTTGTCTGCTTAATAATTCCCCCCAAACCAGCGTGTCCGTTCGAGTCAAGCCAATATTCAATTTCACAATAGTCACTAAGTGATAAAAAAAACATGATCAATTGGTTGTTTGATATCCCCTCTATCCCCAATATTTTTTTTTCTTAATTCCTTTTGTTTCGGAGAATCAAATTACAAAAAAACATTTAATTCAAGGTATCCCATCACCTTACCTTCTCTTTGCCTAGGTAGATACTTGGCATATATGTTATATCCTCATAGAGGAGAAAGAGAAAGAAATCAAAATCCAGCTCCCTGATATCATATCACATCATCGTCACTCTTCATCTTATATATTAACCTCGCCTATATTTAAACATTGAAAGCAAAGCCGTCCATTATATTTTATGACCTGTAGGAGTATAAACGGGGTAAATACTATTTGATTACGCCCTCTAGCCAGTCTGGTAGGGCAACTAACGACTATTTTACCTACCTACCTACTCATTACTCGGATACAGCACGGTATCCGCGGGCACAAACTCCTCCTTGATAGACCTCATACTCACAAACCTACCCATCAACGCCGCACTACCCGCCTTATCATTCGTTCCCGACGCCCTCGCACCTCCAAACGGCTGCTGGCCAACAACCGCTCCCGTACATTTACAGTTGATATAGAAGTTTCCTGCCGTGCCCCTCAACGCATTCTCGGCATAATGCACCGCCTCGCGATCCTGTGCAAACACGGCACCAGTCAATCCATAGCTACCGGTGTTGTCGATGGTGTTGCAGATCTTCTCAAACGCATCAGGAGCATCTTCGCCGTCAGGATAAATGAGGATAACAAGCACGGGCCCAAATAGTTCGGTGTGTAGTAGTGGATGCTCAGGGTTGGTGGTAGAGTATATGGTAGGATGGATGAAGTATCCCTTTGAAGCATCATATTTACCACCAGCGAGGAGAGTGAGGTCTTTATCCGCCTTGGCGTCATCGATGACCTTGGATAGCTTCTTAAACGACGCTTCGTGGATGACGGGTCCGATGAAATTGGTGAAATCTTCAGGTGAGCCGATCTTCAGCTTCTCCGTCTCTTCTACCAGTTTGGTGCGGAAAGCGTCCCATTTCGATTGTGGAACGTACGCGCGTGAACAGGCACTGCATTTCTGGCCCTGGAACTCAAAGGCGCCGCGAACGGTGTGGATGGCAGCGTTATCTGTATCGGCGCTTCGGTGGAGGAGATGGAAGTTTTTACCACCTGTCTCTCCCACGATGCGCGGGTAGCTGCGGTATCTACCGTCTGCTACGCCCTGGGCTATTTTGCCGTAGATGGAGCGGAAGACCGCGGTGCTGCCGGTGAAGTGTAGGGAGGAGAAATGCTTGTTGTCTAGTACGAGGCTGGTGATTTGTTCTGCGTCGCCGGGGACGAATTGGATAACGCCTGGGGGCAGGCCGGCTTCGGCTAGGACGCTGTAGATGAGGAAGTTGGAGGCCATGGCGTAGGGGGAGGGTTTCCAGAGGACGACGTTGCCCATTAGGGCTGGGGCGGCGGGGAGGTTGCCTCCAATGGCGCTGAAGTTGAATGGGGAGATGGCGTAGACGAAGCCTTCTAGTGGTCGGTATTCCACGCGGCTAGAGGTTGATTAGAACAAGCGTCATAATTAGGACACTATATGGGTGCTTACTTCCAGATCCCAGGAGCATTGTGGACGGGCTGCTGAGCATACAGCTCAGATGCATAGTGAACATTGAACCTATATCGTACATTAGCAAGACTACTAGCTGTAATGTAAGAAAATAGACATACCTCAAGAAGTCACACAGCTCAGCAGCAGCATCAATCTCCGCCTGCCACGCATTCTTCCCCTGACCCAACATAGTAGCGGCCATGAGCTCGTACCGGTACTTGGTGCTGACTAGATCGGCAGCCTTCAAGAAGATCGAAGCCCTGTCGGCGAACGGCATGGTCTCCCACATCTTCTTAGCTTCCAATGCGTTGTCAATCGCAGCTTTGATGTCCTCGTCGCTGGCACTGTGATACTTTGCAATGCTGGAAGCGTGGTCGGACGGGTTCTGTTGCGTCTGTATCTTGGAGGTCGTGATCGCCTTTCCTCCGATCATGACAGGAACCTCGATGGGAGCTTTCTTCTTGAACGCTTCTAGGGCGCTGGCAAGCTTCTCTCTGTCCGGAGAGCCCTTAGCATAGTGTTTCTATAGGTACAGTGTCAGTAAGCGTATACATGCAAGCAGGGGGAAGAGACAGACGTTGGGCTCGTTCTGAACCGTTGGAGGCTTGAAGGTAGCTAGCTGTGCCATGGTGACGGTCTATACGGCGGTGGTAGACTGAATTGGAGTCGTATATACTATCTGTATCTGCCTTCTAAAGGAATACAAAGCTGTCTGCCATCGTGAAGCCAGGAGGAGGAGGGGGAACTTATATAGACCCCAACCGGAGCGGGGAAACTCGGCCAAGCGCTTCTTCTCTTCCGCTCAGGGCAGTCTGGTCACTTTTCTCTCTTCCTGGACCAGCATAGTAGGTACCTGCTGTATAGGCCAGTTTTCGCCTGGGCGGGAAGTACCTGCGATGGAAACACTGGGAAAGGGGCGGATAGGGGCGGTCGGAGAACCTGGGGTAGTCACGTGTAGCTGTCACTATAAAAGACCTATATAGATATAGATGATATAGTTGATATAGAAGAGCTATGTATTGATAGTAAGGTCATCACTTGATAAAGGGACACTGGCCCGTCCGCTCGACCTGCAGCCTCTTCTTCGTCTGCTCGTGGTACTCTTTGCCCTTGCCCAGAAACCGCTGCGGTCCCACGTCTGGAGGGTTGAATCCGCCGGGGAAGTACTTGTCGCCGTCGTCGCCAGGAACCGGTCTGCCCAGCATGCGCGAATACATGGTTTCGGGGCCCCAGCGGTTCCAGAGCGTCGGCTTGACATAGTAGGGCGCGTTGTCCCAGACTAGAAGACTATGCGGAGCGGCCTCGTCGAAGGCTTCCGTATGGCGGGTCACCCGTAGACAGTAAGGGCGTGGGAGCATCAGGTGGCGCGCGACAAACTGGCGAGCAACGAGGATATTGGAGAATATGAAGCGATATATCCACTCAGGCCGCTCGTACCTAATAATTGTTAGTGGTCTAGACTCTGTCACTGTTGTCATCAAAAGGGCGTGCGTGGGCGTGGGGCCATTTTACATACATCATCGCAACGCGGAGACGGTCTTCCAGCAGGAAAATAACACCCTTCCACATAATAGGGTGGATAAAGGAGGGTGCGTTGTAAAGCAACAATGCAACAGTTTCGTTGGCCGTCTGGTGGTTGTGCTTATCCGGAACCATGTACTCAATTTCATACTTCCTGCTCCACGCTTCAATCTCTTCCAGCCAATGTAGCCCATCTCTGAACCCCGTTGCAGCAGACGGCAGCTTGTCATACTTGATCTCCATGCAATCACCTATGCTCTTCCAAAACGTCCCCACCGCGCATCTCTCCAGCTCACTAACTTCACGCCAGTCATACCGGTTCACGAAGCGTGTGGGTTCGAGCGCAAACAAGCTTAGTGTATATAGCATGTCGTCATCCAGGACCTTGCCGGCCTTGCGGTAGGTATGGTGCAGGTAGTTCATGCGTGCAATAGCTTCATGTGACCGGTCAGAGGAAGGCGGATTCGACATGAACTCGTCAATCAGCACACTAGTATCCGCGTACCGCTTCGTAGATGTCTCGGGGCTGGACAGTTCAGACGTCTGAACCAGTAGTTTCGAAATAGTAGGGATCCCGTATGTCTATCGTTCCACCGAGTCAGTCTTTCCATTCTCGCTCCAGCTGGCCTTGCCTTGCCTGGCCTGGCATCTAGAATAGACTCGATAGGCATACCTTGAATAACGCAAACTGCAGAGCCTTGAACGTGAAAAATGGGAACTCCAGCATGAACATCGTCCGCTGGATCGCCCACGCTTCATCATCCGTCATCTTCGCAAAGGACTCGCGCGTCTTGTAGCCATACTGCTTCTCCAGGCTGCGTATCCTTTGAAAGCGAAGTAACTGCACCGCAGCAAGATACGCGGCACCCGCACATACCAGTCCTGGCACCGAGAAGAGCGACTCCATCGTCGTCGTGCACAGCGAGGAAATGTGTTCCATGATAGCCAAAACACGTAGATTGTCGTCCTAGGCCAAAGTTCATCCAGCTTTCAGCTTTCCCCAGGGTGGCGGGACGTAAAGATCTAAAGTCTTCACCGATATATTGCAGGGATACCGGGCAGCAAAAGTGGCTGAGTTGTTGTTCCTGTTCCGCATTGTTGTTACCTGTCACCTGTGTTTCGCGGATAAACGTCCAATAATTTGGTCCTTCCTCGGCACAATCCACGATTTCGGCTGAACCCATCTAGCCGCTCACCGTCAACAGAAACACCGACTACCGTGATGGCCTGAAGTCGGATGTTGGCCAGGAAATGGTAGAGAACAGGAGAGAGTCCAAGACGGAAGCATCCGCTGAGGTTCCATCCTACTGGCACTAAGGGAATACTTTAATTCTTCCTCCCATCAAGTCACCCATGTAACCCAACATACGCGGTTACGAGTACTTTAAAGCCCTGGACGTGTGTCTAGTTAAGGGTGACTCGGCTGGCAGAATATAAGGATGAAGCTATAAGAATGGAAGTAATAAGGCTCTCCCTTGTTACGGTGTTTTTTATTCTTGCTAACATTTGGAATCTACACGGTACTAACATTGGTCGAGCGACAACCAGCTATCTACGAAGTGTCTCTGAACAGAGAGATAGAGACCTTGAGACCACATTCCTAGCCTTCTTGTAGATCTTGCATCGAAATATAACATGGACAGTGATTTCACCAGCTTGGTTCCTTATGCATTCTTACGATTCAATTGTACCCAAAATACTTGACCTTCTGGTTACTTGGGGAGGAAATATATATCCTCCAGGTCCCGATGTTTTTCCTGACGATAGTACGCGCGAACCCCATTTTCTTATTCGACTTTCACCGCTGATAACTTATCCGTACAGGGTTTGCCTAGTATCCATGTCCGTTCCAGCTATCTTTGGTCCTCATTCCTACCGTTCGTGAACACGAAGGGGGTCACACCCTCTATTTCATCTCGAAAATGAGAGGGGAAACAGGGCTGAAGTCATGCCATAAGACTCAGTTCGTCATGGTACATTATCCAGTAACCATCCGCGCAGCAAGGTTTGGGCGTGGTATTTATCAATAACCTGGTCTTCGCTTTCCCCGTGTGACTCAATAATGACATCGTATAATAGGTTGATGGTTGCATCAGGAACACGCAATAATGCAAGGGTATCGAGATCGAGGATTGATACTTTAGGTGATCTGTTACCTGGTTAGGGCTGCTAAATCACCAACGGAGATGGCAAAGGCACTCTATTGTACCTCTAACCCGGCCCGAATTAAACTCTAAGTTGAGTAGCAGGATCTGCTAGAGACTTAATTGCTAAAGCACTGCCAATAAAGCATCCTAGAAACTGTGGTAAGCTTTCCGGGATGCATAGCAGGACTCGGCTGATACACGCAAACGTCAAGGTCTAGAAATAGCAATCTAGGGAGGTAAACCATCAGCTGGATAAAGAAGGAGGATCAACATGTTGCACGGTTTGCAAGACTCTAAGAGGAGAAACCCAAAGGCGACAGGGAGAGAGAGAGAGGAAACGATGAGAGGTGACTAGCATAGTCGACATAAATTTCATGGCTGATATATAATTGGAAGTGGAAATTATACAAACCAGAAAGAAAGATACAAACAGGCGATATGCCTTTATTCATATTCGCCTACTGAAGCACCCGTTGTTGTTAGAGCCGGATCTGTCTCTTCTCGCTGTCGTGTAGCACAACAGCTCGTTTTTTCGATGCGCTAGTTTGGTCTCGAGATCCAGGGGTAATCCCGCCGGCAACTAAAGATCATTGGCTAATTACCCGATCCGTCCCTGGACACACTATTGGGTTACCATCTTAGCGCCCGAAACCTAAGTAAGTTTCTAAATACAATTGATGCTAAATCCTAACGTCACGCTGGCCAGCGCTGCCATTCAAGTCTCGCAGTCTCCGGTCAACGCGGAGCCAGTGTTCGCCTGGAGAACGAATATCAGATTGGGCCAGTGCAACGACACAAGCCCTTCTTCTATCAACCTTACTACATGGATGATATTTGAACTAGTATAGGAGGTATGCAATGAACTTATGAAGCCTATAGAGAACTTCTTTTATAAATATAAGTAACTACTCGAGGGTGGAGTGAAATTAGAATGCAAGTCATAAGTATATTAAATGATAGATACTGACCATGTTAGGGTCATCTTTCTCGTATGTATATTACTCGGCGAGCGCAGAGTAATTTATGGAATTGAATGTGGGGATCATTCTGGATTCTGTGATGCGTTTAAGGATATTAATATACTTACTTTTTGGTAACTATCTAGTTCAGTAAATTATGATTAAGCTCAAGGGGTCATCAGGCCTTGTTGGCCTCTTCTTTTTTTTATTTGGATAGCTTGATTTACTAGGGTATTACTATACCTAAATTTAAGGGATTACTATATACGTTTATCATTTCACCTAGGAGTACTGGAGTAGCTAGATGAGGTTATAGCTCGTGTTAGGGTCCATAACCAATAATTATATCCTGCCTATCCTCGCAATGCAAATTTTGTGGTCGACCTAAAGGTGTAGGAAAGGATATCGCTCCGTTTGCTATCGAAAATACAATTGTTGAGCATTAATCAGCTTCGAGCTAGCCCCTAGAGTCACACTGGCTGGCTGGGGGCCTGTGTCTCGCTTCTCAAACTTGAGATACATGATCCGTGAAGGACTTCCCTTATTAAAGCATTCTCACAGATTCCAGGCAATAAATGGCTATTCATACGGCTGTTGAAGGATAGACTAGCAAATGGCTATATACATTTCCTTGCTATAGATACCGTTGTGTTGACTCCTCTCCCCTTCTCCAATCTTGGCGCGGTACAGTTAAAATTCAGGAAACTCCTAGATAACACGCGAACTCATCGGATCAAACCAATATCCTCAGTTATATTACAGCACGCAGCGTTTCCCTGCTTTGTTTCCGAGCTATGCTCACAACCCGCGGCATAGACAGAGCTACGCCAGCCAGTGATTCCTGATAAACTTCCCCAATCAGGTTAAAAATCTTCTCCGAGGCCTGGTGATTGCCTGCAGTCGCCAGGGTAGTTGCAAATTCTTCCATCGTTAACAGGTGTTGGTCTCCATTGGCCTTTGCGAGGTCCGGTCTATCGACGTAGTTGTACTGTCTAGCACTTTCAAATCCCTCGCTGCTTAGAATTTCAGGAAGCTCCAGGACCCAGTCGTGGCGGCCATTGGAGTACACAAATTCTCGCAGAGAGTCGAATGCTGGGGTGGCTGCTGTTCTCTGCGTAGATGACGATACCGATGGTCTCCTAACATATGTGTCGGGATAGTTAAGGTCATCCCATTGAATGTAGCCGCCGGGCTTGAGCATCTTAAAGGCTTTTCGGATAATGGGTCTTGGGTCGCTATTTTCAACCACCAGGATCAACAGCCTTAAATGGACGATGTCATATTTCCCAACAAGGGCATCCGGTACGTCATCGAAGACGTTCCACTCCCGCATCGTGACATTTCGCGGCCACCATTGCTTCTGGGGAGCATTTGCCAGGCTGATATCAAAGCCATCCAGTTGTGCCGATGCAGGCAGCTCGCGTGCCACGTCAAACAGCCATAGCCCGGTCCCCGTGGCAATGTCTGCAATTCGCAAGTCGCTTTCTATTGGTATAGAGATGGAAGGGTGCAAATTAAAACGTAAAGATTCTTTCCAGAGATAAAATTGGAAGTTTAGCCTCGAAGAGGCGAAATAACCACGGTCAAGCATGTACCCTCGCCCATCGGCTAAATGGAATCCGGAGTTGACATCGTTTTGAGGTATATGAGGAGTTTGAGGCATTTGTCTGTATTACCTCGCTCTGGGGAAAGCTTTTTTTTTTCTGAGGGACAAGGGCACCAGAGAAGCAAGTGGAAGAATATGTAAAAGAAAGCTTGGCCGTTCTTTTAACTCAGGGGTCACACTGCAGACACAGTCTTGCCAGGTCAATATAAGAAGAAACGTCTCTCCCAGGCTAAAGGAATAGCCTTTTGGTATACACACACCGCCACCTTGCGAAACCGAGATTGAAAAGAAAAAGGAAGGAGAAGGTTCGACATCTGACTCAATCAAAGCTCCTCCGTAACGGTTCAGAAATAGCAAAAATGTTCCGCCTCCGCGAGGTTTATACATAGTACATCCCGCACAGAAACGGCAAAACCTTAGACTAGCACAAGCTTATCAAGCGTGTGCCGGTTCCGACACACATAATCGGTATGGAGAATTTTATCCCCTCCTTGCCGAGCGGAGAGGCAGGCCGGTCGTTGTGCTCGGGCATCTTCGCTTCCTTTCTCCGTACATGACTCCCTTGACTGTGGGGGGCTGATAATGCAACGCGGTCAGGCATATGCATCATATCAAGAACCACTGTTAAGTAATCCCACCTCCAACGCCTCTTGCTTGTTAGATCAGGTGTGGCTAGCCATGTTAGCCCTGGGGGGTGATTCTCAGGGGAGACCTGGAAAACTTTAATCACCAACCAGTTGGTTTCCGGGAGTGGTTGTCACAAAGGAAGTATATACGAGCGAAGGTCGGTGAGAGTCGGCTTCGTCGTGAGTGATCCAATCGGTCCAGAGTTAGCACCTTCGGGGATGTTCGTATCGAGCAAGTTTCAGTGACGGGAGCAGGGATAATTCGGGGTGAAGGTTGCAGGAATCGAGCGAGTTATTTAGATTTCGTAGACCAGAATTATACGTTTAAAAAAATAAAATGAGAATCACATGGATTGAGAGCCAGACCACGTCATCGTGATAGGAGTTGGAACTTGTCAAGTTCTGCGGGTTTGAGGTGTTCGTTTCCATAATTTTGATTTTTGCCTTGGGAATGCCCCTTGCTTGGGGCGATGAGTGGTTGGAATTGGACCCCATCCCTGTGTGTCTGAAGATATATCGTGGGGTAAATATATCTGCAAAATGCTGACATGGGCCAATACGGAGTACGATGGACTGAACTATATCCGGCCTTTCTCCAATATGACAACGCCGATATTATGGCAAAAAACAAATATGCATGATCCTCGATCAAGGGGATCGCTGGAGAGTGAAGCGTCCATGTCCGTACAGAGTAGGAATCTGCTCTGCTAACGACGCAGATGATGCCCTCAGTCCTGCCATGCAGGATGCTGCCTTAGTCACGTACAGGGGGGTTGATGTCCGCCGCCGGGCTGGAGACCTTCTATTCACGGAATAGTAGGAAGCGGATTTTAATATATATAAAGATCCCTTCTTTGTTATTCCTGGCCATCCTAGGACAGACATTGGATGTGCTAGAAAGTAGACCAACTTTTGGTGGAATGTTAGTGGTCTTTTGTACCCTGATCCAAGCATCGGAGCCAGGGAATAATTTGGAAGGAATAAGAGTGATGGTGGCGCTTCAAGTCAAGAGATGAATACGAGGCAAAGAAGTTTCATGTCGGTTGATTAAGTCTCCACGAATTAGACAGACATAGATCTGGGGCTGTCAGGGAATCAGCATGCTAAAACGCCTTATCAAGTCTCCTCATCTAAGGTCATCGGGATGCAGTATCGAGATCAGATCTGCTCTGGACGCATGGTCAGGCGGAGGAGAATTTATCCATACCAAGAGAGATCGCCACAGTCGTCATTATGGGTACGTAACGTAAACTTCACGATATACGACTGCAGATGGGTGCCAATTGTCTGCCTTTTGAATCGGGAATCCTGCCAAAAAAGCTTAGGTGATTGATTCCGACCGTGCATACAACCAGTAAAAATACATATATGCGAGAAGTACTAAAATAGAATCTCATGTAGCCTAAGGTCTCACCCCTGGAAGACTCAGGAATAAGAAATGAGATGTGAGAAAAGAAAGGAAAGATCGCGGAGGAAGCTTGTCACGCCGTATTAAGACCTCCATACTACTACGTACGGAGTAGGTCTGGCTTATAGAAAATCCATACAAGCTCCAAGTTGGAAGGCAGAACGAGAGGGACAGAGTTAAAATCCCGTAAGAAAAGGGCTAATGTGTTGTTGGGCTCCAGCGCCAATTTAGATAGGGAAATTGTGCATTCGGTTGTCATAGAAGGAAACGATCCATCGAAGTATAAAAAAAAATTGGTGTCTAAAAATGGCGGTAGGAGGGAGGCATCGAAGGTATATAGTAGCTTGCGGCCTTGACCTGGTCAGTAGCAACACGGACCTCGTCCCAAACGTCGCGACTGCTTGTTCCCTTGAAATACTACTGTTTCATTTCTGTCGATTGCAATTTTTTTCAATCTCGTCTCCTGTTTCGTTGACATAGCTTAAATATCAGCTAGCTCTCGAACCGCACTTCAGGAATTGTATATTGTTGGGTTTGGTTGACAAGCGGAGATAAAATCAACCCAAGAACCCCCCAAGAAACAGCGGTCGACAACCCCCCTCCAAACCTTTCTACTCCATAATATTTTTGCCAAGATGCATGGAACGGGTCCATTACGCGTTGGCGTTGCCATTGGACATGGAACGGGTCCAGAGCTCGCAGCAGCATTTGAGCATGTTGCGCAGCAATTGGCATCTCGTTACTCTTTGAGGGTCGAGTTTGTCCGTTCAGACAGAATCTACCATTCCTATAACTCTCTGCCTCTTGCGGAGAATAACCAAAATGCGACGCTTGACACCTGCGACGAAACCGTAAACGACATAACACACTACCAACAATTTTGCGAACAAGAAGCAAGTCGGGGCCTCAAAGTCATATTTCGAACGGCAATAAGTGCGCAGTCGCTGTACACTGTGCGCCAACAACTGGAGGCCGTCAAGGTTGAATGCTTCGACCGCGGAACGTCATCTCTTTTGGTCATCCGCGATCAAGCGCAAGGATTCTATACTGGGACGAATAAACTTGATCAGGATCAGAACTCGGTGTCGAGAACATGCGAGTTCCGCAAAGAAGTTTTTCAGCATATCATAGCGTTTTCTCTCGAGCGAGCAAGGGAAAAATGGGGTGACGATCTCGGAGGGATAAAATCCTTGTTGTTGGTGTACAAATTCCACTTGTTTGACGGATTATTGCTGTCCTGGGCGAAGGAATGGACGAAAGAATTCGGTATCAAGGTGGAGTTTGTACAGCCAGATACGATGAATAGGAACTTGATCGCGTTCGGCGTAGGCCGTTGCCTCATGGTTGCGGGTAATGAATATGCTGATATCATGCAAACAATCTTCCTCGAGAAATTCAACATGCGGGTTCAAGAAACCTCCTGCTCTGAGAACGTTTATTTGCACCCAGTATTGAACCGGCTCAGCGAGTATCAGACCACTCACGGCTCGGCAGATGATATCACAGGAAAGGGAATCGTAAACCCTTCTGCCACAATACGCGCGGCTGCGGCCATTCTTGAACGTTTCGGGGGATGCACTGGCGTTGAAGCAGAGGTCGATGGTGTTTTGAATATACTCCAGCAGAACAAGTCAGTCACACCAGATCAAGGGGGAAATCTCACCACGTCCGCCTTTATCGACATCTTTCTTCAAACTCTCCCCAGCCCTAGTGTCGGCTCGCCCGCTGCGAGTGAATGTTCGCAATCGTCCTCCCTCGTTGTCAATGAGGCTGAAGGGATGTATCAGGCGCCTGATCTCGCTGCAGCTTTTATGGGGAAGCCAACAGCTGTAGTGGTAATAGATTTCCAGAACGACTTCATTGCCCTAGGAAACCCAGCAACTATGAACCGCATCACAGATGCACTTCTTCGAGTCCTCGCTTTCTCCAGATCCCATGCGCAAGAAGTGGTCTTTATCCAGCATCTAGGGGATTCACAATATCAGGGGGCAAGCTGGCGGCATCGAAACTGTGTTCAAAACCGCAAGGACCTCTGTCTGGAGGGAACTTGGGGAGCAGAATTATCCCCTGCCCTTTCACCGGAGCCTGGTGAGCTTATATTCAACAAGAAAGCACAGTTCGATGCATTCCAAAGCCCAGACTTTGAAAAGTATATTTCCGAAAAGGGGATTGAACATGTCGTCCTCATGGGCCTGTATGCGGACATTTGTATAGACGCAACAGCCAAGGCAGCATTCCAAAGAGGCTTATGGACCACTGTTGTCCAGGATTGTACGACGTCACTGCATCTGAAGGAAGAAGATATTTTGGGGTACATGCAGAAGGTTTACGGTGCGAGAGTTGTGGAAAGTGAAAAACTCTTGAGAATGCATGCATAAAAAAAAAAACTTATCCCCATCACCTTTTTTTTGGTCTTCTCAGTCTCAATATTCCCACAATTCAAAGTTATGGATATCATAAACTGTTATAACTCAGGATTGAAGGGATCAGTATTACTATCGTGTGTTGTTGATAGCTGGATATATAGAATTTGTCTATGCCCCTTGAGAGTTATATTTTAGCAATGGTTTCCTTGAATGCGCGCAATGATATGTTATTGATCTATCAACCAGGTATAGATCAATTTGCCAGATCTGTCACGGAAGTCTATACTTGCCAAATGGGTCTGCCACATAGGTATATTCCAAGTTTGCCCCTGTTTTTTCGTATATCCTCTCAATAGAGCACAAATCTAGTAAGTAGACATATATGTATACTCCATATACCATGGAATACGGATATAGGTCTATAGTAGTACTTCTGTACTCCGTACTATACGTACGCTTGTGAAGATCAATATCTCATGATCGGCCACCGAGCAAGACAAGGAATCTCTCGAGTTGTCTAATAACCACCTGGCATATTGCTCACAATCACGGTTGACAGCCGAGTTGCGTTCACAGACGGTTCGGCATCGACAGGCAGTCCTCGGCTGACAAACGAACTGCTGCATATGCAGGTAGCCACCGAACCGTAGTCAATATTGTGGAGATTTCAGATGCAGACTCAGGATGGGTTGTCATGCGAGCCTTGGGCTTCTGTTGCGCCGGTCTTCTGCCAGCTACCCTGTTGATGTTTCTCCTCGCTTATTCCCCTGCTTCGAGCCGTTGGAAGTCAGGTATTTGTTTTTCAGGACGGAAGACAACTTACGTGGGCAGGCTATCGACCTTCCGGATTTTACGGAAGATAGGCGATCAAGCAGGCATCTTCGTTCGTAGAACGCTTTGCTTTTTGTTGCCTCTGTGGACGCCAGGGGCGACGTACCTAGTACAAGGATATAGGAGCACGTGACTTCGTAGGTCCAACTTCGTGTTCGCGACCACCTCTAACCGCAGACCTCGCTTGTTCTCACAACCATCATGATCCCTACCATACAGGCATGCAAGGGATGCCGTATCCCGTGTATTCTATGCAGAGGAACGAATCTTCACGTGTCTTCAGTGATAGAAAGTGATACCCACTCCGTGTCTGTGAAAATTCGCTGAAAAAGCGGACTTCATAGCCTTGTGAAAAAGTGTCCGAATCCCCCTCGGGCTGATCAAAGGAGCCGCCGAACCAGCCTCGTCTTATAATAATTGCTATGGAGACGGAACAAAAGGAAGTTAGGAAGGAATAAAGGAACCGATCATGACCTGATATCCACAATACCCGTGATTCCATAAATTAAGCTCACATTATGCTGCTGCTTGATGTCCAGGGTGTGGACGTACAACCTTATACCAAAGGCTATGTGGCCAAAATGAACAGACTCGAGATGATGGCGCGGTAGCACTGCCGTGCCGAAGGGAGAGTTATGTGGTCAGGGCTCACCAAAGTTATCGGCGGTGAAACAGGACCCTGATGGCAATCACCCAATTTCAGGTCTGAAAGCTAAGGGCTAGAAGCCTTGCAACTGCCTGATATTTACATTTGCATATAATATGGCTAGGGGTTGCCGCCTTGTCAGACTGAACAGAAATAGTCGACAACGATTCTAATTCCACGCACATCAAATTACCTGAAAATGGCTATCGATACTTCTGTATGGTACAAGCCGCTGATCGGGCCGCGGCTAAAGGCCCCTACGAGATATGTTTTCGAAAAATGGAGTGGGGTAACTGGCAGGGAGCTCGTTGCTCACTTACATTCGATCGTGAGATACCTGAATATTCATGAGAGAATGAGGGAATATATATCCTGTACCTAGACTGACAGCTACCTAGCGCGATAAAGCTTGGCCATTGGGCGAGTACCCATGCGTGGGCGAATGGATATTTCTCCTTCCCAGCATATCAGCCTTCAAACAATTTCCCGAGATTGTACATCGCGCAAAGGAGGGTGCAACAATCCTTGATGTCGGCTGTTGCTTTGGACAGGACCTGAGACGTCTTGCTGCATATGGCGCACCTACGGAGTCCATGTACGCTCTTGATATCAACTCCTCATTATGGGACCTGGGCTACGAGCTATTCAAGGACGCAGACCGAATGAAAGCTACGTTTCTTGAGGCAGATTTCCTCCAAGAGAATTCCGCATTGTCCTGTTTAGATGGAAAGACTGATATCATTATTGCCTGTCAATTCCTACATCTGTTCGGCTGGGAAGACCAGATTAAGGCTACAAAGCGAGTAGTGACTCTCTCGAGACCGGGAACGATGCTCATCGGATATCAACAGGCAAGGTTAATGGCAAGGGAATATATTAGGCCTTGGGGAATGATGTTTTATCATAACATTGAGACATTTCGGGAGATGTGGGAAATCGTGCAGCGGGAGACAGGGACGCGCTGGAACGTGACCGCAAACCTCGTTGATTTGCACGAATGGGGCATGGAAGACGAGGATGTAGAGTGGATGCCCCAGGACAGGATGGGAATCAATTTCATTGCTACAAGAGAGAAATAGTTGTATGAACTGATACCGCACGAAACTTCCTATGTACGATTAGGCGCGTTTGAAGGCCTCAATGAATCCTTCCAAATTTTTCACGTTCAGCTCTACGTCGAGCTTGAAAGGTGCACAGTGACTCGTGGGGACCTCCTTGGTCAGCCACTCTTGACCGGTGCCTGCTATCATTCCATACTGGGCCGCCTTCGGGACCGCAAGGTCATTACCAGTTATGATATAGGCGAGTCGACCTTTGAATGCGGGATCTGCCCAGGCCGGGGGAGGCTGAGGAGAATTAAACGCGAGCGAGGAATGCGGTTTCAGTTCTTGTTCTGTCTTCTTGGCGAGTCCTTGATCGAAGTCTGCGGCGAATATCTTGATGGGGTCGTCGGGGACGTTAAGTCCGGGCGAAGGCTAGCGAAGAAAGTTGCATGAGCGAGAGTAAATTTGGACGTGATATAGGCAGGGAGTCAACCTACATTGTCGAGCAAGATCCATGGGGGAAGGCTACCACCCTGGGCACCTGCACAGCTCAACCCTTCGGGCACGAGAAAAGCGGCGATAAAGATCATGCCCAGAATACCTCCTAGTTTCCCTGCCTGGGATCGTTCGGTCTTCGACAGCCCCTTTGCAGCGGCAGAGCCGGGCATGCCCGCATAAGAATGCATCACAAGAACTACATCTTTACCCTCGTCCTCCACGAGAGGCTGCAGAACGTCGCGAATGGCCACCGTATCTGTTGCGCAGTCTGCTTTCGAAGGGTCCGTTGGGGCCAGAGAGGGATACCCGGTGAAGCGAGTCTCGAATCCAGCCTTTTCTAGCGTGTGCAAATACGGGGAGTAGAAATGCTGTGGGATCCAGGCTCCTGGAACGACAGCGATAGTTGGTCTTGACATTATTTCGAATTACAGGCAGATAAGCTGGAACTGGGCAGATGGTTCAAATCGATATTCACCGGCCCCCTCTTATCTCAACGCGTCTTCCGTGCCCGACTATATAGCCTGCTCGATACATAACTAGGTTGCATGCCGAAAACGACACTAATATCACGCCTACGTTATGGACAGGGTTACCGCTGGAATCCGAGCTCGTAACAGATGGCGCTGGCTGTGGCATTAGCGCCCCCACTGGGATGCGGATATTATCCTCCTGCCGTCCCTCGGAGACCTTATCCCAAGGCTGCTAATCCACCAGGGGATCTACCCGTTTCCAGCAGGGGACATCATGTCGCTCATGAGCATCGCTGTTAATAACGCCGCTTTACGAGGCCTTGGATGGCTAGAAAGCCCTTCAGACATACATGGGGCCTTGCGGACCTGAGGCGTCGTCTCATTTAATTGAGGGCTTCCGTCAACCCTCATTTCTCTTCTTTGGTCCTTTGGTCCCGATGATCCCTCTACCTCATTATACGCTGCCTCCCAGAGCACAGATGTCGTTAAACACGGTCTTAAAGGCTTGACGCTCCCCTCGATTCCCTTTGTCAAAACACAATTCGTTCGTCTTCCGACGCCGCCAGTGAACTCTGTTTGCTACTAATTCTGGTCCACCCCCGCCCCAACTCAATAAGGAGCGATGTCGTTGGACTTCAGTCCTCCCCCAGGAATTGATGTGTATGAATCACAGCAGCCTCAGCTCTATGCTGCATACATCTCCACATTCTGCTTGTCTGTGATTGCTGTTGTTCTCCGGATAAAATGCAGGCTTGGTCATTTACGGCCGGGGCTCTGGTGGGATGATTATATGATTATTACTTCCCTGGTAAGAGATGAGAAAGAAAAAATATAGGATAATGAGAGGTTATCCTCCTTGGATTGGCCGTCGGTTCTGATAGCTTCCTAGTTGATGACAGCGGGGAACTTTGTGGCAATGATAATATGTAAGTATTGGCTATTCTGATACGTCCAATTCTCTACTGTCATCGTCCAATTATTGCTAGATCGTAAACTAAACTGGAGCATAGGGATACCTCGAGGACTCGGAATGCATATATACATATTTGGACTCCAAGGTTTTGAAGACTTCTTCCTGAACCTCTTCGTTATCGAGATCCTATACACATTATCTATATGCTTCACGAAATACTCTATCCTACTCTTCTATTGGAGAATATTCAGCGCAACCAGCATCCGTCTCCCGATCTATATCACTACCGGTCTGGTAACCGGATGGGGTATTGGAGTTGTAAGTTCATACTCAAATTTACTGATCAATGGTCAAGTCAAACTAATTAAACAAACACCAGATCGGTACAACCATCTTCCAATGCTGGCCAATTCAGGGATTCTGGGACAAAACCATCGTGTCCGTATGTGGAGTTGATGTGAACAGCTTCTTTATTGGCAATGCGGTCCCAAACATCGTCACCGACTGGGCTTTGCTGCTTCTGCCCTTGCCGTACATCTGGCGTCTGCACAGAAATACCGTACAGAAGCTAGCAATCTATGCAACCTTCATGCTTGGTGGATTGTAAGCATATCCTAACTTACCCTTACACCCTACCACAAAGCTATCAGGTCAGAAACTAATATAGTGGGCTTTCAATCTTATAGCATCTGTATCATATCAATCATTCGGCTTATTATCATGTTGGGAGCTTACAAAGAACCCTCCATCGATGTTACATGGGTGTTCATCGGTCCATCCACGTGGACTGCTGTCGAAACGAACATTGGAGTTGTATCTGGTAATTTTTATCCTCCCTCTATTATTGTAATAATCATTGCATTGCTAACATGTTCAACTTTCTCCCTAAAGCGTGTCTACCTTCGCTCCGCCCGCTACTCAGACGCTTTGGCGGCTCCACAGAGGCTAAGCCTTCCTATAACCAACGCGACGCTGGCTTCAGTGGAGGTAGCGGTTACTCCTACGGCTCCGCCTGGGCAAAGAAGAGTGCATACGTTCGTCAAGGAACAGACAATTCTAACGAGGGGTACGCCTCAGATCATAATCTGACAGAAATAAACGTTCGCACTTCGGTGGATGTTCGAGGAGAGACTGGATATAGTAACGCCTGACCATGAAAATTCGATTTTATTGCATTTGTTTTGATGGTTGAAGGAAGGAAGGATACCCCAGCAGTTGGCGCATGTCGCTGACTTGTTCCCTTGTTGGACACCCTGGTCGATACGATATGGGATTTTTTTATGAAAAAAAAAAAACGATGAATAAAGGGCCATCACTATCTTTCTGTGCAAGCCTACTGTTTGTCTTTATGTTTATTTTTACGCCTCACACCACTGCACATGCAGATTGTTGCCTGTTGCACACCCGCTTTTTACTGTATATATCTCATGTGCATAGCCTCTTGTATACCTTTCGAGGTGGATAGTAATGTATTTATCTTTTAATTCTCTTTATCATGAATATTTTACCCTTTTTAATATATACTGGCGAGGGTTCCCCTGGCTTAGCAGTGATATGGGTGTGTATTATTTAGATGAAGCAATCTCCAAGTATTGAATTGACAGCTTTCTTAATTAAACAGCCTTGCAAAACGCAAGGGTTTATATCTACCGTTGTATGGCACACATAGTACGTGAAGAAAAAAGAACGTAACCATTTCCTATCGAGTATACATTGCGCAAGACGGTTGAAAAGAGTGAAAAGAGGAGAAAAAAGCCGTTATCCGAAGTATGAAGTAGTGGCCGTTTAAGATGGGGAGTTTTAAGGAGCTAGAGGAACGAACTATGTTAGTAGGGGCGTAGGAGACATAGGTGTGAAGGGAAAAATATACAAGTAGCTTACATCGTGATCATGTCAATCGTGTAGTGAGTTATTACGTCGAGCTGCTCATTTCAGCCGCCAATTTGCTCTTGGTGTACTTCTAGGGTATCACCGTCTTGCATATCAAGCTGCCATGAGACATAAGAGTTAGCTATCGGTTCATTGATAGGAGAAGCGAGGAATAGCAAGGCGCGAGGCTTACGGTATCGGGCGAATCGTCAGGGCGTACTCTGGTGCCATCGAACAGGAACCTGACGGTGGAGATTTGTTTCCCTTGACGTTCGCAAAATGCATCCATCAGCTTCTTTAGCTGCGTGCTCCTCTTGATCTTGAAGAAGACCTCGTTGTTGTTGTCCGTCACCTTTATATTAAGATGTTCCACCGCGGGTGGCATGGACTGTGGAGGTAGATCTGCCATATCTGACGTGTTTATAGGGTATGAGTAGAAGAGTCGAGTTGACGAGGCCGTATATCTTGCACACGGGAGGTTGAAGATAGAAGACGAGCAGTCTGGCGCGGTTGACCTGGCTAACAGCGATAAAAGTGAAGTCAGAGCGAAGAAAGTGATATCGCCCCCGCAAGAGGACTGCGCCGGAACATCTATTCTCCGGCTATCCCGGCTTTTGGTGCAAGAGACTAAAGCTTAAGTGAAGCACAACTTTGCACAGCGAAGAGGACAACACAAAGAAGAAGAAGAAGAGAAGAGTCCTTGTACCTGTACTATTATTTTTATCGGCTGAAGAGCAGAGAGAACGGTGGACGCTGTCCTGTCCTTCGTTGTACTTAGTTCCAATGGAAGGTGTTGCTGCTGATCCGCCTTGCCACCCTCAAGCTGTACGTCAATATGGAAAGGCGGTGTTCTTGTCAATTGAGCGATGTGAGATCTATGAACCAACTAACCCGGTCACTTAGTGCGCTATTCAAGGTAACACCTGGCCCTTTCAAATGGGAGAAAGGCGATGAAGTATGTGCTAATATCAACTGTGAAGCCTGCTTGACCAAAAACTCATATAGTGAAGCCAAATGCCGAAACCAGATCATACAGCTATACAAATGCTGTAACGCCTTCTATACGCAGAAGGGAGAGGAAGCAAAGACCCCTAGCTGTCCAAAACCTGCCTTGTTAAAGGTGAAGTTGAAGCAAATCGAGAATGGTGACATTTGACACCATGTACGCTACGGGCCGGGCAGTTGATTCTGGAGATGAGAGGTTTCAGCATCCTGGTATAACGTCAAAGCCCTCTTGAATATAAATGTCTATAAAGTGCGGAGTACTCTGTATATGTATATATCGCGGTTGAAGTAAATACCCCAGGTTAGATGCTGGATGTAACAACCATCATATCTTTGATTCCAGGAAAAGGTCAATCAAGAGGTTAGAGGATTGTCTTTGCTCTAAGACGGTCGTGAGCACGCTAGAGGTTCCAGAGGAACCTGAACAAACATTGAAGCACCCTTTACAAGAGTTGGCTGTTCCGAGACTCTAATGACCACCTATATGACATTTGTTGAAGAAAGAAAAGAAAAATCAGAATTCTCGCGGTGGAAAAAAAGTATTTGTAACAGTTTCGCCCACGTGACGCTAGTACGCTTTGGGCCTGGTCGCGTCGCGCTAGTTCGTCTTTGGCAGCTTGGGATTTTGGGCTCTGCGCAGTAAATATAGCGGACAAAACAACTACCCATCACCATCACTCAACGGCGGACACACGGCGATGCATGATGGCTTCAGCCTCTGATATGTCTACGGACGAGTCGGACTCCATGTTCTCGGATGTGAGATAGCACGCTTTGCCCCCCCTTGTGTCGGGGTTTAAACTGATAGAAATCCAGGTTTCGCCAGCTCCCCCGAGCCGTCTTCACGCTGTCGAGATAATCGAGATCGAGAGCAGTGACGATGACGAGTACAGGAGAAACGACGAGAGGCGCGGTGTAGGCTCGGAGGAAGGGGACTCCGACGAGCGGGACTCGGAGATCGTGACCGATAGCGAGTTTGAGGCTCGGCCTGGCTACGGAAACGACATCTCAATGGAAGAAGATGAAGACGAGGAGGATAATGACGATGATGGCGATGAGGATGAAGAGGATGACGAGGAAGAAGATGGAGAAGACCAAGAAGAGGACGTTTGGAAACCAAATGGGACTCACCACAATGGGCTCAACGGCACAGCGCCAGAACCTGTCCGGATTTCCCATCCATCCAAAAATCAAACAGGTTGGTTAAATCGAGCCTTTAGATGGCGCATTCTTAATAATATAGGGGGGTTCTAACAATTCTGACTGTTTTTAGAAACTATTACCCTCTCCTCTAGCCCCGAGTCACCCCTCCTCCTCCCAACAGAAGTAAAGGACGCCCTCCACCCGCTACAGCACACTGCGGATCGCGTGGTCAAACAGATCGAAACATATGCGCAGAATTTAGACAACTTTAGGCGACAGGGTCTTCGCCCTGGCGACACACAGGCATTCCGTGAGGCCTGTAAGCTAGTAAAGAAGTACCAACAGATAGCCGAAGACACGGCGAAAGAGTTATCCCAACCCACCGGAGCCAGAAAATCGATTAGGTCGTCGACCATACTAAATCTCAGCCAGAGTTATAAGCCGAATCAATCTGCTAACAAGGATGAAGAGAGCGGTATAAGGCGGTGGCAATTGGAGGCAGACACCTGGGGTCTGGTTTTACATCTTCTTACGGTAGGCGATCCGGAATCGCGCATCAAATCACAGGATAATCAGAACTTCGCGTTGCAATCCCTCCATCGATACTCGACGGACCACGATATCTGGCAGGCTTTCTTGAAGTCGGACCATTTCGCGTTGGAAAATGCAGTCATGCTCAAGTGGCTTGAAAACACGGCAAAGGCAGGCATCGAGGTTATGGATTCAACGATTTCAAAATTGGAAATGGATGCAAACAGAGGCGAGGGTCTATGGGCACACGGATGGCTATATACTAAGGAGGCAATCAAAGGTGCCAAAAGGTTGCGCTCATGGCCTCAACCTCTCGAACCGGATGACCCTAGCATTACCGCTTCCCTCCTAAGCTCAACTCATAACGAACCCCTCATCACCCAGCTTGATCCAGATGCGGTTACACGACAAGGCCTTGGTCTACAGAAACAAGATCAATATTTTGAAGAAGCGACATGGCTGGAATGCTGGAAGATGATAAGGACTGGTAAGGACTGGATCTCTATTCGTGAATGGGCCAAGGAACGCCTTGAAAGTTGGCGGGCGATTAGCTTGTGTGGTTCCGCCGGGGACCCGTCTTCGCCCACCGATGACCCATCACGTTCCAGCCTTCTTCGAATGATGAATTACCGATCCCAAGAATCTTGGAGAGCTGCCTGCTCAGTTCTTGCAAATAGCCCAAACTCCAATCGCTATGAGCGAGCCGTTTATGCTCTGATATCCGGTGAAACTGGGCCCGCATACGAAGTTTGTCAAAGCTGGAGTGATTTCATTTATGTCAACTGCAACCATATTCTGCTTTCCCGATACCGAGATTTCTGTAAACAGTTTCAGCGGAAATTAAGCTATGCTCCGACCGGCAAGGTGGACCTACACGTTGACCCACCGCAGTATGAGAGTATACGCAACTTCCTGGACACATTGGTGAAAGATCCACGGACAGCAAAGGAGTCCAAAAACCCATATTGTACCATTCAAGCCGCGATATTGGGTCAGAACTATGACCAATTCTTCAACCGTCAGGCAAATGCCCTGGCTAAAGTGGCCAAAGACAGCGGAGAGCCAACTCTTATCCCTGATGTCGGTTCTATGATCTCGTTTGACCAACCAACTTTGATTGCTGCGAAGGATAACGACGCTCTACGACTTACGGCGCATTTATATCTGATTTTGCGGGCTGTTGGTTTAGTTCGCTCTGATTCACATTACTCTGCTACTGCCTCCATCAATGTGATAAGGTATATCGACTTCCTACGGGAATCAGGAGCTACCCGAGATATCCCACTATATGCCTCGCTTCTCCCCAAGGATATGGGCAATGAAGTCCTTGGGAAGGTTCTAATCAACGTGACTGACTCATCTGAACGAGAATCTCATATTCAAATGATGAAACGCCTGAAAATGGATAGTGCCGCTATGATCCAAAGTCAATGGCGATGGGTTCTTAAGGAGGCAGATGAGATGGAAGATGAGGCGCCAATTAGGCTTATGAGGACGGTTACAACTGGTGGAGACAGTCCAGGAAGGATTGGGCACATCATGAAGAGGTTCATCTCTAGATTTGCCGTCTCACCGGAAGATGAGAAACTGATTCGTTGTATCGACTGGCATCGGTACATTGGTGGTCAATGGTCAAGGATATGCATTCTTGGAAACCACCTTTACAAGCGGTTCATCAGTAAGTTTGCTTATGTATTCAACGTTTATGAGACGCAGCTTTCTAACAGCCGTTTGCCATTTATATAGCTGCTGGCAAAATATCTACTGCCCGAGAACTGTTCAAACGGACAAAGCTACACCAGACCCTGGTCGACATGACTGCCCGGGGACATGGACCGCTCATGGAACCAATCCAGCTGAATGAAAATGGCGTTACCAGCCCTACCATGGACGCCACGCCCGAGCAGCAGAAATCAAAACAACCCGAAAACAAGCTCACCCGTGAGCAGCTTGTGATGCAGGCAGAAACCATGCATGAACTTGAACAGCTCATACAGGTCTTTGATGCCATTGAGAAGTGGGGTGATTTGATGGACGACTACACAAAGTAAGTGCTGCGCCTCGGATGTATGCGTCATGTACTAACCCGGTTTTTGCGTATAGTTGCTCAGAGGCCTCTAAGAAGCCGGCGATAAAGACAAAACTCCATTCCGCCCTGGATGCGATTACCCGTACCATAGAACCACTCTGTACAGAATGGCTCATTCAGCCTATAGATGGTAAGTGACTGATCTCCATAACGGCCAGCTTCACCAGCATATCTAACATACATCTAGCTGCCGAGGCCAAAGAACTAGAATTCATACGATCAACCTACCTCCCTGAAGTCATCCTAGCATACCACACGGCGCTCTATTATGCAGGACATATACTTGGCCGTGAAATCTTAGCTCAATGCATGACCCTTGCAACAGTTGTTTCGTCATCCGCGACCTTAACCGAAAGCTTCATGGCCTCTGGTCGGATGCGCGAGCTGGTCGATGCCCTCACCCTGTCTAGCTTTGCTATGATGGGGACAGGGGAGTCGAAATTGAAGCGGAAGCTACCCAACGGAGGAACCAATGATATCTGGAAGATCAAACCACTGAAGATCGACGAGCATGAAGAGAGCGAGACCCATGACGACAAGAAAGTCAAACTAAATGGCGCCGAGAAGAGTATTGATGTCAACCATGTAATTTCAACCTCAACCGCGGTGCCTGTGGTCTAGAGAGGCCTAAATGGACACTCTCCAGCTGAGATGCCTGATGCTTTCTTCTGTTCGTTCTACACGTCGTGTGTACATCCATCCACTTCTGGTTGATTCCCTTTTCCTTTCCTTTGTTGTTTGTCCCTCTTTTTTTTTACTTAACTGATTAGGCGATGCTCTCTACATTTAAAGGCGCTGCGGTGGAAAGATGATCTGATGTATTATAGTCCCGTAATCACAAAAATTCAGCACACATCATGAGGAATAAATTATCTTCTTTTTTTTGCCCTTGCAGAAACCGTAAATCTCTACGCTCTACGTTGCACTTGTACCTGTACTCCATAGTTATTGTGACTGTGTAAACATTACTCCTGCAACGAGCCATGTCTAGGAGCTGACCGTATTATTGAATATTGAGAAGTTGCTAGACCATCGGCAATTGAGATGAGACTGCTAGTTTTTGTTTCATTTTACTGCTTGACTATACGTTAAAAATGCTGCTAGTACTCGTAGCCGTGGTGTCATTGCGCCGCGGAAAAGCAGCTAAAGGTGAAGATCAACGCCTCAAAAAGACTAGTATACCATAGTAAGGACGCATATCGTGTTCTACTCCATTCTTTTTCTTGCCCAATTCATTTCGATGGTATGAGATCGTAGAACAATTATTGGATTGAGAAAGGCAGAAGACGAAAGAGTCGCCTACCACTCACATCTTACGCCGTTATACTCCGTATGCGTTCCTGAGCAGGCATATATCCAGGGTGGAGACGTGCAATTATTCAGAAGAGCCCGAATCAACCAACCACGCTCTAGGGATGTCGATAAGTAATAACCTCAGGCTCGAAGCTGCTGGGATTTCTAGAAGCTTTTCATGGATCCGGCCGTTGCAGAGAAGTTGATATAGCTCGAGTGTCAGGTTTCGTGCTGGAGATACACAGGGAAGCCGATGTCTCCGTCTGTCTGTGGAAGGCATTTATGCATGCTGTGCCATCTTATGCCTCGTCTTGGGCTCCGGATCCTGTTTCACGAGCTCTTCACCCTCCCCCGTAGCGGCAAGCTAGCACCCCGTAGCCCCTGGCTCTGCCCATCGAAAGGATATGAAACTTGGCAGTGGCAGTGCCTCGCGCCTCCGTTGATTTGTCGAGCTCTGATATCTGGCGTCTCGGGGTGGGCCCATACTATATGACTGCGCCTTCTTGGAGAAACCCAATAGCAATAGTTGAAGCGGTGCTTTGGCGATTCATGGGCCTCCTCCCCCCTTGCGATATTTCGCATCCACGCCGAGTAGCTCGGCCAGCATTCGACCAGATTCGCCCGGTGAGGCGACAGTGTGCCTTCTCGACTGCATATTTGGCTTTTCCCTCATTCCGCTGTCTGGGAGAGAGGGAGGACTATGATATCATCGCCGCTATTCCAGAGCCGACCTTGGCTTGCCTGTTGATAGAGCAACCTGATTCCGCGAGCTGTGGCCTTGGTGCCTTGGCGATTTGGCGATTTGCGAAATTTGACACGGACAGAAGGCGAAAAGACTAGAGCGTCAGGCAGGTTTCGAGGAGTGAAAGCCGCATAGCGTTTGTTGTTGTCGTTGCTGTTGGTAAGTAAGCAAGTTTGGTCAAAGGGGCGGGTTTTTTTATTATTCGCCTTAGGTCTCAAAACATCACCGCTTCATTTACCTGTGTGCATACGGGGTACAGCATTTTGCTTTACCAAGAACCCCTTGTCCTCTTGGTTTCAACTGGTGGAGAGCAACGCCGAATAGATGCTGAGATCCTGTTAGACCTAGCTTCGTCGCCACCAGACGCTGAAGTCGAAGCCTGACTTTCCGCGGAAATTGTGAGCTCGTGAGCATCTTTCCAAGCCGTCTTTGTTGGTGAAAATCTGTTCCATTCTATCTACACCGTAAGTGGGTGTAGTTTACGCTGTGCTTTTCAGGTTTTGCTGACCCCTACGCGTCTTTGGGCAGAGCTCCAACCCAAGATTCCTGATATACACCATTTTGTGGCGGACGAATATTCAACCTCTTGTTGGACATACGGTCATGCTGGCTCCGGTCTATCTCACGCCATACTGTTAGTTAAACGCGCCCAATCGAGGCTGCAATCGATACAAGTTCACCGTCGCCCAGCATATATCACCAGTATCACCGACGATGAACCCATCAAAGGACGACGACGTTCCCACCCCTTCTTCGCCATTACGGCGGGAACGAGCCCCTACAATCACAATCGATACGTCTGCCGTCAGCTCTACGCTGAACATTACGGAACCCGACACAGCAGTGGAAGCACCGCAGCTCGGGAATCAGCCAGTAGGCGCGAGTAACGATGTCGAATCGAGGGAGGTCCAGGGCTCTCCGCCAGGCTCTCACACGGACGGCAATTTGAGCCCTTCGACGGAGAGAGGAGAAAGAGAACCCCGGCCGATATCACCACATAATGTCTCCTCGCCAACTGCACGGTTTGCTGACCCGAATTCACAAAACTTCCTATCCGTTCCAGGGACGAGATCAAGGGGGAATTCTCTCGACTCCGAAGATGCCAACTCACCCCATTCGTTTGGCAGCGAGACCTGTGTCCCTTCGTCTCCATCTACGGGTGAACACCCGGACAAGGGAGCGATGAAAACGGGTGCAGATGTGAGGAATGATCCAGATGCCCTGAAGCCGGACCCAAACACAGAGGATGACTTCGAGGTGGAGAACAACAAATTCGCGTTCTCACCGGGTCAATTGAACAAGCTTCTCAGCCCAAAGAGTCTTTCTGCTTTCTATGCTCTTGGAGGCCTGGCAGGGTTGGAGAAGGGTCTACGAACTAACCGATCAACAGGACTCAGCGTTGATGAAACTGTTCTAGACGGTACTGTGTCTTTCGAAGAGGCAACCAGTGCTGGCACTCCCGAACATACCCCAAAACCATCTGCAAAGGTCATGAGCATGAAGTCTAATGCTGAAGAAGTTTCAAAGACCAGTAATGGATTTGCCGACCGCAAGCGTATTTTCAGTGACAACAGACTCCCTGCGAGGAAAACGAAGTCAATTTGGGAACTTGCCTGGATCGCCTATAACGACAATGTCCTGATTCTTCTATCCGTCGCCGCCGTGGTGTCCTTAGCTTTGGGTATCTATCAATCTATCACTGCCACCGGAAACGAGGCCAGAGTGCAGTGGGTCGAAGGTGTTGCAATCATGGTCGCTATCGTGGTAGTTGTGGTCGTCGGAGCGGCCAACGATTGGCAGAAGGAAAGGCAATTCGTGAAACTGAATGAAAAGAAAGAGGATCGCAACGTCAAGGTCATCCGATCCGGCAAATCAATCGAAATCTCAGTTCACGATATTCTGGCAGGAGACATCATGCATCTTGAGCCTGGAGACATGGTGCCGGTCGACGGTATTTTTCTAGAGGGCCATAACGTCAAGTGTGATGAATCCTCTGCAACCGGTGAATCCGATGTGCTTCGAAAGACTCCCGGAGACGTTGTATATCGTGCCATTGAAAACCAAGAACCTCTCGCGAAACTGGACCCGTTTATCTTGTCTGGTGCTAAGGTGTCAGAGGGTGTGGGCACATTCCTCGTTACGTCCACCGGTGTCAATTCGTCTTATGGTAAAACGATGCTTTCTCTACAGGATGAAGGCCAAACAACTCCCCTCCAGCTAAAGCTGAATCTGCTTGCCGAGTATATCGCTAAGTTGGGTCTTACCGCTGGTCTCGTCCTCTTCGTCGTCCTGTTTATCAAGTTCCTCGTCCACCTGAAAAGTATCCAAGGCGCCACAGCCAAGGGTCAGGCATTCCTACAAATTTTTATCATGGCGGTAACCGTGATTGTCGTTGCCGTGCCCGAAGGATTGCCTCTTGCCGTTACTCTTGCACTTGCATTCGCAACAACTCGAATGTTGAAGGATAACAACCTAGTCAGGCTACTCCGGGCTTGTGAGACTATGGGAAACGCAACTACTATCTGCTCAGATAAAACTGGGACTTTAACACAGAATAAGATGACGGTTGTTGCTGGAACCTTTGGAACCACAACCAACTTCAGCGTAAACAATTCATTAGCTCAACCCGGCGAGAACGATCAAGCGCAATCCACCGAGACAAACGATGTCGCTCCCGCTGACTGTATTGCATCTCTATCGCCCTCTGTGAAGGAACTCCTGCTGAATTCCATTGTTTTGAACTCGACAGCCTTTGAAAGTGATGAAAACGGATCAACTACATTCATTGGCTCCAAGACAGAAACTGCATTGCTCAGCTTCGCACACGACTATCTAGCCCTAGGATCTTTGAACGAGGCAAGGTCCAATGCTGAAATCGTCCAGCTAGTACCATTCGATTCTGGCCGTAAATGTATGGCTGCCGTTGTTAAGCTCCCGAACGGGAAGTTTAGGATGCTCGTCAAGGGTGCTTCGGAAATTCTTATTGGAAAATGCACGAAAATTGTTCCTGACCCGACTCATGACCTGACCGAAACTGCACTCACCGAAGAGGAGCGAGTTGCATTGGGCAGTGTGGTTGAACAATATGCCTCCCGCTCTCTCCGAACTATTGGAATGATCTATCGTGATTTCGAACAGTGGCCGCCACAGGGTGCACCAACCCAGAAGGAAGACCGCCAATTAGTGGTATTTGAAAAAGTTTTCGACCACATGGTGTTTTTAGGTGTTGTTGGTATTCAAGACCCGCTTCGCCCTGGCGTGAGCGAGTCTGTCCTTCAATGCCAGAAGGCCGGTGTTTTCGTCAGGATGGTAACAGGAGACAATCTCATGACTGCAAAGGCCATCGCACAAGATTGCGGTATCTTTACTCCCGGAGGTCTGGCAATCGAAGGACCGGTATTCAGAAAACTAAGCTCCCACCAAATGAATCAGGTTATTCCACGACTACAAGTACTCGCCAGATCAAGCCCAGAAGATAAGAGAGTTCTCGTTGCGCAACTAAGAAAGCTAGGAGAGACAGTGGCTGTGACCGGTGACGGAACCAATGACGCACCAGCCCTCAAAGGCGCAGATGTCGGATTCTCCATGGGTATTGCTGGAACAGAAGTCGCAAAAGAGGCGTCGGCCATCATCTTGATGGACGACAATTTCAACTCGATCGTGAAAGCTATATCCTGGGGTCGGACCGTCAACGATGCCGTCAAGAAATTCTTACAGTTCCAAATTACCGTCAACATCACTGCTGTTGTGCTGACATTTGTCTCTGCCGTGGCCAGTAACGATGAAGAGTCTGTTCTCACTGCCGTCCAGCTGCTCTGGGTGAATTTGATCATGGACACCTTCGCTGCACTTGCACTGGCCACCGATCCTCCCACGGACACTATTCTAGATCGCAAGCCGGAGCCCAAGTCCTCTCCACTAATTACCCTTACGATGTGGAAGATGATAATCGGCCAATTTATTTACCAGCTTATCGTCACTTTCATTCTAAACTTTGCTGGAAGAAGCATCCTAAATGTTGGTCCCACCGAAAAGGACGACAGAGTGTTCAAGGCTCTTATCTTCAATGCCTTCGTTTGGATGCAGATTTTCAACCAATATAACTCTCGCCGAATCGATAACAAGCTAAATATCTTCGAAGGAATTCTTCGAAATAAGTGGTTTGTTGGCATCCAGTTTATTATCGTCGGTGGTCAGGTCCTTATCATATTCATTGGTGGCCAGGCCTTCTCAGTCGAACGTCTTGGCGGAAGAGACTGGGGTATCTCCATTATCCTCGGACTCATCTCTATTCCTGTCGGCGTCCTCGTTCGATTAATTCCAGATAGCTTCATTCGGATGCTCATACCTAGCTACTTTCGGCGGAAACAGGAGAAACCACAAGTATATGTCTCTGATGAGGAGCAGCGATATGAATGGAACCCTGCCTTGGAGGAGATTAGAGACCAACTTACATTCCTCAAGAAGATACGGGGCGGTCGATTGAATACTTTGAAGTATAAGCTGCAACATCCAGAAACTCTCATCCCACGCTCTCGAAGTAACTCCAGATCATCGGTCCCACAAACGCCACAAGGAGATGACCAGGAACAAGGAGGCAATACTCTTCCTCCGACTCCAAGTTCTAGGAACCGTTCACGATCGAACTCTGCCTTCGGTCCTGCTGCAGCCATGGCTGGTGTAGTGGCAGGAAGCATAGCAGGTTGGTCTCCCGTTGGCCGACCAGCAGGCGAACCAGAGTCGGTTAAATTCTCAGGCACCGGACGACATTCTGGTTTAGACCAGCAGGAAGGTATCGAGGTCCATCCTGGCACACGAGAGGACGACCCTATTATCACCGAGTACTCGCACACAAGCAAGGTGCCACCAAGCCAGAATCCTGACCTTACTCCGGAATTCTCTCACACTCTCCCAGAGCCATCTGAGGGAAGAGGAAGGTCAGGTTCTCACCGTTCGAAAATCTCAGCACGCAGCAACGCAAGCCAGAAGTGAATATGCACTCAACACGCAGTGCTTGCCCCATAGCCTCAGATGGCCTAGCTCCGGGCATCCTTGCCCAATCTTCTACCTTCTTACACAGACATGGCATATACCAGCACAGCGGGGCCACATATTAAATCCATCTTAATATTCTTTTCTGGACGGCTACAGCCAAACTTACCACTTTACTACCCCTTTACCTTCATCCCTAGCTCCATCCTAGAGCCTTTTTTTTTTCGCTCAGATTAGAATCCCGTGGTATCTCTTTCCCTTCTTGCCATTCACTCACCACCCTTCATATTACTGAGTGTGCATGAGACTGTGGTTCCCAGCTTTTGGCCCATCAGGCAGAGGAATCAAACCGATCCTTAGCCCCATAAATTCTCATTTCTCGATTTCAACCCCCCCCTTCTTTACGTTCATTTCCTTATCTGTTCTTTTCTAAATAAATTTGCATGGCGTCAGGGACTATTACCGTTCACCATCCTCTTGTTGCAATCTTTTTGTTCAACCTTTCACATGTAAATATTTTTCACAACTTAAAAGAGGTATCCTATATTCCTCCCTTCAGACAATATTCTATCTCGGGGGGGTGGTTTAATACAGTTCGTTATTTCTATCTCTAGGGCCTTATACCGTGGACCTTTTCTTTTGTTCATCTATTGCCATCATTTTCATTTTGAGGGAACCATTGCTAGTCTTCGAGTGTTCGATGATATTTCTTCCTTTTACTGCCTGGCTGATGTACGATAGGTTTACAAATAATAAAAGCCCTTGTATATCAGGGCTTAGGTTGCACAAGTCCTGTTCACTGTAAGTCTTGGAGCTTACTTGGTAAATTAGAAAGTCATCATGGCTGCCTCTTTGCTTCCACATCTTCCACATAGTGGGTTATCATTATCGTTAAAGTACATATCTTTTGGTAGAAGGATGAAAAATGGAGAGCCACTTGAACGCGTATGCCAGTGAAAAACATAGAAACCGAATCTCTGGTACAATAATCCACTCCTGTAGCGTGCCTATTTTCGATTGATGGTTTCCCGTGTATCATATCAGTTCAGAATTGGAAAACGAGGGAGGCTGCAGAACAAACAGAAATGAACCAGCATCATCATGTTGGACTTATGAGTATTTGGTAATGTTTTCCAGCATCAGTGGGTGTGGCAAGCGAATGGCTGTGAAAAGAAACATCATTTGAGCAGTCATAGAAAGCCATATCGCGTCTCATTCATTGTAGAAGCCTCACTGGAGAGCAACTCAGGACTCCCATATGGCCGCTTTAGCCTTCTCAGCATCCGCCTTCCTCTTCTCTTCTGCAATCTTCTCTTGTTCACGGCGCTTCTTTTCATTGGCAAGCATAGTCCTGTCATATGCTTTTTGGGCTTCAGTGCGAGTAGAGCGAATACCCAAAGCACTAGCAATCATGCGGTTGGCCACAGCAGCCTGCTTCTCTGGACGCTTGCCATATGTAGATGAGCTGTGCGAGGCAGTGCTGGTAGTAGAACGGCAGCTAGACTGGCGGGACACATTTGGCGTAGGTGGAGGAGCGCGTATGCCATGATGCGGTGGGACTTGAGATCCAACATAGCTACTTGCTGCGGGAGAAGAGCTAGGCGGAGCAGTGATAGTTGTCTCAGCATCGCTATCTTGCTCCTCTTCAGAAGAGAGGTCTTCATCTTCCCATGACTCTGCGATTTGGTTCAGGCGAACTCCACCACGGGGGACAGTAGTGGGATTTCCAGAGGTGGAAGAACGGCCATTATGGCCAGTAGAAGCTGCGGTTTCTGCTTAGAGAAATGATTATTAGTTACTGTTCTGTATAGCTAGATATATCTCCTTACGCTCTCTAGCTATCTGGTCATCTCGTGAAGGGTATAGACAAGCAGCCTCCAGCCTAGAACGAAACCGCAGCTTATAAGAGAAGAACAAGGACCTACCTGGATGATCTTCCGCCATCTTTAACTGAATCAGCGTCGTGATAGTGGGAAACAAAGCTATAAGCTCTTTGGTGGGTGTTTGATGCGGTCAAAGTTGGAGAAAGAGAATAGCAGGAGAGCCTGTAAATATAAGTGAGACTGCCACCCACTCTCACTTCAGCTGTTTCTTTCTTCTCTGCCTCTTGTCCTGTTCACTGTCCTGCTGTCCTGCTGTCTCCTGTCCTCACTGTCCAGGCAGTGTTGCTCTGCCATCATCGCTTCACATCCCACTAATTGGCGCGATAAGGAACCAAGTTGCAGCATCAATGACATCACGTAAGCTTCACCATCTTCATGGCGCGGGATAAGGGGATCAAGGCAGTTCTGCAGCATCCATGTCGGTGATTGCCGGAGAGCTTCACATTCAACAGCTTCCAGCCAGCTTGGCCTTTAATATCAGGCCAGGATGTCCTCCCACCGCAGACAGCCGTTTGAGACACATGTATCTCTGCCTGTTTAGTACCTTCGATATGCCCCAAGACGGCCCTTCAAAAGCAATTATCGCAGAGACTAGAGCTGCAGCTATCTAGCCGTGTGTTAACCATCTACCTCGGGCGTAGGGACTCGCGACTTGCGCCTCGGAGTCCAGCTTATGACGCCCACTGCCCGTTTCCGAGAGCCGGCGATGTACTCGAGAAGTCATGCTCCAGGTGGATTCTCCCCGGGCATGTTAAAATAGTGGAATAGTGAATGTGGTGGAGCCAGCATGTTTTCTTTTACAGTCATCCTCGTTGGCTTTTTTCTTCTTCCTTATACAGCTGGATATGTATGTTTAGTCGAGAGTAATCGATCTGTACACGCATCCCGCATCGGCCGTGAAGTCCTCTCTCTTCAAACCGTCCGGCGAGATGGCCCTCGGCTGGAGACATATCCCTGGCGCTGTACATCGGACTCTTGCCGGTCGCCGTTTGCCTTGCTCGGCGCTTCTAAGACGGACGATATTGGACTCCGGCTTTTCTACCTCGACGAAATGCCAGTCGTATGAAGATACGCTGCCGAATCTCAAGATAGGATCGCACACGCGGGTTCTCTTCCAAGGGTTTACTGGTAGGGTCTTCCCTGTAACGATTTCGGTAAAATGTGCTAATAGAACCCGAATAAACAGGCAGACAGGTATTTATTGCCTCTATTTACTATCTGACCATGCGACGGCTAATTCCGAACATAGGCAACGGCCAATGTCAAGGAATCGCTGGCATGGGGAACCAAGATCGTAGGAGGCGTAAAGCCCGGGGTTGAGGGTGAACATCTGGGATTGCCCATCTTCCCATCCGTCCGCGTGGTGTGTTGCATGTTCAATCTTTTTACCACTACAAATATATATAGACTAGTGAGTCTAATACTTTAATGTCAGGCGCAAGAGAAGAAAAAACCAGATGCTTCGGCGGTATACGTACCCGGAAGCCAAACAGCCAAAGCCATCGAGGAAGCCCTGGAGGCAGAAATACCCCTTGTTGTCGCTGTTGCGGAACATGTTCCCATCCACGACATGCTAAGGGTGTGTTCCATCTGTGTTATATCTATACTTCATATCCCTTACTAACCATATCATAGATCTATTCCATGCTAAAAACGCAGTCCAAGACACGCCTCGTCGGCCCAAATTGTCCAGGGATCATATCGGCTATTGGGAAATGCAGAATTGGCTTCCAACCTCTTCCTTGCTTTGCGCCAGGGAACGTCGGAATCGTAGCCAAGTCAGGTACGCTGGGCTACGAGACTGTTGCATCGACGACAAGGGCTGGGTTAGGCCAGAGTCTATGTATCGGTATGGGCGGCGATGTCCTTGCTGGAACGGACTTTGTAGATGCGCTGAAGGTTTTTGAGCACGATGATGATACGCATGGCATTATCATCGTTGGGGAAATAGGGGGCGAGGCAGAGATGGAGGCTGCAGAGTGGATTACGAGATATCGTGCCAGGAACGCAAACGCTAAGTATGCATGCATGCATTCTATGGTGTACGTGAGGAACATGGCTAACGGAAAGTGTATAGGCCGATTATGGCACTCGTCGGTGGTATTGAAGCCCCGCAGGGACGAGTAATGGGCCATGCGGGTGCGTGGACAGAGCCTGGAGATCCAGATGCTAGGACGAAGATACGGGCATTACAGTCTGCTGGAGTAGTTACTGTTGACCACCCTGAGAAATTTGGCGAGGGTATGAAGAAGTTACTGGCCAGGACTCCTAGAAGACCTACATTAGTATGTACTTCCCTATATCTGGATAAGTACTCGCCAGCTGACATATAGATACAGACACCATCTGGGACTGTCCAGCAGCGAGCATCCTATCACACCATCACTAGGCGTCCTCAAGGACTAACCTCATTTTATCCTCAACGGAGGACTCTATACATAAAATCATCCGATGCATTCAGCCTACTCAAAGAGAAAAATATTTCTGTCCATGAAACTGAAGAACCCGCCAAATTCACCCTTACCGTCGCCATAGACCGTAAATCTCGCGGCCCATGCATAAAAGTCACCAGATTAGGCCCAGATGCAAACGGCATGACCTACCAGTTTCCATTCAGCTATAACGTCCGCGACTTTGACGAAGCATCTATCGCCAGCACTCTAGACTTGGAAAACTACCATCCATCAGCCACCGAATCGTTTGAGAAGCTACTGCACGCATTAATGGATATCTTCGTGACCACCGAAGCGTTCCTGCTTGAAGTGAAGGTTGGGGTCACAGAAGATACGAAGGGCTTGCACGTTCTCGATGCGCGGTTCGGGTTTGATGATGCCGCGTATTGTAGCTCTGGCAGACAGGGTGATATCCATGCCTTGAGGAATAAGGCAGACGAGGTTCCGTCGGAGGTCGAGGCGGAGAAAGACGGCATCGTTTATATCACGTATGTTCCACCCCCTGACCGAGATATGAGCTACAAATAAAAGGCTGACATTGAGTATAATGAAGTCTCCCTGGAGATGGCCATATCGGAACACTAGGTAAGCAACCCCATCCCTGATGATGTAAAGTATAGCACGTCTAAGCTTTTATAGTAAACGGCGCCGGTTTAGCTATGAACACCGTTGATGCCCTGACCCTGCACGGCGGGAAGTGCGCCAACTTCCTCGACACGGGCGGCAAGGCTACTTCGGAAACAGTAAAGTCCTCGTTCCGCATCATCCTCTCTGACCCACGGGTGAAGAGCATCTTCGTGAACATCTTCGGCGGCCTGACACGATGCGATATGATTGCCGAGGGCATCATCATGGCCTTTCGCGACTTGGGCATGAAAGTACCTGTCGTCGTTAGACTGAGAGGGACGAACGAGGAGCTTGGTCAAAAAATGGTTCGTCATCTTCATCAATAGCTTCATGCTTCATATCGTCGTACTGATGTTTTGTTCATAGATTGCGGAGAGCGGACTGCCGCTGCATGCTTTTGACTCTTTTGAACAGGCGGCAAAGAAGGTCATCACTCTTTCAACGGTAGAATCTAGATAGCTATAGAGTATACTATAAGAATAAAGAATAAAGAATAAATAAAAAGAGCAAAAAACGAGGGACGTGGGACTCGAACCCACAATCTTAGCTTAGCTTACTACCCAGTAAAGAAGTAGGAGAGCTACGCATTACCCTTCTGCCAGCCCCTCTACGCTAAGTAAGGGGGCGCCCTCTTCTGCTTTTTACCCTGGCACTCTCCATCCCACAGCGATACTCATGAAGTACAGTACCTAGTAGTATGTCGATATTATCTAGTACTATGCGTCGGTATACGGAGTAGAGTAAGACAAGTGGTAAAGATATTGTGGTGGCAAGTGCCGAGGCTGGTGTTTACCTCGGCATCTCCAACGGCTTACTAACCAACAAGGCTTTCGCGGTGGACCGAGATAACCACTTTATCGCCGTCTCGTCGAATCAACCGTCCACCAGACTCCCACGTTAAGCTCGTTGCTGCCTGCCGTTGTTGGGGGACGAGTGGATAGACTATATTGCTGCAGCCATGCTGGAATCGCGGCTCTCCCGGCCTTCCGCGCTCAACATGGCTCGCCTGGGGTTCGGACTGAGGCATAACTATTGCATATCGCCATGGCTGCGCCAACACCAGCACCAGCTCCAGCATCAGCTCCAGTGGCGCGTTCCTGCTTCTGCGAGATTCCTCCGGGCTCCAGCTAGGTTTATTTCGCCTGGTTAGTGTTTATACATGCGCCGGGACAATTCTATACCGTTAAAAAACTTTGATGTCATCCGCTATGCTATATATGAATACTTACTCTCGCCTCTCCAGCTCAGAGCCAGTATACTTTCCAGTATCCTCCTCCTCCTCCTCCTCCAACATATAGAAAGCGGTCTCTTTTCCGGCGTATACTAGGATTCTCGGCTATAGCGTTTACTTCATTCGTTGTCGGCATATTTACCAATCCGGACGTCTTCAAGATGCATGCCTCCATTGTCTCTATACCGTCCGACGAGGAAACAAACACCCTCTTCAATCCCCCGGACGACATCTCCAAAGAGATCAATGACTTCATCAACACACATCCTCTCTCTGTTTCACTCCGCGCAGACTTCAAATATAAAGAATCTCGACCACACTTGAAATACCCCGCTGAATTACGCGCCCACAACCTAACGGGAGGCACTCTCGCGGGGCCAGGACGCATCGTCGTACCACCATTCACATGGAACACGGAAGACGGGAAATCATTCGTCTCGATATTCTACCTTGGCTCTGACGTTTCTGGCCATCCGGGTATCGTTCACGGAGGGCTGTTGGCAACAGTGCTCGACGAAGGGCTGGCGAGATGCTGTTTCCCCGTCTTGCCTAACAAAGTCGGTGTCACGGCCAGTTTGAGCATTAACTATTGTAGCCCGGCGCCGACTGGCTCGTTCTTCGTGATGCGAGCAGAGACTATCAAGGCTGAAGGGCGCAAGGCGTGGGTCAAGGGTTGGATTGAGAGTCTGCCGGACGATGGGACTGAGCCTACGAAGTTCGTAGAGGCAGAGGCCTTGTTCATCGAGCCGAAGAGTGCAGCGGTATGTCCGGTCAACTAATCCCTATTCATCCCGGTACCTCTGCTAAAATTTCTACAACAGCTCATTCCACGTCTCTATAAAGTGACCTGATCGATCGGTCACCCATCGTTTTTCGGCATTTATTACCCCTAGATTTACCAGCGACTTGTCCTTTGATGTACCTCCTTTGATACACTGTTATCTACCCGTTTATTTAGACCTGTCAATAGATCTATGCCATTAGATATTTCTTTTAATATAAACATTCATACTCTACGCCGTCAATAATAAATAATCGTATACGGAGTAGCTGTTTAGAAGTCGACCTGATAAGCCGTGGTGGAGCAGTGTGTACAGGCCCGAAGCCTCATTGGTCCCGTGGCCGCAGCTCCAGGTCAAGGCCTAAACATCAACCTTCTAACCATTTACTACAGATACCACCACCACCACCACTGGACCAGCTTCAGACCAGCTTCATCCGGCGAAGGAAGGACAGCTACTGTGAAGCAAGCATCCTTGTGTCTGCAGAGTACCCTGATGAGCGCGCCTGCGGCTCTGTAACCACCACCCCGAACCCACCACTCAAAACGTCACAATGTCCAAACAAACAAGATACATCCTCCTCTCGCTGCCAAACTCCATCACCCCTTCACACCACCGTGACGATGCTCTGGAAGCCATACGCTCGGCAGTCACGGATAACGGCAATGTGGCTCCCTTCGCTGTGCCGGAGTTCAAGATCGGGACGCTAGACGCCTTGGTGCAGCAGGCGGATGAACTGGGTAAAGTCGAGGCTCTTTGTGAGAGCGTTGTCGGTAAAGTGGGAGATGTGCTTTCGAGCGTGCTGGAGGGTGATGAGGAACAGATCTCGAGGATGAAGATGGTTAATGAGAGTATGTTTGTCCCTTCAAGTTTCCAGGGATGGCCGAGTGGGGTATATTCGAGGATTTGCGACTGATGGCGATGGAAACAGGGCCGCTGGATCAATACCTGCAGTCCTTCTCGTGGAATAAGGTCAAATACAGAGCCGATAAGTCATTGGCGGAGTTGATTGATTTACTGCAGAAGGTATATACCGAAGTTCCTTCTCCCGGATTTGAGACGGAAACAAGAGCTAAATATTCCTAGGAAATCAACAGCATTGACAACGACGTGCGAGCAAAATTCACACAGTATAACGGTGTCAAATCGAACCTGGCTGCCCTCCAGCGAAAACAAACGTTTGTCCCTGCCTCCAACGCAACATGTTAGACTTGATACTGACAGCTTCGTAGCGGGAACCTCTCAACCAAGTCCCTCGCCTCGATTGTTGACCCTAGCCTCCTGGTACAAGACTCTGAGTATCTAGAAACCCACCTCATCGCACTTCCCAGCCGTGACACCAAGGATTTCCTACGTGTCTATGAAACTCTCTCGCCCATGGTGGTGCCACGCTCGTCTATACTACTAGCCTCAGACGAAGACTACACTCTCTACGGCGTTACGACCTTCAAGAAACACAGCGCCGAATTTATCCACAAATGCCGTGAGAACCGATGGACGCCGCGCGAATACAAATACGTAGAAGACGGCGGAGAAGAGGAACGCAAAGAGATCGATCAGGTTGCTGGCGACGCTAAGAGGTTGTGGGGAGAAGCTTTGAGGCTCGGTAAGACAGGATGGGGCGAGGCTGTGATGGTGTGGGTGCATATCTTTGCACTGAGGATGTTCGTCGAGACGGTACTGAGGTATGGGTTGCCGTTAGACTTTACATCCGTCTTGATCAAGGTATGTCTACGTCTTTACCCTTGTGGTTTAGAATATATTTGAAACTAACGGCCTTTCACTAGAGCACGGGCAGGAACGCTAAAAAGATCAAGGATGCGCTTGACTCGTCGTATTCTTACTTGGGCGGTAATGCGTTTACTCGGGATAAGAAAGGTCGGGTTCGGAAAGATGATCCGAACGAGATGCAACAAGTTGGTGTTCCCGACACGGCGGCCGAATATACAGCTTTTGTATACTATGAGTTTGAAGTCGAGTAGGCTAGCTACATTGGTTCAGGACGGTATATATTACTTTTTTTTTGGTTTCACATACTTTTTTCCTGGTCGTTACCTTTAGGCTATGCGTGTTCTTTGACTTGGTTTTCTGCTTTTCGTCCGAAGTGCAGAGATACTAGAATTGGATAATAGGTGGTTAATAACCAACAGATTTGCTACTCGGAGCTACTATCACTTTACTTTTGATGGACAAATGCTTGGATTGGAAGAAATACTCCATTTCTGCATAAAATTCAAATCTATATATGTTCGCAGTTCATAACGTTCCGTACCCTATCTAAAGGCCTTGGGGGATATCCCAACAAAGTGACAAAGGAAAGCGGAGGAGCGGGAGGGAGGTTGGTAGGTATCTTGAGAGGATGGTGGCATTGGGTGATGAAGAGAGGTCGAGAGGTCTAGCGGAAATGCCTAATTGGCAGCTGGGGCTTCTGAAACAACTGGGATTTCTGTGGTAGCTGGAACTTCAGTGGCTTCTGGGGCAGCTGGAGCTGGAGCAGCTGGGATATTCTGCGCGATGCTGGTGATCTTCTTGGCAGCGGCCTCGAGAGCCTGTGCGGGAGTTGGGAGGAGTTTTTGCTCGTCAAGGTAGTCCATGATCTGCTTAACAGCGTCCTTGATTTTCAGGTTGTCGTTCTCTAAAAGAATCTCAGGGTTCTTCGGCGCAAAGTAGGGTGCATCGGGGCTGACACCAGTGAAGTGTTGTATTTCCCCAGCCAAGGCCTTCGCGTACAATCCCTTGGGGTCTCTCTCCGCAGCGGTTTCAACATTGACCTTGACATAAACTTCGATGAATCGCAGTTGTTTGTCTGTCTCCTTGCCCTCTGGGCTTAGTGCGTGCACATCACGAACAGCCTGTCTGTCCTCTGCGTACGGGGAGATAAATGAAGCGATGGCAATCATGTTGCTGTCGGCAAAGAGCTTAGCGACATGTCCGATACGGCGAATGTTTTCTGTGCGATCTTCGGCAGTGAAGCCCAGACCCTTGTTGAGGCCCATACGGATGTTGTCTCCGTCAAGGCGGTAGGCGGCGACACCGCGCTTGGTGAGCAGCTCGTGCTCTAACTCGACGGCGATGGTAGACTTGCCGGACGCAGAGAGACCGGTGAGCCAGATGGTGAAACCTTTCTGGCCATGGATTTCTTCCCGGGTCTCGCGGGTGACGAGATGGGAGTCGTGGAAGGTGAGGTTGCTATTCGGAGTTAGCTTCTCTATCATATCTTGCTCAGAGCTGCAGTCTACTTACGTTCCCATTGTGACGGAAGTTAGGAGTGATGAGTTGAGTAGTAGCGGTGGTAGTGGTGATTATGGTGATGGGTTAAGATGGATGCGAATTGAATCTCAATCTGTGCTGGAAATGCGGTGATTTATATCAAGCTGGCTCTCGAGATGTGGAGGATAAACTCGGATACGGGTAGTAAGGGGGGATCCTGGTTCCCGGGGTAAAATTACAGCAAAGATTGGCAGCTGGAGAGACGGTTCAACCCGGGGGCGAATCGTTCGTTCGTTCGCTGAAGATAGGATGCGCAGAAGGTTGCCGAGTTTCGCAGATGAAACGCCCCTCGGAGGGGTTCGGTCTGAGCCATGGAATGCCGTGCGATAAGTTTTCCTCAACCAAATTTAGCTTCTGGGCCTGATATACGGAGTATAGCGCTGGAGTACGTGATACCTGAAGAGTATCATCAATGCTCCTCGCCTTCACCGCCGTCCGTCTTTTCGCCTAGATATGATCGCCTATCTCATCATCTACACCGCCAACGTCGTTGACATCATCTAGATGATCCCGAGTCGGCATACCGCATGGTGACCGTGTAACCATGTTACAGGCTGAAACTGCATCCATCATCGCTCCCCGTATATAAGCAGTCGTATAGGTGGCCACTTTGCTCTAGACGGGAGGAGGGTTTATAATGCGAACGGCCTTCGCCCGATCATTTCTAAGCAACCCGATCCCCAGCCCGAGTTCTGGCTCCGTTTCACGATGGAGCCGACATAATCATGCATTCTAGACCCATGGGTTTGCTAAGCAAGATGGCCATCGTCCGTGGTTGATTGGTGGTGATCTCCCGGCGCTATCGACCGCAGCCATACATGTTTTGCATGAAGATATGCAGTATATATGCAGGTCTCTCAGGGTCAGTTCACGGTCAAACGGCCATGGCCTTGGACTCTCGACGTGAGAGATGTACTCTGTATTGCCGTACTCCCTGTCCGTGATGTCGACCTTTGGCTCGGAGAACAATGGCATAGAAGTACTGAAGATCACCGTGGTATTTGCTAGGCCTTCGAACGAAGCACAGGGGTCGTTTAAATAACATTCAAGAGACAAGGGTGCAACCCGAACCTTCGTTGAATGAACGGTTCATGCATCCGATTCATCTTGATGCCATACTCTCATCTCAAGCTCAACGGACGCTCTGGTAGATGCCTTGATCTGAGGTTAATTATTAAAACCACCAATTGACATGTTGCTTTTGGTGAAGAACATGTACACCCCTCAATAGAAGACCTCTGGGTGGTTTGATAGAACCTGCTAGTGAATGATGATACCAGACGTTGAAAGAAAGTAGGCCAACATTATGCCAGGACGTTGTAATGCTCGGCGCACATCACCTGCCTACTTTCTTTTGACACAACTTCTTCTCACCTTCACTATCTTCTTTACAAAAAGTGATATATTAACCTATAAGTTATTTAGTCACAATAATTTCCTAGTATTTTCAACCACGAGGCATAGGTTTACACCCTCTGACTCCGCTCTATGTATCTAATACTATCTATTCTCTAATGTACTTAACAGTGAGGTTGAATCTCAGTTAGATTACTTGCGTGTTATAACATAGAACAAAAACCTATCAAGGGAAACAGACATCAACCAGGAATATTGGGGTATGCGGGGCAGTATGTCTTCTCTCCAACACGAGCTCGCTTGGTCTTTTGGATTTTACACTTGTAAAAATTATAAAGCGGCAGAAATGGGTTATTTAGCCTCTATAGAACTTGGACTCAATCCATGGCATGGGAGTGACGGTGGCTTTGCGTAGCTTCTTGCGGACAAGGACACCAACTTCGGTTCCTTTCTTGTGAAGGCCCTGCTTAATATATCCCATAGCGATGTTTGTACCACCCAAGGTTGGGCTAGGGAGACCAGAAGTGACGACACCTATCTCTGTCTTGCCATCTGCGAGATCGACGATGGTGGCACCCTCACGGGCAGGTGCACCACCTTCAACGGTAAAGCCTACTCGTCGTCGAGTGAGGGTCTTGGCTGGAGATACAAGCTGGGGTAGGATAGTGGAAGATCCGTTGAACTTGGACAGCGGGGACGATGGGTCTCGTCTGTCTTTGCCAACGACCCAGCCAAGCCCGGCAACTGGTGGGGTCTCGGAAAGAGATATGTCATGGCCATAGAGGCACATTCCGGCCTCCAAGCGAAGAGAGTCACGAGCAGCGAGGCCGGCAAGCTTGACATCTGGGTTGGAGATGAGAAGCTCAGCAATGCGGCGTGGTAGATTGGCGTCCTTCTCGGTCGGGATGGAGATTTCAAATCCGTCTTCGCCAGTATACCCAGTTCTAGATATCAGAAGGCGGGATGGAGTGCTCGATCCATCTGGGAAGGTCAGGTGAAGCTGGCGACATTGTCCGAAATAGAGAGTTGACAGGTCAGTTTCGACAGAAGCTTCCTTCTTGATGAGTGACTGTAGTGCTTTGGCACTTGCGGGCCCTTGGAGGGCGAGTAAAGCTCTGCTATCAAGAATTGACCAGTTTATGATCGATTCACGTTTGGATGGGTCTTGAGAGTTTCTGAATGCCTCGATTTCTTTCGTTAGAAACTCCAAATCTTCCTTGCGGCGGCCGGCGTTTGTCACGAAGTAAAAGGACTCTGGTCCAAGACGAGTGACAATAGTATCGTCAACAATCCCGCCAGTGCTTTCGTCTAGGAGGCAGGAAAGGGTCGAATGGTTGTCCTTGAGTGAGTCAAGAGAGGCCGGCGTAATCTTCATCAACAGATCTCGCGCACCGGGCCCAATGATGTGATGTTGCACCCTATTCAGGAACCATGGCGAATTAGCAATTCAATGCCGGATTACAGTGCCAGATGAATTTTAGGCATAAACTGCAGAACAAACACTTACATATGGCTCACGTCGAACAAACTGGACTTCTCCCTCGTCCACTTATGACTCTCCAAGTGGCTCAGGTCGGCGTATTGCAGAGGCATAGAGTACCCCGCGAACGGGACCATCTTTCCCTTATGTTCGACATGGAAGTCATAGAATTGTGTTTTCTTGATGTCGGCGTCAGCTGCAGAAGAGCTAGAGGCATATCTCACACCTGATGGCTTTCCCGATGCAGTGTTGACAACCAATGGTTGCCGGTACCTGAATATCGGAGCTCCGTGAAGCTGGCGGGAATGGCGGCTCAATTGAGCGCCGAGGGTAGCTCCAGTCCAGCATTTGGAGTTCGCGCTGGCCTGGAGAACCCGACCGCTGACAAACTGTGGTACTCTTGCAATTGGCTTCATGGCGAACACTGACATCCAGCCTCGAGAATCTGTACAAGACGAAGAAGTTCGGCAGCAAGAAGGACGTCGGAGAAGGCTCGGGAAAGAAGTCGGGGAACTTTTGATATCCAGTCACGTGGAGATACTAACGCCAAGGGCTCCTTTCGGCCGATTACCTAATCTTTCGGTTTTTTTTAAAAAGGTCACGGGATATCATTTTTCTGTCTAGAAAGAGACATGAAAAGAAATATAACTCTTGTTGGCCTCCCCTCACAGACGCCAGAACTCCTGTAATCTCCAAGAAGTCTTCTCCAGGTTCTGTCCCAGATGCAGCTATCCGTTATTCGAAAAATAAATCCTCCGTTACATGGTTTTCACAAAGAGAAACAAGATGTCAAATACCCAACTCCACCACCCCCCAGACATGAAAATAGAAAGAAAGAGACTCAGAAACTTTTACAACCCGTTGTCCTTACAGGAAAACGCGCTGCCGACCTTCCCGCTTTGATAGTTAAGTACGACACTGTCGATGGATGCCTGGTTGGCGTGTTAGTGAACGTTACCTTCAGGAGGTAGGGGCATTGGGAATAACTCACATAAGTTCCGGGGCCTAGGAACAACAGCCCGACGCCGATAAGGAATACATTAATACCCCACCCGATCCATCCTTTCATGCTGCGAGCTTTCCCAGGCTTTGCTGCTTCGTCTTCTGATTGCATTCGGAGATAAGCCACTCCCCAGAAGATGAATCCGAAGAACGAGTCGAAGAGGGAGCTCATGATGGAGAGAAGGTCGGTGAAGAATGGAATGACTTCTGCAACGATGAAGGCGAGTATCCAAACCACGGCCAAGATGCCAGCCCATGCAGACCAGCCGGCTAGCGTATGATCCGTCTTGTGACGGGTGTTATCAAATAAGCGGAAAAAGATAAATCGTGCAGAAACCGACGCATAGAGCACCCCGAGGAAGATCAATGTTGGTACCATGAACGAGAATGCAACCTTCTTGTAGACTTCGTTGCTGAGGGAGCCGAATGCTGGTGCTGTCATGTACTGAGTTCCGGTGAAGACATATACCACCGCACCCACAATACTGAACACAATTATCTCAGCGATAGTGACTGCCCAAAGAGCCTTGCTGAAGTCCCTAGGATTCCGCATCTCTGCAATGAAACTTGGAAGCGTGATTTGGCCGATAAATGTGTAGCTGATGTTCAAGAATGCGCTCATTCCTGCAACAAAGGTGGTTCCGGGAAGTGGGAACGCCGTCACAATAGGCTCACCTCCCCTAGGCTTGCCATCGGGCCCTTTATGGTTCGGATCGGGGTTGTATTTGGCTGGATGCGCCTCAAGTCCGGCAAATATCATTGCAAGGAGAACGGAGATGAACGTGAAAAAGGCCGACAGTGTCGCAAGTTTGGAGAGGGTGTTGAAGGTTCTTGGGATTGAGCAGAAGAAAGATATGATGGCTGTGACTGCAACGAATACCACGGTACAGGTGCTGTGGTTCGTCATCGTGTTAAGGTACTGTGCACCCACCAAGCAATGTAGGCCCTGTGACAGACGTTAATGGCACGGAAGTGCAAGGATTGGGCATTGAACAAACCTGGATGAAGGTGTTGTTAAGCAGGAACATGATGGCCGTAAGGTACCAGGCAGCTCTTGAGCCCCAAAAGAGGCGCTGGCCGATGTCACAGATGTCTCGTACATCTGGATGACGAAGACAGTACTTCCTATTAAGCAGTCCAAGGGTTAAAAACGTCAGCCCTTACCGTGTTTTCATGGAGACCACTCACCAAATGATCAGCGAAGTATAGAGAACCATGCCGGCAACCACAACCGTCAGAATCAAGCCGGGGACTAAGCCCAGAACTGAATAGGAATATGGGAACGACATAATAGCCAAGCAGATGTACTCTGAGAAGAGCAATGCTGCAGTCTGATACGTACGCACGCCGTGATTAGCAGTCTGACCGTATGGGGTATCAAAGCACAAGGCCATTTCAGTTTATCATTATCCGCGACAAGGTCAGTGATGAAAGGAGTTCGCAAAAGAACTAACCTTCTGCCAGCTGCAAGTCCTGTACTTAATCGCTTGATCCGCTTCCATCTCAACCTGCTTGCTCACACTGATGCCGGAGCTAGTATCATCCTCGGTGCTGGAGCTTTCATCTCCGATGACACCGCCATAGCCATCTTGGGTTGCCTTTCGAGGGACCCGGCTCCCGTGGGCGGGCAATGGAGAGGTTTCGGTCGTTGACAGGTCTTTGTCAACCCCATTTTCGAGATCTAACGCCATTTGATAAATCTGATTGTACGCTTCCAGCGCACGGGAGCGGGAAGAGCGGTAGCGGCTATTCTTCGATCGACCGATGACATGTACGTCTATTTCCGCCGTTTACGATCAATTGGAATTGAGGGGTGTTTTCCAGGTTTCGGAAGGAAGGTGTGTTGCGGAAATGAGGCTCGACTATCGGTCTTTCCAAATATATATGCACGAAGAAGGCCGATTACGAAAACCCTTATTTTCTACTAAAAATCAATTAATTGGAACTCACCCTAATATATATAAATGGGACCACGACATCCATCGTTCCAACATGACGTCGCATACACCAGTTCGCTGCGGGAAAACAAAAACCTAAAACCTTGTAAACAGCGAGCACGCCTTGCCTCTGTTCCTCGGTATTGTCTCCATAATAAAGTGTATCTCAACAGATCTGCTCAGGCTGCCATATGTTATTGGATATATTGCCGTTAGTCATGCATCCGCCGCATCCTCCGGCTTGCTATCCCTGGATCCCCTGGAGTCTGGAGACCCGTGCGGCGCGTGAGTGGCAGTTTTGGTGTGACTTGGCGGACTTTCCTTGACTGTTAGCTGGTTTCTTCCCTTTGAATTCTTCTTTCGGCAAGATATTTCCTCGTTGCCGTTGTGTTCTGGGCTTCTCTGTACATCGGGAATACTACGTTACTCGAAACTCTCTGAGGTTATATATATTATTTAACGGCCCGTAGGCTGTCGAGCTTCAGAACAGCGCGTTAAATATCATTTTTACTGTCGGACGTCATGTTGCGGTCTTCTCCCGTATTGCAACATGAGCGTGGCGGCACTGGTAGTATGATGTCATTATCCGAACTCGGCTTAGCGCCCAAGCAACAAGTGCCAAGCCAGGGCGAAGCTTGACATCCCGACCTTAAGTAGCTTAATATCACCGCCGTTATATCACCAAAGGCATTGTAGATGGTAGGTCGTCCATATTAACTATATTATAGATAATTCTTTAAAGATGATTAAGCCTGATATCGGATTGTTCTATCTAGCCGCGCCTACCTCCCCTCTGCTCTAGCAGTTCAGCTATCCTACTAGCACCATTCTTCAGAGCGATATCCAATGCCGTCTGCCCTTTATTGTCTTTTGCGTTTATATCAATCTTTGGGATATCCAACAGCCTCTGAGCTATATTTATACTCCCACTACGAGTGATGCTTCTATGTAAGAATGTCTTCCCTTCCTTATTTCTTGCGTTTGGATCCGCCCCCTTTGCGAGCAACAGCTTGACTGCTGTAAGTCTACCCCTTGTCACTGCGGTATATAGCGGCGTCTCTTCACTATCATCCCTTGCATCTATTTCCACTGTGTTCTCGTTCAGAAGTAGCTTGATTGCTCTACAACACCCCATTGCTGCCGCTAAGGAGAGTGGTGTTGCGCCGTGATTGTCTTTCAAATTCAAACCCGCCCTGTACGCGTTCAATAGCAGTTTAACCATGTTATAACTCCCATTATTCGCCGCGTAGTGTAGTGGTATCTTTTTGTAGCGATCCCGTAAACTTGCATCTACCCCTTTCTGGGCCAGTAGCAACTTAGCCACTTTATAATGGCCGAATTGTGCTGCCCAAAAGAGTGGGGTTTGACCCCTCCCATCTTTTAAGCTTGCATTCACTCTTCCTTTAGCCAGTAGTAACCTAACCACTCGAGTCTGCCCCCATTCAGCTGCCCGAGACAGTGCTGTCCTCTGATGTTCATCTTTTGAGTCTGCTTCTACTTCTTTCCTGGCCAACAATAGCTCAACCACTTTCGCATGCCCACTTTCTGCTGCCAAACATAACGGTGTTCTATCAGACGAATTTTTGGAGTGTGCTTCTACCCCTTCTTTCGCAAGTAGTAGCTCAACCGCTTTAGTTTGTCCCTCGAACGCCGCCCAAGATAGTGGGGTATCCCTTTCTCTATCTTTTAAACCTGGCTCAACCCTTCCATCGGCTAGAAGTTCCTTTATAATGGATAGACGTCCAAAGTATGCAGCGTAAAATAGGGGTGTCCACGGTCGATGATCCCTATAATTTGGAAATGCTCCCTTTCCTAGGAGATATTTGAATGTGTTGATATCCCCACTCTGTGCGGCATGTGATAGTGCGGTGCGGCTTTCTGCGTCCTTCCGCTCCAAGGCCGCTCCATTATCTATTAAGGCTTTCACAACCACATACCAGCCTTTTTGTGCGGCTAAGAAAATAGCCTTTCCACCATTTTCGTTGTCATTGGTAATGGATTCTGGATTTAGAGAAAACAACACAGAGTCTAGTGTGTCGTTACAGACGGCCCGAAAGAGGGTGGTTTCATTTTCATCATCCGCTTCTTTTATGCATTGGTTGGTATTTTTGTAGCCGAGAAATTGGCATGGAGTCCCTTTATCGTTTATTCCCGCTAATAGTTTTGTCCTTAGCTTGTTGATTATCTCTGCTTTAGCCTCGGATTGTGCGACTTGAAGGGCGGCTATGCCATAGGACCTGACCGTTTCAGCAAGGGTATATGAATAGACTTTGCCTATATACTTTGTACGCTGCTCTCCCTGTGAATATTCATTTTCACCATCTGAATATCTAATTACGTTTCGAGATTCCTCTATCTCTGCGGCTTCAGGTTCCTCTTCCTCTGGCTCTTCATCTTCTGGTTCCTCTGGTAGCTCTGGGCCATCTGCGGCAACAAGTGGGATGTCTTCTAGGCTTTTGAAAGTAGGGTCATCAAGCATTTTAATGATACCACTCAGGCAAAACTCGATCTGTCCATCTAACAGAGCTTTGCGATAGCATTCGCACAAGGATAATATCAGCAGGCGATGATCGTTGATCAGCTCGGTCTGGCGAGTTTGATCATCTCCCGGATTGAGGGGCATTCTTGACTGTAAGCTGTGTGGAAGCGCCCACAGTAAAAGCTGCTCAGCTTCCTCCCATCTCTTTTCGTCAGTATGCATATCTGCTATTTCTCGAGCATTGGATAGGGTCTTCAGCACCGAGGGGAGCTTTTCTTGGATTGCGAGGGCTGGAAAGATACATGAAAAGGCATCTTCTGACGAGCCTAAGCCACTTTCCGTGAAAGCCTCTTGGATTTTGGAGATGTTAGTATTGGTGAGGCTGAAGTCTCTATTCTTTTGAACCTCTGTTTCCCCACCAATATCCTTGATGGCATGTACTATTGATGTGAAGAATAACGAATAGATCTCCTGGGCACACATCATTGGCAAAGATTTTGTGGCAGCTGGGAGTCCCAACACCGTAATACCTGCAGGACTATTGGCAGGGATATTATGCCTACCAAATAATGGAAGTCCCTGCGGGTTCTTTTGAGCTTCCGTTATCTCAATGCTGGAGCCTCCACCTTCACGCCATAGATCAAAGTCCATGGTGAGATCCCTTCCGGTTGCAGAATCAGATTTCACTGAGAGAATGCGCTTGAGCGGCGTGTGCACTTTTGTGTTGATACTTCTAAGAGACCATAGCCATAGCCCAAGGACCGCTTCTAGTTCGGATTCTTCAGCATGCCATGTTCCTCCAGAGCGTCCGTTTATATCAATTTCGCGTGTGAGAGAGAGGTATACGTTTCCCTTGGTGGTTTCCTCTTTATCCAGTGAACATTGAACTGCCCAGAATAGTGTAAAAGCCGCGTTCCATCCCTTCTCAAAACGGACATTCGTAGTAAGGAAGACGTGCATTGTGGCCTCAATAGCATGTGCTAATACTCGTGCAGTACCTCGCACGCTGACAAGAGCTTCACTCCAGCTATCAGTCAGACGGGCAAGCCGGGTCCTGTACAGAAAAGCTTTTGCAAAGTCATCTTGTACTCCGGTTAGCTTGTCGCCTTTTGGTTTTAACTGCATTTCGGCACGCCATTTTTCTGGGGCGAACTGAATATCGGCTCGCCAGCCTGATGCTAATCGAAAATCCCACCAATCTTCTGGGCACTGGTCATCTTGTCGCTCTTTGGTGTAGCCGCTGTCTAGCCTAAATCCAGTTAATAGGCACTTGCCCGTATGGGACACGGACATTTTTCGAAACTCGGTGTATTTGTTTGGAAAAGGCTGAGTTTGCGAGGAGTCCTTCTTGTCGAGTAATTTCCACCCCTTTTCAGAGATATCTACTGAGTCGGGCCGTCGTGCTGACGAAAGTTCCCATTTTGGACCAGGAGCATGTCCGGATGGTGTAGGCCTGATGTCAGTTCCAATATTTAGTGCAAGCCAGTCCAATTCATGCCCTTGATATAAATCTGGTTGATGCGCTAGGAAAACCTCCTCTTCCTTAATTCGGTTTGCACGGAGCATCGACCGCACCACGCTCATCACGATAGTGACACCTAGTTGGACAACCGCCACGGACGAATGGCAGGCTCTTAGGCCCAGAAATTGCAACAAGAAACCAATTGCCGTACAGCTAATACCGGCCCATACCCAGATTCCGTCGTGCTCACTCTTCTTCGTCTTCCACGATGTGATATACCGAGTGAATTGGTTTTTTGGATGCGTGTATGCAAAGGAGTCGAACGCTTGATCACCAACAAATTGAGTGCCCGGCTGGACCCAGTATACTTGGGATACAGCCTCTCCTTGGGATGCAATATCTTTTTGGGATATAGATTCCTTTATTTTTCTTTCAAACACTCGCTCCTTAGTGCTACCTTCGATTAAGGAAGCGCAAAGCGCCACCCCGACACACAAAAAAAAGGTCCCTATGACAGCTAGTGGGACGGCATATAAGTCTTGCAAATCCTTTCTCACATTCTTAACGGTATACCTAGAGAGGATAGCCCAGACGAGCACGCTAGACTGTAGGATTATCCCAAATATAGCCGCTGCGGTAAACCAATGTACTGTGGCCTGTTTTATCCCGACATTCAAAGATAGGTTTGGATTTTGTGCAAAGTCCCGTTCCTCTTGATCAGCATCAGGTTGCAGAGGCACTTTTTCTTCATCACTGGCACGTTTGTTGATCTCTTTCCACTCTTGCTTGTCTTTTTTCAGGTAGTCCTTAAACAAATAAATTCCAGCACTTGCTGAAGCCGCCGGACCTTTGTGATAAAAATCGTCAATCGTAGCATTCGGGTCATGGACAATTTCTAGAAGTTTCGGGCGCCCGAATACACGGGCAATGCCTCCGTTGTTGTATAGCTCACAGACTTCTCTGCTAGTGGATGAACAAAGTTCGGCTTCGGCGTTGCCTGCTCCCTCTTGGGCGCGGCCGATGAACGCGCGAAGGGATGGAGTTCCGCAAACACGGATCGCTGATACCACTGTAGTAATGATACCCAAAGGTGCCATCGCAAAGATGATGATATCCGTTACGTTCAAACATTCGCTCAGGTATTGTTTCGTAGGCGCTTCTCCAAATAGCGCAATGAGGGGAGATAGATCGGTAGCTAGATTGTTGGAAAAATCGGTCCACCAGTCGTTCATGATTTCGGGTATCCCAGAGTATAAGGTGAATGTTTATGTCGTGTGAGAGATAGCAATGTGGTATATGATAATATAAACAAGGTCAATGATGGATTGTGGAAAATTGCCAGCAGCTCACGAGTTGAACGCCCCTTAAACTGGCATCTTTCTCTGACCCTGTGAGGGAGGGCAGGGCTGTCCATCCCGCAACCGTAGTAATTCATTCTGAAACTAAGATTTAGCCGCCAGGAGGTTGATCTGCGCAGTCGGGTGTGTTTTTTTGCAAGCCTCGTTGAATGCTGATTGGCTCCAGTTGAGTTGGCAAATACCGCCCTTCGATCCCAGTGGAAGATTTTTATGAGACGGAGTATATGCAGCCCAGATAGAAATCGATTCAAGCCTGACAACCAATTATTTTTCAGGAGCGTAGCGGGGGTTCTCAATGAGTTGGCAAGAGGCCTGTTTTCGCCCCCAAGAGCTTTTCCTAGTGCCTTGGCTAGTGGAATCGCGGGCATGGTTTGTTTTATCATTGGCCAAGCCCATCACCAACAAGTGTCCTTAAGCGCCCTGTTATCGGGGGCACCCGAAAGTCAACCTTATTCCACAACCTTTGTTAGTAATTGTTACCTCAAGCCCTCCTAGTTTTATCCATTCCCTAAGGAGAAGCCTAAGGGTCAATATCAGGACAGGACCAAAAATAACCCAAAGGACAGGGTTAAGGGCAGAAACCTCGGGCTTTAAGGCTCTTCGGTTGGGGCCTTCGTACGGATGCCTTAGGCCCACGAGGTGTGCGTTTTTCCATAACGCCAACATACGTATAACTGCCCAAAGTTACTGACCCACATTCTAGGATCTGATTACTCCGAGTGTTCTGTAGTCTCGGTGCGTGAAGCCCGCTAAACGCTGAGTATGGATAGTTCTCACCCCATCCGCGTCGAATAGGAGTCGAAATTGCGCGATTCACGACGGGCTGTCTCCAAAGAACTAGATATCTCCCTCCACATCCAGACAGGGAACCCCAGTACCATATAAAGCACTTGCTTATGTGCCGATAACTTTGGCTAAGATCACTGCAAGTGGAGCAGGCAAAGCTTGTTATACTGCTTATAAGAATTAGCATTAGGTCAGTAGAGAAAAACGACAAGCTCAACATTTCTATCACCACGATAGCTGCATTAAGCCCAAATAACTGTTTTACATACAATATTCTTCCATGGGGCCAGCAGTCCAAGGTTGAGAGTCTTATTTTCAATCATACTAAGTCAAGGCCAGTCGCATTTGTAGCGAGGCGTCAGGGCACATCCAGAAAAAGGGTTCTCCTGGGGGCACGGTCCGACTCAATGCCACAACCGCATTGCGGGATGAGAGGTGCTCTGCTAAATTCGGTATGCAAATAGGATGTATACCCAGTGGGTAACAGGTAAGCACTAAGCAAAGGGAATGCATTTACCAAAATAGCAATAAGACAACCTGAGACCGTAAATAGATATCCTCTCTGGAGCTATGACAAAGGGGAACACAGCACGTCGCCCACCCCGGTGAAACAGAGCTATACACCTCATCTTCGAGAATGGAAAAGATCGCAGGCTAAATACTCGCCAGTGAATTGTTTCCTAGCCGAGATATGAGCGTTAATTAGTGGTAGCGAACCTGAAGTCTTGTTCCTGAGATTCGCAAAAAAGTGAGCTTCCATAATTCATTCTTCTGAGCATATCCCTTATAATCGCGTCCGCTAGATGGCATTCCCATCCTCAGCGCGTCCATGGTACTGCCGGACTCCCCAAATAAAAGGGAGCACAAGGCGTGGCCTCAGGCAAATGGCATCTCTTAAGGCTAAATCGTGCTCACTCAGGGTCTTGCTTTGATATATCAGTCAAGGAAATGAAATAAGTGCAGAGACTTGCTGGTTGTAAAATTTACGCGTAGTTGAAGAAGTGACTTTAACCGCGAGTTTGAAGTTTAAAGCGGAACGGGAGATCTATGATCCGGTGGCCTATAAAACTCCTCAACACCAGAGTGAAAGAACAACCATCTCGGTCTCACCAGGCCTATATATGCTGTATAATATACGTGATGAAAAGGCTGGTGGTGAAGACAGAAGGGGCTGTCCCTGGCATATGGAAATTCCAAATTGACACTTTACTTATCAGCAGGATAATATTCTGTTAAAGGCCCTTGAAGATCCTTATCTTTTACCCCCGTTTCCTATGGATAAAGGACCGTCTTAAGAATAAGCCCCAAGGACAAATTTCGGAATAAATTTAAAGATAATACAGACGAGGTTGAGGAGAAATTTAAAGCTTCAAGATGATCTGAGATATAAGTTTAAGGTTATAAACCAAGGTTAAGGAGAGGGTCGCCTTTAACTCAACTTAAGGATCTTTATAGCTCTCTAAAAGCGGTCTCCAGTGTAGCAGAGTAGATCCCTACTACTTGTTTAAATTCAAGATTCTTTATCAATCATGTTGCGTTTTTGAATATGAGAAGATATTAAGAGATCTATATCCTCACTTAACCAGGTCCTCGACGCTCACTTCAAACTTGGCCATGATTTCCTTCACCCTATCAAGAGGCAGCGCCTCGACCTTTCGTCCCAAGTAACCAGTCATAGTTTCTGCCATACAGAGTGCATTGTATATTGCCTCCTCAGTCACATCAGCAGTTGCATCAAAAAGGTTATCAATTGTCGAGTCATCGATAACCTCAATGGAAACTGTGGTTGGTCCCTTGCGTGGCCCTAAAACATCTATATTCGGGATTGAGTTTCCAGTCGAGAAAGCAAGGAAGATATCCCCAGAGACATTATGGCCGTGGCCTCCAACGCGAGCTAAACCAACCGTTGCACGCTTCGCAATGCGTTGCAGTTGCAATGGGTGTAATGGTGCGTCAGTGGCAAGTATCACAATGATGCTGCCATCCTTATGATCCTTCTCCCTAGCGAGCTCCTCCAGCGCCTCCTTTCTAGCTTCATCCCTCTCAGATTCAGCACATAGTATCCGGCCGATGGGCACTCCCCCGATGCGCAAGTCCTTCATCTTGCCATAATTCGCTTGCACAAGGGCTGCGATAGTGTATCCTTTTTGATTCTCCTTGCCGTCTCCGCGAGGAATGACTCGGCTGCTGCTGCCTGTCCCACCCTTGAACCGATGGCATATCATACCTGTGCCACCTCCGGTATTTCCTTCTCTAACTGTACACGTATTCGCACTCTCTAGGCTTGAAACGACATACTCGGGCTTGACGGAGAATGATGTACAGTCATGCAGATACGCCTCGCACGTTTCTGCCACCACCGGCAGCATTAACCAGTCCACTTTCCCTTTTTTAGAATCTAGAGTTTTGATGGCATACTTGAAGATGCCCTGGTGCGCTGCACCAATCTCCAATGTTCCAGTTAAGACGATAGGGGAGAATAGTAAGCCGGTCTCATTAATCATGTGGGCGCCTGTAAGCTCGCCAGAGCCGTTGAAGCTGAACGTGCCAGCATAACAAGCCTCTTTAGACCAGTTTTCGCGCGGTAGAATGGACGTTATGCCAGTGTTGACCGTTCCATCAGCACTGTCAAGTTCTAGAGTGTTGACTTTGACACCGGGCACATCTGTGAGAGAGTTGAGCGGGCCGGTAGGGAAGTCACCAAGATGGAGGTTAGGGAGAAGTTCTCGGACGCGCATCCGCGGTGTCTGGGAGGACTGTTCGGACATCCTGATAGAAGCTAATAGCGCCGTATTGGTTGTTCACCAGTGTTGAATGAGAAGCCGTGGCAAGGAATATTGAGATGGCTGCCCGGCTCGGGAATGCGGCTGATGCCCAACCAGGATATCAAACATCCTGGTTGCGGGGGACCTGGTCATGAATACCCGCACCCTGAAACTAGTCTTTGGGAATCGCTCAAAACAAGCCGCCGGCGTCTTAAAGGGATGGTGTCGGTAATTACGTCGATATAAAAGCTTGGTAGGCTATTAGATCCATGCGTAGGTCGCTTTCCGTGGAAAGTCTAGTGAATAAATTAAGAAATAAAAACCTCCGTTTGTTAGATATCGGGCGCTTTAGAGATACACTCCTCGGAAAGCTGTGAAGGTGGAAAGAAGAACGTTGTTCAACTGGAGATATTTCTTTACCCTCTTACTCTAGTTGACTAGGTTACTTCCTATCTCCTATCGTTGTATCAAGTTTCCCGTGGGACTTGTCCGATCTTGTTCACCGCGGCCAAGCCGAGGACCTTCTTAGATAGACAGGGAGTAGGCTTTATATTATCCTACAAATGTATGACATACACATTTCTCATTTGAGCGAGATAACGACGGTGAGAAGTGGCGACATGTAACATCTGCAATAAGAAAGGGACAAAAGTTGGGGATAAATACTAGTTCCTCAAACGGCTTTCCCTCCGCTAATGCTTGTTTGTTAAGTCTTTGCCATTCGCTCCATGGTATTACTACTACTAACGGTTTTCCTACCATTTTTAGTAGTTTCATAAGCCAATCCCATACACTCGGTGGTATCGTTATTGCTGTATCTTCGATTGTCTGTCCGCTGAGATTCAATGATTGCCCTTCAACCGCAAGTCCTGCTGCTATCTCTTTTTCTCGTTGTTCGATAGCCTCAATCCCATATACTATTTTCGACCAGAATCTAGGCTCAAGGTTATCCTTAAGCCATTTAGCATCCGCGGAATTTTCGCGGATGTGCTCAAATGCACACCTTGTAAGTGGCCTATTTTGATGAAGTTCTGCCCGGATAAATTCACGGGTTGGTACTTTCTTTCGAGATTCAGGTGGTGAATCCTGAACCCCCAAAAATGGAAAATATTTCTTGAGCGTGCGTTGAACCTTCGAGGTTTGGGCTAGCTCTGGCCTAGGTTCACTGCATGCTAACGTTAGTCACTGGCGATGAATGCCAATTATGCATCAAGGATAGGGGAATACAAACAGGGCGTCTCCAGTCCACTCGTAGGACAGTACCGGTACATCATCGTCATCTGTAGCCTGTCCGTAGTCGATAAGGAAATAACACCGACGGTTGTCAAAGGCAAAGTCGGTACCGTGGTGGTACCACCTATGAATCTTAGGTTGTCATCTGCAGCCCCAATGTTTCTGGCAGATCATATCCTGCATAAATTCGCACCTGTCAAAGTAATCATTGCCGGGAACAAGGTGAGTCAATGTTCGCACCAGGATCCGTAAAGGACCCGGCGTGTTTGGGGTCGCACCCTTATCGGGTTTACTTCCAGCCGATTTCATAATAGAAACGTTACAAAAGTAGACAAAACATTGAAATGAGAGATATAGAAAAAGAGATATGGAGAAAGATAAATGGAAAATAGATGAAGCTGGAGGGACAAAAGAGTGAGATGGAGACATCGGCTTCATGTCGCTCGGGCCGCAGTATTTCCATCGCCGGGATATCCACAGTCGGCGCTTAATTAAAAGTAAAAAACCTGCTATTACCAGCTCCACGGAACTTCTAGTCGGGATGCGCTTTGGAGCTAGAGAAACTATCTATTGGATAAGACTGCTAGATGAGCAAGGCTACAATCCAACGTACATAGAATTCCATATTTATTTTTGAACAAAGACCGAAGTAACGGATCCCAAAGCCCCTTCTCCTGAACGATGCTAGTTGGAGCTGGATCTCAAACCATGCGAGTTTATGATTAACCGGGGTCTTGCTGCCCGGTCAATGCCTTAGGCCCCACGATAAATTAGGGTAGCGCCTAACTTTTATCAGATGATCTAGTGGAGGAATCTCCTACTAGACATCATTATATACCTTTAAACTTATCAGGCGTGTCCTTAAGGCCCTGGGGTTTGTGATTAAAAAAAGTAGTAAGATATAGAACTTGAAGGGCGTAGGACTCTCTGAGGAGGCAGTTGAGGTAGCTTAAAGTATTTCAATTCGGGCTCGCGAACAAACTGAACAGTCCTTGACTCTAAAACTTTGGCGGCTGTTAGGTTTTTAGAGCGCCCCGCTCTCAGAGTTAAAAAAATGGAGAAGACGGGTGCTTATATAATATATCCAAGATTATGTAATTAGATGCTTGGCGTGGTATTACCTAAAATGAACTCGCGGTCAGCGAATCGCTCTTTTCTAGAGCCATTCCTCGGTTGTGACAAATTATCCTAACAACCACGAAGCGTCATAGCCTTAGTCGAACGAAGCAAGGATATTTATGTCACTTTTTAGGCTGTGCTATCAGGCATATTAATTACCAATACAGATGCAAGGAGCCGGCCTTCTTTCCGGCAAGGGGTTCCATCCTAGTCACGGATGACTAGGATTCATCAAGGATCTTCCTAGGACTGTTAGATGCCCGCCCAGTTTACGATGGAAGTAGGCTCAGACTACGACTTCACTCCCATTTATCTCTCCGCTCGTCCGAAGATAGTGGTGAAATTGCCTTGCTCTTAGCATAACGGCCAGCGTCGGTGAAGCTTACTGTAACCCATTTAGCGGATAATCCCTGATTGCTGGAGATCATGTTCATGAAGACAGTTACAAGCGAGATATACATCGCTCTAAGAGTTTCATGAGAGCAAAGACGAAAATTCCGGATCAAGACAATATCCTCAGTAGTGGCAGACAAGAGACTGGACACAGAAAAGCAGGCTATGATCAACGCGATGGAGTCGTGTGCGCCTATCCGCATCGAGCTTTACTCTTCATTGAGCTTTGCCCGATAAATGATGACTGCATACCCCCAGAGCGTATGCTAGTGCCGGGAAACCCGGCGTTCGAGCGGTTAGCCAGTGATCCGCTGAATATCTGCAGTATGGCCCTGTCGTCATACCCTAGCAGATGAACATACCGCGAATATGTGTATGTTAAGATGCCATGAATCCCGGCAGCGTGAAGGGTTCGATCATTGAAGCCATCAACGCTCTATGTTCTCCATGGCATCTAGGATACGACCCTCGACGGATAATCACGCATATTATTCAAATTATTTCGCCTAGGATATCCTCGCCTAGGAGGTTCCAAAGGTCTCGGGGATGAGACCTCTGACGTAATTGTCCGGAGCTATATATATAACATTGGTAACCACCACCAATGCCATATTATTATCGCAACTTAAACCCCTTTGAACTTCTAAACCATGGGCATTTTCAAAGTGATAGTCACGGCGTTTGCTGCTTTGTCAGCTGTCGATGCTGCAAGTCTGATAAACTCTGTGGACGATAAGGACATTGTCCCAGATTCATACCTTGTTGTTATGAAAGACTCTGTCTCGCCCATTGATTTTGATTCCCATGTAGCCTGGGCTACAGATCTCCATCGAGAGAGTATTAGCAAGCGGGGATCCGAAAGCCTTGATGGCTTCAAGCACTCATATAAGATCAATGGATGGCATGCGTATAGTGGCTCGTTCCACCGCGAGACGCTTAATGAAATCCTTCGAAACGACAAGGTGAGTGAAGTACACCACGCACACGAAATTGGGAAGACTATATTAACAAGGTGTGTGACACAGGTCGACTTTGTTGAGCACGATCGCTACGTTCATATAGATGGTTTTATCACTCAACAAAACGCACCATCCTGGGGACTCGGGAGGGTCTCCCACCGCCAGAATGGCACTAGGGATTATGTTTACGATGAAACTGCTGGAAATGGCATCACCTTCTATGGAGTCGACACCGGAATTGATATCCGCCATCCTGACTTTGGTGGTCGTGCTGTCTGGGGTGTCAACGTTGTCAATGGGACCGGAGACAACGATCGTCATGGTCATGGGACCCATACTGCTGCCACCGCGACTGGAACTACCTACGGTCTTGCTAAGAAGGCCAAAGTTGTGGCCGTGAAGGCTCTCAACGACCACGGCGCCGGGCTGTGGAGCAACATCATGAAAGCTCTCGAGTGGTGTGTCAATGATGCCCGGGAGAAAAACATACTTGGAAAGGCAGTGTTGAATTTGTCCATCAGCGGTGGGAAGGTTGTAGCAGCAAACCAGGCTATTACCAACACTGCAAAGGCCGGAATATTTGTTTCTGTGGCTGCCGGAAATGATAACGTACGTCACAACCAACGATTCATACCTCTAGCTGTTTCCAGTGTACTAAGTTTCTACTGCAAGATGCTACAAACAAAAGCCCGGCCTCCGCTGAAGGGGTATGCTGTGCTGCCGCCACCACTATCAGAGACGCAAAGGCCAATTTCTCCAACTATGGATCAGTCGGTAAATTTTCCCTTTGAAATTAGGGTAGCCCCAGAATCTAACAGTTGATACAGTTGATATTTACGCACCCGGTCAAGGGATAACCTCCGCTACACCTAACAACTCGACCGGAGTCATGTCTGGGACGTCTATGGCTGCTCCCCATGTTGGTGGTGTTGGAGCCACTCTCATGGCTTCTAAGGGCATTGCTCCAGCCGCCGTCTGTGCTGAGCTTGTCAAGATGGCATCCGGCCCTGTTCAGAACCCAGGAAGCAACACTACCAACAAGCTTCTCTACAATGGCAGTGGCAAGTAGGGAGTATTTCTCACCATGTTAGATCTTAAGCCAGCCACGCCCGCTATGAATTACTATTGGAAATTGATGAATACACGATGCCAGGTAATTGGCTTATCGAATATTTGTATAAGTCAATAAGAGAGCTTCTTTATCCGTTAAATAGCCATGCTATGCATCCTTCACCAAAAGTGGCTATAAATCCTCCTTTGCAGAAGTTAGCTACAATCGTAGCCATTGAATTTCCGTAGTCATGCAGAATGAAGCACGGAGACATGACCTATAAAAACAGGCAACATTTACTCAAGTCAGGTACTCTTCTGCTCTTCCTTGCTACATTTCTCTTCCACGAGCTACTCATGACCAGATTTCGAAAATATACCAAGCTACCGTTATCAAGGGCGAAGCACAACCGAGCTACAGAAACAACCTGCCTTTTCAGCAAACGCCTTCTCCAAAGAAGCGGCACCCATCTCGCCAAATACCCAACACCCAATAAATAGCGTCTTCTACAGATATGTGCACCGTACTACTAAGAGTCTATAATGGATGCGGTCATTGCCACCCCATGACCCAAGAAGGGTGTGGAAAAGGGAGATGCACGGGGAAGAATTTGAAGACCAGTATAGCAGTCCGCCTTGTTGGTTTATGCCCGCTCTGTAAAACATGGACGAAGTACCACCCGCCAAATCGGTTTTTGAATTAAAGCAGGGGGTCAAGTATCACACAAGACCCGGAATTTAGGAAAGTTCTGGAAACATTATACTCTTCCATGAACCAGTACAAAATCCAACAATAAATGTCTTATTAATTATATTGTAGACCTAAAATTTCTACAGCCTTGCTGCAAAGTCTCTGGGGCGCTGAGTCGACTGCCTCCTTGCCATTTTATCATCAAAGTCGAATGGAGTGAGTCTGGCATTAGTGACTTAACAATATAGGCTGGGTATCGTTGCATTATTAAATTGATATGAAATCTTCAATATAACTACTAGAAGTTAACGTACCCTAACAATTCACTTTAAGTTCGAAAAGCGTTAACATTTTTTAGCAACATGCTGCATTCATACCTCAGTCATGCGCAAAATTATCCCCCTCTTGACTTGGATATCTTTGGCAAACTGTGCAATAAGGGGTATATATCTTAGCCACAATCTTGCCATCCTTGAAGTAAACCTCAAGGGAAGTGGGTAGCCTAAGGCGTAAAACGAATATAGCTACCACTTGTCCAAAATGCGATGTATCTTCTAGAGGTCAAGGAGACGCTTTGAGCGCAAGTTCAGTCAGGATGTTGTGATTTTCCGCTTCGTCTCTCTTGAGATCGTAGGAACCCCCGGTGTTCTCTGTGGGATAGTCCTGTAATGCCTGTCCATGTGGAACTAAGTAATAGAAACGCAGACATGACCCTATGGCAGCAATGCCGTAGAGGGTTTCCTCATCTCCCTGTTCTGTACGAACTAATTCCAAGTACTCCGTAAGCCGTTTAGTGATGTCAGCCCATGTAGCTGCATCGGCCTCGCGTCCATTTTTCTTATCCTCTAGAAGAACTATTTTCGTGGGGAAGGTGTCCCTCGTGCCACTCCTGACGCATAGAATAGTTATACCATCGCGGTTCGTGATGGCTCCTGACAGTGGTCGCTGTTCTAACTCTATTCCGTAGAGTTTATCCTGCGTGAAATATAGAGATAGAGCGTTGGCCCAGAAATGGTTTGCTGCTGATTCAGTCTGCCCAGCCTTCTCGAGCTCTGAAAAGTAAAACTGAAGCACCGGGTTGCTCAAATACTATGAAGAAGTCAGTGAAATGAGTCTAACGTAGTTGGGGTACTCGCTACTAACGTAGGACATCTTGAAGCAAGAGGGGTATTGATAATATTCCTGTTCATTTGCATCAGCTTCAACAAGACGTCCACGATGCACACCCTCTATGGTTTAGTTAAGCAGCATCGTCGATTTTAACGGGGTCTTTCTTCAGAGCCAACAATACAGCATGCCTATACCACCAAGTACTGACATTCAGGCCACTTGTTCTTGATAGAAGCCCTACTTCGAAGATTCATCAAAACCACCTGTACCATCGAATATCGACCTTTGTATTCAATATTCCAGATTGATCGTCATGGTCTTCCAGCGCATATCCTTGCTAGTGTGTCCTCTGTTCCATGAACGCACCCTGGTAGACTATCTTGGAAAAGTCAGATGGCAAGACGAAGAGACAGGATACTTGGAGTCAGACGGCGAAACTTGTGACTAGGGATAAGAAGAGAATAAAAGAGAAGTCACCTTATAGAAATGCGGAAGCTATCATGGAATCAATCTTTCCAGGCATGACAGGTTCTGTAGTAAATAAACGTCTATCCCCGGATACGTATATTCAGTAGACGGCGGTAGATAGAGAAACCGACAGCACTTACATCCGTTTCTTATCCATATACTCCGTACTTCGTAGATATCAATGCTGTCATCGAATTTCTTCTGCAGCTTGCACTTTGCCCTGCTCACGTGCCCACCAAGAGCTGTAGAAGAAGAAAAGAAAGAAAAACACACAAGTGGCCATCCCTTCATCAAAGTTGATAGATCATATATTATTCTCCTTACTTTCTTCCCGGCCAATTGGCAGCGGAAAAGATGCCCAATCTTCAACCTAAAAGCTACACGGTCTCTACGAGGCCTGAGGTCCGAATTTTTGAACCGAGGTTGGCCCGAAGAGCCTCCATCAAAGCCGGGTTAGCTCAATCGGTAGAGCGTGTGGCTCTTATAAGATGGCGAGCAATCAGCTTAACCATCGAGATCACCTCAAGGCTGCGAGTTCGAGCCTCGCATTCGGCTTTCGCTTTTTGTCGTTTTTTTTGGCCATATTGTTCAGTTCAGTGCGTAACTTTGGTGCTAGTTTGCGGGACGACAGGCATAGTCCATGTCCGAGGTGGAGAAGCGATATCCGAAACAAAGTGATAAGAGTAGATAACGTCATTCATTCATTGATTGATTGATTTTTGTTTCGTTGAGAGAAAGAGAATAAAAGGCGAAAGGGAAGATCGATTTTGAATTAAAAGGAAATAGATAAGGAGAAAGAAAAGAAACCGTCCGTACGGAGTATGAAAGTAAAGAATGAAGGAGGAAGAAAAGATGGGAAAAATCGCTGACGTGGATAGGGAGAAGATGACAGCTTCAAAAGGTTAATTTTATCCTATTTTTGGGATAAGGAAGGGGGCGTTCGTTAGCGCCTGGTCTGATCTGGGTGCAAGGAAGAAGCGCAAACAGGGGGCAACCAGCTGGTCGGTCAAATAATAAGGATATATCAAGGTACGAGACGAAAAAAACAAAAGCGCCTAGAACACCAAACAATAAAGAAATCCCAAGCAGGCTAGCCATTGTCAACAAAAAGCAGGAGCAAAAAATAAAAACAATAAAAAAAAAGGTACTCTGGAAATGGGGAGTACACGGGAAGATGCAACGGAAAGGGTCCAATAATGTGAAGGGTACGGAGTAAATGGGACGCATAAGAAAAACTTCATACTTCATGCAGTAGATACGAGCGATTTGGAATGGTTGGGGGATTTGGTGAGAAGGGAGGGGAGTTTGTGAAGTTGGCAGGTAAGCCACAGAGAAGAGGCGAGAGGAACCGCCACAGATAAGGAGATGGACTGTCTCCCATCAGCCATTCTCCATTCAAGCACGGAGTACGTAGTAATCATGCAGTTATATAAGCTTGGACGGAGGGAGCGCAGATCGACGCCCATCTGATGTTTGGGCAACAACGGAACCGGCCCAAATCACAACGGCGGGTGATCGATCGTTTGGTTAAGGTAGGGGCAAGATTATCGAAATTCGACAGCAGCGCAGCATCCGTAATTTTCGACTGGCTTGAGCTCGAGTTGTTGGTACCTAGGTCAAAAAAAGTAAAAAAAGTAAAAAGGTTAGGGCTGGCGTTCTTGATAGAAAGTCGGGCATCACAACATGGCTTGGAACGGCGGTGAGACCTACTTTTCGCTCTTTGCATGGAAGTAAATGCCACTGATGGTTCCTTGCACCTGGTTGAAGCAGATGTAGTAGAATCCCTCGAAGCTAGCTCCGGAAATAGTCTTCACGCGGTGGTCTGGGACGAGGAAAGCTTCCTTCCAGCGCATGAAAATGTTCTCTCGCTGTGCGTAGTCCTTGTAGGTAAAGTCTGGTTTTTTGGCGAGTTTGGCTAGGGGCCGCCAGGCTGGGAATCGAGACCAGTGGTGCATGTCGGTCTTTTCTGTAGCGCCCCAGTCTTCGTGGCGGGTCTGAAAGGTGTGTTTGGTGCCGATTATCTCGCCTTCAAAGAACGTTGTCAGGGTAGGGTGGTCTGGGGTCAGGCCTGTAGTAGGTCCAGTGTTAGATGTGAGCAGACAATGTAGAGTGAAGCAGCTAAAGTTATTGCACCTTTTATTTTAAGGTATCCGCAAAGGTAAGACTCGGACATGTCGACGTTCTTTATCTCCACGTCGACCGTGTAAATCTGCTGGTCAGACTGCTGGGTGCCGGTGAATTTGCTGCCACTTCTGAAATATGACGAGGAATGATCTGGTATCAACTAGTGGTAGAGTAACGAACTATTAGCATATATTAACTTGCAATGATCCATTGAGCACTCACTCTGGCCTCGGAGAACTCATAGCTCATGGACCTCCTATGGGAGACCGGCGTATCGAGGTGAGTGACGGGAGTAGGAGGATCCCGCTGCTCGTCCTTGATCTCAGTGGCAGCCGAAACGCTCGTAGACGGACTCATTGGCTCGTCGGTCTCATCGTACTCGTCGGTAGTGGTCGACTCAGACGCCGGAGACTGAGCTTCCTCGGCAGTGGTCGATGCAGCCGCCATAATCTGAGCTTCACCGGCATTCCCAGCATCCCCAACCGACGTAGAGACAACGTTCTCCCTCTCTAACGCAGCCTGAGCAGCAGAGCTGCCATTATCGACAGCCGAGACGGAGATCGAGTCGGGCACACGAGCCGGCTGCGGAGCTTCTTCCTCGGCGGCATTCTCCCTCCCTAGCGAAGATTGGGCCGCAGAGCTGTCATTATCGGCGGGAGCTGCGATTCGGCCCTCAGCAGACTCGATCCAGGAGGTTATCCTGTCTGGCTCGGGCGGACAGGTCGGTCGTGTGGACGGGGTCGCGTTTGGAGCAGTCGAGGGCAGATGGGGACTGATGTCACTGTGGGTTGGCATGGAGACGACTTCAGCGGCAGCACATTAGACGGAGGAGGATCGATTGAACGGCCGGCGGGTGCAGTCAGGATGCGCAGCGGACGGAGCAGGGCGAGGTATCAGGCGAGGGCGAGGAGTGTAGTGTGTAGTTGTATAGCGATGGAGAGTGTCTTTGAGGGAGCAGAAGTTGTAGGGTACGGGAAGGTTTTGGCAACGCACTTGCAGGGCCAAGGAGGTGACTTCGTGGTCAGAGCAGCGCCACTAGGGCGACAAAGGGGTCATGCGATCGCGGGGAAGCCAGGGTGAATACTGGCGGCAGGGATCGTATTAACGGCTGTCTAGCTACTATATTCAGTGCAGTATACCGAGTATCAGTATATGGAGTATCTACATATACGATCAACAATATGAGTACATAAGATATCCTAGACCCTGCTCCTCTGCTCTAAACCTCAGCTGCTATCCTCTGTCCTCTGCTGTAGCTATCCTGCTGTAGCTCCCTCTGCTGTAGTTAACTCTCGTTAATTCTCTGGTTAAATGGGTTTGATCTAGCGAGCGGTTAATATGCAGAGTTCATGACACCGGAAATGAGGCGAATACCTTGAAATGCAGGGATATTAGAGAAAAGACGAGAGCCTTTAGATCTTGCACCAGATAGTAAAAGACTCGCAGCCCTTCTGGATCCGCAGACTCCGTGACGTCGACGAGAGAGCCAATCTTCGCTGTCTATACAACAGTTAGCCTAGGTAAAGATACACGAAAGAAGCAACCGACCTCGAAGGATATGTGTTCGTTTCCGAGCCGTATCTCCAGCTCCTGTCTCCCGTCCTTGTTCTTCTGTGGCCATTTAGAGTCGTCTTCCCTAGATAGACAAGTTAGACCTGCACGTCAAGAGAACATCCAATGCCGACGTACTTGATGATTTCACTCTCTTTGATGATGCGTTTGATTTCCTGTATCAGCAGCGAGCTGACACACACTGCAATCGCTTAGTCTCTCGTCGTGAGCTGGATATGAAGATATGAGATATGACGTACTCTCTTTGCGGATCAGGGAGTCATTGCGGTAGTTGGAATTGTTAGCATAACGGGCAGACGCGCTGCGGCCGTCCCCGAGTGATCTAAAGTCGAATTCTGGCACCCGGGTAAGCTGATATACGCGCGCATGTAATAGCTAGAGAGTCTCACCTAAAAACTCATGTCCGAACCGCCCAGAGTGTCCCGAGCTGAACGGCCGTCAGCAGCTGAGGAGACCTGGGCAACAGGCAGGGTGTCTTACTAGTATCGCAGGTAGAAGGTCTCGTTATCGCCCGGCATCTTGCTGTCTTCGTCTCGTCCGTCCGCCGTTGTTCGTTCTTCTTCTTCTTCCTCTTCTTCTTCCTGTCGCAAAGTCCAAAAGTCGCGGGCAAAAGTGTCCTGCTTAGTCATCCACACATTTGGCGGGCGTAAGTTGCCAAATACTGGACAGAGTGGAACATTGAATGGACGGAAGACACCATAGACATATCAACTCTCCGCGAGGGCGCTCTCTCTATAGCAACGGCCGACTTGTCCAGGATCCCGCCGCTACGTCGACGACCATCTGCTCTCCGAACGGCCAGGCGAGGCATGCGGACGCCGCTCTGAATCCTGACATCCTGGGCCACTTATCGTAAACCGTCTCCCTCGAACCCCCGTTCCCCTTACATACAGCTCGGAAGACGACCACGACCACGACGCAATGGCTTCCTATATGGATCACTCGTACACCCTGGTGCATCAGGATAACTCTGCCGACCAGCCTACGTTGCAGGAGCTGAAGACGCAGCTGGAGAAGGGCACCGATGAGACTAAGCTGGAGACCATGAGGGTTATCCTCATCATGATGCTGAACGGAGACCCGATGCCACAGCTGCTGATGCACATTATCCGCTTCGTCATGCCGTCTAAATCCAAACCACTCAAGAAACTACTCTACTTCTACTACGAAATCTGTCCCAAACTCGATGCCAATGGCAAGCTGAAGCAGGAGATGATCTTAGTCTGGTATGTTGCATGGAATGCACCGTCCATTTGAAAAAAGATTCACGGGCTAACCAACGGATACTATAGCAACGGCATTCGAAATGACTTGCAACATCCCAACGAGTACATTCGTGGAAACACACTTCGATTCCTCTGCAAACTTAGGGAGCCGGAACTCCTAGAACCCTTGCTCTCGTCAGCACGCCAGTGTCTCCGCTACCGACACGTATACGTACGGAAAAACGCAGTGTGGGCGATTGCCTCGATATTCCAGCACTCTGAATCCTTAATCCCCGACGCCGCAGATCTCCTTTTGGCGTTTTTGGAGACGGAGACTGACCCCACCTGTAAACGCAATGCCTTTGCGGCTCTGCTCACCATCAGCCACGAAAGCGCTTTGGTATATATTAGCTCTACTTTCGACGGAGTAGCCAATGCGGACGAGCTGCTGCAGCTGGTGGAGCTGGAATTTATTAGAAAGGACGCTGTGCAGAATTCCCAAAACAAGGTGGGTTCCATGGATCCAATGCATGGTATAGTTGGCTGACATGTTGGTCTATAGGCGAGATATCTTCGATTGATATTTGATCTTTTGGACGCAAATACGAGCACGGTTGTATATGAGGCAGCAACGTCTCTAACGGCGCTGACGTCAAACCCGGTGGCCGTCAAGGCTGCAGCTGCAAAGCTGATCGAACTATGCATCAAAGAGGCGGACAACAATGTGAAACTCATTGTTCTAGAACGTGTTCACCAGCTAATGAAGCGCAACGAGGGAGTTCTAGCCGACTTGACGATGGAGATCCTTCGTGTTCTCTCGAGTCCCGACATAGATGTGCGGCGCAAGGCGTTATACATTGCTCTTGAGATGGTCTCCAGCAAGAACGTCGAGGAAATCGTTCTCTTACTCAAAAAGGAGCTCGCCAAGACTGTTGACGAACAGTATGAGAAGGTAATACTCCTTCAGAAGACTTTAGCAGCGATAAGTAGCTAATGGTTTGTCACAGAACAACGAATACCGACAATTGCTTATCCAGTCCATCCATCAATGCGCTATTAAATTCTCCGAAATAGCTGCCAGTGTCGTGGATTTGCTCATGGACTTCATTGCTGATTTCAACAACAACTCTGCCGTTGACGTGATAAGCTTCGTAAAGGAAGTTGTTGAAAAGTTCCCCAAACTCAGACCATCTATTGTCGAGCGACTGGTCTCTACCCTCGACGAGGTACGCGCTGGCAAGGTATACCGCGGTGTCCTGTGGGTTGTAGGTGAATACTCTCTCGAAGCAAATGATATCCGAGAGGCCTGGAAGCGCATCCGAGCAAGTTTAGGAGAAATTCCTATCCTCGCATCGGAACAGCGTCTGCTGGACGAAGGCCCCGACGCCGGAACTGGCCAGGACTCTGTCAATGGACACGCCAAGTCGACAACGGGACCCAAGGTTTTGGCCGACGGTACATATGCACAGGAATCCGCGCTGACCAGCGAGTCGGCAGCTGCAGCAAAACTAGCGGCTGTCAAGGCCGCGCAGAAACCACCATTGAGACAACTCATTCTAGATGGAGATTACTATCTCGCAACAGTCCTTTCCTCGACACTCACAAAGCTTGTCATGCGCCATTCCGAGCTCTCGCAAGATGTTGCTCGCACCAATGCCCTACGCGCCGAAGCTATGTTGATCATGATTTCCATTATCCGTGTTGGCCAGTCACATTTTGCCAAGGCCTCCATTGATGAAGATTCAGTTGACAGAATCATGTCGTGTGTACGATCGTTAGCTGAATCCGCTCAACGGAAGGAACTTGAGGCTACGTTCCTCGAAGACACGAGACAGGCGTTCCGCGCTATGGTTCAGGTAGACGAGAGAAAACGAGCTGATAAAGAAGCGGTTGAGAAGGCGAAGACGGCCGTTCAGGTGGACGATGCCATCCCGATTCGGCAGCTGGCGAAGAGATCAGGCGAAGAGGGTGCAGAGGAGATTGAATTGGACCTTGCCAAAGCCACGGGTGGTGATGCAACTCTTGAAGATCTATCCTCCAAGCTTAGCAGGGTTGTCCAGCTTACCGGATATTCTGATTCGGTTTATGCAGAGGCATATGTCAAGGTGCATCAATTCGATATTGTCCTTGATGTCCTGCTCGTCAACCAAACGACCGATACCCTCCAGAACCTCTCCGTCGAATTCGCTACACTAGGTGATCTCAAGGTCGTCGAGCGACCTACCACACAGAACCTTGGACCTCACGACTTCCTAAACGTCCAAGCCACAATCAAGGTCTCTTCTACCGATACCGGGGTCATATTCGGCAACGTCATCTACGACGGGTCAAGCTCGGCAGAGACACACGTGGTGATTCTCAACGATATCAAAGCTGATATCATGGACTACATACAACCAGCTCACTGCACGGAAACACAGTTCAGGGCCATGTGGACCGAGTTTGAGTGGGAGAATAAGGTTAACATCCATTCAAAGGCCAAGAGCCTGAGGGCCTTCCTGCAACAACTCATGGATCGCACCAACATGAGCTGTCTCACCCCGGAAGCTTCACTTGAAGGAGACTGCCAATTCCTTAGCGCTAACTTATATGCAAGGAGCGTGTTCGGTAAGTTACTAAGATCGTGGTTCTTTTCTATATTACTTTACTTGAAGTGCACTACTAACCGCTGCTCTCTAGGCGAGGATGCTCTTGCAAACTTGAGCATTGAGAAAGAAGGCGACGACGGCCCCATCACAGGCTTCATGCGGATAAGAAGCCGGTCTCAAGGATTGGCGCTTAGTTTGGGTTCTCTTAAGGGCATAAAGGCCAACTCCGTTTAATCATGATAATCTGTTATTTGATGTTGATGAAAGGTAGATGTTCTAGTCATGGGAGCTTTCGCTCTCCTTATTCTTTACTCGCCCTACTCCTGTTCTTGACCAGTTTCACTGTGCATGGTAATGAATTTTCTATTCGATCTCATCGCTCTTCCCTGCGGTCTCCTTGTCCTTGCACTGTATGAACCCAGACAATAGGTTTTCTTAGGCTGGCTAAAAGCATGGGATTAAGTAATTATGTAACGCACGATCAATCTTCTTCTTCCATGGATGTCTTCCGTAGCTGGTACACATTAGAGTGCTATGATATATTCTCTTACTTATTCACTTATTGTAGTCGTCTCATGTTGAAATTAATATAACATTTAAATAATCATTATACAGGCACTTTGAGCCTGCTTCCTAGACATGCAATTCTATCCTTGGTAATAATCGGTTTTTATTAACCCCCAGACCCCCTGAAGAGACAGGCATTCTCCAGGTTTCACTTGGTCTTCAGCGAATGTTGCTTCCTCTTGTTCACACTCCCACTTTCTCGGTCGGTTGCTAGAGGTGGCCACTTAGATCCGTCAACGGCGTCCACGAAGTAAGTTCTGTATTCCAAATTCATGATACGCCATTGTCTGCGGCGAAGGGTATTGAAATTCGGATGAAAATCTGCGAGGCTCACGCCGTCATGGAAAAAGTTACTCGTATACTTCTGATATCAAACCCCTCTTCTGATCCTGGCACATTCACTTTTATCTGAATTATACCCTGGTCCTAGACGGCGACCCCGATGGTCTAGATGGCGCCCCTGGCGCTGGACTGTCGATAAGTTTTGAATAAGGGCCTGGGGCGTGTCGGTCGGAAGTAGATGCCATCTCATAACTGACTTCAAATTCCGTCCTGTGTATGATGTCCTCCTTTGAGTCACTGTCGATCAAAGCCCTGTCCTTATGAGCATCGGCTCGGCTGGAAACGACGACTGACGCCGAATGTCCGTGTGCGTGATGGTAGGTGGAGGGCCGTATTCGAGAGGTAAATAGGGATTTGTAGGACGCAAAACATGACACCATCACTGAAATAGTGGCCTCCATTGCACTCCAGAATAAGAGCCAGGATAGAGGCGGTTGTTTCGATTTACCATCAGCTTCGATGGAGCGTAGAATCGATATAATAACAACTGCGAGCCCGAGCATGAAGAGGCCAATAAGACCTAACTTTTGTGGCATGGGAAGAGAAGATCTGAGGACAAAAGCGACAGGGAGGGACATGACTTAACGTTCGAGGTTAGCTCTATCATATATAGTGATATCAGTTGAGAATTGACTTACTCAAAACATCCGTAAGTATGTCAAAAACAGTGCTTACATATATATCAACCGTAGTTAATCTAACACTTTTAGGAGAAAGGCAGGCAACTATCGGGTGTGTGTCAGTCAAGAAGTAGGATAAGAATGCTCGTGAGGGAAGATATTTTTAACGTACTAGAAGTTAGTTCTGGACAGGCGACTGGAGGGAGGATGATTGAGAGTAAGAATCCAATCACTGTAATGCCGATGACAAATCTCCAGGCCTTTCGGAATAAAGGTAGGCTGCGGAACAGCCGCCAAAGCAAGGCAAGCAAACTGACTTTGACCGAATAGATGCAAAATCGGAAGAAGAAGTTACTGGTAAGAACCAGCTTCAACAGATGGTCGGATTTTTCGAGGAGAGTGGGTTCAAATAGGCCTAGGCCGCCGTCGCCATTCTTTTCATACAGACCAAGCAGTAAGTAGACCGTAGGCAGAGCCACGGTGGCTACAACATTATGGCATAGAAGGAATATAAAGGCAAAACCTGCAAGTATATCATCCCAAAATAGTTGTCCATGGAGGCGAAGTCGAATTACAAAGCGGCTAACAAGTAGCAGTGTAGTAACAGCAAATAACATCCAGACAGATATCTACAAAACGAGTTTAGTATTCCGTTTAAATAGCATATTAAAAAAAAAAGAGATATCTCTCCGGGAGTTGGGTGAACCAAACATACCACCAATGCGGGACGGCTGATTTTCCGCGCGAGAACCAACTGGTCCTCAGCAGCCATGACGAAGAGACTCTGATAACTGCGGGAAACTCGCGTGCCAACAATTCTAACAGCGCATTTTGAATTCGGCGACGATGGCTTTCACGAGCCTGGCAAGGTGAAAGAAGTCGAGAGCTATATAGAACGGTGGGGATCGAGATCATGATTGAGATTTCGGGGAACCCGGTCAATATAACCGAGAGTTGAGATGCTACATTGTTGCTGGCGGGCATCGGTCATGCATTCATATCAGGCTAATCAAAGTCCAGCCCTGGCGGACGAACACAGGGATATTGCTTGGAGCGGGTTGCAAGATGCGATTCGAATCTTGAATCTCGATGGCCAGGGGCAGACACATGGGTGGGTATCCACTGCTACAGTTACAGAACGAACTATCCTCTCGCCTCGAAGTGATCTTGAGCGCGCATCCCGGCATCGCCGAAGTCATTGGTCGAATAAGGTATCTCGCCACGAGGTGATATAACGGCCATGTACGTGATATCTGACGGAAGCAGACTAGGCTTTTTGCCCGGTCCTGGAATGTCATCCCCAAACTTGAGACATGACGGGGTCCTCCGTACACAGTTACATCGAGAGTCCATGCTTCGGAGAAACACTGTATGCGGAGCATGATATAACCGAGCTTTCTCCCCCATATCACTACTAGAACGACTTCTAGTACTTCTACAGGAAGATAGGCTGCTTATAACTGCATCGTCGTCGTTATAGCGATATCCAGCTCCCGATGTCGTTTTACGTAAAAAGTCGACGTCGTTTTTCTTTCCTCTGTCGCTTAAACATTAGCCGCATTATGTAATCACGGCCGGTATTACGCATATCCCTGCGAATTATATTAACAACTCCACGACCAACAACAAGACGGAGGAGTGGAAGAACACCGACTGGCTATGCTGGTGGCTGGCAGTCTACTAGCTATACGGAATAGTAGACACGATGCGGCCTCGTTGACAATACCCTACAGACTCTCCTGTAGAGCCCTCGTATGGACCCTGGAGGACCGGCGTTGAGTGAATGCAGAGTGATCGAACCCGGAAAGTGACTGGAAGATATATGTTAATGCATCTTGGAGCACTGCAAGTATGCTACTTCGCCGCTCTATCCGACCTTTATCTTTCTTCATCCCCTGCGTCGGCTCTCCGGGAATCCCCTATCCCTTGCAGGCTCCCATTATCCCCGCCTCAGGGGTCAGCTCAGCCCTATGACGATCACCAATACCTCGGGATTCGATGCCATGCAAGACGAAGGCTAACTCCTCCCGATAACCTCTCGATAACCTCCTCTCAGATGGAGGATATGTTTGTTGTCAGGTTTCCAGCCGGTATAAGGACGATACTGCTGTCTTGAAAGGATGTCTCATCGTGAATATCTGAATATTGACGCTTCCTCCTTAAGCAGTGCATCGAAAAGCGAAAATAACTAGATAATTCTTTACTCTGCTGGCAGGGCTAATCTTTGGTTCGATTCAGAGACGAGAAACCACCCAGCTATCCAGCTCTTAGCACACGTCAGTCTCTAGCTGTTTGATGAAATTGCGATATACTTGATCAAACGATGAGCGACTTCTTCGAAGGCCTCTCGGTCAACCAGGCTTTGGTTGTGAAGCCGGTTTCCACGAACCTACGTCCCAACTTGAACAGAGTATCGAGGACTGGGCTGATGGCCAACCACTAGTTCAAGCGCATGTCCAGTTACGTTCAGCGGATACCTTGAATTTCTCTGGAGTTGGAATTTCAATAATGGGGGCAAGCTAAGGCATACAAATGACGATGACGTCTCAAAATCTCGCCTTTATACAAGATCAGCCTTCGCCAGGCCTTCGGGCTAAGGGCTTGCAGATCCAGAGCAGTAAGTCCAAAAGTTTACGCTAGGAGAGTGGGGAGGAAGTCCTTGCACTGGTGAGAATATATTGTGAGTACAACTACACCTAGCATACAGAGCAGAGGCCGTTGTCAAAAGGCTGGTATTCTATCCCATTTCCAAAGGACGAGCCTAAGGAGAATGCCAGGGGTAGATCCAAGGACAGGCCTTTGGATGGGTTCAAGGGGGATAAAAGAAGGCCAATTAGGATGCCCCTTTACCAGCTCTTTGATTAAATTTAGGGGCTCTAAAGGACATTGGGCAAGGACCTCTATACCTTTCGACCCAACGGTCCCGCCTCTACTAACACGATACTTTGCGCTAGAAGTTCTACGGGTCATTCAAGACCGTTATCCCGCTGCGCGGATTGGAGTTTGGCGCAGCTGAGTTGATCGACGTTTCAGACAAGTCGCAAGTCGCAACGCGAGAAGCTGGATATTGATTGGGGAAATGAAGCGAGTTGGTTAGAGCAGAGCTAGCGTTTGAACGTTAGTTCAGTACGGAGCACTGCGACACCAATAGAAAGCATCTCTCGAAACACATGAAGAGAGAAAGGGTAGGGTGGTCCTTGACGTTTTCAGTGAGAGTTGTATACGTATAGGGTTGTTCAATGCACAACATTGGGCCACTCTGGTGATGTCGGTATAGTCCAACGGAGGTCAACTCTTATGATCCAACAGAGATCAACTCTTATCGTTATAATTATATATAGAAGCGCACATATTATTCTCTTATTTTTCATCCATGGATCGAATAGTAACTATCATGTGACGCCGGGTACCAACTTCTTCATCGTTTCTCCCAGAACAAAACAAACACAGCTTCATTATATACAGTGGTCTAGCTGTATATCCTCCGACTGCGATCGCCAGCTCCGATAGCATGTAACTATCGTGCAAGTTGGACAGATCTAACAGAAGACAGCTTGCATCGTGTCTCATGCGCGTCCCTGTCAACCTCGGCAGATGATCTATAAACATCTGCTGATGATCTATAAACATCTGTTGATGATCGCATCGTGATCCCGCAGACCAACCACTCTTCCTCCATACATACTCCATACATATACAGACTCCACGGAGCTTCGGTCCGCTTTATAGAAGGCTGGAGCAGCCATTGAACCGTCCACGGCGCCTCCCACGCTTCCTACGCTCTGTTCGCGTTCCTCTGCCGGACGCTCGGCATGCGCCAAGTTGAACATCTCAAAGCTTAAGCCATGACGTTCAGCCGCTTCTTCTCGAGCTCTGCCGACGATGGTCGAGGAGAAGACGCAGAGATGCAGGCTCCCAGGGACGGAACCGCGGTTTTGCCCGTCGGGGTGAATGCTTCGTTAACATTGGCGGCCGAATCTCTCATTGTCCAAGGTAAGGGATAACCCGGTCTCTTATGCCGCTTCCCTCCACTGCCATATAATTGCTATATATAAAAATTTTTCCTCTCTTTGAAATTTACCGGTTTAATAACTTATGGCGTGGCTGCTTTGTCCTGTGAAGACGACGGTCATAATAATAAATCTAGTCGAAGTTGCTGCGGTCTGATATCTACTCCACGTATGAACTGAACCTCGCTCCTCCCCCTTCCGCGTCCTCCGTTGGGCGGGAAAAACGCGTCTCCCATGGCGTGCAGACAAGCTATGGCAGACAGGCCGTTTCTCTACATATGTCTGACATCTCGTCCTTATAGGCGTTGCGCGAACCACACGATCCATTCCCTACTTCAACATCCTCTGGGCGGATATATCGGATAACCACCTCAACATCAAGTACGCCAACCCAAAATCCAAGAACGACGTTGGAGTTGCAACGATTTGCTACACTATCGAACGCACACAGCTTTCAAAGGCCGAAACATGGATTTCCTCTCTATTGGATTTGTCGTACGGAGAAGCACAACGGAACAAGCGGATAAAGGTTCTGGTAAACCCTTTTGGGGGCAAGGGTAGTGCTTCCAAGACATTTTACAAGGAAGTTGAACCAATATTCGAAGCAGCTCGGTGCGAAATTGACACGCAAGTGACGGAATATTCTGGTCACGCCGTTGATATTGCAGAAAAGATCGACGTAGATGCATGGGATGTCATTGCTGCTTGCTCCGGTGACGGGGTAATCTTTGAGATATTCAATGGTCTGGGTAAAAAAGAGAATGCGGGCGAGGCTCTAGCGAAGCTGGCCGTCGCTCACGTCCCCTGCGGCTCGGGGAACGCAATGAGCAGGAATCTCAATGGCACTGCGGGCCCTAGCATGGCTGCGCTTTGTATCATCAAAGGCTTGCGCACGCCTCTCGACCTGGTATCGATCACCCATGGGGAACAACGAACGCTTTCTTTCCTGTCCCAAGCTTTCGGTATCATAGCAGACACAGACCTTGGAACAGAGAATCTGCGGTGGATGGGAGCTGCTCGTTTCACATTCGGCTTCTTGGTCAGGTTACTCGGCAGTAACGTCTATCCGTGCGACGTAGCCCTCAAAGTTGAGATCGACGACAAGAATCGCATCAAAGAACACTACAACGCCATAGTGCAGAACAAGTCCAATGTAGAGCCCCGCGGAGAGATACCTGAATCGGGGGGCCTTCCACCTTTGAAATACGGCCTAGCGACAGACCCTATACCCGAAGATTGGATGCGTATCTCGCATGACAAACTCGGCAATTTTTACTCTGGAAACATGGCCTTCATGGCGCAGGATGCCAATTTCTTCCCTGCATCGCTTCCAAACGATGGGTTCTTGGACGTTATTATGATCCGAGGAGATATAAGTCGAATCACTGCGTTACAGATGCTAGGCGCTTTGGATAACGGGGAGCTCTTCGACATGCCTGATGTACATGCGCTGAAGATATCAGGATTTCGAATAACACCCAGGAGCCAGGATGATGGATATATCAGCATCGATGGCGAGAAAATCCCCTACGAGCCATTCCAGGCCGAGGTTCATAAGGGACTTGGAACAGTGATCTCTCGGTCTGGATTCAAATTTGAAACCGGCAAGGGATCCTAGAGCAATGTCTTCTTCTCTTTTGTTTTGGATCCTTACTTTTTTTCCCTTTCCTCTATGCACATTCATCATTATTACTCGGCTGTTTGTTGTATTTTTTATATACTGCTCCTTTACCCCTCCTGTCCTTTTGTTCAAGGCGCCGTACTGGTCTATTCCTCTACTCTGTGATTTCATTTCCTTTCTTGCTAGACCTGGCGTTCATGGTTCTCGACGGTCGGCGCCAGATTGCCATGGCATTATATATATCACCCTAGCATGAAATGTGCTATCCATTATCTATCCAAATTTCATCTTTGGTCTTTTTTGCCTGTATGGTAATCGAGTATATTATAGTTAGTGAATATCTGGAACAACTCGGGGTTGCTCCGGCTGTTTGCTATTTGTTTTATGCGCACGTAGAGCCGAATCATTGATATTGAATTAAAATTATACGATCAACGTGTACTTGAGAGGAGACTATTAACATACGACAGCCGTAACCTTCCAGGATAAGCCATCATGAAGATATATTTATTTACAAGGAACAGTTTATACAGTATTAAATGAAAAAAATTAAAGATCGACCCGCCAAAGAGAAAAAAAGCTATTTACTTGTGAAATTCCAATAAGGCCAGGAACAGGAATGTAATTTACTACCTCGCTCTCAGGGAGAAAAAAAAGGACAAAAGAGAAATGAAAATAATGAGCTTGCTAGCGTAAGATGGACATGCTTTAAGTTGAGCTTGAGAGTCGGAATATAAGGAAAATGTCGGGTCGGTAAATGAATTCATACAATGTTAGAAAAAAAGAAAAATCCATAGCGATGCGTGTACTCCATAAACAAGGACAATTTCAAAAAGATGACATGAGGCATAAACTGATTAGGCAATTAGAATAAGACGACATTATTAAGGCCATTGGAGGCGATGGTGGATGGGTGAGACTAAGAAATGGGGTGAAATCAAGCACAATTAACAAGTATAAACACAATGGTAGGCAAAAAATGGGGGAAGGGAAGGGAGGAGAAAAAGAAAAGTCCACCTTTGAAATATATTCCCATAATATCGAACAAACTTAAAGAAAATAGGGCCGTATGTATGTATGTATGATGGTCACGGATAGAGATGAGAGGATGTTATAGCTTGAGGTTATCTAGGATCTTCTTCGCCATCTCTCGGTACTGCCACATACCTCCGGACACCTTCTTGAATTGGATACCATGTAGAGAGAAGAGGGGCACCTTGACGATAACGATCTCAAAACGGAGGACGAGGTTTGCGCCAGTGTCCGTTTGGACCTTTGTGGTGGTCTCGCCTACCACACGCTCGCCACCGGCAGTGCTGTCACGAGGCGCAACGTATTCGTCCGACCCTTCAGAGTTGGTGACGAAGCTTTGATCAGGAGCTCGCTGGCTACGGCGTGGCGCTTTGGTGGGCGATGGTTTGTGTTCTTGCGTTTCTTCGGCGGTTGCATGGGCGCGGAGGCCGGCGAAACTGATTCGGCGACGATGGCCAGAAACTGGCCCTTGTCTCTCGGGACTTGGAGGGTTGGCATCAACGACGCGGTTGAGGTCTATGCTTGGGGCGTGACGACAGCTGAAACCTCCCTTTATCTCGACATATTCAACACCAAGCTGTTTGAGAACACGTATGATGTCGGAGCGTATAAATTGTAGTGGTTTGCTGCTGGTAGTAGATACGCTGAACAGGCCCTTGAGATAAACTGGTTTTGACAGGTCTTCGCCGGTGCCTGTCACGGCGTTGGGGCCATCGAGGACCTCTGTATCCGTCTCCTCGGGGACTTGGGCTTCCTTTGCTTCCTCTCGACGAGCGCGGCGGGCTTGAATGCTTTCGCGTCTCGCATGTCCCAACGACTTAGTCCTAGCCTGAGGGGGGTAGGTATTCTTTGGCTCATTTGCTTGCTCGTTGGGTTTCGTCTTTTGGACATGTAGATTAGATTGGTCTGATCCGCTGGCTAGTCCTGGTTCATTTGCTGGCGATGAAAGGTAACCTGAAGGTCCTCTCCTGTTACCTCTTCGGATACGGTTTTCTCCAGAGTTCACACTTGTTGATCTTGCGAGGATATTGTTTGCTCGAGAAGGAGACAGGCCAGAATTAGACCCATGCGGGATGTCAGGATACTGAGAGTGGCTGCCACTAGGATGGAGGTTGCCTGGGGCTGCCTCTCCACGTCTAGACCTTCGTACACTAAAGCTCTTCCTAGGCGCGAGGAGGTCTTCGGCGAGGTGTGCATGCGCAGACGCGGGCTGTTGGACTGGCAGTCTATCTCTCTCTGCCTCACGTCCTCTGTCTCGTGTTCTTCTCGTGCTGAAGCGTCTCAACAAGCCAGCAGCGGCACTCTCCTTCTTTGGCGGAGCAGTTTCAACGGGAGGGGCTACTATGGTTGGCGACACCGCCTGCTGGACGGGCGGCTTAGCCACGGCCAGGTTCTTCACTCCTTCAGTCAAGTCATCGTCGCCGTGCGTTCTAGCTCTTGGGCGAGACCTTCCTCCCGAGTCCTTCTCTCCAGGAACTTCGTACGCATTTTGGTTGGTATACGCAGCTTCTGGCATGGGAAGATCCGGTTGCCTCAGTGAGGTGTCTGCGGGCGCAGGGAGGCCACCAGGATGCAATTGGGGATTTTCTCTATCCTGCTTCTCCTTCACGAGATTGTACACTGAGATGAGCGGGTGGAAACCACTCGAAGGGTCACCGAATGAATGCATCGTTTCAAATGACGGAGAAATGGATAGATTGTCTTTGCTCATGGAGTTGCGACGTTTATAAAAATCGAAAACTCCTCGTCGCTTTTCGTTTAAGGGGTTCGGGTTATGATGTTGCTGTTCTTTTGCGCTGCTTCTGACGGCTTCCTGATACTCGTCAGACTCAACGATCTTGGTGAGCTGCGAAGAGATGAATTCTGGTGGACCAAAATCGAATCCAGTCATCTTCTGGATGACTTCCTGGTCCAGGGGTAGCTTCAGTGGCTCGCGCTGTGGGAGGTAATTCTCCGGCACTCCACTGTATCCCTTTGTCATCCAAGGATGCTGCATGATTTCGGCCAGCGAGGCCCGTTGCTTCGGATCAGTGACCAACATGCGGGAAATGATATGGCGGCAATCTGTAGAACGATAAGTATATTAAAGTGGCGTGAAGAATAGAATAACTAACCTGACGAGAGACCAGGCGGGTATTCGACTACTCCCTTTTTGATTTTCGCGTGAAGCTGCGGCATGCTCTGGTCGTCAAATGGGACCTTACCGCAAACGAGAACGTAAAGGACGATACCAAAACTCCACACGTCAACCTCGGGTCCAGTGTACTGGCGAGCTTGTAGTAGCTCAGGGGCAGCAAAATACAGACTTCCACAGAACGTCTTGAGTTGGCCTTTGGGTGAGAACAGATTGCTGAGGCCGAAGTCGATGATTTTGATATCACCCGTCTTGCTGATGAGAATATTCTCGATTTTGAGATCACGGTGTACGATGTTGTTTCTATGACAGTAGTCAAGAGCGCTTGCGATTTGGCGAGCAAACTTCCGGGCTTGCTTTTCCTTTAACTTGCCATGGGAGATGATGTAGTCGAGCATCTGACCGCCATTCACGTACTCAAACAGCATATACCAGTGGTAGTTTGTGCGAACGACATCTCGCATTCCGCAGACATACGGATGGTTCAAGAGGGTTACGATAGCCGCCTCTCTCGCGGTCCGTATCTCTTTTGAACGATCTGCCCTTTCATTCTCGCGAGTGCTGCGCTGTTCGTCGTTGGTGTGGCGAGGAATGATCTTGACGGCAACCTAACGATCGAGCGTATTAGAAATTTGTTTTAAAAGAGTAGAAGTAGATATACAAGGTAAAGAACGTACCTGTTCTCCAGTTTCAAGGTTTTTTGCTAGCTTGACTTTCCCCATGCTTCCAGCGCCGATTGTTTTGCCAAGTGCCCACTGTCCTGAAGGCGTAGTGATCGTAGTACGTCTCTTGGGCTGGGCAGCTAGCGAGGCACCATTGGAGGTATGACTATTGCTTGCAGGGGGATGCGACGCGCCATCGACGGCGGCGGAGTTTGAACGGGCCATGTCGACGCTATCACCGTTTGTGGGCCGAGATGACGCGCGACGATGGGTGCGGGAAGGGTCAGGGCGATAAGACGAGGAAACCTCTCGTGCTCTGTCCTTCGAGGAGCTACGACCAGTGGTGCTTGGTCGAGCGGTGGTGGTGGAAGGCTGTGGCTCGTAGTCCCGTCGAGCATTGCTCGCGGTGCGTGTATGGCCGCTTGGTTCCTGGGAATAGGACCTGGAGCCGGTTCGACTATGAGCTTTCTGGTGCGGACGGCCGCTGGTACTCTGTGTCCTCGACGGAGAGCCAGACTCCAGGGGCGGGCTTCGATATGAGGTTGGATTGCGCACGGCGGTAGGCGTAGAGGGGGCCGCGGTGGACATGGTCGAATTGGCCGGCGGGCGTGAAGAGGGGGGATACGAGCAAAGTTGACTTGCACACCGCCCGTCAGTGACAATAGACAATGTCGACTGAGTATTATTATAGACGGAGTTGTCGTAGATGCTCCTCTCGATGGGCTGGTTTTGGGAGGGTCAAGGGCGTGGCGGAGGCCAGGTCAAGACAACGAGACGACGGATGACATTTAGGGAGAGTCCAGCGGCGGATGGCGAGTACAACGCTGAGACGAGAGCCTTGAATATCAACTCCGGCAGTGTCTACGCCGTGGTCGACGTGGGTTGCGGGCGAGACGGTGATGGAGATGTGAAAGATGAAGTTGGCGGAGGTCGAGATAACTGCTCAAAGGCGTTGCTGGGCAGAAGAAGAGGATAAAATGTTTGTTTGTAACGCGGGATTTCAAACCCGCCCCCAGCAAGCAAATAAGGGCTCGAGTCTGCTACGAACGGTCATCTGCTGGGCCTCGTACAGATACAATATATAAAAATGAAAAAGGAGTTCTTCGAAGCTGCCGGCGTCGCGAGGCGCTCAAAGGGAACGGCGAAATCCAAGGTATGCAGAGATACCTATTTTTGTGAGTGGCTGCGGCGGGTTTATATGTACCAGTTGCATAGTCTTTGTTTTATGACCCTGATTCCACGTGACTGGCCCAGCTGCGCAGGCCGCGTGAAGAGATCATGGAGGAGAGAGATGACAGTTAAAGAGTTGAACAGTTAACAGTTAACATTTAAGTGGAAGAAGTTAGCAGTTAGCTGGAGAAACAGGTGACAGCGCCGGTGACAGGCCGCGATGGACGATTGAACGCATGTCGAGACGTGTAAGTGCTGCCCTGGCGATATCACGGCCGAGCTGACCTGCGGTTATACAGCATCTATATCTACACTGGAGACTGGAGACTTAAAGCTAGAGACGACGGTCTGATCTTCTTTGTCTGCAGACACCCCCTTGCCATGGCGTACAAACGGTCTCGCGCCGCGTTCGAGGACGATCACCCCGGATCTCCTTTCATCGTCTATGGCACCCCGTTGCCTGCGGACGACCCTGATGCGCGCGACGATGGCTCATACGTACCGCTCTGGAAGCAAGAAGTAAGGGACGAGAGGGGACGGAAACGCCTTCATGGCGCTTTCACCGGTGGATTCAGCGCTGGGTGAGCTCCAACACATCATACCAAGAGATATAAATATATACCACCCGCCTTGGTCGTCGAACGAGCACTAAATAACCCCCCCGCGAATAGATATTTCAACACGGTAGGGTCAAAGGAAGGATGGACTCCGTCGACTTTTGTTTCGTCTCGCAAAAACAGGGCTACGAAGGAGGGCAAGGAGCAGCAACGGCCCGAAGACTTTATGGACGAAGAGGACCTGAGAGAGGCAGAGGAGGCGAGGGTGCTGCAGACTTCTACTGAGTTCGATGGGATTGGTTCTACGGCTACGGATGCAATGAGAGAGACGGGGCTGATTGATCTGTTCAGCTCGTCTGGTGAGATGGTTGGTGTTCGGCTACTGAAGAAGATGGGCTGGAGGGAAGGTCAAGGGATTGGGCCCAAAGTGAGAAGACGAGCCAAGTTGGATGAACATGATGAAGATGGCGGTGAAACCTATCTCTTCGCCCCCGAAAACACGCCGATGATCCGGTTTGTGGATAAAAATGACCGCAAAGGCATTGGCTTCGAGGGAGAGAACCGATTGGAGCTGCCGACCAAGTCAGATGCTGGTCAGCGTAACGGCATGGCCGCGACGGCGGCCGCTTCTAAACTCTCTATCAACGGCAAGAAACTACTGCAGAAACCCAAGCAGCGGAAACTAGGCGGGTTTGGCGTCGGTGTCCTGAATGACACTGGATCAGATGACGAGGATCCGTACGAGATCGGCCCCAGCATCTCTTACAACAGAGTGATCGAACCTTCTAAGAAAAGCACCAAGGCTAAACGGCTGGAAGCACCGAAGCCGGCAATCAGATCGTCGAATCCCCTGCTCGACACCAAGCCCGTCTTCATATCGAAGAAGGCCACGACCGCCGGACGGGACAGATCGGGGTTCAGAAAGTGCCATGACGGACGCTTCCCGCTGGACGGCTTCATCCTTAGCACACAGATAGATCTCACGCCGAGGAGCAAGCGATACGATCCGCCCAAGGTACCAGAGGGCTGGGTATCTGCCAAAATCCCGGCAGCCCCAGAAGATGGAACTAACCCTATCTCAATAGCTGAGGCTGCAAAGGCGTCTACGTTGGACCCAAAGGCCAGGGCTGCACTGCTAGGCGAGGCTCAGCTTCCTGGGAAATCTGTATTCGACTACATGACCCCGGAGGCTCGTAATAGGATCGCACTGGCAACCGGGCGAACCGACCTCCCACCGGCACTGGGCGAGAAGGCGCCCAAGGGGTTTGAAACATCAGACAACCAAAAGCGAAAGGAGATATGGGATCTGATCCCTCCGCTGGACAAAGAGGCTGCCCTGCAGGCCCTTAATCGCGGAGTCAGTGGATGGATGCCGTACGCAGAAGACGAGAGTAAGAGGGCTCGCTATCGATCCTTTCTCGAGGTTCGAGCCGGCATCGTCACTGATCGGTTGCCGGAGCGTCCACCGGCAGCCTCGACAGACGAATGGGTGACAGAACTGCGCGAGTTCGCTCGTGCCGCCGAAGTGTTTAAACCCATATCAGGCCTGATGGCATCACGCTTTACATCCTCTACGCAGGCAGGCTCCGACGGTTCTGGCACCCCCTTACTGAAGAAGCGCGAGCCCAAACCCGAAGACCCGACAGAATCAGCAGCCAAACTCGGGATGTACGGCCCAATGACTCGCCTCCACCGGCCGTTCGCTCCAGCTCGACTGCTCTGCAAGCGATTCAATGTTCGGGTCCCCGGCAGCGCGCGAGGCGAGAGTTCGAACACGGGTGGGTTGGCCGATATAGCAGGCCTCGAAGCTCCGGTAGAGCCGCCGCCGGAAATTATCTCCCGAGAAACCATGTATCAACTGATGCTGGAGTCAGGGCGCAAAATAGACTCCGTCTCTGGCTCTGGCTCTGGCTCTGGCCCGACTGCGCCGCCGGGTGAGGAATCACAGATCCAGCCAGGGCTTCAGGCATCGGAGCCGGCCGCGGTTGATCCAGAGCGTAACGAGGCGCTCGAGGGTGAGCGGCCCGGCGAAGCGGTGTTCAGAGCTATCTTCGGCAGCGATGATGAGGACTGACCTTGGCTATTCTATCTTCTGTTCTGTCTTCTGTCTCCTGTCTGCTGTCTGTCGTTCGATGTATACTACGTGTGGAGATAATCCTACCGACACCCTAGCGAAACTCTGGATATAATTAGGTTCCCGCGCCGTGAAGATACAGATATATTAATAAACTATCAACTATTGTAATAATACGCGGGATCACGGCATGCTCTGTGCCACCGGGCCCTTCGCCCGAGATCGATATCATCGTCATGCTGCCGGCAAGGGTTGCTACCTGTCGATGCTGGATGTCTATACTGGATGTCTATACTGGATGTCGCCCTCGCCTCCAAGCACATTAGAAGCCTGTAGATAGTATACGAGAGTTAAGGTAGGTCAGATGCATCTTCACTCGCATGATGGCGTGGTTTTCTTCTTCCTGGCCCCTTGTCGAGCCAGCCAACCAGAATACCAACGACAAGCTTAGCTAACTGGCGACTTTCGAGATAGAGAGAAGCTATATTAGTGCATCGCTTTTGCCGGCTGTCAGGGAATATTCGTCACCGTCACCGTCTCCTCCTCCGTTGACCGTCTTCTATCCTTGCTTCCTCTCTCCTACAGGAACCCGCCCCTGAACCCGTATCAACACACAATGAGCAATGGTGAGTAGAGCAGCCCGTTTCTTCAGCCTGTCTGGGCAGACGTAATACTCGGGCCTCTGTCGCATCTCGCTGTGGGGTAATATTCAGATTATTTCAAGCAGATCTTTCATGTCTCCAGCCGCCTTGGACTTTGCTTTGCCTTTTTCTCTATGTTACGGAGGCATATCTGACTGACGGTCCTAGGGGTGCTGCTTCTCTCGAGACTCCAACAGCTCGCACTACCCAGGCTCCACGGCCGGCCAGCACGGCGACTCCTCTCGCCAGATCAACCAGAATCCAGCTGAGCAGTCGACGATAAACCGCGCCCGTTCGCACTCGCCCTCTGGCACATCGACAGCTACCTCGCGGCCCTCGCAGTCGGCCGGCCGTCGTGTTGCTCTCCCGCTAAGCGAACATTTCAACCGGCCGATCCGCCAGCATGTCTGGAAGAGCAAACGCCGCATATGGACTCGGGCGGCCCTGGATAAACAACGACAGGACTTTTTCGATACCCGAGTCGCCGGTCGACCAGAGATATGGGCCGCCTTGTCTACCGCCCTGGCCCTGCTGAGGGAGGGTGATATTTCTACTGCGCAAGGTATCATCGATGCGGCTGGCATCACCGTTCCTACGGGCGATATATGCGAAGGATGCTACGATGAGAGTGGCGCGCTGTACAAGTTTCCGGAAGCAATTGTATCGGATCCTATAAATGTTGCTGATGAGAGTCCTACTGAAGACAGCTTCAAATGCGATATCGGCACCGATATCGATGGCGGGGACGATGAGATGTCTACTTCAAGGATGGTGTTGGGCGTCGATTCATGTGATGACCTACTGGACAAGGAAAAGGAGAGAAGACGTGAAGAGAAGGGGAAACGGAGTGAGAGGGACTACATCAAGGTCACCGCACGGCTGAGTGACCGTGGCGGGCCTGATGTTGTCGTCAGCGTCGGTAGAGAGCAGACGGTCGGTGCCCTCGTTCGAAAGATTCAGGCTGAAGCAGGGGTATGTTGCGCCTCCTCCATATACTTACATTTATGCTAACCCTCTTCTATAGCTTCCCAGCAACAGCCGGATCCAGATCGTATACCTAGGCAAGCTCTTCAAAGAAAGCAATACACTGCTTGCGCAAGGGTGGAAAGAAGGCAACGTCGTCAACGTCTATGTCAGGAGCCACAAGTGAGATAGTCTTGCATTCATACCTGCGAGGCATCATCTTGCTGTCTCCCACATGTGAGACATAGGCCTTGATATCCCCGTCCTATTCGACAGTTAATCCCAGGCGCTTCGTCATTACAACCTTCGGGCCCATCAACAACCTGCCACAAAACACTTTTAATTTTTCTTGTCAGATTTAACGGCGTTACTCGGTGCCATCGTCATCTTCCTCCTTTCTTATCTGGAATACGAGGACCCTTATTTGTCTATTTGCTCGATCATTTGCAGGCAACGGCGTCCCAGGAGTCGCCTTTGCTTAATCTACTCATATCTGCTTTTCAGTATAGCCTTTGTTTTCTACTTTTGTATATAATTCGTTTACAACTACCATTTAATCGCCATTCTACATAATATCTCGTCACATGTTTGGCCTTGTAGGATACCAAACTTATATAATGTTAACGTTGGCGGGGTGATGCAAACATGACAAACAGTGCAAACATGACAAACTTAGCTACGAAAGCGAAAAAAAGTTGCGACAAGATAAAAAGAATCAAACGCCAGCAAATCTTCGCGCAAACAGCACATACCGATTGAACGAGGTTTTTGAGGTCCTCGTCCTCTCCAGGTAGCCGATTTTAAAGCAATCTATTAGCCCTACTCCCTTGCAGTCTGAGTTTGGCGATCGCCATCGCCTCCACCAGCCATGGATATACAACAGACGCCGTTCGTACGGGAGTTGGCATCAAGTGGTAGGCGCTTTCGTGTTGTATTCTTTCTATCTAAACTCTCACTAACATTGATTAATAGACAAAAAGACTCGTGACAAAGCAGTTGAGTCCCTAACGGCCTTCTTAAGGAGTAAACGAGATTTAAAGCTCTTCGATCTTTTGAAAGTATGGAAAGGGCTATTTTACTGTATGTGACGATTCATCCGATACAGTCATATCTGTGTGGCCTAGATCATATGCTCATTCATGGTTGTATGCTAGGTTTCTACCACTCTGATAAACCTCTCACGCAACAAGCTCTCGCCCGCTCCCTTTCATATACCCTGGTTCCCTCCCTACCAGAGAAGATGGTTCTACCATTCCTTCGAGCATTCTGGATAACGATGTCGCGCGACTTCCACTCCCTAGACCGACTACGCTTGGATAAATATCTACTTCTAATAAGATGCTATGTCGGTGTCTCATTCGAATATTTCTTGAAAAGAGGGAAAAGCAAACGCCAGGATAAGACTGGTAACGACGACAAACAAAAGACGAAAAATAAGAGGAAGAGAGCTGAGGCAGACGAGAAGAACGGTACTTCGAATTCGAGGCGCAAAACATCCAGCACAACAGCGGTACAGGTGCAACAAGAGGGTGAATGGTCTGAACTAGAAGCGTACCTCAATATGCTCGAGGACGGTCCATTGAGTCCACTGATCTTCGACTCGGGGTCATCCAATGAAGCAGGCTCCAGCCATGGCCAGGACGAGAACGGAGCATCGATTAAAATGCCAAAGGGTCCGGATGGAATACGCTATCATCTTATGGATATCTGGCTAGACGAACTGGAGAAATATGCTACCGAGCCGGACGAGTCTAATAATGCAGACGACGGGGAATCATCGACAAAGCTAAAGGATGGAGTTCCGATGCAGTTGCTATTACGGCCAATTGAGAGGTTAGAATCAGAAAGCCCAAATAAAACAGTGAGGACTCGGGCGAAAGATACCCTGGCGGACGAGAGGCTGGTTGCATGGGGTGTCAGGGCGCCAGAGAAGGCAGAAGATGATTCTGATGATGGAGACGATGGCGAAGAATGGAATGGTATAGAAGATTGAGATCGTAGCTTGGATAAGGTGTATAGCTACTAAGTATGATAACAAATTTAATTGGTTTGCTCAAGCAATATATTTAGAGCTTGGCAAAATGATAAGTAGCTCTTTTCCATCTATAAAAGCTAACCAGTGGTAAGCACGATGGAAATAGCCAAATACATGGTATTTTTTCCAGAGGTATGTTATGTTTAAGGGCGCGGTCACTAGAAAAGGTGCCCTCTCAATTTACGTTGCTTAAGCATATGATTAACACTAGGTCGCTATTTTAAATTTACGATTTGAGGGTTATTTGCCGTCATTTATGTACTAGGTAGTAACTATATTTCACCGCTTTTTCCCTTTCTTTTTTTTCTTTTTTATTTCTTTTTTCTTTTTTTTTTCTCTTTATTTTCTCCTTTTTTTTAGAGGAGGGGGGGGAGGGGGGATTCGGTAATGGAGAGGTAGCAGTGCTATCACGAATCCTATAATCGAAACTGAAGCCTTTACTATCATAGAGCTGGCCATGAAACCTCTCCGGCTAATCAACTCTAGTATGGAAAAAACAGTGAACTAAAAATCTTGATAGTCTTGCCAAGGCCAGGTAGCCCACATTCCTGGCGCTTACTAGCTCAGCAATAAGCGCTTAACTTCCCGCACCTGCAGAACTTTATATATAGATTGCACAGCTTGAAAGAATGGAACGCTAGGGGTACTATCTGTTCAATGGAGACACCAGTATCAGAGAGGTGGGGGAATCTAGCCTCATATATATTAGTTGCTCGCATGCTAGACTCATACTCGTTGAAACTGGTCTCGTATCTAATATTCGGCATCATACTAATTTCCCGTGTGGATATTCCCCTATGAGTTGCATAAATTCCCGTTTGGCAGTGTTCTTGTTCTACCCGAGGAAATTTTAGATTACAAATTCTCTATACAAAAAGGGTAATGCTTTGGGTACTGATGTTATGGCAAAAAGGTAATAATACCACTATAAAGTTGACTTGATGGTAGGCGATAACATATTAACTAATATACAGGATATAACGGCATCTTAGGCTTTGTATGGCATATCCCCAGTAACAACTCGGGTATATCCCTCAAAAAAGCCCTTATCAATGCTACAGGGGACTGGGTTCCCTCCTAGGACCGGGAAACGGAGGCCCAAAAGACGGTACACATTTCGCGTCGGAAGGGTTACCTGGAACGGGGTATGCGAGGTGACTTCCGGTCGAATACATTTATAACATTCCAACCGAACGACAGCTTGGGTGCTACAGTTTAACATATCAATTATGGCTCTCTCGGGGTATGATTGTAGTATAGAGGAACTCACATAAAGTCACGGCTGCCATAGTACTTTTCGTTTATATTACGGAAGTAGAAACGATGTAAGTTGTTGTCCGTAAGAATCCTTACCAGTTGGCCGAGTGTAATGCGTTGGAGAAGAGGGATATTCATGGTGCATGCTGAGCGGTTAGAAGGGTCAGCGTATGCGACTGGCTTGACACGCAGATCACCGAGCTTGCTAGATCCGCCTCCTGCCGAATGAATGCTGGCAATCTCATAGTCAATCTTGGTAGAAACACGAGCACCGTCATAACCATGGGATGGAGTTACAAAATCGATTTTAAATGCAGCGTGGTTCTTTAGCTTGGCGGTTTCTTGCTGAGTTAAGCTAGAAGAGTCGAATTTCAAAAATTCAATGGCGATAGTACTGCATTCAGGGCTGTAAATTTCCGGAGGTATTGCTTGGAGCCCATAGGTGCCGACACTGAAGCCCTCTTTTGGAACCGTGAATGGAGCCATGTAGAAGAAGTAGGGGCGTGATAACGAAAGCAAAAGGATATTGGGGTAGCCTCGATTGACGCGTTGGGTAGTTTCAAACTTTGAATTATTGTTTTGATTGTTTGGTTGTTGTTACTTGTTGGTTTATGATAGTCTTGATGAAATCTGGGAATTTGGCGAAGATTTATATTCGACGCTGATGGTATATTCCCATTGAATTACTATGGCAATCCCTTTGGATCTTGCTGTCAGCCCACTCTAGGCGCGTAAATCTCAATGCAAAGAATACTAAGTGAAACCATTTGCAAATCTCCTGCCATTGGCGAGCAAGTGACCTATTCACATATTTATGCGGAGTAATGGTCTCGCACAGGAGGTATATGCAAGGACTGGTTAGATGGGAGAGACCCTTATGTCTAGGTATGCACTGTGGATATAATCCGTCGATAACAGGCCAACAGCTTGAAAATGCGGCATATCGTACTCGATACCAATGATATATCGTTAATATATAGATGTTGTTGGTCCGGCGCTTCGAGCTCGAACTTTAAAGCGCGCTAAAAAAAAGCACTTTAGCGCCAGGAGTTAATGACTAAGAAGTGAACGTAGCGCTGGCCGAAACAGGCGATGGAGGAGCCCTGGTAGCTATTCAAAGAATACCGGCTATAGCTATAGAGCATTCTCTATACTCTACCATCCGTTTCAGGGCCAATAACTCTTAGCTTGCCGTCTATATTTAGCTATATTTCGGCTTTCATGTTCTTAACTAAGAATGGCCTAAACTAGATAACTAATGACTAAGCTCTCTTTTCGACTTGTCCGCACTAAAACGCGGGCGACTTCGGCCTATAGCATCATTGATTTATTATGCTAGCGGGTACTATCTTAAGTCACTTCATCCTCTTGACGTCCTTATTCTTCTAAATTGTCATCAGATTCATTCAGAAGCCTGTTGAACTCTTTGATATATTGATATCGCTCACATGTCCTCCTCTGCGTCAGAACCACCCACCCTAACCATGGAGTATCGAGGCGTGGAACCACCCTCGGGCACCACCCTCGGGCACCCATCTGCCAACAGCCGCTGAGATATTAGAACTCTGCGCCGGACAGAAACGCAATGAGCTAAGAGGTCTACCCTATCCATCTGAAGCGCCAGTACTTTGGATTAAATACGGATGCGGAGTCTACTGGAGCGAAGTGTCTGCTCAGTCTACGGCGCATCGTGAGCTTCAGAAGTTGGGGTCACCCGTCAGAGCCCCTGCAGTCTTCTATGCCTTTCAGGCTAATTACCAGACCTACATTGTCATGGAATATATACCAGGAAAGTCTGGGACCCAATTACTAGAGGCTACCTCGGAGCCGACAGAGAGGGAGGCCGTCTATCGGCAGATGGCCTTGGGCATACAGGAGCTCCTACGGATCCCCATTCCACCAAACCCGCGCCCAACAGCTATTGATGGAGGGTTGATCCGACATATCATTTTTGAGCAACAAGAAGCTCCGCGACCCTACCAGTCGGTTGACCAGCTTGAGCAACATTTCAACTTGGTATGTAACGCGGTGTATAAATTAAACGGATATATCTAATAGACTCTTTATAGTTTTTACAATGGACAAAACGTGAGCCTAAGATACTAGGGTTATCGCGCGAGCCGATGGTCTTCTGCCACTCAGATGCGTGGCCTGGGAACTTTATAATTAATAAACAGGGCCATGTAACCGTCGTCGACTTTTCGGAAGTAAGTATTCTTCCATCCAGCTTCGCCAAATACGCAATCACGCCTTCGGTTAAAGACCACGAGTACAGCTTGTTGCCCTGGATTGATGTACCGAGTACCGATGGGGTCGATAATACTAGGGCACTTTTCGCTGCTACTAACCCAATGATTATGGGCGCAGGTTCATTTGCAAAGGCGGGCAAGCGAATACCAGGCTATGACAGAATTCCGTCCCCGATCCCCCCAGTATCTTAGTTACTTCTTTTTGCTACTCTTTTTTTGTATAATTCGAAGATCCCCATATTTTTTTTTTCCCTTACCCTAGCATCGGTCGTTGGAAAGCGCAAGTTTTCTAGAGGGGGCGGAGATATATACGTCACTCACAATTTAGATGTCACAGATGCATATACTATAAAATCTAAGATACCCAAATGGCGACAGAAATCCAGTTGTTAAAGTGAGAGGTGTAGCGCAATACTTGATGGTGTTTCCAAATTCTTCACCTCTATCTGACTCTTCGGCTATATTTCTTGACACTGTATGGATAATATATAATAAAAATTTTACTTGAACTTTTGATTTTGCTATCTCAGTGACTCAGCCTATCGGGTTACCTATTATTTGTGTCGGTTCCATTATGCCAGCTCATAGCATACTAATACATGATGCGTATTACAACCAACCAGCTGATCCAGCTCTGGCCAGTGAACGCTCTACAACATTCGAGCCTCGAGGCGACTTGACGTCTCTCGTGGCACAAGAGATAGTAATTAGCAAATATTAGTTAATTTAATATTATTTTGTTCAAATATAGCTATTAATTAAAACAGCTAGCAGAGTAACAGAGCGAATATTGAAAATACTAGTAAATAAAATATATATAACCTACTTAATTATTTATTAATTCTTAATCCGAATCTAAATCATTAAATAGTTAGTCATTTAGTCTCTAATTTAATATTTATATACAAAACTAAGTCTTTAATTTCTAGAGTTGAAATAGATATTTTATTACTTAGATACACAATATACCACGATAGACGAGGCGAAAAATTTACGATACATCGGTTCATGGGGCTGCGACGCTACGAGCGCCGGGCACCATAAACGAGGGACGAATTTTGGATAAAAGACCTTGGAGCAAAGGAGTTGATTAAGAGGAGATAGAATAAGCGATTTAAAAGTTTAAGCAAACGGTTAACCGAAATGGAGATTGAGTCTGATCGACTGCTCGACTGCGCGGCCTCAAAGCGTTTGAGAGGCGGGCCGCTCGATAATAACTATCAAGGTGAAGTGCGCAGCGATATAAAAACATAGCGCGATCGAATTCTAGGTTTCAAGCTGTTAACATAAACATATATCCAACTCTATTCGCCTATACCAGAGCCTGTGGTGAAGAGGCCAACCCATGGGCCCATCGTCTTGAAGAGCGCAATTCTGGAGTCTCTGTCATAGTCAAGTCCAAGCCAACATCGCAACCTCTTACCCTAAATGTCACAGCCAAATAGAACGATAGAGTTGTGAAAAGAGCAGCATCTGTATAATTCGAAGAAAAGAGCCAACGAAAGAAAGAAGCGGGAAGAAGTTCAAAGAACAAGGAGCAAGACAAAGACTGATGATAAAGGCGCGCATCAAAGACAACCGAGAACAACAGATACAGTGTCCGTTCTAACAATACAGAATTATATCATATCTTGCACTTTTTCTTCTATTTATTCTCAAGTTAATTTGATTATTTATTCTGTTAATTAATAAATTACTAAAGTATTCAAATATTAATAGAAATTAATTAATTTATTTAACTATTTTATATTTATCGACTTTTGTATTATTCTATAATTTTAGCGATAAATTTCTAAAATTAATTACACTAGTGGAAAATTTAGTATTATATTACTTTTTATTACTTACTAAGCAGTCGCTAGAGTATTTATATTCGCGACTTCGCCTCTTAAGGTCGCTTTGTTTTGCTTTAATCACTCAAGTTTCAGATTCTTAAGCGCTTTGTGGCTATCTTTATTTAAGTCCTAGATTCTTTAAACTCTTAAGAAACAGAGTCTTCTTATTTAGGCCTTTCTTTATAAGAAATCTAAGGTGAATAAAAAGCCTTTACTTTTAAATTTACTTTATTTTAATACTGATTTCTAAAATCTAGGAGTTTTAACTAAATTTTCCTTTTAGAACGATTTAAGGATTTAAGAAGTTACAAGTCTCTGTTAAGAGGAAACTGAATACACCAGATAAAGAGGAAACGGCTGGTAAGTATTAAATAAGAGATCCTGTCTATATTATTCAATCTAATACTCCGTACTGATGGCGAGATCAAGGGCCGTTGATATATCATGGTGGTTGATTTAACAGGGGACTCAGACTCGGAACGCGATGACTTTTCGGTATGTCGTCCAGGCGCGTTTCTGATACCTCGATGCTGCCTTGACACCCAAGAATATATAGGTAGAACCCCACGGGTAATCTTTACTATATATTCTTGAGCTAGTTTGCGCGATTCTATTCTTTTCAAATAGAATCGATATTTGATATTGTTTTTCACTCCCAGACCCTGGATCCACTAACCGTTTTGGGCTATATAACTAGAATGCTGAAGTTGTGTCCAACGACTTGCTCGCAATTTTTATAGGGCCACGGTCAACTACTCCAATAAACCGGTCTCATGAGGTCAACGGCAATGGCAGTTCAAGCACCTGCTGCTCTCGCCCGCAGTCTAAATGCTCGAATGTTTCAGTGGTGATTCCAGTGGGACGGCCACCTGGTTCTACTCCATCCAGCTCTCGATCGACACAAGCGAGCAGGAAGCGTTCACTGTCCCCAACCAACGAAGGTCCACCACAACGGTTGGCTGCTACAGAGATACCAGGTCATCATGGTCTAAGCCAATTTTATGCCGTGGAAGCCTTAGATACCTTAAAGAGTGTTTACCGCAAAGCTAAAGAGTGTGACCGGAGCACCATTAAGATCCCTCATACGACTAAACGTTTCCGTCCCCATCCAGACAGGCAACATGAAGCATCTGCGTCCGATCGGCTTGAAGATCTTTACAACCAGAAGCTCCAGATGATCGAAGGACCACGGATTCGGTTTATATCCAAAAATAAAGCTCGAAACGTCGACTTTAATTTTGACTTTATCAAATCCTACAAGTTTCAGGATGGATTAAAACCGGTTGGCTCTGGGTTTATCTTTGGCTGCAGTTGCAATGGGTGTACAGATGAATGTGAATCTTGCCTCCCTTGTGATAGAGACACTGGCCATCCTATCATGCCATACCAGGAAGCTACTGATCGCCTCGGCCGACCAGGCCGTATGGTCTTACGGCCAGACTTTATAGAAAGGAAAGGGGTAAAGATCAGAGAATGTAGCCCTCGTTGCGACTGTTATCCGACCTGTGGGAGTCATGTCGTATATGCTGGTCGTCAAATCGAGCTAGAGGTCTTCGAGACGCCAAACCGCGGCTTCGGTATTCGGTGCACCAAACCTATCCTGAAAGGGCAGTTTATTGACACCTATGTGGGCGAGCTGATCAAGGAGTCCACATCCGACAAGAGAGAAGACGCATTTGACGCCGACAAGCATGCTAGCTACCTCTTCTCCCTCGACCTCTATAAAGATGATGGCCATGGTCCAAAGAACGAGAAGTTTTATGTCGTTGATGGCCGCAAGTTTGGCTCAATCACCAGATTCATGAATCACTCTTGCAATCCCAACTGTAAGATGTTCCCAGCCGCGCAAAGTGATAGTCGGCAGATCTATGAGATCGCCTTCTTCGCCATTCGAGATATACCAGCTGGCACGGAATTGACGTTTGATTATCTGGGCGGAAAGAAACGGGAGTTAGGATTGAGAAAGGCTGATCCAAGTGCGACTAAGTGTCTTTGTGGCGAGAGGAAATGCCGTGGTCTGCTCTGGACAACTAATCGGAAGACAAAGGTAAAGGATGCCGAGTCTTCTTCTGATGAGTCTGATGAGGAGTAGAGCATATCCATAAATCTTTCTTTGGACCTTTTTACGGACTTCATTGTTAGCTTTGGACTGGATGCATCCTCCGGCGTTCAACGTTTCCGTTCTCCCTGGTTGTTCTTTTCTAATACCCCTTTCTTTACGATTAGCCCTGCATCGACCGCTTTGCGTATTACATGTCCGGTTAAATAATAATACCCTTTTGTTCTTACTGCCTTGAATTTGCGCGTAATTTTATGGAGTTTTATAGCCACTGTGCTTACTTTTCTTACGACATGGGAGTAGGAAGAGCGATAGGTATATCTGATGTTTAAATCTGTATTAATGTGTGTTCGTCCGCTGAAAAATCTCGTTCTATGGAAAAGGCCACTCGAAATTGGACAAAAAGGAACAGAAAGTCAGAGAAAAACAAAGAATATTTCACAATACTTACAATTGAGTAGGAAATGTTATACCTATAAATATTTGGTATCATACAGCGTCTCAAAGGATAAATTAAAAATGGGGACCAAACAAGACGAAGGCAAAGAAAATAGAAAAAAAGAACCCAGGGGAAAACCGGGGAAAGCTGCCGTCACCAATCGGCACCCTTTAATGCCATTAACCCAAGATATAAAAGCGTTTACCGGTGGTGGGTTTTCTCAAAACAGAAAATGTGGTTGTTTATCAGATTCAATAACGTCGTATCTTTGAACGTTGTTGAGCAGTAGTGGCGTGAAACAGTCGTTATATGAGGCTGAGAGTTATGCCGAGCCCTCCATGACCTCGAGAATCCCCCCCATGACGAACCTTGGGGTCTGACGAGCTGATGTTGAGATGGGCGATAGCGTAGACGGCTCCTTTAGATCGAGACCGAAGCTCGATAGGTTGTTCGAATCGTTATGCGTGTCCATCATCATAGGCATTGGGTCCACTGGACGAGGTTCCAGCAAGCCCAGCCCACGTCGTTCTATCACGTCCTCGTTGCACCTGTAACGCTCTTCTGTGAGAGCAAGGTCGACTGTGGACGGACTGCGGCGAAGTAATATCGATCCAAAGCCGAGAGAGGATGTCGAGTAGCATTTCTTGCTTCGGCTGCCAATTCGGCGGAGCGGGGAGGTGAAGCGGTTCATGCGTGGAGAGGCACTTATAGGACTGGATGTTGGAGACGACATCGGGCTAGATGTTGCTGAGGTCAGGAGTGAAGGGCGTTCGGAATCGGCCTCGCTGCCGATGGTTGATTTTGGCGAGAATGGGATGCTCAGGGATGGGGTCATCTCTGCCCATGGTGATGGTAGTAACTGACTTAGATAGCGTGTGTGTTCGTCCATCTTGGACTCGCTGGTTTCTATGGCCTCGTAAAGGTTTATCAGGTCGTGGACAACTGGTTTCGATGCCATTTATGTCTTCAATGGCCCGGGATGAAGGTGATTCTTGGACGAATAGCCGTCCAACCCTCGTTTCTGATGGGGGATTTCCGTATATTATAATAGTAAAACTTCGGGAGTATTCAATGTTTATTAAGAGTGCGGGCGGGACAATTCAAGGCACAGCCTGTCATTCGGGCCTGCCCAATTTCAACCGTCGACACGGATCAGGAGATGCACACGGAGGTTATACTGCGAAGATATTGAGATATCCAAGGGCATCGAGTGTAAAAACCTCCCGCTGGCGCAAGGAAAAGGCAGAGAACGGATCGACCGTGAGAAGGATGCCGGGTAAAAAGAGACGAGAGCCCGGAAGGTGAAGCCCAGGTTGCAACGGCGAAACACGCGGAATCGAGAGGCAGCAGCAGCTCGTATCTCAGCGACCGTCCGGCTGAAGGAAAAGCCCTATCGAAGGGGGAGGGAGGGGAGGAATCGATATATTGTATTCCTGGTTGAGCAAAAAAGCAAAAAGCGCGAACATGAATCAACCAAATAGAGGGAGATCGCTAACCACAGAACGGAAGCTGAAGAACACTCGACCATGTCCCAAGGGAACCCGTCTTTAATGACCGGAAACACGCAGGGAAGAGAGACGCAAGATGATGAAACGAGGGCGCAGGCCGGGGTGCGGTGATCATGATACCGTGTGGAGCGCATCGCATCCCTCCAGCTTTAGCATCTTAACGTGTCCTCTAACGCCGTAAAACCACCCACAATTACGGAGCTGTCCAAGGGGGTTTCTCTGGCTTCAGCGTATCATCGACTTGCCGGCGTCTTCTCTGGGGCTCAGCAGTCTCGTCGGGCCTCCTTTCTGAGCTCTCACCTGCGCTCCAAGTCTGCCAGGTAAGACATCTTCGCTGGCGATGCAGGGAAGCAGGTCTTCGCCTTACACAAGGAACCCTGCCAGCTGGCGCGGAACGGGAGTTTCACTTCATTTTTATGATTTTTATGTGGGATTTTCGACGGATCAATCTGCGATTGGGCGGTGCCTGGATTTATGTGCCCGTCCATTGGTCGCGGCGGTACGACTTTTGGCCTGGGATGTCTATATCAGCCCGAGACCTTAAACCACCCCCTTTTTTCTGATATAGGTCGATATCGCGCTCGTCAGCCACTTTCCCCGAGAATCGTATCGGGGGGGAGTGTGTGTGTTCGAAATCTGGCTGGGTCTTCTAGCCAGCTGCCAGGGTTGCTGAAGGATCTATCGGTATAGAAACGCGGTTCAAGATGACCATGGAACATTTTGGAAAATATCCGTTGCCATGATCTTCGCTTGATCACCCTCCTAGCCAGGGAGTTATATTGCTAGCGGACTCGTCTGTCCGCCCTTGCATGTGCTTTTGTGCGGTTCGGGAGTTCTAATTATCATTAAGATTATGAGAGTTGTGGAAGGGTAACTATATACATAAACAATCTCTAATGAAGTCGAGGTCGCTCATAATAGGCTGGATGACGCTAGGCTGAATAGACGAACAGGTATTTGAGAACTGCAACGGGGAAATATGTGCAATATGTGCAATGACCCCAAATGTCTAGTCACAACTCGGTCCTCGTGATGTAATAGACCGTCTCGATCAATGTCAACAACAATCCAGGGGAAAAATAGCAAGGAAGGGCGGGAAAAAAAAAAGAAAGAAATGAAACAAGTTGGCATAATCAGCACATATACAAGAAAATAATAAAAAGGGAACAAAACTAAAGCATCTCTCATCCATAGCAAAAACTCCCGGTCACGATCCCCTTCGCTGTTTAGAGGGGCGGCTCATAGATGCGCGGTTGCTTCGGATAGTGAAGATAAGAACGGGAAGCGTAATACTTTTGCTTTTTTTTTTTGCTAGTTCCCCTACGAGCTGGAATCATGTCTGTCGTGTCGCGTCTGCAATGTCCGGTGCATATTATACACACAAAGGGGTCGATATATTCACGTCGAAAAGCAATAGGTGATAAAAAGGGTTGGAGAAGAGAAAGTGACTGACAGGCTGAGTATGCAGCTACTCGTTACCTGCGGAGCTATGGGATCGGCGGCGGGTAAAGCTTCGTCTGATACTCTCGCCCCACACGGAATGATCGAACGAATCCAAAACATTCTGTACGCTGACAGAGCTGTCGCCACGCTGATGGCCATGTTCCCGGCCTGTATTTTCGTGGGGGATGATAGTATCATACGGAACGGTTGTAGGACCTTCACTCAGATGCGGGGAGAGAGATGGGTTGAAATTTCCCCAATCAGAGTGTGTAGGCGATGGAAGTCGGTGTGCATCATCTCCATACATGTTCGTTTCGATCCTAGGCAAGACAACGCGAGGGCGTGTACTTGAAGACCCGTCTTGGGAGCCTGAAGTCCTAGTCGACCGGTCATCTGATGTTCGTTCTGGCTGGTCCTCGTCTAGAGGCCCGTCCTCATCCTCAACATATATTTCGGGGACGGAGAATTGTGGTACAGAGACCAGGCGCGAGTCATGGCGAGACTGGATACGTTGTCGGAAACGCCGGGACCAGTATAATGTATTGAAAAAGCCGACCACGACGTTACGACGAACAGCTTCCTCGACCCTCTGTAAGCGAGCACGTCGTCGAAGGAACTCCTCCAACCTAATATCGAATGTTAGCTGCTAGCTCGAACATGGCGGGGAAACTTGAAACCGAGCATGTATATGCTTACCTCAAGCTCTTGCTATCAGTAATGACATTATAATGAGCAAGTATCATAAGGCATGAGGTGAAAGATATTCCTCGTTCAGGGTCAGAAGAGACGAGAACCTCCTCATAAAATGCATTAAGACGCGCGCGCCTTTTACGAGTCTCGGCAATTGGCAGATTAGAGAGGCGAAGCATAAGCTTTTTCAGGTCCAGTTCACCGACAGACCGAGAATGCGATATCTCGGATTCCCGAACGTTGACGCGACAGTCTTCCAAAATACGGCCAACGGTGAAATCACCCTCGTAGATCCGCATCTCAAACACGCCAGATAGTTCCTAAGGAAGTAAGCTTTAGTATGGTGACGATGAGAGCAGATCGCCAAGCGATGAACTTACTCCTAAAAGCCTCGGGAATACCTCCTTAGAGATGAATCCCGTGCCATCGGGGTCAAACGTTGACCAAGCCTGCTTGAAACGGCGGATTTCATCTCTGCTAATCGCGTAGAGACCACTGCTTCGCTGATAAACATAGGAAAAACTCTCGAATATCAGCGAGACGAAAAGTGAGACAAAAATATACATGCTGAGAATGTTCCACGAAATAAGCAAGGTTCGTGCCCATGCAGCACTGCCACAATCGCTTTTATAGAAGTCTCCTCCCATTGTACAGTAAGGAGGCTCCATAGTTGCGAAGTCCTCCATAACCTGGTTCCAACCCTCACCACAGCTCATACGGAATAGGAGGATGAGCGCCTTCGGAACACTTCTGAAATTGATATTCCCCGTCTGGGTGCCCCCAAATTTAGTCAAGCCGAAAATCTGGTTTAATGCGATGGCGTAAACAAGGAAAAGAATAAACCATGTGGCTAATAGATTGCCGATTGACGTTAAACTTGCTGCGGCAGTTTTAAAGAGCTGGTCGAGTTGATTGTTCCGGGGTATTATAAGCAACGCGATAGAAACCAGGAAGAGCTTGTGAAGCTGTGCAAAAACCGTGTTTTTATCGTTGATTAGAGCGAGGAGAGTCGTGATAAAGGTTCCCGACACTGATACAACCGAGTATAAATCCCATGAGCTGCGTCGGAATCGAGCCCAGGTTAGGCCAACCAGACGGATAATAACATTCGCGATGTAAAAGAGAGTTAGGAAGAGGAACAGTGCGTCTCGTGTCCTCTCCCACCATGAAACCTCTGGATAGAATTCCAGAACCAGGAGAATGAGATGGATTAGCAGTAATGCAGTGATAAATCTTGCCCACTTGCCATGCTTCTTGACCGCGATTCGGTAGCAATAAGCCTTGAGTTTATTGTTGTCCTTATTGAGAGATCGCTTAGAAGGAGATATTTGTTTCAGGAGCTTTCGCAATTCTAGCCATGATCGTTGTTCAGCCGTTAAGAAGGCCACACCTGTTTGTTCCGTATAGTTTCGCATAAAAACTGAAACAAACAGCGTAAGGACAAAGACGGCTCCAAGAAGGTTGAATACCACGAAAAAAAGGGCATTTGCTTGTGACGAGAAGGGTCGAGGTTGCTTGCCAATTCCGGTAATACTCATGGCACTCCATAAGACATCAGTCCACCCTTCCTGGGACACAATTTGGAAGAGAATGAAGAGAGAACTTCCAAAGTTATCGAAGCTGTAAAAAGGGTTATGTACTGCTCGAGGCGCAAGCACCTCCCATTGGAACGGGGAGCTTTTATATTCGCCAACGCAGTGAGAGAGATCATCGTATCCGAAATCACCGTCATTACATCTCTTCATTTGGCCATTGAAGATATTCAGACCGTAAATGGCAAATGGAATAAGGAAACTCATCGAGACAAAGGCGGCCTATATATCAATGTTAGTACTCTGCTTGCAATTATGCAGGATGTATCGCATACCGATATGACTTTCCATCCTCCCATTACTATGACTGCGTGGAAGGTTTCTCTTGCGCTATCACTGACGTTTAAGAGCCTTAAAGCTCTGAGTGCCCTGAACGCGCCCACAACTCTGGAAACATCACCTGTCTTGTATAAAGCGGCCACAACATTTACCCAGAGGGTAATGAGCACGATGCCATCGATAAATCCCCATGATCCACGGAAGTAGGCATTCGGGGTCCAAAAGAAGCCGTCTGCGATGACCTTGATAACAGCCTCGACGCTGAAAAGTATCGCAAACCATAGATCTGTCCATACAAACCAATTGTGGATGCCAGGCTCATGGGTCTCGAAGTAGGTCCGCTGGTACAAGGGTGTGCAGATACAAGCAATCAGGACCATTGTAACGATGGCTGCGTAAATAAATGCAGAAAAGAGATACCACACGGGCTTATAGGGGTCCACTCCTTCGATACGTGACTTCCCGCGGCCTGGTCCTACCATACGTTGGCAAAAATGGCGGATGGGGTTAGAGGGTGTGAAGAGGTAAAGGGAAACATTGTATCTGGGATATCTTTGGAGATATTGTCGTTGGGCACGCTTCCTTTGCTCAGCGGCAGAAAGAACCTCTTTCGCCATGGCTGCGGGATCCAGCTCATCATGATCCCTTGAGAATTTAAGCTTTGAGTAAAAGGGGTTCAGCTCCCTGTTCAAGACGCGCTGTGTTAATTTGGAGTAAAGCCTCGCAAAAAATCCTGGCTGGGTTGTCTGTTGCTCTGGAGGGTTCTCTGGTGGCTGGCTTTCCATAGGCCTTAGCGGTGAAGTTTCATCTAAAAAGTCCTGGACAACCGCCTCTTTTAGTAGCATCTCAAGTGCCGCAGGGCCATGATCAAGTGGGTCTCTATATCTTTCACGGTCACGACCAAGTTTGAAAATGCTGGATAACGCGAGGTTCCCATGGGATGATTCGCTCAATTGCTTTTGCTGCAAGAATGCTCTAACCTGGTAGAGTCGTTTCTCGTCCTCGGAAATATCAAAACTCTCTTGGATGACAGCAATAAACATATTTAGGACAACGAAGTTAGCAAGCACAAACCACATGACAAAAAAGGCTGCCGAAATCCAGGCAGTGCCCCGGGAATTATTTGCGCTTGTTGCCGAATATAGAATAGTAGTCCAATTTTCGCTGGAGAGGACCTGATACATCCCCAAGAACGAGTTATATATATTATAAAAAGTTGTCCGAGTAGTTTCACCAGCCGGGGTCTTGAAGGGTATTTGGTCGCGAAACAATTGAACGGCGAAAATGGAGGTTAGAAAGGTGATCAAGAACACGAAGATAATGAGGTTAAGGAGTCCAACGATGTTGCTAAAGACAGTCATGATAAGGGTTCTTGTCAACGAAAACGCAAGTACGATCCGATATACCCTAAGTACTTGGAAAATGGACAATCCTGCGTAGACATCCCCAGAAGCCCGGATGGGAGGGATTTGCATGACCATTGTGGTCACGGCAAGGATAAGATCGACCCAGTTCTGTTTGGATTTGAAAAAGTTTCTCCAATCCACTCCGATACGGAAACAGATTTCAATAAAAAGGACCGCAGTGACGGTGGATTCCGTGTTGTCGATGAGCTCCTTTCGACTCTGGCTCATAGACGAGCTTCTCAGGCATTGGACAATTAGGCCAATCGTTATGATACCAATCCATAGGTAATTTGTCCTGTTGAATAATCGTTTTAATTTGCTGACTCGACGAAACGACGTGTCCTCCGGTCCAATATCATCGATCCTGTCTGTGGTAAACGCGCTTCGCTTACTTTCCTCTCGAATAACTTGAAAGGATGATGTTATGACAGCAACTAACAAGTTGACAAGCCATAAACTGAGGAAAATGAAGCCGGCGATGAAAAAGAGGGAAGCGGCAAGATAGTCGCTGTCGGTAGTATAGTATAACAGATCAGAAAATGTGTTCGAACTCATCAAAACGAAAACAAGCTCGAGCGAGTGGAGTACATCGTCGAAGCTGACGGTGCCTGCGTATGGATTGGTACCCTCAATACAGAGAGAGCCTTGAGGGCATAAGTGGCCTTTAGGGTTCGTTGTCCCGTTTGTCCCATCTGCGTGTATCCAAGGATGGGCTACGCCTGTTTTATTGACCAGGTGCCCTCCACAAAATTGGACTGAGTCTGGGGCTTGGTTTAAGGTGTAATTGCTTATACCCATTGGGTCTATCCAGACACAGGTTCTTCGGAGACTAGATTTAAAGCTCTGGACTCCGATGATGGCAAAAAGGAGCCAGAAAAAGCCTATAAAAACGGCGACGTTTACTAGAAGGGGTGCTGCTTTCTTTAAACTTCGAAGAATAACCTATGTATGGGTTAGCAATAGTATTTTTTTTTAAAAAAAGATCAGTGTTGGGCTATAGTTTTCTTACAGTTGTGCCACTTGTCAATGCAAGGAGGCGGAGAATGCGAAGGCTGCTCAGCATTTTGAAAATGAAGATATGGTGGGTGGAGTCGATGGATAGGACAGACAACGAAAACGCAATCCAGTATGATACGACTGCGAGAAAGTCTAGCCTATTGAAGGAATGTCGAAGGAAAGCACGGCGAGCAAGTCGAATGCGCTGTTGTTGTCGGCTATCTCCAATTTCATCCGCTTGTTGCTGCATTGTTGTAAAGGATCTGATAATGGACATTTGCTGTAGGTCTGCAGGCTTCTTTGTAGATGGCTGCCTTTGCAGGGAGAAGAGTTCTCTTGTTTTCGTCATCACAGCGTTTCGCAGTCCAGCTGACCGGTCCAGAGTGCTATATTCCTCAGGGTTGATTATGAACCCTGAGACTATGGTCCTAGCAATCAATTCCAGGGTATATATTATGAAGATAACTAGAAAGGAGATATCAACACCCGGAGAGCTCCAGCCTTGTCTTCGGCCTGAGTGGACAGAAGATTCGATGGCTAGGAGGATCGTCTGAACAACGATAAGGAGAAGGATTATGGGTTCTGTGACGGGATGGACGAGTACTTCACACAGCCATTTTCTAATTCGGTTGTCAGGTGAGAATATGCCCAACGATTTACCCCTTAACGGACTCAAGGTCGGATGCATATGTTTCCGTCTCACTCTCGAAGGCTGTTTTTCGGGTCCTGTCTCGTTTAAGGTATCTGAGGATGCAACGTCGTGTGCATATTCCATCATGGCAGGTAACGAAGGTGGTGCATCCATGCGGGCATGTTTAAGAACTGATTTCTGTCGCATAACACTCTCGATAACCTCCGGTTCATTACTCAGGTTGACAACACGCTGAGATACCATGCGCATCATGGAGCTTGCTCTCGATAGGGCCGACGAAGGAGAAGGTGAAGCTGACAGTCGTCCTGTGGCAGATCTGTGGGAATTCCGTACACTGCTTCGACCCGTTCGCAGGCCATCTTCCAAATCGTCTCCCAGATGAGACCCGCTGCCCGTAACGCTCCCTGCAAAACGAACGCTACGACCTCCATCGGAGTTTCGATTTACCTGTCCTGTAGCTTCTGGAGCGGTTGCACCGCTAATTGGTTGTAGGTAACGTGGATCCGCGAGCGGCAGGGCATCATTCTCTCTATCATACGATGCTGATAGGTAGCCGCTATGATCGGCTGCTGTATCTTGGACTGTTGAATCCTCAGAGGCACCGAAATAGTTGTTGTTGTCGTCACTTGGTCTCGGCTGGCTCTCGTACGGTGTCGAAGAGTCTGAACGTCTGGATGGCTGGGGCCCGAAGCTCAACCCAACAGTACTCTGGTGGAAGGATGCATGATCGAAGGACGTTCGCCTAGTATCTTGCGACAAATTGACAGACTCAAAGTCATCAAATTCTCCTCTCCTATCCCCCCCGGTTGGCGAGTCTTCCGCTATCCGCTCATATCGTCTCGAGAGGGTTCTACCCATAGAACGGATCCCCCTCACCGATCTCTGTCTCCCAGGAACGTCATCTTCAATAGTGGCCCTTCTCGCCCGGCGCCCGGCGCCATCTGCAATCACCGTGTCCGGGGGCCTCGAGAGGTCTTGGAGGGGTATCGAATGGCTGCCGGGCGGGTTATTCGCATCGTAGCCGGGGTTCTCGGACGGAGCCATTTGTTGCTGGCGATTCTCATGGAATTGTAGGCATCGCAGCTACCTGTCCCTGACGAATACGTATATCGCGATTTGTCCGACGAAGGGCGTTCTGGGCGGGCGACACCACGCGTTCCAACCGGTATTGAACAACAGTTTTGCAAGGACTTGAAACGCTCAACGCACATGCAGAAGTGAAGGAGTGCGAGGAGGAGGGAAACGGTATCGTGTCTGCCTGAATATCTTCCAGCTCAGCGACGGGGAGAACAGCGGCTCGAGGAGCTTTGCCTTTCCCCAGAATCTAAATTCTTTTGCGCAGCTGGCGAGATCGTGGCTGAGGAGTGACGACGTTACGGAGTTGCGTGTTACCAGAAGTTGTATCTGCGTTACAAGAGGATATATTACACACCAAAAGCTAGACTTACACACCGGTATCGCGGTGACGAGGTCGAGAGATACGATGATGTGGCTTGGAAAATCGTTTATTTTGCCTGTCCTTAAAGCAACAGGTAATCGTTTCTAATAATAACTAGCGGCATCGAGGCCAGCTAATCAGAGCATCTCCTCGATGACACAGTGGTTCATATCAGGGGATGCTGTTTGGAGCCAAGCTTACAGCTCGTCCAGGGATAAAGGCATATGATCTTCAGGTCTTTGGGGGCGTAACAAACAAATTAATCCGTCTCCATGTTGTCGGCCTTTTGGCTATCCTCTACCTGCTGTTTTACACCCTCGACAAATGCCTTGACAGCTTCTCCTCCTCCTAACGGGACACCACCACGGCGCATAAAGCCTCCATTCTGAACAGGGACCTTCAGGGCATCGCTGATGCTGGGGAGTCCTCCGTCTCTGATAGCCATCGTCAGACTACCCAGGCTCTGTGCGAACTGTGGAGAGCGAAGAACCCGTCGAAGAGCCTCCCGCTTCTGGTCCACGCCGATATGTTCAACCGGTGCTCCACCGTTTTGTTGTGATAGTAGCTGTAGAGACTCAGGGAGGGAGGTAAGTAGACGGTCGAGGGTGCTCTCATCGGCCGATTCAAGGAAAGGTATAGTAGATGGGGTCGATAGTAGATCTGCGAGAGTGGTGTATGGTGATTCTGACGTTTCTTGCGGGGTGCTGTCCTGGAGGGAGTGAAGGAGGTTTTGTATGACTGAGGATGGATCCGAACCCGCAGCACTATGAGTTCACCAGTTAGTATAGGCTATTAAGTTGAAGGCAATATGTGTATGTGATTCAGGCACGCGGAGACGCTCGTTTATATGGTTGGCAATAACACGATAACATAGCTGGCATAACATCAAAACTATACGCGGTTGCGCTAAGCTCTAGAGAGAGAGAGAGAAAGGAAGATGATGTGCTGTGTTGAGAGTAGTACCTACGCTCTTCCGCCGTCTGCTCCTCCCTCTCTCGACTCCTGGCCTTCTTCTCGTATATCACCACCGGTAGCACCGGGCCCCGCCCCTCCACTCCCGCCATGTCGTTGTCTCTCGGGGTTATGGTCTGTTCCCTCTACATCTTCCATCGTCTCATCATCGTCACCGCCGTCATTGCCACCTTCATCCCTGGGAAGGCTGTCAATGGCGTCTTGCACATCGATATCTTCGCCCTGCAACAGCGTGTTCACGATCTGTCCCAGCTTCAAGTCTCGCGCGCTGAACCACGCGGGGTTGCCCTGCTCGTGCTGACTTCGAGACTGGAGCCAGAAGAGGTGCCTCTGTGAGCTGGAGGCAAACTTTAGCACGTATATCCTGCCGTTCGTGGGTCGTTCGGCGTTAGATGGTGTCTGGGCGCTGGTGGGTTTGTATGGCGTGAAGGTCCCGTCAGAGGGCACCATGACAAGGTCCAGCTCCGGCTCGTCTATGGGAGCAGACCGTGGCCGCCAGCAGAAGTGGACGAGGTCATCTTCGGAGTAGAGATAGATGTAGCCGGGCGTTGGCTGTGGTTTTACAGCGTTGGGCGTAACCGTCGTCTGTCCCGTTAGCAGTTTTCTCCAACCCAGGGCGAGATACGTACATCCAGATCGCAGATGCCACCCTTGAAGGTGATGATCGGTGATATCGACATCTCTCTCTCTCTTCTCCTTTCTTCTTTTCTCTTCTTTTCTCCTGTCTTTTGTTATGTCTTCTCTTGTCTTCTCTTGTTATGTCTATGTCTGTTGTCTAGATGAAGCTAGATGACTAAGCCGGGGTAAATAAAGTCCGAAGTGTCTAGATTCGCACTAGCGCGCTTCGGCTAAGAAATAGGGCATCGCATCCCACAAAATATCACCACAGCGAAAGACGAACTTCGAACTTCGAACTTCCGGCCAGCATCCCAACACCAACAACCACCGACCACCGGGAATCCCGCAGCTTCCAATTCTCTTTTCCCAAGTCTTCGTCACATAGAGCCAACATGTCGGCGCCGGGCCAGACGAAGAAGTTCGGAAAGGGCGAGAGGACCGTCCCGAGCCAGAAGGCTCAGAAGTGGTATCCTACTGACGACGAGCCCCAACAGAAGAAAGTCAGTATACACCCTCTGCGGTGGCTGCAGTCGTTTCGCAGATGCTCGAATATCGGCGGGGAGAGTCGTTGCGTGCGGTCGTCCCGCAGTGATACCCCAACATTTGATATCCTGGATTTGAGAAATCGCGAAACGACTGGAGCACACGAAAGTGATATAATTGACATATATTAACGTGCGTGCTTGATACAGGTTCGCAAGTCCATCAACCCGGCCAAGCCACGAGCCAGCCTCCAGCCAGGCACCATCCTCATCCTCCTCGCTGGTCGTTTCCGTGGCAAGCGTGTCGTCCTCCTCAAGCACCTCCCCCAGGGTGTCCTCCTCGTTACCGGCCCTTACAAACTCAACGGCGTTCCTCTCAGAAGAGTCAATGCCAGATACGTTATCGCCACTAGCGCATCGGTTAAGTTGACTGGCCTCGACGAGAAGACTTTGGAGAAGGTCTCCCAACCCGGATACTTCACCGCTGGCAAGAGCACCGAGAAGAAGGGCGAGGATGCTTTCTTCAAGCAGGGAGAGAAGGTCGAGGTACGTGCAGCAGACGACAGCGGTTGAGGATCACAGGAAGGGAAGGCTAATTATTATTGTTTTGTTATAACAGAAGAAGAAGATCACAAGCGAACGCGCTACCGACCAAAAGGCCGTCGACCAAGCCCTTTTGTCCACCATCAAGAAGGAGGAGTTCCTCGACAGCTATCTCGCCTCCAGCTTCAGCCTACGGAAGGGTGACAGACCCCATGAGATGAAGTGGTAGATGGAGGGTTTCATGGCCGTTAAAATAATGTCTTCTATTCTCTTCTTTTTTACAAGCGGAGATTCCTGTATGTTGCAAGGGAGGGAATATGCAACACAACGCCCTCATTGATGTGTGTATGTTTTGCGTTTAACTATGCTCTCCGTCACACAGATATGACTTGTTTCCCCCGAAATACTCAAACCATTTCAAAGAAATAAAGGGCTTATTGCAACATTCCAAAAACCCTGCAATATAAAAACTACGTCCAAACAAACAACCTCTTCTTTACTTCTGACATGAGCGCAACCATCTTTCCTCCCCGAATAACCCTCCCTTACCCACCCCTTTGTCAAGTATATTCTACTACTTCTTTTTTTTCAAGCCGCGCATACACATGTCACTACAATAAAAATCGCAATGACTGATGGCACTTTGGTTTTTGATTTTCTCCCAGATATCGATAACATGTAGGAATTCGTCCAAATCATAAGTATACGCCACTACTATACATTCGCCCTCGTCCGGCGACTTCTCCCATTATGGCTCCTCCTAGGCCGTTTCTCTACCAGCCTCTCAGCGAGACCATTATTTCCATGGCCATCAGACTCTTCTGACGCCTCGTCGCCCATCGCATCCCCAATTGATGTTCCAAGCATCCAATCCATAACCCCCCAAGGCGCGTAGTTGCCATGTCCTCCGTGTGACATGTGTAGGTCCACCCGTCTTGCTATACCGCCGATGAAGAAGCTCGTCGGCATTGGTTTATAGCCTGAATACGCAAATGTCTCTTCCAGCGAGACTACGCTGAGATATAACATATAGGTGAGGAGGTGGCTCCGGAAAGCTGCTACTGGTAGAAAAGTAGGAACAAAACGCCAAAGTAGGTATGCGACCGGATGGTCATAATGGGCCGTCAAGGGATATGGGGTGTGTAATGAATGGTACCATTCGTTATGCTGGCGCTGAAAGGGCGTCCATGAATGGAGAGCGTTGCGGTGAATTATATATTGCAGCACCTAGATACACCGTCAGTTCCTCAAGTCACGAATATAAAAGGTATACAAGCTACCTCTCGAAGTATCAATGCCCGTCCTATTCCCTTCACAATATCCCATGGCAGAGGGAGCTTCGTCGTCACCTTCAGCGCGCTCTTCACTCCCAGCCCTTGCGTCAAGCAAAATTCAATAAACCCTTGCGTCACTATGCTTAAAAGCAAGTTGAGAATCGACCAGGCTGCAACCTTGAGCTCCGAGCTGCCGTAGTGCTTTTTCTTCCGCTGCGGTAGCCCATCTTTTCCGTATACTTTCAACACGACCGATGCGGAGGGGATCAAAATATCGAAGAGGAAAAATAGGACGGAAGGTATGAAGTAAAATATCAATCGGACCGCTGCTGTTCCGACCAGCTCGACTTTCAATGGCGCGTGGGATAGGACAAGGGTCGTCCAGGTGAGATAGAAGAATATGAGGTTAAGGCTGGTTCCGTAGGAGGACATGGACGGTATTAGCAGAAATGAGAGCACTGGTATCGAGAGGAATGCGCCCATCGCTGTTGTTGCGATAGGGAAGCTAGATGTTGGCCGTCTATCTCTCTATAGCTTGTCTCCGGGTCTGGGTCAATGGTTATACGCATATATATATAGGTTCTCTGTTCACTATTTAAGTGACATCCTCCTGCTAAACCGCATTGTGTGTTTTCATAAATCAACAAGGATCAACAAGTTACGTCATTCTGGTAACAAAAAAGAGCTCGTAAAAATGCTATTCCGTCCCACCACTGCTTAAATATATTCGATATCCGTTAGCGAATAGCCCCTTATGAAGTCATGCAACCATATGGAGTATTGTGGGCCACGTTGTAGCCGCGTTGTCAGTCAAAATGTCGCCAGGTTGGTGAGAGCCACAATTTGACGGCTGCTTTTAACACCGACTCAGGGTTTGCAATTTTGCTGGTGACAGCTGGTTGGGCCTTAGCATGAAATGCTGCCCAGAAATGCTCTAGAATGTTCACGACGGCGTCGAGGTGAACCACAGCGTCCCTCTCGTCGTTATAGAACTCAATTGAGGCGAATCTCCAGGCCATATCTGCCACGAAGCTGCTAGCTTCTGCGTCTGTGACATCGGTCATCCAGTCTATGATTGCCTCCGCCAGCAATGGTATGGCTGGGTTTGTTAACGACGAGGTCCTGATGAAAAGGCGAATCGTTAGCTTTATCACCTACTTATATGAATGCTTGAAACTTTGAAACACGCACATTCTTAATACCCATAGAATTGTACGTCGGTGTATCATCAAACCTCGATATAGTTCTGTGATGCGCAACCATGTCGATTCCTTCTTTGTGGGTGGCCGCAAACCAGGGAACGACTTTGCCATATTCACCCCATACCCGACTGCTGTCTGTTCCGCTGTTGCCCAAGCAAGGTCATGTAACTGTTTATATACCATCCCAGTCAGCAACGCTCAACTTGTGTCAAGATAGCAATTAGCAGGGTAGAGCAATTCTCATTCCTAGCTATTCTTACCGGTCGATCAGTCAGTCTTCCATTTTTGCGTTGATTGAAGAATTGGGCCCATTTGTTAGATGGGGGATTCGAATAGGTAGCGTTCGATAGACCAAGCGAAATGGCTGCTCCTTGTTGCACGGATTCGACCACGGCTGCATTGATAAAGGAAAGCCAGGTTCCACGTCCAGCCAGATCTTTTCTGGTAAAGAAGTCCATGACTCCCTCCACTGCGTGAAACTGGTCGCCGGCAGACAGCACACCGAACTTGGTAGCAGACATATATTTCATGAACTCCAATCGATCTACCATTCCCATTGATTCAATATTGGCGAGAGAACAAGTGAGACTCTCCCAACATACGTCTTTTGGACTAGAATTGAGGAGATATTTGTTGCCAACTACTTGTTGATTTGGCTCATAGGAATTGAAAGCGTCACAACGAGATACCAAGTAGAGCAGCGTGTACCATGAAAGGAGGAGTAGATTCATGGTGAGGAAAAGGACGAGAAGCAGACACTCGTTGCACAAGACTTAAATGCGTACAATGATCTATCGGTTGGTCGCTTCAAGGCAGTGAAAGTTGTGGAAGATGTGGAAGATGTTGAGGAGACGTTGTTGATGTTGACGTTGAGGTCTCTGCCTACGGTTTACGAGGAAACAGCGAAACTCGCAACCGCCATATGGCCACGTCTATATGAAGTGCATAAAATGCATGTGGTAACTGTAACCCGACTTAAGTAGATGATTGATTCTCATTCCTTCCATAGGATAATACTTGGAGTATCTAGACAGAATACCTAGTAATAATATTAAACGCCAGTGCGCTCTAGGTATGTTCGGCATTATTTAGATACACCTTTATAGGGAACATGATGTATGGACAGTATCCAAAGGTAGAAGAAACAACCACTTAAACCCATCTCGGCAAGATTTCTCAATTACCACGGGGGACACCATGAGTACGACCCCAGTTCCAGGCCTTGCCAGTTAAGTCTGGTATAACAAACAGGAACGCAATGGCACTCACCATACTGGTAAGGGTGTCGATGATGATATTGTTTCGAGGACTAGCTCCCATCGTAGCCGCCTTCATCATCGTGGCTATAAACATGGTCGTAATCATATATTCACCCCTCTCAAGGCCCTTGATCGAAATTTCAGCAACCTCCTCCGGAGTCTGGGGCTTATCAGCCTCTTCAAGCAATTTCGTCAAGTCTGGCTTTATGGTTTGTTCGTGGGCAAACCCTGGCGAAAGGATCCCCATGGGGTACACGATGTGTATCTTCACGTCAGCAACCGGGGCAGGTTGTTGCAAGTTCTTCCTCGATCCATTGTAGACTTCAATTTCCTGAACGAGGGTATCCGCCAAGGCTCTCATGGCTGCCTTTGCAGGACTATAGGGCCCGTATCCAGCAAGCGGAACGAACACAGCGGCTGATGATGTGAAAATAATGTGGCGAGGGGAAGTCTTCGCGCTCCTTGAGCTAGGTTCAACCGGAGAGAGCCATCTGTTCAGGGTGGAATGGGCGGTAAACGCGGCAGTCCAGTAAATGGTATCCATTTGGGATTTCAGAGTCTCGGGCGGCGTAGTAACAAAGAAGCCGGGGAGAGACATTCCCGCACAGCACCAGACGATATCAGGAGGCTGACCCCCGTTCCATTTAGAAACCTCTTCAAGGGCGCGTTCAGTCCCCTCATGATCTCTTAGATCTGCGCTGATGTAGTGAAACTTTTGCTTTTCTGGAAATAAAGCAGCCGCCTGTATCAAACATGAGCAAATTGGCCATATTTCCTTTTAGTATAGATACATACTTTGATATCTGCCAACGCTGCCTCAAGCTTGGATACGGTACGAGATACAATAACAATATTTGCTCCCTTTTGAGACAACTCAATGGCAATGCTCCGGCCCATCCCCTCTGAGCCTCCAGTGATAAGAACCGTCTGCCAAACTATTAATTATATGTCAGGTTGAAACTTGTCAGGTCGGTACTCCTTACCTGTCCCTCCACCTGGAACTGATTTTTGCCGCCAAATCCAAACATGGTTGCTGCTAGGTATATAAAGACTGCAAAGAGCAAGGCTGCGACAATTGGTTGAAGGCCCAGATATGCTACTCCTTCCATCCAGGCGACTCTTTTACCAAGGGAATGAATTAGGAAGAGATTATAACTTTAGAGAAGGTCTTTGGTCCTATCTGACCTCCTGTCTAAACGGCGGTAGGTAGCTGTCAGGGATGGCAGAGAGCAAAGGGGCTGGAATGTAGTGGAGGAAAGAAACTATGAGAGTCTATAATTCCTTCTTCGAGCTATCAACAAGCGATAACACGAGCACCAACTAGTCTCATTGCATGCACCATTGATGCTATATGATATGACCAACCGTGCCAAATTGAAAATACTATTAGAAAATATATCCAGTTGAGTCGTGTCTATAGATCTGATAAAATCTTCATTAAAATATTGACTGGTAATAAAATACACGTTCAGTACACGGTTTCCCACCAAATTCTTATCGATAAACCGTAATTGATACCAAACATATCACACTTTTCCTAATACGGTTAGACTTCGACAGATCCACCATATTTTTGGTAATTTTGTATTTTTTTTTATCTCGAAGCTCGCATTTTGATATAGACATTGAACTGGGATAGACGTTGGAATACTTCCCTCCGACACCCATCTCCGTTTCTCACAGCACATCATGGCTAAGAAAAGAAAGGCCAGTGGGGCCGCGTTGGCTCATAGGAGTAAAAATCCAGCACAAAACGAAAATTCCAAGTTTGCGGCAGATGCGAGATTTGAGAACTCCGAAGATGAATTCGAGACTGGACGGGATCGCATCTTGCTTGAAGAGCGCCCCGAGGTGAAGCGAAGGCGCAAACTAGAAGAAGACGGTAAGTACGCTTTTTTGGATGCATAATACAATACCCAATCGGGGTGCTAACCTCGAATCTTCAGAACAATTTTTGCAGGCTTCAGACGAAGAAGTTCACGCCTATCAATCCGCGTCCGAAGATGAAGATGATTACGATTATGGGGATGAAGAGGAGGAGGTCGAGGAGGAAGACACAGCCACACGTCCGAACAAGAAGACTCCCAAATTACGACGCCGCGAAGAACTAAGCCCGGATTTCCTTGATGAGCGCAAAGATGTGGAGGAGGACGAAGAGGAAGGAATTACTGGATGGGGCGCCTCAAAATCGGACTACTACAATGCTGATACGATTGAGACCGAGGGGGACGCACTGGAAGAAGAGGAGGAAGCCAAGAAGATTCAGCAAAAGAAACTGCAGGCCATGACGGATGCTGATTTTGGATTCGATGAGTCGGAATGGCTTGACAGTACTAAAGGGGATGTAGAAGTGTCCAAAGATGCCAATAAGCATGGCAAGGTTATTACAGAGGTTTTGCCGGAATTGCAAATACCAGATGACATGAGCGCGGGCGAGAGGATAGAAATCTTATCCAAACGGTATCCCGAGTTCGGACCTCTATCGAAGGATTACGCAGACCTCCAGCCACAGTATCAAGAATTGTCTTCAGTGGTTAATGAGGTCCAGAAGTCTCGTGAAGGAAGCTCTAGCGACGTCACGCCACTCTCAGTGCTTCAATTCCGTGCCTTATCTGCCTATCTCGGGGTCATTAGCATGTATTTCGTGCTCCTGACTTCACCTGCCCGCGACGGGGCTGGAAACTGTTTGGCTTTACCACCAGCAGAACTGAGGGAACACCCTATTATGGAAGCACTGGTTGCCTGCCGGAAGCAATGGGAAAGGGTTAAGGATCTACAGGAGATAGAACCCGAACTATCGGAGTCTAGTGACTTAGAGGAAGATGAAGTTGTTGTCCCCGTTCTAACGAAAAAACTTATCAAAGAAAAATCTTCCAAGGTATCCAAGGTCATCAAGATATCCAAAAAATCTAGGGCGCAGAAGTTGGCGGAAGATGTACATGCGATCGCCGAATCACAGCGGGCTGCAAGACTTAGCAAGACTGAACTCGGCCTCCAAGAGCTCTCCAGACTCCTTGAGCAGGGAGGCTCAGCGAAGGCCACATCGCAACGAGACTCACGACTTCAAGACGAGGACTCGGACTCGGACTTTGGAGACGAAACAAAACTCACTGCCCATGAAGCCGCTGAAAAGGCAAAGAAAAAGAAATCGTTACGCTTCTATACCTCACAACTTGCACAAAAGGCAAACAAACGCGATGCTGCAGGCAGACACGCTGGTGGTGATACGGATCTCCCGTATAAAGAACGAAACAAGGACCGCCAGGCCCGCCTTAATGAGGAAGCAGAGAGGAGAGGAAGAAGGGAAGCGAACGAGAACGAGCGTCTTGGTGGTGATAGTGATGAAGAAGACCACAGGATTGCCGGAGAAGTCCGAGGTGATCAGAACGACTCCAACAGTGATGATTATTACGATATGATTTCATCACGCAACAAGGAGAAGAAAGCAAACAAAAAGGCACTTTCGGAAGCGCAAGCTATTGCCGCTAAGGAAGGCGGTCATGTTGAAATCCAGGAGCAGATTGGACCTGACGGCAAACGTGCCATCACCTATGCCATTGAGAAAAATAAGGGGCTAGCGCCGAAGAGGAATAAGGATGTACGAAATCCTAGGGTGAAGAAGAGGAAGAAGTTCGAGGCCAAGAAGAAGAAGCTCGGAAGTATGAAACAGGTTTATAAGGGCGGCGAGGGCCGTGGTGGATATGGCGGAGAGCTGACCGGTATCAAGAAGAACCTGGTGAAGAGTGTAAAATTATAAATGGTCTTGTCATTCGTTATATTAAATAGGTAAACGACTAATGACAATATCAAATTTCGACAAGACATACATTTCTCGAATGGACTTCATTATCATTTAAGGTGATAGTAGCGATGGTGAATTTAAATCGAGGGTTTGGCGATGCTCCGTATCTTCCTCCATTCCTGTTGTAGAGCCTTCCTGGTCGAGTATTTTGTCTCCCGTGGCCCCTATTATTCTTTCTAATAGCGATACAACAGGACCTGATGCACTTTGTTCTCCACTCCTTTGTAAAATTCTATGAGAAAAATCTGCCTCAAGGAACCTTCGTGCCAGATGCTCCTAAAGTATTAGTTTCTCGTTAGTTCTGCTAAGCTCCAGCTTGAGGCTAGCATGCATTTTAAAAGAATATAGATTATATCATAGATGGACGAAAACTGGGCTTGTACCGCTTCTTCAAGTTCATCCATTTCCTTTGTAGTCATCCTTGCACAACTGGTTACTAGATCTTCTTTTCGATGCGCTAACGCTTCAATCTCTTGGGCCCGAGAAATAATTTCTGGGTCGATTCCTGCCATTGCTGCGCAGCTATAATAATAACATTAGTAACCGCTCAAATGTTATTACGCAGGACATGTATACTTTGTCCCGAAGCTTGAACTGCTTCTCCCCAGTCGGAAACTAATGCGATGATCAGTCAATAGTTTTTCAAGGGAATGTAGTAGAATCTAACTTGTATAGATATGTGACTTGATCTTCAACACTTCGGGCAGAAGTGTCTACTTGAACTTCCATGTGGCCAAATTCTAGCTCTGGTCTTGGTTGAAGGAACCCATTCTCGAATATTTCGTGAAAATGAGTAGCTGCTATCACCTTTGGACGCTGGTTACCCATACTCAAGGCATACTCGAACAGTCCGCAAGCAAGCCCCGCGCCATCTATATTTCAAATGAGAAATTGGCTGAGAGGGAGTCATAAAGGGGGAATACCAGCTGATTCGGTCCCTTTTCCAAACTCATCGATAATTATCAAACTCCTATTCGTGGCCTGATTTAGAGCAAATGCTACCTGCTGTAGATCGTTTGCGAACGTACTTTGTATCTGCGCGTGTCAATGTAAATATCAAATAGCTTTAAAGGCATGGTACACCGTCACACCTTACCTTTGAGACGGTTTCCCTTGTTGAGACTCGGGTCAGTATCCTATCCGTATAACCAATTGTGGCGCTCTCTGCTGGAACAAAGCTGGAAGAATGGTTAGCACTGGTTTATACTATAGGCTGTTAGTCAGTAGCAACCTTCCGATGTGAGCCATATAAACGATAATAGCAACCTATAGGTACCGTAAGTTGGAAGCTATACTCTTCAACTACATGAAGATTCACCTACCTGGCTGAGGTAAACGCTTTTTCCAGAGAAATTGGGACCAGTCAACAAAAGCATGCTTGGGCCCTGAGTGGCCTCGTCGATAGGATTGGGCTGTTCTGTATTGGACGCGTTGTCGCCAGCTGCCCTAGAACCATTACCCCCGACAATAAACGTATCATTCGGTACAAAGGACGACACTGTAGTTTCGTGGAGGATATGTCTGTAAGTAATTAGCTACTCTGTTTCAATCTTCTGGAGGGATTATCTAAACTTACCGGCCCCCTTTAATGGCAATGGTATTATCATCAGTCATGCGTGGCCGTACAAGTTTTTTCAAACTGGCACCCTGGACAAAAGCCAGAAGACTACACTGGATATTAGAAAATACTCCATACCTTATGTAGTGATAGTCTTCGTGGCATACCTATCAATTTCCCCACATATATCAGAGGCACTAACGAGCATCTTCTCATATGTTAGGATGTCCTGCGCAAGTTTGTACACAATTTCTATTTCTTTCTCTGCCGAAGTTGTAAGTCATAGGCGTGGATAAGCCCAACAACCTGGGAAGCAACATACCGCATATAAGGCCGTATATATCGCCGAGTTTTTCGTCCATCTCACGCATTCTAGAATCTTTGAAATAAGCTCTGTTTTCTGTGTTAAATACCTGAGTCCAGTTCTCATCTTTGCTGCCATATACTGGTATACCCCTTTCATCGAATGGGATGGCGATGTTGAATCCAAGCTGAGGAAAGTAGACAACGTTTATCTCCTTGTTTATTCCTTCAGGGAGGGATGCAGCAATATTGACAGCCACTTGGTTGAGTAAATTGTCCATTCCACTATACGTTTCCTTCAATTTGTCAAGTTCTCTGTCAACTCCTGGCCGCACAACTGTTCGGTGTTCCTCGATTGAGAGTGGAAGATCAACCTGAAGGTTGTTAGATAGTGTGATATAATTTCAATCCTGAGGTACTACTTACAATCTCGTGAATTGCACTACCGACTTGGTGTAGTTGAACTAAATCGAGCTTAATTAGGGCCTATAAAAACGGTAAAAATGTATCCCGGCGAAATTAATTTATCCTTTCTCTCACTTTGATGTAGATGTCCAATGTTTGTGCCCCAGTAACCTCTTTTAATGATTGATTCACATCGATGGCATGAAATGCGAACTACAAGTCATGTTATTAATGCAATTTTCTCATTCAATGGGGCGGACATACATCGAGGAGAGTTGACCACACCACACCCTTGAATCCCCTGAATTTCGCACTTCCAGTGCTAATACCTTTTCGCAAATGGACCATCACTGGCCTTAAATTCTTGATGTTCTTCAGACTCTTGATTATCTTCCCCAGTGGAGGATCGTTTTCTGGCCGTAAGAATGCGCTGATGAAGTCATGTCTCTGGGATATGACATTGGCGTCAATGCTTGGACGGAGAAAGTACTGCTTCAATAAGCGCTTCCCTTGAGGTGTCCTCGCAAAATGATGAAAGAGGCCATAGATAGATAGGCCCTCCTTTGAGCTGGATGAGGTTTTGCCGGGGCCCTGGTTGAATGCGTTTGGATGGGACTCCGACTGTATTATTTGAAGCGATGCTAGAGTGTCCTTGTTAATGAACCTAGAACCAGAGGTGTTAGAATAAATGGGTATGTCGTAAGATAGTGCTAAAGGGTATACTAGCATCGTCTTTTGTAGGCTTAGCATCCCAACGGCATTGATAGCAAGCGTCCCAGTAGCCACGGTGTCACTCTGCAAAGATATAGACGCCCGTTTTCTTTGTAAGTATGTCATAATGGCTCCTGCACACCCGACGGAGATGCGGTTCTCCATGTCAACGAGCCCGCCAATATGTAACAGATCGCCTTGCTCTTCGGTGAAATCGACGGTATCTCCAGTAACATCACCATCATAAGAGAAGCTATTTCCTGGAATAAGAAACTTGACCATCTCGTCTGCTTTTGAATTAATTTTCAACGAAGAGAGTTTTGTCTTTGCATTTTCAAATCCAAATTCCTGTGTCGGACGCACGTCTAGATGGTAGGGTAATTGGAATTGAGAATCTGATAGATGATGGATCAGATAAACGCGCACTATACCCGGAAGATGCAGGTCTCACCTATGTCTGAAGCTGTACGATTTGCATTTCCTGCAGTTGTAGGGTCTTCCAGGCCTTGATCAGCTCTCATTGATAGCAACAGTACCGTTGGCTCAACCTCCAGCTTTACTATTCATCATCCTATTAGCAGACTGTCAAGGCAGTGTATGTCCAGTTTCCACATACAGATATCAATCATATCGAGTTCACCGTAAGTTATATCTTCCATGACGTATAGTTTCTCTTCCTGGGCGGAGTAGTAACTGCAACCGATGGTTCCCCGATCTTTGATATCTACGGCCATGACGACCTTACAAAGATCATCATCGTCATCCTCCAACCGCTCCTCCCGGGTATTATTTTCGCTCTCCGGAATCGCGTTACTGGACACTCTCTCATTCTGAGCGCTTTGGCTAGTAATGACCGAAGTCGCTCTGGAATAAGTCGGCCTTGATGAGATATTGCTGCTCTGGCCACGGGACGCGTTGCCTCGAGATCTTCGGCCATAGAATCCCCTGCCGCGACCCTTGGAGATAGGAGGCCTTCTCTGTCTGCCCGTGAACGACCGCGCCATAGTCCAGGCTGTAGTTGGATTCTTGGGTAGTTGTTAACAGCTGAAGTATTGATGATGTCGTTGTCAGAACCAAGAGAAGAGGGGTAGGCCTTAAGCCAAATCGGGCATTACCCGATTGGGATGAAGGAGTTGGTATCATTAAATTAATTATCATTGGTATAAATATTGAAGGGGATGCTATACAGAGAGGGGTTTCGTCCATTTATACATAATATAAAAAGAAGAGATGCGAGGTATAATGCTATATAATACAAACCAATATCGTAATCATACATAATACAAAAATCACGTCGACTTTTCGGTTGAGATATCCAATCCTGTTTTGTCTGCGTTAAAGATGGCGGTGGCTGTTTGGCCTGAGACAACCTGTCCCCGGATGATTTTATCAGCAAGGTGGTTACCGATTTGCTTAGCGATGAGCCTGTTCAAAGGCCTGGCGCCATATTTAGGGTCATACCCCTTTTCACAAAGCCAGTCTTTGATCTCATCGCTAACACTGAAGGTTATTCGTCGATCATCTAACCTGGCCTGGAGCTCTCTGATTCGGATATCGACAATATCCCGCAAAGCAGAACGGGAAAGCCTCTTGAATACGATGAATTCATCGATCCTGTTCAGGAACTCAGGTGGGTATGACGATTGGACAATCCCCATCACCTCCGATTTCATCTCTGGGGAAATCTCTTCACCTTGAGAAGCATCTGCTGCAACAAGGACCTCAGCGCCGAGATTGGATGTAAGGACAATAAGGGTATTCCGGAAGTCAATTTTATGTCCTTGAGCATCAGTGAGGAAGCCTTCGTCCAGAACCTGAAGCAAAAGGGCAGAGATGTCACGATGGGCCTTTTCAAACTCATCGAACAGAAGAACGGCATAGGGTTTTCTGCGCACAGCCTCAGTAAGTTGGCCGGCATCATCATAACCAACGTAGCCGGCTGGAGATCCGATAAGGCGGCTGACGGTATGCTTCTCTTGGAATTCGCTCATATCGAACCGAACAACGGCGGATTCGGTTGAAAACAGGAACTCTGCCATCTTTTTGCATAGTTCCGTCTTACCAACACCTGTCGGGCCGAGGAACATAAAGGATGCCAGGGGGCGGTTCTCACCGCTGAGGCCGGCTCTTTGCATTCGCACAGCGTTTGCTACCGCCGAAAGTGCTTCATCCTGGCCGCGCACCGATTTTCTGAGTGTATCCTCCATGTGGATTAATTTTTCTACCTCGCCAGACATGAGTTTGCTGACGGGGATGCCTGTGGTACGGGAAACGACACCGGCGATGTCATCCGCAGTGACGGAGTCATGGAGAAGAGTCCGTCCCTCTGCGACTGTGGCTGTAGGGTCGTTTTCCTGCGGGAGCTTCTGTTCTAGGCTCGGGATCGTGGAGTACCTCAGTTCACCGGCCTTAGCAAAGTTCCCTTCAAGCTGGGCCTGTTCGAGCTCGCCCCTGGCACGTTCCAGGTCCTCTTTAGCTTGTTTGATAGCTTCAAGCTCCGCCTTCTCCTTATCCCAGGCTTCAGTCAGTTTCCCAACTTCCTCTTGTTTTGACTTTAGCAGGTCTTCTAGTTTTTCGCGCCGCTCCACGCTAGCAATGTCCTTTTCCTTTCGGAGAGACTCAAGTTCGATTTGGATGGTCATGATCTGCCTGTCGAGCTCTTGGATCGCATCTGGTTTTGATTCCTGTTGTAGTCGTAATGCTGAAGCCGCCTCGTCCACCAGATCAATTGCCTTGTCGGGAAGGAAACGGTCCGTAATGTACCTATTGCTGTACGTGGCTGCCGCAACAAGTGCACCGTCGGTGATTCGGACTCCGTGGTGGACTTCGTATTTGTCCTTGATACCTCTGAGGATCGAGATGGTGTCAGGTACTGTGGGTTCTTCCACCAGGATAGGCTGAAACCTTCGTGCCAGAGCAACGTCCTTTTCAATCTGTCTGTATTCGTTGAGCGTAGTAGCACCGCAGCATTGCAGGTCGCCTCGGGAGAGGGCTGGTTTGATGAGGTTGCTAGCGTCTATGCTTCCTTCTGCCTTTCCAAGGCCCAAGAGCGTATGCAGTTCGTCCACGAACAGAATGACACCACCCTGAGCATCCTCCACCTCTTTCAAAACACGCTTCAACCGTTCCTCGAAATCACCACGGAACTTGGCGCCGGCAATCAGCTGTCCCAGGTCCAGAGCAACGACACGCTTGTTCTTGACGCTCTCCGGGACATCGCCTCTGACAATCCGCTGGGCCAGCCCTTCGAGGATTGCGGTTTTCCCTGTTCCGGCTGCTCCGATCAGCACCGGGTTGTTCTTCGTTCTCCTCGACAATATCTGGATGGTGCGGTGGATTTCAGCGTCTCTGCCAATGACCGGATCGAGCTTCCCATCCCTTGCTCTCGCCGTGAGGTCGACTCCAAACTGTTCCAACGCTGGCTTCTCTGGCTCTCCGCCCAGGTTCATTCGATGCGTTCCGCCGGGAGGATGAGGTCTGCCATTTGCGTAGTGCCGTATGGTCGTGAGTGCAGGTAGACACTGCTTTGATACTATGCTATACAGGCCCGGTCGAGCTATCGTCACAGCTCTGGCAGGCTGCGATCGAAGCAGCTGGCGGCCGCCACGGAGCGCAAGTCGATAAGCCATGTCGGTATCTCACTTGATCAGCATGTCCACTGCCAGGCCGTATCCATGGATGTATATATATCTGCGATCCCTGTTCGAGCTGCTGGTTCTCGAAAGCTCTAGTTGGTTGTCACAGGTAACACTTAGGCAGTCACATGACCACGGGCCACCTCGAAAATTCTTCGCGAACAAAAACTCTGCATCTTCGCCTTCAACTTCCCCTCTCCCTCCCAAGCTCGCTCATCGTTCTCGTTCAATTCCTGCACAATGGGTTTCACCGACTTCTCTTCTGACTCTGGCCTAGCCAGTGAGTGCCTCTCGCCATCCAACTCTACCTTTGGAGGCTAATCATTTTTCCCACAGTCGCCGACTCCTTCTTCTCGCGAAGAACCTATGTTGAGGGGTAAGTTCTCTCTCTCTGCGCAGCCAACCATGCATCTCATCCCACCACGAAACAACAGACTCCCTGTCTCCTCTCCCCTTTTTTTATGATGAAAACAAATTGGTCCGTGTTTATGAGGCGGCTTAAGACCCCGCCGAATGACTAGAAAACAATTGTCCTTGTGGCATTTCTGAAAAAAAAAAAAAGAACCCTTGCTCTTGCTGCGTTGTGTTTACATGACTCGCTCCCTTTTAACTACTTGGTTACATGCGACAGCGAACCAATGCTAACATTGTAAACAGATACGAGCCATCCCAGGCTGATGTTGTCACTTTCAAGGCCTTTAAGAGCGAACCAGACGCCGCCAAATACCCACACGTTGCCCGTTGGTATAGACATGCTGGCTCTTTTGAACAGGAGTTCTCCACCCTTCCTGGAGATGCCTCCAAGGAATATACTGCTTATGGCCCAGATAGCAGCGAGCTCCCAATAAACCCAAAGAGCGCACCTGCTGCCGCAGCTGCTGATGAGGACGACGACGATGAGGATCTCTTCGGCAGTGACGACGAGGACCCAGAGGTCGTTGCTGAGCGAGAGCGTAACCTTGCTGCTTACAAGGCCAAGAAGGCCAACAAGCCTAAGCCAGCTGCTAAGTCTATTGTCACTCTTGACGTTAAGCCATGGGGTATGTCGTACCACTTGTTGACGCGCCGAAATCGTTAATACTAACTTGTACGCTTAGATGATGAGACCAACATGGCTGAACTTGAGGCCGGAGTACGAAAGATCGAGCACGATGGTCTCGTGTGGGCCGGCTCTCAGCTCGTTGCCGTTGGCTTCGGTATCAAGAAGCTCCAGATCAACCTTGTCATCGAGGACGAGAAGATCTCGGTCACCGACTTGCAAGAGGAGATCGAAGAATTGCAGGACTACGTCCAGTCCACCGATGTCGTAAGTTTTGCCATTTCCCCCGGCTCGTAGAAAGAAACGCGTAGACCAACCGACTCTAACAAACATCTCCACAGGCTGCCATGCAAAAACTTTAAATTAAACAAAACCAAAAAAAAGTATCGTCGACCAGACGTCGCCTTTTACATATTACGAAACGAAGATGATGAAAAGCATGCTAGGATTATGAACTTTGGCTTCACAATGCCGAATATTCCCTTTGTCGAAAGCACACGGTAAACAAAACACAAAATGCTAGACACGGCTGCTTATGTTTATTGACGTTAATGAAAATTCAAATGACTCGACCAGTTTAATGTTTATTCTCTGATTATCTTGTACGTGCCGTAGATTCTGTATAGACCTGCCCAACGCCCCTCCTATAGTCAGCCACGTGACGTGGCATTCATGATACAAATATAACGACAGATAGAATAACTGCCGGATACATGATCTGCTGGATCCGGCAAGAGGATATATGTACGGAGTAAGGTAAACAGCTTCGACACCGTTGGGCAGCAACTTCAACCAAAGTCGAGAAGAAGCAAAGCTATCCCTCTACACTTGGCATCAAAAGTGCCAGAGCAAACCAGCCAAACATCAGTTAGCTCTTCCTTCGCCCTTCAAGCTTGACCAACCGCAACAGAAGCTCACTCGCAATATCAATACTGATTCCACCCAGAAACCTGACACGCCAGTGCAGAAGATAACGCCGGTCGCAAACAATGTCCATGACATCTCGCCTGGTAGTAGGCATTGGCTTGCTTCTGCTAGCCCATGCGTGAGTGCATTGAACCACATCCCCATATACCAATACCAAGCTTCCATTCCTGCTCTCCTGATACAGAATAGCTTACCTATGTTTCTTCTCTGGGTGTGTATAGCGGTTATTCCACACATGAACACTCTACGTTATACGGCAGCGTCCTTTCTCTACCCGCAGACATCGCTCTCGAAACCCTCGTGTCGGTAATAATGGTGACGGTGGGGTTGGTTCTGGGATCCGAGAAGCTACAGCCGATTAGCTGGAGTTCTTGGGCGGGCGAAATCGAGAAGCAAGGCGGTTCTGAGAACCCATTTAGGGGGCTGGAAGAGCGGGTTGGATTTCTTGATATCAGGGTTCGTCTGATCTTTGGATGATCTTTTGAACCACGTCCTGGTTTATCTCTTTCTGGTTCCCTGCTGACTGATTTCTTTACTTATAGGCTAAACGGGCGGAGTTTGCGGATTGGGTACGTGGGAAGGACGAAAGTACGAAAAAATAGAATGACCGTTCATCAATGACTATTTTACGATCAGTTAGATATATGCAATCTTACTGCTAATTTCCATTTTACATATATATCTTCGATGACGCGTTCGGGGACCAACTGCTTCACATCCAACTCGGTAAGATATAGGTTGGATGTCTTATGTGCAGGCAGTATACCCCGTCATCCTAGACGTGACCAAATTTCCCCAACCGGTATTATGTGACTTGACGTGGGGCAATATGGACTGCTCTCCTTGCCAGTTTATATCTTTCTACCCATTATCCCTTGATCGACATGCACCCTAGACTAGGAGTAACTGGTATAGTATGGCGTGGTTCGCACTATTCAGTGAATTTCTCTGAAATGAACAGAGAACCCGCTCCTTGAACTAGTAGCTATAGGGCAGACCGAGGTAATTTCGGCACAAGGGAAGCCTTATGGCCGTAATAAGGGGATAATCGTGGGTGGTTCAAACTGTGTGATTGTAGGACCAGTTGTTGTGGCCAAGACACTCGCTCATTCAGAGGTTTGAGTCGATCAAGTCGGTGAGTTTGGTGACTCTGCTGGCGGTCTCAGGATCAGACTATGTTGGTGTTAGCAGTAAGCAACTGCATCCTAGTATATACCTCCTGCATATTACTCTTAACCGATTGTGCCAGGCATGGGTTATATAGGCGCTTGGAGATGTTATTATAATCGGCAGATGGGTGGCAGAAAGAGAGTACAGCATCGACGCTTCGAACGACGTTGCGGCTCCGTTGGTTATCAATATCAATATCAATATCAACATCATCATTATTCATATAAGTTGGTATCACTATGACGCCAGGGCCTAGCAAATACACATTCCGGTGGGTATAGCTTCTATTCACGGGAGAGGGCTATCCCTGAGATACGATACTTCATTGAAGTGAAAGTCTAGGCATATTACCTGTGATGTCCTCTTTGCTCCGTACTCCGTACAGAGTCCAAGTCTTTAGATCGTGATCCTGTTACTCCTTCTCCCTGAACTATTGACCTTTCTTACCGTAGCATGACCTTTTACTAAATTTAGCAAATGGATAAATAATCGCTTCACACCAGCGGCGGACGTTTGTGCGTGGTTATGGTGAAACTCCCGACGCAGCCATGGGGAGAAGGGAGACCGGGGGCGATCATAAGCGTTGGAAGTATCAATAACGACCGGGATAAGGCAGACCGTACTTTCTGTCATGTATCCACGCCGAAGGAGAAATGACGGCCATTCTCCGTTGGTTGCCCGGGCAGAACCAGCATGCGAGATATATTGCGTTACATTTATCACCGAGAGCTGGTGATATATCACTCGGAGAGATGCAGGTACATGACTGAGCTAACACGAAGCCACCAGAAGAAATACGCTGCTCTCCATTGGCTGTGTCTCGCATCCTCAGATAGGACCGCACTCCGTATAAAAAACTCCGTATTGCGTAGCGGACAATCAGGCTCGTTTTCCTCGTTTCCTTGACGATTGGCTAGAAGCTGCTTGGTCGCTTGCGGGTGGGACGTCTCATCTCAGATAAGGAGAGCGTCCCATATTTTCCATTTTAGTCTGCCCACGCCAGGTCTTCAAAGGCTGGGCTGGAAGTTTGACAGCAAGCTCCGTAATTAATTAGTTTGTGTTTTTTTATTTTTTATTTTGGTCGCCGCTTGCAAGGTGAGACTTTTGGTGCTGTTGTGGATTTTTCGTTGGTAAGGGATGCTTGCTGCTATTTTTACCGATTGGAGCTGACGAATGCACCACCCAAGCTTTCTCTGCCCAGCCCATATCAACGGGCTAGTAAGGTCGATTGTCACTCCGGCTGCCGTGACATGACATGACAGGGCGGTTCGGCTGGCCTGGTGCATGACGAGGCGCAGTTGCGCACAAAGGCAAGGGGCCATCCGTACAACAGTCAAGAGCTGCGTCGTCACCACTGCACACACCGTACCCAGCCGTGTGAATTTCGATATTCGAGTGGCAGGAAAAACCCGTCAGAAGGTTAAGCATCGTCAACCGTCAGCGCCAGCGGGAAGCGCGCCGGGTGGCCGGTCAACCCAGCAGAATTGTGGAAAAGAAATGACATCCAGAACATCTGGTGGAGCCGTATATGTTGCCGTGGAGCCCTGCCCCCTGGTCCACTTCATAATATTATCCAGCGCGAGCCGCAGGTGAAACCAAAGGAGGATCGACCCTGAAATGCGCCACTAAGGCAAGGCAAAATTACGAATCGACGGGGATCCCTTTGTGCTTCCGTCTAGCCATCGGTTTTTTTTCCAGGCGTATATATATTTCCCGTCTCTTCCACGCGGTTCTGTTTTCGATTTCTTTCTTTCTTTCTCTCTCATATATATCTCTCACGCACGAAACGATACCAAAAGTCATCAACGCAGACCTACCATCCATACTCTCAGCCTCATAACCTCATAAACCGAGTTCATCTCAACAACACAACACACAATCAAAATGCGTTTCTCTGTCGTCTCCGTCCTTGCCGTGGCCACTCTCGCCATGGCCAAATCTGAGGTAAGTTGCTGCTGAGTTCACTTCGAAGTCATCGAACGAACGACTAACCTGAGATATAGTCCTCTGCCACTGGCTCCATGACCATTCTCCCAGTCACTAGCAGCATGGTCATGACCACTGCCCCATACCCAACTGGCGGCGTCCCAACTGGTGCTCCTGGAACCGGCACTGGTGTCCCAACCGGTACTCACAACTCTACCCGCACCATCCACACCAGCACCCGCACCGGCTCTGGTCCATCTTCCTCTGCCACCCACACTTCCACCTCCACCGGTCTCGCTGCCACCGCTGGCCCAGCTCTCGCCGGTGTCATCGGCGGTGCTGCCGTCATTGCTGCTTTCCTTTAAATGCATAATCCCGAGCACGAGGGGGAGGGGTTTCCCGTTCCGATCTTTGGGCAAACATATATCTTAATTGGTCCGAAGAAACGGGAATAATCAGGAAATTTCTCTTCCCGTAATCCTTGTCATCGTTCTTGTTTTCGCATCCATTATGTAGAACCCTTTTCTGTACTATTTTCTTTAACTTAATATACCACTTGCTTATTCACCTGGCGTTGGGCTTCTCCAGCGGTGGTGGCCTCTGATTTTGGATATTTTGCAACAAAAAATTGGACACGCCCCGTTCCTTTGTCATGGCTTGCTTTGCTTTCTGTTCCAGGCCTTTGACCGCCTTTCATATGTGATTCTAGATAGATATCTTAATGCAGTGTTGATAAACAAACATCCTCTGCTTTGTTCACGTACCTATCCCTATCCTTATCGTCCGGCATAAGCATGCACGGGAGCCAGGGATCCGTCTGGCTCCCCCGGCAACGACCGTCAGACGGACTCTTCCTTGCCAATGACGCTGTTGTTGCTTCTGCAGAGTGAAGTATGGCGTTGCAGGGAAGTCGAACGCGCTAAGTGAGAAAAGTCGCGGCGAGAAAAAAGAAAGAAAGCCCGTTTTCGTGTCAACTTTAGCCTCTTCCGGCCTAGCCCGTCGCCCCAAGCTCGACCAACTCGCATCTCTCTCTGCGGCATCAAAACAAACATCACCACAACAACGACCAGACGATAATGCGCATTGATTTATTGTTTCTTTAAAGGTCCTGAGTTGGGTCTTCCTTTTCTTTTGACTCTGTAGTACTTCTTTTCTCGTATCTACCTACGGAGTATACCTGCTGGAAACTGGGCGCACAGTTGTACCCGCCACCCAAATACTGAACAGGAAGATGGTATGTCCTATGACGCTCTATATCAGTCGAACAATACAGCTAACATGCTTCCTAGGCTTCCAGCTTGAAGCGTCTGGCGAAAGACCACGCTGCCCTTCACCATAGAGGGCTTCCGCCGTACTACTGCTTTCCCAGCTCCAACCCCGCGGGCCCGGATAGCTTGACACAGCTCACAGTCCTACTCACCGGTCCGTCTGGCACACCTTACTCTCAGGGTCTCTGGCGTCTGCAGCTTCGTCTGCCAGAAGACTACCCGGCCAGCCCGCCAAAGGCCTTTTTCAGGACCCGGATATGGCATCCTAATGTTGAGGAGTCGACAGGCGCAGTCTGCGTGGACACACTAAAGAGGGACTGGGATTCGAAACTTACGCTGAAAGATGTCCTTGTTGTGAGTTACCTTTACCGCTTCATAGCCGGAACCAGTGCTGATCTGTGACCAAAGACAATATCGTGTCTCTTGATACATCCTAACCCGGACTCGGCATTGAATTCCACTGCCGGGGCGTTGCTGCAGGATAATTACGAGTCGTTTGCACGACAGGCAAAGTTGATGACATCCATACACGCGCCTATACCAGAAGACATGAGAGACTCTGTGAACGAGGCAAGACGAGGAGCCGATGAAGCTGAGCAGGCGAGTGGCGAACAAAAAGGCTCAGATACGGGCCTATCTAAAGGACTGCCATCATCCACAGTCACCATGAAACGAAAACAGCCAGCTCCAGGACCAGAAGAAGGCTCAAACATGTATCCCACATCAACACAAGAACAATATCCCCTCCCCGCAGACCCAGACTCAGACTCGGATGCAGAATCCGATGCAGAAAATTCCGCATCAAAAGAGAACGATCCCACCCTCTCCAGTTCCCCAGTAATAATACCCGCCCGCAGCCCACGTAGCGTTCTCGGAAAACGCCCCTTATCCGTTCTCTCCGCGCCAGAAGAACCAGACCTAGTCTTGATAAACGACTCCTCTGACGATGAAGACGGAGACCACCACTCTGAATTCAGCGGCATGACAGCTTCAGAAAAGAACGTTGCAGCCAACGTCTCCAGTCCCGCTACGGTCGTGGCCAGAAATAGATCCAATTCAACACACTTCATTCCATCATTGAATGATCAATCATTATTACTGCAGCTGCGACGAAAGGCGCCTAAGTTATCTGATTCGGGAGCTAAGAGGTCATGCATCAATGTAGCTCCCGTCAGCATATTTACTAAGTCGGCGGATAAGAAGAGAGTGCCGGAGGGTATTGTGGTTAAACCACTCAGTCCGATTATGAGTGCAACTACCTCGATGACAGCAACGGCCACGATGAAGGATGAAAGCTCGCTGCTACCGAGTCTGAAGCAGGCGTCTAGCGGAAGCAACAAGATCGCGCCACAGCCGTCCTCGGTAGCGGTAGAGGGAGAGGTGTCTCGATCTATGGCGCCTGCTTTAACGAAGAGGCCTGCCTTGAGCAACCTGACGGTGAGACCAAAGCCTCGAACTGGGCTAAGGCGGCTGTGAGGATCTTTATTTCTTTCTTCCTGGGTGTTATGATAACTACGATGATGATGATGATTGACACGGCGGCATATTAGCATCGTTCGCTTGTATATACTTAATTACACAATACCATTGGCGCGTTTATGCATTTACATCATAACACCACCATCTACGGAGTACATTGCCTTCCCCCCTGTATATGTATACGCAGCTCGCTTGGGATAGCCAATGGCAAATTTCAAAACCGGGGCCTTTTAACGAGTAAACGGCTTTTATTAGAATCGGCTAACTATAAAAACATTAAGTAACAATAATGGTTCAGGAATAATGATAATACTAATAACAATAATGACAATAATAGATGTAAAATAATAGAAAAGAACACAATATTAAATAGACAGCTGGCCAATTTTTCCACCTTGCACCAAGCTGGTCAGACATGCGGGAGGAAATGGGTAATTTTCTTCGGGAAAAGAGTTTTTTTGGGGGGGTGGTCGGAGTGCATGATTCAACGTCTTGGAAAGCGAGGGTCTTCGCTTCGGGCCCTTTTTTTGCTTTTTCTTGCTTTTCCTTTTCTTATTTCTTGCCGGGGGTAATGGGCATTTTTTCATTTTAAAGCCCGGTGGATGTTTGCACCTTTCCAGGTACAGTTATGGTGTGTGTTCTGATGGGATACGATGAACGCCAAAACGTTCGGATAAACGCCAGCAATGAGTATAACAATATAAATGTGATACGTATGAAGGAAATGTAAAGAGCGACATTTGTGATGTGAATCACGAAGAGACGAGAAAAGAAAAGAAATATGTTGAATGCTGCAGTGAGCGGAGTGAAAGTTTTTAAGAATGCATTGCGAGCAGAGCTTTCAGGCAAGTGAATCGATTTGACAGTGAAATAGAATATTAATGTCGCATAAAGACGTCGAGCGATAAAAACAGACGATCCGATCCAATACTTGATAGTAGGCCGTTAATATTCAATTTGGATTTGGGCTCCTACATAGCGTAGGGGTTCATGGATCGGATGGTCAAGCACCTGGAAGAGTTAATGTTAGTTATGAAATTCCAGAAACGTGATAGACGGGGGAAAGAAAACTTACGGTGGGCTCTTGGAGAGGTCAATCTTGAGAATGATTGGCACACGAGTCATTTCTCTGACGTCCTGGATGTATTCACCATCCTCCTCACGCAATTCGAAGAGATGTCCGTATCTCTCCCTGTTCGTCATCTGGCCGTTGGTAGCCTCGCCAGCAGTGGTTGCGATCCTGGGATCAGACTGTGTGCGATGAGGTGGGTGTGCAACACCGTTCCTCGTTGGGGACGGTGGCATGCTCTGAGTAGAGCGGTCGGTATTATTATTATTATTAGAGTTGAGGCTTACTCCAGCAAGGTGATCGGCGACTTCTGACAGGTCGTCGTCGTCATCAAACAAATCTTCAACAGCGTCAGTCGAAATTGTGCTGGTTTCAGTGCCTCTTCGCTGAGCCTCCTCTCGCTCGCGTGCCCTCTGTCGTGCTTCCTCTGCTTCACGAGCGGCGGCTGCATGGTTGGCGGCGCGGGCACTGAGAGCTGGTTTAGGACGCTCGTCCTCGGGGATGTAGGTCGATGATGGCACGCCCTTCTCCCAGTACAATTCCAGAACGCGGTCATTCTTGCGGAATTCGGCCTTCTTGAGAGGCAGCTGATCGCAATGGACACGTTTTTCAAATCCATATTGTGGGATCAGAACATCAAAGGCGGATTCGTAGACGCAAAGGACAATTCCTTCAGCAATCAATTCACTTCCAATCTCCTGTCTTTCCTTGTCCATTGCACGGCAGGCTTCAATGTGCACACTCTGCTCTTGAGCAGTTTGGGCAGAATCCTTCTTGTTGTTACACTGATCAGCCAACTTAGCGAAGGCTTCCATGTCTTCGGGCCAGTCTGTTGCGCCAGATAGAGCTGCTTCCAACTGTCTGTGAACAATGATATCGGCATAGCGGCGAAATGGGTTGGTGAAGTGGGTGTAGATGGGCAGGTTAAGAATGAAGTGTGGCCGGTCTTGCTCGCTAACATTGCCAGAAATATAATACTTTCCGCGTCCCATGGCCTTGAGAAGGAGTGTTTCCATGCCCTGTCATATACATATATTAGCACAATGAACTGAGACGTTGTATGGCTGTGGGGAGACAAACCTTGCGCAAATCATCATCTTCCACCTTGAAGAGACTGTTCTGCACCAAGCCGCTGCTAGATGAGTCGATTTCATACCCAAGATTGTTCATTCTCTCAACGAATGTTTGCATACGCCTAAAGTTTGGCGGAGCCTGTCTGCGAAGGAAGGCCTTCTCAGGGAAGGCAGCAACAATCTTCTTGGCGACGAAGTGGTTGGCCTTGTAGCTTAGCTCCTCGATAGCTTCATGTGCAGGTGTAGAGTTGAAGATGTTACGCTCCACCGGCACATTCTCGTCATCAAGCTGGTACAAGAGACGAAGAGGTTGCAACCTCTCCGAACGATGGCCAAGTCGTGCTTCGCGGAATTTACGGGTGATATCCTAACATCATGTTAACATCTCTTTCTCCTAGTAAGGAAATAAAGAAAGAAAGAAGGGGGAATGGAAAGGGGCTAAACTCACAAACAACATCTTAATATCTCCGACCGTAACACCGCCAAGTTGGACGTCATCAGATCCATGAATTACCTTGTCAACGTCATGGTAGCTCAGTTTGCCTGAGCTCTTGATCAGGCCTTTACCAATCCAGGGCTCACCTTCGACAGCACCAGACTTGGGATCGACCTTGAACACGACACTCATGGTGAGACGTTGTTCGCCTGGCAAGAGAGCCAGGATTTCGTTTGACAATCGCGATGGGAGCATGCTCACAACGCGGTTTATCAGGTAGACGCCGCTGCCACGCTTCTTCGCTTCTCTATCAATAGGGGTATTTGGTTTGATGAAATGAGAGACATCGGCAACATGAATACCGATTTCAACCTTTCCACCATCTACGGATTTAATATGGATAGCATCATCCAATTCTTTGGTCCCGTTGGGATCAATAGTGAAAGTGTTCTCGCTACGGAAATCACGACGGGATTGGAGGGCTTCAGCATCCTCCTGATCAATGGACCAATTTTCAAAGCCAAGCTTGTCAAGGACCGATGCGGGGAACTCATCAGAGGCGAAGTTGTTATCGCGGAGCAAAGCGTCAGTCTCGACCCTGAGATCGCCCATGAGGCCTAGCTGTTCAACAAGAGTTCCGAACGGATGGAGAGAGGTGATGGGCCATCTCTTGATACAAGCAACAAAGATGTCGTTGGCGTAGTTTGCATGCTTCTCGAGGAAGTCACGGGGCGCCTGCTCAGTTGGGATAGCGATAAGGGGAACACGCTTGTCGGTAGGCTTGAACCAAACGATCTTAGGCTTTTCCGCGCGGCGCTCTTCGCGTCCATGGTGTCCGTCTCTGACCCTTTCAAGCTCTTGCTTTTCCTTGGTGGCCTGGCTGCTGGGGCGGAGTAGACCCAAAGATCCGGAGAACATCTGTCCTGGAACACGCTCGATGACGGCAACGACGTGGCCTGAGTACAGGGGCTTGTGGTCATCGCTGATCTCGTCTTCTTCAACAAGAAGCAAGCTCTGGCCTTCGACTTCGACGTCGTCGTTCTTCTTCTGGGTAGGTCGCTGGCGGAGACTGCCTCTGCGTCGGATACTGCCATCGGGGCCTACTTGTTGGTTATCGGCGTTGGCGTTGGAATCAGAACGGCCTCCTCGGTCAAGGCCAGCGGCACTTCCGCTTCTGGTGTCGGTGATGTCCTTGCGCTTCTTCTTTTCTTCCTTTTCGCGCTTCTGGCTCCAGACCTCATCGACATCAAGGAGCTCGATGGCAACCAAGTCGCCTTCGAGGGCTCGGTTTCTGTCCTTGCTACCACAGATGAAGATATCTGCGTCTAGATCGGCACAGCTAACATATGCGTCGGAACGGTTTTTCTTGTTGACACGGAGGATACCGGTAACGAGCTGGCCAGCAGCCAAGAGACCAGGAAGACTAGACTGGGCAAGATACGGGGTAAAGAGTGTCTTCCTCTGTTGCTGCTGTTGCTGTGGGGTCATCTGGACGTTTGCTTGCATGCCGTTGAGTTGACCACTCTGTAGTTGTGCCTGTAGCTGTGCCAACTGCATGGGGTTATACTGTTGTGGTTGACCGGGGAACATCTGCGGCATAACCATTTGGCCTTGAGGCAGCTGGAGAAGCTGTTGCTGGTTAGGGAACTGGAAGTTTCCGACAGACTGGTTGATAGAGCCTCTGGCGCGGTGACCTGGCTGGAAACCACCGCCACCTTGCTGTTGTTGCTGCTGCTGCTGTTGGCCCATGTTGTGGCCGCCCTGGGCACCACCTTGCTGGCGCCAGTTGCTGTCGAAGTTTCTAGAGCCGCTTCGACCGTGGCCAGGTTGGCTTGTTCGTCGTGCACCATCAGCTCCGGCAGGGCCAGCAGTTTCGCCGGCTGGAGAGAACTGGAATCCTGGGGTAGTTCTACCAGTCGCTTGACGGCCATTGCCAACAGCCATAGACTGACTGCGTAGATGGGCACCGCCACCTCGGATGTTTCCTGATCGCTGGACGCCAAGACCTTGAGCTGGTTGCTGCTGGGCCATAGTGGGGCTATTGTCTTCTGGCTTTTCGTCCAAAGCTTCATTTTGGCCTGCGGGGGAAGCACCAGAAGCGCCTGGGATAGGGAATTGGAAGCCCGATGTAGTTCTCTTTTGCTGGGCGAGCTCCGCGGCCCTTCTGGCTTCGGGTAATGCGAGGGAGTGACGGCGCTGGTGGCCACCTCCTGGAGGACCACCACCTCGGCGGGCCTGATTGCTGTTTTCACGGCCATGGTTTCCATTGTTTTGTCCCTGTGCCTGGCCGTTGTCGCCATAGCCTGCGGCGCCGGATGCTCCGGTAGATGGAGCAGGTGGCGGGCCCATTCCAACGTTTGGAAGGGCTGATTGATTGCGGCGATGGCTGCCAGCTTGGTTTGCGTTGCCCATGTGAATTCCGAGCTGCTGTTGTGCCTGCATCGGGGAGAGTTGGAATCCTTGCATTTGGGGATAACCTTGCTGTGGGATAGGCTGCTGGGACTGCATCATGCCCATGTTTCCCATATTGCCCAAATTCATATATTGTTGATGCGCAATTTGCTGTTGCTGCTGCTGCAGGTGTTCAATTTGTTGTTGTAAAGCGAGTTGTTCCACTAGAACCAGTCAATACCCATATCTATATACGGAGGAGCAAGGAGAGCCACGTACTGAGTAACGGGGTGAGGGAGGAAGGGGTACGTCGATGGGCGACATTTATGCGGCGACCGGCCGGTCCCGGGACACTTGACTGCCCCTGGGGGCCTTGAGAGTCCATAATGATGGCTTAGAAAGGCACGAAATGACGGAGTTTGGTAATTACTAGTCAAGTGAGAGTGCTACTCGACAACCAAGGTGTTCTAGTCAAATTAGACGGTCCATCAAAGAGAACTCAACAGATAGAACGGAGCAGAACCAGATGCAGACAATACTAACAAGACCAGAATCAGAGTAAAGAGTATGTGTGTAAAGGGATGTGTGTATGTTTGTGTCTTGTTGACTGCAGCTGGACAGGAAAGAATGGACAGGACAGGCTGTAGGAGCGTATGATGCAGGGAAAGAAGCGAATATACGGAGAAAGCAGCCCTTTCGACCGGGATATCACTGCTTATATCCTTCTCGCTGGCTCGACGTCCGCAGCTCTAGGACGAGCCGCCGGAGCGTGGCAAGCTGCACGGAAACAGACGAAGCTCGACAGGGGACCTCGTCTCTGCGCTCTCCGATGGATATGAGTGTGTGTGTGGCTGCTTTGAATGAGGGTGAAGGTAGAGGTGCGGGCGGCGAACGAGCTCGGCTGAGGAGGCGAAGGAGGGAAAGGAGGCGCTGGAGACAACAAAGAAGGAAAGGGAGTGGACACGGCAAAGGAGGGACGTCTGAGAGAGCGACGCAGTGACAGGACGGTGGAGGAAGAGAAGACGAAGAGAAGAAGAGAAGAAGAGAAGAAGAAGAAGAAGAGAAGTTGAAGTTGAAGATGTGAAGATGGAGGTTGACGCTTTCTGGTCTTTGGGGGGCAAGGCTCTTGGCATACATACGACAACAGACGACATAGACATAGACGAGACAACATACGATATAAACAGAGACGAGATAGAGACGAGATAGACGTACTTTTTTCTATTTTGTCGGAGAGGTAGTCGGTAGATGAGTGAGAGAGGATACAATGAGAGAAATCGCGGTGGGAATGAAATCGACCTGAAAGCAAAGTCGCCTGCACTGGAGTGAAGGAGAGGAGGAAAAAGCAAGGTGACGGCTACGAGGGAAAGGCAGGGAGAGATCCCTTATATACGCTCGCCTACGCTCTGCTCGCCCTTTTCGCACTCGCACAGTGTCTTTCTGGCCAGGAAGCGTCCGGACGGTGATGTAATATGTAGGTATAGAATCCGGGGCACTCATTAGATGAACCAGACGTTCCTCAGCTTAACATTAACAGCTAACGTTTACTACCGATGTAACGTGGCTCTGTTGACTACTGTTGACTGTGACTACTGTTAGATGTGTTGAGACGTTGATGTTGACTGTTAGACGTTGACTGCATGATATCTGCATGAGCTTATCTGATCCGGCGTCTTTTGAAGTCGACCGGGATGCCTCGCTGCTACACCATCCGTACATTCAGTCGACTGCTTTAACGTTTGACGGAGCTTGGAGACTTCGCCATCAACCGAACCACAGAACACGAACACACATATTCACGGCCCAAGATATACACCCTACCGAAAACCGTTGATACGGCCTGCTATTACGTGCTAGACTTCTCGCGCCGGCGCCGGACAGAGCCGTTTTTCGCCGTCAGACCTTTTACCCGAATCAGCCATCCTCGAACATACGGTATACCATTGCCACTCTGCCGTGCCCTGTCTCGCCGTAAACACACGCCATGGTTCGAGTCAACTCGGTTACGCACCGGGCTCCCGACAGTCCCAGCCGGCAGCTCATCCAGGAGCTGACCAAGGACCTCGAGCAGGTCAGGATACACGGGGAAGAGTTAAAGCGCGTCAAGGCTTACGAAAGCCGGACCTTCTACGAAAGACTAGACCAGATAGACCGCCAACGCGAGGAGGTCCACACGACAGCTCTGAATGAAGCTGCTGCCAACAGAGACAGACGGAGACAGCAGGCCGAAGAGACGCTCAGGCAACACCTGCTCGCGGTAGAAGAGGAGAGAAAACGAAAAGAAGAAGGAGAGAGGCAAAGGTTGGAAAAGTTACGTCTAGAAAAGGCGGAGAAAGAAAAGAAAGAAAGAGAGGAAGCCGAACGAGTTCAGGTAGAGAGAAGAGCTAAAGACGCTGAACGAGCGAGGTTAGCCGAAGAAGCTGAAAAGTCAAAGAGAGAGGCAGAGGATAGGGCACGCAAGGAACGGGAAAAGCTTGAGCTGGAAAGGAAGAAAGCTGACGATGAGCTTAAACGGAAGGCAGAGGAAGAGGCCAGACAGAAGCTGGCTGTCGAGAAGGAGAAGAAAGAGGCCGCCACGAAGAAGAGCGGCATATCCGGCTCTAATCATCGGACCGCAAAGGAACTCCAAGAGCATGAACGGTATATAAAGCTTCATGCCCATCTGAAGGAGTTCAGACTGTACATGCGAGCTCAAACCAAGACGAACCCGGTCCTAAAGCAGCATATGGGCGATATGCGCCGGACTATCCGAAAGTGTGTTGGCCAGTTGGTGACGGAAGACAAAACCGCGAACCAGAAACCAGTAAGTTATTCGTACTCTGACTTATGCATGTATACATCGAACTGACCTGTATAATAGACCCGAGAAATTGCTGCAATTCTCAGAAAAGCACAGGACTTGGCCGAACCGAGCGTGGATATCCGGCAGTTCATCGCCTTTCCGCCACCAAATATTGCAAGTCTAGAAAACCCCCAGGTTCCGGCTCTGTGGGTGTACCTTCTTAACATTCTAGCTAAATCTATACTTGCTCAGCTCATGGCCGAGGCTGGAGTTACTACAAAGTGCGCGGAGCCGTTGGGCGTTCTGACCGCCCAGATATTCTCGATGGACGTCTTCTGTTTCCAGGGCCAGTCGATGATCGATATCCTCCTTGCCAAATACCGGTTTCTCTGTCCCGTGCTCTGGGGCTTCTACGGTGACCAGACTACAGACGAAGGCAGGACGGCAATCGGCTGGATACGAGAGGAAGGCAAAGGCGCCTTTGTAAGTGCACAACTTCATGAAGAACGCATGGCTGGTCTCGGGGCCGGTTATGCCGCCATTGCATTACGGAACTTTGCCAAAAGTCCGCGCCAGAACCCTTATCCAAACAGTTACTTCTGGAAGACGTTATCGTATATCGTCAACGTTCCGCCCACAGAGGTGCAGGATACGCATCTCGTCGTTCTAGCTGCCATGCTACGCTATTCGGCACCGCGAATTGTCAATTTCTGGGGCGATATGGGTGTACTGGCGCTACGGCAGGCCATCGTTCAGTTCCCTGCTGGGCTGCCTAAGAAATCGACGCAGCGAGCCATGGTCGAGGATCTCCGCGATGTCCTCGCACGTGAGAAGAGGATAGTTATCTAATCAACGCGAATACATGGGCAGGGCGAATGCACATATATCTATCCATGGTTGCTTGATAGAGCATCATGTGTTGCGCTAACCTGATATGACGGCATGGAATTAACCTTCCAAGATCTGATGCAACTGCACGGAATTGTTTGCCGATTTGATATTGCTGGGTACTGCATCTTACAGGCCTATCAGCCAAGTCAGCTATTCATGTGATGGATGGTCTATGAACTTCTAGGCTCCAATGCCTGATATCTGGCTTGCATAATACACCGATGCACCAGAGAACCTTCATGACCCCTTTTCTCTCCCACTACGCATTGCCACGAATCCCCCTTACTGGCGGATTTGTTTCGTTCTTGGCCATAGACCCTGGAGCAAGGTACAGCCATCCCCGAACGCTCATTTACTAGGTTCTTACCCCTTACAGACTTGGATGTATTAGGAGGCTGAGGGCGGCTCGTGAACAATTTCCTATTTCCTACCTCTTAGGTGAGGCTTTTTTCTACTGCCATCCCTGCTTTTGTCATGTACATATACAACGTATGGAATAGGGAGTATGGTAGACGGAATTCGAAATTTGAGAATTGAAACGTACCCTTTTGTGGCACGAAGCTGGCATGGATGCATGGGCTCTTGGGTGAGGCGGTATTGCCTCCGTGTCCTGCATGAACATTCCTTGAGGTGAAGATTCGCTTTGTCTGGGGGAGAAATCATCCGTCAGCACAGGACGCAGCCTCCCAGCATGTAGCTATGCTATGCCATGCCGCATGAACTGTCAATGCACTTCCGCCTATTTTAAGCTACATGTTGGTCAACGAGCAGGTTTAGGTCGTTACGCCGTCGCATTGATGACCTGTGGCCGTGAGGTCGTCGCAAGTTCGACGGTAGTAGATTAAGCCACGGACTAAGGGACGATTCCCAAGCATTATCATGGCCCATCCGGGGGCATAAAAAGGCACTAAGGCCTTACGATACAATACCGATGCATGGCCCCTGCTTGTAGATTGCTCCCTGGCCCTATCAAAACCCCTGATCCTCAGCCTCTGCTGGGCGACTTTCCCCCAACGCCGGGTTGTTCATGCATGGCTGTCTCCCTTGCGGCTCAACACTGTTATCTGGCGGTGGCAGACCCTGAACTCTCGTCGTCAGCTTCGTCGGCGTGGTCTCGGAGCCCCGGACCTACCGAGATGCTTGCATACCGAGTAGGCTATTGGGGGTTATACATCGGTTTCCATATTGAGAAACTGGTGCAATCGACCAACATGGACGATCCGTACATGTTCTCGACACGCGTCTTTGCTCTCGGCGACGGTGAATAATGCTCGAGGACGGAGTACGCCCATCTCCAAGCCTTACGTACGGAGTACCTCTGTTCGATTGCTAGATCTACTTGACGGCCGTAAGACAAGATGCAAGACAAAATACAAAAGACAGAATGCAAATGACAGGATGCAAATGACAAGATGCAAAAGACAGAATGCAAAGACAAGATGCAAAGACAAGATGCAAAAGACAATATCATCAGACCAGAAGGCCATCAGCAGAGCCCCAATGTTGCATCAGATTATGAATTCATGCAGTGCAAGAAACGGCGTTTCCCCCTTTTCTTGCGCTTAATTGGTCGACCGTTTTCGTCCGCATCCCACGACCAGCTCTACCGCCGTCTAGACTCCGTAGCCCAATAGAGCCCGACTTATAAACGGAATAAACCACTTCCGCGCGGAGTTTAGCGACTTGGCAAGTATGTATACAAGTTTCGGGCCTCAACAACGGCAGCAAGTTTATCGTATTCCTTTTCTTCCAATCCCACCTTGCGGCATCAGTGGCATGCGTGAATACATGCATGGAGACATGGATGGCTCCCGGCCTCCCGTTCTCGTGGGCTATGCTCGGTGGTCGCCGATCATTTGTGTCCAAAAGCTCGATCCCAAGCCCCCCGCAGGGCGCTGGCACTAGAAAATTAATAGGCAACCATCCCTGCATGATAATCAACACTAGCAATAGTGAAAAAATACGCCATGTGTTTGGCCCATGCATACGCTACCGTTCGAGAAGCAGCTTGAGTTCGAGCCTGGTGGGAGATCGATCCGGGGTGAGAGAGCAAATGCGATCACCGTGGGATTCCCCCCTGTCCCCCCCGTACAGCAAATATACTTAGTCACCTGTGCAAAAGTCTCAGAATCGCAATTGGCAAATGTTTCCTATCCATGCTCATATGTGATTGGCGAATACCGCCATATTTTCTCCGTTATATCCATGCTGTGGCAGCCATGGGCTCAGGTCTGCCTGTCTTGCTGTTTGCTAGTCGGTACTGGCACACAGCAGTGAATACCGAGTAGAGGGAGAGAGCAACCAATCTGCACTCTTCTACCTTGCCTATCCCTTGTTCTCTCGTTCTCCAAAACTGGCCCCCATCTTCCTTGTTACATGGTGGAGATAAGAAGGGTCAACGGCATAAATTCCGAGCCTTGAGCCACTCTGTGATGATAGAAAAACATTTGCATAATTATGTGGCTTTTCCCTTTACATGTCACCGCTGGAGCCTTGGATCTCCATCACTACGTCTTTGTCCGGCGCTAATTCTACCCTCTACATATTTATAAATACCAACATATATACCTCAGTCATGGCTTTGGTTATGATGCCGCTTTGCCGGAGTCGTCAGACAGACTATCCTTTAAAGGCATCAAAGACAAACACCCCAAAAATGCCAAACGCAGAAGAGCAGAGCAAGGAGGCCAAGAGGAGGGAATATAATCGCAATGCTCAGCGAATGTTTAGTGAGTCACTGCTTGCCCCCATCCACTTAATCTATGTATGAAATTAGAGACGGTTTTCTGATACGAGATTTAGGGCAACGTCGCAAGGAGCATATTAGGAATCTAGAGCGTGCGGAGCGCGAACGGATCTCAAGCCAGTTAGAGGAGATCGAGCTCCTGCGGCAGGAGAACCTGGAGCTTCGACAGGAGAATGAGACGCTATCGAAATTCGGCTCCAGCTGCAGCTCTCCCTCGTTGCTCTCAGTTGGCCGTCCTTCACATATTGGTCTTCATGAGTCAAGTCCTCTCATGACAACAGCCGAGTCAGTCCCGGGCGTCTACTCCGGGTGTCTCTTCCCAGACGCTGCTGCAGCAACAACAACAAGTGCTGCAATATCCCCCCGTAGCTCATTGGAAGACGCTCCAACCCCAGCAAATAGATTCTGCATCGTGACACCATACGACGTCCGTCGAGTTCGCACTTACCTATACTCACTCTTCCATCCTGTCCTAAACCTCGCCGTGCATGGCGCCTATCCGGATCCACAACTACATTTTTTTACACTCTCAAGGCTAGCACCCTCTCTTCCTCCATCATTAAAACCCACCGCTCTCCAGCTGCAGACACCACACAACCCTCGGATCGATCTGATACCCTCACCGACACTGAGAGATACGTTACTGAGTGTAGACGCTGCCACAGCGTCCACATTCCTAACAGAAGTTTGTACGTTTGCATGTGAGATCGAAGACCATGGACAGGTGATTATCTGGGGAGAAAATTTCCTTAATGAGTTTTCATGGGAGTTCTCGGCAACGGTGTTGGAGCGATGGGGCGGTTGGATTCTTCCCTCTATCTGGCGTGAGCGAGCGGACTTCTGGCGGCGTCAGAGAGGGGACCCAGTGCTTTACAGCACCTGGGAGGACCTTGTATAGATGGTACTGTATAACGACACTTATGAAATATTAGCGTGGATTATTAGCCTCTACCCCTTTTTTTGGACTTTTCTTTTATTCCCTTTTTGTTTATAAAAATATATTCCCCTGTCATACCCATGAAGTTCTATTCACGCGATATCCTGCGCCCCTGATAGAGAGGTAGAATGTACAGAGTACGGAGTCATGATATCGCGATCTCTCGGACCAGCCTTCCCGGTATTAAACCCCCATGCGTTCTCCACATGGGCTATGGAAGCCTGAGGCCGCCAAGGATCCAAACGGTTGTTAATTTCGCTAACTTTGGAGCGTGACAGGGGAGGTGCGGAACGATGTAATCTCGCTGCGCCGTAACTAAGGGTTATGGGCAGCTGGTTGGCTGAGAGGTAATTCATGCGTTGGCAGACAAAATGATAGAACGTAGGCGCTGATGGGATGCGAATGGGCATGACTTGAGTTAACCAGGGATTCTCCCACGCAGGAACGCATCATTACCCTGGAGCCTGCTATATATGTCGATGTATACCTTCCATACTTTGGGTTGTGGTGTGGTGGATCCCTGGTCGCAATTTTTACCTGTTCGGGTTTAGCCTCTGCCGGCCCAGCGGTGCTGCGGCAACTGTATTTTAACATGGGTTAAAAAGTAGCTCCTAAAAGCATGCGAAGTCACGAATCACGGACTAATGCACCGTTGTCTTTCTCTAGAACCATGAGATCTCACTAGGGTTGTCTAGAGTTACATCGCCTGCAGGGTACAAGCTGAATCAATGTGACGGCTGCTCTCGTGAGAATTAACAGCCAGCCTTGCCGTTCTCTGGTCGACCCGTGGTACGGAGTACATCCTCTGGGTGTGCGTAAGGGAAGCGGGCCTCGAATGGTAGAAAATACCCATTGAAGGGTCTCCAGTCGTTGTGAGAGAGGTAAGTAATGCGCCATTTTCACATGGCCTACGTGCTAGCCAGGTTGTCTGCAAGCGGGGCCTCCGGACGATGCAGCCTTCCCGGTATCCTTGGGCCAAGGGCACGCGAAAGCGACAGCCTGATGTTGGGAGGGACATGAAACAACGGAACGTGGCAACTGTAGGGATTGGACCCTTGCTTGAGTCGATGGAGCATGCATATACTGCATATGCAAACGTACTTCATGGTAGACGTCATGGTTGAAAACCAGACTGACTAGAAACTACATTCCTATAAGGGATATTCAAATGACTATACCGATTCACCCTGCCGCGTGGTATGAATAAGAATAGGAGACTAATGTAGATCTTTGAGAGAGTATATTTAAAGTGCCTAGAATAAGGCTAGGAGAATAAAGCCTATATCCAAAAGGCGGGAACTTGGTCTGAGAGATTAGCTTAAATATAAAGTCGAGAGGAGACAACGTAACGGGAGTGGACGGAGGTACTAAGAACCGATGACGTAGGAAAAAAGTATTATATAGAAGGGGAAGCTGAAGGATAGACGTGAATAATTATACAGAAGGAAGAAGGAAAAACAAGGAAAAGGAGTCGGTATCACAAATTCTAAGAAGAGAGCCGTAAAACAAAGATTAAATATATAAGGAAATAATAAGGGGCGAGAAGAAGGGTGAAAGATCGTAATCGCTATGCAAAAAAAATCCAATCCAAGAAGTGTACTATATTGTAGATAGTGGGGAAAGGGAGAAGTAAGAAGTCAAGCAACGGGGTCTTTGGAAACCAGGCAAAAGTATATAATGAGAAATAAAAGTAAGGTTTGGTATATGGTTCATCTGGCTCTTAAATCTCCGGACCAAACGGGCCTTCGATAGGGCGAATACCAGGTTCCCGTCCTAGTAGGCCGCCAATGACGCTATCGTTATCGTTGTCGTCTGCCGGACCACCCGCGCCGTAATGCATCGTTTCAGCATCATGGTCGTAGCTAGAGGTTCGCAGGAGTGGCGGCGTCGTGGGGGCCATGATGTTGTCTAGTTGGCGGCTAGAGAGTCTGTGTATGCCTGCATTCTGTCCTCTCAGGGGGCGACTTTCAGAATAAGTTCGCCTTCCAATCGGCGCAGGCGGCACAACAGGGGTGTCACGTGTATTGGAGCTTGGGGGCGTCATCAGCCCGGAGAGAAAGCCCTGAGATGCTGACATTGGCTTGGACGGTTTGGACGGGGTGAGCTGGTCGCCGCCGCTGCTGCCGCTACTGGACGTTGCGGTGGATGCGGCGGGAGGGTTGTTGTTCCCCTTGCGCCAATTACCCCAGGCTGCGGCCGCAGCCAACGGTAAGGTACGGGGAGAAGATGCCAGACTAGTGAGGGAGGCTAAGCTGGGAAATTGCTGGTTACCCCCTGACATAGCCCTCTCCTTTTCTTGTTGCTGCATTTGCAAATTTGCCCGTAGACGGATGGCAGCGTCTCGAACGGAGTGTTGGTCGAAAGAGGGCTGTGAGAGGGCTCGGATGAGATCCCGGAGGTCGTCGACGCGAACGCTGAGCAATTCACGTAACCAGTTGATTTCGGTTTCCTTCTCCTTGATCTTCATGGGCGCATCCTTATCCATGGTCGAGAGTTCATGCTCAAGTTCTTCAATGCGTCCCTCACGCTGTTGCAACTGATCTTGCAAGACCATGATGGATTCGCGCAAGGCCTGTGGTGAGATTCTGTCTGGGACTTCCGAGCCCTGAGCATAAGTCATAGATGGCGCGGTTGTTTGTGTTGGTGGTTGGGGTACTACCACCGGAGCAGCTTTGGCACTTTGCGCTGCCTCTGCTGCAGCGCGGGCGGCAGATTTGGCAATCTCGAGCTTTTCCTCGATATGGGCGACCTTCTCCTGGAGATGCTCGATCTTTTCGTCTCGTAGCGCAACCACTTCCATGTAATGGGCCTCATCTCGTTGCCTATCTTCGGAAGTATTGTGCATAGCACGAGCGTGTCTTTCACGGAGATCATTCAAGGTTCGTTCGTGGAGGCGGCGCTGGTCTTGAATAGCCGACTCCTTGGACTCGGAGGCATCGTGGAGAGCTGCCAGTTTGGAATCTCTAGCTTCGGCAAGTAGGAGTTCATATCTCGCCTTGGCCGTCTCGGAGTCCATCCTGGCATTATCTAGCTGACTCTGCACATTAGATATTTGAGCTTCGAGCTCAGTGCGAACAAAGTTAACTTGGTGGTTTGCCGCATTGAGATCTGCCTCTAGCAGTACCCTGACACGCTCAGCTTCGAAGTGGCTGTTTTCTACGGCCTCCTTGGCTTCGCGTTCAAATCGAGCAGCTCTGGTCTGGTGATCGTGGCTTTCCTGTCGAACGTTCATCAACAGTTCCTCGAGCTTGTCATTTTCGTTCTGAGATTGGTCTAAGATATATCTTAATTTCGTGGCTTCCATCTCTTTTTGTTCAAGATCGTTAATGTGAAGTTCCAACTTCTGTCGCTGTTTAGATTCGCGAGTAAAGTCGGCCATGAGGGTGTTGTATTTGATGTTGGCCTCGACTTCCTTCTTCCTCCACAGAGCCTGCTCTTGGGCAATATCCTTGGTAAGAGTCGTCACATCACCTTGTAACCTCTCGAACCTCTCTCGAAGTTTCTCCTTGACATCGGCGCCTTCTTCGGTCTGAATCTTGAGGATTTCAAGGGTGCGACGGAGATCTTTGTTTTCGGCCTCAGCCTTCTCCTTATCGGCACGTGCTTGATCAGCGCTCACTCTGTATTCGTCCAAAGTGCCTTGAAGGTCGATATTCTTGTCAGACAGCTCTGAAAGGGTCAGGCGCATGATATCTTGTTGTTCCTTGAGGTCCCTGGAGTGTTGTTGACTCTGTTCCATTTGAGGAAGATGTTGGCTCTTGAGCAACTCCAAGGCCTCCTCGGCAGCCAGTCTTGCCTCTCGCTCGGTTGCAGCCTCCTTCTCAGCAAGTTCCATCTGTCTCTGAGCTATTGCTAAAGAATCCTGAGCAGCTCTTCGTGCATTGTACTCCTGGTCAGCGCGTTCATCCGCTAGACGCAGCATGCTTTGCAGGCCGTCGACTTGCAGTTTGAGCTTCTCCATCTCTGGAGCCAAGTCAGGCTTGTCATCGGTGCTCTGCATCGCTAGGAGAGCTGGATGCTCCGAGATGCTCCGGGAGATCATATCCCGAATATCATCCGACTGACTTTGTTGTTGCGATACCGAAGCAATGGCAGTTTTTATCGCGGCGAGCGTAAATGTGATCTCAGACAAGTCGACATTTGGCGCAACTTCTTGCTGAACAGGCTGATGATGAGCGGCCAGGGCGTCTGTAACAATGCTCTTGATCTTCTCAGCCAGCTTGTCACGTTTGTTCCAAGGCGATCGCGACCTGTGACCACCTTCTTCCTCATCATCTTCATCATCAGCATCGCTGTGTTCCACTCTTGCTGAGAGAGACTTGTGTGGCTGCGGTAGGTTCTGAGTACCCATCAGCGTAATGGACTGTTGAATACCGCTCAAGATTCTTTCTACAGGAGCCAGATGCTCGCCGATAGATGTTTGAACAATGTCTTTAACATGGGTTTCGAAGAAGGGAGCTCTCTGTCGGAGCTCTTCATCTTCGCCAGAGGAAATAGCGTCATCCCAGTCACTGATATGATCTTGAGGTTGAGTGTTCAGTTGACGGATAGGGGATTGGGCATCCAATGCTGGGCTGCGCTGTGCCAAAAGAGCTGATGGTGGTAGCATATGGTCGATTGTCTCCTTCTGAACGAACTCTGGTTGCCATGGCTCGGCTCGCAAGCTAGGGCTAGGGGCATTGCTGCGAGAAGCATAGCTTGGTGCGAGTTGAGGAACTGCATCGTTGAGGTTATCATGGAAGACAGGCTGTGGGGGAGGAGTGCCTAGCCTTTCAACGCCGACGTTAGAATCGCCGTCATTGAGCTGTTTCATGACAGCATCAATCTCTTCCTCATCAGACGAGTTGGGATTTTCTGCAGGAGGTTGCTCTGCCTGACCAGTGGCCTTGAGACCAGCCGTAAGGGCACTCTTCTTTTCTGTGGGTTCGGGGGAAACAGACACGGCGTATCGTGAGGCGTAGAGACCTTGTTTCTTTGGTGGTGGAGATACTGGAGTCTGCACGGGCGACACAACGGGCGATATCGATCTCACTGGTGGCTCACTGGGTACAAATTCGAATGGTTTGGCAGTGGGTTTCAAGACCGATGATTTGTGCTCGATAGTTACTTCCTCGACGGTGCTCTCTTGATCATCCTGATCGCCATCCTCGACAATGGTATCTTGTTCTTCCTGATCAACTGAGCCATCTTCCTCGACCGCAGCTTCAGGGCCCTGAGCTGGCTCTGATTCCACCTTCTCACGGTCATGGATAACTCCGTCATCTCCCAGGACAGAAGGATGAGCATTACTAAAGTCAGCTGCGTCTTGTGAGTTCTTGAACTCGAACGGCTTGGCAACAGTGGTGTTATCCTCACGAATTTCACCTTCCTCTAGTTCCTCTGATTCTTCAGGGGCCGACAATATGGTCTCGATAATCTTGTCTTCCGTCCTCTTGCGATTCTCAGCTATCTCAGTTGGGACATCACTATCTTCAACCACGGCAGCCGTACGCTTGGAATCAGCTGCAGCAGGTGACATAGCAAACATAAGCTCTTGCGCATCACTGTGTTCGCCACCTTGGCTCTCGACGCGGCGGACACGCTTTTCTCGGCCCTGAGCACCAAATCTACCTGAAGCATCACCTTCCATCTGGTCGTTGCTGGGCTCGTTGTTCTCATTCTCTCCTGGCCGCACAATCGGGATGGCTTTAGAAGCCTTAGCCGGTGGTATGATGGCCGATGGATCGAAGTTATCAAATATCTTAGTCCGGGTGCTAGATGGTGATGGTTTCTGAGTAGTTGGAAGATTGAAGCTTGCACCTGGGCTGAAGACAGGCGCAGCGACGTTGAAAGTGGCGGAGGAGAATTTGAAGTTGCTTGGTGTTGAGACTGGTTGTTGGGGTTTCGGTACCGGAGCGAATGCTGGAGCTGCAACGTTGAAACCGCTGGAGTGTGCGCTGTGGGAAATACTTTGAGGTACGCTTGGGGGAAGAGCAGGGCGAGGATCGAAGCCGCCGAAGCTTGGTTGGAAGTTGTTGTTGGGCATGAAAGAGAAGTTATTTGAGGAGAAGGATGCGATTGATGGGTCGAATGCCTTTGCAGCAACATTGAGCTTCGAGATGGAAGATGTGGATTTGTGGCCTGGGATGAATGCAGAGCCGGTGCTGTGTTTCGCCTCGTGGTTGTTACCTTGGTGGTAATCGTTGGCAGGGGAGCGAGAGTCTTTGATACTGGGGTTCGTCTCGAGATCAGAAGCTTCATCATGACGAGCTCCTTTATGGGCCTGCTCTTCGTCGAAGATATGTTGCTGGAGGCGATTCGATTGATTTATGGACTCAGACTGGAAGAAAGAGTGTTGACCCATTGGCTGTTCGCCTGGCGCAGCCCATCGGGAATTCATCAAATCATCCTCTACCCTCTGCCCATTATCGACTCCATGGTTCTCAAGTTGGTATTCTCTTTCAACGCCCTTCTGCAGAGTCTCGCTTACATTGTGTCGATGGCCGCGTGGAGTTGGATGAGCGATTTCAGGCCCAGAGTTATTCGATTGGATGGTATCATCATCGGCTTCCATGTCCATATTAGACTCATCCAAAGGCAAAGGCTGCTGTTGCATGGGATTTTCGAATTCATTTGCCCGTCCCAGCGGAGTGCCGACTGTGTAAGGGTTGTTGAAGTGTGAGTGTCCCATCATACTCGCCATACCGGGGAATTGTTTTGATTCATCAGCTAGCGGAGAAACAGAATGCAGCAATGAGCCAAGGTTTGGCATATTGCCCATGTTTGAAGGTGTCATGCCACCAGGCCGTATGCCATAGAGATTCTGTGGGCTGTGGGTGCCATGTGTCGGAGGAGTAGGCTGGAAAGGCAGGAAGGGGTAGCTTGCTTCATTCCCATATCCGGTTTGAAACTGCTGGAAGGGAGAGTCTGTATGGAACCCAAAGGGCGATGATGGCGAGTTCATGGAACTTATATTCGATGTCGCCTTTGTGGACTGGTTGAATGCTGGCGAGAATGGATTTTGCATCATGCTCAGGTGATTGCTGCCCGCAGAGGAGGTAGGGATAGGCGGAGATATGGTATGGCCTGGATGTATTGGCAGCTGGGAGGAGTTGCGGCTCATGGCGCCAGGGGTTGGCGACATGATCGGGTTCGGTTCAGGGTCGCCTAAACTGACACCCAGCGCACGAAGTTTCTCCTCTTTCAAGAAATCGACATACTCTTCCCAAACTGACTGATCCGGGAAGCTAACGGTGTACTTGCTTTGCTCGAATTCCCGTCGTGATTCGGCTGGGTCTGGATGGGTTTGGCGGTTTTGCAGGTCGACAGCGACAGGCTCGCCTCTGCCGGTTCCTCGAACATCGTATCCTTCATCTTCCCATTTGTCGAGTATCTGCTCCATGTCCGCAGGCGTCAGAAGCTTTACCCCCCCGTTTTCCGATCCACGGGTGTCTACAAGGGGGAGTGCGATCACGCATTGCTTGCCTCGCCATGGGATCTTCTTCTTCGGTCTTACAAAGGCAGCTGCTGTGCGGATGGTTTGTTTCGATGCACCGCCTTGAGGTTGATCCAGGGCATCTTCTACCGGAGTCGGTGGGAGTGGAAGAGGCTTGTCTGTAGGTGAGACGTATGTATATTGCTGTGGTGGTGGGCGCACTTCGGGGATGGTCAATGGCTCAAGGTTCGACATGGTCACTGAACCACTTTCCTCGTCCTGGGATTCGGACTGGGACTGCTGTGACTGGGACTGGGACTGAGACTCGGGTTCAGGTTCGTGACCAAAGTCCCAAAAGTCAGACTGTTTCAGCGTAGCCGTGCTCGCTTTGGGAGCGTGGTTCGCCTTCAGGTGCGCAGGGCGGGATTTCCAGCTATACTCTGGCTTCTTTCCCTTGAATAGCTTTGAAGAGGTCGGCGTTTTCAGGAGGTCTTCCTTGTCGTCGAGATCAAGCCAGCCTTCAGACTCTTCTGCTCGCTGTTGATATGCGGTGAGGAACGAGCCAACGTCACTCTCCCCGGAGTCGTCACTCAGCCAGTTCGTGCGTTCCGAGCGAGGCTTCCCCGTCAGATACTGATTGATCCAATCCTGAGTGAAATCCTTGATCGACTTCCCCCGGTTCCTGCTCACGCTCTCCGTCTGCAGGTCCCGTTCGAATAGGGTGGAGGTTAGTTCAGGAAAGGGCACAGCACCGACTTCGCTCCCTGTCTCTAGCCGTTCCTGTTCCTGGCCAGTCGTCCGTATGGAGAACGGGGACGTCTCCAGCTCAGATTCGAAATCGCCCTGTCTGCTCCTCAGCTGCCAGGACAACCTCCTTGAGCTGGGCGTAGCGTACGGCGACCCCCAGGCGGCGGTGTAGTAGGCACTGGTATCTGTCCGTTTATTGTCAGGCGAGAAAGTCGACGACTGCGCGTCCGAGGTTCCGCGATAGCCTGATGGAACGGCAAGGGATGCAAACGCCGACGGCACGGTTTGGTGCTGCTGGGGCGACGATGTGCCTGCCGCGATGCTCGAGACAGCACCTGGTGTCACGGAACGGCGCAGCGTCAGGGTATGTTCCTGATTCTCACTCTCCTCCTCTTGATGGTGGGATGGTTGAAGGATGATGGGATTGGAAGAATTGACTGCGAGAGTTGAGCCTGCAATCGACGCACACGTGTTAGCTGTACTTCTTATGCCAATCACGGCCATCTGTACGATTGTGACTCCGTATCACCCGGAATATCAATGTATATACACACATATATATGTATATCTGGTAGACACTCACCTTCCGTCTTGTCTGATGCAGCAAGCAGGAGCTCGCCGCGTTTGATATCCCCCTGAATCTTGACGCATAGAACTCAACGGCCTTTTTCCGCCGTTGGTAGAGACTCTCTTGTCGATATCTCGTCTATATGACCGTACGCGGTATCTCACGCTGAGATCGCTATAAACCAAACCAGACCGTCCGTCCGTCGAGCAATGCGAAGAATCCCGTAATAAACAACACGTCGGGCAGGGAAAAGTAAACAGTCGAGTTAGAGAAACCTAGGTTGGGCCAGAGAACGAACCATGGCTCAGAACCGCTGGAAGAGTTTCGGATAGCCTTTTCCCCTCGGGAGTCTCGGTTTCAGCGGCGAACGACGGAGGGAGAGGACGGTGAGGGCGGTCCTGGGGGAGATCGGGCGATGTCGAGCGAGCGGATGGGAGATGGATGGCGTGTCGTGGAGTTGATATCGGGCGACCAGGGGGAAAAAGGCCAAAAATTATTTTTACCCGTGGTCGTGGAGAGCAAAAGCGACGCTAGGAGGAACGTCACCTTAGGTAAGACGCCAAAGAAGAAAAAAAGGGGGAACTATCGCGTCGAAGCCGCGTTCTCTTCACCAGCCACAGAACTTGGATCTACGCACTTGTGACAGTGTGACAAGACTGACAGCAATAAACAAGTCTATACGTTTAAAACCCAAAGATACAAGAATTCACGACGGTACAAAATCAATTACTATGCCCGCTACCTCAATGCTCAAAATCTACCACATCTACTTCTTCTGCTTGCAGGAAACTTCAAACTTGGGGGTGCGGTCGGCGTTGTACATGCCCCAGTGAGTCTCATCGGCGGCCTTGCCGTTATCACCGATGCTCTTGGGCTTCCATGGCTCGTCAAAGGCCTCGAAGTAGAAGACATCACCTCCAAGGCCGAGCATGGCACAGATGGCGTTGTCGTGGAATGCTTGGGCGTTCTTGGTTCCGGCTTTGGCAACTCCGTAGTCGGTTCCCTTGTCTGTACAGAGCATTAGTAGTTATAATATAAAGATCCAGGAGTGGACGTACCGGTGGGCCAGCCAGTCTCGCCAGTGGCAATCTGGATGTCCTTGGCGTTGGGGCCAGCGAGTTTCTGGATGTGCTTGGAGGCTTGGTACATATCATCGAGGAAGGTCTTGGGGGCCTCATCGATAGACTTGCCCTGCCAGAAAGCAAAGGCGTTGATCAAGCTAGGAGGTGTTAGCATGTCCATTTCCAGCGTAAGAAGAAAAGAGCTCCAACGTACAAGTATTTGACGCCACCGGTGATGAGGGCATCAGCGGTGCCATCGGCGTATTTGTTCCAGCTGTCAGCAGTTCCGACCTTGACCTTGGGGAAAAGTTTCTGGACCTCCTGGATCTTGGTCAGGAGCTCTGGGCCGGTGAAGTTGCCACGGTAGAGGGACTCGGAGCCGACGGTGATGGCAGTGATGACATCCTCGTTGCCGGGGACGGCCTTCAAGAGGGCCTTCTTGTCTGCCTCGAAGGACTCTGGGACATCGGGCCTGCAGAAAGATAGTTAGCACTGAATTAGAAACGTCCAGCAGTGAGAGTGGGCATACCAGATTCCGAGAACGAGCTTGAAGCTCTTCTTCTTGGCGGCTGGGACGATGTAGAGGGTGTTATCACAGTCGGCAGCAGCGTATGTTCGAACAATGTTGGTGTGGGCGGAGAGGACGTCGAAATCCTTCTCGAAGTCGGCCTGCTTCTTGCAGGTTCCGTCAGCGTTCTTGACGCCCAGGGCGAATCCGAGCTTTCCGGCAGCAGCAGAGACCGCAATGGGCCCAGCCGCCAGAGCGAGGGTAAGAACCGAGAAACGCATGGTTGTATACGGCGAAGTTGATGGTGTATGAAGGAGATAACTGGGTAGAGACTGTTTCGACGGAAGTTGGAGGTGAGAGGAGAGAAAGAGAAAAAGAGGGTGAAGGAAAGCCGAAGGAGAGACTTTTAAACGACCGGATGGCGTGGAACCTGGATCTGATGGAGAGAAGGAGAGCGAGTTCTTTGGTTAACGGCGAGAAGTTCGACAGGCTCGACCCAGAAGAAGGAGAAGATGTCGGCTTAGTCATGAAACACGCCGGCCCAGGAAGCCTGTTAGCGCTCCCTTTGCCCCTGAGCCACCCGGAGTTTTGTCCATCGTTTATTTATATCTATAGCCATTTTATTGATATTCATGCTGAATAGGAGAATGGAGACGCTGGTCTGGATAGGGGTGCGCGTCGGTCACTGGCAGGTAGCCTGATCCGCACTGTCGTACGTGTGCATCTGAATCAAATGACGTTGAAGGGATGCCCATCGGGTAGATGGCCTGGGAAAACCTGCAGGCCGCCGTCTCCACGTACGCTGTGCTATGGACGATGGACGGTTCCAGGCTATGACGGGCGGACGTGCCGTTTTGCTTCCTCTGGATCTAGCCGCTTGCCGGTCTTGTCGAAAAACTTGGAGCTGATGCGCAGCCACATCTCCTTGTCGTACTTCTCCGCCAGCTTGTTGAGCAGGATGACCTCCTCCAGGCTCAGCGACTCGTCCGTATAATATATTACTTTCTTAGAGCCTTCTTTACTCGGCTGTCGATGTCGAGATGTTAGACAGGGCCTACTCTATGAGTACTGAAAGTATAGGGATCGTACCTTATCCTTCGAAGGCTCTGTGAACGCAACCTTCTGCTTGTTCTTCTCCTTCTTGTTGTCTGCTTTACTTTCTTCCTTATCTGGCTTTGCTTCCTTAGGTGGCTCCGGCGGCTTAATGATACGCCAGCGCTCCTTTAGGTCACTGACAGGCCACTTCATAGTCTCAGCTATCGTCTTCCAGCTCACGTTGTCCTGTTTCAGCTTCGATAGCTGTTCGTCCTCCTTATCAGTCCAGTTCTTAATCTCGCTAGAGGCACCGGGTTCGTTCTTCTGCTGGCTCGCCTCTGGTGGCCGGATAGGGGGTGGAGGAGCCGGTGTGCTGTTCGCTTTTGGCGGCCCCTTGGTGACCTGTGCCATCGCCGCCTGCAGTTCAGCCAGTCTCTTATTCTCGGCTTTCAACTGTTCCCGCTGTGTCTTGCATGTTAGCAATAGCTACTACTTGGCTCGAGCTATGTGATTCACCTTCCTGGCCACTATAGCCCTCTCCGCCTTGAGCATCTTGCTGCTTTTGAAGACATCTGCGAACGACACCTTGATATCCTGTCCTGGGACGTTGCGGAAGTCTGGACGCGGCATTTCTTCCTCTACTGGGCCTGCTGATGTTAGTAGATTGATGCTATGCTGAGTAGAGAAAACGAGGTAGAGATGGCGAGCAGCTTGGTTGTTTTATAGAAGGAAAGTCCCTTGGATAGAGGTGACCTCCGCGACAGTCACTCTGCCCAGAGGAAGACAGCCTGATCAAAGAACTAGACAAATAACCATGGTAAAGAGCTTGATATATACTCCGTACTGTAGAACACATATCATCGGCGTAGTTCTCGAGCTTGTATCTTCGTCGTCTGCAGCTCGTACTGAAGAAATGTAAATGTATGTGATGGGTGGTCCGTGCGCCTTAACACGCTAAAAAGAGAAACCGCTTTCTCAAGGCCAAGTTGCATACATCCAGACAGACAAGAACAATTGCGACGAATCTCCTTTGAAAACAACCTCTCTGCCATCCTTCACAGGCGGATTATATCTCGTTCCTCCCTGTTCTCTTCTCAGTCCTTCCTTTACTCCCTGCACGGCGCCATGAGGTTCAGCTTTTCCTCCCTGGCAGTGTCTGCCCTGCTCTGTATAGGGGCAGCAACAGCACACAACATTCCGCTGAAAGCGCACTCGAGGGAATGTTTCTTTGAAACCCTACACAGCGGCGATACTATGATTATTGGCTTCCAAACTGGTGATACCGAGTTTGGTGGAAGCGGGAACCTCGACATTAATTTCTGGGTATGCCTTTTGACCATTCGCATGAACCCCGGTTATCTTCACAGAAACTTGAGATGAAGATAACAAGGCGAACGGGCTATGATTAATTTGCTAACTATTTCGCGAAATATAGGTCGATGACCCAACTGGCCATAGACTTTATAGCAAGAGCTCAGTATCCGCCGACGACTTCAGTTTCACTGCCAACCGAGATGGAAAGCACATCTACTGCTTTGGAAACGAGGCCTGGTCATCGAACAGCAAGGAGGTTTCCTTCAACATCCACGGAACCGTATACGTACCTGCAGACGGACAGCCCGCTGACCCGCTAGAGGCTGAAGGTTAGCATCCCCATATTGCAATGTCCTGGGTAGACAGACGGTATATCTGACTTACCTGTCTATAGTACGAAAGCTCTCCGAGGAACTCAGCCAGGTCAAAGACGAGCAGTCGTACATTATCATCCGTGAACGTACCCACCGAAATACCGCAGAGAGCACCAACGCGAGAGTAAAGTGGTGGAGTCTCTTCCAGCTGTTCGTGCTCATCGCGAACGGTATCTTCCAGGTTTGGTGGCTGAAGCGGTTCTTCGAGGTAAGCTACATCTCTTTTATACCGTCATTGCTACAGAATACTGATGTTTGTCTGAAATTACAGGTTAAGAGAGTCGTTTAAATTCCTTCTTCGCTTGCAGATATACTTGGCCTTTATCACTGTATTATGATATGAGCAACGGGAGCATATGAAGAGAGATGAGGATAGCCATTGGGCCCCATCGGCCGGCCGATTGGACAGTTATCAAACCATTCGACATATTTTAATATTTTCCTCTTCCAAGGGCTGTTCTCTCGCCTTCTGTGAGATATGTCCGCTAAAATTTTGATGGCTTTCTTTTAGCTTAAATGTCTTGCTTGATGATATGGTATATGGGGTTGCCTTGTCGCTCGGGGCATTCCGTATATCACTCTATTCGATCCATGGCATCATCTTTCATTACGTGATGATATCTACGCTTTTTTTGAACTGTGTTTCCTCCGCATATAACGGCCAATTAATATACAGTGATGGACTTTCTTCTGTCTATGTGTCTACGTATCTTCGCTGTTTAGTTACTATCGCAGTCCGCAGCTCCATGCTTAAACATTATTTACGTACCCAGCTTGTGATGACTAAGATCGGAAACGGCTTTATGATATTCCGGTGGGAGTCACGTGTATATAAAACTCCGAAAGAGGAAAGCCTATCACCTCTCGCTCTGCTTGCTTCTCTCCTTCAGGCTCTATGGCCGTGGTGAGTCCTGGCTGAAATGAACATCTGAAGAAGTAGTTGGAGTGATGTCAATCGCCTTTGTTTAGTTGCCAGAGAATCTGCACGAATTCTACATCATCCAGACCTTCAATCTTTATTGTGCAATGCAGAGCTCGCATCATAGCTCTCAGGTACTGTGCAAGCCGAAAGCTATCTACTTAAGCTTGCTGCACTGTGTGATTCATTGAACCACCTAGCTCCTGCATTTGCCGCTGCTTCGACTATAACAGGAGTTTATAACCACTGGGCCTGGCGGGTGGTGGAAAGCAGCCTCGCTTGATTATGGTATTTCATAACGCGGTGGCATACCACCAAGGGGTGCATACCCGACCTTACTCCATCACAGTACAAGGTTTCAGCTTGTGCGGCGAGACTTGTTTAGCATTCGGGACGAACGCCTCCACTTCTCGGGGGCTGGATGAAGCTTTAAATGAAAGGCATTCTGAATGTGCTACTCACAACCTTTTCTCTAGAAGGTTTCCCTGATTGAACGAAAGCTGAAAATAAGGTATTGCGGAGCCATAAATGTCTCAACTTCTTGCTTAATGCTAGGAATGAGGCTTGACGGCTGACTCTATCACATCAGCTCCTCCAAACACAGCCTATCGATTTATAACTATCTACGGTGATCAAAGTTTCCACGCCTGCTGGCTTGACATGCCTTCCTCTCAATTTCCCTTTCGCTTTGCGGCCTTTGAAAGGATGTTGAGTGTTTGAATACGGACGGCCCTTTTGATAGCGATGGTGATACGAAAGTATACTCCCGCATCGCATGTCGTAAGGGACGATCGAAATGGGAGAATTCATCTTGATTGGATTTGTCAATTCATACTAACGTATCTGGTAATTGGTGTGTCTGAATGTTTTTGATTGGATGCAACGAGATCGTCGTACTGCATGAATTCTTCAGCCTAAAAATGAGGACTTGGCATGCATATTAGCCCAGTTGAGAGTACGTATCAAGGCAAATATCAGACGTCCTTCCTAGAAAGCATGGAGTTGTACGGGGTACAGGTCTTTTTTTCTTCGTCGTCCTGATGATTCTATGACTTCCATTTGATCGCTGCCGAAAGTGAGCGTGTGGTTCATCACCATGGAAAACGACAGCGCGCCCGCCGCTAGAACAGCAGCAGCCATCCAGCGATTCTACGAAGAGCGCAATGCAGATGATCTCCTACAGTTTTGCTGGCGGAACCAGGATTGTGACCGATGTCTTGGTGCGGCTAATTTTTGCAGCTGGTGCCCGTTCGTATGTATCTGGGGTTTCCTACCATCCAGTTCTAGCATTATTTCCCCTTGCGAACTATATGAAGATACACATATACCCCGCATTCGACTAGATAGGGTGTGTCTACAAGGGTATATATATACCTTACTACATGCCCGACTGACCCAGTCCCTTGACATAGTCATCAACCTGCGTCGCCAATGCATCACCTTTCCCTCTCCTAGCGCCCTTGACGAGCGAAAAGATCTGCCCTCTCGGCCCCAAGGAGAGGTGGGAGATACGCACCCGCCCTTTCGGATGCAGGGTGAGCACTGCTTCGTTCTTGACCAGCCTTGTCTCGGTGATGAGTACCATCGCGCTAGTTTTGATCGGATACGCAGCTTATCAAATGTGGGTTGCGAAGAAGAGGGCTGAGGAGGAGCGGCAGGAACAAGAGAGAGAGGAGCAGAATGGTCATCAGTATGGGAATGGCCCATACGGGAGCGTAGGAGGGTATGGTGGTGCACAGTACGGGGAAGGAGGAGGATTTGGCGAAGGAATAGGCGGAATGGTGGTGCCTGGGGTTATGGGGGCTGTTGGTGGTGGTATTTCGAACTGGATGGGCCAAGGGCAGGGGCAAACAGGTCCAGAGACGATCTATGAGGAGGACGAAGCAGACGAGAACTCGCCCTTGCTATGACGCGTCACTCTACCTTGTCAGTTGTACGATGATTTCGGTCTGGTATATAAATGTTGGTTTTATATCTCGAAGATTAAGTCGGATGCAGTAACTGAATGTTATTATGTCGATGACTTGTAAGGTCTTTGAGTCAGCTAGCTATCTACGCCTTGCAGACCTGGCTGACCTTGTAGTCAACTGTAGGCTGCTTGCCCTTCTCATAGATGAAGCGGCCAGCAGCCACAAAGATGCCGTTCTCTAGAGCCGCATGATCGGAGTCTCCGCTCTGAAACATGTAAGTGCGTGTGACATGCATGATGGAAGAGACCATGGAAGAGTAAACGAACCTCGAGCTTGACAGTGATGACTTGAAGGAGGGAGTTAGCGAGGTGTGCCCCAAAGGATCGAAGGAGCAGTCATACATATATCTCCGAACGGTATCGTTTTTGACTCCGACTGGCCCGACAAGATGGCGCTGATATCAGGAGTCAGGTCGACGACCCCAGTGTAGTGAATGTACACATGCTATGCCATGAGTTTAGAGTATGCATCGTATAGACAGTTTAGGGATGCTCACGGCTCCTGTCTCGGTCCTTGAACGCCTTGTCAGCAAGCTCTTCCACTAATATCGCGAGTAGACATACTTCACTACCGCATGCGCGTCGAGTCTCAGACGCTTGCCATCCGGATCGGTGCGGATATAATCATTGCCAGTGCCGGTGAACTCGCCGTTGAAGGCTGGTGAGAAGCCAGGCTCGCTCTTGACGGTGCCGCTGGTCATGGGCTACTCGCTTCAGCATCGTGTCATTCAGCGTAGAGGCATAAGACGCACCACGACGACGAAGCTGCAGTTCTTCGCAGTGCTTCCTATTAGCCGGGGGTTCATTAGTATCCTACACCACCTTTGATGAATAGACTTGAAGCTAATGCATACCAACGTTCACACCTGGGTCAATACTGACCTGCGCGAGGAAGAGGCAGACATAGGTCAGATCTGGCTACGGGACATTGATATCTTGGGAAAATACCTGCATGGTGAATGCCGGCTTCAGCGTAGGGAAGTCCGCCATACTGCGAGACGGTCGATGAGGAGTTGTTAGTACCAAAATTGAGATGTGATAGAGATCAACCCCGCCATGTCTCTATGTTGCTAATGTTGCTAAGTTACTCTGCATAAACGCATCATCCTGTATGGCTGACATGGATGACGGATGCTATATCTCGATGTTATACAGCTGAGCGTGTCCACCGGATCTGCCAGCCCACGGCGGTTCTGAGGCTGCTATTTGTTCGCTCCCGGTGCGATCAGTCATCTGTCACTCAGCCTGAGCTAGCAAGAAAGCCTTGTCCTATCTTTTGCTTTCTTCGCTCTCTTTGCTTATTCTTCTTATTCTTCTTCTTCTTCTTTGGCCAAACGGGAGCCAGGCCGTTGCTTAGCTAAGCCGTACGTCACCTGCGGAACATCCTTGCATGACTTTTTTGACTGAACAAGCTGTATCACATCCCCCAGACACATTTCTCCGATACGCAGATATATATATTGGCCCGTGGTGGGATGTCGGGACGGCGCTGATGGCTAGAGAGATACGCTGCCTCGACTCTGTCTGATCAATCGGCACCATGGCGTCGTATATGCTGCGCTCCTTGCTTCTCCTGGCCGCCGCTGGCGCGTACGCTGGGGCCTTGGGCCAGGATCAAGCACAAGTTCCCCTCGGTGTGCCTGTCGATGATACAGATGATGTCAGTGGAGAAGGACATACTGGTCTGCATGGCCGCTTCTTACATATAACAGGTAACCTTTCTTTTGTTTTGTTCTTCGTCATGATGAGCTCGGTGCTGATATAGATACAGATATCCATGCGGATCTACTCTACAAAGCCCACGCGAAGATAGACAGCGACTGTCACCGTGGCCATGGCAAAGCAGGCTTCTACGGAGCCCCTGGAACCTCGTGCGACACCCCGCGAAGCCTCCTCGACACCACCTTCGACTGGATTCGCGAAAACCTACGAGACAAGGTCGACTTCGTCGTCTGGACCGGCGACGCAGCTCGTCACGATAAAGACCGACGCCGGCCACGCTCTGAGAAGGAGATCGTTGACACGAATCAGATCTGCTTCGACAAATTTGTGGACGCTTTCCGAAAACCAAAGGATAAGCTTGGCAACCGTCTCAAGGTCCCCATTATACCGACCTTTGGAAATAACGATATTATGCCTCACAACATCATGGAAAAGGGACCAAACAGGTGGACGAGAATCTTCGGGGAGATGTGGGATGCCGTCATTCCAGAGGAACAGAGACATTCGTTCGCAGAAGGAGGTTGGTTCTACGTCGAGGTCGTCCCCGGAAAGCTGGCGGTCGTCAGCTTGAATACGATGTACTTCTACAGAGCCAACAGTGCGGTGGACGGATGCAATTCAAAGTATGAACCCGGGTACGAACATATGGAATGGCTCAGGACGCATCTGCAGCTACTTCGCAGCAGAGGCATGAAGGCAATTCTCATCGGACACGTTCCACCCGCCAAGAACAAGAAAAAGAAGAACTGGTCCGGCTCGTGTTGGCAGAAATATGCCCTGTGGATGAGACAGTACCGGGACGTGGTGGTGGGGAGTTTCTACGGACACATGAATATCGACCATTTCATGATTCAGGATTTCGACGATATCAGATATATAACGAAGGATCTACCGGCATGGAAGTCAGGGGAGGTGGAGGCGCCTAGGGATATCTCATCGACGTCGGCGAGTGGCTATCTGCGAAAGTTGAAGAAGCAATGGTCGAAGCTCCCGATGCCGCCGTGGGCGGACGAGGACGCCATCGACAAGCTGGAGCACACCGCTGGGTACAAAAAGGACTTGAGGAAGTATTACGCCGAAGTAGGCGGTCCATGGGCTGAGCGATATGCTGTGTCGATGGTATCCCCGAGCGTGGTACCGAATTACTTCCCAACTCTACGACTGGTGGAGTACAACGTCTCTGGCCTAGGAGATGTAAAGAGATGGCCAGAGCAAGTCACCTTATATCCCGCCCAAGACACCACACTCGATGAACATGAAGATGAAGATGACGATGAAGAGGAAATTCCATACGACGACGCCAGCACGTCGCCGTTCGATATATTCCGAAAACGCAAACATAGAAAACAAAAGAAGAAATACCCTAAATTTACTGTCCCCAAGCCTCCATCCCGAACAGCGCCGCCGGGACCGGCATATTCCAATCAACCATTCACCCTCCTCGCATACCAACAATACTTTGCAAACTTAACCGAACTTAACCAACCCTATGACGACGAGGTCTCGGGCCGTACGGACGTCAATGCCGGCAAAATCAAGACACCGAAGAACTTCTATGAAGTAGAGTACGATACGCGAACAGATCCGTATTACCAGTTACCTGATCTGACTGTACACAGCTACCTTGAGCTTGCTAGACGAATAGCTAGCGAAGAGGAAGTCCCAGTCCACGATGATCAGCTTTCCGTTGATGAAGACCCATCAACTCTCGGGCGGAAGATATCCCTCTGGACCCTTTTCCTTCGAAGAGCGTTCGTGGGATACTACAGTGACGAAGAGCTTTGAGTAAAAGGCTCAAAGAAACATTTTTTAGACTCGGAATTTATAGATAACCTACTTTTCTTGGATACACCTACTTTATTGTTCCATGCGCGACGCCTTTGTTCTTGGGAATATTCCGCCTTTTTGATTTCTTTTGTACTCTGAGATTGTTGGTTTATCCCTTCACGCTACCTGTGCGGTGGTACTATACCCCTTTTTACTCTTTGAACCCCCTATTTTTGGATTTGGAGTGGTCTTCTTTTTAGATATTTGTGATTTTTCGGCTATATACCGTGCTAGAGGTGAAACTCCACCCTAGACGTACATGTGCTAGCATTTAGCGGAGACAATACATAAAATGATTTATCTTTTTGCCGTTCCACCCACTCGCCCCTATGTCTATCTTGTCAAGCTCGTCTAACGCGGTGTCGAATCGCGCCTGCAACCCCGCAGATGGTATCGGAAATGAGGAGAGGCCATAGCCAGCAATTGAGTACGTCTGATTCTCCCAGTTTTCTTGGTGGCTGAACTTGCCTAATGTGTGCCTGTACTAGGTCAATCATGGAGCATGGCCCGTCCAGACGGATTATATTATCGACGGACTCAATGTCTATACCGGTACCAATGCCTGATGTGGCAATGGCCAGCTTAATGGTGTCCGCCTTGAGCCTTCTGTCCTATCTATGGAACTACCGTGCGTTGATTTGAAGGTATATCCCGGTGAGTAGATGTCCTTTCAACAGTAATAGGTATATAAGAAATCAAGGGGGCCGACCTCTAGGAAAGATAGCATACACCAATATTTGCCTATTATCTACCACTGCATTCTGACGATTTCTATTGCAACAACAGCGTTCAGTCATTCTGCTCCTAGTTCTTGCTTCTTCTAGCTCAAGTTGCTTCTCCCTAATCAGTTATAGAGACACTAGCTATATCATTGTGCCTCCAGATGGCTTCATCTGAAAGCAATTCAAACCAGGTAAGGGGCCAGCTCTGGGATGATCAACTCATCTAAAATCTCCCCCCTTTGAATTGAGACTAACAACGAGAAGACACCGTCCTCCAATTCACAATCCCAGGGAGGTCGAGGTATGTAGTCCCTGAGTACCTTATATATCGACCTGAAAATTCCAAATTGCTAAGACCCAAAAAATTAGCCGGAGCAAAATGGAGCGACGAAGAAGAAACATGGCTTGTCATAAATAGCATGAGAGATGTGACTATTGCCTGGCTCACTGAGAACTTCCCAGGCCGAACTAGGGGTAAAAATGGCATTTCTGGCCATCTGAACGACATGCGCCTACGCAGCCACTTGTCGCGCAAATGGCGTAACAAGACCTGGGAAGATGAGCCAGCCTATACCATGCGTGAAGATGTAGAGATCATGCAATGGCATGTCGGAGGTCGCCGCCATGTTGATACAGAGATATTTGTGCCCAACCAGCGTGCGGGAGGGAGTGTAATCGCTAGAGCGGATTACCTCTGTCAAGACGAGGAACTGGTGCGCAGGGTTAAGGAGGCGGAAGAGGCAGCGCAGGCAGCACTGGAGGCGAGGGACGAAGCTAGCTATAATGTTGAGCATCCCACCGACGATGATCCAGCCGATCACGATGCGCTGGGAGAAGCTACTAGGATTCTCCATAGAGAGGAAGATGAAAATATGGTCACGATCTGTGAAGCGATATCTCGCTCACTTGCGGCGAGAGGGGAGCACCACGAGGACGAGGGTCGGGATGTTGACAAGGAGGACAGTGAAGACAATGATAGTTAATGATGAAGGTGACAACGAAGGTGACGAGGATGATTCCTGAGGCTCAGTATATTTGCAAACCCCCTATTCTTGAGTGGCAGCACGGAACCCTAGTAGCACATTGAATATTTCACCTAGTTAACCAGTCTTTCCTGCACTTTTCGTAGACTAAACCTGAGGTTTACTATGTTTCGTCTTTCTATCCGTTTTGTTAAAAATGGCCTGTCAACCTTTCAGGGCCTTCATAGGTATGCATATATGGGAAAGAGTTTGTTATAACATGCCTGCTAGGGTTATGGAACAGCCGTATGAACGGTATAGACGTATGTTTTTGACCAGAGGCCCGCGAACGACGCTTACTTTCTAGTTCAACTCAGTGGCTGCACAAAGCTGCGACCAAGGAATGCAGGATGGCTCCTCATATCTTCTACCAACCGCACCCTTAGGGCACCAAGGAGGATGGTGCTATAATCTTGGTGGTTCGTAGCTCCCGCCTCCTGGACCTCATGGTCGCGTAGTGCCTTGTAGGCAGTCCACACCGAAGGAATGTAAAGCCTTGGGCTTAGCCATGGATAGGGTACATGGAACTGTACATGCTGGGTGGGTGACCTTTCAATTCACGAGAAGCCCTTGAATATATCGTGTAAGAGTCCTGCATCGGAAGCTGCTGAACTATACATGCGGGTCTGCTGCTTCGTTCAGAAAGGGCATGACGGCAATGCCACACCATTTCTAGGTGACATAAACCTCGGTAATGAGCTTCACACTTTGAGAAACGAGTTTGCCAGCCTTAGAGAATATTTGACCGTTTAGGCCTGGTGGCAGGACTGGTGACTGTAGTAGCCCCTGAGTGGTCAATAACGATGGTGGTTAAGTATTAGCCATCCGCCTAAAGTCCCTGCTTCCGTGTGCTTTGCGGCCGTATTGTCAAGTGAACGTGGCCACATTATGAATGATCCTCCATGCACTGTTTAATATTGCGTTTGGTCTAATGCTTTTGAGTTTAGACAGTATCTTCCTACCCCTAACGTGATGTAAGGAGTTCGGTAAGGACTAGGGTAGTCTGAGGGGGGGCCGAATCATTAAAAGGAGATATAAAGCACGTAATAAGCCATACGTCACCAGCCCTAGTTCCTTTGAGGTAGTCTAAGTATCCGGGAGGATATCCATTGTAGGATATCCTCCCTACAAGAGGCAGAGTCCCATTGCTCTTTTATGTTTTTGATAACATCATGTAAAACTCCGGGGTGCTTTAGTGCTATTGCCTGGTCTCTTGACCGCGATTACCAGTTTCCTACTGTAGGTAGTACTGGGTATAACCCAAGTAGAAAACCATCGGATGATTATCATTGGTTGCTAGTTGTTCAACGCAAAGGAACAAGCCAGGCTCGTTTCCATGTGTTTGTGAATTCATACCCGTCGTAACGTTGGAGTCGGCCGGGTGTAGGAGGAACCGAAGGCAACTGGATGTTAGAAGTGGTATTCAACAGAGCTCCCATATTAGCCAATTGCATCGCCAGTGAAACCTAAGGATACCGATGCCAATGATCCAGCTTCGTGTTGCGTTTATTTTAGCTTGCTTGTGAGTGTGGTGGATTTGATGATTTCGTTGAAGAAATAATCTAGATCGTTACTCGAATCCGAATTCAATTATCAAGGGCAGACCCGGGTCTTTGATAGTTATTTGTAAGGGCTTAGCCTCTCTCATAGTACTGTCAATCATTCATCCTCCTGCGTTAGCAGAGACAGTTCCTCTTTGAAAGATAAGGGACTGGATACGCCACATGTCCCCCCGCCTTATCTCCCTCTCAGCCATAAGGATGCTCCATATAAGGACGCTCCTGAGTCTTCGCAACTGACTGGGGGAGATCGGATTAGTGTTCGTAGTTGACATATGGCAATCTGCTACGTAGGGCTGTGAAAGCACACGCAACGAGATGTCACAATCGCTGTCTAACAGGACGCATTCTTCAGGTCAATTCCTAGAAATCGAGCAAGGCTTTTAAAAGTTGGAAGGTCAGGTTCTGCACCGCCATGTTGGGTATCCTTTGCGCGACTATCAACGTCTGCCAGATTACCTCGTTATCTGTGGTTTCGGCCCCTTTTGCCTTTTCAGCCGTCGCTCTCTCAGTCGCGAGCACAAAGTTGGATACGTCGTGATAATGATCGCCTATCGTCACTGGTATTCTACCTGGAGGCAGCCTCGGTAGGCAAACAAATTGCAGAGACGTCTTAGCACAACTGATGTGCCATTGTGCACAGCGTAATTTCCCGAAAATTTGAGTAGATGCTTGCTGTAATGTCTATCTCATAACTCGAAGTTCACATTCGTTAATCCTTCATTTAATAACTTCCCCACATCAGATTCGTCGTTATGCGATGGAAGGCAATGTTCAAAGATTGACTTGACTGATGTTTTCCATGTCGGCCACGAGTAATCCATTACTGGAGATGTTAACTCCACTGCAAAAGAGCATTGAGGGAAAGTGGGATTTAGTATCGCAATAGATAAGAGCAGCTAATAATTTGTGGTAGCAGCCGCTTTTGAGCTCTCCATCAATGCCAAATATGAGACTTGGTTGAGATGCAGTTTGGTTGGTATCCAATTGAATTCTGTCAGGTACGTCATCGCAAGATACGGGATGCCGATATATATCGGTAGCACCGTCTCTGTGAAAGACGTGTGAGATGTGCGTCTTTCTTTTTTATCCCATTTTTTCTCATAGACCTTTGGTGCTTTCGAGAGAGTGTAATAAAACCGTCACTGGTTGACCATTTTTTGGTGGACCCTCACCATGGTGCCAGATTTTATATACTAGCACCGGCAAATATGTCGTCCCAAAGGCTGGACCAGAGCAACGTTATCGACAAACGACCGATCACTACTATCGACATCGGACATATGCATGGCTGGGCGAAAAGTTTTTCTATGGCTGCATGTCGACGGCTTGCATGTTGGCGGTAAGAATGGATTGAGCCGAGGAATGGACATAGCATATATCACCGTCCTGATGACGGTGAGGTCATGGATGCACCTTTCTTTCAGGTTAATTAGGGCTAGGGTGTAATATCGGAATCTCGCGATGTTCACCACCAGCAATACTTAGTAGCAAACAGGAACATCAAAGAACAGGGCATGTGCCGATGTAAGGGATGAGTCCTACTCATCAACATATATTCCCCAAACGAGCACCCAGCATGTCCATTTCTCTTTCTCTTCTTCAGCGTTGTATTTTAGTTCATCGGTGCTCGTTTGGTCTTAGACTCCAAATGATATGACCGTCACACTGCCCAAACGTGAGCGGGTATATCTCTCCGCGTCCGTATTCAGTCATCTAACAGCGGTTGCTCTTCTAGCCACCAATATCGCCTGACATACTCACGTATGTTCTCTGCCGTTTCTGGTGCTTTATTAAATTGATGTCTTAGTTGGTAGTTTGTTAAAAATCCGTATCGGACCTTCCCCTCATACATATATTTCGATATTTGTCCTATTTCCGAGGCGAATTAAATAAAAGGTTGTTTTGAAAGTAGAGGCATATAAATCCACTAGGATGTATCCGTAGACCTGTCCTTATTCTTGCCTTGATCCCAACAACCGACCGAGTTTGGTGGGAGTAGCGCGTTACCGGACGGTATGGTGGGAAATGGTGTTCCCAGCGCCATAACGTTAACTAGTTACTTGTGGCGCCTGCCGGTCGAGTTTGACCGTTATGATGACCCGGCCCAATATTTTCTGTACCTGGTTTTATTCCACAAAGCGATCCAAGGTGCGTTGTCCGAAAAGAATCCACCTGTATTGGCGGATAAGCTGAGATCCTCAGGCTCCGGGGATTGAGCGGCTTCCTCGGCAATAATAGCGGTAGGGCGGAGTGACGATAGAGAGTTATTGGGTTAGGCAAATCAATCGATTGCTCGGGTAGGGAAGGGCTTTCGGTATATAATATTGCAGTTGATATAGTAAGGTCGTGTAAATGCTTTCTCCCCTTCTTGCTGCGATTCTACAAAGTGATCACAGGCTCATCGGCCGAGCTAACCCAGGCAATATAATAACGCCGCGACTCATTAAACATGACACGATGGACGGCTCAAGCTTGGGTATTTAGGAAGTGGGATCAAGTCAAAGAATATTGAACGATGTAGATGGACCCATATGTCTAGATATTTATGAGAATGCGAAGCCGCTTCAGGGTTGATTCGTTAACTAGCATCTTGGGCGTGATTAGAGCATATTGGAACGTGTATGTATAAGAATACGGGGATGCTATGTATAGCGGGAGGCATGAGGGAACTGCCTGGAGGAATGGAAAGGAAAGAGAAAAGGGAGGGGGAAGAAGAGGAATGGCGAGGGGTATATATGTTCAAATCCAGGGGTGAATCGTGGATAGAATCTTGCCTTGGCTATGGGCAGATTCACTATGCATGTATCCTTCACCACCTAAAATGAGTGAGACAAGCATGTAGGAAATAGTGAAGCAGTATTTTGTACTGCCCTTTGGGCCATGTGCATCAAAGAACTGCAGTGAAGATTCCTTTTTATTCGGGTATAATCAAGTGTCATATTTTCCTTCACCGCCAGTCGTAATAAGAATATTCATTGGGATTTCTTGTAGTTCGGAGCTCAAGGTATTCATCGCTCATATATTCATTCCTGTATGCTTAATGGCTTGTGTCACTAGTTTAGTTTTCTAATCAAGTTCAATCAAGGGTCAATGTCTATCTCTCTTCACTTATCCTGTACTTTCGATTCCTGCGGTTTCGGCTCCTTTGGTTTTGTATTTTTGGCCTTCGTCTCCTTCTGCTTCACTGGCCTGGGTATCGGGTGTGGATTGCCATTCCATTCTAATCTCCGGGGAGTCATGAACTGCTTCAGAACCTCGTCCGTCACAGCCTTTCTTCGCTCTTGAAATTCCTTGACGTAATCCTGCAGCAGAGTGATAGCCATCTTCTTTAACTCTCCAGTCAAAAGATCTCCCTTGCGATAATCCTCCGCTACCTTTTTAAGGTTTTCATCGTCATCGTCAAAGTAGGAAATATCTAGGGGTGCGTTAGCAAGTAAGTTTGCGGGGTCGGGAACAAACGGAGATCGGATACAGACATTGATATGAGACGTCTACATCCGGATTTCCACCGAGTTTCCGGTGCTCTTCCACGGTATCCCTGCCTCCGCTAAAGGCATGCTTGTTGATTTTATTCTATATCCATGTCAGACGGGTGGTTACAGCAATTATCCGATTATCAGTAAGACATACCTTAATTTGGTTGGGCGTATCGGACATGAAAATTGCAGAACTACAAGGGTAAGTAAGTTATGCTGTGCTACAGCGGATGGTTGCTTTTCATCTTACTTGGGATCACTCGCGCTCATTTTACCACCAGCTCCTTGTAGTGCAGTAAGGAACTGAGAGTGTATGAGAGCTGGCTTGGGCGATGGGAATCGCATTCTATGGGCATTCTCGCGCACGAGCCTGAAGTAAGGGTCTTGGTCGATGGCCATGGGAATTAAACATTGGATACTTGCCGTGGCTTTTGTTCGCTCCGTAGCTGGCTTTTCAGTCCAGATTTCGGGATATGAGGTTGCGAACGCAGCGGCACTATCATTCAGTCAATAGCCTATTCTCTTGCCCCTGGGGTAAAGAAAGTAACGTACCATTGCACCGCTGGGAACATTATGCGACCGATGTTGGTGCTATATTCTGTCAGTATATGAGATGATAACCACAAGAATAGTGTTATCAATATGGATAGAAGTGGCCGCGCTAACCTCTCATTAAACCCAAAAGCTCCTCTAACCTGGTTGAATGTCAGGAGTTTAGAGAATTCCCAAACATTGGTTAAGAACGGGCCCTTGATATATTCCAAATCGCTATAGATGAACGTCTTCTTCAAGTCGAAGCCGCATGCAATGATATCCTTCGCGTTTTGAAGGGCGAACTTGTACGTGTCCTCGAATGTGAGATTCTCTTTAAAGAGCGCCTTTTCGTCATCTTCTCCTTGTGTTAACATAGTCGTATAATAGGTTAATAACTAGGGGTATAATAGCTCACCAGTAAGCATAATGACTATTCAAACTTGATTAGTCAAATTCAATCAATTTGGAGGGTCTGTCACATCCAACATGAGGGATAGCCTACCTAATGGAACATCAAAAACGTCTTGCAACCATTTTGTAAAAGCGAACGGGATCGTATGTCCCAGATGTAGGGCATCGGTGGATGGTCCTCTGCCGGTATATAAGAAGAAGGGCTCGCCGTATTCATACTTGTCCAAAATCTTGTCAAAGTCCCTATGCGAGAAGAACAGGCCACGCCTTAACCAACGGTGGGGTTTGTGTCCTGTAAGACGCTCGAATCGCTGGAGGATATCGTCGTCTATCAGTTTGGTTGCCCATTTCCTATCCGGGATAGTTAGCACGAGGTCAAGGATGGTAGAAACAGGAACATGCGGCCTACTGTGAGATGGCAACATAATCGAAAGCTAGAGTGTTCCCCTGCGCATCCTTTGCGCCCTTGACATCCCAAGGATTAATGACTTGCTCAGTCGCGGCAGCTGATTCTGCTTCTTCGCGAACGGGGACCACGGTCTCCGCCTTGGGCGCATCCATCTTTCTGGTTCTCAAGCAGTAAATGTTTTTATTTCTTGGTGATTTCTGGCACAGCAGACCCTTTCGTAATCGTTAGAGCAAGAAAATAAGAGGCAGATCCGTGAAAGCGACGCAATTGCAGATATAAAAAAGCACAACCCTGCCCCTCGTACTTTTTCGACTCACCTTGAACAGTCAGAGGGGCATCTCGATATATGACTAAGCTGGGGATGTTTGCTCTATTTATTCTGGTTGCACTGTTTGCATCTACTTTTCTGCTGAGTAATAGGCCTTCGGTATTATATTAATCCTGTTCAATCATATCACGTGAGAATATCATGACATAAGCCATTACATAATCCGATCTTATTTAGGATCTTCCGAATCGGGTAATACCCGACGGCGATTTAGTTTCGTACTCCGGACTTCAAGGATATCAAAAAAAAAACCATCTCCATGCTCCCGACGCTGAGCCCCAAGGACCAAGGACGAACGGCGGTGGCCATGCGGAAGCCTGCGCGGAACCTAGCAACGATGAGGTGGCATTGGCAGGCCTTGGTAGTTAGGTGTCGCCATGAGCGGAGAGACAGCCTGTCGGGCCTTCTAGCGCGGACGACGGAGCGCCTGAGGGACTGACACGTCAAACAGCGGTGGACTCTGGACGCTGGACCCTTGGCTCCGACTGCATCAGCCTGCAGGACCAGCACATCCACCCAGTTGCGAAAAGACGGGACGTCTGGAGGAGCGCCGGGCCTGTGATAGAAGGGAGAAGCGAAGCCTTGATCTCGATGGGGCAGGGAGAACTCTCATATTTTCTTTTTCGCTACTGGCCGGCGCTGGATCCTGCTGGCTCTTTAAATATATTCCTCGCCCCCTGCATATACTTACGAAGTATTATCAACTCGGTATTTAACATCTCGCTCCCTCTGCCTCCATCCAGCTGCTGCTTCACCACCATGGGTTACTCCTGTGCGACGGCACTAGAGGCACAAAATTAAGCTGCGTCGAAATTATGGGGAGTAATTGATCGATCAATCAGCCATTGCAAGCTCCTTCAATTAAACCCGCTTGTCGGTCGTTTGTCGTCTGCCGCCTAGCATACGGGGTACTCTTTACCGACTCTTCGCTCAACCGTCACCGAAAAAAAAAATAAAAAAAATCCAAGTGATGGACAGGTTCAATGGCTGCCTTATTTCTTAACGCATGCATGAACTGACCATTTCCCATCCGCATCCCGTACTCCAGACCTCTCTCGCCTGGTCCCGTTTGCTGTCAGGTTACGACCGCTTCGCAAAACGTCTACAGCTCTAGCAACGGACGATAATGAATCGAATTGAGTCCAACACACGACCAGGATTTCATACTCCAGCCTCTTCAGCGACGTTTACTCGCTTCTCAAATTGTTTGGGCATCGTTGGATATCGGCGCTGGGCTTTGGGCGAACCAGAGATTCGTTTGGAGCTAAGTTGAATTATTGTCTGTCACTGTACGGAGTATGCCATTGGACATTCACTGTCGTCGTCTCTTTCACATAAGGATCTCGCTGACGCCCCAATGCAGGTTCTGCGGTTATCGTCAAATATATTCTTTTTGTTCTTGCGCGGCGTTACCTGTTGTTCTTGTATACTAGACCAGCAATTCGATTTCTACAACCGGGCCCCACGATCGCCTTCAACGACCTAATCAACACCTATAATCGGCTGTCGACATCGATACACCCTGTACAATAGAAATTCGTTATCATTCACTCAAATTCGCGCCACTGCGGAGCATCTAGGTTCCAGATTTCAACCTTGGCAGGCAATCGATACGCCGACAGAGCACTTAGCTTCGGCCTTAGTTTCTAATAACTCGCGCCTCGCCCGACGCCTTGGTGTACATTCCACGCCTCAGAAACGGTGCAAACCCGTCCTTACCGTGCGCCGCCGTCATTGACGAGGGAAGAGCCCAGACGGGGAACTTGTCACTTCCGACATCCAACAGACCTGCCAACACCATAATAAGGGTTACACGGGCGAAAAAAAGTACCTTAAAGAATTGAACGAAGGTGTTCAATTTGCTGGTTGGTCCTATTTTGAGAGGTAAGCGCCCAGTCTCGCGATCATTCCGTTTGGTTTTCCTTTAGCCGCCAGTCAAAACCCCGAAAAAAACAAAGCATAAAAAACCAGTTTCCTTTCCCTATAAACCAGTTATTAAGTACTCAGTCATGTTCGACATTTTGGTTCCCCCCACCTGGCTCTCATTTCTCTTAGGGTTGCTCATATTCTAATTGCCTGACAACCACTTTATGCTGTACCCACGGCCTTATTTCATGGTATCATGTCAACCACGAAGCATATTGAGCCTCCCAGCCACGGCCTCATGAACCAAGGCTATGCTTATATCAGAGAGCTAATCTGTGCTTCCCGATTATGGCAGGATTTTACCGAACCCATAGAGTTCGCTATATGGATGGCATCCTCAGAAGTAGACCAAAAGTTTCTTTGTCACTTTGCTACGCGCACCGGCGAAACCAACCCGTTCCTCTCGGGTATGCTATATAAGATACTGGGGCTTTCAGTAATATTATCCAAAAAGTTGCTTCGCGCTCGCAAGCTACGGCGGCTAGACCCAACCCGGGAAACGAAATCGTTCCAATTATACCACCATATCCTCTGGCTTTCGCGGGAAGGGCTAATTATTGTGGAGCAGTATGTGCATCCCATGGTGACGGATTATGTCGAACTGCGAGTTCTGGCATACAAACTGCAAGCATCGTTTTATCACATATTTGTGCTCTTCCACAACCAGCCCCGAGTTTACCACCGGGGTATCCAGACTCTGCCCGGTTCAGCGTCTTACGTTGACATTGTCAATGCAACTACACCCGCCAACAGACAGAATGGGGGAAATGTACCGGACTCCTCCACAAAGCCGGCCCCAATGCCTTCCCCTCCACCCGAAGGTGGGCCGGTCGGATCTGGAAGTCAAATGCAGCCACCAGGCCTCGAGTGTCCAGTACTGCCGAAATTCGCGGCCTCCTTCATTCTCCCAGCGATAGATTATACGCCACGGGCAACCGAGTGCTTTACTTACGTGGCTGCGTTATCCGACCAGCTACTCCCCGGATCTCATCCCATACGCCTGTCTGTCAAGCTGGAATACGCTGCATATCTCTATGATTGCCTCAATGATTCGACGGCGTGCAGACGCGTTGCCAAGCAAGCCATCGCGGATGTATACAATGCCCAAGAAGGGATGGACGACGAAAGTTTTGAAGATGCGGCAGAGCTAGTGAGTGTACTGGGGAAGATGGTCAAACGAGGAGGTAAAACTACCAGCAGTGCCGGCGGAAGCAGTACTGGTGGAGCAGGAGACAAGTCGTTCAGTGACGCCAGCCAAGGCACGCCTTCCCGTGATGCTGGTGCAGTAGACCTCAGCGGCACTCCGAAACATCGCAAGCCACAGCCTAAACAGCAGCAACCAACGACACCACAGCGGCCAATACCCACCTCCAGAGGAACACCCTCAAATATCCCAGCTGACGCAGGGCTTGGCCTAGCCATTCCCCCGCCTACCGTAACTAACCCATATGAGGCATCTCACGCTGGGCAAACGGAACCATTATGAAATCACGGACTGACAACAAGAGAGAAGATGCCCCTTTTGCATACTTGGAGATAGCTCATGGTTTTTCTTTTTTTTGTCTTTTTTTTTTTTTTTTTGCTTCGGTTTGGAGGCTTTTGTTTACTTTGCGTGTTTTGGTTTACTTTTAGGTGTTGTATGTATATGGAGTCTGATTATCCTGCCCATTTTATTTTGATGTCCGCGACTGCAGCAAGCGTCCGATTGATATCAAGTTATCTCTTTCAAGCTGCCCGTGAAGTCGCTTATTACGCATCAGTCGCTGGTCTCTTTGGTTCCAGATATCTAATCCATCTTGAAATAACACGTGATTGTGCCTCGGCCCGGGGAAGCTTCCAAAGTTGCTCGGCTTTATCTAAGCTTCGGCTGTTGACCTAAACCTCGATGCCTCCTTTCCTCCTTATCCTGAAGATATGCAGGCTGATGCAGTTATACATAACTAATTCTCGTATATATAATAAGAAGGATATATTCCTGATCTTAACCCAACTTAAACATACATGCAACCAGGCTCCTAAGCGGTGACTTTAGCAGGCAGCATCTCAAAAGCAACAGGATGGCGACGAATTCACCCAATCCAATCCCCTTCTCAGAGCCACCATATCTATGTGGCCTGCCCTCGCCATATTATACTGATGCTCATCGCCGCTTTCAAAAAGCATGCCGTGCCTTCGTATGGGAACATTTACATTCCCACGCGATGGAATGGGAGCGAGAAGGCACTGTGCCACCACATGTGTTTGAAACCTTTGGAAAACACAACATGTTACTCCCTAATCTACCTTCTCCCTTGCCAGTTGAATGGCTGAAAAAACTGAACATCCACGATATCCTGGGAGTGAAGGTTGAAGATTGGGATCTCATATATACTGGTATATATTTGGACGAGGTTAGTGGCCGTTTAGATATAGGGTACATAATTAGGTCTAATTCATACTAATATTGTTGAATTTAGATGTCAAGATGTGGGTTGAGCGGTCCACCTAGCTCTTTGACAGCCGGCTTTGCATTCGGAATTCCGCCAATGCTCAAGTTTGGCAGCGCGGCTTTGCAGGAGAAATTTCTTCCTGATATGTTAACATGCAAGACCAGATCGTGTATTGCTATTACTGAGCCTGATGCGGGTAGTGATGTCGCAAATATCACTACTACCGCCGAGAAGAGCGCAGACGGCAAGCATTATATCATCAACGGCGAGAAGAAGTGGTACGTTAAACCACACATCTATGTTTAGGTATGAAGATAATATTGGCATGATGTTAGCTCATACTTGCCTTAGGATCACAAATGGAATCTGGTCAGATTACACCACCATGGCTGTACGTACTGGTGGCCCAGGTCCCACTGGATTGTCGATGATAGTCGTCCCGTTGAAGGGCTACCCTGGCGTAACAATGCGTCGGCTCCCGGTCTCTGGCCAGGTCTGCGGTGGCACTACCTTCATTGAATTGGATAATGTTAAGGTGCCGGTCGAGAACCTGATAGGTCGAGAGGGTTATGGTATGAGATATATAATGACGAATTTCAACCACGAGCGTCTCACTATTGCAGTGGGAGTAACTCGTCAGGCGCGTGTTGCTCTCAGCGCTGCATTCGAATATTGCATGAAACGCGAGGCATTTGGCAAGACGCTGATGGATCAGCCGGTTGTGAGACATAGGTTGTCCAAGGCTGGCGCGGAACTCGAGTCTATGTGGGCCTGGGCAGAACAATTCTTATACCAAATGAATAATATGTCCAAGGATGAAGGAGACAGAAGATTGGGTGGTTTGACTGCTTTGGCCAAAGCTAGGGCCGGAATTGTGCTCAACGAATGTGCCCAGGTGGCAGTTCTACTGTTTGGCGGGCTAGGATTCACGAAATCCGGTCAGGGAGAGCTGGTTGAAAGTGAGTTACATACCATGCCATTCCATTCCATTCGCTTCTGCCCTATTATTCCTTAAAAGGCTAGGAATGCTAATTAACCTAGAAATCTTACGTGATGTTCCCGGAGCTCGAATTCCAGGTGGCTCGGAGGACGTCCTGCTTGACCTCGCGGTTCGGCAGCTTGTTAAGAATTTCAAGGCAGAGACCAAGAAATTGGGCGAGCCTGCTAAGCTTTAACTAATTAATGGGATGGGGACTTGCCGATCCTTAGCCTATGATTTTATTCTTGAATTTGCCATGTTATGTGTTCCCCACTGAAAGGAGGAAGGTGTGATATCTACTATCACCATGTATGCATTGATTCATGTAGTGATAATATTGGAATATGCAAATTAGTATTAATTGATTAATTTAAGCCTCTGTGGTATTCCGTTCCATTTATAGACAAAACTGTATAAAAGGTATTGATCGCTCTGTGGCTCAAGTACCATCTGTTACATCTAACCAACCCGGTGGGGGTTTCGCGATTCCAGAGGTTCCAAGGGGCAGTCTTGCGCCGGTCGTTATTCCTACAATTCAGAAGACAAGCCAGTTTAGACTCATGCTAAGCATGGTAAATCCCCAGGCAGGGTTTCCAGCCAAGTAACATCATTAACCTGCTGAGGACTTGCCTCGTCCTCACTGCCAGTTCCGCCTATATTAGCACTGGCTATCTCAGCTACATTCGTAGCTAGTGACTCTATAGCAACCAAGTATGTTCCAGCCTTGGAGTTAAAGCTTCGGTATTCGCTGAGTAGTTCGATGCACCCTTTCCAGGCGTCTTCAATAGATTTGCTACCTCCCGGTAACTGTTTGTGGAGATCGCCAGGGCAAAGTCGTGCGGCAAGCAAAACTAGAGCGCATGTGAAGACGAATCCAATATTTTCCCACCAAGCTGGTAGGGGGGCTAGGTGGTCGATTTTACCGTCAGGTTGCCGGTTGGTTATTAAAATGTTTATGATTTCCCAGGCAGACATGATGCATTTGCATGCACCTTTGTAGACGATGCTATATATTAGAGGTGATTCGACGGTGTCATGTATATTGTGTGGCTTGTTAGAAAATTGAGAGGTTTCGGAGGTTATAAGATCTGGAGATGCGGCAACAAGGGCCAGAAGTGGCCTCCAGAGGAGGAGTCGGATGTTAAGATATCTGATGCGCAGGATGTTATGCTGTCGTTTGGCAACTGGGTTGTCAAGGGAGTCGTGGGTACTCCCTGGTACAAGGAATGGAGGTAGTGCTGCTAGCCAGTTACACAACCGCCTATCAGCGTTTAGAAGATTCTGGCATTCAAACGTTTCCATAAGTTTTCGAGGATGGCGTAGAATAGGGCGGAGTTCCTCTTGAACAGCAACAATGTCTTCATACCTCTCCATCAGGCGGGTCGAGACTGTGAAAAATTCTATGATTGACGGCCGTTCGGAGGCTACGAGTGGCTTCCCTCCAAAAATTACATCCACGTACTCATTTTCAAGAGGTGTTGGAAGTGGTGCTTGGAATGATCGTGGAGTCACAATCATATTTGTGCCTAGGTTTAAAGCAATTGTCCTATTCAACAGTTAGCTGTAATTCAAATGCTAATACATATATCCAACATAACCTACCTTTCCAGAAGAATGCAACTATGCCAAAGTCTCCTCGCGAGCTCTCTATCCACTCTGTCTTCAAAATGCTGGCTTCCAGAGCCAAGGTGAAGCCGAAGAGTTTCGGCAACGCGGATTGCGACACCAATGGATTTCCATGCAGATTGGAAGTTGTTGATTGCTATTAGGTATTGGCTGGCGATGATATATGCCTGAATAGTTGTTAGACTATCTCCTTCCAGTGAGCCTAGTCGAATAAGACGTTGAGCCCTGATAAAATACATAGAGGCATCGACGTGGCTATTAGGATCTGTCACGAGACAGCCCAATGCAAACATAACGTTCAATATACCGTGGAAAATACCCGTATCATCCGAAAAGCCTTCATTTGCCCATAGCCCGGTATACTTGGTGTGAAATGCAGGAAGGTGAAATATTGGTAGGTTGACATATTCACGGGTGAGATAAGCGGCTAGTAGACGATCTGTAACCTGTCGAGAAGGTAGTGATAAATCCTTTGCGTCAGGTCGCACTTTTACAAGCCCGGGGTTATCCTTCCGTATCTGTGCTAGTCTGGCAAGCTCGCGTTTAGCCTGGTTGCTATAACCAGGTTTTGATACATCTGTCCGGTGCGAGATAGCTTCGTTGAGCTCATCCAACCACGCAGATGGATCTAACCCGCCGCCGTTCAGCTCTCCGTGGCCGACGATATCCATAAACTCAACGGAATCACTCCGGTTCTCTTCCTGATCCTCCTGCTCTTCCTTGTGTGTCTCGGCCGGTGGTCCTAAGCTCGGTAACACGCCCGCGTCTGCTGTAGGCTCGGAAACCTCCTGCGCTTCGACTCCCGCTTCACTTTCCGAAATATCATCTGACATATGAGATGGTGCCTTGCGAAGGTTTGCGCGTGGAAGGGGGGGAATAGCAACCATAACAAGCTGTTCCTGGCCGGTGCGACGGTTTGGCATGGATAATCTTGGAAATTTTGAGGGACGTTCAGAGCTATCGGGAGAGGGCCGATAAACTACTTGTAGCCTGTAGGGGTAAGTATACAGTTAGCCATCTTGCTTTTGGAGTAGGATGCGTTTCAACGTACGTTTGTCTGCGTGGTTGAGGGGTGGTATAGTCATATTGGCAATCGAGATTCCGTTTGACACATGGGTTGCATGCTATTGTTATGGCCGTTAGCTGTGCAAATCGTAGCTACAGAAGTCTCTCGCGCACTACATACCTGGTGTGACGCCGTCACATTTCTTCTTCCTGGTTCTACATATCAAGCATGCCTTATGTGCCCGACTGGGAACCAATTGTCGACCTCCAGTGTAAACACATTTTCGTTTTCGCTTTGTGCAAGTACTGCAAGCTACAAAAGACAGGCAGGCAGCGTTAGCTTGAGCTCTTACATGTTGGAAGAGAATAGGAACTCACCGGGCTCCTGGCCATCGCATTTGGCGTGTCCAGTACGGCAGGCCTGGCAGCTGATGACTTTATAAGATGAGTCTGGCGCATCGGCCTGGGAGTTTGTTGGTCGCTGGAGGGGCGGAGGTGAGCTGTCGACCTCCATTGTCGCCTTGCGCTGCGCCAACTAGCTCGGGTTCTCCGAGGTAGCGCAGATACCCAGTTTATATATGTATATTAGTAAGTATTTCATCTCAATCCGCGCAATCTGCAGACCCTCAGCGACGGTAAAATGGACATGAGCGCATCAATCGCCGTAAATGCTCTTTTGTCTTCGTTTGGACGTTGCGGTTTTATATACTTGCTTAGTCATTATATCCACTTAAAGGTGGACGCTAAAAATAGCCAAATATTTTAACAGCTATAAAAACTTCATCACCTTCTCTATAACCAAACCTCAACCCGGTCCATCATTTTCAAACGCACTTTATAAAGTGACACATCGACTGATTAGCACAGTCTTATTCTTCAAACCCAGTGGTCCTTGGGTATCCAGAAATTCTCCATAGAGCTGGAAAATGAAAGACCTCAGCATGTTGTCAAGGATCTTCGGAAACATAAGAAGGAGGCTCGTCCTTCCTTCTATTCGCAAACTCAGACGTTCCCATGAAGTCCCTATGCTATACTGCCGCCCTGTGATCCCTTGGGATATATGGTAACGTGCAGCAATATGCTCTTGGGTGTTGGCAAATTGCACAGACCGAGCATCCATCGATGAGCATTGGGCCATCACCACATCGACAACAGGTCCAGTGAATAATCTTTTGCTCGGCCTCCTCGACGCCGAGGCTAAACCTTTTCACTTTACCCCTGACTATCTTAAGTTAGGAATATGCTTTCTATATTCGACGAGAGTGAACTAACCTGCGGAAGATTCTTCATCAGCCCTCCTCTCCACCTTCGCTTGGCCAGAGGGAAGCAAGCAAATTAGGTCTCTGGCGTATACTGCTGCCGCCATGGCCGCATACCCTTGCCATCTTTCGTTTCGATGAGAGTCTGAATAGTCGCATATACCTTGAATAACTACACATGGGAGGATACCTGTCAAAGTGTCTTCTCCCATCATGTAACTCAAGGCATTGGATTTTGCTGCAAGCTGTTCACGAAGGAAAGCATCTTTTATCGGCTCATTTATCACAATGATATCGCCGTAGTGTACTGCTGATTTATAGTCCTTTCTAGTTCGCTCGCGCCGGTTTACCAACTTTGAAGGATCGTCGCCACAGGCTTCCGCGCAGCTTAGCCCACCGATCGGATGACGCACAGTCGCTTTATAGAGCCTGTCGCTGGCTGGACCCGGCCGGTGCTGAAGATGTTGGAACCATGGAGTCCTCCTCAGCAATGGACGAATCTTCTCCTCAATCTGAGGGCCTTCCGCCGCGTACTTGCCCCGGATCTTATCAAGAGCTGTTCGTAAAAGCGATTTGGGTTCAGAAAAGATGTCATAGGAGTAAATATCTGGGTTCGGTGCACTCTCGCCATAGTATGAAGCCATATCACTGACTACAACGTCGCCCAGTCGAATGTCGTGTCTCGGAGAAGGCATACCACCGCCGATGCCCACCACCAGCCTAATACTGATATTTGGGAAGGCTCGCAGCATATTTTCTACATCACGCAATGTAGGGATCACATCATGTTCTCCACCATACCTACCATATTCTCCAAAACCCGAAGGAGCAATAACAACGTTATGGGTATGAATTCTGCCCATTTTGTAACCATTGCTGCCGTAGTCTGGTATACCTTCTGGGTTCATATGTTCCTCGTCTAGTGCAATCAAAGCGGTATACTCTACGCCAAAAGAACAAATCCAGCCTACCGTGTAGGCCTCACGAGGGAATTTAGGCTTACTTCGTATAGATTGAGAGCCAGACTGCCCTCCACCAATATCGGAGGACCTGGTAATGAAATCGTCTTGGGTTTGGTGCGGTGGCTCTGGTACAGGCATATGGGACTTTTCGGCTTCCATTAACTCTTCAAACGGATCCTTGTTGGGTTTGTCCAGAGTGGCGCTGCTACCTTGCGGCCTTTCGTTCCTTTTGTTTCCATATAAGCCACGAGATTCTGCAACTGCTAGGTCATGAGGTTGAGGTTTGCTGCGTATCTTTGCATTTTTAGAGAGGTGACGGGATCGGCCTTGGCCAACTATCGTCATCTCACCCTCCTTTGCGGATAATGGGCTTGGGACACGTCTTCTCTTTGGAGTTTCTGGGGTCCTTGTATAATTACCCCTTTTTTTGATACTTTTAGCCGACTCATTTATAAGTGGCTTTTGCCTAAGAGATTTGGAGGTTGAAAGTTCATCTCTATCTTGATGAGGTTTCCAATTGCGCAGTGGCTCTGACCCTTTCGTGGACGTCCGCAGGATGTTCCTATTACTCTCCAAGATATCTAGCATGTCGTTCTTTGAGGAGCTACTAGCGGATACATCATATGAATCAACAATAGGGGCCTTGGCGGTCTCATAGGCTACTGGCACTATATTTTGTAGAGCCAAAAGAGCAATATCTTCCAGGTGAGTTTTAATATGTTTTCGTAAGGAATAATATGCGATGATATCATCAAACCAGGCACGGCCCGAGGAATTAAACCCATCTTGGAAGGGACACTTAAAAAGTGCCTTTCTTGTTGATTGAGAAGCGCCAGCACTTATGATAGCGGCATCCTCCTGTGAGATGTCATGTATCCCCTGGAGATGTTCCTGGTACCCACTTTCGGTATCAAACCTCTGGAGGGAATGAGATGGTGCCCGACACTCCCAGAAATGACCCTGACAGGATTCCATATGGCAAATCCAGCTGTCCGAGGTGCAAAAGGTCATTACGGTGGAGAACTCGGCCGTGGAACTGGAGCAATAATTGCTGAGACAGATATAAGGCTCAAGATCCTGTACAACATGATTTCTGGAGAGAAAGATGAATGCAAGAGTCAGATAATTTCACGCCTTAGAGCTTTTGTTATTCTTACCTCCAGCAGTTTTGCTTATCTTTCTCAAACGAGATATCCCAAGGCTCTCGGCAATATGGGCATATGCGTGACTTCGGGGTCAGGGGGAAAGGTGGACGTGCATTCGCTATGGCTAAGTCTCCAATCCACTCCTCTATCGGCGACTCACTGGCAGTTGAAGTATGCGGCGCACTCCCCATAGCTGATTGTGGAACTTTCACCTGCTCCTCTGTCTGTGTTTGTAGAGGTTCGGGATCAGCCCTTGGGGCTCCAGTTAGTGTGGGACTTTGAGCCGGCTCAGGGCTATTACGTTGCGGTGGAGGTCCTTTTTTGCTTTGTAGAATGGAATATAGACGCCTGAACCGCATCACGTTTGCCTCAGCCAATGCTTCTTGCAATTCCTTCGGAGAATTGGGGAAATGTAAGCGAAGATAGCCATAGGTATCTTCTCGGGTCTCCTCGGCCAGCCGGTTGGCCTCATCATTGTTCGTGCTTCCTAATATCCCCGGCCATCGGGCGACATAACTTGCTTCTTCTCTCCGCTGTTCAGCGACACAGTCTGCTTCTTCACTCTGCTGTCGGGCGACAGCAGAAGCTTGAACCGCATTTGATAACCTGAAGAGACGTGTGATAGTCCCGCTAAGAATTGTGTTCGTGGCTAATGTCTTTGACTTGCTGCTACAATCCCCGGCACTGAGCGAAACAGCTGGTGTTGATCTGTCTTCTATCCCAGGGTTAAAGGGCCTCCAGCTCTTCGTAGAGTGACTTTCAGACCTCTTGGCGACATTATTCGATATCACTGCACACAACCGGTCAAAACAGGAATATTTGAGGCTTCGGCGACATAAGGAATTGGCGCAGGTTTCACATACAGTGATCCAATGTGTCTCGAACCACATTTAGTAACTGATGGATTATATTCGCATCGAGGGATCTGTATTCCAAACCATATCTAAACGGCTTATTAGAAGACTTAAAGGTGGTTATTCTTGATATCCATAATCTAAAACGATCCCGCTGATCATCGAGGCCGGAGGGTTTATCCACGGCGTCAATAGCCTGGTTAAATCGGATACTGCAGTCTTCAGCTTGCTTCATCATAGCCCGATGAGCCCTACCGTAGTCTAGAAATGAAAATTTATTAATATCGATACCTCCTTGGGTGTCCATTCTGATGGGTTGATGGAATCCGTGACCGCCTGGTTAACATAGACAAACGCAACAGGCTGCCTTTATATGGCTGAAAGATGCTGCATCTCTCTTGGCATAACTATCCAATAACCAATTACCCTAGGTATCCAACTACTCTAAGTAGTTGATTTCCCCGCCATGTAAACTGTAACTTGAAGTCTCTCCTTTTTAGCATCTTTATCCTTCGCAGAATGGCCTTCGTTCCCACATATTTCCTGTGTCCTGTAGCAGATGTTGTTCCACCACCCCCTAGAGGCGCATTAGCCCTGGGGAGCATTTTACGAAGCCTGGCTACCCCTCTTGCTCCCGTGAACAAGGATGAGGTCCTCACAGCGCCAAACGTTGACTCTGCGACGGAGACTGACTGGCAGAAAACTACGTCTGACAGTACATCTCTGAGCGTTGGAGTATTCACTACTTTTCTTGAGCTATTGCTTGGGCTTAGGGCAGATGTGAGCATCGACCATTCGCGACAGGACCATAGCAGCTTCGAAGTCGAAAAACTGACTACGGTCTCGTTCCAACCCACCGTGGAGTATGTTAGGGAAGCCCTCCGGATTCCTAGTGTGCAGCAGTACCGGAATGCGAAAGGCCTGGCACGCTGTAGGGCGCTTTATCTTGTCACCGGGCTGAAGGTGGCGTCGGGAGCAGCCATCCGCCACGGATTCCATCGCGGGCCAGGCGTCTCTGCGGAGGTTGGAGTTGATGGGACTACGCCCATTACCATAGGCCCCACCTGCGGGTGGTCCCGCGAGCGGGCCGAGGAAACAAGCTTTTACCGTAGAGACGAGTTTATCTTTGCCTACCGGCTTCACAAGATCTCCTTCTTCCTAAAGTCCGATCCCACCGTTAGCCCATACATCAAGGGTGCATTTTTGAATTCAGGGGAAATTGAGGAAAGTGAAGCGGAAGACGAAACACAATTTATGCTAGAAGAAGTCGAGGGAGTCAATCTCCCTGGGTCTGCCCTTCTTTTCGCCAACGCTGAGAATCCGTTGGTGTATGTGGTTCGACCTGTGGCGTGAAACCTGCCACCATGTGCCTCCTATATCTGGTATATTGATTCTGACTAGTTAAGTACATGTTAGATTATATTTAAGGATCTATCTTATATTATAAATGTTTTCTTTTAGCTGCCTTATTTTCTCATAAACCGATTCCTTGTTAACGGGATGGCAGAAAAATTTCCATGGGGAAAGCATGTCGTAGTTATCTTTTCGCACAACCAATTCTTTCAGGAGCTCCTCCATACCATGGGGCCTTTTTAACCAGGATAATATTGAAGGTTTTCCCAATAGGCTGGTCTCCTGCTGTTGCACAAATGCGAGCACACTTGCAACAAACCCGGCAATAATTGGGGTGGCGATGGAACTCCCTGACCGAGCTCTAGCAACCCCAGAGGGCCAATCGGAAACTACGTCTTCGCCAAGAGAAGTCAAATTGAACGCTGTTCTGTATGGCTTCGGGTTGAATTTAGACGAGACTCCATTGCTGTCCATTGAGTGAATACCGAACACCTCCTTGTAATTCGCGGCGGGGAATGTCCGCTTGTGGAATAAACCATCGTTAGAAGCAGCTGCAAACAATAATATGTCTTTCTTTGCTGCTTCCGAAATGGCATTTTCCATATCGGCGTCATTCTCTCGAATACCAAATGACATCGTGATAATGTCCACTTTCCACTCCGCCGCAGCGTATCGAATTGCCTGGCACATCAGTTAGGTTATTGAACAGTGGAGAAATGGATTAGGATGGGTTAGCCTGTAGGTACCTCAGTAATTGGCTTATACCCTTCGCGGTTGATCGTTGAGTTGTCATCATCGGCAATTTTTCCCACAAATATATCAGCGCAGATAGCGGTCCTAAGGAGCAAGCCCAATGTATGAGTTCCATGGCCAATCTTGTCTTGCATCAACGATGGACCATCTGTCCCAAGTACGAAATTCCGTGTTGCCCTTATCCGTGGATCAGGACGGCCGATTTCGTCAGTAACAAGATTCGGAGTATAGCCGGTGTCAAGGATCGCAATGCGTATTGGAGCGCGGGAGCAAGGGGGGAGGGATGCGTTGACATAACTGTGGATGAGCGTATCCAGTTTTTTCAGCCACATAGATGACCCGGCACTAGTCCTATCCGTGTCAATCGGGATATCACGATTGAAGGAAGGGTTGGGTCTTACTTTGAATATTGGAGAATATTATCCTGGACATCAAACAGGCTACCCTGGGGAACGGGTGCTTGAACAACACAAGAGGTGCGGGTACAATAGGCCGTTGCAGTTTCTTCGATTTGCCTTTGATATGTATTCCCAATTTGAGCTGCAGTCAAGCCAGTTGAGTTTTCTGCTAGAGAATTAGCGATAGGCGGGTGAGTAGATACTGCTCTTTTGGTCTCTACAACCGATGCCTGGAAAGTATTTTTGCCTAGCTGAGTATGCCTATCTTGGGCGTAAATACTCCATAAATTCTTTTTCTCTGCGTGATCTTGGTTGAGGATTTGGAGATGACCCATATCTTTAATCCATTTATTGGAACATTTCAGTAAACGCGAAATCACATTTTCACAAAATTTCGTTTGTATTATTGCCGAGTCGAAGGCAAAGTGTTGCCCAGGAGGGAAATAACGAGCGTTTAGACAAGCCGACAATGCTTCGCAGTAGTCGTCCCCTTCTTCATTGGATATCTCTTTTTGCAAAATTTCAAGCGCCATGCACTGCTCTCGGTTTAGAGATCTCTCCTGATTGGGACCATGATCCTCACGGGTAAGAGGCCTGCATCGGTATATTTCAAGAAGGAGAATCCCCAACGCCAAGACAGTCGGGTGAGGGTGCAATATATTTTGGTGAGAATTATGGGAATTAGTTTGTTTGGCGAGGGTATCCAAACGTGTGAAAATGAAGGGGTTTGTGAGATCCGGCAAGGCTCCAAGTTCCTTAAGAAAATAAACATCATGGTAACTAAAATCTGACAGAAGCCAGGGAGTCTCGAGAAGCGGTTGTATCATCGCCGCTAGCAACAGAGACAGCGTAAGCCTCCCGCGTCTTGAAAATACAGAATATTCGCCAATTTCCTGCTGGAAGTCAAATATCGACTTGAGAGAAATTGCTGCCGGGGCGTCTATGTGCATCTTGCTTCCCATGCGCAATTCTCGTAACGAGTCGTCCTCAAGCAAAATGTGAAGAGAGGTCGAGTCTGTGTGACAGGTTTTGATAGACAGACAGATATCTTTATGGCTCAGTGGAGCTGTGCAATTATCTGCCATGGGATCTGTCTCACCTGCGATACGGCCCGCACGACGGGTTCGCCCACTATGAAATCGAAGTTAGTAATGTATTGTGTAGAGTTCAAGTCTACCCCTATTACATACCCGATGAAAATTTTGCCCTCCTGCCACTCGACCTTATCCTGACAACCCAAGGCGAAATAGGCATCAAACTGGGTGTTGATACTATGAGACAAAGGCAGCCGAAGACTTATCCCATGGCATTGTTCGCATGTACAAGACCAATGTTGCTTGAGTTCTCTGTGAAGGGACAACGATTCTGCTTTCAGCATTAAGATAGGATGCTCGTTGTCTGCGCTTTCGTCTTCAGCAGGCTGACGATAACCCTGGCCTGGAACGCCGGAAACATTGCTCCCAATGTTGTCGTGGTGACTTCTATAGCGTTTCCTGGGACGATTCGATTGCTGCGCGAGCTGTTCGATCAACTCTTTACGTATTCTGGTTCGAGAGGCGGTTTCCCTCTGATACGTCTGGCTGCTCGTTTGTCGATTGCGATCTAAACGTGGGGACTGTACATCGGCACACTAGGTTTAGTTATGTTAGTGTCGAATCTTTTTTCTGTTTCTAGTCAGGTCTTTTAACTATGTAGTTACAATCGAAGGAGGGGTTTCTTCCTCATTATCCTCATCTTCCAGTGACCTCTTCAGCGTATTGAAAGTCTCATTGGCTTGGATTTCCTCGTCTTGGGTCGCCGAGAGATAATATGAAGCCGCCAATGCATCGGCCCTCAACCAGGGCTGGGTGGGATCCGGGATGCTGTCTCTCGGAGACTGCTCCGATGTCTCTAATGGAGCTCCTGACCTGGCTACACTGAATAAATAATCATGCACCTTCAGAGCATAATATGCCATTATGGCCGCCTGTATGGAAGGGAAAGGGAAGAGAGGAGGGACGGGACACCGCAGACTGGACCTCGTAGATGGACAAAAGATCACATGATTGAGGCTATCCCAGAGGATCAGTGAAACAACTGGTTGGTTAAATAGTTAGCTCTCCCCCAGTCAATCATCTAACGTGTCAAAAACATGTTGCAAAAGAGATGGATTGCGGCTTGGAAATGGATTGCGACTTGGAAATGGATCGCGACTTGGAAATGGATTGTGGCTCCGAAAATGCATCCCAGCGCTCAGAAACGGATTTTATACCCCTGCTGGCTCAAAACTGGATTATAGGATTATAGGATTGTTGCCTGACTTGAGAAAGATATAAAATCAAGCCCTTCTCTCACCTAAAACAGGCCAAATCACTTAAGAAAAGCCATTGCAATATCAGTTATATATACGTGCAAGCCATCATAGAAGACTTATTTCACTCGAGCAACCTCTTCATTTATGCCCGTAAGTTCAATGATCCCGTTGAAGATGATTGTAGCTAAGCTTTCTTTCAACAAGACCATGCAATACATCAACCGTTTCGCCACAGTAATGACATACAGGGAGTCAGTATCAGAGCTGTCTATCTCTATCCACTCCTCCCTCAGCACTCCATGCGAAAATGGAGGTTCGCTGAATATCTGGTCGAAGCCTGCCAAGGAACACAGATCTTGCGGAGGCAGCAGAGTCGATGGAGCCTCAGCCCTCACAATAAAAAGAAATACGCCTGGATTGGGGAATAGACGCTTCTATATCCTGATGGCACTTTTGATCGCTCAACGAATCATCTGGGTGTGTGATGTATGAAGAGAGTCCTGTGTCAAATATCTCACTCACTAGTCTTCCTTGCATATTAACAGAGTCTGCATGGCAGTGATAAGGCTTGCTGAGCCAAGTGTGTTCCATATTTGACATGAAAGATATTGATCTTTGGATATGATGGCTTATGGGAAACTTGATCGAGAAAAGGGAAAAGAAGAGAAATAAATGCCAAGCATATATAGTATCTTACGTAATACGGCGTTTCTCCCGAGCACAAAAGAGGATATAGATCTATAAACAGAACAGAAACAGCTACATTTAACCTATAAATCTGGTGTATATCTACATAATAGTGATAAATTATGTCCTTATTAGTCACTAGAGCCCGGTGTTTGCTGACTCCGTAATTACAAAGTGAACTGCTTCTGGTTTCGTGATACCGGCGACTTCGGCGTAAGCTCCATGTCCCTTGCCTGGCGCTCTTGTTCGCCGGGAAGAGCGGTTCTGACAGCGGGGAAAACGCAGCTAACTTACATTATAGCATCGGTTAGCCGGGATGAGCTTGCATCTCGACATTCCTTTCCTTCTCCTTCAAGACTTTAGGCTAAGATACAGATAACGTTCATCTATATCTTCAAAGATGGCTTCTACCATGCAGTCTGCGAATCGCATTCAGTCCGTTCTTAAAGCCGGAAAGACGGCGTATGGTGTATGGCAGATGTTCCCAGGAGCTAATCTTTCTCGGATAATGGCAAGATGCGGATTTGACTGGATTCTCGTTGATACTGAACATGGAAATATCGACGGTACTATCCTGCATGCATTCTTCGTTGTGGTTTTATCTATTCCCAGAAAACGACGTGCTAACGTTGAATGCTAATTTGTATCCTGTTCTAGATGCTCAGATGCACGAAGCCGTAGGAGCAATTGCGGCAGCAGGTGTCAGTCCTATTGTTAGAATTGCGGCTAACGAGGGATGGATGGTTAAACGTATGCGTAATCTATCTTTAATGGTGTATTACCTGCTAAAACATTTTATAGGTGCCCTCGACGCTGGCGCTCATGGTATTCTCGTACCACTCCTTGAGACGGCCGACGATGCCAGGAAGCTGGTCCAATCAGCTAAATTCCCCCCAGTCGGAAAGAGAGGTTTCGGATGTCCCTTTGCAATGGGGTCAGTCGGCAATGTAACGCCGACTGAATATCTACAGCAGGCAAATGAAGCTCTGATTACAGCTGTGCAGATAGAGACAAAATCTGCCCTTGATAATGCAAGTCTACCATCCTCGTCCAGAGAACGGGAACATCGAGCTAAACATGTCGATAGGTTGAAGGAATTGCCCAAGTACCGGGGATCGATGTATTGTTAGTCGGGCCATGGGATCTTGGAATTAACATCGGCCGGCCGGTAGTCACTGATGAATTTCACCCTGATCTCGAAGTAGCCATTGAGCGCGTCCGTAAAGCGGCAGTAGATAGCGGGAAGAAGGCTGGAATCTACTGCCCGTCTGGAGAATTTGCAAAGAAGTATATTGATCAGGGATTCCACATGGTAAGGCTGACCCCTTCCCACCTTTCCATCTCTTATCTTCCGGCCGTCAAGTTACTCATTCCATTTCGTGTGTGATAGGTTTCAGTTATATCTGACGTGACTGCGCTCCCTATCTTCCTTGGCCAGAACTTGAAGGTTGCGAGGGGAGAATAGACGTCGACATAGCACTCTAAATCTTCCACAACACGGATGTATGCAATATGAAGATTAAAGACATGTATATGATGCATAATAAACCCCAATTAAAACCACCTAACATTCATTGATTGCCTTTTGAACTTCTGCTTCTGTAAATCGATGAAACAGCTTTTTGGGGTCGCTCAGCTTGCCATCGGGCAGGGTCTTTTCAACATGCAGAACCGGAACATCGAATTCATATACGTCCTTCCATTGTTTATTCCCAGGAGCCATGACATCGACCTCGGCGTATTCAACGGGCTTTCGGTGTCGGAAGTTGCTTAGGGTGTGTTTGGCCGTGTCGCAAAGGCCGCAGTTCAGGCGGGAGTAGAGCGTCAATCGAACATTCTGTAGGAGGGTAAGAGTAGAACGCATCTTGTAGAGAGAAGTCGTTCGCTTGACCGGATTCTCTTTGCTCTTGGGCTTCGTTTCTCCGTGAAGCAAAAGTTTGCGGTTGCTGGGTAAGTTTTTTTGTCCAGAATCTTCGATAAGGGCAAGCAACCCTGCCACCAAGGGCGATAAAGAAAAAGAAAACACAGCCATTTAAGCTGTACCATATGGAAGAGCTGCTCCCACCGCCTCGTTGATTACTTTCCCCTCCTCTTAAGGGAATACCAATTGCGTCTCTTTCGTTTATTCATACAAAATGGCCTCGAAGTGTGTTCATAAAGGGTGTGGCAAGGTGTTTACTGACGCTGATGAGTCGTGTGTCTACCATCCTGGCCCGCCGATATTCCACGAGGGACAGAAAGGTTGGTTATTGCCATGGTTTAAAAGAGATACTTGCTGTCTTTTACTTATCTAAAGTGCTGACATATGTGTTCCTTGTTGCGATATAGGCTGGAAATGCTGCAAACCTCGAGTTCTTACCTTTGATGAATTCCTCGTCATCCCGCCATGTACGACCGGAAAACACTCTACGGTTGACGATACACCTGTTGAACCAAAGAAGGAGGCTGTTGATGTACCAGAGCCAACCCCTGCTGCGCCTGGCACCACCAAGCCAATCGCCGTATCAGCTGCGCTGCCTCCCTCTCTCAGTGCAACCGGAGCCCATACCCCTACGCCTACAGGTACTCCCGCACCACCAGAATCCGAGTCGGACGACCCTTCTTTGGAAATACAGCAGGGCGCAACATGCCGTCGGAAGGGATGCGGTAAGACGTATAGCGGGTCTGGATCTAGGGAGGGCGAGGAGTGTGTACATCACCCTGGATACCCGGTCTTCCATGAGGGGAGTAAAGGATGGAGTTGCTGCAAGAGGAGGGTGCTGGAGTTCGACGAGTTCTTGAAGCTGCCTGGCTGTACAACCAAGAATCGCCATTTGTTTATTGGGAAGGGGAAGAAGTCTGCCGAAGAGAAGGTTAATGACGTGCGGTAAGTGGGAAGAACCATATATTCTATATGAGACACTTCACGACTAACGGGGACATTTTCATGTAGGACCGACTTCTACCAGACCCCGGCGACGGTGATAGCATCGGTATACCTGAAGAAGATAGACAAGGATACCGCAAAGGTCGACTTTTCGTCTCCAACCACAATCGATCTGGACCTACCCACGTCGGACAACAAACGCTTCACACAAGTCTTTTCCCTCTTCGCCCCAATCGACACAGAGAAATCGAGCTATAAGATCATGGGAACGAAGCTTGAATTCACGCTGGTGAAGGCGAATCATGAGAGCTGGGCGACACTGAGAAGCACAGATCCGAGGACAGGCGAAATCATCCAGACCGGACGGCCGACGAGGGCGTAAACATAGCCAGACTAGCTGCACATAACGGATTTAAAGGTGGTATACGAATAATGAGCCAAAAATAAATAAAAAAAAAAAAAAGAAGTATGTAACTTATATTGATTGCCATTCTTAAAAATATCTAGTGTGGAAGCGCATAGAAACGTAAAATATTCGTATCCGAAATTTCACTTTAGTCAAGAGCTGAAAACTCAGGCTTGACACACTCATAGCGCCCTCACGGACCCCCAATTGGATGTCTCCTCGAGACTCCAAGTAACCAACATGATGGGAGGGGGAATGGATGTAACGTGTCCTCCACGACTAAGCCAACCGAAGAAATGTGAACGCTCAGTCATAAAAGTATGGGAAAAGGACAACGCAGTCTCCTCTCCGAAGCCGGGAACGGAAAGAAGCCCATGGTGAAATGGAGCAACCTTCAGCAGGCCGCCGTAGCGGTGCCTCGGGATTGAAATTTACATGTAGTAAACCTCTACTGATGTGAAGAAAGAAAGAAGAAGAAGAGGAAGGGAAAATTTCAGCGTGCATTTTTGTACCTCTGGCTGGTCACGTGTGGCTTACATAAAGTTTATGTCACATGATATATCAGTAATATCTCACGTGAGTTATATGCCAAGAGACGCGGTCAGGTGATATCACATGCCTCGGCTAAACTTTCCACTTTGGTTCAAATCCCGTGACTTCCGGCCGTGCACAACAAGGTTCCGGCTGCTCCAAAAGCGGACTAGCGGCGCTCAGGGCGGCAGGTGGGCACGAGACCTCTAACCTTCTCCTTCTCCTTTATTATTTTTGTTCCTCTGTTGATACTTCTTGTTCCGACATCCTCGCGCCGCCTCGCTCCCCGCTGATATCGCTGCCATCCTGGCTCCGTCGCATCCTCTACTACTCCGTATACCACCGGCTCTACCTGCAGATCTCCAGCTCGCCCTCCAGCAAGGGTCACCTGCGGGGACCGCAAAACACGAACGTCATCGCACATAAAGTTGTGGCCGCCCACCCCCCTCAAGGCGCACCCTCATCCTGTCCCCGTTCCAAAAAGAAACGATAGGCGAGTCGTTTTCCGGAGAGAGAAGCAGTCTGCCTGGTGAAATACCTATTTATTCGTACCTCTCTCTCTCTGCAGCCCGACATTTCACATCACACAAGTATTTCTTCTAGAGCCAGAGCTTCCCCCCACAACCAGACCAAAGAAAAATAAAAAAGAAATAAAAAAAAAATATGCCCTCTGCGTGTACACAGCCGGTTGGCTGCCATGAAGTCAGATACATCCCGCTATCGTACAACCATGCTGACTCGCAGGCTTCGGCTTTGAGACTCGTCTTGACTGTCAACCCCCACTGGAAGGATGCCGAAGGAAGAATTGAGTTTGTTCGCTTCACAGATGGCATTACGAATACGGTATGTATATGAAGGGGCGTCGGGAGGATGGTTCTTGTTGGTTTCTGGGTCTGACATTTTGATGGTAGCTGTTGAAAATCACGCTGCGGGCGCCTGGCCTGTCTGATGAGGAGATTGATAAGGAGGCCGTATTGATGAGAGCTTATGGAAATAATTCTGAAATCATCATAGACAGAGAACGTGCGTTGATCCATAGACTCCTACTATAAAGATGATTAGTTCTGCGGCTAACCCTAGTGTATCGAATAGGAGAAGCAAGATCTCATGCGCTCCTTGCTTCGCGTGGTCTTGCGCCACCACTGCTTGCTCGGTTCTCCAATGGTCTTCTATATCGGTTCATCCGCGGACAGGTAGCATCTCCTGATGATCTTACTAAACCCGCAGTCTGGCGTGGAGTTGCGCGTAGGCTTGGACAATGGCATGCTGCTTTGCCCATCAGCGAGGCGACCTCCGATGCAGCCGCCGCAGATTCCCGAGACGGCGATTCCCTTTCCCTGGGTTCGGCTGATTCAGACTCGAAACTGGGTCAGGAATCGACTGCTGTTGCAGATGATATAACACCAATTGTCACGAGACTCGATGGACCAAACCTTTGGTCTACGCTGCAGAAATGGATCCTTGCTCTACCCCAGACGACCGAGCAGGAACGCGTTCGACGGAAAAACCTCCAGAAGGAGTATGAAGGAATAGTCGCGGAGTTTGATGACGGGTCAGGCCTAGGCGAAGAAGGGGTAATATTACCTTGAATGTCTTACCAATGGTTTTAAATCAGGTTGCTAACATTTTTCACGTTCAGATGGTCTTTGCTCATTGCGATCTGCTAAGCGCAAACGTTATCATCCAACCACGACCAAAGCAATCACCTCTCCCAGAAGGTTTTGCAGAGACTGTTGATTTCATCGACTACGAGTACTCCACTCCATCACCAGCAGCGTTCGACCTGGCAAACCATTTCGCCGAATGGGCTGGTTATGATTGTGATTTTACGAGGCTGCCCACACGATCCGTTCGTCGAGGCTTCCTTGAAGAATACGTCGATAGCTTTAGCCAGCATGACGCTCTCCCCGAGTCCAAGCAGAAAGCGGTTGACGAGCTGTTCGCTGATGTTGATCGCTATCGAGGACTCCCCGGGTTTTACTGGTAAGGCACTTGTAATCATAATCTAACAGCTGATATAAAATTGCTAACTGGTAATTGGCGATAGGGGCGTATGGGCTTTGATCCAAGCAACCATCTCTAGGATCGATTTCGACTATGCTTCCTACGCGGAAGAGCGTCTTGGGGAGTACTGGGCCTGGAGACGGGAACAGGACGGTTCTCGTGCAAAGGCCGGCGAGAAGATACCTCTACGTGAGCAGCGATGGGCTCAAGAGGTCTAAGCCAGCATTTACTACCTACCATCTTTACCCCTCCAGCTTCTGGGCAACCTTTATCAGGAACAGACTACCGTTTCATACCTGACTCGATCTCCTTGTTTGCATTAGTGTGATTCAAACCTTCTGCGGTACGTTTTACTAACGCCCCTACATATCCTGCATACCCATCGGCGTCATATGTTTCTGGCATATATATATTTATAATCTTCTTAATTTACGGGAACTGGAACTACAATCTCTATATACTTTATCGGGTCTAACCTGTTACGGGCCGAGATCAAACTCCTAGCGAGCGTTTCAACAACATGGTTTGCACTTTTCTTTTCACTGTTTTGACCTACCCCCCCATCTAGACGGCGGAGTTGTATGAACAGGCAACGATGACGTTATAGACAGACGGACGGACAGATATACAGGATACTTCCTCGGAGAGAACAGCAGGGGAAAGGAGAAAACGGGTTTACTTCTTTTCTGGTGTGCTGAACAGCCGAGTTCTACGTTTATTTATGGTAGACAGATATTTACAATCAATCGAGTCTTAGCCAACTGTTCTTCTCTAAATATATTTCCTCTCTACATAGAAGCCAAAAACAGCAAATGAATGCTATCACACGAGATTCATTTTCGCCCACTCTTCAGCAGTCAAGGCAGGGATGCCAGCTTTGAAGTTCCAGGTCTCTCCCACATCCCATGCTACACCACGACCTTGCCCAAACACGACGTTATATTTATGTAGCGAGTTAGTAGGATCCCGGGCCAGCGCCTCCTCCACGTCTTCAACCGTTAGAACCGTCTTCTGAAACGGCTTCCCCGTCAGATCTTCCACTATCCGCGCCACCTTCGCGTAACTAACAGTATCACCAGCGATAAAGATGGGTTTGTTCGCAAACACTTCCTCCCCCGCCTGCCTTTCTCCGAGGACAATCTCAGCCGTGATTTTACCTATATCCGTCGGCGCCGTGACGGTGACTTTGTTCTCCCACCCTCCTAACGCCCGCACCGTAGCCCGCTGCACATCAACTATGCCCACCCCGCCCTCGAAGAGGAAACTAGTAAACATCCCCGTCGAAACGATGAGCCATGCCGTCTCACTCTGAGAGCGCAACAGACGTCTAACGTCGAGCTGTTCATCGAATAGATCCTGCGCTGACCCGGGTCCAATAACGTCATAATCAACGCCGAATTGCCAGGGTATGAATCGGGGTATTTTGGCAGATAGGACTGCATGGGCGATTTTCAGCTGCGTTCCTTTACCGGCGATAAAGCCTGTGCAGCTTATTACTAGATCATAGGGCTTGAATAGAGAGGATAAGGTGTGTTGGGCATCATTGACGATGTCGCCTGTTACGAAGGAGATGTTGAGACTTCGTAGGGCGTCGAGTTGGTGGATTTTACTTTGTTCTGTTGATGATATTGTAGATGCGCGGAGGAGAACGGCGATGGAGATGTTGTGCTCGTTTCGGGCAGGGTGGTTGGCGAGGGAGTGTAGGATCTCAGTGCCTAGTTCGCCGGCGCCTAGGACTAGGATGTTCTTGACAAGGTTCATGGCAGGGATGGTGTAGATCTATCAATTGATGGCGCAAGTCTATGAGTGTATCATGATCTGAGTAAGGGTGGTAGAATTAGACATGGCTTTATAGAGCTATCGATGCCCACTAGATATTTATCAGCATCCCGGACTTTAAGCTGTATATCGGACTTAGCTGGAGGTAACGGACGAACGTATACAACGACGAATCAAGTGTAGAGAGTTGCATGATGAACCTGGATTTCCATTGATGAGACACCTATCTACCTAAAACGTAACAAAAGCAAAAAACAAAGCAAAACAAGACTCCGTTGTCGCTGAGAATTCGCCGCCTCTAATTACTTGGAAAGGGAAGCTATTAGTCTAGTATGGAGAGGGCAGAGACAAAGGAAAAAGAGAGAAAAGGGATAAGAACTAGGGGTATACAGGATAGAATAATGAAAGGATGCATGATTTTTGGTGGTCCGTGGACGCCAATGACAAGGAAATAAAGCCCAGGCTGTGTTTGTTGGATACAATCCATAAAGAACTGAAGAAGAGGAAAGGAATGCCCGCCTTTACAAAGCAAAGGGAACGATAGCAGCGACGAGGGCGCCGAGAGAGAACCCGACGAGACGTCCGGATCCGTTCGAAAATACTGGCAGCGAGGCAGTGGCGGATGGCGGATTGTAAGTAGCAGTATTAGAGGGAATGATACCAGTGCCAGTTGCAGCTCCAGCTCCAGCTACACCAGTTCCAGAGGGCGCACGAGAGGAGATGGTTCCAGTTGGCATGGAGCCGCTGGAACACGATTCGTCTTCATGGTGGACGAGCTTGAAGTTGCCGCAGTTCATGCGCTTACCGTCCTTGTTGTGGACGACGAAAGAGCGGTTTCCGAAAAAGGTGCCGACGCCTGGCCGGGTAGAGGTGTAGAGGTCATGGTATCTGGCCATGAAGTGCTGGTTGCCGTAGACGCTGATTTTACCGTGTTTGCCGCTGAGGTCGCCTGGCTCGCAGGTCTCTGGGTGTGGGGTATCGCATGGTGGTTTCTGGCCACGGCCGAAGGGATCGATGTGGTCGAGAGTCTTGCTGCAGTTACCGTCTTCTGGGACGGGGTCGACGTGCAGGTGGTAGGCTGGTGACGTTAGTATGCTGTTACTTGTTTATGTTTGATGTTGTTATGTTGTGGTAGTTGAGGGAGCTCACCATATGGACCGTCATCCTTCTCGAAGCCGCTGAGGTCGACCTCGAAGACAACACCTCTGCCGTCCTTGTACGCAGTCGCAGAGATGGATCCTCGGATCTCGGTGCTGTCCTTGTCGAGCAGGGTGGCCTTGTAGACTGGGCCGATTGGGTTGTCGACAGTCTCAGGCGCGTCCTGGGTCCCTGTAGCGGTGGCCAAGCCGAAGCTCAAGACTGAGCATGCGAGGAAGAGAGAAGCCTTCATTTTGTATTAGATATCGTGTATGGTATATGATATCGAGGTATTAATCGAGAGGTGTGATATCGGTATATTAATCGAGTGGTGTGTATGTTGAGGAAGTGTTTGTTATGGAAGAGAGGAAGTAGAAGTAGAAGTAGAAGTGAGATGCGGCTTCTTTAAGTGCGGTAAATACGCAAACAGTGAAGGAGATATTGTGTGTAACTGAGGGAATGAACAAAGAACCAGTTGAGGCGGGATATATCGATCTCTTATATACTACATGAAACAAGCAAGCCCCAGCTACAAGCTACAGGCGAGTCATTTACACGATGTACATGCTGCCCAGCCTCCGTGGAGATCTCCCAGCTGTGGCATCTAGTTCCTGTTTCTGGAGCGAGGTGAAGCAAGCTGCCCGGCGCCTGCAATAGGGCGAGCTGTATAAATAGCTGGGTGGCTAACGCAGCGCTCTCACTGGACCAACCCCTGCCCTCTGCCTTGACTGGCCTGAACCGTGATCTCCAGCTGTACAAAGTCACCACCAATGGGAGCAACGTCGAGGCTGGCGCTGGGGTTGCTCGTTTCAAGGGGGAACATGGAGAGTGTTGGCGGCGCTAAGCTGCAGGGCGGGTAGAGCCCAATCCCGGTGAATATAGATCTTATCACGCTGTTATTGCCTATTAATATGTTATTGTCTATTAATATAGGTTGTACGTACGTTCGACAGCGGTATTTTTAGGCCTGTAGTTTTGTTTATGCATTGAGTATTAATAGATTAGCCATCATTGTGGATAATATGCAAGTACTTCGTAGCTCAGCTTGGATAGCTTCCTTAATGGTCTATCCGTCGCTCGACTGATTTCATCGTCTGTCTCCGTTGTGTATGTTTCTTGCTGGATGTACGCCGTAGACATGAAGCCATCTCTCTCATACTCTTCTCTCCCTTTCACACACTTCATACTCCCTTCCCTCGTCACTCTCTTCCTTTTCTTCTTCTCTTCCTCTTCCTCTTCCGTACCTCCAAGTAGCTTCTCTCTTCCATATCTCCATGTCTCCAAGTATCTTCTCTTTCTTCCATATATCCATGTATCTTTCTTTCTTTTCTCTTTCTCCTTCATCCTGTATCACATGACATCACATGATGCTATATAGTATCACATGACGTCACATGACGGAACGTGTTTTATCCTTCCTATTTTGGACTAGCGTTCGAGTTGCCATGGAAATGATGACTAACCACACTCTCTCATATGATTGGCTAGAACAACGCCAGAAACAGCCATGGACCCACACACTGTAAACAGACTTCATGCTTAACTAAGAAGGCCGAAAGAAGTATGAGATCACTTTCCCGTCGAACGCGCAACTTCTCCGTCCCATCAGCTTTTCTTTTCTCTGCACATCTTTCCATCTCGAGTCTCTGTCTCTCCTGACATTGTGTCTCCTGTCCAACGGCCCCTTTACACTGCGCGGCTCGGGCCTTCTATTGTCCTTCCATTGCCCCTTATTTCGCCACTACTTTCATCCCCTGAGATAGCCGTTTTCACTCCCAGATGGACAATTGAGGCCTCTTATCACCATAACTCAGAGCCGTCGACATAGACACCGAGATGACACACAGATCGGTCTCTGACCCCGTAAGGGAGACGGCTACTCCCCGGCTGGCCGTTGAAACCGAAAAGTACTCTCCCTACGACCACGATGAAGAGTCTGGCTCCCACTCGGATTTCTCCTACTCCACTCCCGCCTCCGAATCCTCCAGACCCTTTCTCGCGCAAGCCAAATACAGGCGGAAACCGAGAGTGCAGCTCTACAGAGTCCCCAATTCCATCATGAGATGGGTCTGTCTGGGCGTGTTTGCGGGGTTGCTACTGTTCGTCTTCACCTTGTTCAGGGTCACTCTCTCCCAGGCCATATTTAAGATTCCAGCCACCCCGCCGCCAAACATATTCAAGCCAACGCCGCCGGAGTGGGAGAATTTCTCGTTCCTGGAACGCTATTATGGCGGACTCAGAACTCTGATGCCTCGGAACGAGACTGTTCCTGAATACCCGGGAGAGAGTCGCGGGGAGCCTACGTCCACCGCGGACGAGCCCGTTGACCCGGAGAGAGTTGTTCAGAGTTCACCGTTCAACCCTTATCCGGAGTATACGTCCAAAGCGTATGTCGACAAGTATGGGAAGAAAGTGGACTGCTTTGTGGATGCCAATAGGAAAGTCTCCATCCCTCAGCTTCGTCGACATGATGGAGTTCCCAGGGGGTTTCCGGATAGCGTCATGGGGTCTAATGAGATGATTGGACTCGATACGAGTGTATGCTATGATAGATTTGGTAGACTCGGCCCCTACGGATTGGGGTACGGGGTTAGAACTGGTGGTAGCGGAGCGGGGCTGGAGGGTGACCGATCTGGGGTAGACCAGATGTGGGAACACGCCTCCCCTGTTGACTATCGAAAAGTCAACTGGGCCAAGGCGCAGGATCAGTGTCGATTTGATAACCGCCATCGATTCCCGGCTCCCCGACCTCCCAAGTCAGACAGATTCCAGGGTTTGCCGGTTGGGGCTCAAGCTCCTCGAGCTGCAGAGAATGATGCACCGCAGAACACTACACCTGCTCCTACCGAGAAACTCCCTCGGACTGCCGTTATAATTCGAACCTGGTCGAGCTTCCGTTACGATACAGAGGCTATCTTATACTTGCGCTCACTCATCTCCGAACTCTCGCTGTTCTCAGGAGGAGAGTATGATGTGCGATTCTTAATTCACGTCAAGGACGACAACTTGCAAATTTGGTCAGATGAAGAAACCTATAACCGTGTCCTGCGAGAGTCACTTCCCGAGGAGTTCCATGGCATGGGCACCTTGTGGTCTGAACGACAGATGGGGCTCATATACGGTGGTCTTGAAGAGACGTTTGCCAGAGATCTTCCTGTCCACGGTGTATACCGTAGTACTTTCATGCCTATTCAATATTTTGCGCATCAACATCCCGAATATGACTATCTCTGGAACTGGGAGATGGACGCTCGCTACACCGGACACTGGTATGACCTGTTTAACAAGATGGGATTATGGGCGAAGAAACAGCCTAGAAAGGGCCTGTGGGAACGGAACAGTCGTTTCTACGTTCCTTCTGTTCATGGATCTTGGGAAGATTTTAGGCATACCGTTCGAGTGCAGACTGAGCACGGAACGGCTAGTCCGAATAACATGTTTAGCCCTCCATCCAAGGACAGGCCAAACGGTCACCGTCCAGCAACGATGCAGGGTGATAGACCTATTTGGGGGCCCGAGCGACCGCCCGCGCAAGACGATATACTAGAGTTAGAAGGCGACGGTATCCCACCGACTACATACGAAAAGGATAAATTTCAATGGGGCGTTGGTGAAGAGGCTGATCTTATTGTTTTGAACCCTCTATACGATCCCGAAGGCACTACATGGTTACTAAAGGATGATATAACGGGCTATAACAAGACGGAAGAAGCACCACCCCGACGAGCAGCTATCATCGCTGCATCACGTCTATCTCGCAAACTCCTAATGACAATGCACAAAGAAACAAGCCTAAAACGGCACCACATGTTTTCTGAAATGTGGCCTCCTACCGTCGCCCTTCACCACGGCTACAAGGCCGTTTACGTTCCTCATTCAGTTTACATTGATCGCCGATGGCCAACCACCTATCTCGAATCGGTGTTCAATGCGGGCCGAAACGGCGCAACGGGCGGCGCTAGAACGTCAGTTTTTGGTAGTCGCGAACACAACTTCCGAGGTACGACGTGGTTTTACTCCGCGGGTCATCCAGAGAATCTCTGGCGACGGTGGTTGGGCTATCGATCTAATAATGATGGAGGGGAAGAATATGAGCTTGCTAATGAAGGGAGGATGTGTTTGCCGCCTATGCTCTTACATCCTATCAAGGATATTAATATGGTGATTGATAGCGCGGGGAGATCATGATCTTTCTCCCTTACACTCTACAAAACACCCCTTACATATATCCCTTTTCTTATTCTATCCCATCAGGAATGGGCTGGTAGATGATTTATTTCCCTTCCCATGGCGATGGCGTTTATTCACCTGGTCCTCTTTATGAATATACACGGGCCCCTTTCTCACGACATTTCCCCCGTTTGATACGTGTTACCCATTATACATATATGAACTTATCTAAGACTTCTTACTTACATGGCTGGGTGATTATGATACGGGACACTAGTTAAATTCTATGCCTTTGGAAACCTATTCCAACTGGTAATGATATGTATTTCTGATACCTTTATTTTTCGAAATGAAACTCGAGCTTGCTCTATGACATGATTAGTTTTTCTGTGCATTTGAAAAATAGCAGAATGGACAGTAACAATGTTAGGTTGCCCTGAGCTGGCGTTTACTGAAGCCGCAATGTGACGGCCCGATACTCCTGTCGATACTCCCGTTGAGATAACTAACTCTCAAGCTGGATTTACTATATGACACCTGAATGGTGTAGGCCATCGCATGGTCGATACTGGAATATGTATTGGTACGGAGTCTACCAAACCTCTACTCGGGCACAAACACTATGTAGGAAACAATAACCTGATTAAAGATGGGTGGTATTTATCATATAATCGTAGAATGTCGTTAAGATCCTGATCACACCGTGGTAGTTGTTGAGCTTTCAAGATTCTCTAAAGTCTATGGTAAAGACAAACTAAATATTAACTTAAAGCTAAATATATAACTTTTGTCTAGGCGAAAGCTAATCGACGCCTCATCCATTGAGATAATTATCCAAGGCTAGCTGAGTAAACGAATTAAATAGACAAATTAGAGCTCATAGGCCAAAATGAGGCATATATTCAGCAAGCCAGGGGGTATTTGCAACTCAAGATATGAGTTATTATCATCGCTGGAACGCGTTGGAAGAAGCTAAAGTGCGTTCTACTGGCAGTCGTTAAGGCTAGATTGAGATGGTGAGAAATTCGTGTGTTTTTGAACATACCAATCATGACTGGCCTCTGGTCAGTGCGGATAGAGCATGTAGCCAATCTGTCAGACCTTTTCTTTTGCTTTCGCCAGCAGATAAACGACGTTTCGGTGAAAATATAGGCCTGCTCATCAAGGTATCGGTGGTGGTGAGCCAGTCAACTCCGCCATTCGAGGGTCTCGAGCCATGCCCATCTCTGGCTGCCTCTCTCCATCAGGGCCTTGGGAGTACATGCCCTGTCCATCCCAGCTCATGTGTCTAGGGTCCGGGGGCTTTGAGGGGTGACTAAATAGCCCGTCGCCAGCGCCCAGGGTCCATCGTCGCGTGCGTTCGCTAGTGCTGTCTTCCGACTCCAGCCACCTACGATAGACGCGATTGCGACCAAGTATGAAGAGTAGCGCGCCAATAAGGGCGACAACGGCGACGCATCCGACTACGATGCCAGCGATAGCCCCGTCACTTAGCTCCGGTGACGGTGGTGGTGGGTGTGAGGTCGAGGTTGAAGTGGAAGTGGATGTTGTCGTCGATGTCGTAGATGAAGAGGAAGTCGGTACCGGACTGCCATCACTTTCAGCAGGCGGTGCTTGGCCTGGAACTAGCATATATGGATACTCCTTGGCCTTTGATTGCTGGGCTGCCCAGCTCATAGTCTTGTTCTGTGAAAGACATAAGGGTTAGTGATCTGGAGCATGAACCTGGAAATAATATGGGTCTATACAGGATTGATTGCCCCGACCATGCCATACTTGATACAAGAACCAAGAGCAGTGCAATAGAAAAATTGCGGCTGACAGTCCTGTGTTAGCATGCGCTAGTATTGAGGACGGTTAGAGCAATTTTTGATACCTGAGTGTCATTCACTGTCAACTTCCACGATGGTGGCTGTGGCAGTTCACGGTTAGTTATGTAACAACATGATAGGAGACTTCTGCGAGGAGCGCTGAACTAAACAGATAACTCACCTCCCCAACCAAAACGCCATCATACTCGTTGAAGGAGTTGAAGGTCCCTGAATAGAAGTAACGTGTCTTCGACGAGGGCGCGCATGGCGCAAGGAAATCCGCCTGGACTACGGAGTGGTTGCGCGGGTAAAACTCGAAGATGATCACGTCGCCAATATTTGCGTAGACGATAGCGGGTGAGTAGCCGTGCGGAGATTCTTTTGAGCCTACCTTTACGGTATAGGTGGCTTGCGGAAAATTTGAACTCGTACTGGAGATAGCGCTTTTTTGAGCGTAGCACGGACTCTCTCTAACGACTATATTGAGGGCTAGTAGGACCAGCGATAGCGCCTGGGTTGGGTATCTCGCCATCTTGGGCCTCTCTCCTAGGCTCAACGGACAGAACATAGAGCTTCTGAATAGGGTATATAGTGAAGAGCGGGGTTAACGGGAGACTGAAGCGACTTTATAAAACCAAGGCTGGAGCGAGAAACGGCCCACGAGAGCTAGGACGCGTGGAGCGGCGTTCGAAGGCTCTTGAAGCATAATTGAGCAAGCTGCATATTCCGCTACAACGACTCGTCTTAAGAAATCTCTATCTGTAATAGATCCAGCTCAAAGACACGATAGAGGGCAAGTTTGGGCCCAAGATGCTCTAGCCATTGTCGACTAGCGTTACGTTGTAACTTTGAGGTCGGCCAATATGTTAGAGCCTTGTTGGAGACTCGTCATTGCGGCAGACTATAAATCTTGCCCAATTATGCCATTTGTCCGTTGCTTGAGGTTGCAGCTATCAACTCCAACCTTAGTGGTGATACAGTGGCAAACAGTAGTAGCCGTCTTCCTCTTAACGGGCATAAAGTTTCCCTTGAACGTATATTATTATTGCCCCATCAATGACACATGGCTCAACCCGGGGTGTAATTAAGGTCTTGGGGTATTAGCTGAAGGTTCGCCGAACTCGTTCCGTCAATCTGGAGCCGCGCTCACTGGGACTCTGCTCGGCTAGGTCAAATGGTTAATCGAATGATATTGGCTCGCTTCTTTTTTCCTTAGGAGCTCACAGTGGCAAAATTGTGTTCAGGCGCAATGATGCAGGAAGCCTCCTAGAACTGGTTGGGTTACAATATAATAAATCGTAGAATAAACCGACAGGGAGAAGTTGATACATCGTCGAAGTCGCGATATCTATATATCACGTGTTTATCTAGTTAACTATACGGATCAATATTAATCCAGTATTTTTCTATCCGTCCTCTTTTATCTCCCTTTCAATCTTCACTAACAGATATTGTCGAGTTATAATATACTTTATAAGCAGGAGTTGATTTTGACAAGGCTGTTCCGGATTTGTGAACCGGATGCAACTAAACTTGCCTGGTTTCCTTGAAACAGAGGACCTAAGATGATTCCCTACCCAAATCTATAAGGGAAATCAAAGCTGACACGAGCCCCAACCTTTGGACACCTAAATGCGATTGATTGAGAGAGTTCAGTGCACCATACTGGCGGTGTCTACGATTATTACTACAAATCTCATATCTCTCGAAAAAATATATATACCCATTATATATATGAAACCTAGCAAAAACATCATTCCACAGAATGCAGCTCCTATTGTCAACCACACGGGATCAACAGCAATCTGCAAAATAAAAGGAAGTCTATCGAACTCCAGTTCGACGGCCCAAAGGGTCAATATCTAACCAAATATACCAAGGCTTTTAACGAATACGCCTCTCTCAAGCAGAGGCTAAATTTCACCACCACATTCTCTCTTCGAAGCCTTATGGAAGTAGCGGAGGGCATATGAATATAGAGTGCCAGCTCTGATACTTACATTAAGTTTCCCTTCATCCATCCCATTGTTGCCAGCTAAACAAGGCCTAGCCCTCAATAATCTACGTCTTCTGCTTGGCTTTATAACAATATTGCTCTACAGATTCTCCTACAAGTTAGCTGGCAAGCATATTGGAAAAGTTGGTACAGTACGCCATTCGATCGTAATGGCTATAATGGCATTCCTTCTGGCAATCTCCATGGGAACTCAAACAGCTCTCGAAGTTCAAAAAAACAAGCGAAACTGGGGCCTTGGATCGGGTATTAAGGGGCCTTTGTGCGGCAAACAGTATATCGATGTGCGCTACAATGGCTTCAGTGATGATTAGAATATTCTTCACCGCCATCGAGGCTCTCAAATGTGGAATTGAGTGCGTTTTTATTGTTCCAACTGCTCGGAGGGTTTGTCGACATCGACTAACACACACAACTGCACTCGCGCTCCTGGATAATCAATTGATGGCTCGAAATTTTCTGAATGTTCAAACTAGTGCGGTCAACTACATATCTTTTGATTATTATTACTCCATTTACCCCTTACACCACCTAGCCGTGGAAAGAGTCATAACATACATACGCCTTTAGCCTACAGGTCACAGGTGTCTCTATCACGCATGATCCAACTCTCTAAACAAGGAGGTAAGTAATAGAGGGTATACTGCCCAACTTTCTCATTAGCAGTTAAGGGGGAAAACTTCAGCATTGATTTATTCTAAATTCGTCCCAGTTTCTTCTTAAAGTTGCGCAAGATCGACCGTTAAAATCTGCGGCGCGTCCTATCACACATTTCAGCAATTAGGCAGATTAAAATGTGGCATACTGACTACTTCTGCCTTCCCATGTCAAAAGGAACCTAAATTTTACCAAATTTTACTGCTTCTTACACCGATCCTATGCCTAGAGTAGCAGGGGAAGCAGCTACTAGGATGTTGGATGAGCAAAATAAATAACCGCAAAGTCTGCTAGTCTAGCCTCAATACCACAGCCTAATCTACCGCCCCCAAGCCAATTCTATGATCTCCAGTCAAAAAATCATTCTACTACTGGTAGCTTGCCGTGTGACTATGATCCCCAGCTCGCCTACTCCAATGGCCCCTTTGGAGGGTATATGCATACGAGGACTGGTTATAAATCGCGGCCTGCCAAATCTGAGGGAGCTGAGTGGCCGAGATCAAAGAAACTGTTCTGGGATTAGCCCCTGAAGTGCATGAGGCTGTTGTATCAAACAGACCCCTTCGCATCTCGACCGGGGAATGAATGGTCCGTACCGGCATTTTTCTGAATCGGTATGGAGGTTACATTCAGCAATTGGAGAGGAGGGAGTGACATAATATTGAATATACAATGCATACAAAGCCATGCACGATCGCCCCGGAAGTTCTGACGGGTTTAAGAAAATTTTCCAAACGCCTAATTGTCGCCTCAGCCATCTCTTGGGGACAGGCAATACATCAAGAGAGCGATGTACGAAGTCGCTACCGTCAAGGCTGGCTTCAAGCTACAGGCAGTTGAACAGCAGACAACTGACCTACTTACGACGGTCAATCATATCCTTAACGAAGTGCGGGAGGCCTGCCGACTCCACCAACTCAAAAACCTGAGCCTTGACACTGGAGAACGCGAGTGGATGGATCGTATCATCACCGAAACTGACACTGCCGCACACGCAGTCGCTGATGTTCTTGAGTCCAGTCGTGTCGACCGCGAGACGTTGCAAGGGAAAGTTCGTATCCGTACCCGCCTCCTCTGGGTGCTCAGGGACTCGCACAAAGCAGCTGACAAGTACGCTCGTCTCATGGTCTGCCACCAAAGCCTCGTCTCTGCCATCACCATCCTCCATAACCGCCCTGGCCCTCGTAGCCCCTTGTCGTCAGGTGGTCTCCTCCTGCAGCAGGAACTGGAGGGTTCGCCTAGCTGGTCAGCGGAACTCGAGAACAACATGGACAGGAGGGTTGAACTCGAGGGCAACAGGGGCATGGGGGTTGGCCCCTCGATGAGCCGTGATCTGAAAGAAATGCTGGCTCGCCGGAGTAAACTCGATTCCGACGGTGAGGTGAAGACGGGCCCGATATCTACTACCGCAGACACAGCAGAACTACCAGGTTCTGATATTATGTGATTATTATCTTCCATGCGGTATCGAAATATTCCTTCTTTGTCCTTCACATATTTCTTAAGCTTTTGAAATTTCTTATTTCTCTTTTCTTTTTTGCATTCTTAACTAAATATGTATTGGTTAATGAGAACTATAAGGCTTTAGAATTCTGCTTTGTGCATATTCGCCTACAAGTATCTAGTCTATCGTCAGCTATTAGTCCTTCTCTATATCATTGATAAGGGAGTTTGCATTGAATCTTGTTACCATATGTCTGTTCCCTCTCCGTTCCCTTTGGTTTGCTTCTTGTGTGATAGTGCCTCACAGAATGGTGAATAGATAGGGGTTGAAAGGAGCCAGAAATATCTATAACCATCACGTGGTGATGTCTGGTCAGTTCAAATCTGCTGCAGTTTCAGCTTCAATTTCCTCCCATGTCTTATTCGATCTTAAATAAACCACGGGCTACCTCTGCAAATGAGGCAGCCCTATCACCATTCCGCCTTTAGGCTTAAACGTGGACTTCTTCCTTGTTTTCGCATGGCATGCAAGCCAATATGACGTGGTTAAGCCAGAACCATAACGCCCATTAGCTCTGCGAGAAAGTCTCGAAGGCCTATTGCCCACGTATCATGGCAGCGAACACTCTTGATCCTCCGTCTAGGGTGCCGTGATCCCGAGACTGGAAACTTACAAGGCCAGGAACTGTACGGTTGATAGGATACGGCAAGCTAGAAGTCTAACTGGGTTGCTGAACGAGATAAAACTAGTCTCGATATACCAAGTTCGGCTTCATGAAGCGCATCCTCGCGCTTTAACGTCTCTGGAGTCGCGAGTATACCATTTTGTGGCGTCAGACTGCGTACAGTTGCCGGCCTCTCTCCGGCTTGCGCCTTGTCGATTGCTCTCTCAACGGTAGTACGAATAATCTAGCGACTGCTGGATGTTCAGCCCGAGCTAGTGTAACGCCTCACCTGGCTAAGGGCGATCAAATGATAGCCAGCCAGCGCTGCGAAGCTGATGACCTGTCGAGCTTTCCTGCATTTGGTGCTTTCGGCGATTGGACTGTCGACTTCCCTTTTGGGCACCGCCATCGCCAGATCTCGTGAAGACGGGATATATTTTAATTCAACGACCGCTTGTTTTCATACTCTCGCTTCCATCTTTTACCACTGTCGCTACCTCGATACCCTAGACAGCTCTTATTCTCAATTCCTAAGACGCTTGCCAGCTCTGCCTTGCTCACTCGCATGTCTCCAAAGAGAAGTTGGTTTGTCGAATACCAGTTGACAGACTCCGATCTCGTGGCAATACTCAATGGTAAGCATGATATATACCGAGTCATATTTACATTGACTCAAGGTAACATCGAATCACTATGTATAGGTGCAGTGGAGCTTTGATTGCCCTCCAATCGACTTCAGAGTCGATATAGAAATAAACAACATGCAGGAAAACAACAATACCCATACACCATTCTACAGCATGATGTTTATCATTATGACAATACCACTCTTGTTCCTCCTCTTCCGCAGGATCAGAGCTGGATATCTTGAATTCCTCTCCCTGGGACCAGGAGGGACACCCTCTACTCCCATGGGATACCTCCGGATATGCGTCTTAAGCATTTTCACACTCAGAAACGCTTTAAAACCACCCCGTGTACCAGAGACATTGAACCCACAAACTGGAATCATGAAATACCTTCCCACTCGCTTTGGACCTCGTCCACAGGTTGCCGGAATTATTCCTCACAGACAGGTATCCCAACAAGCGACGCCGTTCATGTACGCTGCTCTGCGAGAGGAGATTAAAAAGATAGCTCTTAGCAATCCGGACCGGCTCTACGAGGGTACGTCATGTTTCGAAAAACATAGCACCGGCCTGTTCACGCCCCTCGACTTGCCCAACAGGGTAACCTGCAATGGAGAAGTTTGTCACGCCCACCCCATTGATGGGAGCATTCATATGACTCTCCACCCGGCGGATGTGAAATTTGTCATTGAACGAGGTTGGGGCGAGCGTCATCCACTTGCCCGAGATAGCTGGTGGTGGATATTTCGACTAGTACCGACGGGGTTCGTTATGATATATGCTCCCCGGACGCTAGAGGAGTTGGACAGCGTGGTTAAGATTATCCATGCTGCCTCTTGGTGGGTGAACGGGATAGAGCCTCGCTGGTTGACTCCTAAAAAACCCGCCAAATGTGGAATTGATGGGGGAGCGAGCTTTGTCAATACTCAAGTAACTGTCATGAATTGAGAGTCTGTAGCGAAAAGAGTGAGGTTCTTGTGATTTAAACGAGTTCAATGATCATGCGATGGGCAAGGCGGTGCTGGCAGGGTAATCATACGTTCCTTTGGCCATGATCCTTAGTTCCACGACATTTTTATTTTATGAAAGCTATTGTTACATATGGAGGGAGACAATGTGATGAATGAACAGTGAAAATATCATTAACTTCCGCTTCTAATTATCCTCGAGCGTCAGCTGTATCCTGCTACGTTAACTATCTAAAGAACATGACTTCGACCTCTATCTATCCTGAGAAACAAGATGACCAATTTAAATGCAACCAAAGGCCTGGTAGGGACTAACTAGTCAAGAGAGGAAGCCAGTAATAAAGAGTAAAATTGTAAAAACCACGTCCCCGCCTCTCAGATGACCGAAACTGATTTGATAATGGCACGATATGTAACCGAGGGCCAATAGAAAGGGGCTAACATTATTCACTATGGGCTTGGGCTTTCGATCTATTCAAGTCATGGCCATTTAGCGGCTTGTTAGCATGCACTTCCTCAATAGATATAACGTATGTAGATGTGAGGGGAAATAAAGGGGTGATGCTAGCTGAAAGTGGAAGAGAAGTGAGAGGGAACTCGACTCACCTTTGGACGTTTGGTATTACCGTTCACAGCGTAGAATGGAGCATCACGCTTCACCATTCGGTGATGGAGATAGAAGAACTGATGGTTAACGGGCTTGTTGGTACGACGAGGGCTATCGTAGCTGGTGCTGGTGATTGACATAGAACCATCAGAATCTTCCTCATTATTGGAGTCAGAGAGTGTTTCATCGGAGTCTTTCGCTTGCTGGACAGCTGGACGCTCGGTTTCGTAGTCGAACTCGATGCTGGGAAGAATAGATTCAGATTCATTAGAGTCAGAGTCGACTTCCATTTCCTTGACCTCGGTAGGGGAAGAGACAGATCCAACTGAGTCCGAGTCGGAGTCAGTGTCCATGCCCCCGAGGTGTGCTGGAGGGGAGACGGATTCAACCGATTCTGATAACAAGTCTGATTCGCACTCCATGCCCTCGACGCTTGCCTGAGGCGAGCTGGATACCGATACAGAGCCAAATTCCTTCATCTCTCGATCTGCTGGAGGAGAGACGGATGAAACGGAGGAGTTGGAGCCGTACTCTCTTGCCTTCTTGTTGCCGTAGTCAGGGACCCAGCCTGGAAAGCCGGTAGCCATGCGCAGGACGGATTCAGAAATGTTATACATATTGTATTTCTCTGATGCAGTCGTAGAATCAGAGGCAATGCTCTCGTTGTCGTCATCTGGCCTATTCTTGCGCGCATAGCGAGGCATCAATTTGCAGTCATCTTCCATATCCTCGTCAGTATCCTCAGTATGTTTCTCATATTCGTCTTCATTCGTACCGGCAATAGAATTCTCGTCGTCAAAAAGATGACCGTACAGATCAGTAAAGTCCTGATAAGCATCACGATACTTCTGAGGCGTATGGCCGGGCGATCCAAGGTCAGACTCCGTGACGCCGAGACAGGAATACTTGTCCGCACGCAGCTCCTCGTGCATCTGCTGAAGCTTAGACAGCGTCCCGAGTCGTTTGGTCAAGTCTTCAAAAGACTCGGCTTCCAGTTTTCTTGCTTTTCTCCTATCGTCTCGCTGCTCGCTCTTTGATTTTTTGGGTTTCCAGTCAGGAGATGCGCGACTCATCTTGTCGAGTCAAGGGAGGCAATAATAGAAAAAGGAAAGAAAGTAGCTGCGATATCTAGAGCAAGCTAGATGAAGGCAGAGGGCTCCAGGGAGATAAAGAGAGTGCAGGAATGATGGCTCATTCCTCCTGAAAGGGCATAAAAAGTTGAGAAAAGTAGGTATGTTATGACAGGACGATGTAAACAACACTGCTGTCTCTGGGCAACAGTTAATAGACAGGCTATTAACTGAAGGACAGGAAAACAGTCCTTTATAGGCATAGCCATGGGTGCGTCGACGAGATGAAGAACATTATAGTCTTCATAGAACAGGATGGTGGGTGGACTACAGTGGTGATTGGAACAGAGTAGAAAAGGGGCGGCAGTGGTAGTAGTAGTAGGAGAAGAAAGAGAAGATGACGTCTAAACCACAACAAATTTGATATTTCTTTACATTTGGACCAACTCACCTAGCAGAGTGTCTATAGAATGCAAGAGCAAGGTGGGAGGGATGTGTTTTAACTTGGGGGAATAAGGTGTCAATAGCAAAAAGGGGGGGAAGGATATTCTTATAGGTATGGCGTGAACCAACCAGAGAAGTGCATTGATAGAAATATAGGAGATGCAGTAGAAACCTTTTTTGAAAACAGGAGGGGAAAAAACCAGTTCATAAAAAAGGATTCGATATGAAATAAAAACATAAGAGGTAACTCCTGCATGACTATAAAGCACTGGACTGGATAGGAAGGGCATTGCAGTTCGTGAAGGGGAAAAGGGGAAAAGAAGAAAAAGAAAGTAAAAGTGACGTGACCACTGATAAATGTATAATGCATGGGAAAGCACAGAGTCCTTGCACCTAGACACCTTTCTTGTCGGCCAGGAGTTGCAGTTATCAAATATGTGTGAGTGGCAAGGGGAGTATAGGTAGGGAGGAAGCATCAGGCAGACAGCTGATGATAGAGCCAAGGACAAAAATGTAAAAGAGTCTGTTTCACACAGGGCATAAGGAAAGATAGCAACAAGACCTATGAAAAAACATGTCCCGTGTCCCAGCCCCATCTTCTGCATCATCATAATACACATAATGTCTGCAGATATGAGGATTCACATTAACCATTAAATAAGAGGCATTTACTCGTGACCAGCCTTCTTCAGGGCACCGGCAAGCCATTCGAGACCCTCGTAGAGACCGTCTCCGGTGGTGGCGCAGGTGGATTGGATGTACTACACTGGGTTAGCTACGAAAACAAGTTGAGCGTAGGCAAGGACTTACCCAGGCACGTCTGTTCAAGGACTGTAGGCCAAGTTGCTGGGTGATCTCGGCTGGGCTCATGGCGTTCTAACGACAAAGTGAGTACGTTTTCTAGCGTTCACAGTGAGAGAGCAGTGCTTACGGGCAAATCCTGTTTGTTGGCGAAGACAAGGAGCAGGGCGTCCCGTAGCTCGTCCTCGTTGAGCATCTTCTGTAACTCTTCCCTGGCCTCGACGACACGATCACGATCGTTGCTGTCAACGACGAAAATGATACCCTGGGTGTTCTGGAAGTAATGTCTCCACAATGGACGGATCTTGTCCTGACCACCGACATCCCACACGGTAAACTGAATGTTCTTGTATTCGACAGTCTCAACGTTGAATCCTGATACCCCGTCAGCCTCCTGTGCACTGTACTGGGGACGACCGGAGCGACCTACCGATGGTGGGGATGGTTGTGACAATCTCGCCAAGTTTCAGTTTGTACAGGATGGTGGTCTTTCCGGCGGCATCGAGACCGACCATGAGAATTCGCATCTCCTTCTTGCCGAACCATAACTTGTCCAACAGTTTCGAAAATGACATACCCATCTTGGCGGTGTTTTGGGGGAGAACGTCGCGGTGGGGTTATAGGAAAAAAAAAGGAGACGCTGTGAATACCGTCAGTCCACGAACGCGTTAAGCTTAAAAAGGCCAGCAGAGATAGGCCAGTCGTCTCGTCTGCGGAGAGAGCGTAGAAGAGAGAGATAGAGGCAGAGACGGCGAGCTTGGTGGTGAGGCTCGCTGGTGCGGTGTTATGCGGTGTGGTGTGGTGGGATGTGAGGCCGGCCGTTTGAGAACACCTTTGCACAGGGGGTTGGCTGGACGAGCGTGGGACGACTTACCGGCGGGCGAGACGGACGGTGCAGGGCGTCCGAACAGAGCTGGGAGTGTGAAGCTGGCGAGCGCTGCTGTATTGACGGCGCTGGATGTTTTGTTTCTCTGACGGTCGTTGGAGTTGGGAATTTCGAAGGGTTAGAGGTAGGATTGAGGAGTTCGGTGGCAAGCGTAGCCTCCGTCACTAACTAGGAATGGCGTAGGAAAAAAAATTCCCCAGCGAAAACGTGACTTCACAACACAGATATAGAATACGGAGTAGATGAGAGTATATCTATAGTGAGGATAGATAGAGTAGATATAATAGATAGAGATGAGATGAGATGGCGCTTTTATGTCTGCTATGGTGGTGTGCCTGGACGCAAAGAGGACACATCGACCAAACCTCGACCTAGGCACCAGAATTCTTGATGCTTCATAGAGGCGAATAGAGCCGCGGATGTTGCTTTTCCTTACGCTAGGCCGATAGTATGGATATCTATCCCGAGACTATGACTACAGGGATGGTTTACTTATAGCATTCATATAAAGATGGTTGTGGCCGTCTGTGGCTCTGGGGTTGTATAGATAAGGCTACGTGCCAGATATCATACGAATCTTCCTGGCTGCGTTTCCTAGAGTCGATCTTGTCTGGGGTCGATGGTCCCACAGCGCAGGTGGAATAGCTGCTCCATCAAGTCAGATCTCATCCTTGCCCTCAGTGAGTCAGACGATACGATCAGAGCGAGAGGTCCTACTTAAAGGTAGCTGAAGCCCGGAACTGGCAGAGAAATGACTACAATCGGCGTCTCTTCAGGTCCGTCACACTCTGCTCAACATGGATAGGGATCAAATCATCCAGGTTCCACAGGGAACACTTGCCCCCTCGAACCTGGCAGAGATATGTAACCGTTATCGAACTGCACGGCTGAGAGCACTGCAGACATACCCCGAGGCGTTCTCATCCAAATATGACCGTGAGAGAGCCTTCACCGACCTCGAATGGGCCCAACGTCTAGAAAACCCAATGTCAAGAACCTTCGTAGCGGTCAGCGTTGAAAACGAGAATGCAGCCGATGACGACGTTGAAAAGCTAAAGAACAACGACTGGATGGGCATGGTCGTCCTACTCGGACCGAAGGTGTACGAAACAGATGCAAAGACGAAATACCCCTGGGATCCCTTCTTGTCTATGGCTTGGATGCAGCCGGAGGCAGCGGGTGCGTTGAAGGATGCTGAATCTACGAGCTTTGCGGTCTCGATGTTTGTCCTACCGGAGGCAACGAAGCGCGGTATCGGGCAGAAGCTGATCTCTGCGATGATCGAGTACGCACGGGAGAATGCAAGGCGGGAGTCGGTGAGGAGATTGCACGTCAGTCTGATTGTTGAACATGACAATGTGGCTGCTATACGATTGTATGAGAGGTGCGGGTTCTGTCATGTCGAGACAGGGCCGGACCTCGAAGGTATAGGGGCCAGGCCGGTTGCGCCCTTGGGTATGGCATGGAGTGAGACTTTGAGAGAAGTAAAGTGAAGTTAACATGAGTATGGCCGAGATGTTGAATCAGGGAAGAAACTCTTCATCGACGTTTACTACTATAGATATGTTGAAAATGAGAGAAAAGAAGAAAGATATCTCTGTTTCCCTTTTAGGAAAGAGCCTCGGATATATGATTATGTAACATCAAATACACGTGACATACTTAGCCCTAATCTAGATACGGCTAGCGCGTTAGGGCATCCCACAATTCGAGATAAGCCAGAAAAGGAAATTTCAACATCGAAACTTGCAACGAGAACGCGCAAATCCTCACCATAAGAATCTCTTTTCAAGGTATTCTTCTGGAAGACTGTACTCGCCATGTCTAAAATCACAGTCGGTATGTTCCCAGCCACCCGTCAACGAGTCGCGGTGAGCGATCGAGCTCAAGAAGAATGTTGCTAACCAGCTTATGATGAACAGCCGGAGTGCGTACCAACGTCCAGCAGCTCTTGGACTACTCTCACAACGAGAAGAAGAGAAACTTCGTTGAGACCGTCGAGCTCCAGATCGGCTTGAAGAACTATGACCCTCAACGTGACAAGCGTTTCTCCGGCACTATCAAGCTGCCTACCCTTCCTCGCCCAAGAATGAGCATCTGGTACGCTTCGAGAGATATATCAGGAGAGAGAAAAAGAATACGGTTGGGGGTGGTCTGCTGACGGATGGTTTTAATTCGTATAGCGTTCTCGGTGACCAGCACGATATCGATCGTGCTAAGCATCTCGGCGTCGATGCCATGTCCTCTGACGACTTGAAGAAGCTCAACAAGAACAAGAAGCTCATCAAGAAGCTCGCCCGCAAGTACGATGCTTTCCTCGCTTCCGACTCCTTGGTCCGACAGATTCCTCGTCTCTTGGGTCCCGGTCTCTCCAAAGGTTAGTAATTGCCGTCCTAAGAATCATCTTGTCGGCAATATAACTAACTTGTCGATTAGCCGGTAAATTCCCTACCCCCGTCTCCCACAACGAGGATCTCAACAACAAGATGAACGACGTCAAGTCCACCATCAAGTTCCAGCTTAAGAAGGAACTTTGCCTTGGTGTTGCTATTGGCAACGTCGGAATGACTGAGGATGAGCTCATTGCCAACATCATGTTGGCCATCAACTACCTCGTCTCCCTGTTGAAGAAGGGTTGGCAGAACGTTGGAAGTCTTACCATCAAGGCTTCCATGTCCCCACCAAAGAGAGTGTACTAGGCTTTCAGTAGCTAGGTTCTGATCTTTGAAAATTAAAAAAAAAAAATGCCAAAATATTAACTCGATCAATGAGAACTTATGACATAACTTCTTCCTAGTAAAGTGTGATTTCTTATTGCGCTGTAATTTGGTTGCGTAGAAATACAGTGGATATATAAATACAGGAACATGGTAAGAAGATAGGCAAGGTCTATTCCATACCCTCCATATGATCAGTCTTATCCAAGATCATACCTCTCATGCCGATGAATTCACGTATGGCTTCCCACTCTTCACCTACCTCCTCACCTCGCATCAACGGGTCTTTGAAGCCCCATGTTTGCGCAACCCTATCCAACGCCTGTCTCTCCTCCTCTCGTAACCAGCGATGCCGTAGCGCCGTACCTGGAATCCAGACTACTCGGCGCATGTGATCATTGGCAGTGACAGCCGCCACTACTCCCACGGCTGAAGTAAACGTTACATACGCAAGGATGGCTGCAAACGAGATCCCTCTAGCAGTGGAAGGGTCCATGGTGTTCTGAAGCGTGGAAAGGTATGTTGATATCGCCCAGGCTGCAGGCGGTGTTGCCAGCATTCCGGCCACGGGGAGAGAAGCTTTCCGGAGTATTTTAGAACGGTAGAAGGCGGGTGTGCAGTATGCGCTGTCGATGATGGCTAGGGCCAGAGGAAGGTTAAGCTGCTCCATCGCCACCTCTAGAGCCTGGTCAGCAATGGTTGAAGGGATTGCATTCTTCGGGCTCTTGGGGTTCGCAGGATGGTATGATATCGTGTCGCCGCTGGATCGCGGGGAGGGTTTATTGGCGTATAGGGTGAAGATTGTGGGTATATGGTCTGCCTTCTTGAGCTGGCATTGGATCGAAGTATAGAGTCTCAGTATCTCGGGTGATATGAACACTTTGGGATCCTGCAGTAAGTTGTTCAACATGTCCGACAATGCTGATGTAGCTATGCTTGGGTCTTCCTTTTGCGATTGTGGTGCCTGAGTTCGTTCTCCCTCGTCGTCAAGCTCCAGGAGGGACGAGATTGCGTCCTTTTTCTTGGGTTTGACATCAGACCGGGCTTCTGACAGTGCAGCGTCTGTTTGAGCAGCATCGACAACGGCCTGGCTCCGCTTGAGAATGTTTATAACCGACTCCTCTGACGGGATGCTTGTGCCTGATATTATCGAATCACTGTGGGAGATTATCTCTCGAACGCCGTAGTCACTGTGAGACGCGCGCTGGCTCTTAGCCACGGTCGACGAATACCGATATGCAACCTCATTCCGCCGTAGAGAAGGTAGAGCAGCAGCTCTGCTGGTGGTATAGAGACTGTTCCTGTTGATAGCTCGCGGCGAAAAGGGCGTAAACCTCCGTGAGATCGAGGACGTTGAAAAGGCGCAAAGCTGGCAGACCGAGCCTTGGGCCCTTCTCTGCGCCTGGAGGCCGATTCGCTTCATAATCAGGCCTGTCCGTTTGACAATTGCGTCTCTCTCTTCGTCAGTTCTCGCGGTGGTTGCTGATCAGATTTATCTCCAACCGCGCTTAGGTAAGTTGTTCGCCTGCACCGCCACAGCTTCTGCATCATCTTCGAGATCAACTCCAACTCCCGTACAACCAACGTCGTCATCCGGCATCACAGACGCCTGGAGGGAGAATGATATCTGCCTAGCAGGCTTCACCGGGACAGGCAGACGATATAAAGCGTCGACGCAGAGAGACCGGCTGGCGTTCATCTCCTATACATATAACTACCGCTTTATGATTGCACCACATCCTCCCCGGCGTCATATCTCGCCCTTCTCCAGCTGAACAAGTTAGCTCTCGTCTTCTCACGCAAAGATGCCTCCTCCTCCGCCTCCTCCTCCGCCGCCGCCGCCTATGCCAGGGCGGTCTGCCGGCGGTGGACCTCCCAGAGCCGCTCCGGTAGGCAATCAGGCCTCCTTTGCATAGATAACTAGATAAGATATTAACATCATATAGGCTTCTCTCCTTACAGACATCTCCAAGGGCACTCGACTCAAGAAGACCGTTACAAATGACAGATCAGCACCTATCGTTGGAAAGCCGTCCGGAGGCTCTGGAGGCCCTCCCCTCGCCGGTGCCCCTCCCGTTCCTGGCATGGCACCCAAACCTCCAGGCGGCCTAGCTCCTCCAGTCCCTGGCGGTGCTGCAAACAGGCTTAGAAGCAATAGTGAAGGCAAGGAACATGCCGGAGGAGACGACGGTGTTTCCTCGGCTCCACAGCTAGGCGGACTCTTTGCTGGCGGGATGCCGAAGCTGAAGAAGCGCGGTGGAATCGATACTGGCGCAACTTCGAACGCAACTTACCTGTCAGACTCGGAAGCGCAGAACAGTTCCAGGATATCACCCCCCACAGGATCTGCTCCCAAACCTCCAACTCCATCCAACAAGGCTCCTAGCTTTAGACCACCTCCTCCACCATCTACAGATGCTCCAACGCAGCCTCCTGTGAACCCGCTAGTAGCGAATCTCCGCAAACCACCACCCCGGCCAGCTCAAAGGCCATCATCTTCAATATCACTACAGTCGTCGAAAGCTGCACCAGACGTACCACCGCCTCGCGCACCGCCTCCGGTTCCAGGTGCCAGCAGGCTCCCACCACCCCCGCCTGCTCCTCCAGCGTCGAGAAAGGTCTCAGCACCTCCCGCTCCTCCGCCCCCGCCACCGTCGTCCACAGCTTCTACTCATCCACCACCCTCAGTACCGCCTCCTCCAACATCTACGGCCCCAAGACCGCCGCCACTACCTCCATCTGCATCTCCCGGCGCAAATGGAACTCAAGCATCGTCGATAGCAATGCAGGCTGCGCGCAATGCATACGGATCTCCTCACGCACCTCCTCCACCACCACCATCTGCCCCAGCATCCCAACCACCCCTTCCACCAACTTCGCCTCCTTCATCAGCACGGACATCCTCCCTTATATCAACTCCTCTTTCCTCGCGCCCTTCCTCATTTTCAGATAATCAACACAGTGCTCCACACCACCAGCTCCCTGTCCGGTCGATGCTTGATCCCAGCTCTTATACACTCACGAATGGCGGCTCACTGCGGCACGGAGCCTCCAAAGGCTCCACTTCTAACACAAAGGTCCGGATTGAAGACCCTCGATTCAAGTTCCAAAATGAATCACAGTTCCCGAAACCGAGAGAGTTTACCGGCGGCCAGAGAATGTATAGGGCCGGACGAGGTAGCAGTGTTCCTTTAGATTTAACGTCTTTGGGATGAAATGGAATGTCTAATGGATTGCTCTATTTACTTCGTGGTGGCCTGTCGGTTCATGTTCATCTTCTTTGACATTTTTGGGTTTAGGAGGAAATTGTAGCATATATACTGCATGGGCTGCATGGACTGGTGGGACAGTGCGATCGGTTGTTTTCTTTACCCAGCCCTCTTAGTTCTATCTGACTACTGTAGATCAGTATACTGCATTATTCCTATGTTCGTAACCTTTCCGTCTATATAAACCGCCTATCTCAGAGGCGGCTAATTAAGCGTTTACAAAATATGGTAGAATGGCAAATAGTGCAAAACTCACCGTAGAACCATGAGATATTTTACATTATGACGGAAAAGCTCATTCCTCTATTCAAGCACTGGCTGGCTATCTATATTTGTACTGTCTGATTATATAGTCGGTTTTACCGTGGTTCATTCTGGGTTTTTAGCTATGAAGTACATATATTCCATCATTTGCTCAATCTAGCAACGGTATTCTATATAAACAAACTCTTCATATATAGTACTAGACCTATATATAAAATGGCAACTCTGTACGGAATATTCTATCGTATATATTTACTACCCATACTACGCTAAAATACGCAAGGGACAACGTACCCCGCGTGTGGCCTTGCTTCTACCGCGTACAAAAAGATGAGAAATAGCTACAGTGTGGGATTTACTAGACTGTCTCTCCCTAAACCTCCGGCTTAGACGTCTTCATTAGTTACGTCTCGGCCCACTACGAACATGGAGCAAATCAACGAAGGCACAGGCTCTGAGGAGAGGATATTTTTCGTACAAGGCACCCGGTATATCGCGACCCGTTCAAACACGGTAGGTTCAGAAGGAGATATCAGAGATGATAATGCTGAACAGAAGTGAAGGACGCCGTCTTGACCATCCCCGACGAGTTCAGCCTCGCTACCATTTTCATGCTGCCGAAGGATCAACATGGAGAAATAACTGTGGACTGGATGCGTGATAATGTCGAAAGATATAAGCTCCTTGATGATGTCTTCCATGAAGCGTTCCTGGCCGGTGTTATCTTTCTCTGTGCTGGCGAGGAGCACGTTAAAGTGACGGACGAAGCCTGGACTTATCTCCTCAAATCTGGTGCTCAGTGGATCAAATATATACCTGCACTTGGCGCTGGTCAAAATGTACTGCCAGGTCCTTGTGCAATTTCAAGAAACCGCATATGTGATGTGTGGAAACTGGTCGATGATACTAATGGGACATGCATGAACGCTCTTTGGCCTCAGCAAGGGTCAGTGTTCACTATTTCAGACGTGTTTGTATAGAATTATGTACTCACAAGTACAGCCATTTCAAGCAGTTTCACTTGAAGAGCGTCGATGGTCAATCTTTGAGTGTTGCTCTCCCCTCGCGGATCAAAGGGCAAGCTGTCTCTGGTTCATCTATAGCAGGCTGGCGTATGCTTATCAAAGATAACATCCACCTACAAGGCATCAAGTCATCTCTAGGGAATAAAGCGTTCTATGATGCTTACCCTACGCAGCCAGAGACCGCCGAATGTTTAAAACGCCTTATTGACCATGGAGTGGTAATTCTTGGAAAGGCTAAGATGAGCTCCTTTGGGAACTGGGAAGAGCCTACTGATTACACTGACTACCAAGCACCGTGGAACCCACGAGGAGACGGATACCAATCGCCAGGTGCAAGCAGTTCTGGATGTGCTGCGGCCATTAGCTCATACGACTGGCTTGATATCGCAATTGGAACTGACAGTAAGGCCATATTCCCCCATACCCATATTTGGAATGAGCTATAGAGACATGGCTGACCTATGCTAAGCCTGGGGAAGCGTGACCAGGCCGTCACTTTGGTGCGGCTGCTTTGGACTGCGTCCAAGTATTGGGGCAGTCTCTCCTAGGGGAGTCGAGCCTTGCGTTAGGCAAGGAATCCGCATCCCCTTCGTTAAAAGATGTTACGCTAATTGGCACAGCGCTTGGGATATACCTGGTTTGCTGGGCCGAGACCTTGGAAAGTGCAGGGAGTTTGCCTCCGTATGGCTTCTGCAAAATGCCCTCATAAGGGAACCAAAGGTCTAAAGCCTTTCTACCCATTGTCTGAACCATCATTGACTCCTAATAGCCGTTTTCCTCCATCATTTGGCCAATAGACTTTTGGAAAATTATTGATGCCGACCAATGCACACTTGCCCTCCAATTCGTCAAAGATATGGAGTCGCATCTGTACATAAAACACTCGAAGATCTCATTCGAGAATGTTTGGTCGAATTCACTACCTTCTGAAGCAGCTGGTCTTTCACTTCCTGAGTATATTAATCCAGTAAGTCCCCACCAACCATCCCAAAATGGAAACGTCATAACGCGTTAGGCAACGGCTGCGCTGGCATACGATGCATACCACAATAGTGATGATTTCCGTGCAAGATATTTGGCAAAGTTCCGTCGGCAGCCTTACACCACGCATCCGAATCAGAAGACATGGTAGGTCGTCTTCCCCTGAACAAGCTAGCACTTGCATGCAGGATACTCACGAGCAGGTCAGGGGTGTGGGTAAAACGATATCCAAGGAACAACGAGACGCGGGCTTTAAGCGTCTCAGCATATATGAGCATTGGCTGACAGATACAATTCTATCTGGCGAACATTCGAACGCACTTCTTGTTCTTCCGCTGGAGAGCATGAGCCCTAGATATCGGGATGAGCCACCCACGTTAGTCATATATTCTGGGTGAATTTCGCATTCTTGGTTTTAAACCAAAATTTAAAGGTTCAAAAGGCCTCCGCAAGACGGCATCAATACCCTGGCTTTCGGGCCTGTCATGAAATCCCCTGTCTTGGCCGTTCCCAGTAGGTACCATCCAAGGACACCTCGGAGATGTGTACAGGGTACTGATGTACCTTCATAGTTGGGGAGATTCCGTACGAGTCAGTGGTGACGAAAAATAAAGAAAAGCTTCCTTTTGTCATCGCTGTTATGGCTCCTCCAGGTATATTTTCTCGCTCTCCTATCCTGTTGACTTATGGTTAGGCTAACTAGTAACGTATACCCTAGGGACCGACCTGCTGCTCATGGATTCTGTAAGGAGTACTCTTGAGAGTGCTGGCCGACCATCAACGGTCAGAACTGGAACCACCATGTTTGGGGCCTCTGGCACAAAGATATAAGAATGAAGTACAAAATCGTGTAGTTGAGGTTTGGTAAAGTGTGAGCCTCGTTATTACTTGGTCCGGTGTATTTATCCACCTTGGTATCAACGAGCCTTAGGAAACCCCTTCCGAGGACGTAGAAAACAGGATATCTCGCGGAGGCCATAGAAGGGCCGGTCGATATAATTGTGCAACGCAAGAAACGTCCATCGATGTGGAAGTTGACCTCTGAGTAGCCAATGCTGACTCAGCCACTCGTATCGAGCCAAAGCATCAACGGCGGCGCGAGATCTAAATTGCTCTTTAAGAGAAACCTAACATTATCAAGGACTCAATTTTGATATCGACAGCGTTTATATTAGCCGGGGCTCGCTTGAACGATATAACGGCCGAAACTACGCGATTCACTAAAAGCAATACGAGCCCGCACCTCTGCGACATCCGATACGGACACGCGCATCGAAGCAGAGACCGGACAGTCGTCTGCCTCTGGATGAGCAGCGTGAAAGTGACTGGGTGTGCCTACCAAGCCGCTTCCTCCTAGAGAAATACAAGAACGACCACGAAGAACTATAGACATGTCCCTCCAATCCTATATTAATAGTTCGTCTTTCCATTTTTTAAATAACCCACCAATACCCCTCCCGTCATTTCTCAAATCAGTGCTATGATATTATAAACATAGAATACGTGACAATGGCTAATTACTGGCGCGTCTCTCTAATTTAGAAAAAATACTTGTTCTCACGGTGGACGGCCGCACATTAATAGGCACACTCCTATCGACAGACCAACTTACAAATCTCGTTCTATCCCAAACAGTTGAGAGAATAATTCGGACACCAGATGACCCAGAACCTAGCTCGGAGGTAGAACATGGCCTCTATTTGATCCGAGGAGACAATGTCGTTATTTGCGGAGAAATAGACGAAGAGGTGGACGAGAAGATAGATTGGTCAAAGGTTAAAGGGGAGGTGGTTAAGAATACCAAGAATGCTTGATGACACTGGCTTCAACGATAGAAGGGAGCCAGGGCCACTTTGGTTAAGATAGGGAGAAGAATGAAGAAGAGAGATTAACTATCGAAACCCGGTTTATAACTCGCCTACCAACCCGGCGTCTACCTTGTTCCTTGTCGTTCGTTTACGTGTGATGCATATCGAGGTGGGATGGTCCCAGGGGCGCCTTTATATCCCGTTTCGACTGTTTGTCTGGGTTATATGAGATCAAAATCGGTATTGACGCGGGTATCAGCCAGAGTCTATCCTTGCTCCTGGCCCGTTCCTAGCCCCAAGATTTCATCTGAAGAAGTTCGGCTAGATGTATTTGACTACATCACATGGCAGCTTGGTTATCCTCTAAGCATGAACTTATGGTACTCTTGTGGTGTTTAGCTTAAGAGAAGATAAACAAGCCACGAAAAATATGGAGCATACACAATCACGCCCGAGTTCAAGGTATTTCATATTAGTGTTTCAGTCGTATATCTCATGCATGCACACATCTCACATATCCTATGCGTAAACGATACCGTTCCGTCAGTTAAAACCAAACATTCGGCAAACGGTACCTGCTTAGTTCAGTATTCGTTGCTCGTCCTAGTCTGAAACCCAAGGCTGGGCTCCTGGTTTTGGTAGACCAGTTTCGACACTCTCAGATGCAACGCCCTTAACTTCCCTTCTATTTCCAGGTATTTCTCTTTCAGCATCATGCTCTAAGTCTGTTCTGAGCATCGACGCTCTACTCAGTGGACACATAAGGCCACGACGGCCTTGTTTTTTCTGGGAGCAGTCATCAGACGTTGGTTGATAAAATGGCCGATCCATGAGAAACCTAGGCATATAAATAGCATTTTAGGTAAATCCAGGTGAGGGTATCACATATAAACATCGAGAACAACCCGAAACTGCCAAAATAGGTGCAAAAACAATTCAGCATATTGAGCTACCCAACACCAGTAGGAGCTGACATGTCTCCGGAAGCGAACTCTTGCCTAACGTAGGCCGGGGTCAACGAAGAATGGAAATTTGACGGTAGTGACACAAGTAGGCAGCGAGGATGGAAAAGATGATGGTAGAAAGGGGTGATGTGCAAGGAGGAGGAAATTGATATCTCGTAGGATTAGACGATACAGGCCTTGGCACTTGTCGGGGATACCTCGGCCTAGCGTCCCCAGAAAATAATCCGAAGACTTAAGGTCTAGCTATAAAAACTTACTTGGAGGCATCCAGACCAGCAATATACACTTGTCGAATGCTCACTATACTCCTTCTGTCAAAAACTTTGCCTCATATACGGAGAGTCTATCATTATACATTCCCGTCTTATGATCCTTTATTTTCTTTTTCATTAACAACGCTCGGATCACAAACAAACAACCCGGACGGGATCTCGGGTCTTTTACATAATTGTATCAACGTAGCTTTAGTCAAGCAAACCGGATGTCGACTTGGCAGGTAAACACCGAGAACTATAATAGTTATAATAAGCCACAAGCCAAAGCAAGCTCTACATCCGAGACAGTACCTGTATATACCACTTTGAGATGCCAGCCTGACTATCACGCTTGATGAGACCAAGATGGATAATGCATGGAGATTCGTCTATTATGCCCCGTATTCTTCAATAATCAAATTGTTAAACCCCAGCGAGTATCTTCACCCTATCCAGCGTAAACAGGAGGGCGGACCCCTGTAGCCCAGCGTACCGTCAAGACCTTCTGATCTTCCCGTCCATGCATCCCCGGAGAGAGTCGGGCTGATCATGTCTACCCGCCAGACGGCCAGACATCGCCGTTCATCCATGTGCTGAACCATCCGCCATGATAAGTCGAGTCTCTCCCTCTTCTCTGTCCTTCTATACCGTCCTGCCTTATCGCTCTCCTTATCACACGTGTGGCTGAAGTACCACCATGTACCTCCTCATACTAACTTACCGGTAAAAGGACGTTGGGTGACATGACAGGAAGAAGCGCGCTTGGCGCATGGAGCACTGGCCTTCCACGTGATTGGCCTGGCCTTACGTCACGCTAGTCCCAAAGGGGTAAACCGGGGCTTGCGGGGCCGCGCGCCACTTTTAAGGCTTGGCACCACGTTGGCCGCTTTGGGCAGCCACAGGGTCAGTGCTCGCTTCTTCTCTCCCCTTTGGATATACAGATATCTCTCTCTCTCTCTCCTTTTCTCCCTTCTCACTTCTCACTTCCTACGTTTTCTCTCGACGACAGCGGCTGGCCGGACTGACTTGCTCGCCTGTATCTTAATTGCCTCTGCCAATTGCATCCTGTCTCCCCCACAGCAAGTCTCGAGCAGGTTTCACTACCGGAGTAGCGCCTTACGTTTCAGGTCCATTGAACTCGCGCAATTATCAGACGATTACGACCACCACTTCCAACCCGTCCAGCTCAAATGTGCAGACTCCCCGGCACATTCTTGCATGCACTGACTTGCCTGCTGGCGAAGCCGTGAGCTGAGCTGCGCTGACCCTTCCACGACCCTTCACGGATCAGGTGATGTGGCTGTTCAGAGGCGCCCAGTCTGCGATCTTTTATTACGCGGCCTGCACCCCTTGCACGGAGCAGTTGCAGAGACGAAAGAGGAAGAGGGATGCGCTCAGGACAGCACGTGAGGTAGGCAGGGATGCCCTCGTTGCAGACCAGCCGGTATTCTACCAGCCATCGCCCTTCAGCACGAACACGTACTGGAGCGAGGAGATCGCCTTGGGGCCTGGGCCGCCGACGAGGAGAGGGAGGAACAATGCCGCCAGTCGGACGAGCAGCCAGAGGAATCTAGCGTCGCTGGATAAGCCCGCTGTGACGGAGAGGGCGGTCTTGACGGGGGTGTTGGAGGATTCGTCAGTACCGGAGGATAAGAAGGATCTAGACAGAGTAGACCGTCGGTGGAATAGTGTGCGGTACCAGAGAGATGACGAGGCCCTCTGGGGGTATGATGGGAAGTGGTCGTCTACAAGTCTGCGCGCAACGACGAGGGGCTCGTCAAAGTACTCGATAGATCCCCCGCCAGAGGTCAATGACCTGTACCCGCCAATTGCAGGCGCAATCCAAAACAAGGAAGAGATCCAATGGATGCTCCAGCCGCCACCAAGTGCGAAGGTCATGGAGGGCAAGGTCAGGGCAGATTCGTCGTCGAGGTTATCGTCCAGTGGCAGCCCGTTGCTCAGAGGTGTCAAGCCATCATCAAGTACCGCCTCCCGCTATGACAGGGGCGGACAATCACCTCTTGTTCGGCCATCTCCTGCCCAGAGAGCCGAATCATCCTCATACAGCCCTATAAAGTCACGCAAATCTTCGACCGCGGCCGCTATGCCCCGCCTAATACCCATCGATTCATCCATATCCCTCTCAAACACCGCCCAGTCTCCAGGATCGTCACTCCCGCTTCCATCTACAACTGCCCCAGCTTCTTCTTCATCATCTCCTCCCCCACGAGGCATCCGAAGCCAATCCTACGACCACCACGGGCAGCAAGCCAACCTGTCCTCATCGGTCGAGTCCAATTCTAACTCACCGCTGGAACTAAAACCCTACGTCTCCCTACCTAGCCTTCAATCCCCCAACGCCCGCCAGCACCACAGATACGAGACTGAATATCGTCCAGCTTCCAAGGAAACTATCGACAGCGGAAAGGCGTTCCATCCCACTACTCCTTCAACTCCCTGGCTACGCGCCGCTAACCACCCAAATATCTCGAAACTACCATCCACCAGCACCCTACACATCAATGATATCGACAACTCTAGCGCTGACCACGCAATTGACGAGGAAGAGTTTGACCGACTAGATCGGATCAGAACCTACCGTTGGAGTATGGACTTCTAACCTTAAACAATACAAGCAAATGCAAAAGCAAAAACGAAAAAAAAAAGCAAAAAAGAAAACGCTTTTTGTATATATTCAGGTGCCTCTTTTTGTCCCTACTTGGCTTATTAGTCCTGTGTTAGGACCTACCGTCGTCATTACCATATGGACGACATACCTTCTACCGCTCGTTTTTGTTCCCACTGCGCAAACCGCTATTTTATCTATGGCCCAGCGCTTCTTTTACTGTTGATACTAACGCCAGGGACCATGCGTTTTTCTTCGTTTGATATTATATTGCGTCTTAGCTAAACTGCACAGACTCGCCAACCGAGGACAGCACGGTCTGCCTCACACCATTCTCATGTCTTACTTCCTTCAACCACAGCGTTATATATTATATTTTTGAACCTACCTTTTCAGCAAGCAGGCAAGCGAGTCGTTTTCTTCTCTTTCGTCGATCGTTTATGTCTCGACTCTATTTACGTCTGGTTACTTACTAAAAATAAACGTGCTTGTGTTTATTCTCTTTGTCTTCTTTGGCTGGTTTCTATCCTTATATCGGTCCTCGAGTTGTTTAACAGGTAGATAAAAGTGGTTGAATAGACAGGCCTTTTTTTACTTATTTCTGCATTAAAATCCATGTACCATGATGGTTCTCCGTCTATCCTAACAATTACCATGAGCAAAAACCAAGGTATATTGCATGATCGTTTCTGCACCTTCACTCCAGGCTAGGAAACACCCGTACTAACGACGTGTGTAGAAAGGCAAAGTAAAACTCCATGTTAAAACATATCAGGAAACTAAACAAACCGAACGAACAAACCCTCGACGTATGTTTACGAGAAATAACGATCTAGATGAGAAAAGAAGGGAAGGGAAAGAAAACGACAACACGAAGAGAAACAATGATACAACTCATTCATTTTCAATAGATCATGAGATAGATATATATATGAATGTGACCCTCTGGCTTTCCCAACTGATGTAGATTGGAACATGGACTGAAATGTAAGGAAAACAAAAAATGAGTAAGGCAAACAACATATGGATTGTTGTGGGTGCTGAAATTGCAAACAATGAGATGATGGGCAGGGACTGGTAGGATACGGAATACATGACATGGCAAAAATGAAAAAAAGAGGTTCCTAGAGAAGGAGAAGGCTCTTCTAGCGTTGGTGATGAATTTGATGGTGGGCTGGGTTGGGCTGTGCAAGCGTATTGGAGTCCTTCACATCATGATATATTTTCTCTCTCTGCTTTTCATTTCATTCCTGGGCGGCGGCTGGTTGTTTTATGGAGCCATCCGCTCAGTACACCTTCTTCTTCTCGTCCATGCTGAGCTGTCCAGGGCCCATGTTGACGAGGAGAACAAGACCACCACTATAGAGAAGTTAGTACATACTTAATGTCGTATCTTCAAGGGTTGTACTTACACAATGGAGAGAATCTGGAAGAAGTCGTATTTGGCAAAGTCCTTGTGAGGGTGGTGGGGGTGAAGCTATTAAAGAAGCCAAGTAAGCAAGTGGAGACGAAACCATTGTATAATGACAAACACATACCGTCCAGAAGTTGTTGACAAGGACATTGAAGATACTCAAGACAACGACCAAGATAACGGCACTCCACTTCGCCTTGAATCCAACGACAACCATGACCGAGGCAACGAGTCCAATGCAGCTAACAATGATTCTCCACAAGCTCCATTCTCCAGAGAAGACGAATCCAATGAACAAGAAAATCAAGAGTACTCGGCCGGCGAACTGGACATACATCTTGCGGTCCTTCTCTTCGAGCTGGGGGAGACCGGCGGGCATGAACTTCTTGCGTACCCAGGAGTCGGAGAGGACCATGAGGAGACCGCCAATAACGCTAAGGTTGCGGACGATGAAGGTTATGTCGATAAGGAGGCCGTATCCGAGGGCTTGGGCGACCACGACGCCGAGGAGACCAGCAACGGCGTATTCACTGTGTTTGCGGGCGACGACGAGAACGGAACCAGTAAGCATGACGATGACATTGACGATAAGGAAAAGGTGTGTTATTCCCCATGGAACTAAGCTGATGTTAGAAGTGGTATGCAGTCAATAGACAGTATCAAAAACGTACTGTGTCTGAATTGGTTGAGGTATTCGAGCTGGGGAGTCCATTGCGTCATTATCCGCAGCGAGTCTTCAAGGAAAGTGACAACGATCAGGAATCGACCGATTGCAGGGAGGTGACTGTCGAGTAGCCAGTTAGCTTAGCCTGCACCAGTGTAGACGTTCAACAAGTATAGCCATGTAAATAGGAGGCGACATACGGCTTGATTGGATCAGCAATGCTATCTAGCCAGTCTTCAATCTTGCTCGTGTGTTGCCGAATTGCGTCCAGCGGGCTCGGGTCGCTGGTAGCATCTTCTCTTCCGGGGCCAACGAAGGGATTCTGATGTCCCAGGTTATACCCCGCCGTACCGCGGATTTGGGCCATCTTGAGTAGAGGAGATGCAGGTATCTGGTGTGTTGCTGATTTTTTCTGTCCTGCCGTCGACAATTGGTCGTTGTTTTCTGGATTCGAGGCTTCCTGGCCTACCAGCTGATATGTGTCCTCAACAGGTGTGCGTTGCGTGAGGAGGATGATCCCAGTCTTTGCGTTTTGGTTAGATGCTGATGACGGTGGGTTCGCGTGGAGGACAAAACAAACAGCCTCTGAGCTTCCGAGCGGCGTCGAGAGCGGCGGACCAGAGTGCCAATTGGACCAAAAGGAGGGAGCGGAAGGTGTCGAGGCAGTGAAGAAGAAGAGACGAGGAGGAAGAGAGAGAAGCAGAGATGTTGCAGACGGTGCTTATAGACGGAGAGAACAAAAGAACAGGCCACGATGCGATAACGGGCGAAGTTTAGCAGGGAAAGTCACGTTGCCAAGGGAGATCACGAGACCCACCCACATAGATAGGACAGAGATATAAAGATATAATATATAGATATATGTATAGATATACTCCGTATGTATAGATATGGATATAATATATATAGATATAATAAAGGGTAGAGACATATAGAGAAGAGGCCGGGTGCATGTAGATACGAGTAGATGTGGCTAAAGGAAAGACTAGTGAATCATTGCCTAGGTACAAATACGACTTCGCCGTAGAAGAATACTTTGTCTCGATTCCGCAAGCTTTTATATTAGAGAAGCCTCTGCTAGCGTCATTATCTTCCTCAGGCTGAGATATATGCTTTTGGTTGACCTCAGTGACCTGTATTTTATACTAAGTGCAGTCGAACCTGAGTCGCCGTTTACTGCATAGCAAACAGTATAGACACCCGGTGACTTGACTAGACCTTCGATGCTGTTGAACGCCGAGTCGTACCCCTATATAGGAGCAAATATTAATATCGGATGACCCCGACCATGCCAGCTTTAGGGCTGAGGCAGAATTATATAGCAGAACCATTCGCCAATCATCAACAGACATTCGCTGCTTCAACGCAGGCAGCGTTCGCTTAGGTATTTTGGTATGCTTGGCCTGCTATACAAACAGTAGACATCAGATAGGACGACTTGGTTGTCGACGTTGTTGTTGTAGGGCTGAAGCAGAAATTTAACGGTTGAATGACTTGATCAGCTAGAACTTTGATACTTCGGCTTCACCAACGTTAGCGACTGGGTAACATGGTCAAAACGTTTTTCGTGCCTTGAACATACAGCTAACATCTAGTAAATATACAAAGCTAATATTACGAGATGACACTTATAAGTTGTAATCTTTCAATCCCCTTGGTATTAAGCCCAGTTATAAGATACCTACGTCATTACTATGTAGGAACCCTAGTAAAAGAAGCCGGGGCCGAGGCTGGTCAAGTTGGGTGGGTGATTTAAACAGGACAGTTAGAAGCATGAGGGTACGGTTACATGAGAATAAGCACAGTTGCTGGGAAAAAAAGCAAAAAAAGGCAAGTGAAGAGTAGAAAACCAATAAATAATACAATTGAATCAACTCGGAAACAAAAATGGGCAAGTTTGAATAAAACAAGGAAGAAAAGGGACTTGGATGGAATTTAAAAAGAGGCTGGATATCCCACCGCCGTTGAAGGCAACGTAAAGTGCCATAACGCCATGAGCTAATAGTTAAAAAGGAAAGGAAAGAAAAGGAAAGAAGTAGAAAGGGCCGGTAATAAAGATGTAGGCCTGGATGCTGTGGGAGAAGGACATATGGAAGGTTGTTGGGCGGGAGATGAGTTGTGGTATGTATGCAATGCAGGAATGAGGTGACGCGGTGGGTAAATGGCGGATGGTGGATGATGAATGGTGGTCGAGTTAAGAGTCCTCTCTATGCTGTTCATGATATTGTTTTAAGAGAAAAAAAAAAGATCATTTCACTACCATCAAGTCTCGGCGAAATTACTGTGTTGTTCTGAGCTGCTGGCTTCGCTCATCGACTCGGCATTGGCCTTGCTTCGCTTCTCCTTCTTACGATTGGAGACTGTCGTCCATTCGTTCTCGCTGCTCAGCGTGTTGAGCATTCTCATCTGCTCTTCTTCGGATGGGAGATCCTTGGCCCATGGGGTCTTGGTGGAGGACTTTTTGTCGCCGGCTGTCGGTTTAGGCGTGGGTTGAGATGGCTCGAAGGTATCGAGCAATGGGATGGTAGATGGCTTGGTAGAGTTGCCATTGGTGGCCGGTGCGAGGGTTGCTGCTGGGGTGGGAGATGGAGCTGATTCCCATGCGTTTGGAAGTGGTGCTGGAGCTGGCTTCGCCTTGGCCTGTTGTCTCTCGAATTCTCTGGCGGTATGCATCTGGTTCTCGACCATGGCACGTCTGTTCTTCTCGGCCTCCTTGACCATCTCGTTCTTCTCCTCGCGCTTACGGCGCGCCTGGCGCTGTTTCTTGGTCTCTGCGGGCTTGAAGTTGTTTTGTTTCTTCGTTTTGCCGTTCTGAGCATCTTCCAGCAATCCCGTCAGGCGAAGGACGGATGCTGCCGGGGCCGGTTCCTCGAGCATGTCGGAGACATCACCGGCGGGCTTGACGACGGGTGAGTTGATGGGCGACATGTCGTCATCAGCGTCGGCACCAGTGGTAGAGGAGGCGGCGGTAGAGACATGGTTGGCGTGGGAGTCGCCGTTGGTGGATGGCTGCTGGGCTTGCTTCCCGGCACGGGAGGCCTTTCCTTTTGTGCTGGTGCCGGCCTTGGATTTACCAGCCAGGGGAGTGCCGTTCTTCACTTTTGAGAACTGTTTGGCGAACTCGTAGTTATCGTCCATTCCTCCATTGCTGTTGGAGGTCGGCTCTTCGGCTTGGGCGATGCTCTGCACTTTCTGCTCCTTCTGCTCCTTCTTGGGTTCGGCCACGGCCACGGCCACTGGCGTGCTGACGCTGTTGCTACCCTCGCTGGAGTTGGAGTTGCCATTGCTCTCCGACTGTGCCTTGCGCGTCTTATTGCGCTGCTTCGTCTTCTTGTTCCCTGCTGGGCCACTGTCCTGCTTCTCAGTTGCTGGCTTTAAGAACGCAGGCCTGGCCTTTGGTGCTGAGCCATTCTTGTAGTAGTAGCCCAGTCCACCTGCTGTGAGGAGCAGGATCGCCCAGCTCATGTACGGGTTCATGCTGGAGGAATCACAGAGAGGCTGTCTCCTGTCCTTGTCTTGTATCTGGCGGTGGCTAACGCCGAGCAATCAGGAGGATCCCAGGAGTCCGGCGTTGCGACTGTGCGAGTTATTAGGAGAACAGTCCGGACCAGGGCTGTAGATTAAGCATAAATAGGGTTGGATGTAGCTAATTCAGACGCGAGGTGAAAGGTGAGATGGGCGCGTAGAGCAGAGATGTGACAGTGGTGTTGGTCCTTTGCTTAGAGGGGAGGATGCGAAGGTGGCTTGTTCACTGTCTCGCGGTTAGGTTCACAGCATTCACGCGGTTTAGGTCTTTCACTTACTGAGCAGACATGCATATCTCACAAGAGAGCAGTGAAAGGAGAAGAGAGAGAGAGAGGACAAGTGGAGGACACTGGGATGCGGATGGGATGGGAGTGGAAGACGAAGGGGCTCAATCCTGGTTCCAAACTACTGGTCAATGACACAACAACCTTATTTAGGACCAAAGTATGAGAGAAAGACGATGAAACAGAAACGAAGACGAGGTCCGCCTTGTAAGGAGAGTGATGTCCGACAAGCGAGTGTTGGGAGAGAGGACGACGATCCGAAGGAGGACGAGATACTGTTATGTACGATCTCAAAGGCAGACACCGAGCAGGCCTTGAGGCCAGGTTTCCGCTAATCACTACATCTCGCATCTGCATCTGCGTGTGCATCCTGGGCCTGGTCTTAGATTCCTTGCATGTACGGAGTACATGGCTATATTACCAGCATGACGGTGTGCATCTCCGTGAGATGAGGATGCATGCGGCTGTCCTCACTGTCGTCCTACAGTCGCTCTGGAGTAAGTACTCCCTATGTATGTCCAGATTAGATACATCCTAATACTTGTCCTAGATGTTGCATCGTCATCCGGAGACTTGTCCTTATGGAAAAGGAGGTACCTCTACCAATCCTCAGATAAGGGACTAAAGGATATATCCTTGAGCCATCGACTAGCTCGCTACGCATTGATGCCGTAGATGTCTTGATGATGCTCAAACACGGTCCTTGCACCGAGTTACGCGGCAGGGGTCGTTTCATCCTGAGAACAGAGAACAGAGGCACAAAGGACGGACTTCGTATATACACATGTTTCTGCGCGGTTCCATCTCCGAGGATATAGGTGGTACGGTACTTGTGTCCTTCCCGCAGGTTGCTCATACGCTCATATACGGGCCACCGTCCACCGTCCATGCGGTCGCCCGCTGTCTGGCTCTAATTGCGTGCATAGTACGAAGTACGAGGACGGAGTACAGGCCTGGCCATGGCCCGATCCGCTAGGAGAAAAAGAAATAACAAAAATATATATACTCCGTACGGCTAATCCCATCCGTTTCTGTGCCTGAACATCTTCACTTGAATCTTCTCCAGGGCAAGTTGTTGATCTGTACGGAGTATTAGCATGATAATATCGAAAACGTCCCTCTACCACTTTAGTTGGATGCTGGCTTCTCCGAGAAGTGCCATTTAACATCTTCCACCAACATTACGGAGTTGCTCATTCGGATACTCCCTATTCCGTTCTAACCAAGACGTTTGCCATTGCTCCAAGAGTCTGCTATACACCCTGCCCCTGCCTCTAGTATAAGTACCTTGGTAGTTTGACACTGTTAGAACCAGGCCAAGATGCTTGGTCGATTGGGAAACAAGTGAGATCGAACAACCTTAGGATGTGGCGGTGGATGGTCGTTTATCATTAGCCGCCATATCCATAAAGCAACACTGTACAGAGTATCAAAGAGTCAAAATTATTCTGATCGTTTCCTACCATTAAGAGGCGGAATATAGTTCAGCCGTCATTAGTTCGCCCTTGGAGTTGACTAGTTCGCCCCTTGCATGGATAACGGCTGCATTTTCTTTTTGTGGACAAGCTGCTCTCATATCCAGCCCCTGGACACAAGGCCTTTTGTCTCTTTTGGTCTAACAAAGCCATCTACCTCTACGGAGTACTCCGTATACCCTAAGATAAAGGTTAACCTACAACGGCTTGCCTTGAGCTCTAAGTTGGCATCTTTGATGTGAGGCATATACCAATGTGAAGGTGGATTTGTCTCTACTGCAGGCTATGATTGTCCAGCTTTACCGAGATCAATGATGTTTCTATATCACAAATACTTACTCGTTTGTACATCAGCAATCAATGCAAAGGGTAAATCACTGAATCAGAGGAGCAATCACTTATGTAGGAGGTACCTACCTTTGCTGCTTCTTCAATGCAATATTTAAATATAGAGGGGTCTTCTATATTCTCTTCCTGTTCCATATCCATCAAACCATTTGTCCTCTACAGAGTACGACTTGCATAGATTTCTGGAGGAAAGAAACGATTTCGCAGTACCCCTTAATGACCTCTGGGCAGAATGGTTTCAACTGATAAACCGTCTGGTCTCCCCGGACTCAAGGCAGCTCTGGAAGTTCGAGATTTCCACAAATGTGGTGCTTTGTATGAAGCCCACGCTATCCCCCTACCGTATTTATTATTTGAAAAGGGCTATGGCTCAATTTCTGACCCTCTATAGGTACAACACACTGCTCGATGACTCCGAACAGCCCCCAATTGCCGATAAGCACATTGCAAACTTGGCAGAAATATTTGTCCGCAACGATGCCGAGAAGGTCTTTGGAATTCATTTGATTCACGGCCATTTTAAGATCCCCCAGGGCACCGTCATACTTGGGACTAATTTCAAGGATCCCTCATTGCGCTGGGCTAGAGTTACCAGTATCGACAAGGTCGATCCTCTCCGTGTTCACGGACACATATTCGCCCTCACCAAGGACGGACTATGCGCTTATGAGCTTCAAGATGGGCCTCTTCCTGACCTTTCTGGTGTTAGACCCCAGTTTCTTGACAGTTTCATCAACTATCTTGTCAAGAACGATCTCACAAGCGTCATTGGTCTTCAAGTCCTTGGTTGCAGCAATTGTTCCATGTCGGAGCTCATTCTTGATCAAGGGACTGTCATGCTAGATTCGTCTTGTGTCAAGAACCCTGTGCTATCCCGCATCACAGGCTGGAAATTCGAGGAGGTTGGTGGCATCCCGCGTGCTTGCAAGCCGAAAGAGCTTCATTTAAAGAACGTCGATGGAGCTCATCAGGTCTATCGTCGGGGAGAGCCTATTCCGAAATTGGAAAATATCGATGACCTGAAGGCTGCCCTCTCTGAGGCTGGTGTTATTTATCTGCTGGAAGATTGGATATGGCTATTTCTCCTTTTCCAGCATTTCCTAGCCTTTGTCAATTGTTGAATTTCACACCGTTAATACCCTAACCTTTTGTCGGGTTATGCTGAATCTATGAACTTTGTAACCGAGCGAGTTACCGTAGTTATGAAAATATTTGCCTATAAATGTTATCATGAACATTTTAATAGCACCAAATTCAGGGTTTCATACCTTAACGCCTATTGTAACAATGGCTGACAGTGTGTTGAGTTTATCTCACTCTTGCTCTTGCTTCATATAATGATGGATAGTATAGGATTGATGGTAAGGGAGGAGTGACCAGTGTTGAGATCACCCTCTCAGGAAAAAAGATATACAGTCAAAAAATGAAAAAGGAAAATAGGCAAAGATATAGGCCGAGAACCTGTGCCTAAAGAATTCAAGATGAGGCACCTACGTTTGCTATACTTGATATATGGCATCGTCGCCGTTCTGCAGAACCTCCAGGTGTCAGCATGGTCGATCCCACGAGAATATCTCGGCGTCTATACGAGCAGCAAGGCCCCGATAACTCATAGTCTTTCACCAGACGAAGAGGCCATCAAACGTGCGCCTCCACCGATTCAACCTGGCCAGGCCACCGCTACAAATACAAACACAGCCGCGAGCGGCGAGGATGCTACAGAGAACAGGGTTAACGACGACGCTATCTTCAAGCGGCTGATGTCAGATCTTGAGACCTGCGTTGAAGACCTTCTCCCTTACACAACGGAAAATACACCAAACGACCAGGTCCAGATCAGTGGATCGAAAGTGAGATCGTGCAGACAGGCCATTTTCTCGTTGATACGGTGGCTCGGTGCTCGAGGAAACAACCCGCCAAAAGGGAGCTCGTCTGTCGTCGGAGCCACGGACGAGTATCAGGAATCTCATCAGTCTCATGAGAACGAGAGAAGAGATGACCAAAAATCACGTTTCAATCTGGTCAAGCCGGGAAATAATAGGGATCCGCGCGAGTCTGGCAGGCTTGAAACGAGGGTCGATGAAACTGGAAACCAACCAACACCAACTAATACCAGACCGCTCACTTGTCATGATCGAGCATGTACCACCGACGACATTCTATCGACGTGCGTGACAAAGAAAGGGGCAAAGCTGAAGCCCAAGGTTGCTAGAATGTGCAAGATGTGTTTTCCGCGCAGAAACGAGCAGCTGGTTGACGTATATTGCTCTGAACTGGCCAAGAAGGAGTGGTATTTGTTTTATATTCTCTTCGCTATACTTATTACAGCTGCTGGCACGTTTATCGCCCTGACCTTTCTCCGAAGACTGAGGGCAAAGGCTCAGAATACACAAGATGGAGGAGCAGGCATTCTTCCAATCAAAAGATCCATCCGACCGCCAACACTAGGAATGCCCCGAAGTAGATCTAGGGGAATAGCATCAAGGTGTACAAGGATGGCCATATATCTCAGAGCTTCGGCGACACAAGCTGATGTAGAGGAGCGACTGATGCTTGACGCAAAGGCATATCTGTCTACTCCGACTCACATTCCGCCAGCCCAGGTCAGTAAGCATAAGCAATATCCGTTCCAAGGATCTGGTGCCGAGGCCTGCGAAAGACAAACGGGATTGAAATTTCGGAAGAGCTGTGATTCAAACTTGGAGGTACCTGCTGCCGCTGCACAACGGGGACGTAGCTCCAGCGTTCAAACGATACCAAACGTTGCCCTGGCTACTGGAAACGAAGGTGTCGGGCTGCAGCGTCTCAGCGTGGATACACCTGTTCAACGTCCGCATACCGCCGACTGAATGGAGGATAGTTCTGGATAGGGATAGTTAGTGTGCTCGAGGATTGGTCAGAGTTCCTATAGTTAATGGCGTCCCGTTAGAAGCCCAATCGGAGCCTTTCGTCACTCCTTGGATAAGGGCAATGGTATCTCAAATCTTCAATAGCAGGATGTATTGTTAAGTCACTTTGTAGCATGATATCAATTAGACTGAAAGTGGTTACCTTTATAAAGGATGGCATTGGTAAAATTAATGGTTTATTCCACGGTAACTGAGCTCCCCGAAACGTGGTAAAGGTTGCTATCATGGAAATATTCACCATCCGTCCATCTGCTTGGGGTCAAATGGCTGGAAATAGAGCTTGACCGAAAGTAGCCTCATAGAACAAAATACCCCGAGGCCAAAAACATACAATCATCCATTCAGACAATTAACAAAGGGCAGGCTAATCGCCTCCTTGATTTCCTTCATTGCCTGCACGACCAATTCATCTTGCATCTTCTTCCCTACCAGCTGCAGAGATACCGGAGCCGAAGCCTGAATAACAGGGTCATAATTCGCTTGGTACAAAGCGTCGTCATCGTTTCTAGGCGTATATTCAGATGGCTTGGGGTCAAGTCGAGGGTTGACTCTGGTAACTGGGAAAACAATGGCAGGATAATCGAGGATATTCCAAATCGATGTATATCCCCAGTAGCGGGAGGTAGAGAGGACAGGAGCAACATTGGCATGTGCGGGGCATAGTATCACGTCCATGTCAGGCTCGAGTTTGTTCCATTCTATTAAGTATATAATAGGTTAATTTGAGATCAAGAACTGCAAGATGAGTGGACTGGGAATATGAATAAGGAGCCATACCCGTTAGGTAGTCAAATTTGTAGGCTTCGCGCTGCTTCAGCAAATTCCATAGAGCAGGGAGATCATGGGCTTTAACGGAAGGTCCTGATTTAGCAACCCAGTCTGCGAGGAGAAGAGAAGGCTCTCCACCCTCGGCCAAGAGTGCCTCGAATGATTTTCCACCATCGGGGGAATAGAGACCTGACTATGGTCGGTGATCAAATCAAGTCAGCATGTGTCATAAACTATACCAAGGAGCTGGCATCAATCCGATACTTACAAGGATTTCCATCGCCTCATCGTGGCGGTATGGTTTCCATTCGACGATTTCGACTCCGGGGACGGACTTTAGCTTTGTCACAACCTCCTGCAGGGCTCTAGTTACCGGCGGGAGTGGCTTCACAATACCATCGTCCCACATAACACCGACTCTGAACTTCTTTTCTCCTTTCGGGTCGATACACCGGGCCTGTTCTCTCCAAGGGACTTGGTGCAGGCTTGGGCTCTTGCGCCAAGGCTCAGCATCGAGGATCACCTTCATAAGTAGAGCAATGCTTTCAAATGTTGGACTGATGGGGCCAGCAGTTCCCCAGATCGTTTCGACGCCAATGTTGTAGGCGGTCCACCCGGTAAGTGGAATTCGATGAGTGGTGGGCTTAAACCCGTATAAGCCGCAGTTAGCAGCCGGCGAACGGATGCTGCCTCCTATCGCTTTGTGAGCACTACACGAATGCCAAGGTTGGAACAGATTAGATCAGTTATACCTACCCATGTCTGTGCCAACCCCGAGCGGGCTTCCATATAGTGCCTGGAGCGCCGCTTCACCACCCGACGAACCGCCAGGGGTGAGGGCGATATTGTGGGGATTCAACGTCTCACCGGTGACATTACTTTTAGTTTCTAACATCAACTAAGATGTGCAGAAACGATGTGAGCCAAGGCCAAATAGTGAGTAGTGGTAATATGGGAAATGATCCTTGGGCTCCTGTTTACTCACCAGTCCTTGTGGTTCTGTTGTTCTAACATATTCCACTGCTCCGGCGGTAATGAGAATCTTGAGAAGCTCAGCATCATCGGGGGACGGACGTCCCACCCATGCGACAAATCCCGAACTAGTATCGCAGCCTTTGACTCCCATGTGAGCCTTCACGCTGATGGGAAGGCCATGGAGGGGCCCAACCGGCTTCTTGTGCTTTGCGAAATACTCATCGAGCTCCTTTGCGCGTGCAAGCGCTCGCTCTGGTAAAAGTTCATGAACGCAATTGACCTAAGGACCGGGATTAGAACGTCATATTCGTCTACTTCCCCTCCACATCTTAACTGACCAATTTCTGTGCGACCACCGCACGGCGAAGGAACGCCTTTGTAACCTCAGTGGCAGTAAGAGTTCCTTGGGCGAGCGAGGAGAGTAAAGATTGTGCAGACGATTCAGTAATGGCGATGTCTGCCGAAGAAAGGCATCGTCTTGGAATATCCGTCACGTTGCCGGATAAATCATCTGGGACTCGGGACAGATCAACGTCCACCTTGGAAAGTGCTTCTAGGCGGCGAGCTTGGAAGCTAGCAAGATTATCCTGCGCTTGCGTCATTTTTTTTGATGCAGAGAGGAAGAGAGGGAGTCTACACAGAGGACCAAATAAGATTGGGCTGCGGTGTCATGCTCTGGTTTCTAAGACCAGAATTATATACTGTTTGACGAGGTGCGAGGCCACGTAGGACGGTACGCCCTATTCACAATGAGCCGTTTGTTTAGCTCGAAGCTGGGGGGCGTAATAGGTCGATTTGCAAGCGAAAACAAGCTGTTGCACCCACCATTCGTCAACTGTGTAAGGTCGGCACTCCGGGTTGCACAGCATGTACCGAGTCCAATCCCAGGTCGATGGGGTCAAAATTGGAGTCGAGATAAGAAGATCGCCAAGTGCCAGGGTGGTTGTCCTTATGTATGTGGACCAATCTGACGTTTTCTGAGTGCACTGAAGCCGGACAAGGATTATCGGGGATGCAAAGAACCGAAAATCCCAGTAGGTTCATGGATGTCAGGACAGCCTGTACTTTATATCGGTCAAGCGCGTGGGTCGCTGGCTTGCGAAGCACATCCGTTCCCGGCCGGCGGGAGAGGGCGAGGGTTGTCCCGCACCCCTTGCGGCCCACAGAAGAGCTGTATCATGTATGATCCTCCAGGTAATTTATGCAAGACCAGGTTCAGAGGAGCAACCACCACCCCCAGCGTGAATCCACCCTATGTATAGAACTCGGTTAATGGGACGGTAGGTACCGAAGCCCACCGCATGCCTTTGAGAAAAATACTCTATACCTGCATTGGCCTCAATTCAACCGCACAACAAGCCTGGATAGCCGTCTGTTCCACCGAGATGGTGCGGTCGTTGTTTTATGCTCGCGATATCAAAGAGGTTGGAAGTACTACGGGTCGGGAAACAGACCAGCTAAGCATTTAGAATAAACTTGATGTCACGTGATACGCTTACTCTGACGTCTTTAAAAACATGCGCACTTCTAAACAATCTACCATCAAGGGACATGTCTAGAGTTCTTCTCAGAAGCCGCGACAAGGGAAAAAACACATGTATCGAGAAGAAAGATAAGGAAATAAGAGATAAGAAATAGCAACAAAAAACCTATAAATGAGAAACGCGCAAACTGTGTCGTCCTCGACCCAAATCCTGATCTAATTATACCTCCTCAGTTATTTGCACTCCACTCCAGTCTGGGTGTCTCCCTTCTCATGCAAGAACTCGCATCTGCTCCTTCATGCCAATTCCAAGCTCCTGCGCGGTTTCCAAGCATAACTGAGGCTGCCTGGATGGCACATTATGATTTACTAGCGTGTTCATGTATTGCACCGAAAAGTCAGACCATGCTCCCAGTAAATCAGAACGGAATCTGCTGCCCTGGATAGACTTTCCTACATAGAGGCGAATCATATCCCCTGAATGAGCCAACGTCCCCCGGGGCCCAGACAGCTTCAAAATTAGGTTCGCGAGATCCTGTGGGTTTGGATTGAACCGAAACTCCTCTGGGTAGAACCTGGAAGCTTCCACAACTTTGGAGTTGGAGATCACCGTTGTAACACCGTTCAAAGCCGCTTCCAATGGTGTAATACCAAGAGTCTCGTAACGAGACGGACACACAAAGATACCGTTTTGTCTTGCGACTTCAAATAGGCTGTAAAGTGCGGATCTCGAGACTTTGCCTACCAAGAGGAAGAGGTGCTGGTACTGTGCTGGGACCTTGTCCATGAGTGCCCTGTGCTCCTTGCTATCTGCATGTTCTCCCCCTGCGACGAGGACCCTGAGAGGTATACCCTGGGCGCATAGGGTAATAGCCGCGTCAACTAGCAGATCGATATTTTTAAAGTAATCCAAGCGAGCAACTGCCGTGAACATCACTACCCCATCGAAGTTAAACCAGTTTGTAATGTTTTCGGCAAGCTCGTCTTTCGTTTCCTCAGTTTCGGTGAGAAGTTCAATGGGCGGGCACAGCTCACGAAGGGCGGTGACTCCCCGGGAGGCCAGGAAATTGCCTTGAAGCTGGGAGTGCTGTAGGACAAATGCATTCTCACGACTCTTGATGATCTCAATTCCCTTGCTTTGCTGTCTTTCCAGATGCTCCGCCTTCTCCATGCTCCCAAATGCCAGGGCAGCAGCCTCCTTGGAGAAGATAGTCGCAAAGCTTCCATAAAAGGGGCCATGGTGTGTGACACACAGAGGGATGTGGCGTGGGTGGTATTCTAGCAACGTGTCGGTTTGATAATACAACATCGGGGTTCCCTCCATGGGGCTGGCTGCGTTGAGGATCCTGATGCAGCTGAGTAAAGCATTCGCGACTTTGCTCTGATTCATATTGAAGTTGAAAGATAGAGTGACGGTTGAGATCGAGCTGAAGGCCTCGCTGGAGATGTATGGATCGGCGATATTTTCATCCCTGTGGTACAGGATCATTCCCAAAAAGATTCCTCTTTCCACAAATGCCTGAACCACCGAGGCAGCAAATGCAGCAGCCCCAACCTTGGCGGCAGTGCCATTGTCAGTGATCAAGTATCTTCGGTTGAGGACAACGACGGCAGGAAGGAAAGGTTTATAGTCTTTCGCCATGGCCGAAGACTGAACCACAGGGGCTATTGATGTAGAGTCAAGGATGAGAGGCATGTTGAGATATTATTTTTTTTTTCCAACACCGAAGTTGAGCTTGATATGGGCGACTTGATGACGAAGGGGACGATTCTCCCATGGGATGATATTGAGGGATCTTATATATTTTCGCCATGTATATATGCCGAAGTATAACCAGAGAGCCTCGTCTATACGACAGCTGAAAACAAGACTGATCCTCCTGCCACCCCTTCTATTTCGCCCGCCCGGATGCCGACATGCATCCCAGAAAAGGCCGATAAACACGTTGGCGATCTTTGAAACTAGCCGGCAAACTGAAAGGTACCGCTTTCTCATTTTTGTGAATATTAAAGTTGAGTAATCCAAGCTTATTTAGAAGATGACGAACGGATATCTCCATAGATCGCCCCCTTATCCTTATCTACCGCTTTATCATGCGGCGTGCTATTATCCATGTCGGCGGTGGTGTGCATAGACTTCGCGGGTCTAGACTGGGGGAAGTAAAAACGACATGAGGGCCGCCTGGTAGATCAGTATGTAATCTGCAACGCCCCTTTTTGAGACACTGATCATCTTGGAGATTGATTAGCACCCGACGGCAACTCAAACAGTGTTTCCCCTGAATAGCCATTGCTTAACCTAATAGCACGCGTTGACGTTTCGGGCAACGATTTCGGATATCTTCCACTCGAACAGGGTTTTATAGTTCCCGTTAGCTTTGAAGCCACTCTTTTCTGACTCGCGTACCGTAGTGTGCGGCCCCATTCGTTGTCATCCGCGGTGGATGCTGTCTTGCATCCATCTGCTGCATAGACTCGAGTTCATTGGAGCTTCGTTTTACGGTGAATTGGGATTTTCCTTAAGAGCCATTTTTATCACATATGGGCATATACGTCCAACTAAGAACTATACATGCTAGCAGCCAATATCACTTTGTTGAGGAAGGATTCTTTAACTTTCGGATCTCGGATATAAGGTAGGACCAACTTTGAGCTGATAGTGTGAGTTTCCCTGGTATGTATGACAGTTCAACTGTATAACAGGTGAGCCAGCCACGGCGTCTCGAAGGGGCGTGCTCCAGGCACCTTCAACAACACACTGTTTTAAACAAGCATTATGGGCCAGCGGATATCACGGCTAGTCTCCCCATCCATACTCCACAGCAACGCAAAATCATCCACGTAAGAGATCAGCCAATGAATAACAAAGTGCTATGCATCGATATTATGATGCAATGCTGGCGAGCACGTTGAGCCATGGTCGGTCCTCTGGTGGGAACCACCAGGCTGCATCCACGGTGGAAGCGAAGCTTGATTATTGCGATATTGCAACGTATCGGCATAGGCTAAGTCGGGGGTAGCCTGCAGTATGGAATAACAATATCCACAGACGAGTCCACTCCCATGGCTTGACAACTCGGCACTTCTCAGATATGCATGTCACTGCTTCCATGGGATCAGCAGAGGAAAATCAAACAGGGGAATGTATATAGAGAAGGGAAAAGCATGCGTTGATAGCCTGCACAAATAGGTAGTTCCTTGCGTAGGGAAGTACCACGTGATACACGTAATTTCAACCTAAACCTTCCTATATTGGTAAGTTTGCGCTGTTTGTATATAACCTTTGTTGCTGAATAATTGACCTCCGGCTTTATATTAATACCCTTCCGGCTGAGTAAAAATTATCTGACTAATATAGTCATGTGATTTTATTGTTATATATCTTGGCCCCGTGATATCTTGGAGTGACTAAGCGTTATTATTGCCTAACTGTTACAGACCACCTGCGGCGCAGCCCCAGGATATACACTCATTGGACGGGAGGATCACGGGCCAGACCTTGAGGGCACCAGTCACGTGACCAATAGCGATAGGACCGATAGGACGGGCTTGGCAGCTTCCTATCAATACTATCACAACAACCAATAGGAGTGATAGGAACCCCTTGGCGGAGAACTATCATACCTATCACTAGATATATACCATGTATATAAAGACGCTCATTACCTTAGAATCAAGAGTCTTATACTCGCGATCAAACCAGCTACAGTTTTACTATACTACTTAATATAAAGCACCATTCTAGTTGTCTTATACTATATTCACTAAATACCCCTTTGCCCATTAACGTAGGTTAACTTTGTCTTTATTGCTTATAAGGACCTTCAGCCTTTATCCGACCCAGGTACTAACTGAAGCCACACTTGGAACTAAGGGATAGTCTTACTATAGTATTCTATCTCGCCCTAGTACCAAGCCGTCTTCTATAATGACTTACCTCCAACCCAAGCTTTCCCTAAGACCTTCATACCTTCTGTCTTACGGCAGGTGTGAACCTCTGATCACCTTTAGGTAATCAAGGAGCGCCGTCAGCTTATGATATTGATCGCCCCGACTTCACGGTTACAAAGAGGCATAATCAATTTCGACTTGATAGAGCCCCAACTTCACGGTTACGAAGAGGCATAATCAATTTCAACTTGATAGAGCCCCAACTTCACAGTTACAAAGAGGTAAAAGTAATTCCAACTTACTAGAGCCACCATACTATCATAGATACTCCAACCCGAGTGACTTACGATTATATATTAAGAAGGACAAAACTAGGTACGTATCACCCTACCCCTGAGAGTATACTAACTACAGGAATATACCAAAGCAAGACGAGCCAATATGTCATCAGCAAGTGGACCAACCACCAACACCAACGCCTTGTTAGGGCAAATGCGGCAGAAAATCATCGAGTTGGAAAAAAGAGTCGAAGAGCAACCCAACGATGAGCAGCTGGATGAGACCAACAAAATGGCTATATTCGAACAAGGACTCAAACCAGAAACCCAATACGAAACCATTAAGATGGGACCATACAACAGTTTCGAACGAATGGTTGAAATGGCAGTACACATCGACAATCAACTCTACAACCTACGAAACATACGACAAGGGAAAAACACTTTTTGGAAAGGAAACAGTTACAAAGGATCGAACAAACGCAATGATTACGGCACCACACCCATGGAATTGGATGCTACTGAAAAACGACCTTACAACACTGAGAAAAGCAAAAGATGCAGGGACAAGAAGTTGTGTTTCTACTGCGAGAAACCCGGACATATTGCAAAAGACTGCAGAAAGAAACAAGGGGATACTAAGAAACACCTCAACGCTACCACTACATCTAAGACTAGTAGCAACGAGAAGGAGCAAGGTAGAGGAGGCTACCAAGACTCACAGAACATCAGATAATACCTTAGGGCAACCAGTAAGAGACCTACTCTGATACGACAGAACGCAGTTATAGGGTATGAATCAAGTTCTAACAGACTCACGGAGGAAGAATACCAAAGACTCCTAAGATGCCAAACCAACAGAATCACAACAGAACAGCACAACGATCTATTACAACAAGAATTACAAACACTAGAAAAACACAAACGAACCGTCACAGAAAGATTGGAACTACCAACAGACGTCAAACACAACTTAACGACAGGGCCAACCAAGGAATTGTGACACCAGGACAAACAGACTCAGAAGGAGAAACCAAATCAGAATACGAGGATACGCAGGAAACAAATAACTGGGAAAACGAAGCACCACGGATAATGTTCAAAGATAGTTATAAATAACTAAAGGAACAAAGAGAGAAATGCGATAACCAGATACTTGATGAACACTGGACAGTGTGCAAAGAGAAAGAACTATACTTCAGATACAATAAGGAAAAACAGACAGAAGTCAGAGACCCTAGGCACCCATGCCACGATGAATACAGGTGGGACTGCCACTACAAATACCACATCTTTAAGGAAATATAGAAATCAGGATGAAGAATTCACTACAAAAACTATATGAAATGTCCATTGTGCAGAGATAGCAAGAACATCTACTAGAGGTATTGTATAGACAAGGAGTGTCTGATACACATTAATAAATACTTAGGATGGATAGATGGAAAAAGTGTCAATATAACGGACCAAGAAAACATAACGCCACACAAACGACTGGAAGTCTTATACTAGAAAACAGGCAAACAAATCACTATGCAGTATAAAGGACATACCACACAGTTCAAAGGAAAAGCGGCAACCAGATATTGGTTAAAGACGACACGACACTTACAAAAACAACTATAGCTCCAAGAGAGTCAAAAGAACCAAGCAACACAGACAACGGAGTACCCAAACGAGGACTCAACAGACGAACTCAGTTAGGAAGAACTGAATAAGGAAATTCAGGCTTTAACTAGTACTAAAGGACTGTACGACAGAACTCATGATCAATAAACCAAGACGATAGGAAACGGACAATTTCGACAGTCTACAGGACTTAAAACAGGCAGAAGTCTAGCTGCGACAAGAGGAAAGAATTACTTGGCGATAGTAGTCCAATTGGCAGGGCTAAACACGCGAGCACTGATCAATTCAGAAGCTACTAGAAACTTCATAGATCTGGAATTTATAAAACAGTCAGGGATTTATATCCAAGCAAAGAAGGAACCATACGAACTGGGAGGTCTTAACAAAGACTAGAAACAAATCATCAACAAAGAAGCCAGAGGTATGAAGATACACATCAAAGGATAGTACAAGGGAACAGAATGTTTCGACGTGACAAGCCTAAGGAGTTACGACATTGTCTTGGGACACCCTTGATTAGCAAAACACAACCCAACTATTAACTAGAGAGACAGCACATTGTGACTAGATGGTGGAAACCGCCGCTCTGACCAGAAGACTGATACCCTTACGGCCACCCACACCAAAAGAAGGGATCGAGGTCAGATACTGGGCAAGACACCCCAGATCAAAACGGGAACGACAGGAACTGCAAACGATCAATCAACAAAGAAGCAGGAAACGGTTCACCAAACGGAGAAAGCTACTGAAATGGACAAACTACAGCAACAGATACCAAGAGAATATCACGACCTAATCAAGGTATTCAGAGAATGAGAACCATTAGAAAGCTTGCCGGAACATCAGGCATGGGATCATGAGATACCCCTAGTGGAAGGGAAGACGCCTATATATAAACCCACATACAGATTAACCAAGACAGAACTTGAAGAACTACAGAAATACATTGACAGCAACTTGAAAAAAGGATATATACGACAATCAACATCACCAGCAGGATACCTAATCATCTTTATACCAAAGAAAGATGGAAGTTTACAACTATGCGTGGACTACAGACAACTCAACAACATAACAATCAAGAACTGATACCCATTACCACTCATCGATGAGATACAAGACAGATTCAGAGGAACAACATACTTCACGGCACTGGATATACGGGAAGCCTACTACCAGATACAAATAAAAGAAGGCGAAGAATGGAAAACAGCATTCAGGACACGATTCGGATTATACGAATTCTTGATTATGCCTTTTAGATTAACCAACGCACTAGCAACATTCCAGGCGCTTATCAACAACGTGCTACGCGAATACTTAGATATATTTATAGTAGTATACCTGGACGACGTCCTGATATTTACTAAAGGAACCCGAGGAGACCACACAGAAAAAGTCAGGCAAGTACTCAGGAGACTTAAAGAGTATGAGCTTTACCTCAAAGCATCAAAGTATGAATTCTACAAACAATCAGTCAAGTTCCTAGGATATATTGTGTCGACAGAAGGAATCCAGATAGACCCAGACAAGATCAAAGCCATTATCGATTGGCCTACGCCGACAACAGTCAAGGAAGTACAACAGTTCCATGGACTAGCGAATTATTATCGACAATATATATACAAATTCTTAGTAACAGCAAAACCCCTGACGGATCTATTTAGGAAGGCAAAAGAGTTTATTTGGAGAACCAACAAAGAACAAGCATTCAAAGAACTTAAAGAAAAGTTTAGTCAAGGAGACATGCGAATACACTTCAACCTAAACAAAGAGAGTTATCTTGATATAGACACATCAGACTATACAATTGGAGCACAGTTATAACAAAAAGACGACACAGGAAAACTAAGATTGGTTACATGCTATACAAGAACCATGACCCCTGCAGAACAGAATTATGATATCCATGACAAAGAGCTATTAGCAATTGTTGCAGCATTTAAGAGATGGAAGCAAGAGCTCCAAGGAGCAAGGCATCTGACCACAGTTATCAGCGACCACTAGAATCTGACATACTTTATGATGATTAAGGAACTCACTCGTCAACAGTCAAGATGGTACACTGAGGTACTAGCCTACTACAACTTTAAAATACAATATTGTAAAGGAATAGAGAACGCCTTCGCGGACGCGTTGAGTAGAAGACCAGATTTAATGATAAAGAAAAGAGAATCCAGAGTAATATTGCATCTAGATCCAGATACTAAGGGTATGATCTTAGATCAGTAAGCATTGAGAGCTACTTGAACGGTCACGACTGAGGAAGACACTCTAACAAACGAAATATGAAAAGCAATAATAAAAAATCCCTTATTTGAACGAATTAAGGACAATAATAAAAAATACAAGAAGGAAAACAGAATACTTCTATATCAAGGCTTGATATATATACCCAGAGAAGTACAACCATGAATACTGAGAGACAACCACGACGCAAAAGTTGCAGGACATTTCAGAATTGAAAAAACCATGGACCAAATTACACAAAACTATTATTGGCCAGGCATATGGAGAGAGATCAGACGATACATCTAGGAGTGTGAAGTTTGCCAATAAAACAAATCAGAACGACACGCGCCATATGGACTCCTACAGCCTATACCATACAAGGAAACAGCATGGAAATCAATAGCGATAGACTTTATAGTCAAGCTACCGAAGTTAACAGAGCCATGAATGGGCATTCAATACAATTTGATACTTACAGTCACGGACAGATTGACGAAGTATACTTATTTTATACCATTTATCAAAAAGACTACATCACCAGAGATAGCATATATCCTATTACGACATGTCTTTACAGACAAAGGATTATCAGACGAAATTATATCAGATAGAGACATAAGATTCATATGTAAATTCTGGACAACACTCACTGAAAGAATAGGGATTGAATAGAAAGCCTCAACGGCATATCACCCACAGACAGACAGACAAAGCGAAAGGATAAACCAAATAGTAGAACAGTACCTGAGATACTATATCAACTATAAATAGGATAACTGGGTTTCACTACTACCAATAGCATAGCTCGCCTATAATAGAGTGAAGAACGCCTCGACAGGCATGATACCTTTCTTTACAAACTATGAAAGAGAAACAGAAATAATAAAAACACCAAAAGAAGGCAAGACGCACGCCTTAGAAGCAGAGGTTTCAGCAGAACAGATGCGCAAACTCCACAGACACCTATAGTTAGATCTTAAATTCTTGAACTACAGAATGAAACACTACTACGACCAACGGCACGTGGAAGCGCCAGACTTTAAGAAGGGGGAAAAAGTATTTCTACTCTGATGAAATATCAAGATATTGAGACCAAGCGACAAATTGGACCACAAGAAACTAGGACCATTCAAGATTTTGGAAAAAATTGGACAACTCAATTACAAACTCCAACTCCCAGAACATATGCAAATACACCCAACATTTCACATCTCACTAATTGAAAAAGCACCCCAGAACGCCAAACCATACAAACCAGAAATACAACCAGAAAATCAAGAAAAAGAATATAAAGTTGAAAAGATCCTAGATAAGAAAGTGATTAGCGGACGAACTCACTACTTAGTTAAATAGAAAGGATACAACTTCTCAGAAAACACTTACAAGCTAGCTAGACACCTAAAGGATTCACCGCGCCTAGTAAAGGAGTTTCACCAGCGGACTCAGCGTCAGGAGAAGAGACTAGCAGAGCAGGATCCAGGAACGAAGTAAGGTTAGACAAAGAACTCAGTTTACTTAGGAGCTGTTGGAAGTCATGCTCTTGGAGCTCGGCCAGACGACTCTCCTCTTCCTCCAGCTTTTCCAACTCCTTCACGGTCTCGACAGATGATTCAACAAACTTGCTAATACGATTCTAAAGAAACTCACGCTGACAAGCAAGACGATCAAGACGGGCATCAGAATCATTTAATGCTTTTTGAAAGGCTTTGCGAATTTGCCGAGATTCCTCACGAGCCTCATACTCTTTTAACTCCAACTTTTCCTTTTCACGCCAAACTTTGGCCCAGTTAGATAAAGAAGGTGCATAATCGCAAACACAAGGACAACCCACATGGATACACTTTAAACACTTTGTGGAATAAGACGACATGACACAGAGGTCACCATTCTCCAAACAACAAACACAACGGGAAGGTATCGCGACACCAGTTTTCACAACATTTTCTTTTAGCACACGAGCACAGATGGAGGAAGAATCTTTAGAAGACTTTGGAACATCAGCAACACCCTTAGAACGAGCCATGGCGAGGCATACTCAAGAAAAACACAATAATGAACCAAGGAGAGGGAAACCAACCAGGTTTATATATGCGCGTCGGGACGACTTGTTAAGAAAGGAGGGGATGATGTTACAGACCACCTGCGGCGCAGCCCCAGGATATACACTCATTGGACAGAAGGATCACAGGCCAGACCTTGAGGGCACCAGTCACGTGACCAATAGCGATAGGACCGATAGGACGGGCTTGGCAGCTTTCTATCGATACTATCACAACAACCGATAGAAGTGATAGGAACCCCTTGGTGGAGAACTATCATACCTATCACTAGATATATACCATGTATATAAAGATACTCATTACCTTAGAATCAAGAGTCTTATACTCGCGATCAAACCAGCTATAGTTTTACCATACTACTCAATACAAAGCACCATTCCAGTTGTCTTATACTATATTCACCGAATACCCCTTTGCCTATTAACGCAGGTCAACTTTGTCTTTACTGCTCACAAGGACCTTCAGCCTTCATCCAACCCAGGCACTGACTGAAGCCACACTTGGAACTGAGGGATAGTCTCGCTATAGTATTCTATCTCGCCCCAGTACCGAGCCGTCTCCTACAATGACTCACCTCTAACCCAAGCTTTCCCTAAAACCTTCGTACCTTCTGTCTTACGGCAGGTGTGAACCTCTGATCACCTTTAGGTAATCAAGGAGCGCCGTCAGCTTGTGACACTAATGTAATCCACATGCGAGCCGGCGAGTCGACCACCAAATTGATTATATATAGATTAGTCAACTTTTTATATGATAATTAATACTAAAAAAAAAGTATTAAATTAAAAATTAAATAACACTAGGATTAGGATATCTTATTCTTCTATATCTAAGAATATGTTACAGACCACCTGCGGCGCAGCCCCAAGATATACACTCATTGGACAACAAGATTCTGGGACGGAATAACTACACATCACGTGACCATAAGGACAGGTCCCAGATGCCAAGACCAGGGACGGGTCCCTATGGGACCAAACATGAAAGGTCCACGAAGGGACCGGGACAACAGGTCCATAACAGGACCTAAGAAGAATCAGGAGGAAGGGACCAGATATACCATATATATAAAGACGCTTATTTCCTCAGGATTAAGAGTCTTATACTCGCGATCAAACCAGCTACAGTTTTACTATACTACTTAATATAAAGCACTATTCTAGTTGTCTTATACTATATTCACTGAATACCCCTTTGCCCATTAACGTAGGTCAACTTTGTCTTCACTACTTATAAGGACCTTTAGCCTTTATCCAACCTAGGCACTGACTAAAGCCACACTTGGAACTAAGGGATAGTCTTACTATAGTATTCTATCTTACCCTAGTACCAAGCCGTCTCCTATAATGACTCACTTCTAACTTAAGCTTTCTCTAAGACCTTCGTACCTTCTGTCTTACGGCAGATGTGAACCTCTGATCACCTTTAGATAATCAAGGAGCGCCGTCAGCTTGTGACAGTTTGGCGCGGTCTCCTTTATAAATATTAGATTTATAAATCTTAATAGTAGTTCTTTTATCTTTAGTTCTAACTCTAAGTATATTAATAGTATCTTTATGACTTTTAACTTATTCTAAAGTCTATTTAATAATATCTTTATATTTATTAAATAATCTTTATTATTCTTCTACTTATTTATTAGTCTTATCTAGCTACTTATTGTTAGGTTACTCTTCGACTCTTTTTTCTAACTTAATGATTTTCTGTCGCATTTGCTCTAACAAGGCGTTGGTGTTAGTGGTTGGTCCACTTACTAATAATATATTGGCTTGTCTTGCTTTAGTATATTCCTATAGTTAGTATGCTCTCAGAGGTAGGGTAATACATATCTAGTTTTATCCTTCTTGATATATAATTGTAAGTCACTTGGGTTGGAGTATCTATAATAGTATAGTAGCTCTAGTAAGTCAGAATTACTTTTGCCTCTTTGTAACTATAAAGTTGGGGCTCTATCAAGTTGAAATTGATTATGCCTCTTTGTAACTATGAAGTCGGGGCGATTAATATCACAAGCTGACGGCGCTCTTTGATTACCTAAAGGTAATTAGAGGTTCATATCTGCTGTAAGACAGAAGGTATGAAGGTCTTAAAGAAAGCTTAAGTTAAAAGTGAGTTATTATAGGAGATAGCTTGGTACTAGGATAAGATAGAATACTATAGTAAGAGTATCCTGTCACAAGCTGACGGCGCTCTTTGATTACCTAAAGGTGATCAGAGGTTCACACCTGCTGTAAGACAGAAGGTACAAAGGTCTTAGGGAAAGCTTAGGTTAGAAGTGAGTCATTATAGGAGACGGCTTGGTACTAGAGTAAGATAGAATACTATAGTAAGACTATCCCTCAGTTCCAAGTGTGGCTTTAGTCAGTGCCTAGGTTGGATAAAGGCTAAAGGTCCTTATAAGTAGTGAAGACAAAGTTGACCTACATTAATGGGCAAAGGGGTATTCAGTGAATATAGTATAAGACAACTAGAATAGTGCTTTATATTAAGTAGTATAGTAAAACTATAGCTGGTTTGATCGCGAGTATAAGACTCTTGATTCTAAGGTAATGAGCATCTTTATATATAAGTTCTTGTATATTCTATTCTCCCAAGTCGCTTGGTCGCGCCGTTGACTCCATCAACCTAGTGACTTATACTGGCTCTCCCTGCTCTCTTAGTCACTCTAGTGAGTTGGGCGACTGGGCGAGTGGGACGTGGTTGTTCTGTTCTGTCTTGTCTGTCCAATGAGTGTATACTCTGGGGCTGCGCCGCAGGTGGTCTATAACATCATCCCCTCCTTTCTTATCAAGTCGTCTCAATGAGTGCATAAATATCCATAAGTGTTCTCCCTTTATGTTTTTAGTGTCTTCCTTCCTTTTCAGCATCTCTTATTATATACTAATCATGTTGTCCAAATCCAGTGAATCTTCTCTTAACAGGCATTGTCTTACCAAATATATTGAACACTCTAGTGTCGTTATGGCCTCTTATTGTTCTTATTATGCTTGTCTTCAAAAGGAGTGTGTTATTTCTCCTAAGTCAAAGAAGTATAGCGAGTATACTCATTCTAGCAAATAGTGTAACGCTAGTGACTTAACATTGGATCTGGATTAGAATAAGCTTATTTAAGCTACTGATCGCTTAGAGTATGAAGAAGAGAAGACTTATGCTTAGGTGTCGGAACTATTTAGTCATCTTTCCTACATTAAAAAACAACAGAAATTGCTTTACTCTTGTGCTAGCGAGTTCCTTCGCTCCGATATGAAGACTGTAGAGGATCTAGAAGCCTTAGACGCTAAGAGGGAGCAGGCCTTGGCTACTCAGGCTTCTCTGTCTGATGACCAGGCTTTCCTTTAGCAAGAGGCTCAGGATCTCTTCGCCCTGACTTTTGGTGCCCCTTCCTCTGGTGATTATTCTATTAATCAACTTCTTAAGGGCCTTCCTTCTCCTGGTTCTTTACCTATTGGTAGAAATTCTTCACCAGGCGCTGCGAATGCTTCAGGTGCCTAGTGGGTTTGTAAGTATTTTCTGAGAAGTTATATTCTTTCTATTTAACTAAGTAGTGAGTTCGTCCGCTAATCACTTTCTTATCTAGGATCTTTTTAACTTTGTATTCTTTTTCTTGATTTTCTGGTTATATTTCTGGTTTGTATGGTTTGGCGTTTTAGGGTACTTTTTTAAGTAATAAGACGTGAAACGTTAGGTATATTTACATATGGTCTAGAAGTTAGAGTTTATAATTAAGTTGTCTAATCTTTTCCAAAATCTTGAATAGTCCTAGTTTCTTGTGGTCTAGTTTATCACTTAGTCTCAATGTTTTGATATTTTATTGAAGTAAGAATACTTTTTCCCCCTTTTTAAAGTCTAGCGCTTCCACGTGCTGTTAATTATAGTAGTGTTTTATTCTGTAGTTTAAGAATTTGAGATCTAATTATAGATATCTATAGAGTTTGCATATTTGTTCTGCCAAAACCTCTGCTTCTAAGGTGTGTGTTTTGCCTTCTCTTAGTGTTTTCATTATTTCTATTTCTCTTCTATAATTTGTAAAGAAAGGTGTTATGCCTGTTAAGGCGTTCTTCGCTCTATTATAGACGAGCTATACTATTGGTAGTAGTGAAACCTAGTTATCCTATTTATAGTTGATGTAGCATCTTAGGTACTATTCTACTATTTGGTTCATCCTTTCGCTTTATTTATCTATCTATAGATAATATGCTATTGAGGCTTTCTATTCAATCCCTATTCTTTTAGTAAGTATTGTCCAGAATTTACATATGAATCTTATGTCTCTATCTAATATAATTTCATCTAGTAATCCTTTGTCTATGAAGACATGTCGTAATAAGATATATGCTGTCTCTAGTGATGTAGTCTTTTTGATAAATGGTATAAAATAAGTATACTTTATTAGTCTGTCCGTGACTATAAGTATCAAATTGTATTAAATGCCCGTTTATGGCTTTATTAACTTTAGTAGCTTGACTATAAAGTCTATAGCTATTGACTTCTATGGTGTTTCTCTGTATAGTATAGGCTATAAGAGTCTATATAGCGCGTGTCGTTCTGATTTATTCCATTGACAAACTTTATACTTCTAGATATATTATCTGATCTCTCTCTACATGCCTGGCTAATAGTAGTTTTATATAATTTAGTCTATGGTTTTTTTAATTCTGAAATGTCCTACAACTTTTGCGTCGTGGTTATCTCTTAGTATTTGTGGTCGTACTTCTCTGGGTATATATATTAATCCTTAATATAGAAGTATTCTATTTTCCTTCTTATATTTTTTATTATTGTCCTTAATTTATTTGAATAAGGGATCTTTTATTATTACTTTTCATATTTCATTTATTAGAGTGTCTTTCTTGGTTATGACTGTTTGAGTAGCTCTTAATACTTACTAATCTAAGATCATACCCTTAGTATCTAGATCTAGATACAATATTACTCTAGATTCTCTTTTCTTTATTATTAGATCTGGTCTTCTACTCAACGCGTCCATAAAGGCGTTCTCTATTCCTTTATAGTATTGTATTTTGAAGTTGTAGTAGGCTAGTACCTCAGTATACCATCTTGACTATTGACAAGTGAGTTCTTTGGTTATCATAAAGTATGTCAGATTCTGGTGGTTGCTAATAACTGTGGTCAGATGCCTTGCTCCTTGGAGCTCTTATTTCTATCTCTTAAATACTGCAACGATTGCTAGTAATTCTTTGTCATAGATATTATAATTCTGTTCTATAGGGGTCATGGTTCTTGTGTAGCATACAACCAATCTTAGTTTTCCTGTGTTGTCTTTTTGTTATAACCATGCTCCGATCACACAGTCTGATGCATCTGTATTAAGATAACTCTTTTTGTTTAGGTCGAAGTGTATTCATATGTCTCCTTGACTAAACTTTTCTTTAAGTTCTTTAAATACTTGTTCTTCGTTGGTTCCCTAAATAAACTCTTTTGCCTTTCTAAATAGATCCATCAGGGGTTTCGCTGTTACTAAGAATTTATATATATATTGTCAATAATAATTCGCTAGTCTATAGAACTGTTATATTTCCTTGACTATTGTCAGCGTAGGCTAATCAATAATGGCTTTGATCTTATCTGGGTCTATCTAGATTCCTTCTATTAACACAATATGTCCTAGGAACTTGACTGATTATTTATAGAATTCATACTTTGATACTTTAAGGTAAAGCTCGTACTCTTTAAGTTTCTTAAGTACTTGCCTGACTTTTTCTGTGTAATCTTCTTGGGTTCCTTTAGTAAATATCAGAACGTCATCCAGATATACTACTATAAATATGTCCAAATATTCGCGTAGCACGTTGTTAATAAGCACCTAGAATGTTGCTGGTGCGTTGATTAATCTAAAAGGTATAACCAAGAATTTGTATAATCCGAATTGTGTCTTGAATACTGTTTTCTATTCTTCGCCTTCTTTTATTTATATCTAGTAGTAGGCTTCTTGTATATCTAATGCCGTAAAGTATGTTATTCCTCTAAATCTGTCTTATATCTTATCAATGAGTGGTAATAGGTATCGGTTCTTGATCGTTATATTGTTAAGTTGTCGGTAATCCATGCATAATCATAAACTTCCATCCTTCTTTGGTACAAAGATGATTAGGTATCCTACTAGTGATTATAATTATCATATGTATCCTTTTGCTAAGTTATCGTTAATATATCTTTGTAATACTTCAAGTTCTGTCTCGGTCAACCTGTATATGGGTTTATATGCAGGCGTCTTCCCTTCCACTAGGGGTATTTCATGATCCCATGCCTGATGTTTTGGCAAGCTTTCTAATGGTTCTTATTCTTTAAATACCTTGATTAGGTCGTGATACTCCTTCAGTATTTGTTATTATAGTTTGTCTATTTCAGTAGCTTCCTCCATTTGGTGAACTATTTCCTGCTTCTTTGTTAATTAATCGTTTGTAGTTCCTGTCATTTCTATTTTAACCTAGGGCGTCTTGCCCAGTATCTGACCTTGATCCCTTCTTTTGGTGCGGGTGGCCGCAAGGGTATCAGTCTTCTGATCAGAGCGGCGGTTTCTACTATCTAGTTATAATATGCTGTCTCTCTAGTTAATAGTCGGGTTGTGTTTTACTAACCAAGGGTGTCTCAAGACCATATTATAACTCCCTAGGCTTATCACATTGAAACATTCTGTTCCCTTATACTGTCCTTTGACGTATACCTTTATACCTCTGGTTTTCTTATTGATTCTTTGGTTCCAATCTTTGTTAAGTCCTCCCAGTTTGTATGGTTCCTTTTTCATTGAGGTATAAATCCCTGACTACTTTATAAATTCTAGATCTATAAAGTTCCTAGTAGCTTCTAAATTAATCAGTGCTCACGCGTTTAGCCCTACTAATTAAACTACTATCGTCAAGTAATTCTTTCCTCTTATCATAGCTAGACTTCTGCCTGTTTTAAGTCCTATAGACTGTTAAAATCATCCATTTCCTATTATCTTAGTTTATTAATCATAAGTTCCGTCGTATAGTCCTTCAGCACTAGTTAAAGCCTGAATTTCTTTATTCAGTTCTTCCCAACTGAGTTTGTCTGTCAAGTCCTTATCTGGGTACTCCGTTATCTGTGTTGCTCAGTCCTTTTGACTCTCTTAGAGCTGTAGTTATTTTTGTAAATATCGTGTCATCTTCAACCAATATCTGGTTGCCACTTTTCCTTTAAACTGTGTGGTATGTCCCCTATACTGCATAGTGATCTGTTTGTTTGCCCTCTAGTATAGAACTTCTAGTCGTTCGTGTGGTGTTATGTTTTCTTGATCCATTATGTTGACACTTTTTCCATCTATCCATCCTAAGTACTTGTTGATATGTACCAGGCATTCCTTGTCGGTACAGTACCTTCAGTGGATGTCCTTGCTGTCTCTGTATAATGGGTATTTTATGTAACTCATATAGTGAAATCTTCATCCTGATTTCTATATCTCCTTAAAGGTGTGGTATTTGTAGTGGCAGTCCTATCCATATTTATTATGGTATAGGTGCCTAGGGTCTCTGACTTTTGTCTGTTTTTCCTCGTTGTGTCTAAAGCATAGTCCTTTCTCTTTGCACACTGTCTAGTGTTCATTGGGTATCTGGTTATCACATTTCTCTCTTTGTTCCCATAGTTGTTCATAACTATCTTTAAATGTTATCTGTGGTGCTTTATTTTCCTAGTTATTTGTTTCCTGCGTATCCTTATATTCTGATTCGGTTTCTTCTTCCAAGTCTGTTTATTTTGGTGTCATAATTCCTTGGTTTAGGCTTGTTGCTGGATCATATGTTTATTATTCTATCGTCGCGTTCTGTTATATTAACACTAGTTATTTTCCTTGTTTAATCTATTTATCCTGTTTCTGCTATCCTTATTGTTGCTATATATCAGGTACTTGTTTATATGTGTCGTCGAGTTCATTTTCTGGTGGCTATAGATAGGTGACTTTTCTTATTGCCCTAAGGTATTGTCTGACGTTCTGTGAGTCTTAGTAGCCTCCTCTACCCTATTCCTTCTTATAGCTACTAGTCTTAGACATAGTGGTAGTGTTAAGGTGTTTCTTGGTATCCCCTTATTTCTTCCTATAGTCTTTTGTGATATGCCTGGGTTTCTTGTAGTAGAAATATAGCTTCTTGTTCCTATATCTTTTGCTTTTCTTGATATTATAAGGCCGTTTTTTAGTAGCGTCTAATTCTATAGGTGTAGTGCCGTAATCGTTGTGTTTATTAGACCCTTTACATTAGTTTGCTTTCTAGAAAGTGTTCTTTCCTTGTCGTATATTTTATAGGTTGTAGAGTTGATTATCGATGCGTACTGCCATTTCAACCATTTATTTAAAACTATTATATGGTCCCATCTTGATGGTTTCATATTGGGTTTCTGGTTTTAGTCCTTGTTTGAATATAGCCATTTTCTGCTCGTCGTCATGGATTCCTAGTTCTTGACAGATCTGCTGTAGTTGCGCTGCGTACTGCGCTGCGTCCCTGGTTTGTCTGAGTCCCTATAGTTTGCGTTATAGGGTCCTCTTTCTGTCGGTATCTCTGAAGAATTGTCTGAGTACTTGTTTAAATTATGTGTAGCTGTTGAGTACATCCGCGTATAGTATGGGTTATCCTTTGGTATTAGTCTAGTCCTTAAGATATGGTTTGAACTATATTGCCGCTGCCTCTCGCATATAGGATCCTGTGAAGATAACTTTTTCTATATTAGTGACTCCTGGTTTAGTTGCCAAATAGATGTTGTATTCCCCTAGGAAGTGTTCTAGTTTGGCGCGGTCTCCTTTATAAGTATCAAGTTTGTGGATTTTGATAGTAGTTCTCTTATCTCTGATTCTGACTCTAAGTACGTTAATAGCGTCTTTGTGACTTTTAACTTATTCTAAAGTCTATTTGATGATATCTTTATATTCATTAAGTAATCTTTATTGTTCTTCTACTTGTTTGTTGGTTTTATCCAGCTACTTATCGTTAGGTTGCTCTTCGACTCTTTTTTCTAACTCAATGATTTTCTGTCGCATTTGCCCTAACAAGGCGTTGGTGTTAGTGGTTAGTCTACTTGCTAATGATATATTGGCTCGTCTTACTTTGGTATATTCCTATAGTTAGTATGCTCTCAGGGGTAGGGTGATACGTACCTAGTTTTGTTCTTCTTGATATATAATCGTAAGTCACTTGGGTCGGAGTATCTATAATAGTATGGTGGCTCTAGTAAGTTAGAATTACTTTTGCCTCTTTATAACTATAAAGTTGGGGCTCTATTAAGTTAAAATTGATTATGCCTCTTTGTAACCATGAAGTCGGGGCGATTAATATCATAAGCTGACAGCGCTCCTTGATTACCTAAAGGTGATTAGAGGTTCACACCTGCCGTAAGACAGAAGGTATAAAGGTCTTAGGGAAAGCTTGGGTTAGAAGTGAGTTATTATAGAAGATGGCTTAGTACTAGGGCGAGATAGAATACTATAGTAAGACTATCCCTCAGTTCCAAGTGTGGCTTTAGTCAGTGCCTAGGTTGGATGAAGGCTAAAGGTCCTTATAAGTAGTGAAGACAAAGTTGATCTGCGTTAATAGGTAAAGGGGTATTTAGTGAATATAGTATAAAACAACTAGAATGGTGCTTTGTATTGAGCAGTATAGTAAAACTGTAGCTAGTTTGATCACAAGTATAAGACTCTTGATTCTAAGGTAATAAGCATCTTTATATACAAGTCCTTGTATATCCTATTCTCCCGAGTCGCTTAGTCGCGCCATTGACTCCGTCGACCTGGCGATTTATACTGGCTCTCTCTGCTCTCTTAGTTGCTCTAGTGAGTCGGGCGACTGGGTGAGTGGGACATGGTTGTTTCGTTCCGTCTTGTCCGTCCAATGAGCGTATACTCTGGGGCTGCGCCGCAGGTGGTCTGTAACATATCCCTTAGTTCTAAGTGTAGCTTTAGTCAGTGCCTGGGTTAGATAAAGGCTAAAGGTCCTTATAAGTAGTGAAGACAAAGTTAACCTACGTTAATAGATAAAGGGGTATTTGGTAAATATAGTATAAGATAACTAGAATGGTGCTTTATATTAAGCAGTATAGTAAAACTATAGCTGGTTTGATCGCGAGTATAAGACTCTTGATTCTAAGGTAATGAGTGTCTTTATATATATAGTATATATCTAGTGATAGATACAATAGTTCTCCACTAAGGGGTTCCTATTACTCCTATTGGTTGTTGTGATAGTATTAATAGAAAGCTGCTAAGCCTGTCCTATTGGTCCTATTGCTATTGGTTACGTGACTAGTGCTTTCAAGGTCTGGCCCGTGATCCTCCTGTTCAATCAGTGTATATCCTGGGGCTGCGCCGCAGGTGGTCTGTAACACACTGGAGACAGCATATATTCTATTACGACATGTCTTTGCAGATAAAGGATTACTGGATAAAATTATATTAGATAGAGATATAAGATTTATATATAAATTCTAGATGATACTTACTAAAAGAATAGGGATTAAATAGAAAGCCTTAATAGTATATTACCTGTAGATAGATAGATAAAGCGAAAGGATGAACCAAATAGTGGAACAGTACCTAAGATGCTATATTAACTATGAATAGGATAATTGGGTTTTATTACTACTAATAGTATAGCTCGCCTATAATAGAGTAAAGAATACCTTAATAGATATAACACCTTTCTTTATAAACTATAGAAGAGAAATAGAAATAATAAAAATACTAAAAGAAGGTAAAACGCACACCTTAGAAGCAGAGGTTTTAGTAGAATAGATATATAAACTCTATAAATACCTATAGTTAGATCTCAAATTCTTAAACTATAGAATGAAATACTACTATAACTAATAGCACGTAGAATCACCAGACTTTAAGAAGGGGGAAAAAGTATTCCTACTTTGATAAAATATCAAGATATTGAGACTAAGTGACAAATTAGATCATAAGAAACTAGAACTATTTAAGATTTTGGAAAAAATTAGATAACTTAATTATAAACTCTAACTCCTAGAATATATATAAATATACCTAATATTTTATATCTTACTAATTAAAAAAGTACTCTAGAACGCTAAACTATATAAACCAGAAATATAACCAGAAAATCAAGAAAATGAATATAAAGTTAAAAAGATCCTAAATAAGAAAGTGATTAGTAGATAAACTCACTACTTAGTTAAATAGAAAGGATATAACTTCTTAGAAAATACTTATAAGCTAGCTAGATATCTAAAGGATTTACCACGCCTAGTAAAGGAGTTTTACTAATAGACTTAGTATTAAGAGAAGAGACTAGTAGAGTAGAATCTAGAAATAAAGTAAGGTTAGATAAAGAACTTAGTTCACTTAGGAGCTATTAGAAGTCATACTCTTAGAGCTTAGCTAGATAACTCTCCTCTTCCTTTAGCTTTTCTAACTCCTCCACAGTCTTAATAGATAATTTAATAAACTTACTGATATAATTCTAAAGAAACTTATACTAATAAGTAAGATAATTAAGATAGGTATTAGAATTATTTAATACTTTTTGAAAGGCTTTGTAAATTTGCTAAGATTCCTTATGAGCTTTATACTCTTTTAACTCTAACTTTTCCTTTTTATGCCAAACTTTGGCCTAGTTAGATAAAGAAGGTGCATAATTGTGAATATAAGGATGACCTATATAGATATACTTTAAATACTTTGTAGAATAAGATAACATAATATAGAGGTTACTATTCTCTAAATAATAAATATAATAGGAAGGTATCGCGATACCAGTTTTTATAACATTTTCTTTTAATACATAAGTATAGATAGAGGAAGAATCTTTAGAAGACTTTGGAACATTAGTAACACCCTTAGAATAAGCTATGGCGAGGCATACTTAAGAAAACACAATAATAAACCAAGGAGAGGGAAATTAACCAGGTTTATATATATGCGCGTTGGGACGACTTGTTAAAAAAGGAGGGGATAATGTTACAGACCACCTGTGGCGCAGCCTCAGGATATACACTTATTGGACGGGAGGATCACAGGCCAGACCTTGAGGGCACTAGTCACGTGACCAATAGCGATAGGACTGATAGGATGGGCTTGGCAGCTTTCTATTAATACTATCATAATAACCAATAGAAGTGATAGGAACCCCTTGGTGGAGAACTATTGTACCTATTACTAGATATATACTATATATATAAAGATACTTATTACCTTAGGATTAAGAGTCTTATACTCACGATCAAACCAGCTATAGTTTTACTATACTATTTAATATAAAGCACCATTCTAGTTATCTTATACTATATTTACTAAATACCCCTTTGCCTATTAACACAGGTCAACTTTATCTGTCAGAATCTTCGTGTGTACGGCGTCTTGGCAGTATCAGGCCAACGCCACTCCCCCCCTGCAGATCTGTTTGATTACGGCTCGTATGTACGCTACGCCTTCCCCCATATATAGAGGCCAGATATGGCCTGTTTCCCTAGTTATCATCATCATTCATCGATATTAGGCCTATTTTTCGCTCTTTGCTATTGTATCTTGGGCTTATAGGCATTGATTTGCCGTTCCGCTGTGTCCCGTAGAGACGCCATAATAGTACCGATCATTAGCGCGCTCCGATAGGTTATGAGCCCTCGCTCTTAGCCCGGATACCAATAAGATGCCTGATACGGGCATGCCGCTGCAGGACGCTGCAGCTGCAGATGTTGATCACCAAACTCAGCCAATAGAATGGCACCGAATCCCGGACGTCGCCAAATTCAACCCGATCGCGGGTATAACCATGCTCGCAAATGCGAGAGACGTCGACATGTGGGTAACGAATGTCGAAAGAAGGCTGAGAACGCAGCAATTACGCTGCATGATCGACGGATCGATACCAAACGGACCCCCAGACGGACACGAAGACCATGCCAGATGGGAGGCCGCAGACGCCCTAGTCGTGGATTGGCTGACATCTCAGATCTCGTTCGATTTATATCGTCAAGCACAAAACTCATGCCTTCCAATTGACACGGCGTATCAATTGTTTACCGTCATCAAGCAGGTCTTCACCCACACACGGCCTGCAGACGCACGATCTTACTGGGCCAAATGGAAGTCCATCAAACGATCAGACTATGCCACGATGCATCAGTTCGTTGAAAATCTTTCCAAATTGTACGTGGATGCCACCAGAGCTGGATACCCATTCCCACCGGCTGATGCACTGGACAACCTGGTGCATGGCATCAACGACGAGATGACCGTATGGTCGAATCTCATAATGAACGAACTCGAACAAATCAAGCCCGCGGACGTCACCCGCGAGCAATTCCTCGGCTACTGCTCACGAACGCTGGCCAAAGTTGATAATATGAAGATAACAGCCGCCGCACCGAGACCTCAAGCACGTACGGCGAGCAACACCCGGAAGGGACAAAAAAGGTGCACCTCCGGAAGGAACGTCCCACGAAGAACACGTCAAACATCTCATGGCCTCATTGCCAGAAGAGGTGGACGGCAAATGCGGATATTGCAATATCCCTGGGCACAAAATCAGTAGATGTCATTTCTTAGTCCCAAGCGCCCGTCCACCAGGCTGGCGTTCAAGGGGATGGATATGGGCATACTTACCGAAGAGGACACCAACTCAACCAAACGCCGCAACAGCCGCGCGAGATACGGCCGTTGGTGGTTCAAACGTTGCTACAAATATCGTTACAAATAACGAATTTGTTACTAACTTTGCTGGTGCAGCAACACACGTGACGCCTAACATTTCGGATATCAACATAATAACAACAGCGAACTCAGCGCCAAATTCGAGCTCTCGCACAACGTGGATAGCAGATACAGGCAGCGCGTACACTATCTGCAATGATATAGCCTCATTCGTCAATTTCACACCAACAAACAGCACCCCGGTGCGCGGGTGGCAGGGCTCAGTCTCCGAGATGACTGGTAAGGGAGATGTGGTGATCCCATTCCTAATGGATAACGGCACCATCAACAAATTAGTGGTTACTGCATATTATGCGGAACATGCAGTACACAACCTCCTATCCGGCCAGGACCTGAAGACAAAACACGGTGCCTATATATCAGAAAGGGATAATACCATACGTTCGCTGCGGGACGATTCATTGATAGGCTACACTTACTGTGGTGGCGGCGTTACGATGCTAAGAATACACCCCGATCCTATCCATGCAAATGCAGCGACGAAGGCCCCTACCACCAACATCTCACCAGAGACCTGGCACCGAAGGCTTGCACACTGCGGATATCCAGCACATCTCCAAGCCGCAAGGGCAAATAACATTGACGCCCCTACAAAATTACACTGCGAGCCATGCGCACTAACAAAAGCACGAAGGATAGTCTCGAGAGACCCCCAAGAACGTGCCTCACAATTTGGTGCGAAGCTCCACATGGACCTTGTGCCAATCAAGCCACCAGGCCTACAAGCCTATCACCAAATGCTCGTCGTAATTGACGATGCCACCAGGCTCAAATGGGTATTCCCCCTAACCGGCAAAGATAAGGCCAGCGAGGTGTTACAAGGCCTCTGTGAATACCTGAATACAGAGACTACCTCTTACCCGCGCAAAATACGCTGTGATAACGGCACTGAATTCAAACAGTTCATTACGTGGATACGGCTCAAAGGCGCCAGCATCGAACTGTCACCACCTCGCTCACCTGAGTTGAACGGTATCTCCGAGCGCCATGCCGCGTACATCGAACAAACCAGTAGGGTAATGCTCAACGATGCGAGCCTCCCCCTGGAACTTTGGCCTTGGGCAACGGAGACCGCATGCTACGTGTTAAACCGCCTACCAGAGGGCACAAATGGTCGCAAGTCCCCATACGAACAAGCGTACGGGACCAAGCCCACACTTGAACATCTCCGCGTGTTCGGCTGCGTGGCGTATGTATACATCCACAAGGAAGACCGTGTTCAATCACAAAAGATGCATCCCCGAGCCCTGATTGGACGGCTCGTGGGCTATATTGGCAACGGCCACATTTACAAAATATGGATCCCTGAGACCGGCAAGATAATACACACAAAAGACGTCAAGTTCCTAGAGGAAACAAGACCTCCACCCCTGCCGGCAAGGGAACAAGATCCGATACCATGTGTAGGACCAACAGTAGCGCCGCCACGAGTCCCAACGGCACCCCAAGCCGTACACCAATCGATTGAACAGGCACCCGATGAAGCCGTGCCAGTCCCATCACGTCAACGTCTCGCGATAGAGAACAACGAACAAGTGCCTTGGCAGCTACAATTTGAACTTGAGCAGGCCATTAGTCAGCCAACCACGCGCATACACACCCTATCACCATCGCCGATATCCGCTCCCGCACACGTGCCTACAAGGTCAACCAATCAGGAGCTATCTGAGCCAGAGCCGCAGCGCCAAACAGCCGCTAAAAGTGCAAATGACCAAATATCTGCCCAAAATATTGAACAAATATCGAACGCCAAGACCTCTACCGCTCCACCGGAGCCACCAAAGCCTCTCCGGCGCAGTGCCCGTATATCACCAGCACCAACACCGTACTTACCAGGCGCCTTCGAACCGCCACCCGAAGACCCAACGCCGCGCCCTATCCGAGTATCTGCTCGCAGCAACAAGGGCAAAACACCAGAGCGCTACGAAGGGGGATCCTATGCCCTCACAGAAAAGATATTAGCACACAAAATACCAGTGCCAACCACCTACAAAGAGGCAATGAGATCCGAACGGGCAGCCGAATGGTGGACCGCGATGGAGCAGCAGATCGCCAAATTGAATACGCTCAAAGCATGGTCCCTTACTAAGCCCCCGGAGGATGCCAAAATGTTACCTGGCAAATGGGTATACGACATGAAAAAGGATGCAGACGGGTACGCGACAGATTTCAGAGCCAGATGGGTTGTTTGCGGCAATTGGCAGCGGCCAGGGCTTGATTTTGATGAAACGGCGTCCTCCGTTGTCCATGAGATTTACATCAAACTATCTCTTACGAAGATAGCCATAGAAGACCTCGAGTGCGAACAGGCGGATATCATAACTGCGTACTTGCATGTAGCATTGAAGAAACACAAGATATACGCGCGAATGCCCACCGGTTTTCAAGCCTACGACCCATCAGGCGGAGAACTCGCCTGTTTACTTCTCCAGGCGCTATATGGCCTCAAACAGTCAGGTATGCTTTGGCAGGAGGAGTTCACCAAGCAGTTGAACGAATTGGGCTTGATACCGTTAACAAACGATCCATGCGTGTTCACGAGGCCCGATGGCCTCCTCGTACTAATTTACGTGGATGACGCATTGATCGCTGCACCAACAAAGGATATCATAGCTGAGTTCAAATGCCGTTTAGGCAAGGTGTTCCCTATTAAGGATATGGGGGAGCCTGCGTACTTTCTTGGCTGCAAAATACAGCGTATCCGCGACAAAAGGGTCATATTACTCTCACAAGATGCCTATACAGAAAAACTGCTGGCGAAGTTCGGTATGGAGCATGCACACGGTATCAAAACGCCAATGGAAATAAAAATGGTCATCACACAGAACACGCCTCTGGACCCATCTCAGAAAAACGTTTACCAGCAAATATTGGGTGGTCTCAATTGGCTCGCTATAAAAACAAGACCTGATATATGTCAAGCACTTGGCCAACTCCAACGCTCGATCGGCGATGTCACCCTATCTCACCTACACTGGGCCAAGCGTATATTACAATATCTCGCCGGCCAACGCACCGCGGCACTGATGCTTGGTGAACACCCTGAACAGGCTTTACAAGCCTTTGTTGATGCCGGAGACCAACAAGACGGCCGTTACACGGAGTCTTATATATTTTTTTACGCCGGCTGCGCAGTATCTTGGGCATCACGGAAACAATCATTGATCGCACCGTCATCCACCATCGCGGAGTTCCTGGCATTTGATCCAGCCGTAAAGGACATCCTCTGGCTGCACAAGATCCTTAAATCACTAAGTCTACCTTTTAATACGCCTACAACGCTGCAAACTGATAGTATCAACGGTATGGCCGTGATCAATGGCTCCCCTTACAGACGCACTACTCGCTGGATTGACAACCGTTATTTCTTCACTAAGAAATATATTGACGAAGGCGTATTGCACCTACGATACGTTAATACCGCAGACAATGTTGCCGACGGCCTCAGCAAGACGCTGGACCGTATCAAATTTGCAAGATTCGTTGCGCTGCTCAACTTCAAACACGTCCGACACATTTGACGGATAACCACACTCATTACCATTTCCTACTATGTTATATTTGATATATTTGTACGTATAACGGCTTCAACAGCCATTTTCTTCGATGGTTCACCCAGACGTGTTCCAAATCGTACGTCCCGTACGAGCCTAGGGGGGTATGTCAGAATCTTCGTGTGTACGGCGTCTTGGCAGTATCAGGCCAACGCCACTCCCCCCCTGCAGATCTGTTTGATTACGGCTCGTACGTACGCTACGCCTTCCCCCATATATAGAGGCCAGATATGGCCTGTTTCCCTAGTTATCATCATCATTCATCGATATTAGGCCTATTTTTCGCTCTTTGCTATTGTATCTTGGGCTTATAGACATTGATTTGCCGTTCCGCTGTGTCCCGTAGAGACGCCATAATCGTACCGATCATTAGCGCGCTCCGATATTATCTTCACTACTTATAAGGACTTTTAGCCTTTATCTGACCCGGGCACTAACTAAAGCCACACTTGGAACTAAAGGATAGTCTTACTATAGTATTCTATCTCACCCTAGTACTAAGCTATCTCCTATAATGACTTACTTCTAACTTAAGCTTTCTCTAAGACCTTCGTACCTTCTGTCTTACGGCAGGTATGAACCTCTAATCACCTTTAGGTAATCAAGGAGCGCCGTCAGCTTGTGACACTTTAGGACAGTAAAAATGCTTATATCTAAAGGCTATAAGAGGTGTAAAGAATAAGGAGGCATATAGAGAGGAATAATATTATTCTCTATATAGAGTCAATTGAATTCAGGTATAAAATAGCTTCTATAACCATTTAATATAAGTAAGGAATAACTACCTCTTTTTTATATATTTATAGTTGGAATAAATATCTTTATAAGCTATTTAAGCCCAATCTCATCTATTATCTAACTATTAGGACTGATATTAAATCTCTAGCTATCTGGAAGCCTATCAAACCATCCTGATGTTACAGACCACCTGCGGCGCAGCCCCAGGATATACACTCATTGGACGGGAGGATCACGGGCCAGACCTTGAGGGCACTAGTCACGTGACCAATAGCGATAGAACTGATAGGACAGGCTTGGCAGCTTCCTATTAATACTATCACAATAACCAATAGAAGTGATAGGAACCCCTTAGTAGAGAACTATTATACCTATTACTAGATATATACTATATATATAAAGACGCTCATTACTTTAGAATTAAGAGTCTTATACTCACGATTAAACTAGCTATAGTTTTACTATACTACTTAATACAAAGCACCATTCTAGTTATCTTATACTATATTTACCAAATACCTCTTTGTCTATTAATATAGGTTAACTTTGTCTTTACTACTCATAAGGACCTTTAGCCTTTATCTGACCCAGATACTAACTAAAGCCACATTTAGAACTAAGGGATAGTTTTACTATAGTATTCTATTTTACTCTAATACTAAGCTGTCTTCTATAACGACTCACTTCCAACATAAGCTTTCCTTAAGACCTCTATATCTTCTGTCTTACAGCAGATATGAACCTCTGATCACCTTTAGATAATCAAGGAGCGCCGTCAGCTTGTGACACCTTTCTAAGTATTTTGGCCTTTAAGAATAATATATGGAGGTAAATCCCAACCAGACGCGTTCACTAATTTAATAACTATAACCTATTCTTAATTTCTAGACTATAGGAGCTTTATATAGCTATATTTCTTAGAGCTAGAAATAACTTTTATAGTTATATAGAGTCCTATTATAAATCTAGTTTTATTAAAGTTATAGATATCTTTTTATTAAATTCTATATATAGTAAAGGTAGTATTTAGTTAATTAAACCATTCTTAAATAATCTTAATATCTTTATATTTAGTCTATTTATAGTTATAATGTCTTAAGTATTAACTTTAGAGCTCTATATAGCGCTTTACTAGATTTAAGACCTAGTTTTTACTAACTCGCGGAGGTAATAATATAGACTCTTATATAGAAAGAAGATAATTAGCTATATTCTTAATAAAGGTAGGCTAGGGTAGTAGTCTTTATTTATTTAGGTCTAGAATCTATTAAATAAATAATTCCTCTTTAGTATTTATTAATTTATATAAGTTTATATATAAATTTGTATATAAAGGGTGGCCTTTAAATTAATCTATAAGAGTTAATCTTAGTATATTAAATTAATATATAGCTTTATAAATAAAGATAATTTCTTTATTTTTTAAAGTAAGAATTATAAGTTTAGTCTTTCCCTCTATCTCTATAGAGTTTCTATTATTTTTGTTATAAATTGGTGGCATTATCGCGTATAAAAGTTGTTAATTAGTTAAAAAGTGTACGCGTTTGAATTTGGTGGCCGGCTCGCTTGGGTGGCCGGCTCGCATGTGGATTACGTTATCTGGGTAGGAGATTACGTAGTCAGCCACTAATTTAAAACATTACAGAAATTTATATATCATTATAATGAGCCAATAGAATGATTGATATCAGGGCGTTCACGTACATGGTATCGACTGATTACACGGAGTAACTATATTCCCGGAATATTCGCCAACGGTTTTAACACTCAGGCTTCTATCAACAAGATGCAGACGGCTATATGAAGTAGTGGGTGTTAATTGGATAAGATAACTTGTCTTGATGCTCATTGCTAGAAGACCAACGAAATGTTATCCTGTGATAACATTGGTAAAGATGACTCCGCTGTTTGAGCTCGGGGATTGATTTCCGTACCATAGGCTGAAACCGGAATGGCGGCTATGGCTCACCTTTACTCCCGATGCCCGGTGACTTGTAGTTAAGGTCCTCTTCGACCTTATTCTACTATTTTAAACACTCAAAACTTTGACATGAGATCAATGCATGTACAACGGAGCATGATTGCGCTCCAGAAGAGTATGGCCTGCCTTTCTTTTACTACTGATAGCGTTAGCGAGCTCAGGGTTCTCCCAGCGATAACTGACGTTTAACTTTGTCCATTAGTGTCGATGCCTATCATTCTGCGTGCCTCGTGGCAAGCAGCAGGAAGGAACACTAGCAATGCCGTTGTCCCTGGAGCCATTCAAACCAGGTGGGCTCAGGCTTACCCTTAACTACAGTCTTTCCTAATCGCTGACCAATATATGCCAAATAAGACACCAATCAACCAAACCGAAGCTCGATGTAAAATCTACGTCTATCCTCGCCAAACAACGCCTTAATCGCCCAGTCGCCCCGCATCTAAGCATCTACAAATGGCAAATCAATTCCGTCAGCTCCGCCATGGAACGTCTCACCGGTATAATGCTTGCTGGATCGCTGTATGTTTTCGGTAGCGCCTATGTTGCTGCACCCCTGTTAGGCTGGGACCTTTCGACAGCAAGTATGGTTGCCGCGTTCGGCGCGTTGCCTGTTGCTGCTAAGGTAGCAGCTAAGTTTTGCATGGCGTGGCCGTTTACCTATCACGTTCTTGCGGGAGTAAGATATACTGTTTCTGCCTTTGCGAAGACATTGGATAGCAACCCGCAGATTATTAGGATTGGGTGGGCAGTTGTGGGTGCCTCGGTGGCCAGTGCGTTAGTGCTAGCAGTTTGGTAGTATATAAATATTTTCCAATAAGTACCATATGCTGGAGAAATGTGTTTGTTGAGATTTCGATAAGGAACTAATTGAGTTGTGTAAATACTTAGATTCATAGGCCTAAGAAAGTGTCAGCTATGCGACCGTATAGCCAATATATACGTACAACTATATAGAAATACCTAATTTCGCCCAGAGGCAATGCATTTATCGCTATCAAAAAAGAAATGTGAAGGGTTATACGAAGCATGTACCAAGCTTGCGCCTCAAAACGCCCCACATTAACCTAAGGGACGCCCATGCGCGGGCCGAGCCGCCAAACCATATACTAAAGTATAGAATGTCAAGCCACTGTTCAGTTCGGTGTTGTTTAGCAATCTACCGATGACTCACTGCGTCCGTATATTATGCTTTGAAGAATAGCTAGACAGGAGAATGTGGTATAACTTGCTAGCATGGAATGGTATTCTCTGGTGGACGAATTGGCTGTGTAGGGAGGTAAGAGAATCTATGTCCGTTCAAGACTTACACGTGGGAACCACGGTCGCCAACTGAGCGTCCTGGATGTGAAATAGACCGCAAGTATCACTATAATGATATCTCCCATTAATATAGTTGATATCCAGTTGATAGTTGTAGTTGATAAGTTGGCATCGCATAAGCCTAACCTTGGAAGTGGAAGTATGTATACATCACGTGGGGAAGCGTGCCATCTCACGTGGCCCTCGTGACCTGAGTCTCGTGACCATCTGCCTTTCACCTTCCCAAGCTTCAAGCATACAACAAGTAAACAAACACATGCGTAAACAGTTGGCCTGCATCTACCGTACATATACGACACGGAACATGTCCACGGCCACACATACGCCATGCAGATACACTGACATCGACCAATGGCGTGTCACCGCAGCCTGCAACCTACGAGCTATATACCATACTGCAAACTATATACCATACTAGAGAGGGCGAGGTATACCAGGTTACGATGAAGGTTACCTCCGCGATCAAAGCGAAATGCGCCAAGAGCCGTAAGAAGGGAAGACCGAAGAGAGGCGCAAAGACATCTCCACCTCCGCCTGCACCTCCATCTGCATCTCCCAAGGGAAGTCCTAGATCCGGCCAAAATACGGGATCAAAGACATCCAAACCCACGCCCACAGCTGCGAAGGGGAAGGGCAAAGGCAAATGGAAAGGAAAAGAGAGAGCAAAGTCCCCGTCCAAGTCCGATGAAGACCCGAAGAGAGAATGCAGTATATCGAACATCCTACAGCCGCTGAGAGAGCGTATGCGTCTGCGTAGCTCTGGCGGGGAAGGGGAGCAGGTGAATATACCGTTTACGAAGCATAATATAGACGCCTACCTTATTGAGAAAGGGACGTTTGATGCTGTTGATGTGCGGCGGGAGGAGGTGTTGAAGTTGGGCGAAGGGGTGTTTCGGGTTGGGGAGGGGGTGGTGCCTGAGGATGATGAGGATGATCTGTGCTGGCAGCGGGCGCCGGACTTGAAGGTGCGGAAGAAGGAGAGGGCGCGGCGGAGGGTGGAGGAGTGGTTGGATGATGTTTATAGTATGAGATGAGATGACGAGTGTATGATGACGATGATGATACCTTTATGAGATGGAGACGACTGTATAGAGTCTATCTATAACCAACAAGACAGACGAGATAAGCACTTTTCCCCCGCCGTAACTAAACCATCCAGGCCGCCCATTATTCCCTACGCCGCCCATTCAAGAAGCCACCACATGAAGAAAAGAAAGACATAAAAAAGAAAGAAAAGATCAATGGGTGAGGAGGTCATGAACACTCATGCCCATCTTCCTCTTCGCTCTGGGCCAGATGGTCGGGGAGGGCATGGTATTCGAGTGGCGTCTATCATTAGTGAGCATGAGCAGGGCCGTGGTAGCTTCGCGGTCCATATCCGTATCCTGAACCGCCACCTCATCCGGACTCTGCTGGCCTTGCTGACCCTGCTGACCCTGCTGACCCTGCTGGCTCGACTGCTGCTGCGGCACGAGCAGAGGCGAGGTGGTGGTTGAGGTGGACATGCTGTATGTGCGTACGTGGGCGTGCTGCGGGTGTCTGGCGGGCTGCAAGGCGGGAGAGGGCAGGACCATGGGTATGATCTCAAACGAGGCCCGGGAGGAACAGTCTCTCGCACTCTGGGCGGGCGAGGGCATGGTGGAAGTGGACAGGGGATCGATGTCCGGGGAGACGGAGTATGTGCTCTCACTGGCGTTGAAGGGGATGGAGGGCTGCCAGGCTGGAGAAGTCGGCGTGTCGTCGCGGTTGGCGGCCTTGAGGTCCTTGACGCAGCTTTCCAGGTAGTTCACGTACTCTATGCTCGCCTGTTCCAGTTAGCATCATAACGTAATAAATTGAGGGTGATGGAAGTACCTGTAGGATGGCAAGTTTGTGCATCTCATGCCCTCTGCAGGCGGGAATCATGTCCTTGAGGGTCGCAAACTCCTGGTTCATCTTGGACCGTCGCCGGCGCTCGATGAGACTGTGAGCGGTGCGTCGAGCGATCTTCCTCCCCGCCGCCGTGGCTGCGCTGGCTCTCTTCTTGCCGCCGGCCGGTATCTCCTCTTCGTCTTCGTCTTCGTCTTCCTCTCTCTTGCTGGGCGAGGAGGGCACGGCGGCCGTCTTGGGCTTGACCTGGATGATCTTGCGGGTGCGTGTGGGCGGTGGAGGGAGACTGAACTCGGCCTGTCGCTTGGTCGACCGCTGGCGCAGGCGCGAGTCTGCCACCTCTGGCGATGCTGGCGATGGCGGTTGATGCTGTTGATGATGGTGGATGGCTGCTGGCGGGAGGGCGAACAGCTCGTCCACGGGCGCCAGCGAGGCCTTGTCCATCGCCGCGATATCGGTCGACGACGCCGGTGTCAGCGGCATCCGTGGTTTTGGCATTCTCTACCCTATACAGTACTGTATCTTCTGTATACTATATCGTATACTGTATCGTGTGTATACCGTGTGTGGTGTATATGTGCATGTCGAGTGTGTAGAGGAGGGAGGCTTCTTATCAACTTCTTCCCTTCCTTCTTCCTCTTCCTCTTCCTCTGTCGCGTGCTGCCAACGGTTGGCTGACAGACGCCCGAGAGAGGAAGCACTGCACATGGACGCGGGGAGGACGCTGGTTGGCTGCACATCCTGGCGCATCCTGGGGTTGGAGAGGTACCTGCCGCGCCCCCAAGTCTACTGCGGCGGGCCATGTACCTATCCTGCCTGCCTATACTCTAAGGGCACGTGCCTACTCACTCTTCTCTTGTCTGTCTACATATGTTGTCTGTATGTATGTCTTATGCATGTCTGTCTTGTTTATGTCTGTCTATGTCTGTCTGTCTATGTTCAGTGTTGTGACTATAGATATAGATATAGATATAGTATAGTGTCAAGGTTAAGGGTTATAGAGTAGGGGTAACCCGCGCGAGGAGGTCGTGGGCGAGCGTGTCCGGGCACCTCGTCAGGACGCCCACCCGGTTGCCCCCGACCCCCAGCCATCCGCCCCGGTCGCTCTCGTCTTCCTCTTCCTCCTCGACGTCGACCTTCTTCCTCCCCGTCCGCCTGTCCACCACCGTCATCCCTCGCGTCCACTGGCCCGTCGTCTCCACCCGCACGTCTCGCTCCTCCCACTCCCACCCTCGTCCCTGGTGAAGGGCATACCACACGCACACAGGGTCGTGCAGGCTCATCTCCGTGTCCGTCTCCTCGTCGTCCATCTGCTTGCCTGCCCGAAGTAGTCGGAGATGGCGTATCATGTCGAACGTGTGCTCTACCACCGTCGGCACCAGCTGGGCCAGGGGTGACGCTGCCTGTACCAGCGGGGCGACGGCTGGGCGGAAGGCGGCGGGCGTGAAGTTGTGCTGGTGCGTGAGGTCCAGGGGCGCCATCTTGAGGTTTAGCGGGTTGCTTAGCCTGGCTGGGGGCTGGCTCTGTAGCGTCGAACACTCGGAGACGACGGGCATGGGGATCCGGGGGCGCGGGGAGGTGAGGGCAAACACCCTCGCCGCGGCCACAGGGTCGGCGAACACGTTGAACTCCGCAAACGGCGTTACCTACTCTGTTAGACATACATATATAGAAGTAGATATAGATATAGAGGAAGAGGGGGCATACATTTCCTGGCTCGTCGATGGCGCCGCCCATGACGACGACCTCCTTGACGCGCAGGAAGGCGTCCAGGTCCTCGGCGGCGGCGAGGGCGAGGTTCGTCAGGGGACCAACGGCCACGATGGTGATGGTGTTGGGCTCGTTCTCGCGTAGGAGTCGCAGCATCTCCCGGTGCGCGAGCTCCCTGGACGGGGTGTACAGCTGCGGTTCGTCCGCGTTCAGTTCCCGCACGCTTGCTGCTGTCCCGTCGGCCGAGTCGGGCGCGAACAGGGCCTCGTACGCCTCGTGGGCCGATAGATGCGGGTGCTACCATACTCAGTATATAGACACATATATATAGATATAGATAGAGATATACTGACCTTTGTATGGATGTTCCCCAGCCCGTCTTCGCCGTGAAAGTAGCCGGCAAGCACCAGCTCGCTATCCAGCGGCCGGTCAGCACCCGCAGCGACTACCGGCTTACATGCCTTCAGCGCCTCGAAGCCCTCTTCCCGCCCGCGTTCACGACGCCAGGCCATCTCCTTCTCAATCACGTGGAATACCGAGACGGCGTTGCGAAGACATCTATCCTGTCAGTAGAAGACAAAGGGAGGATAGTAGTCCGTCTTATAAGGAGGATACACACTTTCTGATCTCAATGTTGCCGAACGTCAGCGAGACGAGGAGGACTTCGATCTCGGCTGCGGAGGAGGAGAAGGCGAGCAGCAGGGCGAGGATGTCGTCGACGCCCTGTAGAGGTTAGTATGTCTATGTCTATGTCTCGAGGAGGACGCTACCGGGTCGGTGTCGATGATGACACGGTTAGGCATGGTATATATATAGATGAGAGTATATGAGAATATATATATGTAGATGAAGAGTATATGAAGAAGAATATATGAGAGTATATATATGTAGATGAGAGTATGAGAGTTGTATGTAGATGGCTGTTCTTATATGCTGGTTAATAACCCCACCCTCGTTTCGGCAGCTCGTCGTTTACAGTCTTTGGTTTGGTTTCAGCGGAGGACGCCGATGATACTTTGACCGGGTAGACGATATGAGCGTATACGAGGTAGTCCACTCATCTATCTCCCGTTTCTTCTATATCGTATATCTACATCTACATCTTCATCTTCTTGTCCCTCTTTATGCAGCTCAAGGGCATTGTCACGTGGTAATCTTATGGCTTATGTAATATATACTCTTTTCTTCTCCTTCTTCTTCTATTCACATTGTATATACTAGATAGTATATGTAGCAGTCACTGTCACTGAGATAACTGTGAATAACCTGCCTAGATACAAAGTATAGTCTAGTGACTAGGCAACATGAAAACATTAACTGGATTCGTCTGGTCCTGCATTCTTCACTGGAAGAGGGCATATTCATTCCTTTCGTCGGATGTGTGAATGACTTATATCCAGGAACTTGCTGCTGGCAATCTTCCTCTTCTTTCTTCCTCTTCTTACACTCTTACATGCTTCAAGTTCCAGCCTCGTACTTGGATTTGATACCACTTTGTTACTTGGATGCTGAACTTGAACATTTGATACGACACTGTTGATACGACACTGTTGATACGACACTGTTTGAACGACACTTGATATTGTTGATATTGTTGATTGAAATGCCGGTACAACGGGAATGCGTTCGACTGAACCCCCACTTCGTCGTGGGAGACGCCAACATAGAAGAAACAGCTGTCATCAAGACCATCCTACGTCCGCTCTCAAACGGCCTCTTCTCGTCAAAGAAGATCCGCATCTTCGGGCCCTTGGGCGTGGCCATACCCCTCCGCGAGATGGTCGTCGGTCTAGGAGACTACTATCTATATACCAACCAGGACAAACAACAGCTAGTCGTCCCCGACTGGCTGCCTAACCCTACCTCGACCTTCTTCTACACCCCGTACGTCGACCAGGATTTCGACTCCACCCAGTTCGAAATCATCTGGCAGTTCAACCGCTTCATACACGGCAAACAGATAGATGGCATCGACGATGTGCTCGCTAACAAGATACTGACTGTTAACAACAAGCTTCCCATGCCAACCACCACCTTTAACCCGGAGAGCCGTCGGTATGTCTATCAGGGATGGACGCGTGCGCACCTCGTCGAGTTCTTCAGCGAGTACTGCGCTAGTAAAGTCACTGCGGCCGTGTTGGATGGTAATCTTGGTCCGTCGGTGGGTGAGTGGATGAACGCGAGGCCGCCTGATGCCATGACGGAGGATGACTGGCAGCGTCTCGCGTGGGAGATTGGTAGTTTGGAAAACATTTGTACCGACGAGGCGTTTACTGATGTTGGTGCCTCGCTTGTCGAGCATAGCGGCCCTGGTATGCCGGCTATCATCCAGGGGATGGGCCCTGCTGCTACAGCACGGCCTCGTATGAAGCAACGTGTAAAGAAGATGATATGTCCGAGTCAACCTGACCGTTTCTACGATATGAAAGACTAATTTGACCTTGTAGAATCGCAAGCTGAAGATGGGTAAATATGTCGTCGTGCCTCCTGATGCGGCGTCCATCCTTGGGCCGTGCGAACAGAGTCAGATCGTGCTTGACCGGCGCCGCAAGGCTGTTAGGCATGCCAGACTACTTCGGCGTCGGGCGAGAGTGGTTAGGAAGGCCAGAACGCGTGTCAACCGTCCAGTGTCTGCGCCCAAGATACCAGCTGAACCACGTATCGATGTCAATTTCAGCGATGATCTGATTATTTTTGACGTGTGATACCTGATTTTGTTTTTTAAGGCGTTGGCTGATCTCTTGGTTAGTATCGTGTTATTTGCAAGCAAATTTACTGCGGCGTATACTACTTCAGGCTCATGGTTTCTCTCTCTTTGCTGCTCACCTTGATGCAACGAATTTATTAGTGGCAAACATCGTGATTTTCCTAATATACCCTTATACTATGGTTTCTTTCTGGCCTCCTATATTTTCTTTTCCTATTTTCTACTGGGTATTACGAGGTATCAGCTGTTTATATTTATTGATATATCTTTATTACTTCACTTAAATCTAGTGATTGTCTTTAACGCTGGATATCGACATTCTCGTTCTCTTATCAAAAGACGGTTTACAGCAGATTGATGTTTAAAAAAAATGTCATAAGGGTCGTACGCTAAGGTAAGTGGATGCGGGAGTTCTGTTATGCATATTGGGCGGCAGCTTTGTACAAAAACTCATCATGCCAGTGAATGGTCGATACGATGAAATTCGGGGTTTAGATATATAAGATGTCTGCATGCAGGTTATATGAGCCTGTTAAGGGTAGTCGCTAGTCGCCGTTGTATGATGAGGGTCGTCCGGATAAATGGCTTCGTCGAGGCAAAACATAACCCGACGTCGTAGGCCCTCCATTAGAGTTGATCGGCTGGCTCAGAGAAGATTGCTGCATGGAAGAGCCAGCCAGTTGGTCTTCCCCATACTTGAATGAAAGTATAGTGGTAGCAGAGTCCACACGCCCCTTAAAATCGTCTAGAAGGCTTCGTATACCCCATCGCTTATGTGCGGTTTCAAGAACTGAATTTGTCTTGGCAAGGGATTCTAACGCTCTCGTCGTCGAGTTGACTCTTTTCGCTCTGTCTACATACGGTGGCATTGGTGCCTCGGAAGTTCCCGGCGGGGAAGGTGACTGCATCAAGTACTCAGGCAGTGTGTCGCTGAGCACCTCGTTATGGTAGTGGTTAACGATGACGATCAGTATGCATGCAACGGTATATACCCGCTCAAAGTCGATATAAGTCATTGGCACATAGAGGGACGAGTTAAGCAGAGTGTGAAAATTCGTGAGATATTCGATAGCGTACTCGAACAAGATTATTCGGTTGATCTTGCTGATTACTGGTGCTCGCTTGGAGGGAGAGAGCACTAGTATTAGGGTATATAGTAGTTCAAGGTGGTATAGCGGTATCAATCGGGGAGTTAGGTCGCCCCGGGCTGTCTCAAACCACTCCATGAGGATTGCGCAGCGTCTCCAGGAAACATTCTCGGAATCGGGAAGAGCGTCTCTCCCGTTGAAATAGAGGTCTTGGTAGTAGGTGGATTGCCTCCGTCGAACTTCAAATAAGCGGATGGCTGCCTTGATATTTTTGGGGAACATGGCGTCTCCTAGAACTATTGTACTGGAGGAAGAGGGTGATACCGGCGGAAGAGGTACATTGACGGAGTCATCAGAGAACGAATAAGCGCGACCCAAGGCTCCGCTGACGTATCTAGAGAAGTTATTTAGCTTACGAGCGTTAGAATTCTCTGACGGTAAGAGTCACATACCTATCAATAGAGTAAAGACAGTGGAACGTCTTTCTAGATTGATTCAAAGCTGCGCTGTCCATATTTATTATTGACCGTTGCTCTTGATGTATCCCCAAATCAGTGGCCACCCGACTTGCCATGCCTATCAGATACCACGTCTTAAAGTATTTAGGCGCGAACATAGAGAATTGGGTCAGAAGTAGAATAGACTGTATCCCAGCAAGCGATCCTGGGTGTAATACGTCTTCGGCGTACTTTAGTGCAGCGTAGACATGGGACAAAGCAGCCTCGCACTCCGCATCTCCATGGGTGCGAGACTTCATTGCCGACGATATCGCCAACACCATTCGCATAGACCAATGGTCGAAACTTGTTGCGAATCTGCCTGAATCATGGTATATATTATCCAATGACGCCCAGAACTTGGTCTCCATGAGGAAAGGCATCAAGACATAGAGGTTGTCGAAGTAGTATTGAACATGGCCCACGGCTTCTGCTCGACTCGGATATTCAACCGGTGGGTGGGGAGGTATGGAAGACGGCCCCTTTGCCACGGTTAAGAGGAGGCCGGCGAAGGAGGTCGAAGACGTAATTCCATAGAAATCTCGAGATGTCGCGTTGACAGATCTATATATCAAGGGTAGGTTAGATAGTCTGCGCCTTCAAAAATTGACCAAACACTCTATCTCAAGTGCATATACTGACAAGAATCCAAAATCCCCAACTAAATCATCGATATCAGACGTTTCCTTGCCGTAAACTGCATTCGTCGTCCCCTGGCTATCTGGCGAGTCTCCCGGCTGGCTACCACGCAGCTCCGCGAGCCTGTTCTTTAGACGCTCACACTGCGCCTCCAGGGCAGCAACATAGCTTCGTTCTTTTCCCTTCGCGAACTCGTCTGTAGCCCCGGAGCAGCTGCGCGCTTTACCAGCTCGCTCACACGCCGAACAAGCCGGCAATTTGCCATCACACCTGACCTTGGATGACCGGCATCTAGAGCAGGCTGCAATAGGGCGGCTAACCTTCAGCAGCGGGTCGTTTAAGAGGGTTGTGTATACGGCATCCATCGCGCGATCGTTCGTACAGATATACCTTGACTCCTTAGGCAGCAGTGGTTAACACTGTATATCAGGTGAGTACGGATATTGCGAAGTCGAGATTCAAGGCGGGGGCGTCATGACGGAGCGAATATCGTGCAGCATCCATCTAAACCGCGAAACAAAGCCTCCACGCATGCCATCAACCGACCTACTGCCAATCGTCGCTTATGAACATCGACATGAAGCTGCAGGAACTTGTATGGATGTTCAAAATGGCTGGCAGGTTGTGGGGAGAGTTCCGCTCTTACTAAAATGCTTATGTAATCACCAACTCCGTCGTCTCAACATTGCTGCAATTTCACGGACACACACGCGGCATTGCATTATCTGTTTCTTTAAGTGGAATACCCATCTCTGGTTATATGACCTAACTATACCGTACGGGCTTATATACAGGCTATATCTAGACCTAGCGGATGGAACACGCCCTGTTGGAGCTGCCAGGATACTCAGTCTCATCACACAACCACTTTTACCACGGGGAACGACAAGGATACGGTCAGTCTTGCGTGAAGGGGTGCATCATATTGCGCAAGGCTGAGCGGCGAACCACGACAAATGCCTAGATACAATTATAATACAATTATCAGGCGTTGATATACTTGCTACATGCTGTTCCATACAGATTACTACCCCCTGATAGGATACCATTTTTGCAGGACTCCTCGATTCAGTTTCATCCACACCTTAGAGCTCTATTCCTCTTGCCTCTGTGCAGATTTTCCTTCTAGTTATTCCCTTTGAGGGGGTTGGTATATAATCACTCAACCTAGAAAATGATACCAGCAGATCAAACAGGTGAAACATATACTAGTATCAGCCCTCTAGGGTCTCTTTCGAGGTCTTTACAGCGCTGAGCATCAAGTGGACCTCAATTTCTTTTCAAACAATGCCATCCATATTTCCCTCCAAAACTACTCGCCAAATAATACTCGTCTGCACGGTGCTAGCGAAGAGACCGCCAGTATGGGCCAGCTTATATTGGGAAAGGTCTGCACTAATTTGCCCCTTCACTCGAGTTTATCATCATTATGTGTCTAACCGTTCTTTTTGGGTCAATAACCAACGGCACACTTAATGCGCCGGGGGTAGGAATACATGATGTAGAAGCAAGATATGGTTGGCAAACGGAAGCTCAGTTTTTTCACGAATAGGCAGAACGTCTAATTCGGCGCGTACTAAATAACACTGCTTTTCCAGAACCATTTTGCAGAACAGTAGCAACTTCTATACCGCCAATATTCGTATAGACCTTTAGATCTGGGATTGTGTATAGTTTAGATGTGACTCAGCCGTGATGAACTTCTGGTGAGAAATTTCTGGCTGCGAGGGCCCTGTCAGCATCGAGGCGTGCGTGTGGCTCAAGTATACATGCATATATAAACTGTATACACGATGTTTTCTAAGTAGTAAAAGATGTATAAACCGAAAAAACCCTAGGTCCGTGGAGTATCCGTATAAAGTTCCAAAAGAGGAAGGAATATAAACTTCGCGCCTTAACTTTAATCGAGTTTAGCTTTGATTAGGTAAGTCTTGGCGTGTATTTTGCCCTATACCTTATTAGGCAATTTTATTGTCAAATCAAAGAGAGTCTCTTTCAACATCAAAAACACACGAGTAGTTACGGAGTACTGTTCGTGCATAGTACTGCGTACTCCTCAGAGTTGCCATTTTTTTGCTAGTGAATATATGCAGACAATGCGATTTCATAGTGCAGGAACTCATACGTGGAGCCAATAGCATTCACACCTGGAACGAAGATAGGAGGAATAGGACCAAAAACAGTCCTCAAGCCACAGATCCTCGGTGTCAACTTTATGAGCACGGAGCCCAGGCATATCCAGATCGCCGTCCTCAGCAAATCCAAGGGAAATCCCACGCGCTAGGCTATGTAAATCCACTAACTAGCGCCCGTCGCCTTGATGCATACCGAATCGCGAAAGATGTTTAAGGCAGCTCAAAATTAAGATATCGTTGCACCTTTATGCGGGAATGTCTCTGGGATGCTTATATTTTTAAGGGTGGGTACGGAGTATGCTGACGGATACTGGAACCTCCACATCTAAGTCATTGGAAATACCCCTTGGGCTCAGCCTCGATAGTTGTCGAGAATAAATTTCTCACTTTCATGCAAATATGAGCACCTCTAGGAGACCGGTTACAAATGGCGATAGCCGGAGCGAGCAATCTAGAGTTAAAGAAACATCGCAACATGCCATAAAGTCTGGTTACAAGATTAATTTACGAAGTATCGTGACTGGCATATTCAGTTTGACTCTTATGATATTTCTTCCGTCCATAATTTCTATCTGGTGGATATCGCTGGAATTCTATGGAGGTTCACTCTTGCATACCTTACGCCGCATATATTTGGAGCCATCGGTCATTTTTCTCATTTACCAGCCGCCTCAGCCTTGTGTTGTCTTTATATTTACTGCTTGGATAGTAGTCCAAGCCCTGTTATATACGGCGATTCAGGGACAAGTCTGCATAGGCCAGCCAACTCCAGCTGGACAACGGCTCCTCTACAAAATTAATGGGTTCAGCTGTTGGCTTGTGACCATGATACTCGCCACATTTCTATGGTTAATACAGGCGGTTAATATGGCCTTTATTGCAAGAAACTGGGGTCAGTTTCTGACAGTCACGGCTTATTATGCTTGGACATTTGCAGTTTTGGCATTTATAAAAGCGCATATAGCTCCGTCTCACCTTAAAGATAGAAGATTCAGTGGTATGTTAAGCCAAGCCCCGATTATATTTTGTGTCTGACACTGCATAGGAAACCCCTTAACTGATATCTATAATGGGGTTGAACTTAATCCGCGGATTGGCAAGTCCTGGGATATAAAGATATTCTACAACGGGCACTGTGCGTTGACTGCGTGGTCTATGATGTAAGCACCGCAGGTTACAGGTTACAGCTATATAATGGCTAATACGATTAACCAAACGTAGCGATCTATCATTTATTGCATGGCAATACGAAACACATGGTTTTGTCACAAACTCAATTCTCGTTGTGAGCATTCTACGAGCCGTCATCACGGTCGATTTTTTTTACAACGAACGTTGGTATGCACTTCTTCACTGTGTCACTAGTATAAGGCGATAGCTGAAACTTTTCAGGTACCTACGCAGCATAGACATCTGTGAGGAATCTTTTGGATACTACTTTACTTTCGGTTCTGGAACTTTCCTGGGTTCAATGTATACTCTTCACTCACAGTACTTGGCACGCTATCCAGTTGATATCTCACCGGGGGCCTCTCTTTTTCTACTCTTTGTAGGAGGAGTTGGATATGCGATCTACAACATTGCAAGCGACCAGAAAAATATGGTCCGAGATTGTCAAGGCGATTGTATAGTATGGGATAAAATGGTAGAGCCCATTGAAGTCCAATACGTTACAACTGACGGTGTCCGTCGAAAAACGTTTTTAGCTAGTTCTGGTATGTTCGGAGGCTTTGCCTTCTTCTATCATAATCAATTTTGTCTCTGATTCTACGCTGCAGTGGCTAACTCGAAATGCTAAGGTTTATGGGGAATTGTCCGCCATCCAAATTACGTCGGCATGATAATAATGACCCTAGCAATGGGTGGTGTGTGCGGGTTTAGCAGCGTTCTACCTTGGACAGAATCGATATTCGCAGTCATCTTTCTTGCAATGAGAAGTGTGCGTGATGATGCCAAATGTGCCAAAAAGTATGGCCATGGTTGGGATTTATACCGCCAGAAAGTAAGGTGGAATTTAATTCCAGGGATTTTTTAATGTTAAGAGGGAATGGGTTTGATAGCGACGCCCAAGGGGTAACTCGTTAGCTAGCAGAGCTGACATCGACACCAGAGGTAACTATTATTCGAACATGAATATGGCTCCCACGCGATGAAGCAAATTGAATGCATTCCATCCCCATCTTTCCAGTTGAGCTGCTCATGCGTTGCCCATTTGCTCGTGGCCCTTTCACGCAGGGCTCTGACCGTGCTACCCACATTGAGATTCAACCAGTAATATTTAATATCTGGCGCCCAAAAAAAAAGTTTCCATCAATGATTGCTAAAGCAGATCATTTGTTTTAGAACTTCCGTGATACGATACAGCCAATGTGGCGAACACCCAAAATTCAGTCAAAGGATGTTCCACCAGAATACGAAGATATAAGTTGTGGGAGCCTATATAGTCTTGACGAAGCTGTCCAGGATGGAAAGCAGTTCGAAACCAAAGATTTTGCGCTATTCAACAACTTGGGAGACATGGGCGCCATATGGAGCCAAAGTGTGTGGATTTCCCAGCCACCAATAACAGAAAATAACATTCCTGACCAGAGTGGAAAGGTATCCATCGACCTGACAGCCACCAAATACCCCATAAAGATTCCGCGCTGAGTATAGGATAGGTGTTCATAATAACAGGAGCCAACGCTGGTGCCGGTTTTCAGCTTGCGAAAATTCTTTATGGGGCGAATGCTCGTGTATACTTAGCATGTCGGTCAGAGAGCCGCGCGAATGGTGCAATTCGACTTATTAAAGCCTGGTACCCTGATTCCAAAGGCAACCTGGCATGGCTACCCCTGGACCTTGCTGACTGGGATTCGATCAAACCATCAGCTGAATATTTCCTTCGCAAGGAGAAGAGGCTCGATGTGCTCTGGAATAATGCTGGAACCTTACTACCGCCTGTAATCAGGTCAAAACAAGTGAATTTTTGCGCTTTTAGCTCACAGTAGCTTCCTTGTTGACGATGGTGTTTACTAACCACCCTCGTAGGGACATGACTATCAGTTGAGCACAAACGCTCTGGGACACTACCTATTAACCAGGTTGCTCCATCCAATACTAAAGAAGACGGCAGAGGTTTCTCCGACAGGTTCTGTCAGGGTATGCTGGGCTAGCTCCCTTGTTGCTGATTTTGCACCAGAAGGTGGCATCAACCTGGACGAGTCAGGGGTACCAATACCCTCTAGAAATATATGGGTCAATTATTTTATTTCTAAGGCGGCTGCCAACTTACTAGCATCAGAATTTGGGAAGCAATGGGAAGGGGACAATATTTTACACCTTGTATGCATTTTCTCTTTTTAATCATTCTTTACCCTAGTAACTAATTGGCAAAAAGGCGTTCAATCCGGGGAATCTCGATACCGAGTTGACACGGGGTGTAATGCTGCCGTTTCTTCAACCGGTTGGGCTATATTTGCAGGGAGTTGCACTGTGGCCAGCCCGCTTTGGTGCTTATACAGAGCTCTATGCAGGGCTCTCGTCAGATTTGACAATCGAAAAGCATTCAGGGGCACAAATATGGCCCTGGGGATGTGTTGGTTATCTACGTCCGGATATTGAAGACTCGTTTCGTTCTGAAAATGAAGGCGGGTCAGGGAAAGCTGCAAAATTCTGGGCATGGTGTGCGCAGGAGACCCTCGATTTTGCCTGAAATGCATTATATCACATATCGTGCTTGTCCTTGACTTCTCCGGTCTATATAATGATGACGCCAAGGGGCTACATATAGTCGCCCAGCGGAGGGGTGGGTAGGGGATGAGATGACGTGATGTAATATCTGACAGTACTCCAACCCGATATATTGTCAGATTCCTGTGTATGGCACGACTTGTTCCTATATTACCAATGGTACCCATTGGACACTAGGTCTTTTTGTCCCGGGATGGCAGGTATTTAACTATATAGTGCGCCAAGTCAAGCATCCATGGTTGGATCATGGATCATGACGTGAGCTCACGTGCTGCTTCCATGGCTCTCCGAAAACATTTAACCGCCTGTGGTAACAATCTCCTCACATTCTTTTCCTGCTCCTCAAACTTGTTCTTTTCACGTCGATGGACTATGATTAAATAACATACTGTGACATATAGAGAATGTACCACCGAGCTGAAAGGCTCTGGGAGGAACATCTCTCCGGTATTATGAGTCCTTTTAAAATGAGCTAAATGCGAGCTTCATCATTGTTGTATTATTGAAATCACTCCTTTGATTTTTGCCCAAAATGCGTACTTCTAGCTTCATACATATTATACCCTATTCGATGTGTTCATTCCCCTAAAACAAAATAAAAAAATGCTTTACACTACCCCTGACCATCTCTCGATAATAGCCATACTCATCACAGCACCATTATCATAGGAACACACAATATATATACAGCAGGCATACTTCAGTTCTCCAATCCATGCTTTCACGTGAGTCTTCTACCTAAGCCGCACGCATCTTGTGTTAGCTAAGGCTAGAGTTTGATGTCGAGTGGTGATGAGACTGAGAGCCAGTGCTATGCATCGGACTAGATTTATACCCTGGCCTGACGGTACCCCTTTATCTAAAAAAAAAAAAAAAAGAGAGGAGTCTGGTTAGCCAGAGCTCAGATGGGTATAGTTCGGTCATCGAGTTCGACTCGGTCGAGGCCGGTGATCTCTCTCCCTGTTCTTTTCACATGTTTTCTTCATCGGGGGAACTTGAAAGGGGACTCAAACTTACTACTTGGTCTTAGAAGCAAGGTTCCGGTCACGAACTATGATAGACTGATCACTCTATCAAATGCGAAGGACGCAATTTAAAGTGGTTTAACAGCTATACTGGGTAAACAAAAGAAGAGAAAGAAAACAAAGGAAGACAGGGGGGAAAAAAATTAATACTAGCCACCGGGGTGGCCACTCCTTTCTCTAACTGCAATTACACACTTAGGAATGGCAGGTGTATTAAATGGATGTAAAAGGAGAAACACATCATAATTAGGCGTTTTGAGAAAGAGGAAGTATTACGTATTGAATCTACCTAGGTACGTTCTATTCTTTAGATGACTTCAACATCACTCCTTTATAGCGACTGTACAACTTATACATCCAATTTGATCACATACAAGAGAGTGACCGTCAAAAGCACGCAAGTTATGTATTTGATCGCCCATTCTTACCTACCTAGGTAGATAGTAAAGGCGGCTGTATGCTTTGAAATCTTTAAATCTTTATGCTCGATAAATCCCGTAGCAAGGAAGCTAAAGATGGAAACCTACAACAACAAAGTCACCCTCGTATTAAGCACGGGAATACTTTAAGACAAGCTACTTTATTAGAAACTCTCTAGCAACGCCTATGACAAAGTACGTTAGGCCACAGAATCTAGAGGGAAGGATAGAATACTTAATTAAGCAGGATATCAGAGGAGAAAAGGGTACAATACCTTCGGGTGCTGGAATAATTACGTACCTACGTACTCCGTAGATAGTTACTAAAGAGAGCCTCTTGCCTGACGATTAAATCCTTGTAATCCTCTGTCATAAATAAAAACTAACTAAATAACTTATCCCTACCAAGGAACGGTCCACAGAGTTTGCATTCAAGAGCTACATTTGTGGCAGAACATTTGGTGGCACCCTGATTTACTCCGTGCGTGGGTTGCATTCATCCTCCCTCTAACCCATGTCTAGTCCGATGAAGATGCGCCAGTTGAATCATGCGGCTGATAGGATTGGTTGACATCACGAAAGCATTGCAACCCTACCAGTCAAGATCCAAATCCGACAATTGAGCAAAGGCACATTACGCTGTCTACCTTTCCGCTTGGACTTCCTTTTTCTTTTTCCATATATTATTGGGCGTTGGCCGTTCCTCTTTGCTAGGTGTGTCATTCTGGTTGCAAGCCACCACAAGAAGTGACGATTAGACCTGGTACCAAGTTAAACATGGATTCCATGCCCCTATTCCCCATGCCCGGAGAGTTCCGAGAGAAGTGGATGCTAGCGCTAGTCGTGAGCGCCATAGCGATTTATGTGAGAACAAGCGGCCATTTTCATACACAATTTTCGGAATTAGCCTATATACCCTAAGGAAAGAGTATTTCCAGCTAATAAACAAATGGTTTACCCTATTAGGTCCCCCTGGTTGCAATCTATCGTCTGGTGCTGCATCCTCTTGCGAAATACCCAGGGCCCTTTTGGAGTAAATTGTCAGATTGGCCCTTCTTTTTCGAAGTTTGCAGCGGAGACCGGCATCTGGAGTGTTTAAGACAACATGAAATCTATGGTATGCTTAATGGAAGTTAAGGCGAGATGACGAAATTCCGGCCCCTGGCTGTCTGACGCCATTCTTTATCTTTTATAGGCCCCGTTGTTCGTACTGGCCCGAATAAGATATCTATCAATAGCGCTTCAGCTATACGGCAAATATATACCCGAAAAGCAAACGTGACAAAGGGTGACTGGTATAAAACACTATACACTTCTGCTTCTAAAGCTCATACGGTCCAAACCGAGACCAATATGGAGAAGCATGGCTTCCGGCGCCGCGTCATGGAATATGCATTTTCGGATTCTGCTCTAAGATCTTCTGAAGACTTCATCATTGAAAATGTCCAAATATTTTGTGAGGAACTAAGCAATACTGCGGCAACGCCTAGCAAATGGGGGACACCTCAGGATATGAATAGCTGGAGTACATACCTGAACTACGATATCATGGGAGACTTGACCTTCAGTACCAAGTTTAACTGCATGAGGAGTGAGGAGCATCGATATGTCCCAGCTATAATGATTACTGGAACCGAATTCCTTTACAACGTACGTCCAACGAATCAAGTACATTCATTCAACCAATTATATCCCAAAATTAACCTAATTAATTATAGTTCGGTTACTTGCCATTTGTGAGGTTTGTTCGCCCTCTTCTTGGTAGCAAGTTACTGGAGATTCTCGGAGGAAAGTTGGCTCGTGACGGGAAACGTTATGTGGAATATGCCGCCCGCCAGATGGTCCTACGTCTTGAAGACACTGAAAAGAACGACGCCGATTTTCCCAGGAAGGACCTTATGCATTACCTCATTAACGCAGAAGACCCTCAGACAGGCCAGGGGCTATCTCCTACCGAACTCGCCGCGGAGAGTAGCCTTCTCATGGCAGCCGGGTCTGACACAACATCAACGGCTCTCTCTGGAACATTCTTCTATCTCCTTCATTCCCCAGAGTGTTTAGAGAAGGCAACAATTGAAGTACGGTCCATGTTCAATTCTATTGAGGAAATTCGTGGTGGCAGCTCGCTTGGTAGTCTTGTCTACCTGCGTGCGTGCATTGATGAGACCCTGAGACTCAGCCCTCCAGTAACAACCAACTTGATGGTAGAGGTGCTACCAGGAGGTCTCGCCGTTGATGGAAATCATTTCCCGGAGGGGACGACACTTGGAGTTTCCCCATATGTTGTCCATCATAATGCGCAGTATTACCCTGATCCTTACGTGTATCGACCGGAGCGATGGATTTCTCGCGATAAACACTGCTCTGTGTTAACCGACGATCAGAAGAGCACAGTTGAAAGTGTCGCTAATGCCCGATCTGCATTCTTTGCATTCAGTGCTGGACCCCATGGCTGTCTTGGGAAGAATTTGGCTTACCTTGAGCTCATAATTACTCTCGCCATGCTGCTATTCAAATTTGATATCCGAATCCCCCAAGACAAGGAACTCAGAGAGCCTAGTGGAGAGGGGATGTCTGGCAACAAACACCCCGGTCGACGCAGGCGCGATGAGTACCAGCTTGTAGAACATTTTATACCCATAAAGAAGGGGCCGATGGTCCAGTTTAGAGATGCAAGATGGGAGCTTATCGACTAGCAGTGACCGAAGATATGACAAGACAGGTTTTACCAGGGCTCCCTGTTAACCGCTAGTTCTATCTACTACACTCATTCGAAAGAGTGATCTCACTCTCAGGTCGTTTGACTGACTATACCCATTCAGTTTATGTCATTCTCCGTGTATGTAACGCCGCTGAACCCCCAGTATTAATATAATAGTAACACATTACTCGGAAAAGATTTCAAACTCTCACAGCCAGCATGGTCCATCGCCTGGCCTATGACTTTGTCTGACCACGTTTTATGAGTTAGAACGACACACTTCCGCTGGCATAGGTGTAGACAGCCGAGTGTGCCTTCTAGAGAACATATATGCCGGTGGTTCAATGACGGATTGACTGTCATATCCTGCAACCGGTGGACGTTCCGCACGATCATAATCGTGACGTTTACTCTATTATCTATCCGCCGAAGTCGTACTCATACGATCACAGCCATTTAGGCCATTTGGAAGGTAACTGCTGATGCCAATACAGCCTATAAGAAAGACATAACAATACCATTAAGGCAAGAAGGGATAAAATTTTAGGTCCAAAGTAAAAGGGGTATCGTATCAGTCCTAGTCGTAGCAAAACAATGCTTGTACTAATATCAGCCTTCGGATATTACCTCGGAATCTAACATGGTTAAATTTACCCCAAATCTGTGAACCATACTCGGTGCTTAAACTTCAATAACCGACAGCCGATTAAGTATGCAAATCAATGCATGTTAGTGCTCCCACCACGCTTGGGAGATGGAAGATGAACATAACCGTTAGAGGACCGTATATTGCTAAAAGATGCTACACATATGGACTAAATTACCCGTAACTTATTCCTATATCAATATTTGATTTTTATTTGCGCCTTCAAATACCTGTTATTCATATTTATGCTTGCTCTGCAGAGCTTCGCCGCACTCCCAAAAGCGTTATTGCAATATATATTCCTCGTTGAATACCTCCCTGCCTGGATATGAGGAAGTACGTCAGTCAACCTGCGTCTCCCACGAGACAGACCCAGGTCGTTCTAAAGCTGGGCACACACGAACTACAGATCGGATTTGTGGTATGCGTGATCTTGGTCTCGGCTGATTGTACAACTACATACGCGTGTTTATATAAGCGGTGGTGCATTGTACAACCAGTAGTGGTTACGCCTGCTTTGGGTACCATGGGATAATGCGTGCGACGACACTATGTATAGAGTGCAGAACGCCATGGCATATGAACTAGGTAAATACTCCGAGTGTCTCATATCTTTTGCCATAACGTCTATTCTAACGTACGGAATATCCGTGGATGATATTAACATACAACTGCCGTGCATAATTTTTGACTGCCTGAATGGGAAACCCAAGTAGGAGTGACCGTGTCATTTTGTCAAGGTCTCTTGTCGTGTTCTCTCGATGAAATATTAAAAACTTAATCAGAGCGATGCAGTCGATCCTTGATCCCGAAGCACTCTGCCGTTGGTTGATTGAGGAATTACCCAATATCCTTCCTTCCCTCACCCTCCTTCAGCTGGCTTCCGGGAACAATCTTTACCCTTGACTACTTGGAGCAGTTCTATCTGGTTTCCTGGATAGGCCTATAAGCTGCACCTCTGGGATACACGGTCGACCGGTGGGAAACCTGTTGGGTATATCTGGGGATACGAGGCATCGTGTTCTTGATATCAAGTTGGTTCAACCTCAGCGGGTAATTTGCCTGATGGCAAAATCTTGTCATCTCACCATAACCGAAATCGTACTAGCCTATAACATTAATTCCAAGCATGGATGGCCTTCATGCTCTTCATGCACATGCCCAAAGCTGCTAACTGATATATTAAGTGGCGAGCGGGATGGTTTCATCCGTGCCATGTCTCATACTTAGCCGATTGGGCTATATCTGGTATAATGCTTTCTGCTTGCCCGAAGATGTTACCTTGCATGTTTTGCTTCAAGTCTATGACGCATTGGTGCCCGTGGCCGTCAGACAAAAATACCCCGATCCATGGGTGATAGGTGATAATACCCTAGCCTGTGGTCTCCCGCAAGTGGCAGAGCATCTATGGCATCTTATTGTCTAAGTGTATCCTGGCTCATGAAGTTTGCTTCGAACCACATTCGCAGCGGCCACCCATCGCATAAAGCAAGGAATCATCCATGTACTGTGAGACGCAGCACTCGTTATGAACTGTGACCTTAAAATCAGCAATTACGACTCTGCAAAACCCTTTTTGCATGGGGGCTGACAAGAGGGAAAGCCGATGCTATATAATTGCTGAAGTCCATCCCATGCTACTATGATGAGTTATTTCTCTCTATACTGTACCCACTGAACATTCTGCTGCTGTGACAATGGGTTTCTTCCGCACCTTAGTTTCCTTTTCCATCCTTGCGCTGTCTGTTGCCAAGCCCCTTAAATTCATTGGCCTTGACGACACCAAAAATGCTGTCCCTAATTCCTATATCGTCGTGATGAAAAATGCCATCACGGAATCGGAATTCAAAAACCACCAGGTTTGGGCTGCTAAAATCCATAGTCATAGCTTGAACAAGCGTGATCCGGAGGAGACGCCGTTGGATGGTGTTAAAAACGCTTTCGATTTCCCAGGGTTCAAGGGTTACAGTGGTATCTTCGACAAAAAGACAATTGAGGCGATCACTGAAAGTTCTGCTGTAGGTTCTCAGCTGCTCCCCAAGGTTTAAATATCCATGGAGTTAAGTTCTTAACTCTGCTGCTTCCATAGGTCGACTACGTTGAAATAGACCGTGTCGTGAAACTGTCCGCTCTCACTACCCAAAGCAATGCGCCATCATGGGGTCTGGGCAGAATCTCGCATAGAGGAGCTGGTAGCTCTGACTATGTGTACGATGACAGTGCTGGTCGAGGCATTACCATCTACGGCGTCGACACTGGCATCGATATCGGTCACCCCGATTTTGGCGGCCGTGCATCTTGGGGAACTAATACCGTTGATGACAAGGACGAGGACACACACGGTCATGGCACGCATACCGCTGGGACATTTGCTGGAGCAACATATGGAGTTGCTAAAAAGGCAAATATCATTGCAGTAAAAGTGCTTAATGCCCAAGGTTCAGGGACGACCAGTGGTGTTATCGGGGGCATTCAGTGGTGTACGAACCATGCAAGGGATAACGGCCTTCTTGGCAAGACTGCTATGAACTTGAGTCTGGGTATTCGTGGCTCTCGCGTTTTTAATGAGGCGGCGGAGGCAGCTCAGAGAGCTGGTATATTCCTTGCTGTGGCAGCTGGGAATGACGGGGTGAGTCCACTCCGCTTAAGTCCCTTTCCGTTTTCCTTTCAACAGCCGCAAGCCCTAGAATAAAGCTAACCAATTCATGCAAGGCTGACGCGGGTCAATTCTCTCCTGCTTCTGCACGGGGTGTTTGCACGGCTGCGGCCACGTCTAGACAGGATCAAGCAACGTCCTGGTCAAACTATGGGTCCGTTGGTATGTTTTCTCCGACCAAGGATTAGATTTCTTAGATTCATTCCCATCCAAAGGGGTGCCCGTTTGGATGGCATCGGGTCGTTCATCTCGCTTATCAAGATTTATTTTTTTAGTTGCGGTATACGCTCCAGGAGACGAAATACTTTCTGCTGCTCCGAACGGGGGAACGGCCACGCTGTCAGGAACATCTATGGCATCTCCCCATGTTTGCGGAGTGGGTGCATATCTGATGGTCCTCGAGGGCATCGGCCCAGACAGGGTCTGTGACCGCATTAAACAACTCGCACAGCAAAGTGTCAGGAATCCGGGACCAAATACGACCAATAAATTGCTCTATAATGGCAATGGTGCGTAAGTCGACCGTCAGCTGCTAGCAGCCACGCAAGCAATTGGAAGCATGGAGGAGCTAGGGCCCCTTTCTTATGAAGTATGATGCTGTCTGTGAAACTGCCGTAATGCTATTTTGCTCTATTTTTGGGTCCTTAAAAGGCAGATGTCCTCTTTTAGGTTATGAAGTGGAACAGAAGTGGCGATATAACCCCTGAAACTGTCTAGCCGGCCGCTGAGTGCTCTGTAGAGTTTGTAGACCTGGTTGGTGTCGTATAGCCAGCTGCAACGTTTTCGTCCATTCGAGTCCCGATAATCTAAACGACGAAGGTCTTTGCAGTTCATATTATGGTATCACACACAGGTATCAGGCTCTTGACACTAGACCATTGCTCCCTTTTCCACAGGAACCCAGCTCAGCCGATCCAGATGTCTTCCGCTTCCATATGTTAGCCACTCATGCTGTGTGAACTGTGCTATATCTGGGACAATGAGGGTAGGACGCCATGCCAAAAACCCCCAATTATACTTATCATGCCCTCTTCCTGGTCGCCGTAACATAGTAATACCTCGTTGCGTGGTATCAAAAGAAAGATTTATGTAGTTCTACTTTGTTGCCCTTTTTGGTAACTCACCGAGGTCTGTGCAACTCTTAGTCATCTTGTTGTTCCACGTGATATGGCATATGTCGGATTAATAAATATCCGTATATCAATCACGTGAGCTCCCAAGTAGGACGCCGAAGAAGTCACAAAAAGACACGACGACGTTCGCCGACGTCAAAGCAGCAAGTCCCCGTTGGAGGATCCGCCTTGCGAGACCTGGGATGTTTGCTTGCCTGAAAGACCCGGCGGTTGTCTACTAATATAGCGTGAGAATAGCATTTCAAACCGGCCTGACTGCTGGAGAGATGGACGCTAAACTCCAGGCGTCATGCCATAAACGGGAATAAAAGCCCGGTCGGTTATTTTGCTGAAGACCTTCGACATGAGACAAATATCTGATCCGCACGAATATACGGCCGGGGAATGCGGGGTTAGACCTGAATCTGCAGTTATCCCGGCCTTTAACTGCAACGTTGGTCCACTGGGCCGAGCTAATTGCCAAGGGCAGTTTCGACTTCCAGCGCCTCCAAAACCCCAGGCCTTCAGGGGCAAACCAACGACTAATCCTCGGGGCAATCCTTGGCTGTGTGGGCGATCCTTACGGTAGGATACCGCCAATTAAAATCTCCGGCGCGGCCGACGAAATAAGAGGAGGAATGAACACGATGAAACTCTCTCGCGACTCAGGAAAGGCTTGTGTCTGGAAGACTGCTCAGTGGACGGCCAACATACGAGCCAACTTTAAAATAGACCAAACAGGTCCACCGATATGATGTGGTAGCTTGAAACCGTTCCTCCAAAACAACCTTGCATCACGCACACCCATTTAAATCCAATTCGGTCTCTAGTTTGATTACAATTGTTTATCTGTGGAGTCAGCTAGAGATCGACGCGTTGGCCTTGAAGGCTCGTGATGATATTCATGACACCCCCCATTCCTTGCTCAGCCAGGCTTATTCGCTGAAGCTTCAGGCCTTGCGCTATGGTTGTATGTACGGTCCAAGTGACGTCTTGTCTTGCACGTTGCATATACTGTCGTGCGCGGCCCACCCGTATATGCTGCGATCGTCATGCTTCGATATCGTTCTATTTTGCGTCTACAACAAATGTACCTTAAGGCAATCCTCCGATACGGGGCAAACGGCTTGCTACGGCAGGAGGCTGGGATAGGTCGTCCATCTATCTCGTTCCTGGTCATGGTGTCATAGTCAACATTGTGCACAGCACGGAGTATCAAGCGTGCCTATCGCGCCTGAGGGTGTACTTCCGTACCCCGTAAGTTGATGAACGCTTCACATGTCACTTTCGATCTGCTGTCTACTGCAGTTGATTACAGCCGCTATCCATCGCCTTTCCTTTGAAAGTATTCCTCAGGCGGAGCTTCCGTTTACTATATGTTCGCTACATATATGGGGTACGGAGTATACAGCATATATATCCAAATGCTTGTCATTTGGAAGCGCCCTGTGGAAGCTAAGTCTTTTACAGTGGTCAAAACTTAGAGCCTGACCTACTGTTTTGCAATCTTCCTTCTCCACTCCTGAAAAGGAACTTTATCCGCCGTCACGGCAGATGTTCTTTTTCTTCCGCTGATCGGCAAATCCGAGGCATAGCTAGTATAAATGGCTTCGTCTCATCCACCAGACTTTTTTTGGGTGTTTGTCTTTCGCTCTCAGGCACTGGTGTCTGATTTCCTTGTAGCCGCTACTTTTGTATAGCTCTAACGAGCTTCTATCACGTTTCCTTTTCAATCATGCAGTCCATCTTAATCCTCGCCGCGCTGGTCGGCTCAGCGCTAGGTGGTGCCATTCCATCCCAGAGTCAGAGCGCCAACTACCATGGATACAAAGTCATGCGCCTATCCGGAGAAGACCCAAGCAAGATCTCTAACATTGTCAACAAGTTGGGGCTAGAGACCTGGAAATTCCCCAAAACCTCGAACGCCAATGTCGACATCGTGGTCCCACCCAAGAAGATCGACGAGTTCGAGAAGATGTCTCTCTCCGCCGGTCTCAAGAAGCAAATCATGCATGAGGATCTAGGAAGATCGATTGCCTCTGAAATGTCGTTCCGCCCTTACTCTTGTAAGTTTAATTTGCTACCTTCGGCTCTTTTATAATAAATCAAATCGCTCACAATAATACTCTAACTTAAAGATGGCAAGGCCAATGACACCTGGTTCCAATCGTATCACGTATACGATGACCATTTGAAGTTCATGAACGACTTCCAAGCCTCCCACTCTGAGAATGCCGAGATCGTCACCTCTGGCAAGTCACACGAAGGCCGTGACATCACTGGTGTCCATGTCTGGGGAAGCGGCGGAAAGGGCTCCAAGCCAGCTGTTGTCTTCCACGGAACCGTTCACGCCCGTGAATGGATTACCACCATGGTAAGGCTCGATCCCGGTTCGGATCTTTTCTTCGCTGCTACTGCCCTGCATCTTGACTAAATCTAATTGATTTTTTAGACCGTTGAATATATCCTCACCCAGCTCTTCGACGACCAGGAGGCCGGAGCTGCTCTCCGTGAGAAATTCGACTTCTACATCTTCCCAATTGCCAACCCAGATGGTAAATACATACCTTCTTGAGATCGTGACCAGAATTTCGAAGTGACTGACCTGCGTAGGCTTCGTTTTCACCAACGAGAATGACCGCATGTGGCGCAAGAACCGCGAACAGAACCAGGGAGGCTGCTATGGAACTGACCTCAACCGTAACTGGCCCTATGAATGGGAAGGTGACGGCTCTACTACCGACCCATGCTCCGAGACCTACAGGGGTTTGTCCATCCTATAATGAGAGACGTTTAATATGTTCCTGTCGCTAATAACTAGTATAGGACCCTCTCCCGGATCCGCCCCTGAGACCAAAGCCAGCACCAGCTTCATCAAGGGCCTTGCTGATGGAGCAGGACTTAAGATGTTTGTCGACTGGCACTCATACTCTCAGCTCTTCATGACCCGTAAGCCCAACCCTCATGCGTTCAACTTGATGCTAAAACAACGTACTAATTCCATTAATCCCCATAGCCTATGGATACAGCTGCTCTGCTCGCGCACCAAATGACGATGTCCTCCAGCAAATGGCAAGCTCTTTTGCTGACGCCGTCAAGGCCGTCCATGGAACCAGCTTCAAAACCGGGCCTATCTGCAGCACCATCTACCAAGCCAACGGTAACTCCGTCGACTGGGTTCTTGACGAGGTCAAGGGTGAAACCGCCTTCGCTGCCGAACTTCGTGACACTGGCATGTACGGTTTCGTCCTTCCTCCAGACCAGATCATCCCAAGCGGTGAGGAGACTTGGGCCGGTGTGAAGGCCATGTTCAGCAAACTTGAGTAAGCAACTCAGGCTATCGCAGCTGGCCAACCGCAATGAATGCGGTGTACATATATATCTTCTCGGGAACATTTGTTGATCTACAATGTCTATATCTATTCTTGTACATAGTTATGGTGGCATGTGCCACTCTACCACTTTAACCCACCCAACCAGAGGTCATTACATATTATCTCAGCCCGTAAACAACGTAAACAACGTATCCACCGTACATTCCACAATCTTAACTGTATAAGCTGAAGTTATATCTTTGTATTTGCACATGCAAGGGGCGGTCAACCATATCACGTGATGGATCTCATCTGGAATAGGAGATCGCTCTAAAACGCAGCTTAGTTCAGCCCTACATCAACCCACCCGGATGACACTTTTGACATCTTCCATGCTGGGAGGCAGAGAACACGACCAAACCCCAGTATAGACCCCATGTATCCTAATGGAGCCCGTCGCCGCAGGGCCTACCACCTCGGGTTCGCGGGATACCTCAGGCGCGATCCATCCATCCCAAGCAGACGAGTCCAGCGCCCCCCGCATCGCACACACCCTGACAGCTTGCATACGCTGTAAACAGGTAAGGACTATTGGATCCCTAATATATGCCCTATACGAGCCTCTATCCCTCACCATAATTGCCGGGTTAGCAGCCATTTGCGGTTAACTGGCTGCCTAGACCATTGGTGTTCGTGCTAACGCGTGCTCAACTATAGAGAAAATCTCGCTGTGACCCAGGCATTCCCCGGTGCGAGCCATGCAAGAGGAGCAATTCGAAATGCGAATACTACGACCACACCAAGGAAACTACCATATCGCGGACATATATCTTAGAATTACGGGAGAAAATCAGACAGCTCGGCCATGAACTCGAAGAGCTGGAGGACGAGGCCGACCGTGCGCCTGACGCTGAGGCTATGGCGCGCGGAGCCGGCTTGATCAAATTCAAAGAGACCGATGAATCCAGGTTCCTAGGCCCGTCGAGTGGCATTGCTATTACTCGGTTCGTCATGGACATGGCAAAGCAGAACACAGGTTCAAAGTCCATAAAGGAAGTCGTAAACGATAATACCGCACAGCAGATCAAATCAGTCTTTGATATCGAGAGCCAAAAGCCTACATCAAAGGTTTTCCCAATGATCAGTTCTGTGGCGGAGCCAAATCTACCGCCTCGAGAACTTACGAATAAGCTCGTCGATATTTTCATGGCAAAGGGTATGCATGTCCGCTATGTCGATATATATATATATATATATATAATATACCTTTACATATCCACTAACGCGTTTACCACAGCCCAGTACATGGTCCCTATACTGCACGAGCCAACATTTCGTTCCGACGTCGACGTCATCCTGAACGGATCGCAAGATCCCTGCCAAAACTTCCAGCTGCGCCTTGTCATAGCGATTAGTATGCAAAGAGTCAGTGCACAGTATGCCGGGTTGGCTGATAGCTACTACCTGGCCGCACTGCCTTATTTCGATGGATGTCTGGCCAAGATGGACATTTCTACATTACAGTGCTGTGCTCTCATGGCCTTATACTCCCTCCTCACGCCGACCAGAACCGCCGCCTACTGGGTAGTTGGGGTGGCCGCTAAAATATGTCAAGACCTTGGTATATCTGACGAGGAAACTATCACGAAGGGAGAAAACGGACAGACACTTAGTTTTCTTGAGATAGATATGCGAAGAAGGTTGTTCTGGATCATAACTTCTATGGAATACGGACTCGCCCATAGCCTTGGCCGCCCAAACTCCTTTTGCGTGAGCCATGACCATGTCAATGTGAACTTTTTCCAGACATGCGATGACCGCTATATAACCCCAGGCGGCGTATTACCTGGAGCACAACCAATAATGAAAAAGTGCATTGCCATTCATTTCTTTAAGATGAGGCTTCTACAGGCTGAAATTCGGCGGAAGCTGTACCTTTGCAAACGGCCGACTCCACTAGACGATCGAGATCCATGGTTTGCGCAGATGCTAAACAAAATGGACAGGTGGGTTGAATTATGCCCAAAGAACGATGAAGGCAGCGGGTTCAGCCAGCTATGGTAAGTTTCTTCTTAATCTCCTCCATTGCAATACATCATGATATATTCTAAGTGATATAATAGGTTCCAAGGCAGGCGTAATACAATGATTGTGTTCATGTATCGTCCATCTCCACAAATTCCAGAACCCTCACTTCACGCAGCTCAAAGATGCTACGACGCTTCCGTGTTTAACGTGAAGATACAGCGTGAGCAAGTTGCCACCGGATCGGTGGACCTTACGTGGATATTTACGCAGTCTGTATTCATGGCATTGAATACGATCCTATGGTCACTTTCCTATCCTGAAATCCGAAAAGAGCATCCGGTTGAGGACGTAATAGCGGAGATCCGCCTCGCTATGGAGATCCTTGCCATCAGCTCAGAACGATGGCCAGGAGTCGAATCCGCCCTAGAGCTCTACAAGAGCCTCATTTCTGGCTGCCTTAAAGCATATTCAACCGACGAGTCCTACGTTGTTCATTCACCTCCTTCAAACCGACCCTCTCCAGACCCTGGATCCGAATATGCTACACCACCTCCCATGTCTCATTCACCGAACACCGCCACGGTTCCCTCCCCCATGTCGCAGCCAAGGTCTACACCCAATCAACTTAGCTCAAGTCCTTACGATACAACACACTCTCACGCCTCCTTCGAGACTGTACGACTCCACCCTGGACAGCCCAAGTTCGAGTCTACAACCCCTTCCCCCCATACAACAATGTCGACATTATCCTACGACCTCACCCCGTCACAGCAAAGCAATTATACAAACGGGAACGGAACTAGCATTGATCCCAACTCAAGAAGTCCGGCCCAACCATTCTCATCCCCAGAAGTCAACCATCTTGCGCAGTGCGATATTAGCCCGGAATCAAGGAATCATTTCGATCCGAGCTCATTCCATAATAACTTCCCTTCGGTTTTGCCCGGGCTGCATCACTGGGACCCGAATTATACCACTGCCTCTACAACAGCAAGCTATCTTACATTCCCTAGCGCTGCCATCGAGCCCATGTCCTGGATAGGGACTATCGGTGATCAATATTCCCAATTCTACAACCAGCCATACCAGTCGTCATTATTCAGAGATCGGAGGTTGAGCTACCAGGAACACGAAGAGCTGATGAATACGCTTGGACACGATTTACCAGATGTTTCACAGCTTGTTGAAGAATCAGCCACGTTTTACAGTAGTAGCATGATACCTTAGCGAAACGGTGTGTCATCATGCCTCGGCCTTCTATTTTCTTCTTCTTCTTTTTTTTTTTTTTTTTGTTTTTCGTCTTTTCAGCTAGTCAATGTTTTAATGTGTTTGAATTTGGTTATATTCTGGGTCTCCTTTGGTCTTCTCCGTTGGCTCGCTATCACTTCCACTTATCTTGTCTGGAAACGAGATGTTATGGTCCGCGAGAATCGCCTAAGTACTATATATACCCCTGGGGAATACATATGTCCTTTATTTTATCTTTGCCTGCTATCGTTCTCGGCCCTATGGAAGTTTACTTAAATGAACTATTTTTGGTTTGGCTTAGTCTCGTCATGGATACTTTCACGGTACGGTCATATCTATCTGTTGGTCCTTTATACCCATTTATTTCAAGTCGAACACCAAGAAGTCGAAGGGCAGGTCCATTCATTCACCATGGAATCTCGTTTTTATCCTACAACTCTTAATGTTTCTTGGTGGCTAAAGGGACCGTCTACCGCGTATATTTCTGTTAAACGATATATTTAGACGAGAGCGCTCGAGTTCACTTTACGATTAAAATAACTCGTTGGAAAGATCTTGATATTACCGAATCGAGTAAAAATAAATAATACAATTCATCATCCACCGGATGATATTGAATCTGGTTTGTTTAATTTTCTTTGGGAATACACACTTATGTACGTTAGTTATGCTTACGATACACGGATTATTTGGCATGTCAAACCAAACAGCCAAACCCTGTTCGTCAACTCAGGTCACTCGTCTTCACAATCACATCTCCTCGACTGAAAAAAAGAGCAACAAATAGGAAGTAAAACAAGAATATCAGGGAAAGAAAGTATTGCGGAGGGAACTTCTGGAGAGTTCCACCTTCAGTCCTCTAGTCTTCACCACATTAAGGGGAAGTTGAAATAAAACGTTGTAAAAAAAGGGCCGTGGGAAGGCAAAATAACAAGAAAATACCAGCAAAAAAGGAGAAAATAAAAGCAGAAACGACAAGAAAGAACCCAATACAACCACCGTCCTGTTGAATCGCCGGGAAACACCGCAGATTAGAGAAAGAAAAAGAGGGATCAACAAAACCCTTAACGCCGTTTTGACCGAAGCGGGTATATCCTGCACCACTATGCAAATTTGAAGAATTAAGGAATGAAAGTTCGGGAAGGGGAAGGGGACAGGGAGGAAATGAGGTTAAGGAGGGGGAAGAACAGGCGGTTTGCACCGAGGTTGTTGATGTCGAAAGTAGTAAGCCGACCCTGAACGCTGCTGGGAAGGTTGAATAACTGAAAGAGAAGGTAAGACGATCGAATATGTTAGTGCCAACAGACGTCATCGAAAGTTGAACCAGTTTGGGTTATTGTCATCGGGCACCTATGCCGAACATTCCAACACCGTAGCTGCCACCCCGCTCGAACGATGGAGGACCTCCTGCCGCATGCTCCTGCTAGAGTTACGGTAAGTAAGTACTTTTAACCAGGGTTGTAGAAAAGTAGTAGCTCGGGGGAAGTTAACCGATATGCAGGGAAAACCAACCATCTTCTTTCGTTTTTTCTTCCCTGAAGTACTTCCATCATCCTCGTTTGAATAGAGGGAGCCTTCGAGCTCATCATCATCCGGGAACCCTTCGCCATACCCAACAAAGCTACTGTCATGGTAACTTCTCTTTCGACCAGCGCGTTTTGGCCTTCCCGGGTCAGGCACCACCGTCGAATGATGGGCCACGGGCGTACCATTGCTCTGAGGTGTTTGTTTAAGAGAGCTTGAACCTGCTTTCTTCGGTAGCTGCTCGGGAGCATTCTTAGATGGTTTCTCATGACCGAGCACGTCTTCCCAATACTCGTTCCTTGGCGTTAATCCTGGCTCCAGTTTCATGGCTTTCAACTGCTGTTTGTAGAATGCGGTATCCGGTTCCGCAGTCGTTATCTCCTTTCCAGCAACCTTTTGGTTGTACCATTCTTCGTCAGGCCACATCATTAGATTCCGTAGTCCTCCAGGCGCGCCTGGTTCTTGTTTGACTGGCTTGTTCCTCCCTGCAAGCCCCAGGCCTTTTATCTTTCCTTCGTAAGACTTCCGTAGCCGATTTATCTTCTCACCCGTGACGGGATCTGTGCGAGCTACCGATGCAGCTATGGGCCCTAAACCGTAAAGTGATACGATATCAAACTTGGGGGTTGGTAGAGATGAAGTGTAGGCTGTCCTGTGTTAACATCGAACTAACAACGTAAACGCCAAAAGAAAGAATTGGCAAGGTTGAAAGCCTTACTGGATTTGCAGAGCCCTATCGCCTCTCCAACATCGCGTTGGAGGGACTCCAGGCTTAGGTCCTCCGGTGGGCCACCTCCTTCTTTCAAGTCAATATCCATTGGATCGTGATCATTATTATCGTTAGATGAAGTTTTCTGCGTGTTGATACTCTTCTCATCATTGGACAGGTCGTGCGCGAGACTTTTCGCATCGTTCCCCAGGGCAGCAGACGCGGGCTGGCCCATTACAAACGAGACAGAAGCCGCTCCTGTGCCATCCTGTCCATCTCTCGCGGGCCCGCTAACGCTGCTGGCGGGCGTAGGACACGAGGTGGACGTCGTTACAGTCGACTGGGAGACGGACTGGGGATGCATGGCGACCGACGAAGGGGGGGAAGAGAGGTTAGCCGACTGCGAGGCCGTATGGGCTGGAGACGTCGACTGTGTCGTGGACGAGCTTGATTCATAGTTCTGAAAACTGAATGACATCAACGGGGAGGGAGAGAAGTGACGGCGAGGCGCTTTAGTAGGAGAGAGAAGTGCGGACGCGGGCGTGAGGGCGATGGGAGCGGCTCTGCAGGAGCAACGAGCCTGGATGTGGCGATGGATGAAGTCGGGCTGGGAGCAGAGAGAGACGCGCGGGCGGCATGAGACGAGGCCGGGAGATGCGATAGCGGGTAGCGGATTGCCGGAGAAAGCAACCCAGAGCCCTAGAACCTGCGTTGAGCGTGAGATGAACCTGTCGGCGTGAGGATGGGCGTTGGCTGCGACTTGGCTGGAAGTTGGAGATATGCAAAAGGTCAAAAGGTCGGGCGGTTTTCGAAAACTCGATGCTTAGTCAGTTGCTTAGTCACCCCTTTACTTCGACCTCACTCTTACTTCTCTTCTACTTCTTTACTATCATTCTTCTCTTTACTATTATATTATTATGTTATATCATATGTATTGCTTCTTATCGTTGCTGTGTAACTCTGTGCTACGGCTCCCGTTCGACAGCGTCTGCCAGCGCAGCTAGATCGCTAAACCGCCATCCAAAGGCGACCTTCCCTGCATACTCGGCCGCATCGCCCTGCCCTCTAGCAATCCAGACACTATGCAGTCCCATCTTCTTCGCCGGCTCGTGGTCGTGGTGCAGGCTCTGCGCGACATGGAGGATGTCCGTCGGCTCGACTCCGAATTCAGACCTGACGTGTGAAACGAGATACTCAAAATTGCGTAGATCGGGCTTGTACGATCCAATATCTTGTGCTGTGTAAATGGCATCGAAGAACGGTTCCCCTTCTCCCAGTCCTTCACGCAGTCCGCCCAGTGGTCCTGCGAGGGTCTTGGAGAACGACTCATGGTCCACGTTCGACAGGGGGACAAGTTTGTAGCCCTTCTTCTTCAGACGGCGCATGGCAGCGACAGTGTCGTCGAACGGCGGCCAGTGACCAATGCTCTTGCTAAAGGCTGTTCCCTCTGTGTCGAGGACATGTTCGTCTGCGGGAGCCGCCCCTAACTCCCTCGCCAGGTTCTCGTAGGTCGACTTGAGGACCAAGTTGTAGGTTAACTGCGGGTTCTTTGGCTGGATAGCTCGCTCATGCTTGTCGTATTCAGCTCCCAGGGCCTTGGGATCGGACTTTAAGGGGTTCGAGTCGTCGAGTCGCTGGATTAATGGCTCGAGGGCTCCATGGATGCCGGCTTTCCAGTCGATCAAAGTGCCGAATATATCAAAGGATAGCAGGCGGAACGAGCTCAGAGGTCGACTGTTGTCCATTTTAACACGTAAATGTATGCTTATACTCTCTGGTAGGATGTCACTCTTATATACCTCGTCTATAACATTCTATGAGTAACAGGTTCGAATACATTCTCTCGGATGTACGGGCGAAAGTACGTAAATGCGGGGATGATGATATCATTAATAATATGCAGCCTGGTTTTAAGCCGCCAGCCACCAGCGTACAATCGTCTGCATGACCGGATACATGGATCAAGGAGATCTCTATACGGATATACATGAATAGGTGAATTTATTAAATCTCAAGTATATGTGCAAAAACTATCTAAACAGAAACATTAGAGTTAATGACCTCCCCAACGGTCTTCCAGGTAGCTCCAGCCGGCACAGAGATGACACGGCGTTCCTTCTTCTCGAGCCCCACAAACTCTGGAGGAAGGACATTATCGAATGAATATCCCTTTTCGTTTCGGAGAGCTGCATCGACGGCTTCAGCGAATTTGGCCGGATGCGCCGTCGATAGAGAAATGTGGAACGCGTCTGGGTATCGGGATATCGACCGCTGCGAAGCCGCAACTCCAATAGCTGAGTGAGGGTCGAGAATGTAACCCCCTGCCTCTCCTCTGGTGCCAGCGCTAGCGGGAGCGGGTGGGAAGCAGGTCGAGTATACGGAACGGATGGTATCGATGGTTTGTTCGTCTGATACCCGCTCGCTCTCAAACTCTTGCTGAGCAGCTTCTAATATCTTCTTGTCGACTCCAAATCCACCCTTGCTAGAGAGCTCTTGCAGCCAGCCCCGGACGGTGTTGCCGGCTATTTTGCGCTTCTCGTCTACATCCCCTTGTCCGTAGGTGTTGAAGGCAAGGAACCAGAGTAGTCGTTCAAAGTTGCTAGATACCAGGATATCCATAGCCGGGCTCCATGTTTCCTTAACGGCAGGTGAATCTTTTGATTCCTGGGTTTGCGCTTGCTTCGTGTACTGGCCGGTTTTCAAGAACCTGTTGAGAATATCATTCTCGTTGGTGGCAATGACAAGTTTCTCTGCAGGAAGGCCCATCTGCTTTGCGAACCAGCCGGCCAAAATGTCACCAAAGTTGCCCGATGGCACAACGAAGCGAACAGGCTTCCCCTTGACGTAAGTGGGAGATCGAATAAGGGAGAAATAGGAGTGGAAGTAGTAGGTGATTTGAGCTAGGATGCGCGCCCAGTTTATCGAGTTCACAGCAGCTAGTTTGTACGTCTTATTGATCTCAGGGTCCGCAAATAGTGCCTTGACCATATCCTGACAGTCATCAAAGGAGCCTAGAGCCGACAATTAGCCAAGTCTGTGGATAGAAATAGCCATTAGACGCCAGTGGAATCATACCTTCGACGCTGATATTGTGAACATTTGGATCCAACACGGTTGTCATTTGGGCTTCTTGGATAGGTGAAACTTTGCCCTTTGGATGTAGAATGAATACGGAAGCGTCCTTCTTTCCGCGTAGTCCATATATAGCAGCTGAACCGGTATCTGGGAAATCGTCAGTAAGCCCCCTTCACCCATAGTCAAGGGACATAAGACCACATACCTCCACTCGTAGCGCCGATGACTACAAGGTGATGACGGTCCTTGCCGGTTTTACCCTAGATATAGCAAATACATATGATTAGCTGAGCTATCTCCTAAACAGATATTCGATGGTCATACCTCATTCCGTCGCACGAGGAAGTATTCAAACAGATTTCCAAGGAATTGCAATGCCACATCTTTAAAAGCAAAGGTTGGTCCACAGAATAACTCTAGAAGATATAGTCGCTTCTGCTCGTCCAATGTGACTAGGGGCGTGATATCCGGAGACCTAGGATCTTGAGTCAGTAACTAAATTTCCATACCAATTGAGAAGAGTATAAACGGCCAAAGCATACCTAAATGTCCCGTAGCTACGAGCAATTATATCCTTGAGGTCATCCGTCGGAACTTCAGAGGGAGAGATGTACAACGACAGGATCTCGAAGGCCAGCTCCTGGAAGCTATAGTTGCGCCATTTGGTCTCCCAGTCGGCGGGCAAAGAAGGGATTTCTTCCGGGATAAACAGGCCGCCGTCAGATGCAAGGCCTTTGAGGACAACCTCTTCGAAGGAGAACTATTCAATTCATCCATGTCAGTTGAATTGGTCGAGAATGTTGCTGTTCAGGCATTTTGGCAGGGGGTGAGTCAACTGGATGCGATATCGGTACATACCCCGTACGAGCCTCCCCTGGAGCTCAGGTATTTCTGCGACGCCGTGCAGGACATGGTGGTGTGTGAAGACCCGTTTTATCTTCTAGTGAAGTGCATACACCACAGATTGATAGAGAACGACGGGCGGTTAAAGAGTAAAAGACCGTGAAGCTCAAAAAAACCGGCCGTTTTAGTGGCGGGGCACAAATTGCGACATGATGCAGAATGCCGAAGTTTGCAGCTTTTGCACTCTTCCATCCTTCATAAATTCTTCTTTCTCCTGCCAGTAATTGATTAATATTCCTATCGATTTTGTATATTCTTTGATTATTCATTCTTATTGAACTATTACCTGGCAATGGACTCTAAATTCGAGGCTGCGCTGAAGAAGATCGATGACGTCCACTCCAAGGACCCCAAACTCGTCGCAGTTACTGGCACCAATAATGTAGAAGAGCAGATACCAGACGAACTCCATTATGCAAACAGAATGACAGAATACCTTCTCCAGCATGATCACAAGCCGTCCGAGCTGCTCCGTCTGGCTGTACGAGCCCAGCATCTGCAGCGATGGGAGATCCCTCGCGCCGACTATCCGATGAACCGGATGGGCTATCTTTCGTGGAGAACGGCCCAGAAGAAGCGTCAGGCGACGCATGCAGAGGATATCTGCTTGAGCTGTGGCTACTCTGCAGAGGACGCGGCGAGGGTGGCGGCACTGGTGAGAAAGGACGATATGAAGCGAGACGCAGAGTGTCAGGTTCTAGAGGACGTTGCGTGTCTGGTATTTTTGGCCGACCAGTTTGATAAGTTTGAACAGGAACACGGCGGAGATAGGGAGAAGGTGGTCAATATTTTAAAGAAGACGTGGGCGAAGATGTCTGAACGGGGCCATGAGCTGGCACTACAGATTACAATGTCTGAGCAGGCAAAGGGGTTAATCGAGGAAGCGCTCGCATCTTGATATGGCTCTTATCTTATTCGTTTTAAAGGAAATTTCAGTTTTAAGCAGTCGTCTTGGATATCGTTAGTCGTTCTCATGTCAGGCTTCCTTCACTCTGGCCCGCTCCCGGAAGGATTGATAGCTCGAACAAGAGCAATTGATGCACCGGCAGCCAGGCCTCCAACGACGACCATCTGAAGTCCTCCCTTGATCCCGGCCACAATGTTGTCCTTACCTGCCCAACCACGAACGACACAGGTCTTGACATACCCAAATACCAATAACGTAACGCCCATCATGCCAATACTATAATACAAAGCAACCAAGACGTGGTCAACGAGAAAATAAGGAATGAGAGGGATGAACCCCCCAATGAAATAGCCGAGTGCAAGGGTGACGGCAGATATCCATGCCTGGTTGCAATTGGGCTTCGCCTCCTTGTGGTGAAAAGTGACGAGGAAGTCAAGGAGCTTTTGAGGAGAGTCGTGCAGGATGTTGCTCATACGGGTCACTGGTTCGTCGGGCAGGTTGAAGGGGGCGAAGACTTCACGGATGATGTTCACGGTTTCTGTTGGAGAGGCCCTGACTAGATGTTTCGTCTCGCGAACCGTAGCTTCGTATGCTTCGCTGAATTGAAGACGTGTTACTTGTCATGCCGAAGTGAATATAAAGGGGGCTGACTTACACTTCACTCCGGGCACCGACGTATCCGCCCAGGCCCATGGATATAGCACCAGCTACGAGCTCAGCTAGGCCACCCACTACCACGACCCTGGTGTTTCCAAGGGCAGATAGACCTGCGCTGAGAGCAAAGGGGACGGTCAGCCCGTCTGACAGGCCTAGGATCGCATCAGATACGATTTTCGGGTTGACTCTCGTCCGGGTCGAGATGGCACTGTCCGAAGTCCCTCTGCTCTCAGATGGTGAGGGTGGGAAGGTCCTGTATGGCGAGAAAGTCTGGCCCTCGGCGTCTATCTGGGAGTTTCCATCGTTGAAGTTGCCTCCACCGAGTAATGGCCGGTCTATACAGCTAGTCAGCCTTATCTCCTTTACATTATCCACTCAATCATAAAGGGGAAAGGTGAAAGGGGAAAGAAGTGAATGGGAAAAGAAGTGACAGGGAATTGAGGGCTCACCACTCATTCTGAGCTGAGTTCTGATATCTTGGGGTATCTAGACTAGATATGTGAATATGCTTGCACAGAGATGTGTCTACCACACAATCAAACAGATTTTGACAGTCTCTGGCAGTCTAACGGTCTGGCAATCTGGCAATCTGGCAGTCTCTAGAAGTCTCGGCTTGTGAAGTGCAGTGTCTGATAGAAGCTACTGTGAAGGCTTCAGATAATTGTATAGGCAAGAAGCAGCCAGGAAGCAGAACAGGCGCCGTCAGGTCATCTCTATGTTCAAAAGTCCTCCGGGCATGCACCATGAGAGCGTCATCTCCCATTTAAACATAGATTGTACACACACTAGCATGCTGTCTCCCTGCTTAAAGCCATCCTGCGCGTCCATTTCCATGATACTATGCTCTATCAGGATGACGGGATAGGGATATACAAATCATCCAGCCAATCAGGCCGTCGATGAATGTAAGCAAGAAGTAGCTCTCTACAAGCATCTACGTATCAACCGTCCAGCAGCCAGTCGGATCAACGCTGATTACTATCAAGCTTTGTACACTCGCTGTTTCATGTTCTTGATACCCCGCCACTGTCAAGGGTAGACCATGTAGAGGATACACTTTCGCTACGCAAGTCCATGGTATACAGCGGCTGATGGGAGATGGGTTTAACGGAGATATCGTACAGCGCCGGCGAGGTAGATGTTATGTTACCAGGCAGCCGTCTTCAAGTGTTCATATATACATAAATTGTGGGAATCATGTCTCTTGGTGGCCATCCTCTGCGGTTCAAATGATTGTCGAGATCAAGCGCCCCCTTCTCGCTTCGCGTACTCCTCCTCCATGCGTTCCTCGTATAGTCGATCGACCTCTGCCTGGGTCATAAGGCCCGGGCCTAGGACTGTTGGTGTCTGAGAAGTGTTTCGAGACTCGGAGGTTGTAGTTGTAGTGATGGTAGAGGGAGACGACAGCGGATCGTTGACGTTGGATTTGCCATGAGGGCCTGATGTAGAGTGATCCTTCTTCGCTGAGCCCTTGTCTTGACCGAGTGGGACGGGCATCTTGTTCTTCGTTATCTTCTTCTCTGTTCTGTTCTGTTCTGTTCTTATTCGTGGCGCTCCTGGGAGTATCTGTTAAGCTGTTTAACTGTGCGTGGTGGTGGAATATATATGTAGAAGACAGGGCTGAGTAGGTGGCGATGGTCATCGCCACGTCTATGATGCAACATAAACTCGCTAGATCTAGCAGGGTCCCTGATATCGACATGGATACGCATAACTTCTTCGATGTCTATCAACTCATCTATACTAAGGGTCACTCTTCTTCAACCTCCTGCGTAAAGCAGATATGATCGATGAAAAGTTTTATATGCCAAAGAATGTGCCTCTCAAAGACCCGAAGGCCGATGAACAAGACGAGTCCACCGCGAAGTGCAATGCAGGGACCCTTCTGTGGAGAGTCGCCTCTATGATCGCGATCCCCGAAACAAGGTAAGTATGAAGAAAGAAAGAGAAAGAAAAGTAGAAAAGGCGAAGGAGGAAGATGTTTTTATACAGCAAAGGAAGACGCTAACATAAGCGAATCCTGCTCTAAGCACTTTCATTGGATACTTAAATTAATAAGCAATATGGAATCTACCTAGGTAGTATAAGGATAGGATAGGATAAGGAGGATAGGTAAACATGATATCATTAGTTATGGCATTTTAGCTAGGCCCGAGAGACATAAGTAGATAGAAAGAAAACCAAGTCAGGATGTAAATTCGAGGTAGATGGCGAGTTTAAGTCCTAATCAATAGCCAGATCTTGAACAGAAATGTCTGCTTCTTTATCGTCTGCAAGTCCCTGTTTCTGCTCGTTGTCAGCCTCCTCCTTGCCATTGCCAACACTCTTTTTACCTCGGTTGCGCCCCGTGCCAGCAGAGACAGGGGCCATGCGAATCCACCATGAAACCGCCTCCGCTCGCTCGCTGCAGAAGGGAAAGCCCTTGGCGTCTTCCTGTGCCCATCTCTTGAACACCGCGTTGGTAATATGGTTAGTGTGTACTGGTTTCTCGTCAAGGAATTCCTTCTGGCCGGTCTCCAGAGCTAGTTCACGGCCGGCTGCCTCAGCTGCCGCCGCAATTGACTCGGGTGATCCCTTCTTGTATGCGGTTGGATGGCCCGGGAGCGGTGCGGGAGCGCAGAGTATCTCCCATGGTTGCTTGAGTTTGAGCCAGTTGTCCGTGCGGTGCAGGATTTCCATCCAGTCGGAGCGGGAAGGGGAACGGGGGGCGAGGAAGATTGGATATCCGTCACAGATGCGTGCTACTCGGGCTACCATGTGAGCGTGGCGGAGGAACTCCTTTTCTGGCGTCTGGAGGATGGAGTGGCATATCAGAACAGAATGGAGGGCGTCGGTGAGCAGAGGGTGATAGGTCACGGCTTCGTGGCAGACAGTTGGAGTCCTGGGTCGTTGCCCTTTGAGAGTCAACGCTTCGGACTCCTCAGGGTATGGAGGGAGATCCGCAGGAGGCTGTGAAGAGAACAGAGCCGATACTTGGTGGACCTTGTACACCGTCGTCACGGTGCCATCAGCCATGGTCTCAGGCGATGGACCCGGTGTATAGGGAATGAGCGACAAGAAGGCTAGATAGTCCCGAAGAGCCCGTCTAGCGTTTGTCTTGACGATCTTGCGTGCCTCCAGCCAGCGCCGGTGAGCTTGCTTCTCTATTGGACCCTCGCCATTTTCAATCACTTCCTTGGGGCCGTCGCCATTAGTCGAGTCTCGAACCTCCTTGGACTTTTCCCACGCGCTCAATGCTTCATGGATATGCTGGGTTGCAATGCTCAGGTACACCCCTGCTCTGTGGAAAAGTAGCTGAGACTCCAGGCCGCGTGGCTGGTCTTTCTCCTCTATTTTCGGATTATATCGTGACGGGGTAGATTTTCGTTTGGTGCTCTCGCTCGCGAGCTCTACCTCTTTTTTGCCATCGTCATGCTGCCTAGCACAGGCACGACAAGCCGCAAGTCCATCCGTAAGATCCCTCGCTGCACCAACGAGGTCGTCCTTTAGCATCTTAGCCACTGCCCTGGTCCGGTAAACAGCCCCATCCAGCTGTCGTATGGCAATTATATCATCTAATGGCTGTAGACTCGTGCACTGCACCAAGGAACGGGAAGGGATCTTCTCGTGAAAAAAGTGTACATATTTCGCATCGCAGTCATGCTCGTTTCGCTGTAGAACCAGCTTCGCCACTTGCTCCAGCGCAGAGGCAGACTGCATCGTTGCCACGCTTGCAGCAATCTCATCCAACGCATAGGCCTTGGATAGTTTCTGCGATGCGTGTTCTCGCATGCGATGCCGTCGTTCTCTGCTCAGCTTCGTTGTCCCATCGCCTCTGCTCCCCCTCATCGAGCTCCCCATAGATCCGCCCCCGCTCCCCATCAGACCATAGCTCGAGTTGAAAGAATTGCTTCCGGGGGGAGAGGTGGTTCCATTGACTGCGCGAACGGCGAGATCAGTGGCTTCTTCGATCAGTTGACGGATCTTGATGAGGTCGAAGAACACGGCCGGGTCGATTGGCTGTGGCTGCGGCGAGGCATAGTTGCTGTTTGCTAGACTCTCGAGTATCTCAGGAGGCAGCTGGAGCCAGGGACCATGGAAGGACGAGATATACCGCCAGTGCCTATACGGTTGTAGAACATGAGTATCTATCCAAACGATTGACAGGGGTAGCAAAAATAAATTTCTTCAATAGCTTCGCCCGCAGCTACTTTTCCCCACACCGGATGGCCATTGAAGATATAGAAAAAGGGACATGACGAGGAGGACGGGCAGGCTACTCACTTATTGCGCGAAATGATGAGGGCAGAAGTCGAGGGCTCTGCAGGCGTAGTTTTGACAGCTTTCGGATACGCTGAAGATCCTTGTGGCTTTTGCTCCTGGTGGCTCGAAGTTGCGGGAACATTGGCAGCACTCTCGCCTTTGCTCTCTACAGTCTTCTTCCTTCTGGTCATCACGACGCTGTGCAGGACAAAGGCGAGCGGCCGTCCGTCTTTGATGGCCCAGCTCCTGTTTCTGGGGGGGTTAGATCCTGCGACGTTCAACAGGGCTGGTGGAGGAAGAGAGCGAGAGAAGTTAAATGTTCATCCAAAGGCTGGTTCAGATATTAATAATTAATAAGGTTGCTGTTCTTGTGTACCAGGGGGAAACCAGCGAGCAGATCTCGCGGTCTTCCTCTGCTTTTACCTGCTATTTCAGCCTGTGAGATTATTTACATTGGACGTATATCTGGCCCCTTGACTGGAACAAAGAAAAGAGCTGCGAAAAAGTGAGGATGAGCAAAGATGCAAAGTGACGCCCAAAGCTACTCTAAATAAGCTTAAATGATAGCTAAAGAGAACTATTGGACATAGCGTTTTAAGCTACTACCTTACTCCGTGTGTTTTGATGGCAACACAGTCTAGGTTAGTATCGAGGAAAGAGATTAAATTATTACTATGTGCTGAATGGGTATCCATGATATTATGAACCGACCATAACTCCCAAGTTATGCTCTCAAAGGTTTGCGAAACAATTGCTCCAGCCTCTCATCTTCAAGTAGCAGTCTATTCGGCACTCAGCGCAAGACAAGCATCAACTGCAAGGCCAACCCTATACAAGCAGAACAGGAAAATGGTTAGCCGTTGTCCTACAGATACAGCGAGACGGGTAGATGGTAGAACTAACCTTCCTTCCTTCATGCTAACGACGTCGTCGATTATATCTCGATCCAAGTTGGGAAACATGCCTGAAAGTGTCCTTGAAGGTGAATGTTAGATCATATCGTATCAGGTCGAGTGATTAGCATAGACTTACTCAACCACGTCGTTATGCTCGGCTCGTTGAATCCGACGTGCCTCTGCCGACTCGGCGCTTGCCTGACGAGCGGCAGCCTCCTGTGCATCAAAGCGGGTAGCAGGCTGAGGCGAAGTTCCATCACGTCCTCGCGACCGCTCCTGGCCCCTCCAAGAGTCACTATCCGAGCGTTGAGCTGGATACGCTACATTCTCTGATGCTGATGAATTGTGTTGCGAATTGAATGGCGATCGTTCTCGTTGGTACTCTGTATCATCAGAGAATATTCGCCCAATGGTGGTTAAGGGTTTTTGAATCGTTCGAAGTAATCCCGCAACAGGAGTATTATCATCAGTCACGGGCGAATGAGACGGGGAAGATTCCTTATGTCTAGAGTTTGAGCCCGTTTCAACCGAGACTCTCGGTGTTGGTTCTCTCGATTTGCTATTAGAAGGCTTTTCCGGTACGGATGGCGGGTCTTCGGGTTCTGGGTTCCGCTCAGCTATGGCGGAGACGGCTGCCTCTACGTTTCGCTCGAATTCTTCATCGCTAACAGTTAATGAGGTCCTATCCAGGGTTTCTATGAACTGGATAGCGCCAGACTATCAACTAGTTAGTGAAAGGTAGCCAGGATCTTAAGTCACTGGTGAACACATACGAGAGAAGATAAGTAGTATCCTGCCTCCCCACTTAGCTTGTCTTGGTTGCGGAATCGGAGAATATATTGCACATTGGAAACCAAGTGTTCTGGGTTTGCTTTTAGGACCACATAAATTAATAGGGGTATGAACGAATCCGCCGAAGTATCACTACTTTTGGCATTGCGCAATAAGCCTATTGTTGTTAGTGTACGTGTATGAATAGGCATGTAGAGATAGTCATACCAAATATCACTTTGCAGCAATTCAGAATGCAAATAACTTTATCTCGCGGCGCACGGTATCCTTTTATCTTTAAGAGTTCTGGAGAAGATTAGAATGTGTCCTCCAGGAGCGATTAAGGGATGTTCCATACCTTGTTGGGCCAAAAGCAGGAAACGCCGTCCGTTAGGACCAACAGGAGGGATATCAAGATGCTCCTCTCGGACCCAGCTGTAAATCCGAACTTTCTGGGCCAGAATCTCATCACGCTCAACGTCTTCTTGATGCTGCCCACGTCTACCAGGATTATGCATCCTCTCTATCTCCTTCCTCCTCCCTCGGCTTCTACTTCGCGAAGGGGTTGGGGGAGGAATAGTTGGCGAGAACGTTTGGGTATAGAGCCTGTTCATAACCAATTTCTCCATTCCCTCTTTGGCGTTATCGAACTCAACGTCAGAAACACCTTTCCATACATCACATTGGGCCATTTTATTAGTTATAAAGGCCAAAAAGTCGCTGATTATCTTTACTTGTTCATGGACCATCCACTGGCGTTTGCCAAATTCTGTTAAGAATGAGCGTAGGAATTTGGCTACCGGATCGGCAGTTCGGTGTCGTAGCTGTTCTAGAAAGCGGTGGAAGTCAAATGGCTGTTCTGCCTCCGGTTCTGGGGGTGGTGGGACGGCCGAGTTTGGAGTTGAAGGAGCGTGATGGCTATCAGTCTTCTCAACGGTAGCTGGCTTCCCTGGGTTGGCACTAGGGGGTGATTTTGGCGGTACGGCGGGCGGAGACAAGGAATGGCGGTTGCTGCTGCTGGTACTGGGCAAGACGGAAGCTGCTTGGACATCAGCAGGTTCCTCCTCTGCTTTGGCGGGCTGTTCAAGGCTAGACTTCCGAGGCGGGAAATGTCCCTGGCCAGTCCGAAATTGTTCAGCTAGTTCGAGCCTTGGAGACATGATCTCTTCCTGGCGAAGACTGCTGATTTCGTCTGAAAATTGGCCCATGATTGTTTGTATCTCTGACTGGGAGTCTTCGCTTTTCCTCTCCTCGCTTTCGGCTTTCGCCTTGGTACTGCTGCTTCCGCTGAGAAGGTCATCCTGTGGTACTTCCGGTAGGTCTTTGTCGGTGGGTGATCGTGGAGCCTGCGGTGTCTTAGGAGTAGGATCTAGGTATGGCTCGTCTTTCTTGGGAGGGAGAGGGGGCTGGTCTCTTTGCGTGTCGACTTGGAGCAATTGGCCAGGGTTTCCACGCTTGGATTGAAGGGTGAGCTGTTTCGGTGGCTCTGATGAAGTCGGTTTGTCCTTTTCCTCCATTGACGAGGGTGGTTCACCTCCATTAGAAGCTTCTGCCGTAACATCCTCGCCCTTGGAAGAGTCCATGTTGTCTACAATGCTATTGTCCCCTGTGGCATCCGGCGTGCTCTGGTCATCCTTAGAGGTAGCTTCACCGCTTGGTTTCACGGAAGCTGGGTCATTTCGAGGTTCCTTGGTTTCGATAAGGTTCGTAGACGTCTCCCCAACGTCGCCTGACGGGGAGACCTGGATGTCTGGAGGAGACATAAGCTCAACATGAGCTAGCTGGTGGTGAAACTCTGAGTATATAGGACGGAGACGATGTATCGGGCCTGGTAGAATCAGCTGTAGACCATATTGATCGGGCAAAAGGCGTGTCAGAGGGTCGATTTAGGCCAGCGGAGCAGTTAAACCACAAACACTGCGTACTCTAGAGCAGCAAACGCCCTTGGTCTCCTATATATGAGTGTCAAACGCCGTATAATTAACAGTGAACCCTTGGGTGTCCGCCCAAAAAAGACACCGGATCATCGTTTCGCCAGGCTAGTCCATAGAGGGGCATTTTTATAGGACTTTTTGGCCTGCTTACCTAGCTTCATCACGAACACATCGAACACATCGAACACAACGCTCGCTGGCCATGAGAAACAGGCATGTGTGGCATCTTCTTCTCGCTGAGCACCGAGGAGCACTGCTACCCGGGCCAATTGACCGAGCAGCTTATCCGAAACAGAGGCTCAGACAGTGTTCAGACGCGCTGTGTCACTGTCGCAGATGATGAGACCGTCTACCTGACATTCACGTCCTCCGTGCTAGCGCTGCGAGGAGACTCTACACAGGCGCAGCCACTGGTAGACGAAGAGAGCAAGTCTGTCTTGTGCTGGAACGGAGAGGTGTGGAAGTTTGCAGACCGGCCGCTGGAAGGAAACGATACGTACGCAGTGTTTCAGTCGTTTCTGGACGCGGTGAAGCCGTGCAATGGCGAAAGCACAGAAGATACGCTGAAGAAGCTCTGTGTTGCAATTAACAATATCTCAGGCCCGTTTTCGTTTGTTTTTTACGATAATTATGCGTGCAGGTTGTTCTACGGAAGAGACTATTTGGGTCGACGCTCGTTGCTTCAGGGATGGAATAGTGATGGACACTTTAGACTATCCAGTGTCCGAGATGAACATGCGTCAGACTACTTTGAAGAAGTAGATACTACGGGGATACATGTCATTGATCTCGCGGATCTCGCTGAGCAGAATGCAGCAACCAGAGCTGAAGCACCTAAGTGTCCTGTCAAGATCACTATCATCCCATGGTCCCCTGATCCGTCGTCTTCGAGTCTTGTGAGAATACTAATCAACCGACCCCCCTTTTTTGATACAGATGCAGTGTACAAATTCACAGCTAACGCAACTAGAAACGGCCTGTCCCTGCTATGAACACTTTTATTCCCGAGAGCGATTCACCGCCCCAGTTATCCATCGAGTCACCGTGTATCAGTACACTACAAGAGAAACTGCGGGAGTCGCTTGAACTACGGCTTACGACAATACCGGGGATACTCACTTCTCCGGACCCAAAGGTCGCCGTCCTCTTTTCCGGCGGGCTCGACTGTACTCTACTCGCAAGATTGGCGCACGATATACTACCCGATGCTGCGCCTATAGACCTTCTCAACGTAGCCTTTGAGAATCCCCGAGTTGTAGCGGCAGCCACAAAGAATATGACGGCCGGCGCTTCGATATCAGTTTATGACGAATGTCCCGATCGGAAGACTGGAATATCTTCATATCACGAGTTGAAACGTGTCTGCCCGAGCCGGAAATGGCGGTTCATCCGCATCAACATTCCATATACCGAGACCATCGAGCACCGCTCGCATGTCAAACACTTGATGTCCCCGCATAACACGGAGATGGACCTTTCCATCGCCTGTGCTCTCTACTTCGCCGCGAGAGGCAAGGGAACCTACCATCCCGATGCAGACAACGATGGAAATGAGACTCCATATACCACGCCCGCTCGCGCCCTACTGTCGGGTCTAGGCGCTGATGAGGTCTTCGCAGGCTACAGCCGCCACTCCATTGCATTCTCACGACAGGGATTCCGTGGCCTAATCGACGAGGTACAGCTTGACGTTGGCCGGTTAGGTAAACGCAACCTAGGCCGTGACGACCGTGTTATCTCGCACTGGGGCAAGGAAGCGCGATATCCGTATTTAGATGAGGCATTTTTAACCTGGACGCTATGTCGGCCTATGTGGGAGAAGTGTGGGTTTGGTTGTGTGAAGGCAGAGGGTGAGGTTGAGGTTGATGTAGAGGACGGAAAGAAAGCGCTGCGTCTCATGGCGTGGAAGCTGGGTATGCGAGATGTGGCTAGGGAGAAGAAGAGAGCTATACAGTTTGGGTCCCGCACGGCGAAGATGGAATGCGGGAGGGTTAGAGGGACGCATGTCCTTGAATAACCAGCCCATCACCTACATCACCTTACACCAATTGATGTGCAGCGATGATGACACAACAGATACTTCCGACTCCCCCCCGTCCCTATCTAATTATCCCGTCATGATTCACGCATCTTTTTCTCCATGAAGGCCTTCTTTAAAAAACACTCCATCCATCCCTGCAGCTGCACAGCTACTCTCCCCTTCTCAGGTCAGGCCCCCCTTTCACGAACCAAGCCTATCTACCGTCCACCACGGTGTTCATGACACTCCCTATCTTGGTAGCGTGAGGGCGTGGACTCGGTGGTGGTAGTTGTGGTGGGTGAGAGGGGGAGAGGGTGCAGCGGCTTCGGTGGTTGGATGTGTTTGGAGGCTTCCGATGGTCAGGGGGAAGGGTTGCGTTGGGTTATGCGGAAGGCGAAGGGAGGGAGATGAGGAGATTAAGGCAAGTCTGAGCTGCATACATATACATAGTCTATAGATAGCTTTTGGCCTATCATGTACACTACTTGGAAGTAAATTATTTAATGTAGTCAGATAAGGAGAGACAGAAGTTTGAATTTAGGATCCTATCCTAGGTATCTATCAGTGTGCATGTATGTATAGTCTAGACCACTTCAAGCCATGCCCTTATCTCAAAAGACAGGCGAGGGTCATCAAACGCAACAACTGAAAACATCGAGGCAGGAGATGGACAACAGGTTAAAGATATAGAAGAAACAAGAAGAAGCAGGGTATTAGGGCTGGTGTCCATCAAGAAAAGAAAAAGAAGCAAAAGGGAGTAATGGAAAAGGCCACGAGTCAATCCCAACACGACACATACCAACAAGGTGAAGGTAGGAGTGAATAGAGAAAAAGAGGAGACATCAGACGGCAAGGAAAAGAGTAAGTTGAGAAAGAGAGAACACAAAAGCAGTAAGTAGTGATTATCGCAGCGCGGCGCAGTGCAGAAAAGCGAGAAGGGACACTGGGGTAAAGGTAATAAAACATGGACTGGAACTTTTCTACAACGCCGGCTGGGCGAGGCAAACGGGGGTGGGCTACCCGACGAGTCTCGGGTTCCGTGTAAGACCTCGTTGGGACTCGCCGGGTAACCGGACATCATCATAACATAACAAACCACCAACTGTGCAAGGTATGGTTACCCGATGAGCCTCGACATCAGTTCGGAGGCCCACGAGGGTAACCGTGAAGAGGAAATAGCAATATCAAGCAAACAATACGCTTCCCAAGCGATCAGCTAGCACCAGCAACACCCTTCCAGTGCTCGGTTTCCGCCTTGGCTCGCTCCAACTCGCTCTCCAACTCTGCAATTCGGCGTTCAAGCGACTCTTGCATCTCTACTTTTCGTGCTCTGGACTTTCTGGCTGCCTCAGTATTTCTGGCCCTCTTGACTGCAACGGGATCAGTTGGATCGACAGTGATTGGTGGCAGGGCGGCTTTCTCGCGAACTCGCTTGGAGACTCCAGACACAGATGAGTGACGGGACGAAACCGGACGAGCGTTGAGACGAGGTGATTCTTTTGGAAAGTTTTCGGCACGGGTGGCAGGCGAAGCAAAGACTTGTTGTTTGGGCAGAGGTGTGGGTTGAGTTGCGACAAAGGCTGGAGTTTCGACGACTTCTTCCGGGAGATGCATTGCGTCACCAGGGAAGAGTGAAGTCCATCCCTCGTGGCCTGGCAGGTTATCGTCCAAGTTCTCGAAGAGAGGGGATGTATCATGGCTGAAGGTTCCAGGAGACTCGAAGGAGGGCGTGCTTAGGTCGGTGAAGGAGGTGGAAGGTGGGCAGGAGGCATCCAACATCAGTTCCTGGGGAGAAACTGTCTTTGGCGCCTCCCTGAGGTTGGGAGTGTAGGATTGCATTTCCATGTTGATGATTTCTTCGTTGGTCATATCAAAGGAGGTGAAGTCAAGGAGGTCACCAACATCTGGAAGGCGGTTAGCAGTGTTCATACGACGAGAAGCAGCAGTGATAGACATACCCCCCGACATATTTGGGGTCGACATAACGCGAGGACGCTGCTGCGGACGAGTCTGAGACGGATACTGCTGATTCGAGAACAACGGCACTGGTGGGCGAGGAGAATGTGCAATAGAACGAACACGAGAATGTGCGATAGGCGAATAAGTGGCTGCCTGATTGTTGCTGTTCACAAGACGTCTAGGCAAGGCAGCAGTCGCGGCGCGCGATCTATGGGTAGTCAAAGTCGAGTTCAAGTAGGCTTCTCTCGCAGGCCAACTCTTGGGCTGTGCTGTCTGGGGAGGCTGCGGATCTGTCGGAAAGAGCAGGAAGTCTGGCGAGAGGATATTGCCGCTGTCGTTGTAGCTTGACTGGTGATTGTTTGAAGCCGGAGGCTGAGAGGGCTGGGGTTGGGTAGGCCATGATGGGCGTTGGTTATCCGTGGTGAACGACGTGGAGTCGAACTGGGGAATGGTGAAGGTTGTTGAGAACGCGGCGTTTGCACGAGACAAATCGGGAGATGCGTTCAGAGGTCCGTTAGGAGGCTCTGAAGGGGCGGTTGAGGAAGCGAAAAGGGTATAGGCGTGGGAATCCAACTTGGATGTCTCTTGAGAAGAGAGACCGGGCGAGCTTGAGCCAGCGTCTAGAAGGCCATCTTGCAGGTCTGAGAGAAGATCGAGTTCAGTGTAGGCGCGTATGGTTACGTCTGGGGGCTTGTTCAGTGATATCTGTACTTGATATCGCGTGTTTTGTGTCTCTTGTGTGTATGTGTATGGGGATGTGTGGAAGTGAAGATGGAGGAAGAGAGAAGAAGCGAGGTTGCGATATATAAAAAAAGACGAAAAGGGCGGGCGGGCGCGGCAGTAAAGGCCACCGCCTTCCCTATCGAGCGACCCGACTCCTCGCTAGTCCTAAAGCGGCATATCGTGGGTCTATACGTGTGAGTCACCGCCTTCCGGTCCCGTGATTGGTCAATGGCAGAAAACCCGCTTATCTTTAGTCAGCAAGAGAGGTCAAAGCAGCGCGACGAGGAAGAGTCGGAGAGACACGAGAGAAGATGGAGAGGAAGGGGAGGACGCGGGAGACGTGGATGACCAGATATCAGCGAGAGAGAAGGGCGAGGTGACGAGAAAAAGGCAGGAAGAAGGTGAGACCTATGGCGTGCGCGAGGAACCCGCAGAGAACGAGATGCGGCTCAGCGTCGGTTCAGCCTGGGAACACGAGCCAGGCAGCATCCCTCGCCGCAGCGCTCATACAGTACACCAGACTCGTGTCTATAATCCAGTCCATCTACAATACCTTTACTACTATGTCTATATCTACATCTATATCTATATCTATGTCAATGTCTATATCTATATGTCTGTCTATGTATATACTCCGAGGTCGGATGAAGTCATGTGCCGCGTTCCCGACAGGAACCTATGCCAAGCCATGCCAAGCCCATTCTAGGCTCCACCCTTAAAATAGTTCGCTTATATAAGATATATAACATAAGCCCTTACCTAATCAACGGGACCTGATGCTCCGTGGGGGGAACCCTGATAAGATGAGATAAGATGAGATACAAAGCAAAGGGAAAGCATCGAAAAGGTCTCGGATGGAGGCCGCAACCCCTCACGCTCTTTACATATATCCTCTACCTCAGGCTATATCAAGCCTATCTCTGAACATACACTGTCAGCGCCTGGCATGATACCCGTCGTGCGTCTCCAGCTACTAGATAGGTAGACACGCGACCATGAACGTCCCCTCGCCCTTGCGGCGGGCCCTGGTCAGCTACGGGCACCACCATGTCCGCCTCTTCTCCTGCTCAGCCAGGTACTATGAACAGCAGCAGCAGCAGCAGCAGGGCAGCCAGATCAAGACGACCCCGTACTCCTCCCTCACCGTCGGTGTGCCGCTCGAGTCATACCCGTCAGAACGCCGGGTCTCCCTCTCGCCCGCCAATGCCGCGTTGCTGCTGAAGAAAGGGTTCGGGCGTGTGCTAGTTGAGCGTGGAGCTGGTGCGGAGTCCCAGTTCACGGATAAGGCGTATACGGATGCCGGAGCGAGCCTGGTTGACCGTCGTGATGCGTGGGCGAGTGATATCGTGCTCAAAGTCAGGGCTCCCAGCGTCAATGGCAACGGCGGTGAGGTTGGCTTGCTGAAGGATGGAGCAACGGCGATATCCTTCCTCTATCCGGCCTTGAATAAGGAGGTGGTCGATGCACTGGCTAAGAAGGGGGTTACTTCCTTTGCCATGGATATGGTGCCTCGCATCTCTAGGGCCCAGGTCTTCGATGCTCTCAGGTAGGCTCTTGTACTCGATGCTGTATGTATACGCTAACTATCGCAGTTCAATGGCGAATATTGCTGGATACAAGGCTATACTGGAGGCATCAAACCATTTTGGAAGGTTTCTGCCTGGTCAGGTTACGGCTGCTGGGTGAGTACGCTTCATATCAGAGAGTGACAGAGACTGTATGAATGCTAACATGGAACAGCAAGGTCTGTCTTCGTATATTCTCCCATCTCAACCCTAGTTAATACCATAATAGATTCCACCCGGCAAAGTACTCGTTATCGGAGCTGGCGTTGCTGGTCTCAGCGCAATCTCAGCAGTAAGCTACCCAGTGTCGATCTAAGTATGTATATACTCACAAGATAGGCACGTCGTATGGGCGCCATAGTACGCGGATTCGACACCCGTCCCGCCGTCCGCGAACAAGTCCAATCTCTCGGCGCTGAATTCGTCGAGGTCGACTTCCACGAAGACGGTTCTGGAGCAGGTGGCTACGCAAAGGAGATGTCCAAGGAATTCATCGAAGCCGAGATGAAGCTGTTTCTCCAGCAGAGTCGCGAGGTCGACATCATAGTCACCACCGCCCTGATTCCTGGAAAACCTGCCCCAAAGCTGATTACGGAAGAGATGGTGATGGCCATGAGACCCGGTTCTGTCGTCGTAGATCTAGCGGCAGAGGCAGGAGGCAACTGCACCTTGACTAAACCCGGTGAACTTGTCGTGAGCCCCAATGGCGTTACTATCATAGGCTATACGGATCTGCCATCACGTCTACCCACGCAGTCGTCAACATTGTACTCGAATAATATCACCAAGTTCCTGCTTTCCATGGCACCGGTGGAAAAACAGTATGGTATCGACCTAGAAGATGAAGTAGTTCGTGGATCCATCGTCACCCATGCGGGTGTCATCTTACCGCCTGCACCAAGACCTGCTCCGCCTCCACAACCGGCCACGACCAAGACAGACGACGCTGCTGTCTCTGCTGAAACTGCAAAACTAGAGCTCACGCCCTTCCAGAAGGTGTCGAGAGAGGTCGCTACAGTTACCGGCGGGATGGGCACAGCGCTCATCCTAGGTAAATTCACCGGTCCCTTGTTTATGAGTAACGTCTTCACTGCCGGGTTGGCTGGGTTGATTGGATATCGAGTTGTATGGGGTGTCACTCCGGCCTTACACTCTCCGCTGATGAGTGTCACCAACGCCATTTCAGGTACGTACAACTCCTTCTCCTACTCTTATATAGATGGTTGGCTCATAGTGTTGTATAGGAATGGTTGGAATTGGTGGCCTATTCGTTATGGGCGGTGGATATTTCCCCGAAACTATACCCCAAGCCCTTGGAGCGTTGTCGGTCCTACTCGCTTTCGTCAATGTATCTGGTGGCTTCGTCATCACCAAACGCATGCTAGACATGTTCAAGCGTATGTCCATTCTATTCTTTCCTTATCAGTTTATATACCCCATACTAATGGCGTACAGGCCCTACCGATCCACCAGAATATCCATGGCTATACGCTGTTCCTGGTCTTCTGTTTGGAGGTGGATATATCGCGGCTGTCAGCACTGGAATGGCCGGTCTCATCCAAGCCGGGTATCTTGTCAGCAGCATTCTTTGCATCAGTACGTCCAATATTCCCTAATCACGATGCACCTGGCTTCCGCTAACTAGATAGGTTCTCTCTCCGGCCTTGCATCCCAAGCTACTGCACGCGCAGGCAATTCACTTGGTATACTAGGTGTGTCAACAGGTATACTGGCCTCGCTGGTTGCTGTTGGCTTCCCCCCTGAAGTACTTGCCCAGTTTGTCGGACTGGCTGGAATTGGAGGTTTGGCAGGTTAGTTCATCCCCTACTTAACCCTGAGTCTCAGGGGCCCTGTTAACGATGACACCATGTAGGTGCCATGATTGGTCGTCGCATTACTCCAACCGAGCTGCCGCAGATGGTAGCAGCACTGCATTCCGTCGTTGGTTTAGCTGCAGTCCTCACTAGCATCGGAAGCGTGCTCGCTGATATTGACGCCGTTACAACTCTACACCTCGTCACCGCTTATTCAGGCGTGGTCATAGGTAAAGCATCCTTTCTTCACCTTGTCTTGGTCACCAGATCTAGGAATATCTAACCGATCAATTGAATAGGTGGCATCACATTCACTGGCTCCATTGTAGCATTCCTGAAACTATCAGGCAAAATGTCCTCTAAACCACTAGCTTTCAGGGGTCGACATGTTCTAAACTCTTCCCTACTGGGAACCAACATGGCGCTTATGGGAGGGTTCATAACGATGGCCCCCGGCGCTCCATTGGTGGCTGCTGTTTGTTTATCGGCTAGTACCATTCTCAGTTTCGTCAAGGGGTTTACCACCACCGCCGCCATTGGAGGTGCTGATATGCGTATGTCCTTCTTTCCTCGTCTCTACCGGGGAAACCACGCTAACATATAATATAGCTGTCGTGATAACGGTTCTAAACGCGTATTCTGGCTTCGCTCTCGTGGCGGAAGGATTCATGCTTAATAACCCGCTCCTTACCACGGTTGGATCACTGATTGGTATCAGCGGTTCTATCCTTTCGTATATCATGGTTTGTTCCGCTGTGCTCACGTATTCCAAAGCTATATAATAATCTGACTTACTTATCTAGTGTGTTGCGATGAACCGATCCCTAACCAACGTGTTATTCGGTGGGATATCATCCCCCAACCAAGCCCAATCAGACCACCAGATTGAAGGAAAGATTACGAAGACCTCCATTGAAGAGACGGCAGACACCCTCGCGAATGCAGAAAGCGTCATTATCGTATGTTGACCCTGACCGATGGCATCGTTAGCCAAGTTAAAGAATAGCTCGAACTAATGTTAACTTTTAATAGGTCGTTGGATATGGTATGGCTGTGGCGAAAGCTCAATATGCCATTTCAGAAATCACACGCATGCTGCGCGCTAAGGGTGTCAAGGTGCGATTCGCCATTCATCCTGTTGCAGGCCGTATGCCGGGACAATGTAACGTCTTGCTTGCAGAGGCTTCCGTTCCATATGATAGTAAGTACCGCCATATTCTCCAGATTCTACATAAGTAGATGGTGAGTCTGTGCTAATTCGTGATTCTAGTCGTGCTCGAGATGGACGAGATCAATGACGACTTCAGCGACACCGATGTCACGCTTGTCATTGGAGCCAACGATACCGTCAATCCCATTGCTCTCGAGCCTAACTCGTCTATTGCGGGAATGCCTGTTCTTCATGCCTGGAAGAGTAAGGAGGTCATTGTCATGAAGCGTGGCATGTCTAGCGGATACGGTACGTGGCTGTCTATCTGACGATATCGATAGAGTTACTGTTTACTGACTTCCCTATAGCCGACGTGCCTAACCCAATGTTCTACATGCCCGGTACCAAGATGTTGTTTGGAGATGCAAAGACATCTTGTGATGGTGAGTTATACGTTCATCCCATGGCTAGATCGAAAGCATATACTGACGTATTACAGCCATCCAACATGCTCTCGAAGCACATAAGTGAAATCGCCCGCTACTTACTTCCTTACCTTGCTTTCCGGGATATAAACGGACGCGCGTGTTTTTTAACCACCCAATAGATCAGCTAGATCACTTGTATAAAGACCGCGATACAGACAAGAGATCTCTTTCATTGTCGTTGTAGAACCCTTCCCAGACATACTAAAGCACGATTTTAAAGAGGCCTGCTTGTCGTTAAACCAACCACTGTCCCGGTTGCATTACAGTTATATTTCCTATTTCTGTCGCGGATTTGCTTTTGTTTCCCTTTCTCTCTTATTTCTCATACCCATGATCTGACCTAGTTGATATTTATCGAAGGAGTAGCTACTTGATCTATATTCTTGTCGTCACTTTTCCATAAATAACATATTAACCGGTTTAAACACGCTATTACTCAATACAGTTTCCTTCTCCCGCCTACATGCTTGGTCTCAATCAACCCGTATATACAGCTCGTTTCACAACCGTTTTTCTTACGATAAGTATGCATGAACAGATACAGGTAACTGTATTTGCCAATGAATGAGCTGCATCCAGCACGCCCACAATATAGACAGGCAGCCGGACAGGTAATTGTGGCATGATCTGATGCAAATACGGCGGCAAGGATGTCCGGGGAACCCAGAGCCTAGATGCCGTTTTCTAGGCATGGGCTTGCGTCATTCATTCTGCAGGCGTATCTATACAGGCAATTCCGGAAAGGCTACTTAGATGAAGTACCTCTCTTAACGGGCTGGCTATAAGCAGGGGCCAAACGGATAATACGGAGTGTAATCTTGTAGCGAGATATCCGGATTTCTACGAGTTAATGACGGGACGAGTAATTAGTAGGATTTAGAGGGAGGTTAGATAATTTAGGGGGTATGAGTATGCATGAATGTGGATGCAATTTGAGCTAGTCGTTGACAAACATTACACTGAATAGAGAGAATATATATGCATTCCAAAGCCCAAGGAGCCCAGCTAGCGAACGAACGGGGTAGAATGGGATGGATGGAGGGATGCGTAAACGACTGTGTTCGTTCCAAACGCATATATCGATCACAACTTGAGTACGAAATACGAATCAGAGGCATCAAAGTCACAACTTACATCAAGAGAAAAGAAGATGAACAGAAGAAGAATTATGCAATGGAACTAAAGTAATTAATTAACAAAACAAAAAAACAAAACGGTATGATTTGGGTATCGGGGTATCGGGATCGGGTATGGGTATCATTCACGTCCACCTCGTCTTTTTTTATTTTTATTAAAATTCCCACAAACACAACGACGCATCACTGTACCGTGAAGTGAAATTCCGGAAGGAGTGACGAGATAGTTAGTAGCGGTGGAATTCGAATTGGATGGATCGAGCCAGTAATTAATTAGACAAGAACAGCAAAACATAGGAAACGGAACAAAAAAGGATAGGAAACGGAGACAGATATTAGAGTGGGGTTTGAGGGTTTGGATTAATTTTTTGGGATTGGGAAATCGTTGCCATGCTCGTTAAATTGGCTGGGCTGTGGTTGGGATTGTTTGATGGCGGGACAATTCGATGTTTTTTCTTTTTCGGTTGATATCGTTATGCTGTAGACAAACCAGGACAGTGCATGTACCGCTGGTCCCACCATTTTTCGATCTCAACGGAGCTCGTCCTGGCGTCTGCTCTTCATGCGGCGGTGGGGACGGGTTGAGTGGCAGCGACAGGAGCAGGCTCGGAAGAAGCTGGGGCCTCGGTGGTCTTGGACTCCTCACCGTTGACGGCCTCCTCGGTGGTGGTGACGGGGGCTTCGGTGGTGGATGGCTCCTCAGCGATGGGCTCAGTCTCGGTGGTTGGGGAGACGGCGGGCTCCTTCTCCTTCTTGACGGCCTTGCTGGGCTTGCGGAAGATACCGCCGAGCTGAGCGAGGCTGCCGGACTTCTTGGTCTCGCCTTCAGAGGTCTCACCCTCGACTTCGGCCTTCTTCTCCTTCTTGCCACCTAGGGTGCCGAAGAGGGAAGTGCGGCGCTTCTCCTTGAGGCCAGGGGCGACAGAGTCAACGGCAGCGGTGACGGTCTCGTCAGCCTTGGTGACGGCCTCATCGACCTTCTTCTCAACGGTCTCTGGGACGGTGGTCTTCTCAGACTTCTCGGCCTTCTTGTCCTGCAGGTATATTAGCAATTGGCAGATGGATCAGTAGATTAGGACCAGACGTACATCAGTCTTCATCTCCTTCTTGATGAAAGAGAGGAACTTGTTGGAGGAAGAGGTAGGAGTGGTGATCTCCTCGGCCTCCTTTGGCTTCTCGGCGGCCTCATCGGCAGGGGCGGTGACGGTCTCTGGCTTGATGGGCTCAGAGGTGGAGGCGTCAACTGGGTCTCCGAGCTGAGGAGCAGTGCTGGAGACAGCTGGGGTCTCAGCAGCGACCTCCTTCTTGGCCTTCTCATGGTCCTCCTTGGGGAACTTCTGGAAGAAGTTGCCGAAGAGAGAAGCACGCTTGGACTTCATGGGAGTCTCGGTCTTCTTCTCCTCGACCTTCTTCTCTTCAGTCTTTGGCTCTTCAGCGGGAGCTAAAAGAGTGAAACCATGGTTAGCAATGGTCAGACGAACTCAGAAATTATGATTGATTTGCTTACCATCAGTGACTGGCTCGACGGCAGCGGGAGTCTCGGTAGCCTCAGGCTCGGCAGTGGTCTCAGTAGCAACAATAGGAGCAGCGACGGCCTCAGCATCGTCCTTCTTGACCTCCTTGTCTTCAGTCTTGTCTTCTTCCTTCTGCTCTTCCTTCTTCTCCTCTTGCTCTTCCTTCTTTCCGAGGAAGTTTCCGAAGATGCTGGCACGCTTGCGGGATTGAGAGCGGCTCTTCTTGTCCTCCTTCTTCTCCTCCTTTGGCTCGACAGCGGACTCGACAGCCTTGGTAGCGTCGTCGGTGGCCTTCTTGGTCTCGTCAGTCACCTTCTTGGTGGCGCCAGCAACAGCGGCGACGACTGGGACCTTGGCTGTGTGAAAGTTAGTACCCCATCTAAAAAAAATAAACTTCACAACGGCGGTGGTGTTTACGTACTGAACTTCTCGAGCTCGCCCTTGTAACCTTCACTGGCGACGATCTCTTCCTTGGCGGCCTTTCCTTCAGCGGCCTTGGCCTCGATGGCAGCGATCCAGCTGTCGCGCTCGTCGGCAGTGGCGGCCTGGAAGGTGTGCTTTTGGCCGTGGAGCTTGAAGATGAACTCGTTGTGGCCGTCCTTGGTGACGTCGGAGATGTCGCTCTGTCCATGTCAGTTTCAGCTATGCCTGTCGTTTGAGCAACAGGAGACCTACCAGGTTGATGATACCAGCAGGGCTGGCCTTGTCCTCGGCGCGCTTGGCGAAGAAGAGGAGACCCTTGCCGGTCTGGCTGGCCCAGGCGGCGTTGGGGTGGGCGACGCTGAGCTTTTCGTTCTGGAAGTAGGAGCTGAGAGACTTGCTCTCGACGGCCTCTTCGCTGAACCAGAAGTATCGCTTTACGAATCGGAAGCTCCTATTCCTATTAGCTTTCATCTTGTATCATCGTATATAGAAGACACTTACTTGACGAGTCCAGGGGCCTTGTAGCCGAGCTGGCCATCGGTGGCTGGGACGACCTCCTTGGTCTCCTCCTTGGCTGGCTCTTCGGCAGTCTCCTCAGCCTTGACGGGCTCCTCGACGGCGGGTGTCTCGGTGGCTGGCGCCTCGACAGCTGGGGCCTCGGTGGTCTCTGGGACGACGGCGGCTGGGACGACGGCGGGCGTCTCCTCGGTTTGTTTTTGGACTTCAGACATGGTGATCGTGTCGTGTCGTGAGAAATGTGCGTGTGTGTGAGAGAGGGAGGAGTATTAAAGTAGCTAGAGGTCTCGAAAACGGGGTATCTCGGGTATCACGAAGAAGCGAAAAGGCGGCAGAGGAAATTAAAATAAGGGCGGGCGGCGGGAAGATAGTTAAGGAGGAGGGCTGGTTATTATTAGGGGGAAGTAAGCAAGCAAAATGGTATCACTGGGTATCACGCAAGAAGAGAAGTGAAGTTCAAGATAGAAAAGTGAGAGAGAGAGAAGAGGAAGAAAAAGAGGAGGAGGAAGAGAAAGGGCGAGGTCTGATTAATATTTGCGACCGGATAAGGGGCAGAAGCTGCGAGATCTCGTGATGCGCTCTCCCTTTTAAACCCCCTTTTCCATGTCATTACAATACGGTATTACCACCACTACACCACCCACAAAAACTACCCACTCTAGCTACACTTGGGCTAGCACAGCACTGTTAAGTAGGCGGTATATAGGTATGATCAGCGTATGTAAGTTACATGTACGTGACGTTACATACATGCCATACCGACCTGATACCCTCATCATTACACATCTTACTCCGTACACACTTTACCCTTTACATCTTACTCATATTTAGGGCGGAGGCATAGATACAGCCACGCATAGTCTGCAGTGCCGCCATCGAAGATCAGTGACGCAGGTACATCGCCCGCGTGTATGTAGTGTATATAGTGTGTATGTGTATTGAGACAAGCCCCTGAGCACGTGACTCCTCCTTTTCCTCTTGCGGTGGATCCGCCTTGGCATCAGGTCACATGGTCTCTATTTCTCTTTCTCTTACTTATACTTATACCTCGTTACTTCTATACTTATATCTTCTGCTTATTACCTCTGCTTCTATAGCTACTCCTGCTTCTGCTTCTACTCTACTGACGGACAGGCCGAGGCAGTGGCAAGTGTAAGATGTAACGTATTGACAGTGGAGACGCACGGGAGAGTCTCGTTTGCTGTCATATTAAATACTGCTATCGCGTAATAGTGGAAACAGCCGTCGTTCGCCAGTTCGTTAGCTGCCCCTTTTCTCTCCACGCAGCGCGCTAGGCATGGGTAGCTGTGGCCTTGTCACTGGCAGGCCTGCTCCAATAGGCCTGCGCAGATAGGCCCCTGCGCCAGTCACTCCTCGCTAGTCCTGATACTTCGCTTGGGAGAGCAGTCATGAGTGCGGAATATTGATGTATTGTGTATGTACAGTATGTACAGCATGGTAGGGATCGAGGAAATGAGCACCCCTGGCTGCCCTATCGCCGATAGCAGTGAACTGATGGGGAGAGTGCAAACTCAATTGAGGGCCGGCAGTCCACTCCGGAGAGCTGCAATCAGCGTGTGGCTGTCAATACGTATCTAAAATGAGCTGTTAGAACCCGGCGATCGTACAGGGGTGGAGCTGCCCCGTCGTCCAATGGTGCGTGCAGGAGGAGAATAAAGACCGTTTCCCGTGCAACGAGATAAGGCCTTACAGTATGGAATAACTTACGAGGTGATGCTCTCTGTCCGCTCCGCCGTCAGCTTCAGACACACCTTCATCATCTCCAGCGCAACCGTTGGCTCCTTGACCTGTAGTGCCTCCCACTCCTTCGTCCCAATCATCCAGACCACGCAGTCCCGCTCTGCCCGGACGGTTGCAGTCCGGCTTGTTTCGCCGAAAAATGGTAACTCGCCACACGGCCGGCCTGCGACCATGAGCTCAAAGTAGCTCCTGCCCTGCTGCGTGGCGTACTCCGCGCGTAGCATGCCTGATTCCAGCAGGTAGAAGTGGCTGGGGTAGTCGTTGTCGCGGTACAGGACGGAAGAGGCTGGGAACTCGGCGCGGGTGAAGTACGGGCACGCGGGGAGCCAGAACTCGGCGGGTTTGGTGCTTAGGCCCTGGAACGTTTGCAGCATCAGGTGGAGGGGCTGTTGCTGCTGTTGCGCTGGGGATAGGCGTTTGTGTAGGATCTTGCCCGAGCGGGAGTCTTCTGCCTCTTCGCGGAGGAAGTTGGAGGCCAGCTGGTGCAGGTAGTAGCCGCGCGGGGAGTTGATGGCTGTAGCGTCAGCTGCGAGGGTTTGGCCGTGGGCCTTGTTGTACGGTCCTTCAACATTCGTTAGCATACCCCCTTAGTTTATACATTAGCAAAGGGGACGACTTACGCAAGTTTCCTTCACCCGGGGATGGAGAAGGTGACTCTTTGTGATCGTGGATAGCCTTCAACGACTCGTTCTCGCAGTACTCCAGCGCGGAATTCAGGTCCTGGAATATCTCTACCTTGTCATCCAGCCCGAACAGCCCGACGTTCTGCAGACTCGTGGCTACTTCGCCTGTGATATCCAGCCCACACACAATCATGTGCACCCCTTTCTTCTTCAATATCCTGTTCAGCCTCGTAAATGCCTCGGCGGCTGAGAAGTCCAATCCGTTGACATACGAGAAGTCCAGTATCAAGAATCGGATGGGTCGTTCACTGAATGCTTCTGCATCCACCAGCCCGCGTATCCGTTTCTCGACGCTGACGATGGTGCCGAAAAAGAGAAAGCCGGCGAGCTTGATGACGAATGTCTGTTTTCCCGCTTCCCGGAGGAAACGGGCGTGCAGAGGGTGCCGCCGGACGGTGGAGAGTGCAACCTGGCCAGTGTATGTTGCGGTTATGGCAGACTTTTGAGATGTTTGCGCAACGAAGTTGACACATGCGAGGATGATTCCCACAAGGATGCCAGTCACAAAGTCCCATGCTCCCATAGTGACGACGATGGCTACCACCTGGTTCACGTTATCCTGTTAACCAACCAGTGAACTATAGTAAGTAAACAGGTGAGCACTTACCGTCAAGTATTCAAGTCTATGCAGCTTCCCCCACGTATCAACCAGAGCTTCCTCCATAAGCTCAATTCCAAGCATATAAATCAGAGCGCCTACAACCATAATCGGAATGTATCCCACAACCCCAGGCCCGATAATCAAAATGCCAAACGTGCCAATTGCTAGCATAATTCCGGCCAGCCGGTGATTGCCTCCACTGGCTATGAAAAGGAGACTGTTTGTGTACACCAGGTAGTTCTATGCTGTTCGTTAGCCATGGCCAAGTAGGTAGGCGGAAATGGAACCATACCTGCACACTACCTGCAAACCCGGAAAAGACATTGGATATCCCATGTGAGACTAGCTCTCGATCTACATTGAGATGGTCCTCGCCAGTCGAGATCCCCAGCGCGGGAACGTTAATAGGGACGTGAAGAATCCCAAAGAAGGTCAGGGCAAACATTGCAGGGACAGTTTCCGCGAGTGCGGACCAGTTAACAGCAGAAAAATCTATACCACTATTAGCATCGCCTGTGGGTTAAAATGAACTGTGTAGCTGGGTGGGACTTACCGTATAACGTATAAAAATGGTACCATGGCTGTGACGATGCAGGCGCATAAAAAACCCATCCACCCTCCCTCAACGCATCCATAGATATATCAGATATAAACTTGACAATGTAAAAACCGGCTGCAATAGCCAAAAAATAACCGCAGAGCAAAAAGTTAGACTGCACGTATCGCTTCAAAACAAGGAGACCAATGGCTAAAAGTAATGGAACCGTCCAAAGGGAAATAGTGTCAAGTTGGAAAAGTTTCTGTAACGTTTCAAGATTGTACTCTAGATTCCCTGATAGACGTGCGGAGACTTCAATGCCTGTAACGACGAGAAACCAGCCCACGCCACCGATGCAGCCGATCAGGATATGGCGGGGGAAAAACCCGATCAGGGCACCGAGTCGGCATGCTCCCATCGCAAAGAATACGGCCCCGGTGAGAACAGCGCTTAGAGAAAACGCGAGGATCGTGGTTGCATAGACGGCTCGCGGGTCATCTTCACCCACGCGCGCGAGGATTTGCATTGCCATTTTATGGAAAAAAGGGACGACCTCGATCATTTCTGCGCCAACACCACCTTTGAATGCTGAGCCACCACAGGAATAGACTATTTGTGAGATTATGGTGCTGACGTAGAACATAGAGATTCCATCCGCGCCCATAGAGGAGAAAATCGGCTCACCCAGTGGGAAAAGGATCATGCCGTAGGAGAGGGCATCTAAGACGTTGAGCAGTAGGCCTAGGAAAACAGCTGGTAGGAGGCTCATTGGGAGCTCTACGCCATTTTCGTAGATGGCTTTCTTGCTCCACGTCCGTGGGCGGCATATATTCTTGGCCCATTTGGGAGGATTCGAAATAACCCATCTACCAAAGCCTGCTATATCTGGCCTGTGAGGTCCAATTTCCTCGAGCTCGTCGGACGTGGTGCCATATTTTGAGCCACTCTGAATCCGAATCAAGGGTGCCTGCTCTGGATCTAGATTTGCGGGTATAGATGTAACTGGGCGACGACCAAATGGTCCCTCCTCGTCATCGTCGTCGTCGTCATCGTCGGACATTGCTCGTCTCCGCCCCGACTGTACGGGGGCACTGGTTGACTTGGTCAAGGGATTTGTAGGAGACGATCGTAGCATTGCAGTCAGGGCAGACTCGCCAACGTAAGAGGGCAATGCTGATCCTCGAGGGGTAGTAGGCTCGGATCTCTCTTCAATTGCCTCTGGTCGAGACCGAGAGCGGGTAAGGCGATCTGACACCCCATCTGCAAGCCAATTGTCCCTCGCGTACGGCGCCCCCGTCGACGTAGATAGATCGCTGGCATAGCCAGAAAGCGACTTGTGGCTAATTGACTCTGCATCGGATAGGGCCAAAGATTCTAGTTCCGCGGTTCGTTCTCGGACTCCCTGGGAGGAGTACTGTGCATTGTCTAAATAAAAGGATGACGGGTCAGCTTCGTTTTTTTTTTTTTTTTTTGTTGGCAGCGTAAGCCTATTCACTGTTAAATGCTAGTTCTCACCTAATGGTCCATGGAATGTTCGATGGTAGAATGATCGTGTAGGTGTTTTCTCGCTAACAGAGATACGACGGCGTATCGACCCTCCATTTGAAGCGTCTGGAGCTTGTAAGAGGTCTGGGTTGTTGCCCGTGGCCGTGGCCGTGGCACTCTGTCTCCGGTCAAAAGAATCCCTCAAGAAGCTCAGGTTAGACAAGGTCGAAGACCGACGCCTGCCAGTGATCGGACTATCTTTCCCCTTCCCTCCATCCATTATGTCGTTCTGTTGATGTAAACACGGGGCATCCACACGCTTCCCGCGACCCAACAAAGCGAATGGGCACTCGATAATGGGGGATCTAAGGGCCGAATCTTAGGCCCTATACCAAAATCTGTGGTAGATTCATTCTAGTGAAAGTCATTGAGGGGAAAAGATGTACAATCCAACGATGGCGGCCGTGATCTCGAATGCCCCCCTCTCTTGGTGGTCTTGTGATAGCTCCAGGACCTAGGCAGGCCGAGCAAGGAATGACGCAACGGGGCTAAGGGAGGTACCGGGGTTGCCGCCAACTTCTGGGCGAAAATCGAAGTATCTTTTTTGACCCGCCGCTTGGAGCGCTCAGTAGGCAAACAACTTAAGGGCACGTCAACTCTTGAGTAAGGCAGATCTGATGCGATGCGAGGAAGGGGAACCTCATCGACCATCCCTTGAGGCCTGTCCTGTCTCACATACTTGTCAATATCAACCTGTCCCTGGCGATAAGATAGCTCGGATAATCCTGGATTGTGGCGACCACACGGCAGATGCATGGGCTTTGACACTGCGCTAGTCGAGAACTCTAGCTAGGCGCTGGCGATACGATCTTCGACCTTCTCAAAGGGTCGCCTTCGGTCGTGGGAGGTGATAACGATATCTGACCATGTCCTCTAAAGTCGAACGGGCGTCTACAGCTTTGGAACTGTCAATATCCAACCCTTTCTCCGTTAAAACGCGAAGTTGAAGTTGAAGTTGAAGTTGATACGCCAAGACTTTCCTTATCTAGGTTTCTTGGCATTGTTTGGGGGATGACTAAGCTACACGAGCCTCATTTAGTCACGTGTTTATCTGACGTCCTTCAACTTGAACAACTTGAACATTTTGACATGGCCATCTTGATATGCAAAGATGAGAAGTCATAGCTGTATCAGCTTGATTGAAGTCGTGGCAGGAGTTCGATGGCTTAGGAACGCAGGTTCGAGGTACTGTTGTATGTATCCAGCTGAGATGAGTCGTCGATGCCACTGATATTACCTTTAGGTCCAACCATGGACGCCAGACCTTCGAGATATGAAAACGACTCCGTTTCAAGGCTGGTATAGCGACGATATTAGTGATATCTTTAGTGAGGGAAGACTGTGGACGTCAATGGGGTAGAATATGCGGATGCAGGAACACCATGCGTCCGTATCTAAGATATGGTGGTGCAAAGATCTAGTTCGGTCTTTGATATCCCGAGACGGCCTTTCACTGGCTACAAGACCAAGACTCCCAATATCTGATTATATTGATAATAAACTAATTGTCAATTCTCAAAACAAACATGGTACGACGTTGATAGAGAGCTGACTAAGTAAGCTTTTAGAGCCTCTTCGTATTTATTTGAGACTGAACTGACAGCAAACCAATGACGCCATCAACGACTGTTCAACGTGGAATTCTAGTCAATATGATATGGGACGTCCTCGTTACGCAAGTATGCCACCGCATCGTCCCACCGTCCTTCTACTTCGGCTGCCGTACGCCCGTTCTTGAGGAACGTCCACATGTTACTATTTCGATACTCAAACCTGTAGTGTTCAAAGCGTGGCGTCTGCAGTGTCTTGAGCATATGGACCAATGATCCTGCCCAGAGCATTACCGGGCCATCGGTAGTGTTGTTTTTATACCAACTCTTACATTTTTCTCCCCACACCGATCCGCTGTGCCAGGCATCGAAATAATCGTTGAGCTGCTGCGTTACATCCTCGCGAACCTCCATCGCTTTGACCTGGTCATCGGACATCTTGGCAATGCATTTCATTGCATACTCTATTTGTGCCCCGATGGATGGCATCGCACAGCCCAGAGCCCAGTTTCCTCGTGGACCGTTAATATGGAAGTAGTTGGGGAAATGTGGAGTTGTTGTTGCAAGGTATGGCTTTGGTAACTGGTAAGACATTAGGTATCAGTCATGCCTGCATGCAAAATTATCAAGGCACCTGGGTATTCATATTACCGGATTCCACCAGTCGCGGATTGACAGTCCATTCACCCCGTATAGAGAGCTGGTTGGGATAATCATCTTCTTCAGCTCCTCGTGTCCAGGACCCATTCGAGAGTCCATTCTCTCAGCCCACTCCTTCTTCGCCTCCTTGTTTATCTCTGAGCCACTGAGAAAGAAGGCAAACTCGGATACTTCTGCCTTTTCAAGAGCGCGTCTGTATTTGAGTAGCTCCGCCTGATTGTCTTTTGCAAACGTCTCCTTTTCTTTAGGAGAATAAATATATTGGTTGGCTGCATTCTTTCGGTGTGGATTTTCGGCAGTACCCTGGACATCGCTCTGCTCTTGACTGCTAGTCGCTTGTTCAACCTTTGAGCGTTCTAGAATATCACTTGCGGACGGTGGGCAAACCCAAAGGGGACTTCTCATGCAAACGTAAAGCTGGGACGCCACTTATGAGCGGATTAGCGGTGCTAAGTTCTCAGCAAGTATGATGCATATTGGCTTACCCTTTTGCATCTCAGGTACAACTTGCACTGAACTTGAACCGCCCCCAATAACTGCAATGCGCTTCCCTTGTACCTCCACGTCCTTTTTCCAGGCCGCAGTATGCATCAAGGGGCCCTTGAATGAATCGAGACCTGGAATGTCCGGCCCTGTTCGCTCGCTTCAGTTTCTAGCCCGTCCACTTTATTCTTCGACGTTATCTACTTACACTTCCACTTATTTGAAACCCCACTTCCATTAATCAACGCATGGCACCAATCTTCCGTCGTTTTGCCATCCTCACCTCTCAGCTGCACAATATCTACTTCATGTCAATCTCTGAATAGGGTGATGACTGGAACTCTTCACTCACACTGTCCCAAATTTCCATCCCAGGTTGCTGAGATGACTTCGGTATTGAACCGGAAGAAGCCTTGGAGCTCGTGTTTTTCATAAAACCGACGGAGGTACCCTTCGATCTCATCTGATGGCGCGTAAAAGCTACCCCAATCGGGGTTCCCTTCAAACGGATATGTATAGACATGGGCAGGTATGTCGCACGCACATCCTGAAGAAGAGAAAACTGCCGTCAGAAAACTGTGACAGAATGACTTCTTGGATCAAGAATTAAAGGTTCGGCTGTATACCGGGATATTTGTTCTCCAGCCAGGTTCCACCGATGGTCTCGTTCCTAACTTCTGACTTAATTTTTGATCCCACAATCTTGACTTTAAAGCGAGATATTATGAATGCTCATACTTCTCATAGCAAGTCAGGTCATAGTTCCTCAGCAGCTTCTTGGCCTTGTATGCTGTTAAAATCCCGCTTGCTCCAGCTCCAATATGGATAATTCGAATACGAGCTGGATTCGAGTGTGGTTGGTCTGGAATCTCCAGTGAGCTCGGCTTAACAGACCCCATCATCGCAAACTTCCTAATACCTGAATTGGGCAATGAGGAGACGAAGAACTTTTGTCTTGGGGGCGGCTTCAGAGTTCCCGAGCACTGAGAGGGCGTGAGTCACCCAACCTTTACTTCATGAATCGTGAAGTGACCTAGGCTAAAAAAAGAAACAGTGATTGGCTAAATAAGCCACATAGTACAAGCCTATCTGTATCGGAACTAGGTAGTATTTCGTCTATCGTCTACCTTGTACAGTCTGGTATTTCCCTGGACTTATTAGATCTATAAGGTAACTCTCCATTCCCACGCAATATTTAGATATTTTTATAGTAAATCTTTAGCTATAGCCTTTTCTTGATTCTATACAGACCTTATATACTCCGTAGAGAATGCAAATATATATTTAGGGAAGACTTCTGCAGACATCTTTGTAAAGCTTGGTGGATCGGGCGTTGGTCAAATAAGCGCTAGTTCTCGGGCCGCCCCGGTGTTATTTATAGTTAAACATATTTAGTGTTTGGCCACGCTCAGTGATTCATTATGATTCATAGCGGCTCATCCATCGAAGCCAATGAGAATAGATAATTGCGGGTGGATAGGGCGAGAAGCCGCGGTAGAGCTTCAAGACGAAGATATATATACCACGAGCCCATCCTTACGTTTATTGAGTAGTTGACTAACATCCATTTGGTTCAAGTTGATTACCAGCATCTAGCAAAAGGCTTTCAAGCTTATATACCCAGTTACTACACGACCAAGTACCCGTATACCGCCGAAATTCACGACACCGGAGCAGCCTGTGCCGAACATCTACTAGCAATGGATGATAAATTTCCTTCTTTTTGCAGGTTATGCAATCTACCGCTAACCAGCTCGAATGCGTGGCGACAGCACGCAAAGAGTGAATGGCAGTGAGTGTCAATCTTTCATCAGAAAGGAAGAGAGCTGATATTTATATTGAAGTGTATACAATCTTCGTCTGCGAATAGCAGAGCCCGGGAGCGTTGTATTACCTCCGCCATCAAGCACAAAACGGGCGGTGGATGTGAGCAGAGGTCCCAGTTTCGAAGCTGCATCAAATGAATCAGATGAATCAGATGAAAGCGATATAGACAGTTCTGCAGCGCCGGAATTTAATCCCGAGCAATGTTTATTTTGCTGCGAGACAAATACCACTTTCGGTGACAACCTTATGCACATGTCCAAAATGCACAGTTTCGTGATACCATATCAAGACGACTTGATCGTTGATATTGAGACGCTTCTCAGGTACCTGCACCTGGTCATTTACGAATATCGCGAATGTATCCTATGTGCCACGCGCCGGAGAACTATCAAAGGCGTTCTTCACCATATGACGGCCAAGGGTCACTGCCGATTCAACCTCTCCTCAGACATCACCGAGTTTTATAAGTCTCTTGAGCCTAACGCTCGAGTGTTAAACAAAACTGCGCCTGCAGTTAACACATCGCTGCGATTAGCATCAGGCAAACTTCTAAATCATCGTGCTCGTCCAAGCGAACTAGCCGTGTCGAGAAAATCTCACCAACCAGTGGAGCGAGGCGTAGAATTTACGACCTTGCCATCGGCAGCACCAACAACTAGGCCGGAATTTGGCACAACTCGAAATAATGATACTTCACCGACATCATGTACCCAGTTGTCACGACTTAGCCGAGGAGACCAGCGAGCTCTAGCTCATCTTTCAAACCCTGAAGTTCGATCGTTGCTTGCCATCAGGGCCAAACATATCGATCAGTCAAGACGAGAGGAGACGCATGCTAAACTCAAGCTTGAGAAGGCTGGGAATACCACGTTGACAGCCCACTTTAGAGCTGATACCTCTAAACGATTCAGAGGCCCTTGGGGGTAGGCGAGCAATTATGGGAATGCGGAAATGTACAGTAGTTTTTATTTACGGGGAGATTATAATATAGGAAAGGGTGGAAACTCAGCGTGTAGAGAGATTCTCCACCGGAAGTTTACCTTGGTCACAGTTATTAGGTGCATCTATTAAGAATCTAGAGATCTTACATAAATTTCAAAACAAGTAATAGTTGTTCCTGAGGCATTCTTCAAACTGCAAGAAATGCCACACTGCCCGGTTCTAGAGCAAACCAGAAAAATATGTATAAGACCGGTTCCTAAATGCGGTCGGGAGTTTCCTCCGAAACTTTCTACTTCATGCAATGTCGGCCACGGACATGCTGAAACTAGATATCGGGTTCGATCGCCTCTCTATCTCCAACCCGATGAAGATTTTCCCCAACTCCAGTTTCTTCAAGGAGAAACAGCTGCGTGCGCTCTCTAATCTGGATCACCCCATATTGTAGGTGGACAGGGCAAGCAACCACTCAATGATATAACTCGACTGGTGTTGCCCCTATCTAGGCACGCCTATATCCGTGCAGGAGTTGCACGATGTTAGTATGGCCTTGATATAAAACCGACCCCATAGTGAATAACTGGTCGGCCTCCGGTACGTAATAGGCTGGCGGTCTCTTGAGATTCTGGGGGCTCATAAATTTTGCATTATCGGCTTCCCTTGCATCGAGATTGATTGAGTGACTGGCCCCATGGATTAGACAAAGGCCGCTATATCCGTCTAGTACAACTTCCTGTTTAGTCTCTCGTGGATGCTGCAGAGAAATGGCCTTGCTAGTGGTCGTGAAATGCTTATTCAATAGAGTACTTATTCTGGGTTGTAGTGCAAATCGAAATTTGTATCACCCACCAAAGGTAGTTTCTTTGATGATCCGCGCTGGGTGGTGAATTCTGCATCGGATGCGATCGGAGGGTGACTCCTCGGGGGTGTTAGCCAGCGAGCTCGATTGCGATAATTATGCGGTGACAGATTGAAGGCGTATAATTGGCCTGAGTGCGCAAATAGAAATAACCACCTGCAGGGTGAGCGAAGGTGGGTGTGCAGCCGTAAGAGGACTAATCTCTAGTAAAGGCAAACGCAAAGGCAAACGCGAGGCTAACGGAAGGTTCGGATAACGTGGCGAAGGCGAACAGGATGATGCGGCCTGACTTCGCGGGAGCCATGGCTATGATTGTCTTTTCGCGCGGGCAGCTGGTTGGATATGCTGAAGGGTTGAAAGGGGACTGGGAAAGGGGATCAGACACCAAGAGAGGGAATTAAAAAGGGGATTCAAAGGGGGAAAGAAAGGGGACTATGAACAATTCGACTGTCCAGTTCTGGAACGAGTGTAAGGTTGCCGATGTCCTTTTGACATTGGGTTTGTATTTGGTACATCTTCAAAGTCCTGTGGCCATCTAGGCCATTTTAACTCTGTTTCCACATGGTTTCTTCCACATGGCTGCACGAGACATGGAAAATCTTTCGAGACGAAGGTCAATTTCTAACTTAATCGTTGAAGGTAACCCTGAGTAATTAGCTGCTCTACATCCCCTAGCCTTACGAAGAACTGGCTGTTCTTTGTCAAATTGATCGACCTGCCCCCCCCAGAAAGAATAAGTGAATAAAACATTAGCCTTTTGAATCCGTGTATCAAAAGATAGAACCACATGGCAACGCATAGGCCAGGTGTGAAGAATGCTTACCCGTATTCAGTCTGGATCTCGCCAGCATCCTTTAGCACTCGAACATCAATGTATAATTCCTTGGGTGGCTCCAGGCTGCCCGTCAAATCAATATCTGTCCAATGGCCTTTATACGCCATTAGCATATCATTGTACTGTCGAAAATACTCTTCTTCCACCGGCGTCAGTGAGCTATTGTAATAGCCACTTGAGAGAGCGGTCCTGTCTCCCTTTGGCACGCCGCTATCTTCATCGTTCTTGTTCTCGCTCTCGATTTCTCGCTGTCGTAGTTGGTGCTCTAGGGGGTCAATCCCATTCCAGCACATTTCCTCAATCTTCTCTGCCCGGATTCGGTGATATGCGAGAAGGCAGCGTTTGTTGCGTCGCATCGATAGATGGTCGACTAAGAGGGCACATGCCGTTGCTGGGTCGTCTGCGGGATTGAACGATGACTGAGGGACACCTCCTTCTCCTCCTTCAGCCGTTACGCGAGCTTGTTCGAGCTGTTCAAGGATACGAGCCACATCTCTGTCCAGGTCGCGGACTTCACGTGTCATTGCTTGAACGATTTCCCTCTGGTAGGGAGGGAGATACGCGAGGGATTGCGTGCGTTTGGCATGTTGGACCTGGACGAATTAGAACTGTGGATATATAACTGATAACAACTGGATGTTTTACTCCGTATATAAGAAGAAGTCATCATACCAGCTTGGTTCCCAAATCGCCATACATCTTCGATGCGATAGTGGGTTAAAAATGATTTGGCGGGGAAGATTCAACCGGCCAAAATACAACTCTAGCTACGAGCTCATCACTGCAGGCGCCGCTCTAGCAACCGTAAAGATCTTAAGAGCCAGTATATATCATCTGTAATCGACCAAACTCCAAACGATCGAGAGTTGAAGATGTCGAGTTGGAGAGAGCAAAAACAGTCAAAGGTCACGACGCGAAACTCGTGATCTGCTTATCGATAAGAAAGCGCCAAGCCTTACTCTACAATGACTTCCATAATGTTCAATCTCTTGGTTTTACGTCTACGGAGTAGAGAGTGAAGGGGAATGGAATGAAGTTATGAAAGTGAATCAAATTCAGTCTCTCTGTGAGTGCATTTTCTAACTAAACTAATTTACTGCATGAAAAAAAAATCTGGAAACGTTATCGCCAACCCGATGATGATGCAAGAGAAAAACAGCCTCTCGAGAAGGGAGGAATTTATCCAAAAGAGATGAGAAAGCCACCTACTGCATGAGCATGAACATGAGGCAAAGAGGAGGAAAACACATTGGAAGGTAAGATTGTGATAGGTAGGGAGAGGGTGATGATAGTGTGAATATGGAAACATTGTGATATCAGAGAAAAATGCCTATGCATGAAATAAAAGAGAAAACATTTTTGGTTTTTTCCAACTCTCGACTCTACTAACAGAAATCGGTTTTGATGGAGAAGCCAATAAGAGAAAATCATATCATGAGGACAACGCCGGCATTCCGATCACTCCTCTGTGCGCCGCCATCCGCAACCGTGTATTTGATAAACCGCAGCTGTCAATGTCACTAGGAAACTGCAACAGCAAAGGAATAGAAAGAGGATGAAATGCAAAAGGGGAAAAAAAACTGGCTTCAATAAGACATGAGGAGAAGGTAAGGTAGTTCTGAAGAGAGAACAAGGGCGGCGAGGGACATCGCGTGGTAGGTGCCTATTCAACACACTCTTGTCTCGTTTGATCATTCCGTGGTTAGTCGACCATGATCAGTTTACAGTCGATCCGCTGAACCATTCATTCAACTCCTCGCATGTTGGCGGAGGTAACCCTTGAGTATCACCCCACATCTCGCGGTCAGTCATCAACCCAGCCATTGACGATGGCGGAAGTGCGGCGTGATGGTATTGGTCTGTTTCAGGCCCAGACATGTAACCATGGACATAGTTGTTGTTTGATGGAGGAAATTGCCAAAAGTCGGTTTGGCCTCCAAAGCCACCGTTGTTATCCGCTGGGAGTGGAGTATGCGACTGGTCGAAGGCCAGCAACTGGGGATCGACTTGGACTTCACTCATGGAGACGGCGAGTCTATTATGGGAGAGTGGCTGTGGCTGAAGAAGCTCTGGATGAGGGTTGCCTGGCATGCTAGTCATTGGTCCGGCGGCTTCATAGTTCACTCCTCCTGGAATTCCGATCTTCTTATACGTCACGTCCTCGATATTCGATCCTAGGAGGCTTTGGTGTATAGATGGCTGGTAGTAATGTGTCTGTTGTGGTGGAGATAGGATACCAGGGTGAGGTCTGCCAGGGTTGATCATCTCCCACGATGAGCGGTTTGCATCTCCATTCTGGTACATGTCAGCATGTGTGTGACCCATGGGAGTGGGGTGACGGCTTTCATATGTGCTGTCATCGCCTGGTGTCGAAGTTCGGCTGCGGTTAACGTCACTGCTGGGACCGAAGGCTCGTCGTCGGTTGGCTTGACGGGGGTAGGAGGTGATATCAAGGCCTTGGTCTTCAAAGTCACTGAGCTCTTCTTCGTGAGAACGCTTTCTCTTAGTCGGGGTGGTCTGGTTTTTGGCACCACTCTGTTGCTTGGGTGTATTTTGATTCTTGTTCGGTGCGAACTTGTAATCCGGATGGGCTTTGTGGTGGTTATCTCGCTCAATGGTTGCGTATCGTTCATATCGATCTCGGATTTCACGCGGTTCAAGGGGCCAGCTCTGTCCAGAGGCTCGTGAGACGACTTGGTGGTTATTCTGCGCGCACCACTGTTTTGTTCGCTCTGCGTATGCTGATCGATATAGCATGAATGAGTTCATTGGTCGTGCAATCTTGCCATTCTTCATCTTCACTTCTTTCAGTCGAGTCTCTGCAGAACGATTCACCCAAGCTTCCATGTCACGGATTGGAATATGTGGCATATTCTTCGTCAGTTCACTTAATGGTGCATCAACTTTTGGGCCATCCCCCTTGTCAACCTTTGCTGGCTTTGGTCGCCGTCTGAGCTTTGCGGGTCTTATGATTCGTACTTTGTCATCGCTATTTGGCTTTGGAACAGCTAGGCCTGCCTTGAGGCTTTCTACTGTCTCATTGGTAACATCACTTGTTACTGGAAGTTGCCCAGCCCGAGGATATGTCTGTGATATGATAATGGTCAGTTACATTTCGATATGTATAATTTGGTCTAATGTGTTTCTTTTGCTTACCAAAATTGGAAGTGACATGTCCTGTGGGTAATCACCTCCAGTCAGACTGCGATACATGGGGTTGGATGTATATCCATTCTGATATTTCAAGTTTCAAGTCAGTTGGAGCTCCAAGCTAAATCATGTCAGGCCCTAGCCAAGCTAGGTATATTACACTTACCATTGGTCCATCCATCGTTGAAGTACCTACTTCCAAGCAGTTGTATGAAAATGGCCCACTTGCTGGGATATATGTGAACTGCTGCTGCTGTTGCTGCTGCTGCTGTTGTGGTTGTTGTGGTTCACTATGAGGATATGTCTGTTGCTGAAAGGCAGTCTGTGATAGTGCCTGAGGACTGAGTTTGACGTCGCCGTCATTCGATGGTGGAGGAGATGGAGGCTGCTGATTGAACATGATAACAATAGCAGCTAGATAACCTTTTCTTTTTCCTCTTCAATGTTTTAAAGGGAAATATGTTCCACAATTCAGATGGGGGGGTTTGGAAAGAGAAGGGTTTGTTCGCAACTTATGAATGAAATTGCTTGCAGACCTGAGGGAAAGAGGGGCTAGTAGGGGGTGAAGGGAATCTCCGTGGTAAGTGAGAAAAAATATGCTGCTCTCAGGTTGTTTTACCTCCTTTTGCGTCGTTGATGGTGTCTGGGGGGAACCTTGCTATCCTGATTGGTGTTTCATTTGATGGATCAGAGCTGTTGGAGATGTTCAAGAACCAGGGGCAGATCTATGGTCATGCCTTTTTTTCCAGGACTTGCAGGTTGCTGGTGGATAAAAAGAATGATCGAGCTTCAGGGGAAGGAAGGGGGTTCTCCACAATGAAGGTGACGAACAGACAGCCGGGAGCAGAAGAGTGTCCAATGTGACTATGGGGAGGAAGAGGAAAACAGCGATGCGATGACCTGGTAGGAGATACCTTTCAACTGGTGAAAGAAATTCCGAATCCGGAGGAGAAACGAAAAGTACTGGTGGGTTCTTCCGCAATGGAGCTCTATCAGGTGAATATAGACTGGAGAATTCCTTCTTCTGGTGGTTCACTGTGTTCGTGGCTCTTCTCTCAGTTGAGGACAGATGGTATTTTCCCGCTTTGCCACAATTCAGCGAGTGATTGAGGCAGCAGTGAAGGGGCGAAGTGAGAAAAGAATGAGGAGAATAGGCGATGCGGATGAAAAAGGGAACCTCCCAGCGCTGCAAATAATATAGCAGATGCGGGTGGAGCCCTGGCTGTTTCTCCCAGCTTGATGAACTGTTGCAACCACCCGTTTGGCTGCTTGGGGCAGTGAAAAAATTAACTAGATTCGCAAAGATCCTATTTCTCTCTGAGATCTTTGAATTCTGGCGCGAATCAGAGACATGCAGATGGCCAGCTTGACCTGACCGTTTTTCCTAATCTAAAACATACCCCCATCTAGTCAGCACATCTTATTTTTTTTTTAAAAAAAATTATTTTCTTCTTCTCTTGTTCTCTTTACATCTGGACGCAGACAGACACAATTGACGAAACATGATCCTTGTGGAGAGTATCAAAATAAGGGGTGTGAAGTGAAGAACATATCTCCCCCTCCTGGATCGCTCTTTGTTGGGTGGATAAGAGAAATCTTTGTACTAACCTGGTCAACGGAAACAGCAGATAATGGGCTCCCCAATTTCTGACGGTCTTCCCGCTTCCTCTTTTTAAGGATGAACAAGAAGGAATATCAGGAAGAAGAGTTCAACTCCAGCTGGGATAGAATATGCCGATAATAGCGCGGTTTTGTCCTTGTCAGTTGTTTCGGTTTCCCCTATGAGCCTGCTGTTTTGTTTCCTCCTCTTTCTCTTTTGTTCAAAGTACTATACAGCAGCTTGTCCTAGAGAATGGGTGCGGCGAGCAAGGGTGGAGATACGGAGAGCAATCGTCGCGAGGTAGCGATTGAAGATAGCCGTTGGACTGAGAATTGAGAAGTGGGCTGGCCTTGGAACCCTCGACGTTGGAAGGATGGAGCTATGCAAGTTGAGAGGGGGAAGCGGAAGAATGATATAAAGGGAAACCTTTTATGAGAGAACGGGGGGTTCCACTCATGTCAATATAAGAAGCCAGCCAGAGTCAAGACGAAGGCGATAATTAAAGCCGCCGCGGCGGGTATGTATGTATAGTGGAAAGGTAAAAAGAGCTAAAGATCGAATGGTACATGCATGTCAGGGAGTGGTTGGGGGTTTATTTTTTTCATCATCTGCAAAGCATAAAAGGACCTTAAAAAATGTGTATAGGCAATGTCTGGTTGATAGACATGGCTGGAGCAGCCAGGCGCTGGGCTGTAACTTAGTCGACTTAGTCTGGTTCTACAGATGTGGAGATACAGTAGAAAGTACATGTATAGAACGGACCAAGTACTGGCTACCTGGATACCTCTTCGGGCTCTCCACTATTCGTGTATCTCGTACGCTTTGTGCCCCCTTTGCCAGGCGAACGGGATACATCCAGCTAAAGGCTATAGCCATACCCCGAAGTCACATCGACGGGCCTTAGATTCAACCTTCGCAATCGCTCCATCACTATCTTTGGCCTGAGAGTTGGAGCTTGACAAGACGAGGGATGCCAGCCTGGGGAGACGACGGCGACCCTGATGTATTTTTGACCTGGCCAGTAATGTGCAAACTCAACACGTTTTTTTCCCAACTTGCTGTCCGGAATTCTCAAATCGCACGATAGGAGTTAGGGGTTGTTTTTGCAAAGAGACCGGACTCGTCCAGGATGCACCCTGAAGCCGATCCTGACATGGTGATCAACGCCTTTCCTCGACCTTTGGTACAACAGATGCAGGAAGTAATAGGGACGCTGTACCGCATAGCGACCTCCTGGACCCCAACAGGAGACATACATACATGCCACATATAACCCACTAGGCCTGCTGGTGGTCAAGAACGGTACGCCAGTCGATCGCTTCTCTGCGCAACCCCCTTCACTGCCGCTGAAGTTGCTCCCATGTCATGCGGAGGGGGGGTGTAGGAGACGGGATTAACGAGTTCCAACACCCTCCGGAAAAAGAAAAGAGAGGGTACTCTGGGTACATCTACAAACCTATCTGAGCCAGGATGCAAAATTCCTCAATCACACCAGAGCTGAGGACCTGACTGGCTTCCGTTGTGGCGGGTTCGAGGCAAAAATGGTGCTGGAGAACGAGTTCGGCCGTACCATATAACTACCATATATTTCTAGGGTAGAACGAGCTTGGCTTGCTGCAATTAGTGTTTGCCGCTAATATATTTCTCCCTCTGGGTTCTCTCTCGTTTTTTTTGCTCATTCCACTGCTAAATGTTACGTTTCGTCAGAGGGAAAGTTTGTATCTCGCCCTTCGTTAAGGAGACGGCAAGGAGATTGCGCGTGCAGAGCGAGAGATGAGCGATATGAAAACGGCCGGCTCTGTTTCGGGGGGGTCTGAGACCTGAGCTGCGGAACCCAGCAGCGGTGGAATTTGCTGCTGCCATGCATGCAGAGATGGCTGCGGCGTCAACGATGGACAAACACCAAAGCGCCGGCCAGCTGGCTGAGCGCAGGCAAAAGGCTGGCATCTCCTGGACGCTAGTTTCCCTACCCCAAGCCTGCCCTGCATTACAATATTATTATATAATTGTTGAACCTAAACGGATGGAGTCGTCCAGGTGGCCGCAGAGGATGTTGCCAGGGCTAAACCATTGCTTGGGATGCGCTATATTCTCGCGTCTGGTCGTCCGCCGTTTGTTGGCTTCTGCTTGACGTCGAGCCCCCACAAGTGACAGGCGCTAGAGAAGAGAAAGTGGTCCATGATGTTGTTTGTTTCTTAGCTAGTGAAGTGGATAGCAACAGTGCGCAGTGATCGCTAAGCTTTAGAGTCAGTGGGCAGCGGAGGAGAGGGATGGTGAAGCCGGTGGAGCCGGCCGCCGTCTACGATATACTCTCTATGCTCCGTACGGCCTGTAGGGGTAGTTCGGCGGCACGACGGCGACGCTGGCGAAGAGAAGATGGCGGCGATGAGGCCGAAGTTGGCAGGTATAGTGATACGGGCTTGAACTGGTCGACGAACGTCCACCGACGGAGGCTCCGTCTGCCCTAGCACGGCCTATACATCGTTTGCAAAAGCGTGACACCAACATATAACTGTTGGCTTCGATTGGCAAATGTCAACCGGGGGATCCGATCTTCCGTAGGCGATGGAATATGACAGGTTCAGAAACCTGTGCCCCAGGAAAAAGGACGGGCACGAGCATTGGGACCATATCCAGGATTTAGGGGACGAGAAGCAGACAACTCTCCTGCCACCATGGCATATAGCGTCAAGAATCCAACCGGTCTGGCGGTGCTATTGTCTGTCAGATGACAAGCCAGGTAACTAGGTAACTCTTCAGTGATTCCTCACCACGCGGCCGGATGGTGGTGAGCAACAGGCCCGGCTTCGTCCTCGGCCCCCAGCCAGACTTAGGACCTGGCGAAAAACTCGGGATGGTGCACCCATATCCCATACTCTCTTGCCTCCTCCCTCCTTTGATCGGGCTGAACTCCGTGGCGCTTCTTTGAAACGGGTTCTCTCCTTGCAGTGGTGCCCTTGCAGCGCTCATCCGCTGCGCCGACTTACTGACATACATATTCTACCACACCTCCCGCCCATCGAAGTAGAGATAAAGTAGGCTGATCGGTAGGCAAATATAGGTCGGCATCATAGTCCGTCGCGGGCTAGTTATGTAGTGGCTGGCCTCGGTATATCAAAGGGGCCCTGAAAATGACATGTCGACACTATCTATGGACTGGAGGGAAGGGGAAGACGTACTTCCTGAAACGGACACGCAAAAGGGACACACGGCTGAGATATCCTTAGATCAGTATGGCAACGACATCATCACACCGTATGAAATCGATATCCCAGCCGTCTTCGCCAAATAGCCCCCATCTCGTAATCCTTAATCATCATGTAAGATGTAACCCCTTTCCCCAGAGTCGGGACTGCGGCTGCATTTTCTGAGTCCAGAGTTTCGTATTTCAATTCACCACAAACCTGAACTGCTGTTCTTCAAGAATACCAGGTCTTCACAAACCTCATACTTCCAAACCTCATGCTCGCTACCACCTTGAACAGCCTTCAGCCTTCAGGTTGAACCGAGCCGGTACATCTTTTAGCGAGCGTGGCGTGGAGAACCAGAGAGCCTGAAGATGGTTCACTCGCTAGGCAAAGAGAACAGGAGTGGTCGACCGTTCCCCTGGGACGCTTTGAAAATAGCGATTGGCCGGCTCTGATTTCAACCAAGGATAAAGACGCCCTGCCACTTCTATCGTGGATAGAATCTTGATCCCCTGTTGCATGCCCACTGGAAGATCAGTCCCCTCGATACAAACTTTCGTTGCTATGCTTCCTTCTTCCTGCGCTCTGTGCTGGCCGTTAACGTTCGCCCTAATCAACTGGCCATAGCACGGAGGATTTTTCCAGGCTTGAAATCCTTGCCAAATATCCCCTTCTGCTTGCCATTTCCATCCTAGTGCGGGCTTCCATGCTGCTCTGCCGTCTCGGATGGCTGTCCGAACTGCTATTAGGCCCGAAAGGGTAAACGGAATCCTCTACGTTAGACTCGAGGTTGGATCTTCTTCTCTTGCCTGCCTGCTAGACGGGGTTGTTTCTCCCCACGCGTTGCTGAGATGATCTTGACAAATGCGGTCGCATCCGGCCACCTCCACCGTCCAGCATAATATATATAGATATATATGTATGTATAGATGGGTGGGTGGGTGGATGTATGTATAGTATATCGCCCTAGTCTCGTACGAGAAGGGTTGAGCAGCAGCGCCCTAGCAGGGACGGGGAGTGTAATCTCAATCTATCATATTAATCATATCTGATAGCGCGTTTTCTGACGACTGATGGACGGTAGAACGCGACCTCTGCTGCGTATATCACGGTAGACGGCTGTAGGGCACGTCTGTATGTGGAAGTGCTTCTCCTATCAACCATGGCTGTTCTCGGCCTGCGTTGCTTTTGGTCAATTGGTGCATATGTCGTGATACATCCAAATTTTGCTGCAGAGAACATCGATGTCCGCGTCCGCATTTGCGGTTGTTGGTGGTGGTGGTCAGGATGACGATGAAACTTGCATTCTCAAAGACGTCCAAAAGTAGACAACATTTTTGGCCATTTTGATATGCATCTGACACGCCACGGTGGTACTACTTGGGGCAATGCAGGGCAAGGTGGATGGGTTCGTTGACGTCGCGTCTATCAGCTAGAATGAACGCGGCGATGACACATTTATAAATAGTAAGGAGGCGCTCCTCCAGCCTCTGTTGATTATGTTGATTGAACCTCTACGCCGCAATCGGAGGCTCCCACACACATCTGAAGCTTCTTCCGTCGATTTCTCTTCGCAACATGACTTGCAGCTCCCCTACCTGCCTGTCTCAGTCTCATGGCGTAGAAGAGAGCTATTAATAATATTATCTTCCACCGATTTCGAACTGGCGTCGCCGTACGGAGTACTCCGTAGTCATCCCTCAAATTAAAACTTGGACTAACGCACTTTGCATGCTTAACTCTTCAGAATAATCCATGTCATAGCTTAAATCTCTCTGACAGACCTGACTCGTAGTCAAACAACCCCGATGCAACAATTGTGAGCCACTAAAAGTTGGATTTCTGTTTTTCCTTGACCGAAAAACAGCCCAAGCGCCCCTACTTGGGACTAAAAAAGCCGCACTTCGCAAAGATCTGCTCTGCCTTAAGCCACACATACATCTATCCAACCAGACTTGCGTACATGTGTATGCAGATGGAAATGGAAGGTCTCTGTGGAATGGAAGTAACATATTTGACATCACCAGGCATCGCCAACCAACGAAGTATTCTCCTCGAGTGTTGACTTGTCTTAGATCTTCTGTCGTACCATGTAACACAGAAAATCAACATGCAATGACAAGCCATGGTACTGGGTCCGGGGAAATTTGACAATGGGATCCCCCTTGAATATCAATCTATCGATATATGATAGATGAGACTATTGAAGCCCAGGTAGGGGGTTAAAGCACATACTGATAGATTCGCCCCCATCAGTGCCTCTTAAAATCTCATTTGTAGATGGGCTGCTTTTCTTTGCGCGCTGGTTGTTGGGACGGTGGAGTTATCGTCAAACTAACCAGTTGCAAACCAGGTTTCAAAGTGTAGTTAGTTGTCAACTTGCGTGATTCGATCTTCAATATCCTCTTTTCAATTCGACTTGAACTAAGGCACGGTTCCCCACCTGAACGAGTTGGAATAGAGAGATCTGTTCCTGGATGTGGGGGGGAAATCGTGGATCTAGAGATGCGGTTGTCCATCATCCCGGGGTGGTTCTTTTTCTGCGTTTGATACCACAACGCTGAAGACGTCGGGATCTGAATATAGCTTCAGATATTACCAGTTATGGTACCGGCTGCTGGCTTAGTAAACGGTTTCGGCTGGGCCGGTGCATGCTTTAACCTTGGTTGGAAAGCGCCCAAATGCCAAGGCAGGGTATAGCTGATATAGTGGGTAAAATTTGATATTTGAATATCTACACTTGATCGTTGTGTCTCCAAAATCACAGCATTCTCCCAACATCTGGATATTTCTTTGATTGGCCAGGGAGGTAGGACAACTGGGTAACTGGTATGGCCGGTATGATGTGTGTATTTCCATCATGGATAGACGCTACCAAGTGCTGCAGTGTGCGATATCACAGACTGCGGGGAAACAATTTCGATGGTTCTGGGCTTAACGTTCCAGTTATCTGGTATAGGATAGGAAGATTTGAGGTTGGGTCTTACAACATCATCCATATTTCGGGTTATGACCAGTGACCGTCAGGCCTAGTAGCACGCATTGCATTGCAGGCTACCGGCATACTGACAACCATGGGTGATTTCCGTTTCAGATGGACAGAGACATCCTTTCTAGAACCACTGATTAAATAAAGCACCAAGCATATCCCGAAGCAGCACTGACACCGGGAGATTTTCCTCTAATTTCCGTCTTCTGCATGCATGTTTGGAATGAAGCACGACGTAGACTGATCGCCCACCAAGTAGTCGCGTTGGGGATGCGCCCGTCACTATGCCACCAGGCGCAGCGATCACTTTGGGGAACGCTTCTTGTGATCTGCTTGCTGTACTCTCCCGCGTAATAATTCTCACCCCCAATGCCATTCAATCACAAGGACTATACCAGCAATTAGAATATGGTTGATATAGGTGGTACATTCGGATTGTAACTATTTGACTAGGCGGCCGTTGGGTACGAGGTATGCAGGCATCTTGGTGGGACAGTCTTCAACCGCGGAGAAATTCAGGCCACCTGCAGTTGATCCTCGGAATTTGTGCGAAATGATCTGCATCTACCACAGTCAAGGTATCCACATTAGATATACTCATTTACGGAGTACTCCGTACCTGCTTGCATTGTAAACACCATGGGTATTATTCTTTTTGAAATGACAACCCAACGGCCTGGGACAGTCAAACGCAGGCGCAGGTGGCTTGGGATATGATAAGAAATCGGAGCTGTCAAATTTCCTCCTGTACCAGCGGATGCATGTTTGTTTGTCTTCCTATTTTCCCTGCCGCACATTTGGGGTTGAATGGGCCGCAGGGTTGGGATGAATGATCGCCTTTGCAGAACTTATGCAATGTAAAAAGCATAGTTAAAGCAGGATAAGCTTTCCCACTCAGGACTGAACCCTGACATGTAGGTGCTCCGTCTATGTACGGTTCTGTTGGATATGATCTGCCCGTCTCATGTGCGCTTTTCCCTAGAAGGAAGTGGTTCATATTTGCATCTACGCTCATGCAATGGTAATCAGTGTGCCTCTGTCAAACGCATGATGAGTTGGTCTAGTTCCAGATACTAGTTGTTTGCTCTCCAGTCAATATATCGAAATCCGCCACGGGATGAAAATGACTTCAACTGCTGCTTCCCATACATCACAGCCCCCAAGTCCAGGGTCCGTAGTAGTGGTTTATGGAACCAGATCGTGCGCTCTTGAAAGTGACACTATATTCGAGTCAGTCTTATTCCAAGGCATAAGGCAAATGCTGCGAGGCTGGCTCTAGGCAGTGACACCAATCGCGGACGGGTTGTGGAATCCTGCTCAAGGACTACCCAGTCTGGCTAGCAACAAAACGGCTTAGATGATTGGAAAACAGCTATGGCATCCCGTACCCTCCGATAGAGCCCAGCCATTGAGGCGAAAGCCATCGTGGCCTGCTGGTCCTGTTAACGCGTTTGATGGGCCGCGTATATTCTAAACACGACTTGATAGTTTCTCCATTCCGAAGGATCCCAGCAAACCTGACAGGCTGGAAGCAGAGTGACGAGGGCTTGACAACCCTAGTGATAGCTGGATAGTAATATGGGCTCGCGATTTGGTCGGACTGGGCACCCTAGCCAACGCGAATGTTGTTTTGCGACTCGATAGTTGCAGGATGTCTGGAAGTTTTTGATATCACATGGTGGGCATCAACATCGCGGAGCTTTGTAAGCAGTCGAGAAAAGACAACCTCAGCTTCTCCTATCCATGAGGAGCTTTTTGTACGAATTACAGCCATCTCGAGCGGTCGAGCCCAGAATAACTCGTGGCTACTGAACTCGTGAGTTGTACAGAATGCACGAATGATCCGCCTGTCGACATTCCCTACACCGTCGCACGAGAATGTTCTAATAACATGGCGAACATGACGTAGGGAACAGGCATCCTGGATAGCGACAGTGTCTCTACAATGCTGCTTGGCCTATCTACGAAAATTGGATATGCGTTGGAGCATAGAGGACAGCGTGTTACCGTATGACAATTGTTCTCGTCGTGTCCCGTTCCTCGACAACTCGACCTGAAACGTGGACTTCATGTGTATGCTGCTACGGTATACGGAGGTTTGAGAGCCTGATTCTCATCCTGGAAGCCTGGATATATATGACTTCCATATACCCTTTATTCGGACAGGCTCATGGACCCGAATATATATCTATATGTTCGTCTACATGGGGGTTTCCGACCAACTTTGGTTGGACACGAAAGATGAGATACTATAGGGAAGGATTATTCGCTGTTAATCCGTGTCCTGGAGCCTGTGCCATTCTCTATCAGGATAGCTGATGCTATGCCGTCTCCCCGCGGATAGTGTATGGCGTTGATCTCACAACCAAAAACGGGAATGCGGCTGTTGCCTTACTATCATCCGCAATTGCTTAGACGGCCGCCATACAGCCAGACGCTGTGGCATAATGTCCCGGTGTATGTCGGCCTCACAGATAAGGATAGCTTCTTTTGCATTATGCTGCTCAACCTGACGTTGCTATGCTGCGTGATTGAGTAATGTTGTCCCTGTTTCCAACCTTCTCTACGGAGCCACCGTGGGCGTATTCGGACGCCCCGGAAGGAAGACCGTCGTCATTCCCCCTTAGACCGATACAGACGCCTCGAGTCTTACCTGGCATGCAGAGCCATTTTCAAGACAACCGACGGAACGTCACCTGGGTGCGCGCTTAAGACAGATTTGAGAATGTGGCGAAACCTTCGTCTTGTGTGGATATTATGTTACATGGTTATGATTCGGTCATGGATGGATATCATCTGTTCCGCTATCTCGCCCTCGGGCCCTTCCTGTGCGTCGCTACTTGTGTTTTCGCTGTATGGACGGTGTATTCGTTTTATCCCGCGACCGAGACGCGATCGTTGTACGTCCATAAGACTTGCGAGGTCGCCAACTGTGTAATCAACTTATACATATACTAGACCTGATATCGCTCATCGCCTCGTCTCGCTTTTCCTGTTTAATCTTGAGTATAAAATAGCTTCGCGCTTCTCTTCTCCCTCAGCCTGAACGCACGGGGCACTGGCCCGGCGAGATATCTTCTTTTTATTGCGCCTTTTCTTACGCTTTATTTTCTTTTTCTTGTTTTTTGCTTCTGCGCGGAGAGGGCGTGCGATAGCGGGAGTGCCCACTTGACAGGATGGTTCGATAATTGGGGGATGATCTTGTCCATGGCTTTCGTCCAATCTGGTCTCTTCATCATCCAACTAGCAAACTTGATGCTGGGATAGTGGCAATTCTATGCGTGGCAGGATAAAATATGTCCCCGAATGATATTTCTTTTCGTGAATAATAATGTAATAGCATTGTGTAAAAGCATGGTACATTTAATTATTGAATTTTGACCAGTGTACGGGGTACGGAGTATGCGAGAGATATTTCTCAGGACCCATGCGGCTTTAATGCGTATAGTTGGGAGATAGTTAGCCGAATTAACAATGCTGTTGTTTCTTCTTGCATCTCCATCGTTTTTTCCTCAGACACGGAGTACTCTGTTGTCGGTTGCCCTGTCCATAGCCCTAGTCCCCGTTGGCGTTTTGAGGCTTTTTCTTATCGAATCCCCAAGCCAATCAATAAACGGTCACGGAATATGAACTGTCTCTAATCAATTAAGCACATGCCATTACGGGATAATGAGCTTCTTCCGCTTGATTTAAACTATTAAATTCGGCTAACTAATAATTCATGGTCTATGCGGGTGAAAAGGAAGTTCCTGACTATCTACGGGAGATGACCATCTATGGAAGCAACAAACGTCAAAGAGCACTTTAATATATTGAATTTCGGTTCGGAGCATGGAGTACAGAGTATATTGAAGCCAGAACACATACAGGACCCCTGTTTATCTAAACCTAACCCGGGACATGACTGTGAGGCATGCAGGTTGGTGGAATAAGCTCTCAAAAGTATATATAGACCCAGGAAAGAAACTGGAAAAGTATGGTGTATGCGTAGAAACCATAATTATATGCTATTGATACATAGATGACATGCGTGACTTATCATATACTAGGATTAGCACCAAATGAAAAAAAGGGGGGCTGCCGGAAAGACAAACAGCAGCACAAAGTGTAGAAGGATGAGGGACTGATGATATATGTAGCCAACTTTTCATAGTTCGCCAAATGGTAATACAGTAATACAAAGCGGGCAGAAGAATAAAAGGGGTTGGAAAGTTCCAAGTAGAGCCCTGGCCCAGTCGGGATGTCAGGAAACGAAAGTTGCTGTAGTAGAATATTCATATAACCTGATATTTCCCTCCAAGTTTATTAAAAATGCAACATGCGATGCTGGGTAACTAATGAAATGTATCCGGTTCATGCTCTATCAGCCAGCCTTGCTGGGGGAGTATTGGTTATGGGCCTCTCGTTGCCGCTGTTCAAATGATGTTGGATGCGTAGATAGGGGGCTAGTGTAGTTCATGGCTCCGAATGGGTGCTGTTGTGCCACACCGTTATTTGTATGTACTGGCTCTGGAGCCATATTTTTCACTGGAGCAGGAATGGGAGTATCGGGTGATGCTCTGCCCATAAGCTTTGGGCTAGGTTGGAGTCTCTGTATTGGCGGGACGACGGACTGGACTCCTACTTCATTGAACGAGGCAGGGCGAGCAGGTGAGTGCTTTGTAGGACTAAGACCCGACATTGGGATTCCTGGGGAGTATCGGTTGGAGGGAGGCGTTTGCCCAAATGAAGCTTGGGGGTTGGTCATGGAGGAGGAGAAAGAGGTGGATGGGGATTGACTTGAAGGGTGGTGATGTTGTGGCTGTTGTTGGAATGGATAGGGCGAGAAACCTGCGTGGTTACGTTGATATGGGGTTCCTGGGTATGTGCCATTTGTCCCAGGCGAAGGCGCAGCTGTAGGTGCCGGGACGGGCGCCGGTGGGAATCCAGCTAGAGGACCAACGTCTCCGTTGCCCTGTGTTGGTGACATGGATGGCCGGTTTTGAACTGGAGATGGAAAGCTGCTTGGAATGGAGCCAGACGATGTAGGACGTTGGCTACCAAAGGATGACACCATGTTTCTAGGAATTGATGCCTGGGGTAATGGGTGAACGGGTGCAGGTTGTCGCGCATAAGGCATAGCTGGTCCTGGTTGATGGCCTTGTTGGGCTTGTTGATGAGCATGTTGATGAGCTTGTTGATGCGCTTGTTGGGCTTGGTAGTGGGCTGGTTGATGTGCTTGTTGGGCTTGTTGATGAGCCTGTTGATGGTCTTGTTGATGGACCTGTTGGTGGCCTTGATGATGGACCTGTTGGTGGCCTCGATGGTGAGCTGGTTGATGGCCTTGATGGTGGGCTGGTTGATAGACCTGTTGGTGGCCTTGATGGTGGCCTTGATGGTGGCCTGGTTGATGGACAGGGTGATATACCGGCTGCTGAGGCACGCCATTTTTAACAAACATAGGATGAGATGCAACGGGAGGATTTGGAGCGAAGAGGCGTGGTTCCATAGGCGCTGGCCGGAATTGCTGGGTCGGAGAAACACTGTGGTTATTGGCAGGTTGATTCTTGACAGCAGCCTGTACATTGTCAGGTTGACTCCCTTTCTTCGAAGGCGGTGATGCTGAAGATGTGATGCGGAATTTCAACGGTGGAATCTTGGGCCGTTTTGCTTCTTCAATGCGCCGCTTGCAGTCTGCACATATGAAATGGAAGTCATCCTTTTCTGCCTCTGACTGAGATATACCAAGGCACTTGCTATGCTGCCAGACATTGCATTTGTCGCATGCAACGCTATGAGAGCCGTCATCCTGGGAGAAAGGTGCGTTAGTATTATATTCTCTGCCAAAAAAAGGGGTATCCGTACCAAGTTCTCTCCGTGAACACCACAGCCAGAACAATCGAAGGTCCAGTCTTCTGTCTCGAGCTGTTCAAGGCCCTTCTGGCGTCTTTCCATCTCGGTCTTGAAATTCCGTCGAGATATTCTAGCTTCTCCCTCCTCTGCTAGCTTAGCTTTTTCAGTCATGCGAACTAGTTCTTCCTCATGCTGTCTTCTCTTTTCCTCGCGGTCCTTCAGACGTTGCTCGCGCGTCATCAAGCGATACTGGCGCTCCTTCTCGATATTCTCAGCCCTTTCTTTCGCCTTTTGCTCTGCAATTCGCTCCGCTTCAAGTCTTTTGGCTTCCTCGGCTGCTTGCGCTTCCTGACGTTCTCTGTCTTGTTTGCCCGCAATTCTGCTGGATCTCTTTGCGGTAGCTAGCTTTTCTAGGTTTATCAACTCTTTCTCTCTGCGGAGGGCCTTCTTTTGCTGTAACTCTTCTACTTTCTCGATGACTGGTAACACTTCCTCAATGAGACGGTCTCGGAGGGCCTGTTCGTTTAGGTCTTTTGACTTCTTCAGCGATTCGATAAAGGTATTGTAGTCATTTATGGAGATGGCGACACACTCCCACTCGTAGTCTCGGGAGCCATTTGATGTCGACTGCGCGGCATCGGCGTCATCGTTTTGATCGTCGGTGTCGTCTTGGACCTCAGCGACCTTTCTCCTTTTCGATGAGCGGGCGCCAGCTCGTCCTCTCCTGGTGTTCACCTTTCGTTTTACGGGCCGTTCCGATGGGATTCGAGGTTCTATGCGGCGATAGAGACGGTTGTCGTCGAGGACATAATATTGGTGATCATCACGGTCGTAGCCAAGTTCGTTAATTCTCTATTTGTTCAAGTTAGCCGGTGTCAGTTATGCAAGACCGTTCAACGTCAGTTTACGGCTGTTGGCATACCCATTGTATCTGATCCGATTCTTTCTGTTCCTCCATCCGCTCTCGAAACCGGTCTGGATTCCACAGGGTCCATGCCGACAATTGCTGCAAGACACGTATTCTCTGGAAGATATCCAACTGGTGAAACTTCAACGGGGTTTCCTCATCCCCAAACGGGTTACGGAGAGGCGCTTTCGCGAGGTACTGACGCCGTGTGTACTCTTCGAAGTTGTCATAGCTGAAGGAGAGAGAAAAAGGTTAAATATACCGACTAGAATAGTGATCGTGGGGACGGAAGAGGCGTACTTTAAGCCGCGATGGGAAGAGACGAATTTTAGAAGATTTAGGCCGATGTTAAGTAGCCTCTCTGAGTGTCCCGGTTTGAGACATTCGGTCTCGAGATCCTATGGAGCAGGTTTGATTAATATATTGGACTTCACAGCGGGATATAAAAAAAGCGCGTCACGGCGATGGCAAAAAAAGCTCTGCAGACGGGAAAAAATATAACAGAATTACACTATCTCTCCTACTCCGTACAGCACGCTACGCGAAGACATACCTCTATATCGATGTCATCGTCGAGCTTCATGGGCTTGCCAAAGGTGTATATGTATTGCATGAGATTTGGGAACTCCCACATATTGCGCAGCTTGTGGAGGAGGCCATGTTCCTGCGCGGGTTCTGCAGCGCTGTCCGTCTCCGTCTCCTCCCTGGCACGCTTACGCGACACCATGTTGGGTTGTCGATGCTGTGTCGGGCCTGTCGAGCGAGTCGCGATGGGATGCGATGTGATAGGGAGGTCGAGCTCGGGGGTAGCTAACCGCTGGAAACGAGCGAACGGCAGGGTAACGTAACGCAGGAGATACCGGGAGGGTGTCCGCGTCTGAACAGGAGAGAAGACTTGTCAGGGAGAATAAGATGCGTTGGTCGAGACGTGAAGCCGGGGTGGAATTTTATGATGCTTGCCCAAGTTAACTCCCAAGCCACCGGAGCCGATCTCGATGCGGACCGAGAGAAGCAAGAGACACGCTTTGCCTCGCGTTAGGCACGTGATATACACATATACAAGATCCATGGATATAGATATAGATATAGATAGATATAGCTAGATATAAGGAGTAGATAGATAGATATAGTGCATGATTCTCCCATTCATAGTATTCCAGTAAGACGTGCCATGATAGAGACAGCGTATCCAGCCGAACGGATGAAGCAACAGGGAAATAAATAATACATGAGTACCCGACTTTTGTTCTTGGTGACGAGACGGGTTAAATTAGAGGGCAATGAAATCAAGTACGAAGGGTGATGCTCTTCTAATCCATGGTATCGTGAAAACAACATAAAAAGGAAAGCAGTAGCATAAAAAAGGGTGACAAAAACATTTCCTGACCTCCCTCCCCCCCCTCCGTTAAGTAGAACACGCGTAAAACGAAAACAAGGTCAAGCAGAGATGCAGATATACCCATTGAATGATCGCCTCACACCGAAGTCCCCCTTTCCTCAACACGCACGCGCCAAAGACCAGACAAGAAAAATACAGATGTAGAACTGATGTGGGCCCTAGGATGAGATCCAGAAATATGGCAAGAAATGGTGGAACGAAACGGAACAGGAACAGGAACGGGAGAAAGGGTGATATGTAGGTGGCCAGAGGCAAATAATATAAAACATTGACAAGAAGCCGGGCGGAAAGGTATTTTATGGTGGACGCTGGGGACGAAAATAAACCGATTCAAAGTAGTACCTACTAACCTTTTTCTTCCCTTCCTTTTTTAAAAAACATAAAGACTCGAAAATCAGGATATGATTACTGTCTAACGAGGACACTGTTTTCGATGTATATCCCATGTTAAGATCTTCATTTCTCTGTAAGTTGGAGTTGGATCACATTCCAGGGCCGGCATTCGTGCCGTCGACGACGTTGTCAGAGAGGTTGATGAGGAGCTGTGCAAGGCATCGTTTTGTCGCCGCATCGTCGCGGAGGACAGACGAGAATGTGGCGTCGCGGAGTGGTTCTGGCAGACACTGGCGTAGCGCCTCACGAGCACGGTTGTTGTCACTGAGTCTGGGCAATTATTAGCGGTTGGTTTAATATTTCAAGAGGCAACGACTTACCGTAAGAAGCAGCGGACAACGTGCTTCAGGAGTCGAACTGTTTGCTGCTCGACAAGCTGAGTGACCATATTGCTCAACACAGTACCGACGGCGTAGAACCTTTCGTAGGTAGCACAGATATAAGCTAGGCCTATATCGTCGAGGAGTATCTTTTGGACAATGAATATCGCGACAGTCTTGCTGAGTTCTGAGCCGGTCTCCATTATTCGAAGACATAGCGGGATGATTTCGGTAGTGAGAAGAAAGTTGATGACATCGGACGAGTCGTTCTTTACCAACGCGCCGATGACGCCGAGAGAAGTGAGGCGGAGGTATTCGAATGGACGTGACTTGGAGGTGGTATTTAGGAATGGGTAGAGAAAGAGTGGAATGTGCGCTAAATGATATCAGTCCAACTGTCCTTCAGTACATTATACGGAGACGTACCGTTTAGGAAAAGGGTTCGGGTCTCGTTATGGGAGGCGACACACTGCAGCAACGCCAGAGCATTGCATACTCGGTTAGAAGCAGCGGCTGTCAACTGCGATGGGTTCAGGAGAGGGTAGACAGAAATGATCTCCTGTAGAAGGGATGTCATGACGCCTATGAGAATCGTAAGCATATACCAGGCCGTCATCGTCTATACCGTAACCTACCGAATGAATGCCAGATGATGAGAGCCAGTTCTGGAACCTGTTCTCGCTTCTTACTCAACTCCATGAGTGCGGACTCTCGCCGATTCGGGTCCAGCAGCTCGGCAACCCAGACGAGAACCTTTCTATTCTCCTCGCTCACGCCTCCGTCCGCGTTTCCAGAGGCCCCATTGCCATTCTCCTGGCCACCGGCCGCCTGTGCATTGCTGGCGGCATTGCCACTCATGCCGATGCGGTTATAATGCTGCTGCTGGTGTTGGGCAGCTGCAGCAGCGGCGGCCGCCTGTGCCTGGGCCTGGGCATGTTGCTGGGCCGCGAGAGACTGATGCTGCTGCGACTGCTGCGACTGGAAGTGGGATTGATGCTGTTGCTGCTGTTGCTGCTGGTGTTGCTGTTGCTGTTGCTGCTGGTGCTGTTGGTGCTGCTGGGCCCATGAGGACTCGGCCTGGGGATATTGGTGCTGGTGCGAAAAGACCTGCGGAGCTTGACTCTGCAGCATGGTGAGAGACGAGTTGTAACCACTCTGGGGAGTTGCCCCAAGCGATCGCGAGGTTCAGGCCTGAAGCAGTGTGAGTGCGAGATACACGCAGAGATATGAAGAATATGAGGAGAGCAGGCGAAGAGATGAGGTTAAAGTGGTGAAGAAGGAGTGGGGACAAAACCACCGAACTTCAGCTGCTGACTAAACCACGCATTTATTCCTTTAGCTATTTAACGAGCCATCTAGACATCAGAAGCTGCTGTACAAATTAAGAAACACATATACATCATATAGAACCATTAAACCCGTCCCCTCCGTCGTTTTTGTGCAAAAGCGAGGATGCCATTATGTACCCGAACGCCAGCCATATCCACAGAAAGAAACCCAGAATTTGCACCCATAAATCATGAAAAGAACATTGAAATCGCGTGGAAACATCAAACGTGGAAAAGGACATCATGAGACCGTCGTCCCAGAGGTGGCACACCATGATAAAGACTTAGAGGCCTTTAAGACCGCTGTGTCCGACGGCCTGAGCTGCTACTGCTGCTGCTGCTTGACGAATAATACGACGAGCCGGTGTAGTATGTCGACTTGTCGTCCTTTCGTCGACCCAGACCGAGGCAGAGCGCGATTGCACCGATGACAACGCCCAGACTAGCCAGGCCCAGGAACCCGGTCTTCTTTTTCTTCTTCTCGGAGTCGGGTCGAGAGCCACCGCCGCCGCCGCCGCCAAACCAGCCATGGTGAGACGAATACGATGATGTGCCGGTGTAGGAAGAGTGTCTGCTTCGTTTGCGGCGACCACCTATGCCGAATATGGCTCGCACGCGGTCGATACAGCTCCCCACGCAGCAGCAGATGCATATGAGCAGCAGTATCAATGCTCCGGCGATGGATCCGATGACGATGCCGGCAATTGCTCCACCGCTAAGACCGCCGCTGCCCTTTGTGATGCCGATAACGCTGCTGCCATCTGTGCCGACGGCTGGCATGAACGGGACGGTGGTGGTTGGGGTCGAGGTGACGGTCACGCCCTGGGTGCTGGTGGGACGTGTGGGAGGAGTTGGAGCCGGCTGGGTAGGAAACGGTGAACCGCCGGACTGAACGCATACCAGGTTCTCGTTGCATGCCTGGGCTGCAGTGCAGCATGTCGTTCCGCATACCGTCTCGCCGAGATTGGCCTTGCACTGGGGGCCGGGTCCTGTCGGTGCAGCGATGGGCCTGCTACCGGTAGACGTGACGGTGACGAAATCGGTTTGGACGTAAGTTGTAGTGAAGTATTCCCATTGACCACCACCGCCGCCTCCGGACTTGGGGCGACACGAGGCCTGGTTGTTCGAGTCGGTAAAGCACTCTTCGCTGGAGAGACAGCATGCTTGTCCATAGTAGCCGCATGGAGCACACTGTCGGGGTTCCAGCGAGTGCGTAGGACGAGGAGTAGAGAACGGCGAAGCTGCGACAAGCTGTAGCTGCAGCTGTAGGAGGAGAGCGAGAACAGGCAACGAAGCCCGGCGCAAGTTGTTCGCAAACATGGTCGAGATAGCTGGTATTTTCGCTGGAGAGCTGCGAGTTGCAGATACCCAAAGCGGGGGAGCTTCAGGCTTTTGCCGGGATTAGACACAAAATGTACAGATGCGAGACAGGTATATGCTGCTTCCAGACGAACGCCTCCGGATATGGAGAGCAACGAGCAATTGCAGTATACTATGTGATACTATGTGAGTATGGATGGACAAAGAGTGGGAGAGGAAGAAGGAAATAAAAAGCCTGCGGGAGACTCGAGATGCCGGTTGTAGATGTTTCCCAGCCATCTCCAACATCCCAGCCACCCTCGCCCAACCACCTGAATTTACCCTCTGGCCTCGACAACGGCCGCCGCGCCAAACCGTGTAGCCATGGACGGTCGACGGTGGGCGCCGTAGGCTCCGTCATAGCGAACATAGTCCTACCCTGAAACTGCAGGGAGAACGGGAAAGTCGTCGTCGTTGTACTTTTGTCCGATGTTGTCAGCCTGACATCCCTGCTCAGCGCCGGCATCAGCATCTCAGCTCATGGTCAACTATCTCCTCCATGGAACTACATCGCTCCAGTCCAGCAGTACTCTGTATTCTTGTCTCTCAGATGCAGCTATAACCAAATATCTATCCATGGATCGTCTTCCAGCGATATATACCTTGTCACGTGGTCTACTTTACGCTGCCCAGGGCAAGGAGTAAGGGGAAGACGAGCAAGGAGGAGAAGACTCTGTGATGATAGACTTGACTCTCTGAAGCATATGCCATGATCCATATATCCACCCATAGTCACGACAATATACCCTTATGCGCCGTATCGACTTATCATGTCGCCGTATCTTGATACCATCCTCGTGTTGGATATACAGAATCGGTAGTATGTCATTTCATCGTTGTGTTGGATATGCCACAAGGACGACTTACAATATTTAATGCTAGGCATTATTATGCTAGTTATAAACCTGATATATTTTAAGATTGGAATATATTTCCAGCCGACATCGACTGTCAGTCTTCTACTTTGTCGTCCTCTACTGCGTATAGGAGCTAACTAACGCATACCAGGTGACAGGTGATGAAGAGTGCTGCCATGATGCTGATGGAGGTCAGATCTCACAGTATACCTCAGACGCTTGACCCAACTCCTGACTCCAGGACTGCTATGGTAATTACGCCAACATGCTGCAACCATTTGGTCTTGACAAGTTACGTACAAACATCATGGACGAAAGACTTAACTTCATTCACGGAAACCATCTGTAATGATGTAATGTCTTGTTACAGCTAATATTGGAGGTTTTCAGGCCAGATGTGGATGCCCACTGGGTAAAGTCGTTATGGCCCCTGAAGAACCATGGGGACTTTTATAGTTGCAATCCTGGCTGCTAAGAGGAACCTTGCGTTGTGTCTTGACCAGTAGTTGTGCACTAAAATATTGAACTTTAAGGGGTTATTTAGTTCTCTCTTCTAACTTGGTGTCATATAGCATTGGATGAATGGAAGATATACTACTACATCGTTGTTTCGAGAGCCGTTGTCGGGAGTCGACGTCATCTCCAGATAAATGGTATAAAATATGAAAGATGGCCAAGGTCGCAGATTTGTCCTTTTAGTTAACTACCTTGTTGTAGGTTCTTTACTTCACGCCAACTCTTACACACGCCGTCGTCCTACTCTTATACGGAATAAACAATGACAGAACAAAGTACTTAGGGTGTTTCGGAACCTTTGGTAGGAACCACGTATGGCAAATAAAACGTTGCTAGAACTGCAAGGCAGCGGACTTTCAACAGTTCGATACGAGCTGCATGGGGATACAAGGATGTCGAGGCTGCCCGAATGGCTTCAAGCCTTGGGAGCCTTATTCCATATTTTAAGGTCAAGTATATATCCTCAAACTATCAAGGGTCGTTACTAATATCTTTCGCTCCTTCGCGCCATAATGGAGCCCCCTTCGACTACGTTTGCTAAAGTGATACCATCAAACACGGCGGCAAAGCTGGCCTTTCACGCCGTGTATGAGGCTACCATGGACGAGGATGCCCCTCAACTGCACAGGCAGAATATCTACGTGCATCCCGAGCAGCAATACGATAAGGATGCACTCTTATCCTACCTCGAGGAACAGAAGATCCAAGGGGATACTGATAGCGATAGCCTAACGGACCCGGATACCGATACTGAGAATACCGAGAAACTCCATGCAATGATATGGACTGGCTGGTTTTCTTTCAGCCTTGACCCAGGGCCCCATGACCCCGTAACTGGATGGACTATTGGCAAGGGAGGCAGAAGAAGGGTGAATATTGACTATCTGCTTCCGTGGATTTCAGCCGGTGTTCGGGGCTACCATGCGCGATTCAACTTGCACGAGAAGACCGGCTATCTTTTTGTCTCGAAGACGTCTAGTGCCCCCCATGCTGAAGTTGTTGTTAATGGGAAGAGCGTGGGCAGCGGCGAGCAGTTTTCTCTAAACCAGAATCCGATGAATATTCGGATCAGCAATTTAGAATTCGAATTCCAATACACGAATTTTGCATACGCCGATCAATTCTACAGAAGGAGGCAGACTTATATGAGAGCTAACCTGAATACTATAAGTTTTCCAAATAGCAGTATCACGCCTACTCCTATTTCCACGTTTCGTTGCTTCGGTCCATGGACGATTTCGAGTTCCCTTGGGAGAGGGGCGTACGGGAGAGTCTCGTCCGCAACCAATAGTAAGGGCGAAGTGGTTGCAATCAAAATTATTGAACGCAGCGAAAGGACAGCCCACCAAGTCAGCCATGAGGTCCGTATCCTCAACGAGCTTCAGAAGCTGCCAGAAGTGCACGAGGGTGACAGGGAGCGTGTTGTGCGGCTGAAGGAGGCTATCTATCAGAATGGGGATGAAGTCTATACTTCTGCTGTCTTTGACGAGGTTGCTCTTGTCCTTGAGCCTGCTGTTTCTGCAACGTTTGCACATATCACCAGCCCTGCCGCTGGCAACAAGTGAGTATCCTCTTACTCTCCTTAAATCTTATATTCGTGGATGCCTTGTGAGTAAGCTTTAGATAAGTCCATGGATAAAATAAGGCAAAGTAGGCTTAAGGGGTATAAAATAAGACGGACTAAAGGCCCCAAGAACTTTCCTAGATACCTCTATGAGGCATACGTCTAACGTATTTCATCAGGTTAAACTATAGTCTGCAGGACCTTACCAGGCTATTCCATGATGCTTTGCTGGGCCTGAACTTCTTGCACTCCCACGACTGGATCCACGGAGACCTCAAACCCAGCAACATCGGCATCCTCGACGTCGGCTTCCTCCATGTCGTTCTCCTCGATTTCGGCGGAGCTGTCAACTTACCACCGGGGTATATCCTACAGCCGACGCCAGGTCGAAGTGGAACGGTCAACTATCTTGCTCCCGAGCGCGAGCTTGTAGCCTATGACCATTCCATCGACGTGTGGGCTATGGGTGTAATTGGTTTTCAACTTCTGCACGGCCACCACCCGTGGAAGTTCGCTGTTAATCCATGGCGGCGTGAGAACCAGTTTGCGTCTCTACGTCCAACCTTCCATGACAAGTACCGCAAAGCGGTGCATAGAATGAAGAGCCACGTCAGTACAGAATGTGAGACTGACTCTCCCGTTAAATGTAAAGTTCAAAGGCTGATATGTATAGTCAACGAGATGTTACTGCAGATGTTGCGGCATCCCTGGGCAGTGGAAGGTAATAACGGCGAACGTATCGCTGTCCGGGACGCTCTTAAGAGTGCTTGCTGGCAGGACTTGGAGGGAGATCAGCCATTTGTGAAGCGTAGTCGACCATCATAGATCTAGACGACAAGACTTAGGATAGATATTATTTGACCATCCTTTAAAGTGTTGAAGTAGTAGATGGGCATCGTATAGATGTTCGTGATTAGTCATGATGCAGCCAATCAAGACAGGCTGCGGTTAAATACTATCTAGTAGACATGGCTTCATGACCCTCTTCCTCTATCTAAACCCCATGAACTGTCGAGATATGTTCGACGCCTCCAGCGATGGCCGCGCCTCAAGAGCAAGCCGGCAGCCATGTCTTCAAGTCATGGCTCGATGCTGCCGCTGTTATAGATGAGAAGATGCATGGAGTATGTATACGTCTGATGCTGGCGCTGCTTTCTTGACGCTGACCTGGCTGCCCATCAGCCTCTCCCAGACGTGGTATCTACCCAGGGCCACCATCTAAGACCCCGTCCCAATAGCCCGATATTCGAACGAAAACACGATCCGGAGTTCCTGGAGAAACTCGACTTCTTCCTCGACGACCTGCTCTTTCTGCAGAAGCTACGGCGCCGCAAGTATGGAAACGAGGTCGCCGACGAGTGGCCGCCCAGCCACACCCCGACCGAGATCAAGGACCGCTGGAAGACTGAACAGGAGGAAGAGCAGAGGAAGATAAAGGCTCTCCTTGACATTCCGACGCCTCCTACGCCTGCGGATGTCCAGGTCTGGACCATACCGCGGATGGCCTCTAAAAGACGGAGGCCAGCCGACTCTGCGTACTCGTCTGGCCCGCCTACGCCGGTTTTATCACGAAAGCGTCGTAAACATATACGTCCCAAGGAATCTGCTTCTACCGAGATATCACCTATATCTTCCAAGACGCTGCCACGAGATGGTCCATCTTTCCGGACCCCGCCTTCATTGCATTCTGCCTCACCCGAGTCACTTGGAGATGTCACCTAAAAAGGCGGACATACAGGTCTGTCTTAATCTACCTGTGATGCTCTAGTGAACAAGCAGTACAGATACCCCAGAACCCGATAAAAGGATGCATCACGCACCATAGGGAGCGCAGTCTGGCAACCACCGAAATCCATCGGTTGATCCCAAAGTACATACATATATGGTGACATCTCTGGCAATCTATCTCCCAGAACGGAACGGAACCAGTCACCCAAAGCTAGTAGTTAATATACACCAGCAGCTGACGTCCAGATACGGGCCAAGGATCCAGGTGAGGAGTATGAAGTGAAGAATGTTAGTGAGAGAGAAGCGAGAAAAAGAGAGACATCTGTACAATATGGAGAACACAAAGTCTCTGGTAACGATACTCAAATTGTGCTTCAAGATGCATAGCTGTACATACTATATAATGAACCAAATGTTAAAAAAACACAGAATAAAGTGGTAATTTGGCCAAAAAACTATATACTACTGCAAGGAAAATAACAAAGAGAAGAAAGACATCAAAAATAGATCATTCATTTCCATCCCGTTTTGCGCCGGGTACATCAAGCCATTATAAACGAAACAAAAACCCAAGCACCAATTGAAATATTTGATAAATAGGCGTGAGAGGCAGCTCAAGCAACCATTCCAGCAATAGCTATGGACAAGCCGACGATGATCTCGTATAATGCCGAGGACCGCTGCGGCGAGCTGTTGGGAGAGCCTCCCACGTTTCCAAAGGCGGTGCAGTATCCTTCCTGCAGGCCGTAGCAGGCCCGCGTCAAGAGACTCGAACATATAGCCTGTCCGTTGCCAGTAGGTATCGCACCCTGGACAGTCGTTCCAGCACCATTCCCGCCGTTGATGGTGACCCCGTTCGCACCGCCCAGTGAAGCCGTGCAGGCAGAGAACTGCGACTGGCAGCCGGAATAGGACCGTACGCACTCTAACGAGCCGTGGAAGGTGGTCGGGATAAAGACGAACGGGTATGGAGCGTTAGGCACCGTCGAGCCCGTCGGTGTTGGCGGGGCCGTAGTGCCTGGCTGCGGAAACATGAAGCCAGATGAAGTTGGCGTTGGGCCTGGAGGAGCCGTCTGTGTCGATGTTGCTGTCCCTGTTCCCAGCGTCCCTGTGCAGGCTGCTCCTGACGGACAGCAGGCGATGTGACTTGCGGCGTCGCGGGAGCAGACAGCTTTCGGCTGGCAGCATGCCTCGGGACTCCCTAGGATGGCGCAGGAGTTGAAGCCGGCCGGACAGACGTTCTGGCGTCTGACTAGCTGGGCGAGCTTGGGGGAGAAGCCTCCCAGGAAGAGCGAGTTGTCGACATCGAGGGCCCGCGGCGCATAGAAGGGCGAAGTGTTGTCTGCCGCGGAGGGAAGTATGGATGCCGCGACGAGGAGGAGGATTGTCTGCAGCTGCATCCTAACTGTAGGTGTATGTCTGTCTAGTTCATGAGGCTGTCGCTCTGGTCAGCTTTCTCGCTCATGTTGAAGCTGTGCGTAGATGTATATGGTTGGATGTATACAGAATGGATGTATACAGAGACCGTACCTGGCAGAGTAAACAAGTTTCTGGCAGTGGTGATCAGGTTGCGACCATCAAGTTGCGGCCAACTCAACCTGCTGAAGAAAGCTGAAAACAAGAGATCTGAGTCCTTGACAGGTCGCTTGTCGCTTGTCTGTTCGTCTTTTCGTCAGTTCGTCTGCTTCGTGGCATCCAAGTCCTTTTCTTCATCTTCCGCTGGCAGGGCAACGGCGCCAAGTCGCATACCGGCCAGCATCCCGGCCTCGACTTAGTAACAGTTCACGGCACTATGAGTTGACCGGGGAGGACATCTCAAGAGCTGCTTCTATCAGTGGTCATCTAGCTTATGTTTATACTCTGTAGTGGTACTTGGTAGTGTAGGCATCGTTATAGTTGTAGCCGTAGCATCAGGACAGCAGATACCGCAACAGACGCCAGCAGGCATGCGACAGCGGTCGTGTCAAGTATATCCCATCCCAGATAAGTATAAGTATATCAGATATCAGATATCTATCTCGACCTTCGCGGAGGCTGCGGATGTTCCGAGGCCGACCTCGGTTTTCGGCCCAGAGAATCAACTTTTCTTGAAGATTTCTTGAAGAGAGAACTTTTCAAGACGCAACACAAACATCTCGACCGCAGCTGATATACATCTAGCTGATCGTGGAGGCTGTATAAAACCAAGCTCGCCGGATATGCCTCGCGTCATGATATACGGACTTACCATGGCCCATAGTTAACTCACTGTCCCGTCATGCAAGCTGCTACTATATCTTCCTGCGCAGTAGACCAAGAGCCTGGACTAAATAGTTAATACTCTCTTCTTCTCTTCTATTCTTACCTCCGGGAGCTATAAGAATGTCTAATGGGTCCAAATCCGATGCGTTGAAGACTCCAACCAGTAAGTCAAACACTCGTCCATGGCTGGCATCACGACTGACAGATAAACCAAACAAGGCACCAAGCCGGTCTTCCATTTCGCTGCCGGTCTCTTCTCAGGCCTCACGTCTTCCATCCTCTTGCAGCCGGCAGATCTCCTCAAAACCCGTGTCCAGCAGTCCGGCCAGTCGTCGTCTCTCATACCTACTATCCGCGCAATACTAGCATCGCCGAATCCTATACGGAACCTATGGCGTGGCACGCTTCCCTCGGCCCTCAGGACGGGGTTCGGATCTGCCCTGTACTTCAGCACCCTTAATACCTTGCGGCAATCGGTCGCCATCGTCAAGGTACGAACAGCAGGGGAGACTGGTGGCAGCAGTGCTGCGTCGTCCCGGACATCCGCGCTGCCTAAGCTATCACATTCTGCAAATCTGGTTACCGGAGCCATTGCACGGGTTTCTGCAGGCTTCGTCATGATGCCCGTCACCGTGCTAAAGGTACGGTATGAATCAGACTATTACTCGTATCGGAGTCTATGGGGTGCAGGAAAGGACATCGTTCGAACAGAGGGCGTGAGAGGCCTGTTTTCTGGCTTTGGGGCCACCGCCATCCGTGATGCGCCATATGCCGGTCTCTACGTCGTGTTTTACGAACAGGCGAAGCGATCTCTGGCTGCGCTGCTGCGTCCGGCCGTGCCAGTGCTATCCCAGGACAAGGGAGGAAAGGATACCACGACGACGGCCCAGTCGCAGCCATCGGCAGCTTATATTCACTTCCTCTCCGGAGCACTTGCTGCCGGGTTAGCGACGACCATCACAAATCCGTTTGACGTCATCAAAACCCGTGTGCAGTTGATGCCGACTAAATATCGCAACATGTGGTGTGCGGCAAAGCTGGTATTGCGCGGCGAGGGAGTACGGGGCCTTTTCGGCGGGTTGAGCTTGCGTATTGGGCGAAAGGCCATCAGTTCTGCGTTGGCATGGACCATCTATGAAGATTTGATATTGCGGGCCGAGGCGTCTCGCTGGGCTCAAGGAGAGAAGAGTTTATTGTCTTGATTAGCATCTTTAGTCCGTTCCTCTACTCACTGTATTATTATCCATCTTTTCTCCTCATTCTGTCCAGGGAGGCCATCTGTTTCCTGTCTTGGGTCTGGGCCTATAGGTGTATGGAGTGTGTCTGATGTTTTATCGTTTTGGACATGTATGTATATACTGGATGACTGGATAGAGAAAACAGGACAGAATAAATTAATAAGATCAAAGTGAAATTGTTTAAATACATGGGTTTTCTCGAGTCCCTTTCAATTCATTAATGCGGGCACCTCGTCGTAGTCGTCATCATAAGAGTCGTGGGGATGGTTATATATATGCGCAAACGGTCTTATATAACGCCCTGAATGGGAATAGTAAAGAGAATGAAACGGAAACCAAAGGGGACAAAAAAGGAAAGAAAAGAAAAAAACGATGAGAAAAGAATAAAAACTGAGTAGAGTGTGAACTCTACAAAGGGTAAAAATGAACTCGAATCAAAGACCTAGCCTACTACCAAAACAAGCCTCGTTTGTCTGCCTTCTTCCTGACCAAGAACATACCATCCTTTTTCTTATCGTTGACTTTCATCTCAACCATGACTGGGCCGTTGTGTGGGGTAGCAGTAATCACGCGCTGTCCACGTATCCTTCGTGTGTGCTCAAACAGTCGGTCTTGATCTTCTTGACAGAGGACATGGTAAATAAGCATGTAGTCCGCATCGTTCTTCAAGTCAGATATGTTAGCCGAGATTCTTAGGTAGAAACGTAGAGGAGGCAGAAAGTAGAAAAAAAAATACTCACAGGGTCGTATTCCCATGTCAAGTTGAATGCGTCCAGAGTTCGAGCGTCAACATAACGGCGATGAACCTATACGGAAGGTGTTAGTAAGGAGCGTTCAAAATGATAGATGAGATTCAGATCTAAACAGAAAGCCATCGGAGTAGGCGTACCTTGACAAATGCCTCTTCATCATCCCCATCGTCTCTATGTCTGCCATGGTGGATGTATCTGTCAACCTGAACGATCTCCTTCTCCTTCTCCTTAATAGGCTTGCCTTCCAAAATAGCAGTGATCTTGTCCTCGGAGAAGCCGGCGGCGCCAAACAACTGGTTCACCTTATCAGTGAACTCCTTGTTGGCCTTCTCTTCTTCCTCTCGCCGCTTCAACTCCTTTTCTGCCTCCTTTTTCTTGTATTCTTCTATGGCACCCACTTTCAATTTCATTTCTTGCTGTAGTCTTTCCATCTCATCTTTCTCTTTCTGGGCGATTTCCGCTTCAACCTTTGCACGAACTTTCCTCTCATGTTCCTTTTCTTCCCGCTCTTCTTCCAGAGCTTTCATGCGTTCGATGAGGAGGGCGTCCTCGATTTTCCTTCGGGCAATGTCATCGCTCTCTATCTTCTTCAGCCTCTCGAGTTGAATCTCCTTTTCGATATCTCGTCGGCTTAATCCTGACTCTTCGCGATCTTGACGGTCTGAGCGTCTCTCTGGTCGTTCCATCTCCTGCCACTCCTTATATTCCTGCATCTTCCTCCATCGTCTCATACTCCTAATTTCCTCTTCCTTTGCAATGCGGAATTCTCGTTCCAATTCCGTTTCCTCACGGCGTTCTGGAGCTTGCTTACTTTTGCCGCTCTCAATGCGTTCACGCTCTTCACGGCGTATACGGTCTTCACGACGGATCCGTTCTTCTTCGCGGCGTACGCGATCTTCTTCTTTTCTCATTTCATCAAGCTCATGCTCTCGCTGCCTGATTCTCTCCAGCCTGACCTCGGCTTCAATTTCCGCTCTTCGTGATGGCTCCTCACGCTGTAGTCGACGAATAGCCCTGCGTTCGTGGCGAATGAATTCATCTTCCAAGTCGCTAAGTTCGTCTGCTAGGGCAGGCCGGCGACGAGAGACGGACCTGGCTCGGCCGACTGGAGCTGCAGGAGGAGGGGCGAGTCTCGTGTTTCCTTGTAGCCCTTGCTCATTGTTGATATCTATGTAAACTGCAGCGTCCCCCGGGCGGCGTCGGTGTACTTCGGAAGTTGAACGAGGCCGTCTCCTATCCTCGATGATGACGTTATCACGAGGTCGCCTGTGGACGCGGTGGTAGAACTCTTCTTCCGAATCGGTATCGGAGAGGTCGGCGTGAAGCTGGTGCTTGTGTCGAAACATGGTAGGTCTCTATACACTAATTCCTGTAATAGTTGATGGTGGGAATATAGGGCTTACGCCGTCGTTTGAATTGTCGTACAATATTTAACGAGTATGCGGGGCTCCAAGGCAAACTTGTGAATCTGTCATCCGCTTAGCAGGCGAGAACGGTGTCAAATCGTCGATAAGGTCTGCAAGGCAGGCTGGTGAAGTGTTGAAATCGCCGGATAATAAGAACGAAGGGCTGGATGACTGGTCGTCGGTGGTTGGTCGTCCAAGCGACCCAGAAACTAAGATGGATGCCAGAGACCTGTAAACACTCTCTAGCTGCAGGAAAAATGTTCAAATTCTCAGGTTCGATAAGTAAGTAAAAAGACGAAGGATCAGTAGTCGAAGAAGTGCTGTCGATGCCGTAATAAATATCGCCGTGGGATCAAGAGCCTCAAGCGAAAAGGAGGGGCTATTCTGATAGGGCAGCGACTAGGTATAGGTCCTATCCTATCCTCGTACAGCGTACGGTTTCGGGTTTCAGAACGGCGTCGAGCGATCTGTAAGTCAGGATTCCAGTGGTCTTCGAGTCTCTTCGATGGCCCCGGGTATGCAGATATGCAGTGCTGGGTCTCCCTGCTGGCGGTAAGTGGGATCAGGTTTCGTCATGTGTCTGCATCTGAGGCCTGTCAAGTCATGTACGTCTGCCCAGTATTTATTTATAACCAGCCCTGGCCTGGTGGCGTAGGCGGCTAGCGAAACATAGCGGCCCCGTCACGGGGAGAAGAATCCGTGACAGCCACCAGATGTTGGGCACGTCAGAAGGGCGGCAGGCCATCAGCGCTTAGCCTGTCGATGGCAGCATTGTTGTTCTCGTTACTGGTTGTCATTGCTGTTGATCTGCTTTCTCGCTGTATATGCCGGCATGTACTCCGTGTAAATAGATCGTTGCATTATGTAGGAGAGACGTCGTCAGAAACCAACTACGGGCAGGTTCCGTGGTTCCTCAAAAGGCAAAACAACCAACAACACAGCTACTTGGAATTGAATCTCGGCTTCGTGTCGACTATATAGAAAGGCAAGACTGGAGGAGGAATTGAATTTTTTTTTTCGGTGCTCCATACTTTCAGGCCAAGCCAGATTTGTGATTTGAGGTTTGCCGTACTCTGTAAGCGCCGCTTAGACTGATAGGTTGCACAAAAGCATTTGCCTTCGTCTCCACGAAGCTGCATTCTAACCTGTTCCTTGTCAGATTCACACGCGTGGGTGAATACCAAGACTGCAGCGTTTATGCCATTTCCCAATATGTAAGACATATACGTTCATAAATCGTTTAACCGGCATGCAAGATCGTGACGGCATTTGGCACTGAGATATGATGCAGCGGCCAAGTCAAATTCCTGTCAAGGACCAGACGCCCCACCGGAATGGTAATTGTTTTTGAACCAAGGTAAAGTAGTGCGTATATCCCCTCTATGCTCTTCCCCCACTCCGTAGCATCTGTTCTATATGTTCACGGCTATTCTTGTGTGTCGTCTCAAGGTAGTGTAATCTCTTTTCGAGATTGGCAATATCCGTCTTTAATTCTTTCGTTTCCTTTGATAACCGTGTGTTCACCTTATCTATCGGCGTGGCAACGAACCTGGAGAAACGGAGGGGGTTAGTTTGCGGCTTTCAGGAGTAGTAGCGCGGGCTGGTTCTATTTGGAGGAGCATATGCTTGGGTCATGGCGAAGAAGAGGAACCCATGGATACACACATTTTACCCACGCCTTCATATACATTTGTGCCTTCTGGGACTTGGCCGATCTCCCCAGAAGTAAGTTCTAGCAGGCGCATCTCTCGTTGCTTGGCTGTGATTTGGGTCCTGACGACATTGATCTGCTGCTGAGCTGCAATTGCCTGTGACTCTATCTCCTGAACGAGCTAAAATAAGATAAACAACCATACCGTCAGTACCTATCTCTTCTGTCGGGACCCAAAATGTGGGGGAAGTATTTCTCCTCTCACCTTTTGGAGAGCTTCGTTCGGAATTGACATGGCTCCGGTTGCTGATATATTCAACAGCGGTATCTGGCAAATCAAGTTAGACGCAATTATATGCAACGTAAAGCTGTAGACGTGGGCTTGACTGCGCGCGTGTAGCTGCAACGGACAGATGCCCCTCGGGATATCTTTTAGCAACAACCAGAAGAAGATCTGATTATGTAATGGAAGGCAGGAGCTCTTGTTGTCACGTGACATGACCAACCATCTTCGGCTCTATCAAAACATATAAATGACATCTTGCCTCGCTTTCTATCCAACTGTGTAATGTGCTAGGCGCCTTGTTCGAAGAGATGCACTCGCTGCTATTCTAGGTGGCACTGTTCCAAACGATGCCGGAATCTTTCTCGGAAGCCAAGGCGCCATTTCAATTTTTGTTTCCCGACACCCCAATTGAATACGTGAGATGCAGTAAATGCGTCGACTCAATAATTGCCGGTAATCATGGGCCCAAAGCTTGACGAGCTAAGGCCCTTCTAGAAAACAATGGGCGGATCCTTATTTATAACTGTTCATCTCGAAGAAGATGAGAGGAAGACATCCCTTATGCCGTCGATCACTCACGACTTTCGAATTCCAGCATAGCTAGGCACTCCGAGGGTAATAATAATTTCATTTAGCGCTAAATCGGTAGGGTTACCTGCGTCGAAGGCTCCAAAGAAGATGCTCCATTCGCAGGCACTAATTAGCGCAGACTTATCCGTAATTTCAGCGCTGTACGATGAACCAGGCAGAAGACGACACAGCAAATCGAATGATTTTTCACCATCCGGAATCAGACCAATGGTAGTGCATCATTGACAGGCTGGCATCAATACTCACTGGCCCAAAGCCAAAGGCACTGGCATCTAGAATTATTTCCACTTCTAAATACCTACATGCTGGATAGATCCATGGACTGCTAGCTCGACAGAGATAGTAGGTCTTTTAAAGTGCTCAATACACCACGCAACTATCCAATGCGTACCTTGGTATACAGATTGGCCTTCAAATCCAAGGGTATGTAGGAACTTGGTAGCAAATACGAATGCATCCACCCGGTGTTTATAGTCAATTATGCAATGATCTTCTGACCTGTACAGTCTAAATAGGGACTCAGCTGGATCGTTTGCATCAAGCAAGGCTCCCCCAGTATTTGATAAGGCACATTATTCAACGAAAACGGGAGCAGGGTCATTTCCAAAGGCTATCTGTACGCCTTCGATCTTCACAGCTGTATTTAGGCCAAGTATAAAATGGCACCAAATCACAATCATGCTAATTCCTGAGTTGCATTTCAAATATAATATTCGGTCATCGGGGAACTCCTGTATAGCACGCAGCCACATGAGTAGCATTTGGAAAATCGAAAAAGGTGAACCTCGATTCGAGACACTATCTCGTTTTATTGCCTGGGGATTTTTTTTTTCGCATTCCTCGCTGATTTTCATGCAGGTGGCCCTTGGCTCTTCAGCTCCTGGTAAATTTTTTCTTCAACCCATTCAAAACAGGACGTCCAGGAGAACGCAGCAGTCTGTTTCTGACATGCGGTGACTGTCCCTAGTACATAAATGAAGTCTAATCCATGTTCGAGTTTCTCTCCACCTGCAATCAATGCGGCCTCAAAAGCTGTGACGAGAGCATCCGCCAAAGCTTGAGTATCATGCGAGAATGATAGTGCAGCTAGTTGAATCACAACAGAAGATACTGTTAGATCTTATAGCACCAGATTTTAGGATAGCTCTTGCATCCATCTTGAGAGGGGTTTTGATCCGAGCTGGCTATTTTGGAACGGAAATGCGGTTCGACTACACCCTCAGTCCGATTCCTGCCTATCATCGAGGTTGGTTTAATCTCTGCGATGATATCAGACCCGGATTTCTTCCTGGCTTCCGCCAGCACAGAGAGCCAGTTCCGACGAGGGCCTTGGCTAACGGGGATATCAAATTGGTCAGCTCGACACCGAGCTGAAATCCCGTTTGCATAGCCATTCAATTCTTCTCACCAACGGAGAAGATCGACGACGTAGGAATTATGCCAACAAACGTCATCAATCATGAGGATTCATCGGTGCAAATCACTGGAGTTGCAGGAATGCCAGGTTGGGTGCATGTTCCAATGAAGGCAAGGCTGTAAATGTTGAGGCGTGGCACAGCTCTGGCTTGCACATCTACCTAGTCATTGGACAGAAATATCTGCTCCTAACACGATGGAATTGGTGCGGCGGTGCATACTACCTAGCCTAGTTAACTGGTTAAGTAACTAGTTAATAACCAATGGCGCATTGGGTCTCGTGGTGGAGAAAGGGATTTTGTCTGCCAAAGCTCTTGAGAAGACACCAGTCGTGTGTGTATTTTGACAATTCACTATTTATAACCGCGTCTCCGCTGTTACGGCCCTCTGCTCTTGTTTCCCGTCGGCCGAGGAGATATGTGATGATAACAAGTCCTTCCGGACGGGCCAACTGGTTAATTGGGCCGTAAATGCTGAACATGCAATGAATGCACCTTCATCAGAATGGGATGCTCGGGTTTAATCCTAGCACCCCGTCTTGTCTTCGGCCCCAGCATTCCCTCGGTAGACCATCCTGGAGCTTCCTTCAAACCCGCGCGCGACGACCAAATAACATGGGGCTGTGTCTCTTGGATCGTTCCACTGGAAATCTTCCTGACGTTCCATGGATTCAAGAGGGATCGTGGAGACAAAGCTGAGACTGTGGGGTTGAGGCTGGGGAATAATGTATTCAGCAGACACAATCCTTGCGATTTTATCCAGCGACATCGATGAACTGTCTGTCGATTATTCTTGTCAGCTCTACTTGGCCTGAAGATCTACATGCACAGCCGTTCTTCGCGAAATATCAGATGGAGCAACTCGCCAGCTGGTATGGCTACATCCATGTCAGAGTTTTGCACGTCCTTCGGCGGATGTACTCCGTACGGAGTACCGGAACATGAATCAGTTATTTCTCGAGACTGGCATCCTTGGAGAGTTGTGCCACTGCATGGTCTCTCTATTTTTCATCAGAGTACGGAGTAAGCGGGGTTTCAATCCTTCAACTGACACCTTTCACTTTGAATCCAGGGAGTGTAACTACTTTGAGTCTTGCTCCGGAGTCGAAGCTACACTCGAGCCACTAAATATATGGAAATCTGGAGACAGATTTCTCTTGGCAGGGCCCCCGTCGATGCAGACTAATATAGTATGCTTTGGCAGGTGGTCGAAGATGTCCAGAATTCATGCACCGGTCCATCCGGACATCTAAACACGAGAGGCAGCGCAGATATTGACACGGTTGTAATGAATCGTGCATTTCGACCTTATCCTTCTCTCCTGAAGGATTTACGATCAGCCGCTTAGCTGAGGATGAAGGCAATGTTAGCCGGCCACATGAGGTGGCAGTGGTGAGAGGAAAAAGGATATAAAGGCAGCTTCTTGACCCGGAGAAAGGAGGACAGAATCAGAACAAAGCAAAAGAACCAGACGAACTGTGCTCAATACCAGATCAATTGCTTAAACGATTTATCCTCCTGTCTATTCACTTTGACAACCATCTTTCAAAAAAACGCCACAATGAAGGTCGTCGCTATCCTCTCCCTTGCCGCTGTTGTTGCTGGAGCAAACATCAGAAACCACTTTGAGGACGGCTGCAGAGGCGGCTACATCAACTACCCCAACATTGCCCAAAGAACCTGCGCCCTTGGCCTCCATGATAATAATACAAAGGGCTCCGTCAGCATCGCTTTCTCGGCGTTGCCCCAGCACTCAGCTGTTTATGGCTGGCAGGGCAACCGTAGCGGGAACCTCTGTGGCACGATCGCAAAGAAAGACAACGTTGGAAACACCGACCACAAGTGCTTGGGCTCACTGTCCGGCGGCTCCCAGTATGCTGGTAGCAGCTGGACTCAGCCTGGATTCAACCTGAGAGGTGCCAAGCAGGATACCACCTGCACGGCTAAGGTGGCACCTCACTCTCTTGTCCTGAACGATGGACACAAGTACATTCTCGGCGGTATGGAGGAAGATATGATGAAGTCCCTGTACGATTTGGCCGTCAAGGGAACCACTTCTCAGGAATTGCCAAGCGAATATGCGGTATTTGAGATTGAAAAGGAGAGCGTCGAGCAGCGCGCTCAGGATATCCAGGCTTAGATACTGGGCCAAAGGGGATGAACGGAGGGTGGGTGTGGGTGCATAGCAATATAGCGATGTGACGAGACGATGGTATGGAGTGGTGGAATGGTGATCCAGGCCTGATTTGTTTTCTACAGCCAGCCTCGTGCCATTCGCAGCGAATTGTTTCAAACTGGAAGATGAATTTGTATCACAGTTAGGATATCGTAGCGAAGAGAATGAACGACGAGCCAAGATTAGCTTCCTAGAATCCCTCTCATCTGATTTGTAAATGGACTCCAAGACGAACATCGTAGCTCGGAGATACTCACCCTGGACATGGCCGGAGGATTAGTTAGCGTGGTAGATCTAGTTATGGGTGTATTCACGCTAAAGGACGACGGGATGGTGTAGGATCATGCTGTCAGCGGGCTACATTCGCGGAGCCAAACTTGCTCTCATAGTTGGATGAGTAGTATTCGGAGTTCCAGTCTCCGGATGGTAGCGGGCTGCAGGCTTGTGGTACCTGACACCTGCTGTCACCGGCTTTTGCTCATGATCACGGACAGCCTCTGACGTGAGCACGCGTGACAGTGCCAGAAGACCTGTTTTAATGGCATCAACAGTAATATATCCACCCCCTGGCACAATAGACCCCCCTATTCTTGCACCTGTTGAGGCTCTTCCCGTCTTCCTCGCCTCCTCTCTATCCTCTTGCACAACTGTTGTATTTATATCCGAGGGCGTAGGGCTTCGAGATAAGCTTCGGAAGGCCGACAACTCTAACTTTAACCGGCGTCTTGGCTTTGATGCCAACTTTCTTCTTTCTCTCTCACTCCCCTCCAAGCTTCTCTCTCTTTCCTTTCCTTTTCTTTTTCCTCTTGTGAATTCTTTTTTCTTCTTACTTCTTTCTTATATCACCGCTGAGCGGCACCTACGACGATATATCTGGCTTCTTAAAAATATAGGTTGTCGTTACGCAGATGCATTTCCACATACCCTATCCGCCGGCAAAGGCGGGATTCTGGTCGCCTGTCACTTCGACCCTCAATTGGTGCGAAGAGGTAACTACCGCCGCCTTCACTGCAGATTCAATTGTGGCCAGCTGATCTGACGGTACCTGATAGGACTACTATGCGACTCCATATGCCGCTGAAATCGTCAATGCTTTGACCAATGTCCTCTTCTTGTATCTGGGAATAAAGGGCATCCGGAGCTGCCGGAAGAATGGCCATGACCCTATCTTTCAAATCGCATTTCTCGGATATCTCCTGGTGGGATCGGGGAGCTTCCTATTTCACTCTACGCTGAAATGTAAGCATGTTCTACGTCTACTCTGCCGCTATTCAAGTCCTCCTGCTCCGTGTGCTGATAAACTGATGTGTGACGTAATAGATCCTATGCAGCTTGTTGACGAGCTATCGATGATCTACACGACATGTCTGATGTGCTATGCCACATTTTCCTTCTCCAAATCTCGGACTCAATGCTTTATTCTCGGGGCAGGTCTCCTAGGGCTGTCTATATTTATTACTCTCTATTACCATTACATCCAAGATCCGGTGTTCCACCAAGTTGCGTATGCAGTGCTGACTGCCATCGTGGTATTTCGGAGTATGTGGGTAATGGAAGTTACACTGCGGCCATCCTTCCAGCGGTCCCGCAACCAAAACAAGCCACATCCTTCTATTCCGACGATCACCGTCAATGGAGAAACATTGGATGAGAGAGATATTAGGATTTTAAAGAGCATGTGGGCCATGGTTGCCTACGGACTATCGACTTTCCTTGGAGGTTTCGTTATCTGGAACTTAGACAATGAATATTGCTCGACGCTACGCGGTTGGCGCCGCGAAATTGGGCTTCCGTGGGGAATATTGCTAGAGGGACACGGCTGGTGGTGAGTCAATAATCACTTCTTAATCATTACCCTCGTCGTGGGCTGTCATTTCAAATAGATAGTTACTAATTTGTGACAGGCACGTCCTCACTGGAATTGGTGCTTACATGTATATCACTTGGGGTATATGGCTGCGCCATTGCCTCCACGGTCGCCGGGACGAATATAAGTTGCACTGGCCTCGCTTCTATAACGCCGCAGACATCGTTCGCGTGCAAGATACTCCCAAATCTACTGTTAACGGGGGATACGAAGAAAAAATAAACTAAACACCTCCTACTACACCATTTCCCTATCGCTGATCGCCCTTTCTCGACAGGTTCTAGAGTTTTGGGGGTATATTAGTATTCCCATCTCATTATAAACTGTGTTGGGTATACAATGGTCCTTTGCTTAGCCTTTTCTTTGTATTTTGTGTGTTTACAGCTGGTTAGACTGTTACAACTAGGCATAGAGGCGTAGAGGATATTTCTATCAGGCTGAAAATCAAAATATATGTTTCACACTTTTGAGTGTATCAGAAGTGCCTGATTTATTATGTTCAAAGGTATTCCAATATTAGATTGAGGTTTGCGGAGCCTCCCTAACCAAATAAAATAGCCTGCAAGATCCCAAGAATATATATACCCATTATAATTTTGCCCCAACTGTGGCTTTCTTAGCCGGATTCCGTGCATGTAGTCGATCGACCTGCCTAATCCACTCTTTATCAACGGTTACCTTCTCGATGGGAGATTTCTTCTTCCATTCTATGATAAACTGCTCCTCTTCCTTGCGCCAGCGCTCCATCTCCGTACTTATCTGACTTGTGCACAGCTCTGCTGTTTGGCCAACAGCCTCCATGGGTATTAGATGTCCTACTTTCTCCATCAATACCGCCTTGACCCTTCCTTCCGTAACGCCGCCGCTCCCGCCAACCCCAGTCCCGGTCTGATCCAGTTTCTCCCGGTTTAGTTTTGCATTACTGACCTCCGAGAACTCTGCAAATAGGTATAGGACACTGGGCCTGACAAAGGGGAGCATCTCGAATGTCTTGTGCACTTCGTAGCGGTAGAAAGGGAAAGTAGACATATGTGCTCGAGGGTCAAGGTCCGGATGAGTAAGACGGTTGATAGACTGACTGCCATTGTCTTTTGCTCCATAGCTAGACCTAAAAAATGAGAATACCTCCTGGTGTCGGGTCGTTGTGAGCGTTACTGGCCGTTGGCCTATTGGCTGACCGACAGAGTCGCTATCCAATGGATGAATGGCGGTGGGAAGTTCCCGGAGTCCATACTTTATGAAGCGATTGAGCACTCGGGGATCCCAGTTTTGATAAAACTTGCTTCTTTTAAGGGCCTTTTCAGCAGCTTCTCGTGATGGCCAGAGATCTCGTCGGTATGTTGAGGCGAGGGTTGAAACTGGAATTTTGACCTTTGCCTGTTTGGAAGCTTCATCCACAAGAAATTCGACTCTGTTTGCCACGGGGTCAAGCAGAATGAGAGATGTAAAAAGACGGGGATGCATAACCGAAAGACTTATTCTAGATTTATCCCGCTTCGTTAATTGCGGCCCGTTATATTTGGTTCAAGGGGTCCATCCGTACAAGTTATTGCCGCCCATACTATGGCCAATTCCAATAATAGGACGAGGCATCTCAGCTCTCTTTAGGTTGACCAAGTTTAGTAGATCACGCGGATGATCGTACCATGATGCTAATTAGACAGTTAATGATAGATGTTCGTAACTTGTGAGAAAGGCTTGAGCTCCTTTGGAGGCTCCTAAACATACGGTCATTCCCCAAGGAATTCTCATTGAGCACTCCGCTCTGCCCTTGGTGAGCGACATCCGCAATCCATATACCCCGAATGCGGAAATTGCCCTGTTTTGAACGCTTGTATATCTCCTCCCACAAAGGTTCATATAACTCCTGATATTAAAGATATTAGCCTAATCCAGTGACCAAAAGCACCAATAAAAGCTCCATATCGAGAAACCCCGTACAACAGCTCACCTTTGGAAATCCATTAGCATGTGCACCTATTATGGTAACATCGCCTGGCTGCGGGTTTGGGTTATCGTAAGGGATATATTGCTTAACAGCTAAGTTGAGCGTTGCTTCTTGTTCCGTGGCCGTCGCCTGAGGATAATCCCTGATGTGTTGGCAAGGCATGACATGCTCAATGACCCGAAAACAGCTGGTCATGGTGTTTCCTTTTCCTGCTGTGTTCAGGTACGGGGCAATATTTTGATATTCTCGGGTCCCAACGTTCCAAATGTTCAGCTCAATTGTCGACACAATGTGCTTTGGCCGTGATATTTGGCCATTCCGATGTCTCCGCCTTTCTATAATTATCGCTGCAGCCTGCAATGTATGGTGTTTACAGGGGTTGGTGCTCCTTGCTGCGATGGTTGGGCGGGCCGAATCCTACAACTACCGATGTACCGAGGTCTACCATTTCCGCAGTTTGATCGGCGGAGGTATCTGGCTTTACTGGCCATGGACATGTTGTCAACGTGCCTGTGCCTGGATCCATTCCAACGGGATAGTCGTAGACACGAGTAGAGCTTCTTTACCTCTACATGAGATGATATCGCCGAGGCGGCTTGGGGATAATGCCAATACTCGTATACGTCGCTCTGTTAACAAATACTTATGATTAAGCAGTTGCACGTGATGAATATTCAAAAATATATCCCGATCATGTGATGGTACTCTGATTAATAAGCAATATTATTTCCTTTATAGGAAATGATCTTTGTATAATACAGCTGACTCGTTTTAATACCAAATAGAACCAATACTTCATAGCTTGTTCACCAATAGAATGTAAAAATGATGTAAATACATTACCACTAGTATGAGTCAAGAAATCGTGAATAAACACGTGACTCACGTGTTTTTGACGCGTTGGTGAACTTTAAGGCGCGTCATTTGGTATATCGATATCCCTTCCCTATCGACATCTCGGAGAAATGGTGGGATAACTCCAAAGAGATTCAAAGCCTAGAACCCTCCTGAATCTGATAGTTTTGCTTGAAACAACGATAACATGGCGGAAGAGGGGCTTTTCACCCAATGTAGGCTTTGTATTGTCTGCTCGCCGCAACTTAATACAAAATTAGCAGAGGAAGTGAGTTGTCCTTTTGAACAGGAATGTCTCTGTTGAACTTTGGCTGATTCTGTAACTAGCTATCCTCTGCTTTACAAAAGAATGGGGGCGAGGTAGTCATACATCAACCGCAGACGCCCCTCCCATCCATCAGCGAGTTCAGCCACATAGTCTCTGCAACTATAGACTTCCCAGGCCACGACGCAGCATGCGATGCTCTCATTCCGGTTGTGAAGCCCCAATGGGTTCAAACCTCGATATCTAAGCACAAATTGGCGAATCCCCGGCAGTATAACCCGGACCCTCGACTCTTTTTGAACGACGTCATTGTCACCTGCGAGGATATCCCAGAGGGTGATAAGGATGCGATAATAGGCGGAGTGCTGGCGATGGGTGGCCTTTATACATCCCGGATTACGAGCAGCACGACGCATCTCGTTACCTTGACAATGACTGAGAAATGTACAGCTGCTAAAAGAAGAGGCCTCCCAACCAAAATAGTGCTACCACACTGGTAGGTGTATTGGACTCGAATTCCCTTTCGTTTCGCTAGCCACGTCTAACTGAAGTAGGTTTGACGATTGTCTCAAGCTTGGCAAAAGAATTGATGAGAGACCTTATATCCTTCCCAATCCTGAGATACTCCGGCCTGACTACAGCGGCCCGCTCCGAATAGCTGAAAATAAAGACGTAATCGGAGCCTCCACGCCAGAACCCAACGCTATTCCAGATGTGACCACATCACCAGGAGGGTCAAGGAAAGATTTGAACGTGTTTGAGGGAAAAACTGTGATGATATCCTCAGATTTGGACATAGCAGAGCGCATGCTTAGCGCTATCGAACAACTAATAGTTGAAGGCGGCGGAAAAATTACCAACCAGGTTCCAAAAGCGGACATCTTTGTTTGTCGATACCGTGAAGGCGAAGACTATAAACTTGCATCGAGGTCGGGGAAAGATGTTGGTAACCTCTCCTGGCTATATCACCTCATTACGCACAACGCATGGACGTCCCCCTTGCGGAGGCTCCTTCACTATCCCCTTGCGCGGGACGGCATTCCTGGATTCAGCAAATTTAAGATAAGCTTGTCCAATTACGCAGGAGAAGCGAGAATCTACTTGGAGAACCTCATAGCCGCTGCCGGCGCCGAGTCCACAAAAACTTTGAAACAAGATAATACCCATCTTCTAACTGCTCATGGTAACAGCGAAAAGTGCACCGCCGCTAGGGAATGGAATTTGCATATTGTCAACCATCTCTGGCTCGAAGAAAGTTATGCAAAGTGGCAGCAGCAAACGGTCACTGATCCTCGGTATACGCACTTTCCTCGACGGACAAATCTGAGTGAGGTTGTGGGCCAAACCCGGATAGATAGATATGCGGTAGAAGAGAACTTCTTCCCTGCAGAGCAAGCCCCAAGTGCCAAAAAATCAGCCGCCATGCAGCAAAAAGATAATAACACTCCTCTAAACAGACCGTCCAAGCAAGCAAAAACACCGGTTTCAGTACGAAAGGTTAGTAAAAACGGGGCAGAGACCCCGGCAACTAAACCTGATAGTACCGTGAAGAGTACAAAGAAGTTGAAGGAGAAACTTCTACAGACTCCTGTACCCTCTAGGTTTGCTGATATCGGAAAAGAAAATGAGACCCCCTCCACTACTGGAAGCCGGAAATCAAAAGAGGTTGCGGCTGCGAGGCTACATAATCTTGCTCCTGATATATCATTATATGAAAAGGAATCTAAGCGAGTCGGCGGAGTCATTTATGGGGGTCGAAGGAAAAGCGGCGAACCCGATTCAACCAGGAAGAGATCAGCGGAACCCGATAATGCTTCAGACCCCGAAGAAACTACTGAGGTTAAGAAAGTAAAGATGTCGAAACCGCCGATTTCAATACGTCTTCTCATCACAGGCTTTACCAGGTGGCTAGATCAGCCGAAGCAGGAAGATTCGGAAAGAGTTGGTCTATCCTCTAAACGGAGAATTTATATGAATTTGACTTATCTAACATGCATTTAAATATAGTCTCAACTCCGAGATCTTGGAATTGCGGTTGTCCCTGATCCTTCGCGATGCACCCACTTAGCGGCGCCTACTATTAAGAGGACCCAGAAGTTTGTCAACGCATTAGCATATGCACCAATGATCATCAATTCAAAATTCATAACGGACTGCCTTGAGAAAGATGAGCTCTTAGACCCCAGCAAATATATCCTCAAAGACAAGGCCTCAGAACAAAAGTACAATTTTTCTTTGGAAAAAGCCAGGCAGAGGGCGCAAGAAAACAAGCAAAACCTACTCAGCGGACACACCATTTACTGCACAGAAAAAATCAACGGTGGATTCGATGCGTTCAAGTCCATCATTGAAGCGAATGGCGGGCAGTGTGTTATGTATCGGGGCCGCTCGGGAACGATGATCAGTGGCCGACGTTTGGCGGCTGACGCACCTAACCAGGATGAAGCAGATGAGGTATTCCTAATAAGCGGAGTGGATAAAGCCAGTGTCAAGCTTTGGGGAAAATTCCGCAAGATGGCTCATGACGCGAAGCGAGTACCCAAAATCGTCCAGTCAGATTGGATATTAGATATTGCATTGTCCCAAGAGTGGCGATCTGGCGATTCATATGAGCAAGCTGACGAAGATGCCCAGTAAAACGACAAATAGTCAAGCTGGACTATCTGCCGATTATGAAAGTCACGAAACATTTGAGCCATTCTCTTAGTTAAGCGCATCGAAATATTTCGTTGATGGAAGTGTGGCGCTCTAGGCGTACTCGGATGCATTAGAGATTTCCCAGGGTTGCGTTGGCTCCCCCCATCCTGATAGCGATGCGTTTTACAATCTTCCCAGCTGTCGAGCGCATCATGTATATAACCAACCGTCCAGCCCGTAATGTCTTGCTTCTTTTAGCTAACGTATATGCACATTAAGCTATCAGGTTAATTCTTCAATTCAAAAGAATTTGACACCTTGTTGGTCTTCGCTGCCGAATACCTGTGCCTTTCCCTGTTTGACCAGAACTTGGAGAGATTTCTGCAGGGCTTCAGGGTCCATGTGATGGAACTCTGGATATTGTTTGAATAAGCAACCCGGTGTAAACAGAATATCTCAATGCCGGTTTGGGTAGTACATACCCTGTGAAATTGTTGCTTCCCCCTCCATGAGTTCATAAAGTGTAAGGACAGTATTTTTCTGCGCTGTTTCTTCAACCTGTGAGCAATATATCAGCATATAAATACCACTATAACCGCGATCAAGATGACAGCATATCGAAAGTATTCCCGGCATACTCACCCAGCTTGCCAGCACACTAGCCCATTCCTCTGGTCTTTTCCACCATATCCACGCTATTGTCTTCTCACTCCCGAGCCATTCTGCGCGTTTACCCCCACCAACACCCGCCATCCAGTCAACGACTGTTATGGCATCTGCCAGACTCAGGCGTTTCTGTAGTTTGGTATTGTGAAATAATGGCGAGGAAATGGTATCAACTAACGAGAGACGGTATATCCGGTGATGTCGACAGTAAGACTGAATTAACGTCGACCATTTCTGGAATTGTTCCTGGCGAGTCGTGATATTAGGCTGTAAAGAATAAAAAGGCGGAAACGAGTAGTCTCGCGGGAACTCGAAGTTGGATGAGTCGGTAGTATTTCCGCTACCTGTGGATGCGCTGGGGTTCGCCATTTCTCATTAATATATATGGATTATATACCGTGAATTCCAGTGATGGTGAAGTAGAAGTAGAATTGGAAGTGGAAGAGAAGTAGAAGTGGAAGTGAAGCTGCTGATAAGATAAGATCGCGTGGGGTCTCGGAAGCAAAAAAAGAACTTCCAGTCCGTCCAAACCACTTCCACACCACGGCTACTCAGGACACCGGCGACGAAGGATGCTATAAGACGGACCTCCCGCGATTACAATTGATCTCCTAGGATGTCGGCGCCAGATCAAAAGCGCCAACGGCGCTCTGGACCACAGAAAATACCAGAAAATAAACCAGGCGAAGATGGCCAAATAAAGCTACCAAGCAAGAAGCTCTATCGCCAACGCGCGCATGCGAATCCCTTCTCGGACCATCAGTTGACATAGTATGCATTAGTACTGCATCGCCTGTTTTTGCGTTTGGCATTATACGTCTTGAAATTAGAATAATTAGCTAACTTATGAACAACGCATAGTCCTATTAGCCCAGATCATATGGACTGGTCTGCAATGTTTCCCGCCTACGTCAACCCAGATTCGACCGTGGTTAACCTTTCAGGGGCAAGGAAGTTGGTAAAGGAAGTTGAGATAGCTGATATTGGGTGCGGGTTTGGAGGGCTACTGGTTGCGCTGGCGCCGTTGATGCCTGATACATTGATGGTTGGTATGTGTTTGCTTATGAGCCATTCCCGTTGGTATAGAGGCATATATAAGGCTAGAGAGCGAACTGGTTAACGAGTTCTAGGCATGGAAATCCGCGCTCAAGTTCTGGAATATGTGACGGAACGTATTAAAGCGCTGCGATCTCGACTACCGCCTCCAGCAATACCTCAAGAACCATCTCAGAAGACCCGCACAGAAGCTTCCTCAATACAAGACGCGCCAGAGATACCACCCACCTCTTCTTTATCAAATCTACCTGGACAGCCGAACTTCCAAAACATATCCGCCATTCGCTCAAATACGATGAAATTCCTACCAAACTTCTTTTCACACCACCAGCTCTCTAAGATATTTATATGTTTCCCAGACCCGCATTTCAAGGCACGGAAACACAAGGCACGCATTGTCTCAACTACATTGAACGCCGAATATGCATATGTATTACGGCCAGGCGGAATGCTGTATACTATTACCGACGTGGAGGATTTGCATTTGTGGATGGTTTCGCATTTTGACAGTAAAGGTTCAGACAATGATCTTAACTCACATGATGTTGCTGAGTTATGGGAGCGGGTGGGTGATGAGGAGCTTGCTACGGATGAATGTGTTCGAGTCATGAGAGATGAGACAGAGGAAGGGAAAAAGGTTACGAGAAATAATGGACAGAAATTCGTGGCTGTCTGGAGAAGGAAGGATGATCCGGAATGGTCATGTTAATGTATATGCAAATAGGGCATCCTAGAAATTAGGCCGTGTATTTATACTCCTAAGCCTACTTAACAAACAACAATAAGAAATTACAAAGGCCCAAAAAAATTTCATATTTGTGTAAAGTATCGCTAGCTCCCCTACGCTATGGAACAAGCTAAATGACATATGGTTCACTGCTATCCCCCAAAAAATGATATCAAAATCAAACATGCTAGAACAAATGCAGCAATGAGCGTGTGCGTAATCATGCCTTCAGCCTCTTCGACTCACAAGGCTCACAGACTGGTAGCTCGACTGGACCGCCAATCTGTCTTCCCCTTGCATTTACCTTGGGTTTCCCTTGCCTCACGAAAAAGCGTCCGTCAGGCCCGAAGGAGCCCTGACATTCATGACACCGGAAACATTCCTCGTGCCATTGACCTCCAAGTGCAGAGACAACTACATCCTCAAGTACCGGCTTCTTGCAGGCTTTGCATTTAGATGCGGTACGTCGAGAGTGACAATGGATGCACCATGCGAATCCCTCCTTTTCAACGAAAGGAGTGGATGGCGTAAATGGATCACCGCATTCGGCGCAGAAGAAATGGCCAGCGTGCCACGTCGAGCCACACGCGACGATAACCTCACCTTCGATGGGCGTTTTGCAGCTCTTGCATCGTGGACTGAATAGCTCGTGGAAATCTAAGTGGCAGTAGAATCGTGGTACTTCGGGTCCTAGATCATGTCGAGATTCCAGCTGTGACAACTTTTCTTGACGTTTCTCATCTGGCTCAGGATAGAAGGCAACGCATTCAAGAGGAGTGTGGCAGTGGAAACAGTTGAAACATTCAGGATGGAGGCGGTATGAGCTTGCAGTTACGATACGCCCTGAGATGGATAGATCGCAAGCGACGCAGGTTGCTGTTGGGACACCCGCCTTCGAGAGGGACTGATATCTTTCAATTCCAGAGTTAACGGAGTTCGGGCGTCGGTGGGACTGTTTCTGCCCGGGAATCGGCAGGTCTCTCTTATGCTGGTTTTGACCAGCTTGCTCCATTTCAGATATTGTAGGTCCGAGTGAAGATATGCGAATCTCTGGTGCGGTTGGGCCTTCACCCTCAATGTTGATACTGGGGACTGTTGGACCGCTGATGCTAACTTCAGGTATAGAAGCTGGAGGTGGAGTGACGCTGGAGCCTGTGGACTGCCTAGGGGTACCATGTCTGTTACCCTGACGTATTTCACTGTTCGGCGGGCTGGCAGACCGTTCCTTCTCGGGTTCTTTCCAATTGGGATCAAAGCTCACAATCGGCCGTCCAGGTTTGTCGCTCACGGCTGAAGGCATTGGGAGCTTCGCGCTTCTGTCTCTCAATCTCATGCTTGTCGCGGCGCGAATTTCATCATCACGAATTTCAATGCCATTCTTGGTGGGGATGTCTGGTTCATTCTCTGGCTCTGGAGTTTTTTCCCGTGGAGTGTAGGAATTTGTCGTGTAAAGGGGGTTTCTGGTCTGGCTTGGTGGGTTTTTATGTATATCAAATCGATCTGGCTTTCCTCCCGTAGGGACAGTACCCCATCTGTTTGGCAAAGGCCGTGCGCCTCGAGGAACAGAGTTATATGGCTTGCTTGTTAAAGCAGAGATAGGCTCAGTGGGTTTAGTTATGTTGGGCTCTTCGTTTGTATTGACATCTTCAGGTTCTTCATAAATCGAATCTTCTGGGTTCCTGAATACTCCCTTGGAAGAGCCGCCGCTGCTGGACCTTCTACGGCTCTCAGCTGCTTGATTCTCGCCCTTCTTGTCGATTCCGCCGTCAGGTAGAGCAAAGTTCACCCTTCGCTTTCGCTGTAAGCTCCCTTTCTTCGCCACATTTAATGATGACAAGTTTTCAGGAACTGATGATTTGGTCCCACTCGTTGTATTTATTCCGTAATATGAAGGAAGTTTGTCGGAGCCTGAATTGCTTCCACTTGAACTGCCTGATGCAGACCGCCTACTTTCAGGTCTAGGCTGCCCCCAACTCGGCTCTCCGCGTGTCCCGAGACTCGGTGTCCTCGTGTGACTGCCCTTCTCGAGATGCTGCCGAAGTCTGCTAACATTATTCATGTCGGGATTCCTGTACGCCGAGTTGGTGTCCTTAGGTTTAAAGCCATGAGTCTGGTGCTCCAAAACGAGTTCTGTGGCCTCCTCCTGAGCTGCCTCGAATAGCCGATTCTCATCCTCCTGGACATCCATTTCTTCCAATGCCGTCCTTAGAGACCTGACTTCTTGTCTTTCCATCCATCTTTGACCTCGTTCTATGTATGGCACGGCGGTAGGGTTTGCTGACACCAAGCTACTCCCAGATTGTGATATATTTCTCGGCCCGTTATACACTTCAGATTCGGGGATCATCGGTGTTCCACTTGAGCTGGCGGTATGTGATGACAGCTCAGAGGTAGTCCGTCGATGTGAGAGAGCACTGGACGAGCGGGGAATGATGTCCCTGGAGTTCGTCCTTGAATGCCCATTATCGGATGGTCTCGTAGAGAATGAAGAAGCCGGTCTGGCTGGTACGTCATTTATGTTGACGGGAGCTGGTTCAGAGTCCTTCGAGGGAAGCGGCCGTGAGCCCTTGGGACGCGGTGGGCGTGATGTTCGAAGGTCACGCAGATAACTCCCTGTTGCCATATCGGCTTTAGTTTCAGTGTCGAACTAATGATGGCCGTCAAAAGCCACTTACCTAGCTGGTCGTCACTCATAAACGTAGGCCCTGGAGGAGAACCCTTCCGCTGGCTACTTTTTAACTTAACACCGTGCATCGTAGGCGTATTGAATGAGACGGTGTTATGATAGGGGCATTGAGCACAGCCTTTTAGATGGCTGAGAAGTGGTTATATATAGCTAGTAAGAGAGAGGAAGGCTGGATGGACCGTCGAAACTGCAGATCAGGTAGTACGCAGGTGGCTAGTTATATTCCAAGCGCGATGTTATGAACTAGCCCGGGAGATCTTGTACACCTCATAAGCGTTCGTCTGGGTGTTTTTAGCAGCGTATCAACACAAGCCAAGTCAAAGTTTCGCCGGTTGCGAGGCCAACGCATTGCTGACTCAGCACGGGAGTCGGTGCGAGGCCCGTGAAGAGCTTATTCTTGTTTCAACTCTCTCTATCAACATCAACCTCCATCACGTCCATCACGCCAATCACCCGGAGATATAGATTTTGAAGAGAGAGTCCTTTTGTGAGAACAAGATGAGACACACGTGTCGGCATTCACACGCAGCCACTTGACTCGTCCGGCCGGCTCCATTATTAGTCAAGGCAAGCTGGCTAGTTCCTGGCACAGCTCAATAGTCCGTCAATGCCATATATATGTGGCGATAATTTGCTTGCTCTATCTCAGTTGCTCTTCTTCCCCTTCCTTTTGTATTCTTATTGCCACCCGTGTACGACTTTCTGCCTCGAATATTGGAATCCGAAACTCCGGTGTTTGCTGGGTTTCTCCATGCCTCGAGTTGACGAGCATGCTTCTACTCTCTGGGACTCCCTACAGTGCGGCCTATCGAATGCATATTTCGCCGGTAAGATATAGCACCGATAAATTATGTATCTGGTATTAGGAATACCGAAATCTACCCCATTTCTGGGATTAACCCCGTCAAGCATAACATACACGAGCGAACCAGACCCCGCGTCCCCAACAACGATTCCAGGACAATGGCTACATTTTGAAACAGTAGATGCACTCCGAAATAACAGATGCATTCAAAGCAACAGACATTCAAACAGACACACTCCAAAACTACATATACATTCTAAGATCGCTGATGCACGCCAAATCAGTGGATATATGCCGCAATAGCAGACGGAATCTAAAAAAAAATAGATGCATGCTATGCTACTAATGGGATAATATTTAGAGCGATGTGGCGAAGCACAGGGCCGAGGTTGTTTATGCGGCTGAATTAACATCATACCGGCGCTTCTCCTCATTGTACCCTAGGAATAGCGATTGTTGCCTTGTCGGTCCGAAACCTTGGGTTAGTTGCCCAAGATGGCAGAGGATCTTTTACGAAAACTCTTTCCCCTAATTCCAATCCATGGCATCCGCCCCCACACAGCTTTTCGATGAGATACGACAGGCGCACGCAGATATTATTAAAGATATCTGGACAAGAGGAAAGCAGGAGTTTGGTAACTACTAGATCAGTTCCTTCACACAATATGATATACTGAGTCAAGTTTACTACTCGGTTTGATGATGTACTCCCCTTGAATGGTTCTGATCTTGATGAGCTTGAAGCTAAGTGAGCTGGGAAAGTCCGCTCTGACCATCTCCCGGATTTAGAGGTTAGTGAAAATTCTATGTTGTTATGGAGGCAAGTTGTTACTTGAACCTCTCTTAGGATATTACAAGGGAATCTTCCCTGTGTTTCAAAACCTGGTTTCGAAGTTCTTTTGTCATACGCGAACTTCAACATAAAGCGCAACGATGTTGAGAGCTTCCCACAAAAGCTACGGCCGTGCCCCCAGGATATGCTTGATGATTGCATTGAATGTTTGCGCTCAGGCTCACCATAGCAAATTGTGCTCTCTGCTATATCTTGTACACGGCTGGCAATTTATCCACAGACTCGACCACACGCCGCCAGTTGATATGCAAATGATAGGATGAAAAGGTCCATGGGCAGGTTCTTTAAAAAAAATGTGTGTTTTAAAGTCATAAGAAACCCAACCCACCCACCGGAAGACGGGAGAGGCTGACCGGCGACGCCTCGTAACGGGCTTGCTTGAGAGGGAGAAGGAGAAGGAACGGCGGAGATCAGCCAATCTGTTGTTCCAATGCATTTCTGAGCAGCGGGTCCGTATTACCCACGAAGGAGAGCATAACCGTGACCAATGCTGTAGATGTTCCTGGGAGAGGTGAGAGTGCGGTTCATTTTGCCGGCCCTGGGTATGTAGAAAGGATGCAAAGGAAGAATGCGCTAGATAATCCATCGAGTAAGCCGGTGGTCATTGGACAATCCTCCAGCGACAATCCTCCAGCACTCCAATCGTCCTCGACTGACTGGTTCCGACATCCGGGGCTGCATGGAAAGTCACACAATTACGATATCTCGCTGCAATGTTCTTGGGAATGGTGCTACCATTTAGATTAATGGGCTCATTAGCTAGGTTCCCCTCAGGTTCAGCACAGTAAGTATCTCCGGCAGGCTTTGCCCATGGTCTTCGAGGTGAGCCGGACGTTGTCATAGTGTGTCCTGGTTTATTCTGGTCTTCTTCGAGCAGACGATCAAAACAGCAACATGACAGGAATTGGACGCAAGGGTTATCACAGGAGTAATCTCTAGCAGACGGTCGAGTCAACTATCATAAGAGGGTAGTATCAATGGGCGAATAGGGCTTATGTAGCACATCAAGCCTTGACACTTCGATAGAAGACTGTCTAGGAGAAAGCTGGTACTCAATATGCGCCACTTCTTCTTGTCTTGCGATAGGGCGTGTGTTCGGCCTTAACGGTTCCCTCTCGCCCGGTTAATCAGCTTGAATACGATGCTGCCCCCACCGTTCCGCTTAGACGGCACTGACTCGCAACAATCGACTGGCCATTTTCGAGGCTTTGACATTGCCGGAGGGCTCTCCCGGGTGCCTAGGTTGACAGCAAAAATGGCTTCCTTAATACTGGGTCCATGGCCGCAACCCTTCAGAAGGGGTTTACGCCGTACTTCTATGTTTAATCTATGACAAGCAAGATAATCCTGCTCTGTCGACAACGGGCTGATTCCCTCGTACTTTATACAGCTCAACAGAGTGTGGCTCCAGAATGGCAGATGGTCCTACACCCCACGGTAGCAGCGGAATTTCTACTCAGATAGAAAAAGCCCTGGATGGCTTTGAAGAAAAGAAACTAAACCGCAATTCGACACCTAGATCAGAAGAGGGCCTGGAGGAAAAAGAGCCAGAGGATATCCCTCCAGATGGGGGATACGGCTGGGTCTGTGTTCTATGTGCTTGTCTCATAAATGCTAACACCTGGGGTGTGAATAGTGTGAGTTCTTTGGCGTTTTATATACATCTCAGGTTAAAGGACAGGGGTAAACTGACCTTTACTTAGTCGTATGGTGTCTTCCTCTCTTACTACCTTGAGAACGATACGTTTCCCAATACAAGTCCGATTGAATATGCCTTCACTGGCGGACTGAGCATGTCTTGCTGCCTCCTCATTTCGCCGCTGGTTACTCATATGGTACACTTGTATGGTAATCGAGCCGTCCTTAACTTTGGCGTCATTCTCCAGACTCTCTCCTTTATCGGAGCATCCTTTGCGACGCGGAAATGGCACATCTTTCTCTCCCAGGGAGTATGCTTCGGCTTCGGGATAGGCGTGATTTTCGTGACCTCTGTGAGCATCATACCTCAATGGTTCCGGCGTAAACGGAGCATTGCCAATTCACTTGCCGCCGCTGGCTCGGGATTAGGTGGTTTGGCATATTCCCTTGCCGCGGGCTCACTGCTCCCGAACGTTGGCCTGGGATGGACTTTCCGCGTGTTGGGTCTATGTTCGTTCGCTGTGAACTTGATCGCTTGCAATCTCATGCGTCATCGCAACAAGGCGATCGGTAGCAGATATCGCGCCTTTCATTTCCCGTTACTCAAGCGGCCGGAGTTCCTATTCCTTCAAGCCTGGGGGATGCTGTCCCTACTGGGCTACGTCGTCATATTGTTCAGTTTGCCAAATTTTGCCCTCTCCATTGGTTTATCCCAGAAGCAAGGTAGCATCGCTGGTGCATTGCTGAACCTGGGTCAGGCCCTTGGACGCCCAGTCGTCGGTCTCGTCAGTGATCGGTATGGCCGATTCAATATGGCCATTTTGTTCACCATCTTCTGTGGTTTCCTCTGCTTAGCTGTCTGGATACCGGCTTCAAACATGGGTGTACTCTCCTTTTTTGCCGTCATCGTAGGCACCGTTGCTGGGACCTTCTGGACAACTATCGTCCCAATCTGCGCAGAGGTGGTCGGCATGCAAGAACTTCCTGGCGGGCTCAGTCTTACCTGGGTTGCCATGGTGCCTGCAACCACGGTGGCCGAACCAATTGCCCTCGTACTCAAGCGTGGACAGAACACCACGGGCTCATATACTTATGCGCAGATATTTGCAGGACTTGTATATGTGGCCGCGGGATTGTTTTTGTGGGTGGCTCGAGGTTGGAAAATTGGAGATAACGAAAGAATTGCAAGGGACGCCGTCGCTAGGGATGCTGCTGGTGGCGTCGTCAGGTCTGATAGGAGGCTCACTCTTGTTCCCTCCGCTGCTATGGATGATCCTATTACCGGCTGCACGACAGTTGCACCTGTCATGAGTTGTCCAGATAACCGGCTGGATCAACCGTCTCCCAGTGCGGATATAAAAATATGGTCTCCTCTAACCCTTGCCCGCAGGATGATTTCCTGGAAGCTAGTCTAGCAAAAGTGTGTTGTTTCTGCGTTTCGTTTACAAATTGATGGACGATTTAGGCATGTCTTGCATAGGGGTTTATTTCGTGTGCATTTCGGGCGATAGGATACTTAATAATATAGATAATGGGCAGTCGACACTGTATTGCATCAAGAATTTTTTTATAAATTCGCCTCCATACTTGCGGAGAACAATATATTACATCGTAGATAAAAGTCATCATGCTTTCTCTAGAATCAAAACCCTGACCCTTCTTTTGCCTGCGCCTCGCCCCTTTTCTTCCTTTACAGAGCTGACGTTTACCTTGACCTTATCGAACAATTCGACAACCATGCTTTTCACCCCAGGCTTTGATTTTGCACCGTCACCACCATCGTCTCCCTCTTTCTCCCATACTTTCAGCGAATATTGTTCGTTGTCGAATTCACTCTCTCTCCTTGCCGCCACCTGCTTGCTAGCCTTCTGATCAAGAGCTTTTCCAGGTCCTTGTTGGCCATCCAGAACAAAATCCTCTAGCCTGACAACTCCTTCAATACCAAAACGTGGAATAAAAACGACGACACCGTTATCAAATACACGCATGACGTATCCTTCTTCATCAACACCAGGGGCGACATCGGAGCCGAGACGTTTAGCTTCTTGTTCACCTCGGGCCTTCAATGCTTGGCCAACATAATATTCTATACTAGCCCTGCCAGCGAATTGGGCGTTTCGGTGTCTGTGGTTGATGTTCTTGCAGATATCCTCCAGTTTGCTGCGAGTAGCAAGACCCTCCCCAGCAGAAGCTCCGGGTCCTTCATACCCAATTGCAGCAGCCAATTGTCGATGGGCGACCAAGTCAGCATATCGTCGGATGGGAGAGGTGAAATGAGTATAGATTGGCGAGGCAAGCCCATAATGCCGGAACTCAGATTCTGAATGTGCTCCGGCACAAAAGTATTCAGCAGACGTCATACAGCGTGTTGCCATGATACGGATGAGTGTGTTGAAAAACGGGTTTCTCTCGTCAATACACTTATCCAGGGAATTAGCCAAGGCTAGAGAGCTAGACACGTCAAGAGAGAGGTCGCGCTTTTTCGAGAGCTGAGTGATGAGCTCTTCAAAGTTAGAAGGGGGTGGTGTGGCGTGTCTTCGGAGTAGGGCAGTTTGAGGGAACGATTCATAGATTCTGGCAGCAACCGAGATATTGGCGAGAAGCATGAATTCTTCAACAAGGCTATTCGTATCTAGAAGAGCTTTCGTCTTAACGTCCGCGACTGGATCGGAAAGCTCTGAGTCCGTTTCAATGCGAACCTCCGGTGAGGCAAGATTTAAGGCTCCTGCGTCCATCCTTTTCTGGCGAAGGAGTTTCGATAGTTTAAGCAAGGTGCGCATGCTTGTAGTTAAGTCGTCTGTTTTCGACTTGTCATCGATGCGTAATTGTGCCTGCTCATAACTAAATGCTTCACGAGAAAAGATGACGGATTTCGTAAAATTTGCAGATACGATCTCGGCGTCAGGGGTTACCTCCCAGAGGACGGAGAATGCATAGCGTTCGACATGAGGCTTTAGAGAGCAGAGATCAGTTCCAAGGAGCATTGGAAGCATGTCTATGCGCTTGTCAACCAAATAGACCGTTGTGCCTCGCATACTAGCCTCAGTGTCCATTGCATTATTGGGTCGTACGAAGTTAGAGACGTCTGCAATGTGGACGCCGACTTCAATATTGCCGTTTGGCAGTGGCCGGGAATGAAGGGCGTCATCAATATCTTGACAGCCAGGCGGATCGATACTGCACACGAGAAGATTCCTCAAATCTTTCCTGTCTTTCCACCCTGGATCAGACATATCTTGCGGGACCTTCCAGTCGTGGCCCTCCGAGGGCAGACAATCCAAGACTGTCTTGGGGAATGGTTTATATTGTACATCGTATTCCAACAAAAGAGCCTCTGTCTCAGCACCTTTCGTCTCCACCTCACCTAGGGAGCGCACAAAATGGCCCATGGGGTACCGAGAATCTCTGTCCCAGGCGTCTATCGTGATTAATATCCTTTGGCCCATGAGCTCATTCGCCTGTCGAGTGCGTATTCTTATTTTCGGCACTCGTTTATCCATGGGGATGACGAAAACAGTTTGTTGACGCCGTCCAGCCGATGAAGCTTGAGAGCTAGACGAGCCATCGATATGTCCAACATACTGACGCCAGTTCCTCTTAATTATGCCAACTACCTTCGCAGTTGGTTGAGGGCGGCCTTCGGTACCAGTTCCATGAGCTTGGCGGACCTCGTCCTGAAGAGCTTTCCTTTCGCGCTCCGTCACCACGGCTTCGTTCTCTTCTGACTCTGGGTTGTCATCCTTGGTTAAAGCTTCTTCATCAATGATCTTGGATGATGGAGTTTTCCACTGATCTTTGGGTAGAACTTCGACTACCACGATATCTCCAGCAATTGCTCTGTTGCTATTATCCCGTCCTAGAATGAGAAGCGATTTATCAAAGGCAGGAACATTGACGCTTCCTTCCAGGTAGTTATAAGGAGACACGTTGAATATCCCTTGGTGTAGAGTACCAGCTCTAATTTGGGTCATCATCTTGGACATCGAATAGTACTCGGAATACAGCATCTCTCCTTTCTTCGGTTTTGCATCATGGGCTAATTTTGATTCATTAACCATGTCCAGGAGTCTATCTGCATCTTCGAGTCCGGAAATATAGTCGGTCAGTGATAGAGCAATCACACCCTCCTTATCCGATTTTCGGGCGTTCTCCTTATCATCGGTAAGAACGACAATAGCAGGGATATTTAGCTCCTTCTGGCTTTTTCTTGCCAATTCCTGGAGGTGCTCTGTGTACCACTTTGCAGCTGCCCGTACAGCCCTGTCGTTGCGATCGTTTATACTCTCATCAGCCCCTCTCCTGACATGGGTCTCCATCCGAAATTCGTTAAAAAAGAGGTAGTATCTCTTTTCCTCACTCCGGATTAAGGATATCAACCGATTATATAGTGGTAAGGACTGATTTTTAAGCTCCTCTAGAACGGTTTGCAAGATTATAACGTCATAAAATGCGCTTGTCTGCTCGAATAAATCCATCGCATTAAGTAGAGCGTTTGTGTCGGGCATCAAATAGTGGCCTTTTGGGAATTGCTTTGTACCTGCTGGTTTCTCTGATAGCACAAATGGAGTTACTGAAGCGCAAAACATTCAGTTAGTAAATTGTGCTTAGAGCGCGGGTCAAGGTTAAGGCTTACCAACGCCATTGGCATCCGTTGGAGCGTATGAAAGGCATGTTGTGCATAGTTTGGACGAGCACGGAATATCCTGTCTTAGGTATAACTCTCGCACAATCTTTTGAACTTTCCCGCTCTTTGTTGACCGGACAAATATTTTGCTGGAGACATTCGAAGCGTGAGGGTTTGAGGAATGATTCCTCCTTAGGCTCTTCATGGTGGCGGTGAAATTAAGAAGCCTTCGAGGGGTTAACGAGGTCAAATTGCTGTTATCAAAAGATACTACAAATCGATCAACTCGGAGGATGCGCGGCGGGACGAAGAAATATCAGCTCTAATGGTCTTCTAGAGGGCTGTCGCATAAAACCAAAGTCCGTCCGAGAGAAACAAGGCCAGAGTTTGCTTGGTTTGGTGGTCGAAAGTCGCGAGCTGCAATCGATCGATGCCCGCTAATTTCTACAGCTTTGGAGCTTTGGGCTGTTGATAGCAATTTTGTTATCGTTGATATCACGTGATATGTAACTCTATGAGTCGATCGTGAATGAAGGTAATGCGTAACTCGTTTCTCACACAATTGTATCTACTTAGGAGGCATCTGACGGTTCAAGGCATGGGGGGTATACTGCAATTGGTTATTATGAGAAGTCCAAGGAAATATAGGCCTTTCTTTGGTTATATGAAATACCATGAGGCGGATATCAATCGAACTGAGAGATACACTCCTAGACCAGTGTTGCTAGACAGTAAGTGAGCTACATCGATTAGTCGGGGGGTTGTATGGAGGTGTGCGAGAAGAGCGGCTTTAATTGGCCTATCTATATAGAAAATATCAAAACAGAGAAAATGCGGATGCTCCGTCCCCGGCATAAAAGAAATTCGACAGGATAGCATTTCCCTATCAGGGGAACCGAAAGATAATGGAAAAAAAATAATGAGGGGGTCTAGTACTGTTCTAAACTCTTGAAGCCATCATTGGTGTACCGTGTTTTCCGCTTGAGGCCATCCGCTTTCGACCATCCAGCCCACCAACGTCTGCTGATTAAACCACCGCAGTTTCACTCTCCTCCATAAAAACAGACATATATACAACAAGGGCAGCAAAGCGAACAACGTCTAGAAGCAAGGCAGATCATATGGCGTACGGGCGAGGAAATCATTGTTTTTGTGCTTTGTCGGGATCCTCAAGAATGCCTTCCTTTTCAAGTCTTCTTCGTGCCTCTTCGAGAGCCCATGTTTGTATCCTGTATAAGTCCACGAGTTAGTGTGCTGTGATGGTAAGAATAATGATATAAGCTGCGGTCCGAGACGTACGATGTATCTGGCTTGAATGCATAGGCAACGCCGGCAACGAGGAGACTTCCGATGAAGCCGTAGTAGAAGATTCCTTCCCAGCCCTCCTTGACATACTTGTGTCCCGGCTTCACGCCAAACAGCCATCCGGTTGGCGGATCGAAGTGGCCTCCGGCACCGAGCAGGGAGGCTCGGGTCGAGAATCGGGCGTGCTGTGGAGTTCGGAGCAGGCAGCGCGATCGCGCGGGGAGAGAAACGGCACGCGCAGACATGGTCTCAGTCTGTCTGTTGGACTAAGTGTGAAGCTGAAGAACGATGGTATGGACGGGTGATTGAACCCGGATGAGGTGAGTGACCTTGGCGGGGAGTTGGCTGGTTTAAGATGAGGTTCGTTTCCGATTTTTATGCTGGTCGGGCCAATTGAGACGGGGTCGGCGGTACTGGGCGTCTGGGAGAGGCTGGTTGCGTCTGCACGAAAGGTTCAAGAGGCCATCCAAGGATGGAGATGCGTGGGGAATGTCACCGCGGTGTCTGTCGTGGACGGGCAACGTTCATGGATATCTCGCCTTTGCCTTTGCTGTTGCTCTTTCGGGCTGTGACTTGGCGGTAAAGTCTGGCAGTTTGGGCCGGAGAGGGACAACGTTTCTCCGGCGGGCCTTGGGAAGGTCTGCCGAGCTGCTCACTACGGAAGGCAGGCCGAGACATATTAAACAGTTTGATATACAGAGTATAGAGTAGATAAGTAGTGAGAGTATGTAGAGCATGATAGTGTCATGTGTCTCGTGTAGTAATGTTATTATACCGACATCTGCAGTCAACGGAACCACATACTACCGCGCAGACTAAGAGTAATTTCACATCGCACAGGGCAGATATAGACGACCTGAATGACATAATTCCCTTAGCTGATACCCACGCAGTGCGATCGCCGAGCTTCGAGATATCACGGGAAGCTCGTGAAGGCGCCGTTGGCCGGCGTTCCTGCGCCTATGTGAGTGATAGGGCTGCTTCTCTGGTCAGGGGGCGGAACTTCCGGCGCAGAGCCTACTGCTTAGCTAAGCCACTAACGCCGCCATCCTAAACCTCGGCATCTTTTTTTGGTCGTCGGGAAAGCTGAGCTTCCACTTCTCGCGCCTTGGATTCCAGCAAAAGGAGCCGGCATCTTGTGATTAGAACCATTTTTGCTCTTATATCTCCCCTCGTTCCCCGGCTTCTGTTTATCTTTTTCTTCTCCAGATCCCCCATCTTTCTCCCCAGTCCTAATCCGCTGCATCTTCTATATATATATATATATATCCGATACACCATGGTCTCTTCTCCGGATTGGGTGAAGAAGCTGGCGCCCACTGGGCCTCAGGGATCAGAGCTTCTTCAGCATGAGCGGGAGCAGTCCAATGTTTCCGTTGAGAAGCTTGCGGACTTGCTTCATACCAGAGAAGTGCTGGAGAGACAGGATCGTATCCTCTCCATCATTCAGCCAGAGGAAGTCTTTGATAAGTCTCAGAACCACTCGCTCGGCCGTGTTGAGCGAGTGAAGAGATCTCTTGCCAAAGCCAAGCGCCTCGAGCAGCTGAAAATTCAACATAAGTGGTCCGAAGATGACTTCCTCATGGCCAACAGCTTGATCAGTGAACCCACTCCATACGGCCTCCATTCCACCATGTTCTTGGTAAGACCTCCAAGGCCTCCTTCGTTAGTATGATATTTTATCTCCTAACTCATGTGTCTAGGTCACTCTCAGAAATCAGGGAACCCCGGAGCAACATAAGCTCTTTTTGGAGCCGGCTGAGAGATATGAAATCATTGGATGCTATGCTCAGACTGAGTTGGGCCACGGATCAAATGTTCGCGGTCTTGAGACAACTGCCACATGGAACCCGGAAGACAAGACCTTCACGATACATTCACCTTCTTTGACTGCTTCGAAATGGTGGATTGGATCTCTCGGAAGAACCGCCAACCACGCCGTTGTCATGGCCCAGCTTTATATCAGCGGAAAGAACTACGGTCCACACCCGTTCTTGGTCCAAATTCGAGATCTCAAGACCCATAAGCCTCTCGAGAACGTCCATGTTGGTGACATCGGCCCTAAGTTTGGTTACAAGTAAGTATCCATTTCCAACCCTCTGCATTCGTTAGCACGTACGTTCCCTGCTAACATTCCACCAAGCACTATGGACAATGGTTTCCTGCTCTTCAACAAGCTAAAGATCCCCCATATCAACATGTTGGCTCGTTTCTCTGGTATCGATCCCAACACCAACAAATATGTTCGACCTGCCTCGCCATCTTTGATTTACGGCACTCTCACCTGGGTTCGATCTACTATCGTCCTCCAGTCCGGCGGTGTCCTCGCCCGCGGTGTCACCATTGCCACCAGATACTGTGCTGTGCGAAGGCAGTTCCAGGACCGTGACGCCCCAGCTAACGAACCCGGCGAGAACCAAGTCCTCAACTACAAGATGGTTCAGATTCGATTGCTACCTTTGCTTGCCGCTACCTTTGCTTTGCATTTCACTGGTCGCGGTATGATGGCGCTTTATGACCATAACCAGGCCATAATGAAGAAGTCGGCTAGCAAGCAGGCAAGCAGCAGGGGTGCTGGGCCCGAGGAACTGAACCCTGGCGCAGATCTCTTGGCAGACCTTCATGCTACATCTTGTGGACTTAAGGCATTGGGAAGTACCATTGCTGCTGAGGGCCTGGAAGTATGCCGTCGTGCCTGCGGTGGCCACGGTTATAGCAGCTACAGTGGAATCGGATCCTGGTATTCCGACTACCTACCAACCACCACCTGGGAGGGTGACAACTACATGTTGACCCAGCAGGTTGCCCGATACGTGAGTTACTATCATTCCCTTCATATAGTGTTTGCTACGATATGATGGCTGATTATATACAAAATAGCTCCTCAAATCTGCCCGGTCCGTCTTTGCTGGCAAGCCTGCTAACAATGACACCTGCACCATCCTTCAAAACTACCTTTCCCGTCGTGATACCGGTGCCGCATTCGATATCCTCGAAAATGACTCTGATATTGTAGCTGCATTCGCCTGGAGGACAGCATACTTGACTTTCGAGGCCCTGAAGCACCGTGACGTCGAGAAGCGATCCTGGAACAGCCTCCTCGTTGACTTCTGGAGACTCTCTACTGCCCACTCGCAATACCTTGTCGTCAAGAACTTTTATGAAGCCGTATTCCCATCCGGCTCCACTTCTGAGGCCGCCGCTTCTCTAGGTATCGATGAACCAACTCTCGATGTCCTACGAAAGCTCTTCCGTCTCCACTCCCTACACACCCTCGAGCGCGAGTCAGCTGATTTCTTCACATCAGGAGCTGTCACCACCAGACAGATCATCCTTACTCGAACCAAGGCCGTTATGAAGTTGCTCGACGACATCCGTCCCCATGCCATCCGATTGGTCGATGCATGGAAGTTCCCTGACTGGCAACTCGACAGCTCCTTGGGTAGATTCGATGGAAAAGTCTACGAAGACCTGTTCCACCGTGCAAGTGAGCAGAATCCTCTCAATGACTTGACCTTTGACCCTTACCCATGGAACAATACTCTGGTGAAGAGCGATAAAAGCAAGCTTTGAATAGCTTTTAAAAATAGAGTTCGGGTTGGATTTTTGCCTTCTGGTTGATTGATATATAGAGTCTGGTGTTGTGATGGGAAGATTAAATATTATGACCCATTTGAGCATAGTGAATTCTCATGGTTGATAGATCACTATAGAACAAGGGCGGTTGTGTTAGATTTGATAGAACATCGTTTTTTCTTATCATTTTGTTCTGTTCATATTTCATTTCACATATTTTTCTATAACTAGCATTGGAATTGGACCAACTTTATTGATTCCTCTAGTCTATTATCATTCTCATGGATATAATTGGCAACACCAATTCGTATAAACATGGCTTCAAAACAAAACATGACATGATAGAAATATCACTCCTTCAGAGAGTCAGCTGAAATAACAAAGAAATATAAAGTTATATAAACCTCACTCTCGATACCAGGCATCTAGACTAGTAGCTTCCAGATTAGCATAGCCATCATCCAAGTATAAATCATAGGTTTATCATGACTAGCCACGTTCCCTGGTTGCACTTTGCCGACCGCTGCAGTTCCTATGCCTGTCGCTGACGCCGTGCAACTAATTTGTCCACAGCTGTACCCGTTAGGACAGCACCCGCCTCCATCACTTGGGGCACAGCTCATCCAGCCATCAGCACATCTTTTAGTAGGGGTCGCGGATGCTGAGTTGGGGACACTTTCTGCGGGAATTACTATCGTCATCCCATTACTTTCGACTGTTGTGAGAGACGCAGTGATCGGACACGACGTCGTATGGCAATCCCTTCCTGTCTGGCAGCACCCACCGCCGTATACCGCAATACAGGCGTAGAATCCTATTGGACATAGATCTGGGATACTAACGGATGAAGTCGTAGAGGGTGGGTTGGAAGTAGGCCGACCAGGTGGCGAGATGGTTGGAGATGTTATTGAAGTCGGTGCTGGAGGCGGAGGCGGAGGCAACGTTGTAGTCGTATGGCTGACGGTAGAAATTGATGTTAATGTCGAGGACGATAGAGTGATTATAACCGTCGTCGTTGAGATGAGTAAGCACCCTTCAGCCACGCAAGTATAGCCTGGGGTACAGCATCCGCCTCCCAGGTTGGCAGGACAGGTGGTGAATCCCTTGGGGCAAGATATTAGTTGTCCCGAACAGTCCTGGCCCTGGGGACAGCATCCAACGTCGCCCAGGCCCGTGTCTTTCACGAATAGACAGACATCTCCCTTCTGACAGCAGCTCTTGGGCCGGTTGATAGATGTACACGGTGCGGATCCGGCAGGGCACTGAAATTCTCTTTTCCCCAGTATTGACCGCCCTGCCAGCGGGAATGGAGCTGATATATCAGGGGAATGCGCAAGGAGAGGTGACCGGATATTGACTGATGACCTGCCTCTGACCAAAGAGTCCTCGTTTGCCACATCCGTTCCTCGTTCAAGGATGTGGTCTTCATTCACCGCTCTCTCAGCAAGCGAGGAGATGGATGGATTGCTGCTCTTCATGCCATCTATACGCCAGTAATCCGGCCAAAACTTCTGTCCAGGATCATCTGACATCTTCCGGACCAAGGAAGGGTATTCCTCTTGGGCCTTATCATGTTGTTGTGATATAACATTATGTGCGGTGTAATTGGCGTTGACTTCCTGGGTATCGGTATTGCTCGCAGACAACGCATCAGCCGAGGGAAGAGAAAAGAAAAGAACAATAACAATAAAGAGGTAAGAGATAAATGATGGTCTGTATATTATCGGCATTGAAGCATGAGGTCTAGGACGCACTGCGGCGCCGTTAAGTATCCGCATATCGACAATGTTGATGTATCTTCAATACACCGCTACAACGACTCAAAACCAACAAACTAGCAAGCAAGTTGCATATTTTCTCAGCTTCTGCAGATGGAAGTGAAGGGGAAACGCCACCCGTCTATGCTCGACACGAGACGTATTCATTCGCAAGCTCAACAGTTTCATGAACCATCCTAGCAAGCAGTGGCGGATATTAGTTGAAGAAAATGCAAGAACCTCATCTTATTGGTAGAACAACGCATAAAACGGCTATTTATTTCTTACACACTAACTAATCATATCATCCACAACCTAGGTGTTTCTTTTTTATATTATAAAAGTCAGAAAAAAAAGTAAATATAAGATACTTCTACTTGGAAACAAGATATCTAGAAAGGTAAGCATAAGATAGGTAATTAATTGACCCCCGCTCGATACGATAATTATCCAATCCAAAATTTCCAACCAAGCTAAGCCAGGTATCAACCAACAAGAAGTTTATAGACGAAGAAAGAGAAGAAGAAAAGAAAACGAAAAGAAATTGGGTATCGGACATGGGGCACAGAATCGTCTCATAAGGATAACACATACAATATGATAAACATGTGAAGAATGGTGGTGGATCATATATAGAAGAAGGGAAGAAAAAAGAATAGTGAATGAAGGTAGAAATCATCAGCAGGTAAAGAAATGGATGGATGAGGAGTGAGTAAACGGAGAATCCAACGACTCCGGATACCGTTGTTATATGGGGTTGAATTTGGTGGATGGATGGGTGGATGGGTAAGGGTATAATCAAAAAGCAACCACAGCGACTAGCGGGTAGGTATATGGTCTATGGTGAGAAAATGGCAGTGAGCCATGACGTGCGCCGTTTACCCGGTGAAACTGGACTCGTACATATATCAGAACATAGCACCGTACATAGAATACAATAGCTGCCTTTATGCAGCATGATCCGACATACCAGGAGTATCGGACGATCGGTGGTCCGAAGAGCCCTTGTCTACCTGAGTATCCTCGGCATCATTAGTGCCAGTGTTGGCATTGTCTTTGGCATCAGAGGTATCTTTCTGCTCTGCGGCTTCGGGGTCGGTCGGCGCTGTCTGATCGTCTGGAGTATTCGATTCGGGCCCTTGTTCCTGGGCTTCACCGCCGGCAGTTGCTGGTTCGGGTTCGGCAGGAATTAGTCCCTGCATACGCTCCCAGACCTCCTTTCGAATACTCTCCTCTTTTTCCCTTCGGACACGTTCGAGCTCTTCGAAACCACCGCTGCTCTTCAGTTTGCCGTCGCCTACGAAACTGCTTAGTTCTTTCTGGAACTCGCCTCCTCGGCGGCTCTCTAGTTCCTTTTGGCGTAATTTTTCGGCACGCTCGATTGCTTCGAGGCGTGTTTCGTGGTTGGGTTGGAGAGCGCGGACTTCACCTAGTAAGCTGTCCTTCATGTCGGCGGGGGTGGCGTGGTGGTTCATTGTCCGAGACACAGATCGTAAGGCGATACCGTTGGGGTTGGCTCCGGGTGTCTCGAGGGTCTGTTGTTTAGTAGCTTGTTCAACGAGAGCAAAGGTCTGGGTAGCCTTTTCAAGGTCGTCTTCGAGATCGACGGCCAGATCTTCTTGCATTGTCAATTGATCTCGCTCCTCGCAGACAAGTTGGAGTTCCTTCTCCCAGATCTTTGTCCAGATGGGTTTCTCGCGTTTCAGGAAGTCTTGCATCTTCTTGAGCTCCTTGGTGACGGCACTGATATCTCGACCGACGGCCTCAAGCTGACGTGGCAGTGGTCTGACTCCGCGAGTTACAACGTCCTTGCGTAGGTCTTCGACGAGGTCCTGCAGGTCGTCTACGCGAGCAACCAACTTCTCGGATTCGTCAGCGAGCTCTTTCTTGCCGGCTTGGACTCGAGCGTGGCCGGCGTTGGAACCTGGTTCGAACGACGGGACGACAGCGTCTACAGCCGCAGACTTGACCAGACTAGCCTTGGCTCGGATGCTGCTCATCGACGAGGTGATGTCCGAGGTAAAGCTGGAATACGTTTGGCGTAGGGAGGCAAGGTCATCACGCAAGCCCTGGAGTTCGGCTGCCTTCCCGCCTGCTCCGCCTATGGAAGGCTTGAATCCGGAGAGAGCGGGCATACCACCCGGCGCAGCAAGACGAGATATTTCCTTGGAGGTTTCTTGCTGACGGTCGATAAGCCGTTGAATCGAGGTACCATGTCCGTCAATGACATCGCGAACGCTCTCGACTATGGTACGAATGCCTCCAACGCTTTCATCGAAATGCTTTCTAACTTCGTCTAGAACCTCAACGTTTAGCACAAGCACCGACCTATCCTTTACATCCCTCAAATCTTCTAGCTCATGGCGAATACCAGAAACAGGGTCTTGTATATATATCTCAGGCAAGTCTGCACCGTTGCTATGCGTATTCCAAGCGAATTTTTCAATGAATGCGAGCTGGAGTCTGGCAATTGTGAGGCCGGAGTATCCTTCGGGAAGCACGTATTTCTTTATCTTGCTCTTATACTGCAAGAAGAGGGTTATCTCCTTGCTCGGCGGAGGGGAATGCTCAGGGGTATACTCGGGTCTATGAGACTGTGACGGGGTAGAAGGCGAAGGGAGCGGCTTGTCAAGATTCCGATGACCTGGTGTGTGACTATCGGCGGTAAAGTCTCGTTTCTTAGGCTCCGGTGACAACGAGTCCTGTTCGGCAATCTGCGGCAGACCAGATAATGACGATCCTCCAACAAGAGGGGCGTCTCTGCTCTCAAACTCCCTTGGCGATCGGAGTTTGTCTGTTGGAGTCCGTGCTAGTGGACTACCGGGCGTCGCGACTTCGGCGGTTGGCTCTAGTTTAAGATTAGGAGATACTTCGCGGCCACTTGGTGAAGCGTTTTTACTCGAAGCGACATCAGCAAATCGATTTCTTGACCTCTGGCGGTCATGTAAATGAGGCCCCCGTAGACGGACAGCGTTCATGGATTCGCGCACGTCCTGGCCACGGTTTGGGATGGGCGAATTCTGCGCTGGAGGCAGGACGGGGATGCCGTTGGGTGATGCGCCGAGGTGTTTCTGGATCTGATAAGCAGAAAACCGTCTCGACGCACGTCGTTCGAGCTCGCCGCTTCTCTGTAGCATGCCTATGGCGTCATTCTGCTTTGAGGTTGGGGGAAGTGGTGGAGGGGGGTGGGGGAAGTTGTGGATGTTATAGGAAGGGGATTCGGGTCGGTTAAGTTGTAATTCTGTGTCGGAGTGTGGCGGCAGAACGGGCATGTTCTGCATGGTAAAACTTGACAAAGACGAGGATGCTGTAGTAGTGGCAGTGGAGGGTGCCAGCGTGCGCTGTGTCTCCTGTCTCCCCGCCTCACGTTCGGAAAAGCTGCCACCGGGTCGATCGCCAGGCCAGGGAGATGGAGACTTGTTTCGAGAAGATACGGATGCCTGGTCCTCATCGTATGGAGCACCCTGGCGGTGGGCGTTTACGGGACGCTTCTGGGGCGACTGCGTCGACGTACTAGGCGCCTGCTCTATCGTCTGCTGGACAGCTCCATCTCCGAGTTCGAAGCTCCCCGAGCTTCCCTGTCGCGGTGGCAGAGCCTTGCCTTCCTTTGCCTGCCGTGACCGTAACTTGGCCTGCTTCTTCTTGAGCCCATGTAGGAGGTTTATTATGATATCTCGTATACGTGGCAGGTACCGATCGAGACTCTGAGGGGAGGCATCCTGGCTGAGAGTGTCTTCGAGAATTGTGCGTAGCAGGTCCGGAACTGGGCCCAGGTCGGCGGTATCCATGCCGATGGCACCAAAAGCGCGACAGGCGAGGTTGAACTCGTACCCCAGCCGCACGTATACATCAGAGACTTCGGTTTCCTTGGCCTGTTTGCGCGACCACTGGGTCAGCATCTCCAGCAGCTGCTTTGTCGCAACCAGGAGATGCGTGACGCTCTTTTCTATCTGCGAGAGCTGCTTATCGGCCGCCTGCTGTAATTATCAAGGAGAGAGAGAGAGTCAGTCGACTGTTATCATCCCGTTCCAGCCACCTGGCGGATAGGCGTAAAAACGAAAAACTCACGTTGCTTCTTGTCGAGGAGGCCTTTGAGGCAGAGGAGACCCGGGCACCGGCCGCAGACTGAGTCGCATCGCCAGCACCGACGACGGACCCTGACGACGAGGGCGAGGTCTTGTAGTGGCCCTGCTCGGAGCCGGGCGAGCGCCTGGGGGTAGCTCGAGCCATGGAGGACGAGTAGGAATCCATCTCCTCGCGCACAGGAGGATAAACAGCGAGCTGCTAGGACGGACTCATAGAGTATCGCTCGTCGTCTTCGTCGTCTTCGTCGTCTCGTCGTCGTGGTTCAAGTGTGAGGATGTGATGAGAATCGGGCCGCAAGAGCTAGCCTGATGGAAGCGGCAGGAAGTCGATAGCGCGAGGCTTTCAGCAGGGCATCGGCGCTACGCTGGCTCTGTTGGACACTTGATAGCTGCAGGCCGCTGTCAGTGACTGTCATCTCTTGACTGCTGACTGCTATCCGACTGCTATCTGTATAAACTTGAAGCTGACTTGAAGCTGAACTTGACGTCTTGAACTGTTGAACGAGGTTGGAGGCACATGACCTGTACGATACCATACATACACAATACACATACACACATACATAAATAAATAAATATATATATATATAGATAAATAAATAGAGATATAGAGATAGATAATAGATATAGATATCTTAGATAATAGATTACATAGATGGGAGGCGGACAGGGCATAGTCGTGGATATAGAGACAGCCATAAAGATAGTGTGTATCAAGTATCAAGTCCAACTTCTCATCTTCACAACAGACATCCACGACTCCGACATCTCCATCTCAGCACACACGACCAGTCACACTGCCCGCAAGCTGCCCTCGTCCTACCTGACCGAGGCCGTCCTGCTTGCACGATCTCGCTGCTCCCGTCGCTGAGACCGCTGCCCTAATTGACCGCTGCGACCGGCGCCTGGCTCCCCTTCACCCAGTGCCCGGTGGGCCGTCGTGCCTTTTCGCCAGCTTCGCCAGCTGCTTACCGACGCCGCTGGAGCTTCCGGAGCTGCTCGAGCTGCCTGAGCTGCCTCTCCTCGAGCCCGTCTCGTCCTCTCGCCGCTGCTGCAGATGGCTTCGACCGTCAACTCGCTGCCGTCGTCGAATGGAGCCGCTGCCACGCCGCTGAACTCGTCTGTCTCACCGAACACAATGGCTTCCAGAACTGCCGGGCGTCCTGCTTCGGGCGTCAAGGGCGCCGACATCACTCGTCGTCAGTCGGGGAGTCCTGTTGACGCTGGCCAGAGGTGTGTATTCTCGCCCTGTTTGGTGTTTCGCCCTCTCTTACGTGGACAAATCTCTCTTTTCCTACCTTTTTTCTGCCTTTTTCTGCCTTTTTTCTGCATTTTTTTGTCTACCTTTTTTCATGTACTTTTTTCTGTCTATTTTTTCTATGTATGTTTTTACCTTCAAATAGACATGTCACTTTGCTGGCGGTCTATCTCACAGTAAATTTCCGCGGCGGTAGTACGCGGTCGTGGTGTGCTGTCGTTGTTTGGCCTGTACTTACCTCTCCTGCCTACAGACGCCCCAGCTCGCAGAAAGCGTGGACGCAGAACATCAACCCTGCGAACCAGAAACCCTCCAGCCCTTACCCACAGCAGAATGGGAGTGCTTCGGGGAGGAAGTCTGCCATGTCTCCCAGCCCCATGCAGAACAAGGAATCTTCCACTCCCGACCAACACGCACACGACCGTCTTATTTTTCTTCTCACGGCGGCCATCGTACGTACTCTATTGCCTTAACACCGGCTCAGCCTTGGCTAACACTCTCTAGGGGAGCAATGTGACCGTCACCATGAAAGACGGCGAGAAATTCACCGGCATCTTCTCGGGCTCGGCCCTAGAGTCCAACGAGACCATACTCATCCTCAAAATGGCCCGTCGTTCACCTTCTGACGCTGAATCGGCGCAGTCTAACGGTGTCAGCCACAGTGACAGCTCGTATGTTGGTGCTGGTCCGGATCATCAATTGATGATTGACGCCCAAGATATCACCTGCTTGGATATCCCAGCCCTATCAACCACCGGTGTGGCGGCCAAGGAACAGAATGGTGAGCATCACCAGTCACTCACGTCTTGATTCATACTAATCTCTGAAAAGGAGCTACATCCGGGTTCCGCACCGACACCGATATTTCTGGAAACCAACCCGGCCGTGAGAGACAACTTCAACGCTGGGAGCCAAGCGGAGCAGACGCTGCTGTTGAGTGGGCTCCAGAGAGCACAGGATCGGCAGGCTGGGACCAGTTCGAAACCAATGCTAGACTCTTCGGCGCCACGTCCAGCTACGACGAGAACCTATATACCACTCGCATCGACCGCTCCGACCCTTCATACAAACGCAAGGAGGCCGAAGCTGCCAGAATCGCCCGCGAAATCGAATCCACTGACACTGATAACGTTCACATGCGTGAGGAACGAGGCCACGTCCAACAACACGACGATACCGATGAGGAAGCAAAATATAGCGGAGTGAGACGCGATAACTCGGCAGTTGTTGCCCCTCTGGCTTCTGGACAGCCTAATAAATATATGCCCCCAGCAAGACGACCCCCTACCGGCCAGCCAACCGTGCCAGGAGCCCCAGTCGACCCTGCTATTATTTCTGCCCAAATTGCTCGACCTGACAGCCAAGCCAAGGCTCCCTCCTCTCAGCCTAAAGAGGCCCCTTCAGCCCCCATAAATAAAGAATCCCAGGAGAAAGAGAAGGCTCCCGCTGCTCCTAAGGCTAACGAGGCTTTGAAGACCGTTGCAAGTAACGGGGCAATCGAGGCAGAGCGTAAGGGAGCCGCAGCTGGTCCCTCTCAGCCTACATCAGGTGCTGCATCCGCTTCTCGCGGTAGCGGTGAGAACGCTGCCTCCAACGTTGAAACCGAAGTGCTTGATCATTTCCGACGATTTGCCAATGATGAGAAGATGAAACTCCAGGAACGACGTCGTAACCAGGCGTCGTATGATCGTACGATCAAACTAAATGAGCTGATGAAATTTTCAAAGAACTTCAAACTGGGTACCCCCGTTCCCAAGGATTTGGTGCCAATCTTAGCTAAAGACCCCAGCAAGCAAGAGGAAATCGTCGAGCGTGCAAAGAAACAGCACGAAGAAAAGACCGCCGGTGTACCAGCTAAACCAACCGCTGCTGCTGCGGCTGCTACTACGACCACCGCTTCTGCCTCTACCACAGAGGCTAAAGCGACTCCACGCAGCGCAGGTGCTCCCCGTTATGAAGGCGGAAACGGTCTCCCTGCAAATGTTCCAGACCGACAGGGTGGTCACGGACGTGGCCGTCAAGGTTATCCACCAATGGGTCCCCAAGCTGGACGACAACTCCAACATCAAGGAGGCCACCCAGGCCGTGCTGGTCCTGGATTGCTCAGTCACCGGTTAGTTGAGATTCAGCAGCAGCGTAGAGGCGCCGGTATGGGTCCTGTGCCTGCACCGCTTCCCATCCAGGATGCTCGTATGCAGCCATCTGCCCCAGCTGGCGGTGATCAAGGACAGAGCAACAGCCCTCCAAAGCCGGCTGCTCATACTCCTACCTCTTCCGCTTCTACCAAGTTCAACGTTCGTGCTATGGAGTTCAAGCCTAACCCAGCTGCAAGCACTTTTACCCCCGCTGGACCAGCAGCCGCACCATCTAACGCTGCACCAGCAAACGCCCGACCTCAATCTGTTGCTCCACGAGCCACGAGCCCAACAGCCTTCTTCGGCGCTAAGAAACCGCTACCTGCTACCGAGAGACCCCTTATCGTCAACAACTTTAACCCTGTAAAACGTATGAAGAAGGAAGCCACAGAGGCCGGTTCCAAGGACTATGCTTTCAATGGCGGTATTCCACCTGCGTACAGGACTGCTCCAACTTGGGATGTTTCCCCAATCAATGAAAAGAAGACATATGCGGACATGTTCAAGCCCCCAGTTACCGCTGCAGCTGCCTCGCCACAAACTCGTTCTTCAAATACACAGATGCCTCACCAGCAACAACTCCCATACCATCTTCAGCATGGTGCCCACAACATGCCACCAAGCAGCGGACCTCCAACTCATCTTATCCCTCCACAACAGCAGCACGCTGCTCCAATGCATTATGATGATCACCATCGAATGCAGATGTCTGCATCATCTTCTCAAGTCTATCCTTCTCCACGTCTCCAGCACAGTACCCCAATGGCTTATCAACACTCTGTCGGCCCACATAACCAGATGGCCATGGGCCACGCTGTGCCTCCATACTACCCACAGTCCGGACATGTCCGCCATTACCCCAATGGACCCCAATTTTCCAACCCTCCTAATGGTGGTGCTCCAATGATGGCCCACCAGGCTTCGAACGGACCATATATGGGTATGCCACCGCAAGCAATGACACCATATAATCCTCCAATGCAGATGTTCTCTCCCAACCCTGGACATGTATACCCTCAACATGTCCAACCTCCAATGCAGACGCATAGTGGCTACCCAAGTCCTAGCCGCGGTGCGCCGATGATGATGCATCAGGGCTCTCAACAGGGACCACCTCCTCAGCCAATGATGGCCATGAACGGGCAGCCAGGACAGGGCTACTATCCTCCTCAGCAGCCTAATCATATGCCACCAATGCGTCCCGGCCATCACCAGCAACAACACCCACACTTCGCCTCCAGTCCCCACCAGTCCCATAATTACCCGCACCACCAGTACCGCAACCAAAATCAGAACCAAAACCAAAACAATAACAACAACTTCAACCAAATGCCTCATGGGCCTCCACCACCCATGCAGCCGCAAGCCGGTCCACCACCCGCTGCCTCCTCAGGCGCCCATCCAACCGAAGCACCAGAAGAAGTGAAATGAGTGACAAACTTCTCGACAACTCCGCTTTCAACCTGAGGCTTAAATCCTGCCACTCCAGCACGCCGCATGCGCTGTTCATCTATTTCCCGCTACTACTACTGGCAGCTATGGTTCGCGGCAAGTGAAATATGAACAACCCGATTTTTATTCCCTTTTCTTTTACATCTTAAATATATGTATGGCCGTTCAGTCCAAGCAACCAACCAGCCACAGTCGCTCGCCGTCCACTTGTACCGTAACTATTACCCTTTTGCTGGATCGCAATTGTTTCGAAATCCGAAGCAAAGGGCCTATATAACCAGCACCCCCGCTTAAAGGCTTGTGCTACTGAATTCACAGGTATGTATAACACAATACCCTTCCCGCCAGCTTAATGGACCATGGGCTAACATATCTCAATAGCTACATGTGGATATTCCAAATTTATCAAATACCGAGACACCGACGAAGACAGATTCTTGATTTTTGTGCCTGAGATGCACACCTTGACAAACTACTGTGATTAAGCAGACCATCAGCGTTCTCCGGTCACCTTCATTTCATGCATACATGCATGTCTATGTCAATTTTGTGATGCAGATTTAGCCATCGTCGATCACTCAGTCGCGAGTTGATCGTGTATTGAAAACAACCCGCACATCACGATGGCTTAGCTATAGCCCCGATCTTCGCATGTACCAGCACGTACCATAAGCCACGCATGACTGTTACACAAAATTAACAAGTAATGATAGGCCGGAGAAACCAAGAGAGAGAGAGAGGAATGGATGTCTGCTGGGGAAGCTGAAAGTCGATTTTCTTTTTCTTTTTTTTTTCTTTTTTCTTTTCGGGTTTTTACTTCTTCTATGACGTGAAGTTTTAGGAGACGGGACTTTAAGCTGTTTAAGGTGGAGATGTATGGAATTGAAAGCTGCGAGAAGGATGGAGGGAAGGGAATGAAGCAAACGGAGGAAGCGTGACGTGGATAAGAGTTTGTTTGTTACTGATTTTGGTATTATTCATATTCGGATAGTGTGATTCGATTCAATTAGGGGAAGTAGTTTTATTGAATGGTCATATCATTGCGTCTATCTATTGCGTTAACACACTATAAACATCGTAGCCGTAGAATAATTTCCTAGAGTTAGTATTCCAGAGCGGAACGCGTCATCCTATTGATTGCTCAAGTTAGCCACTGCCATGAAAAACGAATAGTACCGAACAGTTGGATAGGAAGGGCAAATCAGTAAACACAGATCTCCTCAGGTCTTTTCAGTTATAATTTGGACATCATTCTTGCAGAGACAGGGTTGCCAGGTACCAGCCAACTCCGAGGGTGTGAATCCAAAAACATTTAAACAAGCCGGCTTGCCTGTTCAAACCAGAGCGTTTCTTATAGATATGGCTTCCACAGCCCCAAATGTCCCAGGGCAGCAGGCTGAGCTCTGGATCAAGCCAAGAGCCAAGGTTCCGTTGCAAGATCGTATGTATGTGCTGTTAGTGTCAAGGGATTGCTCCCCTTTTGTCAACCACTGCCATTAGCCCCTGTGTCCTCATGGTGGAAAGCAGATCAAGGGCTCCAGATAGCGGTAAGATATTCTTCATATATGCATTGAGCAACGTACTCAGGAAGGGAAAGTGTTGGATTGCAGCTGATGAGGGCAGCCCGCACTAACGCCCCTTGGACAAACCGAGGACAGGAGGGGTTGGAGAGTGGACGCCATGTCCAAGATACAGCTGCTGGCAAGAACAAACAAATGTAAAAGAATGAGCCTGTTCGTTCGTAGATCCATCCTCAAAGAGACCCAAATCTAGCACCGCGACTGTCACATTTCAAGTCTGACCTTTTACCAGGGTCACATCATTGGAGATCTTGTAGATGAGAAAACAATTTTCTCCGTTCCTGGAAATAACGGGAAGTACAGAAAAAGAGGAAAATGAAGCTGGCCTTACATTCCTGACCTCATATCCAGATGAGGTATCGCCCCCTAGCTCACATCCTCCACTGATCTATATGCTAGCCGTGGGTGTATCGATTAAGCTGAAGGTTCTATGCTTCAAAATAGCCGCGCTGGCTTTGAATTCCAACGTAGTAGAATGAGAGTAAAAAGAGATGAAGTTGACGAAGTTGAAGAAGTTGAAGAAGTTGAAGTTAAGCATTTTGATGGACAGGTTGGCGCTAGACCGAGTTGGGAAAAGCCCCTAAGGACACCGATATCAAACCTTGGGAGTAGATATCAAAATCATTAAAGAGCAGAATGACAGTTCGAGTGCGTTGAGGACGTTTCATTGGATGCTACTGTTGGTCTATGGTTACGATAACTGATTCCGCTTTCTGCGCCTTCTTCTCGCTCCCGTTATTCTTCTCCGCGGGGTGCTCAGGCTAAATTTATACGTCCTCTTATCGCCGTTCCTCCACCCCTTTATCTTCGCTGGCAGTGATACTATAGCAGCTACGGAGTAGTCAGGCGTTATGGATTTCCTCAAGTCAGCGGTAGCCTCTGCGATTGCGAAGAGCAGCTCGTTTCCATACTCGTTCGGAGACAAGGTCGATAATGGCGACTCGATTTGGACGCTTCACAATGGCACGAAGAAGGTATTGAACTACTTTCCCTTCTCCTGACGCTTCATGAGCTGTTTATTGACTAATTTTGGTATTAATTTAGGAAGATTCCTCTCCGTGTAGCATATTTACTTTCGAAATAATCCAGAATAAATCGCATCTCCCACTCGCAAGGAACGCGCTGCGGAAGTTACGGACACTGAGGCATCCTGGGGTAATAAAAGTCTTGGAAACAATTGAGGTACGAGCTACACTGGTGAAAATTGACCATAGAGGAAGTGGTGTCGGATGGTGCTCTAGCTAACTTGGAAAATAGACGGAAACACAAATCTATATCGTCGTGGAGCGAGTTACTCCCCTCTCTTGGCCAGTCAAACGGCGGAGTCTGTCAGAGGAAACGATAAAATGGGGGCTCTATACCATTGCTGTTAGTATCATGACTCTATCTGTCATAGCGATTTCTAAACCGGGGTTTCTAGTCCACTCTTAAATTTATCAACGAAGACGCCTCATCGGTACACGGTGCGATTAGAGTCTCATCTATATACACCGGGGAGAGTGGAGAATGGAAACTAGCTGGGTTTGACATATTAAGCTCGCTGAAAGAGGAATCTCCAGTTATATATGTTCGTACCCCGCTCCGCACTGGAAAATAGCAATCTGAAGAGCAATCCATTCTAACAAAGCATATAGACATATGGGAGCCTATTGCCGGACTCCAGGCGATACAACCCTCCAGAAGTTCTTAAAGGTGGATGGGATGTTATAAAAAGCAACCCTCTTCCAGCCGTGGACGCGTATAATTTTGGAGCAGTGGTGTTTGAGGTTTTCAACGGATCCTTCAAGGGGGGTGAGCAAGCCGGGCAAACATCAAATATACCCCCCAGTATGCGACCGAGCTACAAAAAGCTTATGAATACGAACCCTAAGCTACGACTAAGCGTAGCCCATTTCCTCGATCAGGGAAAACGCTCGGGAGGCTTCTTCCAGACACCGCTGATCAGACTAACTCAAGATATTGAAAGTCTAGGGCTTAAAAATGAAGAAGAAAGAGAACAATTTATCAAGTAAGTTTGGAGGGGCCCCTTTGCTTTCTTTATGATGCTAATCAGCAGCAGTGAACTGGATGAATTATCTGATGATTACCCTGAGGAATTCTTTAAAATGAAAGTTCTACCTGAGCTACTCAAATCTGTAGAATTTGGTGGAGGCGGGCCGAAAGTACTCTCTACTATTTTGAAAGTTGGCACAAAACTAACCGATGACGAATATGCGCAAAAACTTATACCGGTCATTGTTCGGTTATTCGCAAATCCAGACCGAGCAATCCGCGTGTGCCTGCTTGATAATCTTCCCCTTATGATCGACCGTATACCCCAGAGAACCGTAAATGATAGAATATTTCCACAAATGGTAAGTCTGAACTGGTTATGGGTCACACTCAAAGCTAATGCTCCCCTAGGTCACAGGATTTACAGACCTTGCACCGGTAGTTCGAGAACAAACAGTCAAGGCTGTTTTAGCTATAATAGGCAAATTATCTGATCGCACTATCAACGGTGAACTAGTACGGTATCTTGCTAAAACCGCCAACGATGAACAGCCCGGTATCCGTACAAATACTACAATATGCCTGGGCAAAATTGCTAAGAATCTATCGGCGGGTGTAAGTATCCCGAGCACCTCTTGGTATGCCCTTCACTAACCTGTACGAAACAGTCTCGGCCAAAGATCCTTGTAGCTGCCTTTTCCCGTTCATTAAGAGATCCGTTCGTCCATGCACGAAACGCTGGGCTTCTTGCTCTAGCGGCAACGCTGGATCTCTTTTCTGAGGAAGACTGTGCCGTCAAAGTCTTACCAGTAATCATCCCTGCACTGATCGATAAGGAAAAGTACGTCCAATCCTTTCTAAAAACCGGAGTATGAATATATCACTGACGTGTGACATAGGCTTGTTCGAGATCAAGCCAACAAGTGTGTAGACCTATACTTGCACCGAGTACGCAAATTTAGCTCGACTATGGCCGACACGGCAATTCCACCACAAGACCGAGGGAACCCGTCAGTGGTAGCCACCAGATTGCCTAGCCCTAACAACGCAGCATCGTCATGGGCCGGATGGGCCATATCATCTTTCGCGAGTAAACCAGGGGAAACCAAAGGAGTCATTGAACCAATTCAACCGACCCTACCAAAATACAATGGCAAGCCAGTGAACGATTCCATGCCAAATTCACGAGCTGCATCAACAGCTCCCACCATTGCGCAAAATGCCGCACGATTCTCGCAGCCAATAACAGCTCCAGTTTCAGCCGCAGCTACCCCTGACCTACTAGAAGAGGATGATGAGAGCAATGCGTTTGAGGATTGGGGTGCAATGGATGAAGCTATTGATGATGATGTGGAGGTTCAGGAGCAGGAAGAAGCATTCCTTGAAACTACACAATCTCCCAGCCCGGCTCTCTCGCCTCGACCTCACCATTTTGCAGATGAAGGAGAGCCCGACTTCGCTGGGTGGCTTGCTAGTCAATCTAGGGCGAAAGCAAATAAACCGTTAGCAAAAGTGGTTAAGAAATCCATGGCCTCTGGGAACTCCAGCAATACACAAGCCAAGCCGACACGGGCAAAACCTAAGGCACAGCTTCAGCCTGCAAAGAAGATCGATACGAAGCCTAAAGACGAACCGTTAGATGATGACGGGTGGGGAGATGCCTGGGAGTAAAATTTTGGGTCGCCATTCTACTATACCCGTTCCCTTCATGTATTCATGTTATGGGGGAGTTGGAAATGTCCCCCACAAATGTTCCAATGATGTTTTTTTAGCATTGGCGTTTTGGATGGAGCCTTACCAGGTAAATGAGCTCCGATTATTATGTTGTCATTGTATTTCGTTGGTTATCACGGTGCTTACGAGCGAAAAGCGAAAAGCGAACGAACCTATAGGGGCACTAGTTGGAATGGATATCAATATCGATATCTTTTTACGAAGTAGGCAGCTAACGAAGTCGGTAAGGTGCTATCCTAATAATAATATGCTAGTTGTTTCAAGACGGAATTCCCGTGCGATAGCAGGCTGGCGTCGTGTGAGGTTAGTCTATCCTGGGCATTCCACCGTTTCTACTCGGTTTCTAACTTAGCCAGCTTTACGAAGGCAACTCTTTTTTTTCTTTTTCAGCCAAGTCGATCTCCAATCTAGTCACCAGTCTGCAAGTTAGCACGAGTCAAAGTTTATGGCCTGGCATGAGCTCCGTCTGATACAACTTCTCGCAGCATCGTTTTTATGGCGTTGTCCTGGCTTGCATTCAGGGGCGGCGCGGGTTCTATCCGTGCTCGATTTATAAAGGCAAAAGATTCTAATATAGAACCGAAATGCTGCGAGCAGTATAAGGACGACCCATTTCATTTCATTACCAAAAAATACAATAAAATAAGGCAGCCGGCCGGTTATGCATGCAATCATTACCCATGAAGGTCATCAAAGTTAGGAACGGCTCCCAGTGCAGGATTTCACAGGCCTGTGACCGATGTCGGGGCAAGAAGATTCGATGTGGTGGCATCAGGCCTTCTTGTTCACATTGTACGAAGGCCGGAGTTACATGCAGAACCAGCGACAAACTCAGCAGACGAGCGTTGCCTGGAGGATATACCGAGTCGCTGGAGGGCCGCGTCATGTCTTTGGAAGCTGAAATACAAGGATCGAAATCTCTTCTAGAGATGAAGGACGAGCATATCGGCGAGTTGTTGAGGCTTCAGTCACTTTCACAGTCTCCTCCCCTGTCGATCTCTACGCCCGCATCGACCCTGTCTCCCTCGACACCTGCATACTCAAGTCATCAAGTATCACCGGCTGTCGGCGACAGTGACCTCGTGTACGTTCAGCAACCGACGTCTGCGTTAACAACCCCGGGTCCAATATACGATCTTCCATATCAACAATCAGCAGCCTCTCTTTCAGTACCCGTTCTACAGTCTTCGCCAGATACTATAGGCTGTTGGTCAGGGAGATCTTTGGCGTTGGCGTTGCGAAATGCCATACCTAAACACGACAATGTCAATTTAACGGCATATAATGAAGGCAGAAGTTCGAATATCACGGTTCAATCTATGGGACAACTCAATCCCCACGAGACAAATGCCCAGTATCTTAACGCCTTTATCTCGCCAATGCATCTATATGAAGCTATTGGGATGCCGCTCAGTCCCAGTTCGATGCAGCATGTGGCGAACGTTAACGCCTTCATCTTTGGTGCCTGATGTCTGATGCCAGCATTCTGTGATGTGATGATGTGATTTGTATTTGTTTGTTTAGTAAGGGGTGGGTTCTATCGAAGTTACTTGCGCTATGTAATTATCTATTTGAAATTTGTGATTTCAAGTTGTTTTGTCAACTTCTAGTTCAGAAATGCATTGAGTGAGCCATTGTAGGAGGGATGATTCTTCTTTCCAAGGTACGTGATGCATCCTACATTGGCCCAACAGGCCTGTACTCGCATAAGGGGGCGAAGTTGACGAAACATGTTGGCGACCGTACTAATTGCTTTTTGTACCTGTGAAGTTCTACACTTATCCACCTACGGAGTTGTTAGCTCGAATTAGCCGAATAGGCGATCACCATATTGCAATCGCCGTCGACACATTGCTTTTGTCGGAGAATGGACACAATCGCCGTTGGTTGCCGTTCCTGTTCGACAAGGCTGTCTCTCCATGAAGTGAACATATAATTCGTCCAGTATGGAATATATACGGAGTAGGCGAACACGATTGACAACCAATTAACTAGTCGGTGGCTTCGATTTTACGATAGATTCATTCAACAAGATGCAAACCTCCTGCCAAAACAGCCATCGTCAGAACGCCATAGGGTGGACCGGTGGTCGCTATACGAAAACGCAAGCTGGATATATATATTTAGCATAGCTCTGCGTCTGTGGGTAAATCGACTAACCCCATGCTGTACTTGATGTAAGCAACGACCATGCGTTAGCCATTCACACCGTCGGCATCAGTGACATCGTTGAGACTAAACGTCAAACATCTACACCGGCACACCGTAACTAACGGAGACCATGCGGAGATAACCCCTGCTTCTATCAAAAGTCAATCAATCTTTCGAAGAAAAGGGCTGCATCAAATGACATAACTAGTCAACAAGACCGCCGCATCCACGTAAAAGGCGCTGGCCACATGGCAAGTGCTTTTTCCTTTCTTTTTTTTCTTTCTTTTTTTTCTGGATAGGGGTTAAGCGAGCTGTCCAGTTCGTGGTTCAATATATCATGCTATCTGAGTACAGGATAGCTCGCAGTCTGGCATCTGGTACGTATACCTACTACGGAGCATCAGGTGGACATGCAAATATGCTTGCTAGATTATTTAGTCTAACTAGTCCAGTTGCCAATATGCGTTCATCCTGGTCTCGTTTCTCTCGGATGAAAAGGAGAAGCCATCAGAAACGGTGGCAAGCTGCTCTGTCGATAGGTCATCAACTCCTCCGTATACTGAAACCGCCCCTGATCATGCACGGCCATGCAGACCTCTGCGTATCAGTCTATGTCTTTCTTTTCCCACATAAGCTAATGTTTGACTAGAAATAACGATCAGGGCACGGTCTAATCCTTGCCAGCCGGCCAAACGGAGCTACCCATGCCACATAGCGGGCTGGCACTATGAGCAGGGTAAGACGTCGCCGCGAAGATCGCCGCTAGAAACATATCAGATGAAAAAGTTTCTCTCCTCCCAACGATCTTAGGACTACCAGATACCAAGGAAAGGCTAGCATCCCTCCTCACGGCAAATACTGAGGACTAAGATAGCTCGACCGGGATGAGGGTCGTATTCGCCCGTTGGTAGCGCCGGCTTTGCACCAAACCCCCAAGTCTACAACCGTATCCCCATCACCGTCATTGGGCTGGCGCATATGGTCTTGCATCAGGCCTCCGATGAAATGTCGCAGATGTGTGATCTCCATTCAAGAGTGTCTAAGCGGCATTAACTCCGTACTCCCACTGCAGCCAATCCGTTCCATATCAAGCTCCAAAAGTCACTGACTAATAGTATCTAGATCTCGCTGGTCTCGACTCTCGATCAAGGCTCATTCTCCACGCTCCACATACTTACTCATCCGAGGTGGGTGGCAGCTTTTGGCGCGGCGGTGGCGCTACATAGGCTTTTGATGCCGGGGTTACCTCTCTTTCGAGTCTAGGTATATCCTAACTAGACGGAAGCTTCACCCTACAATGCTGTGGTGCCCAACGCCCGAAAGCTCGTTCGAATTATGGACGACCTCTATTCTACTATTTTTCGATGACCAGATTGGCCCTATTCAGATATAGCCATGTCGTATATTCAGCCTCTGTGGCCTCGAAGAGAATCAGCCGTTTGTCGTGAACTCCGTGACCTTAGCATCAGACGGACTAGGTTCCCCACGTTATTCCTTCCTCGACCCAATCTTCTTTCCTCTAGCTTTTCGTTTATCCATAAAGCGAAGTCTTAGAGGAGCACCGGTGATACGGACGGGGCTCGGGAAAGGTAAGCTTTTGCGCGGCCGCCTCTGCATGCTTGCTTCCACTTTGCCGAACCAGCAACGGCTAGCAATTTTCTCTTACTCATCGACTCGCCGCCGTCATGTTATATTTAACGCTGGCCGTCGGTTAGAGTGGTTGGCATTAACGCCTTTGCAATCTGATCTGGAATCCAAGCTCCAATGAAATGGATTCTAACCATCACCTTACATATGGCCATCACTCGGCCTCAACAGCGCATATACCCAAAGTACCATTTTTTGTTCGTCAAGTCTTCATCTTACTAAGGCTTACTTGATAGTTGTTTAACTGACGATCTTTAGGCAATATTATGGACCCTCTTCTTGCTCACAACAGCTGTGGTCATTCTTCGGATAATCATCAGATTGTGGCTTTACCAGAAACTATTTTGGGACGACGTATTCACTATAAGCGCATATATAGGACTTATCGTCCAGCTAGTCCTCGTTACTATTGCAGCCCCCAAGGTATATAAATTATTTCATGGGCTTTCTCGCCCTCTCCCGCCAACCGCTCATGCTGAGCAGGTCACATCAATGCTCCGCATGGTGTTTGCACATAATGTAGTTTATACAACGACTATATACTGTGTTAAAGCGACCTTTCTGGCATTATATTGGAGAATTATTTGCAATTTGAACGGCTACCGGAAGGCATGGTGGGTTATTACGTGTCTTTGCGTGATAGCATACATTACGAACCTCGCTTTATTCTTAGTAGGGTGTCCGAACTTGCAAGCATGTAAGTTGATGATATACCTACTCGCTAAGGGCGTCAACTGACAGAGTACTACTAGCTCGATGTATCAACCCTACACGCACCCATTATATTGTTGTCAGTATCCGGTTCCATACTGCAATGGATATCATCACCGATCTGTGTAGTAAGTCAACCTGCTATGAGATAATGAAAGAGGTACTAACAAGTTTACGATAGTTATGTTCCTGCCGATTGCCATCATTATACGCTCTAATCTCCCTGGTCCGCAAAAAATTGGGCTAGTAATCCTCTTCGCGCTCGGCCTCAGTGTTATTGCTATATCGGTTATTCGCATCTCAAAGGTCAACAAATACCGTAAACAGCCACCCCTCATCCGGCTGTTATTCTGGAGCACAGTGGAGACAGGGGTAGCAATTATAACGTGCTGCATCACCACTTTCAAATCCCTTTTAAACCAGCGAAAAAAGCGACCTTCACGCCATGTATACTACCTCACGTTCTGGTTTTCAAACACCCGCAATTTGAACTCCGGGCGTGTACAACAAATTATTGACATAGAATCGAGACAGACATCTTTGTCGAAGTATTCCAAAGGGGAAGCCGAGAGAGGAGCACGAACAGCCGGCGGATATTTGGTCGATCGGAAACATGTCAGCGCTGCGAGTCTTGCGTTGGATAGGAATACGACCAAATGGTACGATGAGGATTCAATCCAGGAAACTCTGAGTGATGGCTCGTTGGACCTTTCCAGCCGTCAGGCAAAACTTCAATATTACCAGAACCCTCGGCATCTGGAGGATAACAGTCTCAGTCCTCAACTGCCGAGTAAGGCACGAGTACGATAAACGATCTATCATTTTCTATGTCTTTTCCTCGTCTGGGTTGCAGCGCTTCTATCCCTCGGCGTCATGTGTTTGGTATGGTGGAAAATATATCGAGTTTTTTTGGGATGTACACATAATGGTCGAACGGTCTTTGGCTTTTTTCCTCCTTTCTCACGTCTATACAAATCAGGACGAACCCCAGCTTCTGGGATCTGGAGCTGGCAAGACGCCGCGAGGTAGAGCTCGCTTGCCTTCTAGCAGGCGTCGAGAGCGGCCTCTGCTGTCCTGCAATCTGTGCAGGCGCATGAAGTGAGCGTCCATCCGTCTCATTTACGAACATGTTCTAATTCTCACCAGACTGCGATGCGACCGACGGCAACCCTGCGGAACCTGCACCCAGCGATGCCTGGATGCCTCCTGCTCGTACGCGTCGAATATGTCAGGTCCTGCTAATGGCGAACAGCGAGCTCCCACTCTGCACGATAGGATCAAGCAGCTAGAAAGCCTAGTAGTCGACCTGATGCAGAAAACTTCAGATACTCAGATACCAGCAACTTCATCGCTCGCCGCGGAGCGCTCGACTGCATCTGCTCTGAGTGCAGGTATCGCCAGCAATGCCTCTCCGGCCTCTGACTCTGGTAGTATGCGGTTGACCACCTCAGGTGCGAGCTACGTTAACAGCTCCCACTGGGCTGCTATCCTCGATGAAATCGCAGAAATCAAAGATCATTTCGAACGAGAGAAAGAAGTCCAAGCTAGTCCTCCGCCCTCTGATCTGTCTTTTCCTGGTTGGACAAGCCCGCAGCTTCTATATGGCTGTGCTAATCTCATAACCAAGGAAGAAATACTGGCCTCAATCCCTCCTCGGCCAGTTGTTGATCGGCTGGTCTCGCGTTACTTTAATTGCTTTGAGATGTCTCCAGGTGAGTATACTCTGAAATTGAGCTCGATTCTAAACTCACAGTTGCAATATAGCTGTTCTGCATAGCTTTCAGTTCCTGAAGGAGGTATTACAGCTCTTCCGCCCTGCTACTGACTTGTTTACCACTGACACGTCCCAAGTACGAAATTTTTTGGGAGGATCCATCAGCAGCGCCGGTTATATGGCTTGGTCTCCTCTTCACCATCATGTGTCTTGCGACACTATTTCAAAAGTTCAGGTTGGACCCTAACGTCCAAACCCCCGAGAGCATATCGATAGAGCAAGACTTCCAGAGGAAGATGGAAGGCTTTCGGCAAAATATCGTGCATTGCCTTATTTTGGGCAATTATACTAAAGGGGGCCCTTATGTACTCGAAACGCTCATTCTATACTTTACCGTTGAGCTCTTTACCCACCCTGATGCTGAAATTGGTGTTTGGATACTCCTAGGCACTATAGTTCAGCTTGCGATCATATGGGCTACCATAGAGATCCAAAACACTTTCCGGAAGGAATGTCCCCCTTTACAGGTGAAATGCGAAAACGGGTCTGGGCAACCATTATCGAACTTGACCTTGGTATTTCTACACAGATGGGTCTTCCACGATTAATTAAGCAATGGCAGGCCGATACGAAAGAACCTTCAAATTTACAAGATAGTGATTTTGATGAATCTACGGTAAATATGCCACCATCACGGCCTGAAACGGATCTCACGCCAATGCTGTACCGCCTGGTGAAGTGCAGGATGATGTCAACGGTTGGTTATATATGGGACTTTGCTGCTGACACCAGGTCCTACACCTATAATGAGGTGATGAAGATGGATAAAAGGCTACACGACGCTCATGAATCAATTCCAGAATGCCTCAAGTGGCACTCGATGGTGCATAGTATCTTGGACTCGCCACAGATTATCATGCAAAAGGTATTCCTAGATATTATATTCCACAGGGCTAGGATCGTACTACACCGGAAGTACTTATATTGCTCGCCAACGAAGTCGCAATACAGCCAATCTCAACAGGCATGCTTAAACGCGGCACTCGAGCTTCTCAAGTATCAGCATATACTACAAGAAGAGACACAGCCCTTCTGCCGACTCTACCAGGAGCGATGGAGGGTATCATCTCTAGTCAACCATGACTTCCTCCTAGCCACTAGCATCCTCTGCTTCTATCTGCAGAAGACTCGCGGCGAGACGCATGAAGGTGCCGAAGTGTTGCAAGTTGACGACATGTGGGCAACTCTTAGGAGGTCATACGATATCTGGCTTCACTCAAGCGGTTCATCAAAGGAGGCACAAAAGGCAGCAAAAGCATTGAGAGTGGTTCTCAGTACTAGCTGCAACGCCTCCAGTACAGGTTTGGACGTTGAAATAAATACTCCGCTCGAGCAAGGTAAGTGAGAAATGGTAGAGGGAGTCTACATATTAGGACCTAATTTTCGTTTACCTAGCCAACCCTGCTGGATTCGACATCCAATCCCCAGCCTTTGATGCAACGATGTTGGCTAGCTGGGCATCTCCGACAAACGAACACCTCGGGGGTTTTGCAGCTCCTACGTCTACTTCAAATGTTGACCGGCAGGCGGTGGGCGAACGTAATAGCTCTTTCGCCGTTTATTTAACTTAGCTAACTTATCGATAGCAACGCACATCATGAACTCGCTGCAATGGCCATGGGACGTGGACTACTCCAATGACCCCTAGAGTTGTTTCCACATCCCTATTCGTACCATGGATAATGCTCGAGCCCGATAGACAGAACTATAAACGGCTGCATTTCTAGTCGTTGATTTTGCCATTGAACCTATATATATATGATTATAACCCGTGGCTCCAACTTCTATCTACGAGGGTATATCTTCATGGGTTACGGGCACTAGTTATGGACTTGGCACCAAGCTATCTGTACTCCTATTTGTGGCGGCGTTGCTTGATATATCTAGCCCTTCTTGCCTTATCTTTCTCCATTTCTCTACACACGCCCGGCCATTGAACTGTGGCTATTTGCACGCTCTTGGCGTATCAACTACTTAAGCAGGCTAACTGATCGATCGCATATGAAACGAACATTTGCATGTTCTGAAATGATATCTCCGCTCCGGATCAAGCGCCCGGTCAGTACAAGCTCGGGAGATTCAGGCGAAACAAGACTGCCTATCGCCAATGCAGGCCCATGGCTAGAATGCAGCTGTTATTTAGTAGTTATGTGGTCCAGCACTGTTCAACCGGCGCTTGTTGCGAAATCCGATCCGATGCCCCGGGCCGATGCTGGATTCAGGGGTTGGCTTCCGTCTTCAAGATATCCCCGATTGCTTTTAAAGCCAGACTATATACCAATATTTTCATGGAGACTTGCTCTTAAACATACCCAAATCTTTTGATTATTTACACACTACTAGGACGTGCAGAGAGCCGCGAAAACAACATCGTGAAAACACTTCAACGGGATTTACAATGTCCATACCAGCTCATTTGGATAAACAGATGGAAGATCGGGAGAAATTGCCCTTGCCTGCCCCAAGTTTACCCGATGAGCTGCCCAAGGATCCCAGCGTTGTGGACTGGGATGGCCCCGATGACCCTGCAAATCCCCTCAACTGGCCATCGCCCAAGATTAATCTACATATCGCTATAGTGAGCCTTTTCATACTCAATGCGTAAGTAGTTTGACCTTCCTTTTCATTTGAAATATAGCACAATGCTGACCCTTGATCAGTAACCTGGCCGCAACTATGTTCGCCCCTGGGGCAGCAAAGCTGGCTAAAGAATTCCATATCACCGATCCCACCGTCGAGGTTATGACAGTAAGCCTATACGTGCTTGGTTTTGCCCTGGGCCCGATCTTCCTGGCCCCTCTTTCGGAATTATATGGCCGGCTCCCTATATACTACTTTTGCAATTCTGTCTATTTTGCATTTACCCTAGGGTGTGCATTTAGCACCGGCGTTGCTATGTTCCTCGTTTTTCGATTTATCGCCGGCTGCGCTGCATCGGGCCCTATGAGTATTGGCGGTGGCACGATAGCCGATATCACACCTCTAGAAAAACGGGGGAAAGCGATGGCACTATTTACTATGGGGCCATTGTTGGGACCTGTATGTGATCTCTACCCAAAAGATACTTATGCCTGCTAACAGACGATATAGGTTCTTGGACCTGCTATTGGAGGTTTCGTATCCCAATATACCGGCTGGCGCTGGACACTTCGGATTATACTTATATTTGTAAGTACTGCTTCTCGGGATTTTCTTTTTATAAAATTTCTACTCTGTGAATCAAACTAATATACTATCTTTAGTCTGGGGTAATCGGAGTTACTACCTTTGTCTTTATGCGGGAAACCAACACTGCAGTCTTACTACAACGAAAGGCAGAGCATATGCGTAAGGAGACCGGAAACCTCGAGCTTGTGCCTAGAGGCAGTATTGTAAGAGAGACACCTCGGCAGATGCTCCTTAATGCTATCATTCGCCCGCTTAAGATGTTGATCTTCTTACCAATCGTTCTACTTGTCTCACTCTATACTGGTCTTATGTTCGGCATCGTTTTCTTGCTCTTCACCACCTTCCCATCCGTTTTCCACGGAGTCTACGGGTGGGATGAGGGTGTCTCTGGCCTCGCCTACCTCGGTCTCGGTATTGGCATGATGCTTGGGTTGGTCCTATTTTCTATCCTAAGTGATAAGCTCCTAGGGCAGAAACAAAAACCAGGAAGCTCCAACTCTGATGCTAAGCCCGAACAGCGCCTCATCTTGATGAAGTGGTTTGGCCCAATTACTCCACTTGGCTGCTTTATATATGGATGGAGTGCATACTACCATACCCATTGGATTGTACCGATCCTAGGCACCGGCATCATTGGACTTGGGTCTCTATTTATTGTTATCCCTGGGCAGATTTACCTGGTTGATTGTTTTGGAGCACAAGCGGCTGCTTCTGCCTTGGCTGCCAACTTGCTCGTCCGCTCTCCATTTGGCGCATTCCTCGTCCTTGCTGCCCCCCCCGATGTATGAGAAACTAGGACTGGGATGGGGGAATAGCGTGTTGGGTTTCGTTTGCCTAGCTTTCACACCAGTCCCATGGCTGTTTTACCGCTACGGCGATGTCCTGAGAAGTCGCTTCCTGGTCAACTTGTAACTTCAATTGCGAGTTCCCATACTGCCTGAATTGCGGTATCTTATTTGGCATATAGAAATAGATATCTTACACTTTCTTTCCTCCATATCAACAAATAATCCTCAGGTTTCTTGGACTTTAACAGATTACTCCGAGCCGGAATAGGTCGTCTTCTTTGATAAAGCATAGATTCCATATAATTGTGAGTATTCATGTATAAGAATAGTGCTAGGCAAAAGTTCCACGCTGTGAGCTGATCTGGTGGAAGCTACCGTCCGCTATATAGACTATTCAGGTATCTAAAGCGGGATAGAGACATCGAGGAAACGATATAGACACGATCGGATGCTCTACACGAAGATGGCGCTCGATGTGCTGGCTGTCGTCCCAGGCAGCAGGATTATTGGAGGATGTCGTATCGTCGCTGTGGCTGAAAAGTGAAGCCTCAGCCTCGTATTTATACAAGTCCAGCCCCGCGGTTTCGTCGCTGCCTACGATTGTTCTATCTTCCAACATATAAAAGCAATTGCGGCATATCGAGTATATCTGTATCATCGAGCATCAGAGTGAATTCAGGTTTACCGGCTTCAACATGACGCTGACACAATCGCATCCTGACGATGCGCCTCCGCCCTACACTCCAACCGACCCTCTCACACCAGCTTCCACTCTCAATGATTCCTCAAGCCAGATATCGGCAGACCACATTGCAGAGAACATTCTATCCTATACCCATGCCGTGGAGGCTCCCAATTTCATATCTGCAGCTCCCTTTTTCAGTGAGCGCGGCCTACCAGCTACCAATCAATCTGATACACGGCCATTTGAACATACGCTGGTTCTCTACAAGCGGAGCCAGGCCAAAGACTACTCGCGATATCCGCGTTGCTGGCGCTCCAAGAGTGAAGAGATCACTCAGCATGACTGGGATACGTTCTTAAATTACCTTCTGCCTTCGCATCTTGGGCCTGCGTCGAGTCACCCTCAGTTACCGCAGAAATTACGTGCGGAGATAGAGCGTGATAGGAAAGACAGGCCACAGGAGACGGAGGAGGAACGGCAGGCGAGGATTTCGGCAGTGATTCAAGAGTGGAATATCTCTTTCTTTCGACCGAGGGGAGTCATGATAGTTTACTGCTTTAGCCGCGAGGATGGAATGCAGCCGGAGTCTCCGTTATGCCCGACATGTTATCCAAACACGACGTCTTCTAGGACACACAGCAATACCTCCCGCCCCTTGTTTGAGGAGCCTACGTCCTCGCGGGCGGTACATGAGCCATCTCGGGCCTCTTCTTCAACTCCAGTGAGCTCTCAAAACCGGCAGGCCTCGAACTCAGCACCGCCAGGAGGAAATGGAGGAAATGGAGGAAGCTCAGAAAATCAATATCAGTACAGTTCTGCCTCTACCGGCGGACCTGGTGTGTGGATGTTTAACCCCAGCGCCGCAGTCAATAACATCGCTTCGATGATTTCAGATCAGGTTCAACGATATAGTCAATATATTGGCGAACAAGCGGCTGAGCACAGTAGGAGGGTCAGTGAACAGGCACAAGCAGTCAGCCGCGAGGCGCAGAACAATGCCCAGGCACATGCAACATATGTCCAACAGCAAGCTGCATACGTCCAACAGCAGGCTGCACTAGCGAGAGAAAGGGCCTACAACAACATTACAACATACAGGAATCAGGCACAATCGGCATGGGCCGGACCCCATGGCCCATTCCCAGGTCCTGGCCGGGGCGGCTTCCAACGCGGTGGATGCGGCCCAGGCGATCTAGGTAGAGGACATCCACACACCGCAGGCGGCTTCGGGTTCGGTGGATTTGGAGCGGGTAGAGGTGCTTGGGGTTCTGGTCCAGGTATGTGTCCGCCAAACACCACTGGCCTGGGATGCACCCAGGAGAAGTCTGAAGCCGGCCAAAGAGATCGCGAATGGGGCCATGTCGAGACGAGGGCTCAGCCGACGGGAAGAGCGAGGAGCGCGTCTATCTCTTCCTCCTCATCTTCTTCATCAAGCAGTTTCTCTGACTCGTTGGACTCTGCTTCATCCGACTCGGACCTCAAAAAGGGTGAACTCGCTGCTCTCAAAACATCCCTTCACAATCTCAAAGAGCAGCAGGCCCAGAGACGCATTTCGAAAGTGGACTATCGAGCCCGCAAACGGGAACTGAAGCGTGATTGCAAAGCCCTGAGGTCGGCTCGAAGAGAATTCCGATCAGCAGGCCGCCGTTGTCGTGGTCCTCCTGCTGGTGCAAGTTCCAGTGGACCTAAGACTACCCGCGAGGAACTTGGTGCAGACCTTGAAGAAATCAAGAGGGACATACAAGAGATCAAACAGCATTATCACAATTTGATATTTGGATATCGTCAGGAGAAGCGTGAGCTTAAGCAGGAGCAAAAGAATCATAAACAGGAGGAGAAGCAAGCTAGAAAAGAAGCGAAGGCAGCGAGGAAAGAAGAGAGGAAAGAAGAGAGGAGAAGGGCTAAGGAGAAGGGCAAGGGCAAAGCTAAAGGTGAGCTCAACTAATCCCTTGCTCCATGATTGATATGTTTTTACTATAGCACGATGTCTGTCCAGATGCTAACAGTGGGTAGAAACAGAGCCGGTTGAACCTCTAGCGAACAACCTAGGGGCTATGGAGATTGGAACCGCCGAATCAAGTAGATCTCCCCCACAGTATTCGGATACGCCGCAGCCTGCTGAAACCACATTGAAAGATGTCAAGCAATGAGATGTAAATCACCAAAGGTGCGGAGCATTCGGCAAGGGAAATATCCTGTCCCTATGAAAAGCGAAAACTGCCTCGCATTTTCGGGCGTGTCGGATATGATGAGATATGATATGGCGTAGATATGGTTGTTTATTACTTTTGTCTTAAAATCCTTCTACTACGATCCCTAATGTGAACTCTACTCATTCGAAATACGTTTAAGACTCCAGCCATGCTTCTAGGTTTATCAGTCTCGTAAGAGTAACCAGTGTCATCCCTAATAAAGCCGTGTAGGGCAAAGGCATAGCATAAATGTGTCAATAGTCTCATCACCATCGTTCGTACATTTTGAGAGTAGATAGGCCAGGACTATCTCTGCTGTCACGCCTGCGCCCGACTCTCATTACGCTCAACGAGGTCTCCCACGCCCAAACTTCTCCCGACCTTTACTCTGATCTTCTTCTCCTCCTTGCCAGTCTCATCGCCGGCCTTCCCCACATCACCAACCTCATCACCCTCATCTAGGTCGTCATCTGTATTCTTGATAGCCTTGCCATTGGGACCCGATGTAACTCCCTCGTCATCCTTGATCCATAGGCCTGTCAGGTCCATCTTCATGGCATACGCGTTCTCACCGTCAGCGTAATATTTAGATTCGATTTTCTCGACTTCGAACCCGAGTGTGTCGCGGTAGAGACGGAGAGCCGCCGTGTTAGAGACACGGACATGGAGTGAGACGTAGTGTGCCTTGTGAGATTCCGCCATTGCTCGTTCTACTCCAGTATTAGCTTCTAGATTTTTTTTTATATAGTCTGGGGGATGTGTGACATACGACTCATGCGCATCAGCCTCTCGGCAATTCCTAGCCGTCGATGTGTCCTCATGACACTTAAACTTGTAATATGGCCATGAGGGAGCCCGTCAGACGGTTCCTCTTCCATCTTAGCGAGGACATATCCAACGACTTTGGGATTGGAGGAGGGCGAGTAGGGATCTTTTGACGAGCTCGACCGGTCTCGGACGACGGCCACAAAGCTAAGCTGAGGCCATGAGAGCGCGTGGTAGAGGTAGTATTTCAGGAAGTAGTTTTCGGGGAGATTGGTGATATTGCAAGTCTGCACTGCGGGGAGGAGAGAAATATAGGACGGGTACGAGCAGAGAGGAAGAATGTCGACCATTGTGGCTTCACTCTCGGTGTTTCTGCGGTCTGTCCGAGTTAATTGGCGATGGCAGACAGATGCGGAGGGCGACTCTGGGCCGTTTTAATAGTGAAGCCGCGAGCTGGAGACAATGGCACGCCGGAGATATTGTTGGCGATATTGAAGATATTGTTGTCTGGAGGGGAGAAACAAAGAGAGCTTGTGGAGAGTTCGTGCGAAACACAACTACCACTACAACTACAACTTCTACTTCTACTACAACTTCTACAACTACGACTTCTACTACCATTACAACTACGACTTCTATCTACACTACGTCGTATGAGACCATCTCGGACATGCTATGCAAATGAAGATCTACAAGTCAACCACGGTCCGACTGGCTAGTATCGTTCAGTCAAGACGCGCAACCAGAGTATTCACCGGCCTGGCTATGCTATAGATGCCTGTCTGTGGCTGAAGACCTCGCCCTGAGCTGCTTCACATCGCATGGATTATCATGCTATGTCTTAGGATAAAGCCTCCACCGAGATCCAGTTCGGCGTGACGAGGACAAGACGAGGACAAGAGGACTTGGTGGTTTTGCTTGATCACCGGCTTCGAGCAACCAGATGACCAGAGGTTGAACTGTTACACCTCGCTTGCTCTTCCTCCCATCGCTCTATCACGATATCTTACCTATCTCTTGTCTTGCTCTGGGCAGCTGTCTGCAGAGTTGAACTTTTCCTTCTCTCCACCGGTTACGTCATTATCTGCAGCAGGTTGCTGTTAAATAGGCGTCAAAGACATTTTCTCTTTGATACCTACGACCAGCCATGGAGGCCTTTTTCTTTACTCTTTGCGCCCTCCTCGTCGGGTTTCTTTGTCCCATCCAGGCGGCAGCCGGAGCGACAATCACCTTGAGCGGCTCAGATATCCCTACTTCCATCTCGCTGCACCATGCAGCGCATACTGACTCCAATGGACACTACGTTGCATATGAGTCGTCTACCACAAGGACGAGTACAAGCGAGACAGATACATCCTCGTCTAGGAGCTTCTATACCACCACGTCTGAGAGCTATACCCCGATCGTTGGCAGCCAGAGTACGAGTACTGTCACTGCAAACGAGACCACTCTGTCTGGAAACGTCACCGCGACGGAGACCTCGCGGGAACCTCTGCCTACAAACACCCGTCCATGCAACGGCTATCCAGAATTCTGTGCTCGAAGCTATGGCAACATCACCCAGGTTGCAGCTCACAACAGCCCTTTCGTCCGACCAGGGAATATTGCAAGCAACCAGGAACTGGAAGTCATAACCCAACTCAACGATGGCATCCGAATGCGTAAGCTATCTTATTCCAGCGATCCCCGTCGATGATACTGAAAACGAATGTCTGACCTCTCCTACAGTGCAATTTCAAACTCATTACATGAATGGAACCGTCTATCTCTGCCACAGCTCGTGTGATCTGCTAAATGCTGGCACATTAGAGAGCTATCTGAAAAAAGTTGCAGAATGGCTAAAGGCCAACCCCTACGATGTGCTCACCATCCTCATCGGGAACGGGGACTTCATCAAAGCCACGAACTTCACGGCGCCGATAGAAAGCTCTGGCTTGATAGACCACGTCTTTACTCCCAAAAAGCCGACGCTCGCTCTGGACGAGTGGCCCACCCTCTCTGAAATCATCCTATCTGGTAAAAGGGCGGTTGTATTCATGGACTACGAAGCCAATCAGCGCGATGTTCCATACATCCTTGACGAATTCGCCCACATGTGGGAAACCCCATTTTCACCGACTGACAGAAACTTCCCATGTGACGTACAACGGCCTCCTGGCCTTAACGAGGCGGACGCCAGAAAGCGCATGTATATGGCGAACCACAATCTGAATCTCGAGATTAGCATTGCGGGTACGACGATTCTAGTTCCTAATTCTGTTCTGTTGAACGAAACGAATGCGGTCTCTGGCTTCGGCAGCATCGGAGCCATGGGAGGAAACTGTACAGGTAAACAGACATATTCTTCCCAGGCCCTTGCGGTTGCACATACTAACATGCCTGTCAGAGAAATGGGGTCGCCCTCCAAACTTCCTTCTGGTGGACTATTATAACGTCGGCAATGTAAACGGCTCTGTATTTCAGGTCGCTGCCAAACTTAACAACGTCACTTATAACGGGAAATGCTGCGGAAGAACGACCTCTCTGGCGTCTAGCACCGTGTTCTCGGGCCTGAGGACGATATACACGGTCCTGCTTACCAGCGTGTTATTGACGATACTATGAACTTAGATATATCGTGTACCTCAGTAGAATAAGACAGATCCTTCGTTTGTGTTAGAGTATACGTAGAATAATCGTAGGTAGCTGCGGATCGGCTGGGATGTTGACCAAGGCAAAAACACGCCAGCAACTCCATCCACGCAACTCCAAGCCACTTTCTTCTCCACCAACATGCAACTCGCAACTTGCAACATCCTTGGGCCATGGCAAGCAGCCGAGAGGTTCCCGGGTAGAGTCTCTCGCTACCTTCAGCTTTACCATGGGTCAAACAGACAAACGTTCCAGGCCGCCGTGGTGTGTCTGCGTCTTCGCGTGATGGCGTCACGGAACACAGTCTGCACCCGCTGATACCTATACTCCTGTCCCCTATACCGCACAGTTAACCCATTCAACCGCCATCCTAGTCGCAGCCTGTGAATCTGGACCAAGACGAGTGACCCGCTGGCTCAGGAGGATCGTCTCTTGATCCGCTGTCACCGGCCGTTGCGTTGTGCGCTGGAGCTGGCGAGAAATGTCAAGCGTCAAGACGCCTCCAGAGCTTCACGAATTCCTCTTTATCAACGGAGTGAGCTCCTCTGCTAGAGATACAGCTACCGGATCCTGTTCATGCCTTTGCTGCTGGCCTGCACCTCCCAGAGTCTAAGGCTCACTCCGAGCTATCTCTCGACGATAACCATATCATTACCCACGATACCTGATCTACGGGATAGTATACCATGCCGCTTCCCATTCTTTCGAAGTTATGGCCTGGTGCTCCCGTAACGAGCGAAAAGGCTCCCAGCCAGAGCTTCTTGCGCCGACGACCTGCGATACCGCATCGCATCCTTCACTCGCTCATCTACTTGCCGGCATTCGTTATGCTCCTCCTCGTGCAAATAGCGAACGTATCGAACAAACCCGTACTCCGAGATATCTATTTTCTAAAGATTGACCTCTCGAATATCATCCCGTTGACCGTTCCAAACGCTGTCCTGATTAACAGTATCGCCCGAACGATAGGGTTGCATGATTTCTATCAGGTTGGATTATGGAACTTCTGCGAAGGATATGGGGATGGTTCGGGGATTACACGCTGTTCGAAGCCGAAAGCAACGTACGCTTTCAATCCAGTCGAAATTATTACAAGCGAATTACTTGCTGGTGCTACAAGTCAGTAACTCTCCTCACGCCTTGTCCACGAGGCATGATGATTATTTTAGCTCTTGCTAACCATCTGTCTTATATCTAAAGTTGCCTTGCCTAGTGGAATAACTCGCGCCTTAAATATCGCTCGTGTTGCTTCCAACTGGATGTTTGCATTCTTTATCACTGCAACGATTCTCACGTTCCTCTGTGTGATACTTACTCCCTTCTCGATACCTTCCTCGTCGACCATTCTCGCAGCGCCCAATTATTCGTCCTATTATCGAGCGAAAAGAAGAGCCATGCCGAACAAGATCGCTATCCCGATTGCTATCCTCGCGTTCTGCGCCTGGTTCACTGCATCTGCCGGAGCTGCTGTTGCGACGGTGATGTTTGTCATATTCCAGTTGGTCTTTGAGAATAACGGAGCAGACCTAAACATCCACGCTGAACTAGGAATTGCAATGTTGGCATTGACCTGGATTCCGTCCTTCCTTGTGATGATTGGATTCCTACTACAACTCCGCAAATTGACAGGGTCATGCCGCAACTGCTGCTTTTACTGCTGTTGTTGCTGTATATTCCCGTCTGCTAGAAAGGCACATAAAGAGGCCCAAGCCACAGGATAAGAGCAGAAGCTTCAAGCCTGTCCGTGAGATTAGGTCAAGGTTTTGAACTAATTCGCGGACGAGGGAAGCTATCTGTGATATGAGGGTTAACCTCTGGAGTTATCGTGAAGGGAGGCCAAATGGCCGACGTGCTGGATAGCCCTCTACAGGGCAGGAATAGATGAACTACTACGGCAGTCAGCGTTCCTGCAAGTATCTTGTATGCCTTGCTCTCAATACCCGTTATTTAACCCTATGTCAATGAGTTGTATGATGGTTATTCAACCGCAAATATTACTGTGGAAGAAGGTAAATATATTTGCAAAGAACACGGAACGGGTCAATAGTCCCGGCATAGGAGAGGATAACCCTAGATTTTAGATACCTTGTGGGCAGATACATGTACGAGACCTAAATGTATGTATCCAAGCCCGAAACGGACATTTATAGGAGATGAAATGAAAGTCTACGAAATACGTCTCCCAACGGTTATGCAGGATTAAGAAATAGAAAACGCAGTAATCACATTGGTCGTGTACTATCTATCGGTCATTAGTTTTGTGAGAAAATAGAAACAGGGGTATCATATACATCGCTAATAATAGAATAAGAATGTTAAACGGTTGATTCAAGTTCTCGCATCATCATTTGAGCCAATTCATCATCATCATCTTCTTCTTCTTCTTCTTCCTCCCTTTCATCCTGTTCAATCTCCCCTTCGCCAATCTGTGTTGCCCGTTGGGATAAAGCACGATTTCTGTTGTTGTCAAGCCATTGGTACTTCTTCTTACGCAATCCATTTAACGCAGTAACATTGGGCTCTAGACGAGGAGTTTGTCTTGATGCCCTTGGTTCAATGGGTACCGGTTCTTCTGCGGTAAGATCGATGCTAACAGGTTCCGAGCATGTAGTCCCGGATATGCTTGGGGTTCTAGTTGAAGGCTGAGAAGTCGGTAGAGCGGCTGGCAACGACTGGGAAGTAAGAGGAGTTCCCGGCGCATTTTGAGGTGCCATGGCAACTTTGTGTTGAGAAGCAAGGTTGCCGTACGTGACTGCGAGGCTTTGGTATTTGTTTCGCCAAAATTCCGCCTCCGTCATCGCGTCAGTTGCCCTTTTCTCCTTCAGGGCTACTAATCGCTTTAAAGCCGAACATTCCTCTTTTATTTCCTGCGCCTTAGTTTTCCCTGTCCTGGAATCGACTGCTGTCCACTCTTTGGAGAGCCATAGATATTTATTGCGGTCGTATCTGAGGTTCGAGAGTAGCTTGCGGTATTGATTCATGCGATCGACAATGGTATCTTCCGCAACTTCGACACTTTTGACGTGGACTGTAGGGGTTGACGGAAAGTAGCCTAAAGGCCCACCCATGCGAGGATAAGGTGATATATATTTCTGTGCATTGCATGGCATGGTGAATATCTCCCGGTGGGCATAGTTAATCAAGTCCTGGTTTTTGACATTGTTGTTCGTTCTTAGGAGCTCAGACGCACTGGCTGGCAGTTGCCGTTCTGTAACAGGCGCCTCCCTAACGGGTGGCTCTTCAAGCGGAATAGGAGACTCAGGTGGTGATAAAATAGACGGGGATAAGGTATGGCGTCTCGTGCCAGGTAAAGATAGTGGTTGGTGGGCTGAGGCCGTATCGGGAACATTTATATCGTCAAAGCTGTCGAATAGGGAGTCCACAGATGGTTCACGTTGAGCTCGAGCACTACTATCTAATACAGTAGGTGTTGAAAGTTGCTGGGTGCTCGGCGGTAAGGATAACATATGCTGATCAATACTTGTCCTCTCAATGTTTGCTGTTCTAGTAGTATCTGTATGGGTTGCAGAAGTGCCTGGCGGTCCCTCAGTGCCAGTCAATGTACCCTGGTAGGACTGAAGAGACGCAGGAATCGCATCGTAGGTAGGCGAGGGGTATTTGTCGAACGGATGAGAGTTGCTGGCTCGGGGCTCTGTATCGTCGATGACCAGATGACACGGCCATTTCGCCGGCCTAGTCGTCTCGCCAAAAGCGGCATCCGTGGCACAACCTATGCTATCAAAAGGTCTTTTGAGAATTTGCTTACCCGCGCCTGATGCCTCCGCTACGGTGGTTGTAGGTACGGATTCCTTTGGTTCAAAAACTTCCTCGGTTTCCAGTATATGCGGCCATGGAGGTCCGTTATCGTTTGGTGGGTGTTCAACTTGGTACGAGTTCCCAGTGACACCGCCATCACTTCCAGGTAAGCCCGCAAGGCTGTTTATACCATCCTGGGGACTTAAACAGTCTTCGTCAAGGAGACCCAGCTCCGCAAGGGTCCTGATATCCTCCAGTTCGCCCAGAAAATCCCACGAGTCCTGCAGCTGTGGTTCAGGGAAGTGTGTAAGCTCTAGGCCTTGATTCATATTTGGCGGAGAGTGAGGGGAAACGTCTGTCTGAAGCTCATGAGGGCTTTGGGCAGGGTGAAAACAGCGAGGCAGTGTCTGTAAAGAAGCATAAATACCTTCTGATGACAAGGACTGCATCTTTAGTGGGCATATAAAAGCGTCACAGTGCAGCTCGCTATTGGTATTGATGCTACAAGCCTGTCAATAACAGTTTATAGATCAGTCGAGGAACAATAGCATTCCTCTTCGAAGTAGCAAGAATCACACCTAAACAAGCGTGTGAGGGATGCAGTTTCTGTCTTTGAGCCGGTAACTCATAAACGAATCTGCTATCCACTTGTTATGCAGTTCTAGCTAGTCGATCGAGGTGGTAGAAGAGAGATCTTCGTTGATATGAAGATATCTTCTGTCTGTGTTGCTCAAGAAGGATTTTTGAGTCACTTTTGACGCCGCCGGAACATCCATTTCCCACCGGATTAACTATCGCATATATAGATCACGCGAAACACATCATAAATACGGAATCCAGATACTAAAAGTGGTTTCTTATAAATAGCAAACTGCGTATGACAGTATATCTAGTTAATTCATATATGTAAATCGAAATAAGGCACGATAGACCCATATTGTTGTATATTCCACGCAGAAAGTATTTATATCCGGCAAAACATTCCGCCGGGCCCCGCGGCTATCCTCTAGGTCTGATAATAAAAAGACGAGAAGAGAGATACACGACGAAGGCTTCAATTGTGATGACCATTTCCTAGCTGCTCAAGCCGTACCTGACGCTACAAGTAGTCTACTGCAAGCATGAGTGTGATTCTCTGTACTGGTAGGCATGCTCCCACTTCTGATTTCCTATATCAAGTCAGCTAACAGCGCATCGAGTATAGCGGGATACGACCATATTATCCGGTATGTTTTAACTGAATATGTAAGACTGAAGCTCGAAATCACGGAACTGACCTATTCACTAGCTTCTGGGAGGCCCTCTCCGGCATCTGCTCGCGAACAATCCAACATCCAGAATCGCAAGTCAACCGATTATGCATTACTCCGGACAAACGGTTTGTCGCCGCTGCCGGCCGTCACCGTGTCTATCTTTATGATATCAGATCTACAAACCCGAACCCAGTGATGAAATTTGATGGCCACACGAATAATATTACTGGGGTCGCGTTCCACTGTGAAGGGAAGTGGATGGTTACAAGCTCAGAGGACTGTTCGGTGAAGGTGTGGGACGTACGTTCTGGGACACTGCAGCGAAATTACACACACAAGGCGCCCGTGAATGATGTGGTGATCCATCCGAACCAGGGTGAACTGATTAGTGGGGATGGGTCTGGCTATATCCGAGTTTGGGATTTGGGTGAGAGTAGGTGTACGCATCAGCTTATACCAGAGGAAGATGTTTCTGTGGCCAGTGTTAGCGTTGCTAGTGATGGCTCCTTGCTCTGTGCTGGGAATAATAAGGTATGGCTGCCTCGATCCTCTCGCTTTACTCCTTCACTCCTGGTATATACATCTTACTTACCACTGTTACTGGGTAGGGAAATGTATACCTCTGGCGAATGCTTCAAAATCAAGATGAAACGAGTATTGTTCCCGTTGCAACTTTCCAGGCTCATAAAGATTACCTTACCCGAGTACTACTCTCGCCGGACGTCAAGCATCTAGCTACCTGTTCGGCAGACCACACAGCCAAAGTATGGTCACTTGACCCGGAGTATGCCCCAGCGAAGATGGCAGCGGCTGCTAGGGAGAAAGCCGGTGAGAGTGGCCAGAAAAGTGCCCCCAACGGACCGGAAGCAAACGGGAAGACTCCGGGGAAAATATCATCAAAGCTCAGGACGGAATGGAATGGAAAAGGATCACCAGCGAGCTCTGCGGTTATTACATCCGGCGGCAGTACTGAAATATCAGCCTCTGAACTTATCCAGGCTGACAGCTTCGTGTCAGATACGCCATTTGTTTCGTTACTTGACGGGCCGCCTATGGATCCTACAACCAATACCCTCTATCTCGAGACAACATTAGCAAGTCATCAGCGCTGGGTATGGGACTGCGCGTTTTCGGCCGATTCAGCATACCTGGTGACGGTGTCTAGCGATCACTGTGCCCGTCTGTGGGAGCTTTCATCGGGTCAAATCATCCGTCAATACCAGGGCCACCATCGAGGTGCTGTATGTGTGGCCCTGAATGATTATTCAGAGCCGCGGTGAAGGTAGTCGACTTTCCTTTTTTCCTCACAACCCGATTCAGACACTATATGCGCGAGGTGATATATTTTCTGGTCCTTTTGATACCTATCTCCTATCTCCCTCCTTAGCTCGCTGTGTTTAGCCTGGCGTTATATTTATTACGGCGTTTTGTTCTACCGCAACCTTTCAGGATAGGTTAATGTATGGAGGAAGTTAGTTCCATGTATGATTCATGAAATGAATTTAATTGAGTTAAAGCCTGGCATGGCAGAATGGGAGATATGATATTGGACAATCTTTATTCTCTTGTCAGCTCTCCTTACTTTATGTCGCTAGAAATAGATATAAGTAAAAAATGCTTGAAGCCCATCCGCATTGACCTGCTGCGAGAAGATGGCCTTTTGACTAGGGCTTCTAATGGATATTCCTAACCACTTAATGTACCCCTGTGAATTCAAATTGTTCTCATCCTGGAGATTGCATCTTTCCAAAAAAGAATATTCTGTATGATTTTTTTTAACCTCCCCCTCCACGGTTTACTTTGTAGAACCGAACCAGACCACGTTCAGCACCAGGTCCATCCCCTTATCTTCTCCGCTCGGGTGTTTGTATGTCCACATGCCGTCATGCTTGGTGTCCCAGTACGCTCCCGAAGCGCAGTGCATGCCACGTCGCCCAGCAGCTTCGACAGAGTTAGATCCCTCTTTACTCGAGAAGCCCTGCTGTATGATTGTGCATGTCACGTTGAACCGGTATGTGGGTTTCGAGTGGTCCTTGGGGCCGTCTTCTTTGTCATCAGATTCGTCCGAGGGTATCGCGGCAATAAGTGACTGGAGGACTTTTTTCTGCATTGTCAAACGGTATTAGTCAATGGTTCGGGATAGAAAATGGTGGCACGGCCGTACTATTATCTGCGCGCTCCATTCCGAGACCTTTTCGTGGTCGTATTGCTCAACACCATCTAATGTTGCATCGCATGCCTGGCGATTGAGTTAGTGACTATGGCTACCATTGATACATGCGCAATGGGTGTACCTCTGTTGCGAACTTGGTGAGCTGTTCCACAGGAATTGGCTACAATAAAGACAATGGTGTTAGTGTATGCATTGTTATAGACAAGAAGCTGGGGTACCCACAGAGCTAGAATGCGGTTCGACCGCCATGCTTCCGGGAGTACGGGGTAAGAGGGCAGTAATGGCAGTTGGACGGGCTCTGTCGTGAAGATGCGAGTGATCGTTACTCTGCTACCGGCATGCAGGGATGGTATATCGCAGACTCCCAACTCTTAAGCCGCGGCCCTTTTTGTCTCTTCGTGTTTACGCAAAACGGTCAACAAATAGGGACTTACATAAGCAAGCCCAATAGCTGATTGGCCCGGAACCACGTGAGAGCTTCGTCCCAAAGTGGCGACGACGCAGGATGTGCTTTTCTCTCTGACGCCTACGACCGAGCGAACGCAGCAGAGAAGACGACGAGACGGCGATAGCAGCACTGTCGCCCTGGGATAGATACCAATTGCAGCTGTTCCCCTCGATATACCCCCGCAGCAGCTTCCCCTACACACAGCCGCCATGTCTAGCCAGCCCCTCCTCCAGTCAGCTCCAGGTAAGCTACCGAACAGGATATCTCAGCCGGGGGAAACCTCGAAGCTAACAGCGATAATGACATGGCATAGGCAAGAGGATTGCACTGCCCACTCGTGTTGAACCCAAGGTCTTCTTCGCCAACGAACGAACGTTTCTCTCATGGCTCAACTTCACCATCGTCCTCGGCGGCCTGGCCCTCGGCCTGCTCAACTTTGGAGACCGCGTCGGCCAGATCAGCGCTGCCCTTTTTACATTTGTCGCCATGGCTGCCATGATATATGCGCTAGTGACGTTCCACTGGCGAGCTCAGAGCATCAGGAGACGGGGACAGAGCGGGTTTGATGACCGGTTCGGCCCCACGGTGTTGGCCATCGCATTGCTCGCAGCCGTTATCGTCAATTTCGTGCTGAGGTTCCGACAAGGTAGCGCCAAATGAAGGGGAGAGAGTGTGTGTGTGTGATGCGGGAGTAGATTGTGGAGTTAAACCTGTTGTCGACTGCCGGTTTATCTACCTGCGGTGTTGAAACTTTGGGCGCAGAGGGATTGGCATGGGTCTGCAAGTTAATACTATATCTGACGGTCTGGCTTCCTGCTGTGGAATATGTTTATATATATGCATGTTTGATGAGTTTCCGAGGTCTTTTTAGCTGGTGGTATGCGTTATCAGCGGTATGAAGTGATTGTTGCTGCATCCGTGTGCAATGGATGAGTGATGCTCAGGGCAGCCGGGCAACTGTACATTCCATTTCCTTTATTGTTACCATTGAATCGAATTATTGCTTATCAGATATTGAAGGATTGGCGTATGTCATGCAGGTTTCTGCCTTGTCATCCGATTGGCCGGCGTAAGCGCGACTGTAGAAGCGCGTCTTCCTGGATGAAAAGTTGACTTCCATGTCTTCGCTATGGCTTCAGCCTGGCTGTACTAAACAACTCGAATATTCCACCCGGTTGGGAAGATATACATATCAGTTGTATATCCACGTTTCTATCGTAACCTCCGTTGATACCCAGACCATGGCAAGCTCATGGTATTGCGAAAGATATCCTGACGTCGACCATTTATAGACAGAGATCATATCCATGATTCTGAGATACGAGATATTTGATTGATTTGATTGGTCAGGTGGGTCTGGAGCAATCTATGAGATTTCAATCTATCAAGCACTGATCATCTAAATACACGATATTGAGCTCCTATTTATGTTCCTCATACGGCCATGTATCTTGCCATCGCGGAGATGCCAGCTACAGCTGAAACAGGCGTTAAAACGCCGGGCGTAGCATTTGTTCGATGATGGAGAGCTGACACTGATATTTAATGAAACGGCGTAGTTGACTAACGTGTTTCGTACGATCAGGCAGTATTACACCGAATCTCCGTTCAACAATGATCGAGAGCGAAGTTTCTTTTATACCCAGCCTAAAATTCCTGTGTGATGCTGAATATTATCGACCATGCCAATATGAAATCTTGGAGGTCTTCGTACTTGTCATGGATGGTGTACCGCCTAAAAATCTCATGCCTCCCTCTTAGGCTAGCCAACTAGATCTATCACAAGAGGACAAGAAGTTTGTTTTGAAGATAATGAAACTCAACCGACGGGACAGTGCAACTGCAAAGGCCCTTTCTGAGCATGAGTGGCTCGGTAGAATATAACAGATTGTGCAGTTCGACTTGCTTTTCCGTGGGCAAGGGCTGATCTTTGTTCATCTCGGATGAACCTATGGCTGGACAGGCACGGGATAAACTAACGCATCAGAGTCAGCTTACCAGCTCAGATAGTATGATCACCCGCGAGCTTGTGTCGTCGAGACTAATCAGATCCTGCATCTTAGACTCGCAAGAACTTGTTTGCCATTGGTTCTGTATCAAAACTCGTGTCCCCTTAGTATGCTGTATGCTACTTGGACAAAAGTAAGCAAATTTTGAGGATGCGTGGAAGCTCTTATTCTGTTTGAGGACGATTCGCTCCAGTATCCAGTCAGTGCATATGATCCCTGACCCTTTGTCATCACCATGAAGGATCAGCCATACAGTACGGGTAGCACGAACCGTTGTGACCGGGCTGCATATCTCGAATCCTGCAAGCAGGCCTGAGAGCGACTACAGGTCGCGTATGTCGGAGATGGGCGGCCATACGTTACCCCCAGGTTGTACAGGCCAGCATACCATGCAACACGACGGATACCCGTGTTCAGTCGTTAGGATGTTTTGAACCAGGCGGCTCATGTCTTCTTTTTCATTTCAGGATTAGTATGTTAGGTACGTAATCGCCCCCGGAGTTTAAGCACTGTGACGACCAAATATACTACCTACTGACTGGAATCAACACTCTCAGTACCTTAAGAATAGTCTATAGGCACTAGAACTACACATCTGATATTGTACCCTGGATCAATAAAATTTGTTCCCTAAGTATATATATTTAGCTAGTATACTTCCTACTAGGGCTGTTATCTGGCTTATTCTTACTCCCTACTGTCCTGTTGGTCAATAAGATGTAGATCTATAGAATGATTCGCTGTTGTGTTTGGCTCCTAGAATTTCTGCTTTTTAGGATCGAGGGAAGCGGAAACTATATGTAGGTACTAGCTTAAAGCCCCCAGAACAGAGCGTAGTATCTACATCAGTCATGCAGAAACGTACTTCATGTGGTTGATTGGCCAGAGTCTGCTATCTGCGCTGCCCGTGTATTTCATCGTCTTTGTTTTGAGTCTTGACATGGCCGCATGATTCTCTGCCGTGTGTGATACGACTCGCGTCCAATATCCAACGGTTTCCATTAGACACCAATCCAGCCTTTTCCTCCTTTCGGACCTATCAGTTTGCTACGGGGCTTGTCCGCGGCTTTTTATTTACGGGACGAGCCGTCCATAGTGCAGGATTTAGTGTGTAAATTAAGCTGTACAGAATAAAAGAAATATTGGGCTGAAAAAGAAATTATCTTGAAAGACGAATTTTTTGACATAGCCCGTGAGTATAGAGTAGTCCGAACGTTATCGGAGGCCCATTTTAGCCTCGTTCACGGCCTCATGAGGTGTATTAGCTGGTATACTTTCTCTGGTTGTATTTGGGGTTGGATTGTGAAGTATGTAGATATACGAATTCGATGTTTTGACATGTTCAACGGCAAATGTCTATAACTACATCTTTGAATTATCTCGTAAATATTTAGAAGTAGACTGCCACCGCATACCCCGCACCTTAGGGCCCATTGTGAAATGTGTTTCACGTAGCAGTTACACTGCGTTCGGCCAGTAATCAGCTCTACCTTGTATGTTGAACAGGTAGAAACGAATACATCAATACTCCGTACACATTCATCGAAAGGGCGTCAAGAATCAAGCTTATATCGTAAATATGCACCTCAAAATAGAGGTGCATATTATCTTGGAATGTGCTCATTTGTGTGTGTGTATATATATACCCCGTATGCAGGCATTGAATGTAGGGAAACCTCCAGGAGCCCCGACTGCTTGAGCTACATTTTCTCCCTTCCCAACGGACGAGGGACCCACAATGTTCATTTCCTTGCCTATCATTTGCCTTGGGCTGGCGGTTTGCTTTTTTTCGCTTCGGTATCTCCGTCGACGATTACCACTGCCTCCAGGGCCCCCGGGACTGCCGCTTATCGGCAATCTGCATCAGATACCAGAATCCTATCCATGGAAGACTTACAAAAAGTGGCATGATATATATGGCCCAATCATTACTGTCAAACATGGTCTAAAGACAGTCATTATCCTCGGATCACATCAAGCAGCCAAAGATCTGTTGGATAAGCGAAGCGGTATCTATAGTTCTCGGCCGAAGTTCCGTGTCCTCAACTATATATACGGCGGTCTTCAAACCTCGCTCCTACCGTATGGGCCTAAATGGAAGCAGTATCACCGTATCCACATGTCATTTCTCAATGTTAGCATGGTGAAAAGATACCGTGTCCTTCAGGACGTTGAGAGCAAAAGGCTTCTGCAGGAGCTACTTCTGAATGGAAGTGACTTTACAAGTATCTTGCGGCGTTTCTCGTCCAACCAGATATTTTTATTAACGTATGGTAGAAGAATGGTCGACAAGGACGAACGAGAATCCATCGAATTTTATAACAACGCATTGGCTGTTCTATCGGAGGTTCGGGGCGAGCTTATTCTCGAAGAAACACCAATTCTCCCGTATGTCCCAGACTTCCTGGCCAGATGGAAAATCTCGTCTCGACGGCTCCTCAGCAACCAGACTGGGATCCTTGCACGGAACACGAACGCTGCTCTAGAATCAGGTTCCTGGAACTGGTCTAAAGTAGGGCTCAGGGAGCAAGAGACAAGTGGACTTAGCCGGGAAGAGCTAGGATGGGTTATTGGTAATATATATGACGCTGCTCACGCATTGCCGATGGCTCTGGAAGTCTTCGTTATGGCAAGTGTGTTGCATCAGGATGCTGTCCGAGAGGTGCAGGAGGAGCTTGACCGAGTTGTTGGGTCAGATAGGCTGCCGACCTTTGATGACATGCAGAGTCTACCTCGTGTCAATGCCTTTATCACCGAGGTTCTGAGATGGAGGCCAGTTACTGTTGGCGGTATGCTTCATGCAGTCGACCGGGACGACGAGTATATGGGCTACAGAATCCCAAAGGGCACAACCGTGGTGGCAAACCACTGGTCCTTGGAGTTCGACGAGAAGGTCTTTGGGGACCCTTGCAACTTTAGACCACAGAGATGGATTGACAACCCGAGCCTGCCGAGTGCTAGCTTCGGGTTTGGCAGGCGAGTCTGCCCTGGCCAGCATCTAGCCCGGAGTTCTCTGTTTATTATTGTTTCACGGGTTCTCTGGACGTATCGAATCGACTATGCCTATGACATGAATGGCAAGAGAAAGGATATTGATCCATTGGATATGACACAGCTTAGTGATTCGCAGCCTATGCCCTTTGATGCCTCCTTTCATGTCCGTAGCCCGAAGCACCAGGATATCATAGAGCGAGAACATATGGCCTGCGAGAAGGACCTGGACGTTATTCTTAACGAGGTCAAACCTGGTGTCAAGTAACATCTTCATCATCACCATCATGTCTTCACTTTCTATGAAGTCTGAGGTTGATAATAAGTTAGAAAAAAGAAAACATATATATGCAGGCTTACTAAGCATAAACACGACTAACGCAACGTCTCTCCTTCTTGCTCTTATTATATTGCTATACTCCTATATTACTTGCTATACTTCTTGTTCTTATATATTGTATACTCCGTGGTATAGTCGCCTAATCATCCATGACCGGACTCTCTTCGTGGTTCTTGGTTGCTGTGCCCGAGTATTCGACAGCGCGCGCCCTGGTTGGCCAACCTTAGGCATCAAGTAACCCAACACGAACTTCGCCGGACCGTCCCCCTGGCCACGAACGTCACAGCCTGACAACTGACAACCTCACGACGTCGCGCACTCACCAACGCCGCGACTCAACGCAGCGCATCTCTGTGCCGGGAGAAGCTGCAGTGCTCGCCGTCGCGCCGTCTCTGCTGGCCTTGTCTGGACATCCCGCCACCGACGATAACGCCTCGAACCTTGCTTCCGTACCTGAAACAGCCCGTTTCCCGGCGCCCAAAACCTGTCCGGAATACACCCCCAACGCTGCAAACGTCGCTCTCACCCGGTCAAGACGGATCGCATTGTCGAACACGGTCGCATAGCCGTCACAGAAGCCGACTATCTCACCTTCTCTTACCTTAGTGGCCGACGAGGCAGTCTGGTGATGGTGGTGGTCGCGATCGCTATACCAATACCAGGTAGAAGTACCTGAATAGTGGACTAGTTACTTCTGCCTGAAGCTGTACAAAACCTGCATATAACTTTGAAGGATCACTCTCATATGGCATGTTCCGTCTGTTGCCCTGGTCTTCAATCGCTAGGGGTGAAAAGGTAACTGCGCACCAGGAAGCAGTAGAGGGTATGGCTGTGCCAGAGCAGAACCAGCCTCCAGCAGCGAAACCCCATTCACCGCAGAAGTTGAAACGGAAAAGGTCGGATTCTGCAGGCTCAGAAGAGACAAAGGACGATGGTAGGACCGTTTCAGCTCCTACCGCGGGTCTAAATTTACAACTCAACACTCCGCATAACACCTCGTCCAAGGTTGGAAACGGCAATTCTGGAGATGAGCCAGCCTCTAGCATAATACCGGACGACCAATTCCCTGACCGCGACTCAGGGAACACGACCAACAAACCAGACAGGCCCAAAGCCGACGAATCCCGCCGACCCATTGCGACGCAGAAGATGGACACCGACGAATTGCGCCAGACTCTAGAGTCACAGCTTAGTCTAGAGGTTTTGCTGAAGCACGATGAATTACGATTGATAGAACAGGAGATGGCAAAGTGCCAAGTTGCCCTGGAACAGCTTCGTCGGTGCGCTGAAATTCCATACCCAGGATCTAGCCTGACAGGACCTTCATCCGCGGTCAGCAACGGCACAGGACCTGCTATAATACCACGCAGCAATCCAAGACTACCAGCTTCCCCTTCGCCGTGGGGTACGAATGACGGAGCTTATACCCGCCATTATGCGCGATGGCTGCTCCCAGATCCGCGATTTGATGGCGGTGAGATCGAACTCGTAACACCGTCTGGTGCAGGGAAAGGCTTGATGGATGGTCGAACAACCCGGGCATCATGGGCTGATACAACTACCTCATCTTCACGCTCGCAACGTGGTGGCTCTGGAGCTAAACTGCAAGCCCTTTCTAGCGGATATCCTCCACCAAAGGACAAGGTCGGCCCAATGATCATAAAACGGAAATCAGATGGCCTGTTCGTCAAATTAGTATGTCTTGATTGCAGACGCGATAACTTCTCGAGCACTCAGGGATTCATAAATCACTGTCGAATAGCGCACAACCGCAGCTTTGCCAGCCACGATGCTGCAGCCTCCGCGTCAGGCGAACCAGTTGAAGTCGACGAAGCGGGCACCGTTGTTGGCGGACAGAGTGAGCCGCCTGCGGCTGGTCCTGCTGGCTACGTGCATCCTTTAATTCGGTCGGCCCTTGCAGCAGATTCTACCAAAGGAGCACAACAGGTCGTACCTAAAAAAGTTAGCCATGTTGGACAATCAACCGTCACTCCTTCACAATTACCTAAACTTAACACCCGCAAACGGGATTTCAGCAAGATGGATATCTCTCTAACATCTGCCTTCAAGGCCTCTCCGCAAACCCCTCATCTATCTTCCTTGATGCACTGGAAGGGCATTGATATAGATCTATCTCATATCGTGGAAGATGCCCTTACAAAACCGGATGTCGACATGCTCTCATCCGACGACAATTCCGATAGTGATGCGGAATATGCGTCCCATGCTCAGGCAAACCATGCTTCCTCCCAACTAAGCATTGGAAATAACCGGCTTCCTACACGAACGGTATATCCCTCTTCACAACCTCAGCGACCTGTGAGCCAAAAGGGGATGGATAAACGGGGTCTGAACCATCGATCGCCAGGCCCTTTACGAACATCACCAACACCATCTCCGTCTGCAGGACGGGGTGCTGGAGGGAGACATCCACAGTCCGATCGAGATGTTGATATGGTTGATTCAAACTCCCCGAACCTTAGTCCTAACACTGTCGAATCTAACCAGGCGCCTAGCTTGGTGAGTGATGATGGAGAAGAGTACGAGGCTCGTTCGGAATCCGAAAGCCCAAGCCCAAGCCTGTCCGGGTCTGATGACGAAGGGAACGACTTTGACAATGTTGAAGTGCAGGATGGAGACGACACTAGCGCAGATTCCAATGCATCTGACTCTGCTAGCCATCTCTCCGGTCCTGCGAAACACCATACGCGGCCGCCTATACCGACGGCACCAACTCGAAATACCGCCACGAGAAAGGACAGCATTTCGAAGCCTAAGCATTCCACCCATATAAACTCCAGGGCCGCGCAGAAACCTGCGGCTACTGCTAGATCACAAAAGGGCGATGGCAAGAAACGCCATCGATAGTTCTTACCCGACTCTTTAATACTTTAGCTCATGACTCTTTCATGGCATTGTACTTCACCAACCTATATTTCAGACCTATATTTCAGATTTACCAAAGTGTTAAGCATTGTATGCTTCGTCTTACGACTCGTTTTATGACCCTGTCCTTTCCCCCTTATTTCTCCTTTACACTATTACCTTATTATTATCATCATTACATTATTGTCTCGATTGTAGCGAAGACTTGTCTTTTTAATATAAATTAGGGGATTGGCTGTTTCTATTATATTTGTTTAAGCGCTTATTAGTCTACACGTTGTCCATGTGCGGGATCAAGCAAGTAAACGCTGCTTTCTCACTTCTGTAACTATATATAGATCCATCTTTTGTTAACAAGTGCCTTCCGCCATCATCCATCACGTGATAGCTTCGTGACGTTTGTGGTTCTGATAAGGGCGATCAAGAGGACGAAGCAGATCAAATCCATGCCATATTGGATCTCCTTGGAAGGACTGGGAATGGGTTATTGATACAGTAGTCATTGATCAAGGATGACGTCCCGCCTCGTCTTGGTCATTGGCGACCTTTTTATTCCTGACAGGGCACCAGTAAGCGGACATCCATTGAATCCCCCCTCATACTGCTGGAGTCTTTGAGCTATGAAGTGTGGAGGAAAATTGCTAAATACGTTACTCTATAATCAATTCAGGATATTCCCGCGAAGGTACAAAGCTATATCATCACTCGCGCTCGAGTACCATCCTCTCGCCAGCCACACGTTGGCTACTATATCTCCCTGCAGCCTGCTAACACAGCAACCTATATAGTTTAAGAAACTCCTTACACCAGGCAAAATCGGTCAAATCCTGTGTCTAGGCAACCTTACCGATCGTGATACATATGACTTCCTCCGCCAAATAGCGCCCGATCTGCAGGTGGTGAAGGGTGACTTCGATGTGGACTCTCCCAACCTCCCGCTCTCTAAGGTTGTCACGCATGGGAGCTTACGGATTGGCTTCACCCATGGACATACCATTATTCCACAGGGGGATTCAGAGGCGCTGTTAATTGCAGCAAGGCAGATGGATGTGGATATATTATTATGGGGTGGCACACATAAGTTCGAGGCGTACGAGATGGAGGGCAGATACTTCGTCAATCCTGGCAGTGCGACTGGCGCCTTTACCACGGCGAGTGCGTCAAAGGGGGAAGAACCCCCCCCGAGCTTTTGCTTGATGGATGTAAGGCATTCTAATCTATCACTCCCTTCCCCATTTTCTTACATTGACTGGTTCCTCACATTTCTGATTCTAGGTGCAAGGGGATGTTCTCGTGCTCTACGTTTACCAGATACGAATAGACGAGCAAGGTGCTGAGACCGTGGTTGTGGAGAAGGTGTCTTTCCGGAAACAAACATCTCAGCCAACCTAATGATGAGAGAATCAATATCTACTTGTACCCCTATTTGTACTTTCTGAGGATACTAAAGAGGGTGTGTCATTTCAAAACACATGGCAGCATCATAGGCACACTGAATGATGGGCTAGTGTTTACCACTGCTCTCTCTATTACCTGCGGCAGCTTTTTAGAAGCCAGTTGAACTGGTCTGTTTCCCATTACCCGTTAAGAGAAACTGAATCGGGCTTTTCAATCCATAGAGATTTCACGAACGAATCATAATATACAATGCATATAATGTAACAGACATGACATACCGGCCGCTATGGGACAGTGATACCACTCATGGCAGATAGAATACCAAATCCCCTCTATGTCAAAAATGGAAGAGAAGTAGGAGAAAGCAGATGATGCACCTCCGGATTTGTCAAATAAAATTACAGTCCCACGCGCCATACTGAGCAAAAAGAACAGGGAGTCAAAACCGTTTATTTTCTCCCTGCCTTCTTTTCCAACTCTTCCTCCACCCTCTGTACTTCTGCTTCCAGAGCAGCCTGGCCATCTGGTCGAAACCTGGTCACTTTCATCACGTTTTGAGCGGTGACTTCGTTCATCGTCTCTTGACCGGCAGCTCTCTGGCGAGCAAGGGTCTTCGCCGTCATTGCAAAACGCATATCGCGCACTCCATCAACTAACTCAAGAATGGCAGAGGGCGCTTGGTCTGGCTTTGTAGGTTCAATTCGTAGAACACGAGTGTAGCCACCGGGTCGGTCCATATAGCGTTCACGAAGCGGTCCAAAGAGCTTTGGAAGGAGGCTCTGAGGAGTCTAGTGAAGCCCATAGGGTTAGTTTGATTATATTATCAAGCATACGCTATTATTTCGAGCCATGTCTATGAGATCTGCCCTTCCTTCTTCCATGCAGCCCATGATGTGTTGTGGGAGTGAACGTACAAAAAAGACCGATTGTGCTCTGCTCCGGCTGGCCTCTGTATTCTTCTTTCCCAGTGTAATCAATTTCTCCGCCAGTCGCTGGGCTTCCTTCGCCTTTGGCCATGTCGTCGTTATGGATTCATGTGTGAAGAGAGAGGTAACTAAATTTCGCAGGAGGGCTCGTCGATGCGATGATTTGCGATCGAGATGTCGGTATTTGATGGCACCACCAGCCATTTTGAAGGGTATAAAAAGGGGAGAACAGAATAAATAGCGTAATTTATTATCGATGCGAGGAGAGTAGAGAAGAGACGTGGTGGTTTAATTGATATAGCTGGTTTGGTTGCGGTTGAAGCATCGAAGAAGAGACAAAAAATGTTCCTGGCCGAAAGTCTTGGCATTCTACCTCCTCTGCGACTTGGTTCGATCTGCGAACTAACAACAACTGAAGGACAAGAAGCTGACGAGCACGATAAGAACCTGATCTCAGGAAGAAAATGATCTGAGAACGATCTTCTGGCGTTACTGCCTCCCATTGTTGATAACCATGGGCTTTCTCACCGGATTTGTATGCTCTTTCTCCTCCGCGGAATTGCTCCCTTTTGCCAAATTCAATTAACAGGCGATGGTCACCTCTTTACTAACGATATATCCCTGGGATCGAATGCCATGTCAAGGCTGGAGGGCTTGCTCTTAGCTACGCTATTATTCAGCTTACTATCTTCAAGCGCCTCTCAGATCGACAGCACCAGCAGGCACTCCTACGGGAACAAATCGACACCCTCAACAACATTTCTATGCCTGGAGCTACGGCATACAACCTGAGAGATAAGCTCGATTATGCTGCTGCACTAGCACGGCAAGGCTACGCACCGCCCGAAGGGCCAACTATTGTGGATACGTGGAAGTCGAGGTGGAATCAAGAAGTTGAGTCGCTGGCTCGAAGTATACATGAATTCAGCTGGGAAGACTTAAGGGAAAGGTTCAGAAAGGCTGGCGGATGATAAAGACACAGATTCTTATACTCTTCATTGTACACTATGCCATATGGGAGTTCGGCGTCTCTGTAATGTAATACAGCGCATTTATCTGCCTAACGCAGGTGCTGCGAGCTGAACGACTATATTCCCATCAAGTCGATCTTAGCCTGCGGCGGAAGCCATTAAGAAACATGACAACTTACACTCGTATGTGCGCTCTATATGGTGCCATGAATGGCCATGATATCGGTTGGCGATGTGCGTCATCCAATATAGAAGGTATTGGGGAGCATATTTCTGCTAGTGCTCCGGCGAAATACCCCGGGCGTTCAACACTGCCAATAATATGGAGAGCCAGTATTCCCCATCTCTTGGATGATATCATGTTATAACTCTGCCAGATGCAGAAGCACCAAAACTCAGGGATTTTCTTAAGATAGAGCTCTTGAATCAACCATCAGAGCCTACAGGAGTCTGCACGCTTCCGCTTTCACTCCAGACCTCCTTGCTCTTGCTTGCAACCTCTCGCATTGTTTGCGCCACGTCTTCTAACTTCGCGACAACGTCAAGGACACCGTTGTTGACACGTTCGAAGTATCGATCATTTGCCTCTCTCCTCTTCCGAGCATGGGTAATATCCCTCTCTGTCTTCTCATCCAGAACCTCTCGAGGATTACCTTCATCAGTTTCCATAAAGGCAGTGTCGCCGATAGATGACACACTGTTAGGGACCTCCTCGGCCTCAGTCCTTGCCCAGGCTTGCGCGAGTGAAAGTTGTTTCGCTCGCAAGCTTTCTACAACTTCCGGGTGATAGGACCCAAATACGCGATCACCACCCATAGCTGCTAGTTCCACCTCAGCAAGAGTGCTCTGCATCTGGTCCCAGAGAGCGTCTGCTCCCTCTGCCCGGCGTTGGGGTTGTGTTTGCTTGCGGCGAGTCGGCAGAAGGTTAAGGCCTTGTATGTCTCGAATATCATGGATATCATGGATGTCGTGGATATCTTGAATATCATTCAGCACCGAGACTCGAGAAGAAGAGGCCTGGGGGAGTACAGGTGAGGGCGCTGATGTCGATGGTGCTTTTGACGGTGCTTGAGCCCCGTTTCCGTTCCCGTTTGTTAGGGATAGGCTGGATGCATTTCGGGACGGGCCTTGAAACAGGAAGGGAGGAGGTAGCCGCTGGCCGGGCTTTAACGAAGACTGATCAGGTTTCGTCATCTTAACTTAACTTATCATACCTACTAAGGTAGCATTTGCAGTAAATAGCTATCTCCTTGTCTGGCGAATGATGGTTTTAGTCGTAGTTCTCTAACATGCTGTGATTGGTCGAAATGTGAATCTTGGCAGTGGTTACTCAGCTGAGCTCTACACTCGTTGCAAAGAGAGAAGATTCGAATATGAAATATCAACCTACAAAAAATAAGAGAATGATGCTCTACGTACATATCCTCACTCCAGAGCCTATACTACGGCGACGCCGTTCCGCAATATGGAAAAAATGCCCCGAAACATGGGAAAGACGGGTCCTATCCTCCAAACAACCCTTGCGAGATAGGTCCACGATTGACAAACCCCGTACCTGCAGCTATTCCGAATAACGAAACAGCCTTATCTATATTACAACTGTCTGTTCAAGCCAGAAGATAAAGTTGTCTATTAGGTACCAGAAGCATCCAACTTAGCGGTGTACTGCTATATAGGGACCCTGACAAGCCGGTAAACTCGACACGCAAATACCGCGGGTATCTGCTCCAAATGGCGAAATAACATTGCCTAGCTGTTTCAACGGGAGCCCTTATCTTTCTGAAATTTGATGCCAAACACCACAATTGACTTGGTATCCTACGGAAGGCTCTGATTACAAGTTGGATCACCCCTCTATCCCAAGCCTGATTTTATGGAAGTGGAACTACATACTCATATCGAAGTTGGACATAGGCTCCCATAGACCACGTTAACTGCAATGTGCTAAGCAGTTGATATCTATACACGCAAATCGAGAGCTCATGTCCAATCAATCTAAGCATCCATTAATGTAGTGCAACAGTAAGCGGCTTACGCAACCAAAAAATGCAGTTAGGCTGTGACTGGCAATCCTACTTTAATGCTCAACGGAGCTAAGGGGTCGAGCCAAATAATGGCACGGCCGACGCTTAATGATCTATAGAAATGCAGGATTAATATGTTGATAGAACTCCGTATTCTAGGTAGCTTACTAGCGCCGTACAAGACCAATAGCTTGAACCAAGAGTTGGTATTTAGTGAAGTGCCAATCTAGAAAAGGAAATGGCCGCGAATTTCAGAGTTTAGAGCTTATAAATATTATACCGAATAGACTATATCCAGAGCCTAGTCAATATCTTTGTATAGTGTTCTACTACGACGGTTAACTATGTGATGTAAAATTAAGTTTTGTGGTGGGGTTCCATATTTTAAGCTTAACTAAGTATTTACACTGCAGCCGGAACCTAATCCGATATATAGATGTGTCTAGAGGGCGGAAGCCTCGATTCAATTCTATTATTCGAGATATGCTGCCTAGTTACACAACGGCTATCGGGCTATATCAAAATACCAATTCTTAATATACTCATCCAGTTTATCCTGTATCTCACCGTGAGACCGAGACCAGAGTGATTATGTTAAATGTTTTGTGTTTGCCCTTAGGACTAATATCTCATGCAAGGAAGGGTTATAGGCCAAAGGAATTTAGCCGAATAAAGAGGTAGAGTGGTTTGACTAACACCCCTTGCTAAAGACATGATAAGTAGTCTATATCCAGCACTGTCACAGCACGCTGGCTTGTAACTTGGTAACGAGATTTGTAGCAACGAGTACTCTAAAATCCACTGGACCTTGTGTAATCCCTGACTACTTTTCATTTCATCTGCCCGAGGTGACCGCAATACCCACCCTCCCACCTAGAAATTAGCAGTTTTTCTATAGTTGTTTGTCCTGATGAACAGTTCAGACTCGGAGTTGGCGGTTTAAAGGTAATTGCGTAGGCTAGATAAATAAAATAATAACCCATTAAAACATATACAATTAATATGCTATAATGTTAAGAGCCTCTACAACTATGTTGAAGGGCGCATAATTTGGTATGATACATACCCAGCACTAGATGATTGAATATCCACACAATCGATAGCACAGCCTAGAAGAAGCCCATTTAGCAGAGCCAGTCGCTCGGTATTGCATCTGATTAAGCCTTAAGATCATGAAACCGCCCAATACAAATGGAACAAGTAACCACAGTTACAACAACTGCAGCCGGTTAAAAACCACATATCTTCAGCACCTGGAGAAGATGGAGGGTCGGGTACTGCTGACCCTGACCCATCAAGCGCAGTATCGGAGTCTGCTCCAATTGTCGTGACACTTTCGAGCTGGCTTGACTATGTTGCTAATGCCGTAGACTTCGAACAAGATGAACACGACGGAATGGTTAAAATTCCCGTGGGTTTGCCTCTAAACGCCATCGATGCGCCCAATGATTTGAGGTTAAATCTGTCAAAGATATGGCAGCTGCACCATGCTGGCCCAGGCCATTACCTAGTAGTTGACTCCATCCAGAGGCAAATTCCGTACTTCCAGAAGCCAGGGGGCAAATCGGAAACAAATATGTACGGCTTCTTTGAGAGGCCGATTGACCGATTTGAAAGATGCTGGGTAGAAAATGACAATTCCACCGACCAGGCTGAAGCCCGAGTGCCTTCAAAAGGCCATTTTTATAGTGTAATCAACTATTCAGAGGAGTATCGTGCATCTTGGCTGGAGCTAAGCTTGCAGTGTAAGAATAGAAGACTACCGAAGTGAAGAAGAGACGAGGTTATATTTGCTCTTTGTCCACAGGGTGTCACTATGGCCCAGTTTTCGCATCAAGAGAACCACTCTCTTAAGCTCGCACCATACGAGTCCAGGCAATGGAGCGCAAGTATATTCCCCACCTAATGCCTCAGTGAATGATAGGTTTGATAATTCCTATATACTTAAAATCCGTGCGTGGTATCCCAGAGAGAGATGTAGACAATATTGTTTCGTAACACCGAGAGATAAATATGACCATTTTCACCCCGCAGCCAGACCATACAACGCGTAAGATATTATTATCAGGTCTCTACATAGAGACAGAGTGATGGTGAGATGTCGCCGTAGTCGTGGATGAGTATGATTACATAATCTTTGACGGAAGAACCAAACGCCGTGCCGAACGAGTTTCGCTTACCAAACGCACACGCTTTAAGGTCGATGAGCAAAATTTGGTGGAGGAAGTGCTCGAACACCAACGACGACATCAAAAATCCGACACAGCTCGCCTCGTTGGCCTTTCATCTTCGACACATCTCCCTTATCAGTACGTGAGAGCTCTTACACCTCCGAAGCCACACCTCGCATTCCTCCTTCCCACGACCCCGCGTCGATATTGCATTGCGTCTGGCTTACACGTTCTTACAGCGAAAAATTATAGATAATTATTCGAGATGGGAAAAGGCAAGCCGCGTGGTCTTAACGCCGCCCGCAAGCTGCGAAACCATCGCCGCGAGGGTCGCTGGGCAGATCTCTCATACAAGAAGCGTCTTCTCGGGACCGCCTTCAAGTCCTCTCCATTCGGTGGATCGTCACACGCCAAAGGAATTGTCATAGAAAAAGTCGGTGTCGAGGCCAAACAACCCAACTCCGCCATTCGAAAGTGTGTCAAGGTTCAGCTGGTCAAGAACGGAAAGAAGGTTACTGCTTTCGGTAGGTCTTCTTTGGATCATTCTATTCAGCATTTATACTGCGCTCTGGGTGGGGGATAGGGCTTTTAGCGAGGAGGACTTGAGAGCCACTGCTACACCACGCGTACGATAGACGAACGCACGCTAACATGGCTAATTCTGAACTACAGTCCCCAATGACGGTTGCTTGAATTTCGTTGACGAGAACGACGAGGTGTTGCTTGCTGGATTCGGTCGAAAGGGCAAGGCCAAGGGTGATATTCCCGGTGTGCGATTTAAGGTCGTCAAGGTCTCTGGTGTCGGTCTGTCTGCTTTGTGGAAGGAAAAGAAGGAGAAGCCAAGATCTTAAACGGGCTCGGCGCGATGTGTGGTTTACGTGAGGATAAAGCCTGTTTGGCTATGGCACAATACAGAAGCTAATTGCTACGAATTCTACGGTTATGTGAAGGATGATCCTGCCGAGCAAAAGCTCTGACAGAGACCTAGATTCTTGATCACAGTAAAAGTGGAATCCTTGTCCATTTGCTCGATTTAAATCAGTAGCTCAGGTGCAAGTCAACAAAAATTCCATTTCTTTAATCTGTACTCTTTTGTTTGCCATAAGTTCATACATCTCGTGTTCGTCTTGATCTTTTTCTAGAGGGTATTTTTTTTTCAACCTGGTATGCGCCTGGTTTAGAAGGTGATATCTTCCGTACGGTAGTGGTCCGACACAATACGGTACAAGTATGACGGAGCATGGGCACCACTATGTTTTAGTGTTAGTAGTCGACAATATACGGACGTAGTAGAGAATACTCACACATTGGTAATGTAAAGGTCGACCAGCTCAGCAGGTACATAGTCGTAGAGTGGATTCATCACCTCAACTCCTTCAACCACGTCACTATACTTATAATCTGCGACAGCACTGGCATCTCCGTACTCGATAAGGGCCTCGTAGTCAAAGGGGTAAACCGGGCTTAACTTGTATATGCCACTAACCACAACCACGGGGGTTTTGTGAACCTTTGCGGCACTGGCTACAACTCGGGATCCAGCTGCAGCGACCAGGCCACCATTGGCGAGAACAGAGTGTGTTCCTAATATGACTTTATTCACTCGCGACATCAGGGCAAATACTGCAGAATCTGGGATCAAGATGACTGTGATGCCTAGCGCGATAAGGGGTTTTTGGAAGGAATCCGTGGCTAGACCTTCTTCATCCCCTGTCAAGGTACCGGTTACGGCTGCATGACTATCCTTGTGGCTATTGGGATAGGATTCGACATGGATAACAGTAAACTTTCGCCTTGCAGCAGCTTTCAGCAGGAACTTCTGGACCGTGACCGAAGCTGTGTAAGTAAGGATTATCTCGTTCGAGTGGATATGCTCTAGTGCATAGGCAGCGATTTGGTCGTCCACTTGTCCCAGCTCGTCCACAATTTCAGTTATGCCGTCAATAACTTCTGCTTTAAAGTCCTTTGGACTATTGCCTGGCTGGTCTGTAGGAGAGGTTGAAGCAATTGGAGATGCAGGCTGGGGGGACTCTGACTGGGGTTCAGAAAGCAAGTTAAACATAGATATCACTGGGGTGCTCATCACTGCAGAGAATGATGGATGGGTCATTAATGGTGGCCTGGATGAAACCCGTCCATAAGCGTCAAAGGGCGATAGTGTTTTTAACTCGTTATGATGGCCCCCCCGCCTCCGTGGGTGTGGTGCATGATGCAGTGGTATCTCTAGGCGTGTAGGTGCTGGGTGAGTGTCTCCGGCACTCTGTGGAGTATGTGGTCGAGTGTTGTCGGATCCAGTATCGCTAGGTGGTGGTGGAGGCTGCTTTTGCCGTTGTGCGCTCAGCCCTCGAAAGCGTTCATTCTCTGCTTCGTCTCTGATAAGACCTAGCACGCGACGGACAATATTTCCGACTACCATCTCTCTTGGCTGTGCCGCAACTATCAGCCTTCCGACCTGTTGCACTCTCTCTATAAGCTTCTCCGGCTCCGCATCGCGAAACATCGAAACGACTCGCATGAGAAGATATGCCGTTGCCACCGCACATGAGTGTGACTGGCGTATCTGACGTCGTTTGAGCAGTCTGGGGGCCGTTAGCAATGCGGTTTTCCATTGTGTAAAAGGAGCGAGCCACGAACGATATGAGGGTTTCTATTGACGACTCGATCGAAGTGATCTTTAAATTCCGGAGAAAGGTCGTAAGCCCGGGAGAAAGGGCCACCGCGGTGGACGACATGGCGTCGAGTTAATGTATCCACCGGCTCAGGCGTTTTCTATCGTACTATAAGCAGCGATGGTTCTCCTTTGATCGTGGAAAAAAGGTCGAGTGAAAGTTCAATGGGCGATATAATCAACCGAACAATCCTGAAGATGGAACTAGAAATGAGTCAGATACGCATTTTTTTCTGTCAGATCGACACATATAAAATCAATACTGTGCAGTCAGACTAGAGACATACCTTCTGCCACTGTATAGGCTGCTGTAGAGACTTGTACAACCGAACTGTGCAATAATCTATGAAAAACGCAGCGTTTTTTGTTCCCCCGCAGTTCGCAGCAAAAGCGAGATTAATCCAAGATAGGAAATCAGCTCTTGTCGATGCTTGGCGGCTTTTATCATCACGTGAAGTGGGATATTTCACCAACACTGGAGAGAATGAAGAAGACACTGAAGAGAATTAAGAAGAGAATGAAGAAGATATAGAGATGGATAGAAGTGTGCATGAGAAGGCAAGATGGTATTCAGACGCTCGCTCGACTGTTTAGTTTCTATTGACTTTGGCCTTTTGCAAATAGCTAGTCCGTGACATCCACTTCCACTTCATAGCAGGACTGACCATGTAGTACGTTAAATATCATGTAAAAATGTAAAGGAAACCAATAACCAGTATCCCACTTAGATGCCTCAACTCAAGCCCATTTGACAAAAATAACTCCCGGCAAATAAAGAAAGATGAATAAAAGGAGAAGAAATGTCCACATATCCCATGCACTTTGGCCTTTTCAATGTCCGCAATTATTTTGCCCAGTAGCTTTCAATTGATGCTCCGACTCCCCCCCCCCCCCCCCCCCCCCCCCCCCCCCTGTTGTTGTTGTTGGTTTAATCTCATGGCTGGGGGGAAGCATGCTGAGCCCAGTGGCCGGCAAGGGCTTCTGGGGGGATCTTCTCTTGCGTAGTGTAAATGTCAATCAGGGGTTGCATTGGTTCCAGTTCTTTGTCTGAAACGAGCTTGTAGTATTTGGCAACGGTGACAAAGTGGACAAAGCACATGTTTAGGACTTCGTGCTTGTTGATGTGCCAGAACGGGTTCTCCCAGTGGCCGTGGTACAAGTGAGCGTAGCAGCGGAACATCTGTTTCATGATGCCTTGACAGTCCTTGTAGAAGGTGGGCGGGAAGCCGCTCGACTTTCCAATCCAGTCCTGAGATGGATCAGAGCCCTGGGCAGGGCTGCCTCCATTTTCACTGTTGGCTAGCTCGTTGTAGCCGAAAGTGAAGGGGGTGGTGGTGACCGGGTCAGTGGGGAACATGACCGGGTCGTGAATCTTGCTGACAATCCATTTCTCGACGCGATTGATGAACTTGGGAGCAGATATCCGCGCGGCCTTGCCGTCTACCAGCCAAGTGTATGTTAAACTGCGCAAGTATACTTTAGCAAACAGGGTCAGATAATGGTCCGACTTTTTCAGGCCATACTCACTTTCCAGCAGACATGGTCGGACACGTCATCTCATTACAGATCGGGTAACCGGTGACGCTATTGATTTCTTGTATAACCTGCAGCATACCATGGAGGAGGCGGTTTTGTTCGACAACTAGAACCACCTGTTTAGCATCCCGAGGTAAGGGGCCAGGGGGTGGCATCTCGAGTCACTCACCTTGGTGGGCAAGCCACTCGCCAAGTTCGACATTCTTCGGACAAGCACAGAGGGTCAGGAAGTTCCCCTTGACGTTTAACGAGGCGTATTTTTCCTGGAAGAAATATTTGATAGAGTCGCGCTGTTCGGGCTGCGAGGGCTCCAAGGCAGCAGAAGGAGGGGTTGACATGGCTGCTTGGGCGTGGGGGTAGGATGGAGACATGCCAGCGCCGTCGGGCACCCTGTGTAGACTGCCGCCATTGTTGTTGTTATTGATGCTACCGCTGGGGGTATTGTTGCCGGTGGTGCTCGCGCTGGTCGTGCCGCTGGTGTTTGCACCAGTGTTGGCGCTGTTGTTGTTGCTACTTTTATTTGATCCACGGCCAAAGCCCTGCCGGCTGATAGTCGAGAGATGTCAGTATATAGGAATGCCACAGTGTATCAATAGGGGGCCAGGCAGGCTGGCTTATATCATATATCAGACGCAATAGGGTGGTGATATATCGAGATAAGACTGAAACGTAGCGGGAGGGCCTCAAAACATACACGCTCTGGAAGAAATTGGACATCGTCTGGATGCGCCCTGCGAAAACTCCCCTGGTCGACTCCAGCACTCGGGTCTATATGACAACCACAGTCGTGAATATGGAGAGAAGCGTGGCTGTCGCTGTCCTCGAACGCTCACGCTGTCTCATGCTCCTTGATGTCTATCCTGGGGCCACCGCCTCCAACTGTTATCTCGCTGCCCCGGACTTTCTAAAGGGCCGAACACCTCACGAACCCTTGGCGGCTCAGAGCTATCTCGATTTCTCTCCGCTCTCTTCTTTTAATTCTCCTCTTTAATTCTCTTCTATTCTGTCTTCTCTTCTCTCCTGCTTCATTCTCTCGTCTGAGTTCACGTTATCTTGTGCAGAAATCGGAATCATGGACCTGGACGAGTCGCCGAGAAAGACGCAGGACGACGATTTACTCGACGATGCGGACGCGGATAACAGTCCTCCAGCTCTGGACGATGACGGCGATGTAGGGCTCTTTGGGTCCGGCTCGGAGGAGGAAGAAGATATGTATGCTTCAAGTCCAGCTTTTACCTCCTACGATATGATATATGCGCTAATACAGCTCCAGACATGAAGGACGTAGAAAGTTGGATGATGTGCAGCTGGACTCGGGCGACGATGAAGGGCGCTACGACCGAGCTGGCTCTCCGATGGAGGAGGATGGCATGGAGTACGGGGAGACGTTGAACGTCATGGACTTGAATCTAGGACGCGCGCCAGAACCGGAACCGACTGATGGACAGGCATGAACTCGTCCTAGCCCATGCGGTCAATAACATACTAACCTGGTTTGCAGGTCTTCAATTGCGCCGTACCCAACTTCCTTTCCATAGAGTCTGAAGACTTCAATCCCGAAACCTACGTTGCGCCACCCTTTTCCTCTGCCTCTACCTCCTTATGCTGGAGGACTACTCCTGACGGCGACGATATTCAGTCCAATGCCAGGATAATACGCTGGTCAGATGGCTCGTTAACTCTTCAGCTTGCATCGAACCCTACCGAGCAGTACAGGATATCATCCAAGGCGCTTGCACGACCCAGCAGGCCTGGGAAGCGTGACGAGTACGATCCAGATCTAGATGCGCATACCTACCTCGGCATCGCGTCTGAGTCTTCCTCTGTCATCCGTCTTACCTCGCACATTACTTCCTCCCTCAGCATTCTCCCAACAACTGTCGAAACAGATGACGCAGTACAAAGATTACAGGAATCTCTTGCCGCCGCGTCACGAAGCGGTAAGAAAACTGCTGACGGGTCTGTTGCGATTATCGAAGTCAAACAAGACCCTGAGCTCGCGAAGAAACAGGCTGAACAGGCCGAACGAGAGAAACTCCGCGAAGCCCGTAAACGGCAAGCGGCAGTTGAGCGTGAAGTCGACCGTGGCAGGCGAGGCTCCAATTTCCCGCGGACAGGAGCAGGTCTTACAATTGCTGATCTTGAGGGAGACGATGAGATGGCTATTACCAAGTCACGCGGTGCGGCCAAGAGACCAGCACGCAAACCGCGCCGTCGTGATGATATATATTCAGATGAAGAGGATGATTATGATAGGAGAGGTCGGTCCCGTGAAGACGAGTATGATGAAGACGATGGCTTCCTCGTTGCTAGTGATGAGGAGCCCGAAGTTGGGGAGGACGAAGATGACGAGGAAGAAATTGTCGATGACGAGGATATGGACGCTGAGGGCGAGATTGATGAAGATGTTCAGCCCCAGAAACCGAGCAGTAAAGCGCCCAAGCCTTCTGCAGCCGCCAGTGAGTCGCCAGGGCAAAAGGGGGCTTCACCTCAAGCGCGGAAGAAACACAGATATGTCGTTGATGATGACGACGATGAGTGATTTGGTTGATTCATACTACTCAAAACATCTACTCCTATTCCCCGCCATATTCCCTCCACCCTATGCCGAACACTTATCCAGCGAATTTAAAATGAATAGACAATGGTGCAAAAAAATACCCTAACCAAACTGGTTTGATTCATGTACGGTGCGGTGCATATATCACCATCTTGGCCGTCGAGATGCCCGCCCATATATGTCCTAGTTGAAAATCAAATAAAACAATATAAAATTAATTAGAGAATCGAGTGGCAGGGAAAGTAGTAGATTTTGCTCTATCTAGAGGCTAATACACATATGCTTACAGTATGTATTCTAGAATGTTGATATTCATCCCACTTGTAGGTACGATCTCAAGTTATAACCTGTCAATTTCTATCCTGATATTCTTTAGCATTAAACGCGAATCTGTCGATAGTTTGCCTTGCATTACCAGCGATGCGAAGGCATAGGAAATCAGGTTCCTTTTGGCCAATGGGGGCAAGATTCTGTGCATGGTGGTCTTGTGGGCAACTGGCGTTAACTAGGGGCATTCTAGTAGCATGCCATCGCATCTGGCGCGCCTCCATCTCTTCTATTAGACTCAAAAGGCTAGGAGTCTCTTCGCATTGGCTTTGGACAAGGGGGACGTTGGGAGGCGTAATGTTACCGATAACTCCATATCGAACAACTTGGTGTAGCCAATCTTTCCAAAAGGATTTGCGGAACTCGTCATCGGCCGGAAGTGAGTTAATATAAGATGAACCAAGTGTCTCCGTTCCAAGAGGTTCACCATCCTTTAATGAGATTTCAAGCCAGGAATTAGCCATGCATGTGAGTAGGGTTCCTAGCAACATAAGATTCTGCACTGCAGAGCTGTATGCATTTGGGCAGATTTCACAGCGTAACACAGTACATGCCGTCTTAGCTGCATTGTATAAAGTAATCAGAGTGTTCGGGGAGAGAGGGAAAGAGTTGAGTGATGTAAGGGAGCTAAGGGAAAGATATAGATGTGACAAGCACGGACAGGGTGCCAGTGTCTGCGGAAGCCCTGATGGTACCGGGCTGCCGTTGCTCGTAATTGAACTAGCTTCCAGGCTATTTTGAGATGGTGAGACCATTGGTGTGATTTGGGAGTAGTCAATGTCTCGTGGTATAAGGGCTGAAGACTCCGGGGGAGCGGGCTGCAGTGACTCTCCTAGTCCAGATAATGGACCATCGCTCATAAAAGGTCCAGGCCGCACATCGTACGTGTTCCGCATAAAGGTTTTATAGATTGCCGGACACATATTGCTAGCCTCGAACGTTCCTAGTGCGTCTGGCGTACTATATGTCGAGTCTGCTTCACCCAGCCTCCCGGTGCTACGCAACACAGTCTTGCTGTTGATTTCGTCCAGCTTTCTAGCCGACTTCGGTGGCCGGCCCATCTGCTTCTGGAACGAATAGTGACAATAGATGCCATGCCTAGTACATCGGCGACAGCCCTCTATTTCTCCTGTGCACTTCAGTTTACGTTTTCCTGACCCATTAGAACGGTCCGTCAGCATGTCATATCCCGCCAACGTAGTTCTTGTAATGAAAAACCAAAGCTTACTGCATTCATCACAAGCGGCATGTCTCTTTGGCGCCTCTGCTGGTTTGCTGGAGGACAAGGGATCCTGTTGTACGAGAGGTAGTGACTGGTCAAGCAAGTTGAATGCGGCTGGCTGTCCGGCATCCATCTTGAGATCTGAACTGCCTCCGGCCCTCGAGGGTATATATTACAAGCCTATGGATAACAGGCCCTTTCTATCAAGGCCGCCACCCTTCCCGTCAGCCTATAATATAGAGTAGGGATAAATAAACGCCATCAGTGCTTATAAGAAACGTCGGTAGATGTTCTCGCGGTTAAACTACTTTATCCCAGTTGAGGTCCATCCTGCTTATGTAAGATGTACCTTGGTATCCACTTCTTGCTCAAGGAAAAAAAAAATCTACTTTGATATTTCAATGTCAATTTCCGGAGCTTTTGCACAACGCAAAAAGAGGAAGAGATATTGAGTGATTTCTCTTGCTCCCCAGTCATGGCGCCCTCGATGGAATCTAGGAAACGCAAGGCTGTCACAAAAGATATCGAAGGAGACACGCATATTGTATCCGGCGAGGAGTTTCGCTTCGACTCCTCCGCATCCAAGAACTCAGACGATTCGGAAATTGAACTTATTGACGACGTCAGTGACGAAAGCGAAGATGAGTCGATCGATGGCGATTTGATACCGAAAGGCCAACTGCCGCTTCATACTAAGAATGGGAAACGAGGAAAGGCCGGTAATTCCTCGTTAGAGAACGGTGGGGTTGAAGTTCAGGATGAAGATGAAGAAGCTGTCAATTTCCGTATAATGAAGGATGCAAATGGCAACGAACGATATGTCTATGATGAGATAGACCCCGATGACAATTCCGATCTCTCTGACGGGGATGAAAATGGGAACACAATTGGCAATATCCCCACTTCGTTTTACGACGCCTACCCTCACATTGGTTATAACATCAATGGCAAAAAGATCATGCGTCCTGCGAAGGGAGAAGCACTGGATGCGCTTCTCGATACCATTGAAATACCCAAAGGTTGGACCGGCTTGACTGATCCAGCTACAGGAAAACCGCTACAGTTGAGCCAGGAGGAGTTGACTCTCCTCAGCAAATTACAAATGAATGAGGTCACTCAAGATGGATACAATCCATATCAGCCCACTGTCGAGTATTTCACAAGCAAAGAGGAGATCATGCCACTAAGCGCCGCCCCTGAGCCCAAAAGGAGATTTGTGGCGTCGAAACATGAAGCCAAGCGAGTGATGAAGATGGTAAAGGCGATTAGAGAAGGAAGAATATTGCCGTACAAAGCGCCTGAGGAGGAGGACGAGTCGAAAGACAACATACAGACCTTTGATCTCTGGGCCAACGAGACCCCCCGCGACGATCACCCAATGCATATCCCAGCGCCAAAGCTACCCCCACCGGGCTACGAAGAGAGCTACCACCCTCCACCTGAATATCTACCCGACGAAAAGGAGAGAAAAGCCTGGGAAAAACAGGACCCAGAGGACCGCGAGACTCCATTCTTGCCTAAAGATTATGGCTCCCTTAGGAAAGTTCCCGGATTTGAAACATTTGTTAAAGAAAAATTCGAACGCTGTCTCGACCTGTATTTGGCACCCAGAGTACGCAGGAATAAATTAAATATCGACCCGAGCAGCTTACTACCCAAATTGCCGAGCCCCGAAGAATTGAAGCCGTTTCCAACCACCTGTTCAGCGCTATTCCGAGGCCACAAGGGTCGCGTTCGGAGTGTTGCTGTTGATCCAACAGGGCTATGGTTGGCCAGTGGTGGAGATGACGGTACAGTTCGCGTGTGGGAACTTCTTACAGGTCGCCAATTATGGAGCGTGCAATTGAACGATGACGGACCAGTCAATGTGGTCCGGTGGAGGCCTGGAAAGGACGAAGTTGTGCTATCTGCCGCTGCAGGAGAAGCCGTATACCTAATGATACCAGATATCCTAGGCCCTGAGCTTGAATCAGCCAGTCTCGAAGCCGTGGATGCTGGATGGGGCTATGCGGCTACGACTTCTAAAGGGGCTCAAAGCACCGAACAGAAAGCGTCCAAGGTCCAATGGGCCCGTCCACTACCCTCTCTCGCTGACAATGGGGTATATGCTACCATACCGCTGGGTCACAATGTCAAGTCGATATCATGGCATCGTCGTGGTGATTATTTTGTCACAGTTTGCCCTGCCTCATCGACACCAGTCTCGCTCGCTGTTGCGATCCATACCCTTTCCAAACACTCAACACAGTACCCGTTCCGCAAACGTATCAAGGGAGGTGGCCCTCCTCAGACAGCCCATTTCCACCCCGCCAAGCCCATCCTTTATGTTGCAAATCAACGCACTATCCGATCTTATGATCTTTCCCGGCAGACTTTGTTGAAGATCCTTCAACCTGGCGCTCGCTGGATATCATCCTTCGATATTCATCCAACGTCCTCCATAACTTCGGGAGACAATCTGATTGTGGGATCCTATGATCGTCGCCTCCTGTGGCATGATGTTGACCTATCCGATCGGCCATATAAAGCTTTACGTTATCATAGTAAAGCCATTCGTGCAGTGAAGTACCACCCCCGCTACCCACTTTTCATCGATTGTAGTGATGATGGGCTGCTTCAGATTTTCCACGGCAGCGTCACTGGCGACTTAATGAGCAATGCCAACATTGTGCCATTAAAGGTTCTCCGTGGTCATAAAGTCGTTGGAGATTTGGGTGTACTGGATGTTGACTGGCATCCTAGGGAGGCGTGGTGTGTCAGTGCTGGTGCAGATGGTACTTGTAGACTTTGGATGTAGTGAGAACTAATTCAAGCGTTTATTTATGTTTGTTTATAGAGCCAAGTGCCTCCATGGCTATGGAGGATATCTAATTTGTTACCAAAACTGGGTATCAATTATGCAATACAAAATTTGGGTGCACGAGTACTTTCTATAATGCTGTAGTTAGCTCCGTCTTCTAAAACGCACTGCCCCCTCCCCATACCCTCTTCAGGCTTTCATATTTTTTCATATCCGTTACGCTAGGCCGTATCTGCTGCTTTGCAGCAATGAAGTCTTCGAATTTGATAGTGTCTCTTCGTTTTATTGCAGAATAACCTGCACGGCGTAGCAAAGAGCCTAGGTCCGCTCCGCTAAATCCTTCACAGGATCGTGCCAATTCCTCCAGATCTTCAGTCATTTCGATAGGCAAGTTCCGCACAAGGGTCCGTAGGACCTCTGGCCGTTCGTCTCTTCCAGGCAAGTTGACAAAGAGTAACGTCTCAAGACGACCTGGCCGAAGCATGGCTGGATCAATGATGTCAGGCCTATTGGTTGCTGCTATCACATAAATACCATTCCTTGAGCTTCCGAGCCCGTCCAGTTCAGTGAGCAGCGTATTAACAACGCGTGCTGACGCCTCTGACATGGTATCGTCTCGCCGAGGAACCAGAGCATCCAGCTCGTCGAAGAAAATAACACACGGAACAGAGGATCGAGCGCGAGAGAAGACTTGTCGTACAGCACGTTCAGATTCACCCACGTACTTGTTGAGAAGCTCAGGTCCCTTTATACTGATGAAGTTTGCACGGGATTCGTTGGCCACAGCTTTGGCAAGTAGGGTTTTACCACATCCTGGAGGGCCCCAGAGAAGGACACCAGTGGGCGCAGATATTCCAACACTGGAATAGATTTCAGGATTCCGTATCGGCTCGACTATGGCCGTTACAAGCTCCTCCCGTATAGAGCCAAGTGAGCCAATATCTGCCCAGGTAGTAGCAGGAATAGTTGCGAATCCTTCTCGTTTCGAAGATGGTTGAATCTTAGGGAGTGCAGTAAGGAAATCGGCATTGGAGACGTATATCTGTGGATCTGCCTCATGAGGAGTCCCACGAGCACGCTTTATGAGTTGGCGAAGTTCCAGAACCTTTTTACTCACCCCATTTGAGGGTTCCTCGATATCCATTTCTTCTCCTGGAGACGTTTTTAGCAAATCAAGATAACGTTTTATAGCAGCTGTTGCGGCTGTAGAAACCAAATCGTTCAAATCTGCACCAACGAAGCCTGCCGTCCCTTTCGCTAGGAATTTAAAATCCAAATCATCTGCTAAATTCATATCCCTCGTTAAGGCCCGGAGTATCTGTTCTCTCACAGGCTCACTAGGAACTGTTAGATTAATTTCTTTATCAAATCGCCCCCCACGCCGCAATGCGGGGTCGAGACTGTCAGGTCGGTTTGTAGCAGCTAAAACGATCACAGGCTTTCCATCGGTTTTCGCCAATGCTAAGTCGTCCATGCAGGTGAGTAGTTGCGCAACAATTCGCTTCTCCATCTCTCTCTGCGCACTCTCACGTTTTGGTGTAATTGCATCGATTTCATCCATAAATATCAGACATGGGGCCACCTTTTTGGCTTCCTCGAAATGGTCACGTAATGCTTTTTCAGACTCGCCAGACATCCCTGAAATGATTGACGGAGCCGATATCGCGATAAAAGGTACACCTAATTCGGCAGCAAATGCGTTGGCAATCATCGTTTTACCGCAACCCGGTGGTCCATGAAGAAGCACTCCGCGAGGGGGCTGTACATTTGACGAAGAAAATATTTGTGGTCTAGTCATCGGAAGGACAATCAACTCTTCTAGTTGTTGTATAATATCATCCACGCCTCCCAAATCCGCTAGGCTCACATGAGTTGGCGGTGATTTGTCAATGGAGCTTTCTGGTTTCCGTCGTTTTGGAGCAGACTCGCCCCCAGCCCCTCGGCGTTTGCTAGCTGTCACACGTAGGGACGACACGTCTGGGGTTGTGTTTTCTGAGGGCCTTTGTGATGACGACTGAGCTTTTGGTTGCGGAGCCCACATGTTGACAATGCTCTTGTTCAAACCATTCGACTCCTATAGGAATATTAGAACATTGCCGAGTTATAGGTTGACAGGACTCAACTGTAGGGTTGGGGGTTCCTACATCGGGTTTATTCTCTTCCAGGCCCTCGAAATCGCCTTCAATTATATCCCCATCTTCCTCCACCGCTCGGTCCTGCTTAAAGATGTCCAAGACCCGTTCAATGCTATCTTCAAGCACCTTTTTTGGCCTGCGATTTAGACTGGAATTTGACCGTCGGATTCTGTCATATATAGTATGCGCCACTAAAGATAGCGGCTCCCCGGTTTCGTCAAGATGTTGTTCGTCAAGCTTGCGGATTGCTTGGTAGATCTGCCATGGAAGTGGTTAGCTCCATTGAAGGAGAGAAAGTCCTGTAACCGCAAAACTTACTTCTTTGTCGAGGCCATGTCCGAGGCTTGCGGACTTGTTCCCACGGTATCTGGGCGCCATCCTGAATATCTACCTGGAAACCGTCCACTTATCACTTCGTGGACTTCGAAATCACAAAAAAATAAGCTATGTGGAGTTTTATTTTTCCGGGAGATAGCCGGGAACGGGGAACCTTAAATCCTTATCGATAAGGCCGCCTAAAACGATGTCATCAAGGGCCAAGTTCCACGAGATAGGGACAAAGGCCTGCCATGAAAGACGATGCGCAGCCCTTGGATGCAGGATATCGGCCATAGCAAAGATGGGTAACACTGCGAGCACACATAAGATTTCGGCGCAAGATAAGTACGTGTCATGTCATGTCGCAGTAGCCGGCGGCTGCCTTGTACATGCCCAAACACCCTTGCATCGATATCCTGACCATTCAGAACCAAACCGGCTAACTCGTTGTCCTGGCACTTTTTGCTTGTTGTCTTCGAATAAATTAGAGCAATCCTCGATCTCAAAAATCAGCGCGATAAACTGCACCAATACCAAAGACGGATAACGGTTCTGACTGATCGCGAGACCGAGATCGCCCGCCAGTGCCTTGCGCGAAATGACCGCCCTCGGGCGCTATTAGCCCTGCGGCGGAAAAAATACCAACAATCTCTCCTTGAAAAGACTGATGCGCAGCTTGAACAGTTGGAGAAACTAACCGGGAGCGTGGAATTCGCCTTGGTACAGAAGGACATTTTGTTCGGTCTAAATCAAGGCAACAAAGTCTTACAGGCGATACATCGGGAAATGGGAGGTATAGAAGGCGTAGAAAAGCTCATGGGTGAAACGGAGGAAGCCAGGGCTTACCAAGAGGTAACCTCACCTTATGTCTGATCTTCTTCTTCAATACTCGTATCTAACAGGTGTTTTCGTGCAGGAAATAAGCCAATTAATCAGAGGGCAGATCTCCACTCAGGATGAAGAGGACGTAGAAGATGAGCTGGAGAAACTTGAGTTGCAAGTTTCGGATCGAGTTAAACTCCCTAATGCTCCGACTACTTCTTTGGAAAATGAAACAGAGCAACCTCAGGAAGCAGCGCCAGCGAAAGCTAGAGAACCAATTGCGGAGTAGGGTCAAGTGGCCATTGGTGTGGGTTCCCTTCTTTTACTTCACATCCATAGATTTGCATGGCGATACATGCAGGAGTTTCGGTATAACTTCATATTTTGCCTGGTCACTGTCGATACTAATATTTCATATAACCTACTCTGTATATATTGCTCTTCTTGCCCCACATTCGTTCTTCATGTTCTATACTTTATGTATAGCGGGATTGAATAAGTAAACGGTGTATCTTTGCATATTTTTGAGCTTCAAGGAATGGGGATGACACTATAGCAAGTATAATAGAATTTGCCAGCCTGGATAATAGCCTGCTGAGGAATGCTACATAAATCGAGTCGTCAGCCGGAGCGTGCATCTTTACAATTCAAAAACAGCGTCAAAATATGCATCAAAGTCATTGATTCTTGAGGTCAAATATCATTTCCCGGTTCCGATGGTTTTGCCCACTCCATCAACTCCCTGAATCACAGTGTGGTCCTTTGGGTTTGCAGCAGCTTCATATAGGAAAGTAATCGGCTCCTTGTTCAAAGCCATAAAATCTCCCTTGAAACCAATATATCCCACTCTAGTGACGTCTTCTTCACCGTGGCTCCAATTGTCTTCGAAGAACAAGGTTACCGATGTTGTCCCGTTCCAAACTGCACGGTTTAGTGGGATTTCCAGCACATCTGTCTGTGAACCAGTTAGGGATTGAGGGACAGAAATTGTCTGGGTTGGTGAGAGGTCCGATGCCGTGGAAAAGTCAAGGTCGGGACGGTTTCGGAACAGTTTTACTGTATTTGGAGCCGAAGGTGATGGTTCCGCGTATATTAATACCGAGTGTAATTTCACTTGGCCAGCAAATCTATACACAAGTTAGCATCAATCACCAGAGCCTTATACAACTTGGTGTGCCATGGATATGCTCTCCTAGCTAGCAGGAAATAGTTCAGCGGTTTCGAGTATACTGGGGCAAGAACCATGCTGACGGATGGAGGGTATAAGGGCCACTGACGGGATATGCATAAGCAGCTGCTCGTCTGCATCGCTTTCAAGCTGAGGTTCAACTTCTAGACGTTGGTCCCAGGGCTTTTTTACAATCGCAGCGCCCGCTTTCGGTTCTGACTCGTTCAGTGTCACGATTTTATCAAAATCAACTTGCTTATAGAGCAGGGATTGGACTGCGGGGACGACGTCATTGCTATGGTCGTGGCCAGCTTCATCATGACAACCATGGCCGTGGCCGTGGCCGTGGTGATGGTGAGGCATCCTGAAAGTTCGTAGTCCACGTTATAAATGCTTTTATTATGGCTGGGTATATCTTTGGCGAGGAGTGATAGATAACGTTGGTGGGATAAAAATATATTTAGGATTTAACAAAGTAAATATACCCATGATCGCCAAGTTTGCTCCGCATAAACTCACGTCAGAATTCATAGGAAATCCAAGACCGGTACGTCACATAAACCAACATGTATATGGAGTAGGTTACCGGTAACAGCAATGGAATAATATATCTTTTACCTTGGATTTATATCAGAAGTCCACAAAATTAATAAAATAGTGGCAGTGGACGTTTTATCATGTGTATTATAGTTTAACGGCTTTACTTCTTGACTTGATAATAGTCCGGCGCATACTCAAGCAGCCAGGGCTTTTCTATTTTTGCGATATCTTTGATAAACGTTTTAGTGCTGGTTTGCAGGATTTCGTTGAAAATCACCCACTCTGCTTTGCGGTTCTATACATCCAAATTCAGCATTTAGCATGTACTAAAGGGGTTAATGACAACTTACAAACATAAGAGAACTTGGATGGGCGTGCAAGGTCATTCCCCCGGTGATGCTTTTAAAAGTTCCATCGGGCTGCATTTTAGCTGCATGTCCGAAGAAACCGGTGGTAAGGCATCGTTGGATATTCTCGGTAGTGACGGGGTTCGTACTGAGCTCCCGTTTACTGACGTCAATCCCAAAACGTTTGAGATGATTTTCAAGCTGTACACGAACACTAATAGCTTTCATCATGGATTTGTGAACAAGGGAGTTGTCCTTGCACCACTTCGGTGCTTTCTTCCCCTTGGTAACGAAGGCATGGTAGATGTTTAGGTATGTCAAATGATCTCCTTCCTCAACAGCGAACTGTCGTATAGCTGGTGATATTCCACGTTTTTCATCTTGGTTGGACCAGATAGTATCTTGAAGTGTTGTCATCGCTGCAATGGATAATATTTCGCCAAGACAGCCGAATTTCGTTGAGCTCAGCAGTACTTTTGCCATCATGGGGTTAACTGGAAGTTCTGCCATTTGGATTCCAAGAGGTTTGGAGAGTTTGGCATAATCATCTATTGCGCCTAGAGAGGAGAGAAGTTGAAACGCTCGTACAAAAAGCTCAGATGGTGGTGGTGATATGTAATCGAATCGTACAACATTATCTATCCCTAGGGATTTTAGCTGTAAGATGATTGGCGCCAAATTTGAACGTTGAATTTCGGGGACGGTCTCCTCACTCAGCGAGAGGAATGACTGCTCGGTATATAGTCGAAAGCACTTCCCTGGTTTCGTTCTCCCTGCGCGGCCTGCCCGTTGTGTCGCTGATGCTTTCGAGATGGGGACTGTCGTCAGCTTTTCAATGCCCGTGGCTGGGTCATAGGCCCGAAGCTTTGAGAATCCACAGTCCACGACATATACTATCCCGTCAATCGTGACCGACGCCTCAGCCACATTGGTAGAGACAATCACTTTCCGCGTGTTTATAGGGGCGGGCTCAAAAGCGTATAGCTGTTGTTCAACAGTCAACCCAGCATAAAGTGGCACCGGTAGAAGTGCTGCCCCTTTCTCGTCTAAGAGAGCAGCCTGTTCTGAGATTTTCTGGGTTGCCGTATTTATCTCGTCCCGACCTGTAAGGAATAGGAGGATGTCTCCATCCGGCTCACTGGTGTGGATATCAAAGACGGTTTTAACAGCTCGTTCAATGTAGTCTTCTGCTGGGGTCTCCAAGTATAGACAATCCACAGGATACATCTTGCCTCGCAAGGTAATAATCTTTGTGATGTCATTGTCCTCGTCGATTTCATTTGTAGCTTGGTCGCCTCCTACAAAGAAGTTCACGTAGTCCTCAGCTTTGAGTGTGGCACTACTCACCACAATACGTAGTTCCGGTCTGCGTTTCCTGATTTTTTTGAGTACACCAAGTAGCACGTCGGTGCTAATTGACCTTTCATGCGCCTCGTCAACCATGATTACAGAGTAGCGAGAGAGCAGGGGATCTACCAGAGCCTCCCGCAGCAGCAGACCGTCTGTCACGAACTTGATCCGTGTTGCAGCCGAGGTGACATCTTCGAATCTGATCGAGTAGCCCACCTTTTGACCAAGTTGACACTTAGTCTCTGCTGCAACGCGGGCTGCAACCGATGTAACGGCCACCCGCCTTGGCTGTGAAGGTGTCAGTAATCTTCTGCTACATGAATAAAAGAAGTATACAGCTTTGAAGGCGAACTCACCTGAGTAATAGCAATCTGCTTCCCATCATTGCACCATCCGGCCTGCTCAAGAAATTGGGGGAGCTGGGTGGTTTTCCCACTCCCAGTCTCACCAACCAGGATCACGATCGGGTACTTTTCAATACCATAGAGCAATGCCTGCCTGTGCCGCGATATTGGCAGGAGTTCTGCAGGCTTGTAGAGCGAGGGAACAAAGGATCCCGAAGTATCAAATTCTGAGTCCATCCGTGGTATCAAAAAACTAATTCAGCGAGGGTATAATGATTGGCGTTGACATCAGCCATAGCTAGAGAACACGAGCGTATCAACACTGCAATCCTGCTAAGCCGCAATGTATGCCAATAGTTAGTTGACCAGAGACATCTTTTTTTTATATAGAAGTGGGCTGTGTTTAGGCGATTACATAATACACGAAGTTTGATGGCGTCACAACTTCTTCGACTGTAGGAAAAGGAAAAGGGAACCTCGCATTTCTTCTAGATTCTCGACACGTATCTTGATATTTAACAGTCGCGGGCTTGATAGGGACGCCTCTATTACTCGATCTTAAAGCGCCCTTGCTACTTTTGGTCTTAGCCTGGAATATAACTGCGAATACCAGCAAAATATATACTGTTTCGTAATGGCAGACACAGACAAAGTGGTATGTTAGTTAGGCAACCCTCTTTCACAATCCAATCCCACGATGCAGGCAACCAGCTAAATTCTACGGTACAGGGCACCACCCCGAAGAAGACATCGGCGGGCAGCATCAATCCCGAATCCCCAACTACTGCGCGTCCGCTTGATTTCGACGACGAACCGCAAGAATCTGGACTAGCATCAGCGCCCATCAGCAGCAGGTCGTCCTCACAGCTAAATCTTGCGAACCAGGCGGCAGGAATGCAGTCGCAGCGCCCCTCCAACCCCCATCAGAAAATTACAGAGGACCTTAGGGAGGCTTTCCCGAACATAGATGCCCCTGTCATAAAGGCGGTAGTTGTTGCTAGTGACGGAAATGTTGAGAGGGCCTTTAATGCATTGCTCGGTGGGTGAATTGTGTGTCATTACGTTTTTTAAGGAGACGGGCTGTAACTGATTTGTGGCAGGTATGTCGGACCCGGATGCACAAGACGATGTCCGTCCTGCGATGCCCCCTCGCCCTGTAAGCGGGGTGCCAACCTCCACGGCCCAAAGCCAGCTTGAAGACGACGAGAGATATGCACGTCAGCTAGCAGAACATTATAGTGGCTCTGATCGACAACGGGGCTTTCCGCAGTCTCCATGGGAGCATGGGCCGGCATCAGGGCAAAGGGGGACGGGCTTAAAGCCAAACGAGCTGTATGATCGGGAACATAGCTTTATTGATGGTGAGCCGAGGAACACCAGACTTTATTATTGCTGCAGCAGCACTTCTAACAGAGATATATTTACAGACGACCTGCCAATAATTAAGGAGAATATTCGCAAAGGGTTCCTAGAAACTCAGTCGAGGGTGAACACCTGGGTGGAGAATTTCAAGAAGAGACTCGATGGGGAGGAGTCCGACGAGGACGCGCAGCATGGACATAGGCAAAGACAATATACAAATGCCCATAACGACCAGGGTTATCCGAACAGGCGGAGTACAGAGCACAGGCGGAGCGTAGACCGTGAGCGATATGACGCCGACCCTCATGTGCTAGGTGATGACTTCTCCTCGCTTGAGCTCCGGGATAATGAAGGTACAGCTCAATTTTCTATACTTGTTTGGTTTTTTGTTTGGTTTTTTTCAAACTTGACTGACTCCGGCCAACCACAGTCCCCCCACCGCGTCCTCCTCGCCCTCAAGCGAACCCAGATTTATTCAAAGCCAAGAGCGCGTCCCCAGACCGCCGCAAGGTTTCGTTCCAGGAGGGCCCTCCGGAAGAGATCCAGGATTCGTACTCTGGATCTAACTCTCGAACCACGTCCGCGAACAAGTCGAGCAAGTGGCAGCCGCTCTCAGCCGTCGAGCCATCACCCGTGGCTGACAACGACCCGTTCAGCCTTGGAGATAGTGACGATGAGAAGGACACGAAGCCAAAGGATGCGAAGACCGATGAAGCAAACGGAAAGAAGACTACGACCGAGACGACTGCTGGAAAGAGTGACCAAACCAAGGACAATCGGGCCAGCGTGCAGGATGGGATATAGCAGAGCCTCAAGCGTTGAAATCTACTGCGTATTGGTATGATTGCGATGGAATTGGATTCTTATATTAAATTGCACTGAATCCTCACCACCAATAAATATCTGTTCATGCAACTATACCGAGGAATCTCCATATGCATCGTCAACACAAGTTGCTGGTAAGATCGTTTCTTCGTAGGCACAAACATGTATGGTCGACCTTAAAGTACAAGTAGACATCTACGGCTTGTCATCGCTATCCGCATCAACTCTCCTCAGCTCTTTTATCACATTCTACCTCTAATTAGCTTCTGCATGCTCAGGGGGTGATGTATTCACGACACAAGTACTTACAGCCAGAGCTTCGGGATTCACGCCGTTTTCGATGAGAGAGACGCATAGCGATAGCTCCGTCCTGTCCAGATGGGTATTCTGCGCCATTAGAAGGAAATCATTAACGTCTATCCGCAGAGGCAGGGGAAGGGCTGACACCGTACAAGGAGCGTAGAGATCTCGTGGAGGATATCGATGACTTCTCTTGCAGCCTGTCGCTTGTCGTCCTGGGGAGCCATGTCAGAAGCTATAAGTGAGGACCATCCGGCGTCCTCGACACCAGTTGTAAGCTATCTATTTATTATATTGATGCCGAAGTCAACCTTCATCACGCCAAAAGATGATGATTACGTCATCCATGATAAAAACACAAAGGTTCAAGTGAAGACGAAGACGAAGACGAAGAGAACGAGCAGCTGGAGAGTCCCCAGCACAGAGGAGAGATGGCAGAGTCGCCTCTTGTCATCGGGGATATCCACGCCCTGGGCCAAAATGAGGCGACTGCCACCATCGAAGCCATCTCGCGCATCGAGCGGCGCACATTCCCGACCTCTGAAGCGATGCAGTTCGACGTGAGCCTGTGGAGGAAGAAGCCGAACACGCGAGTCATCTACGGCAAGACGACGATGGCGGCGGCGGCGGCGACGTCGATGACATCGAAAGTGATAGCCTACGCAGTCTACGTCCGGGTGAAGGAAAAGGCACTGCTACATAAGATATGTGTCGAGGGCGGCCATCGCGGCCAGGGCCTGGGGAGACAGATGATGGTGTATATCGAGGATCGACTGCGCAGAGAAGGATGCCAGGCTGTTCACCTGTGGGTTGACGCTGCCAGGACGCCGGCTCGAAGACTGTATAGCAGCCGCGGGTTCGAGGAGACGGAGACGGTGGACGACTACTACGGGAGAGACAGGACCGGTATCAAGATGGTTCTTGACCTGACCCGTTGACATCACCGCCAGCATCCAAGGTCAAGGACAAGGTCCCAGGCCAGCCCAAGATCGGAGTTGAAGCCGTCAGACATCCATCTGATAGACCTTGCCTTGACAGCTCAGACTGCTCCTCTGGCCATAGTAAAACCATCCGCACATTAACACTATCTTGATCTATATCTATCTCTATATCTATCTCTATATCTATCTATCTATCTATCTATATCTATCTTGATGCTATAACTATCAATCTCGTAGCTGTAGAGCCAGGCTAAGGATTAACTTTTCTGGGCGCACACTTCAAACTTCGACCTTTTCCACCCCCGCCATGAAGGGATTTCGCGGTATGACGGTACTCCCAGCTCCAGCATAGGTCTCAGGGATATACTCTGCTCTGCTCTCCTCGCTGCTACGCTTCTTCCTATACTCATCTGCCAGCTCGCGCCCCCGTGAATCGCTCGCCGTCTCTTGTCTCTTCTCCTGTCCCGCAGTGTGGACGGCTGCCTGAATAACTAACCAACTGGAGGCCTCTCAGCCCTAGCCTCTACGCCAGCTGCAGTCCTCCTCGTCCCTCCTCCGCGACTCGTCTCGGAGACGCCCTCCTTCGCTACGTCGACGTTTACCAGCAGCTCGTCTTAGACACACTCACACACGCCCGTCGCCGGTGCATGAGCTTTTGCGCAGCCCGCCGAGCAGGCCTGTATAGATACCGCTGGAATCATGGGACAGACACTGTCGCAGCCCATAGTCAAGAAGGTGAGTACGCGGGTTCTCCCTGTGCCGGAGATCGAGCATCACGCTAAAAAGGGGTTCATTCGTGATTCTGATCGAGCATCATGCTAAAAGGGGTTCATTCGTGTTTCTAGGAGTCGGACGAAGGCGAGGATGAGTGCGTCGTGTATGGACTGTCAGCGATGCAGGGATGGAGAATCACCATGGAAGACGCACACGCTGCCGTTCTAGATATCCAAGCCAAATACCTCGACAAGAGCCATGGCCCGACCAGTGCTGATAAGCGTTTATCGTTCTTCGGCGTCTATGACGGCCATGGTGGGGAGCAGATGGCACTATACGCAGGGGAGCAGGTCCACAAGATCGTTGCCAAGCAGGAGTCGTTTGCAAAGGGAGATATCGAGCAGGCGTTAAGAGACGGCTTCCTGGCTACCGACCGTGCTATCCTCGAGGGTATGTCGTTTCATCCATCCTGACGCTACTACGGCACGTACTGACCAGATTAGACCCGCAATACGAGAACGAAATCTCTGGCTGCACAGCTTCCGTCGCCATAGTCTCAAGAGATAAGATTATAGTGGTACGTTGAGAAACGTCTCTACAGTAACTTCTTTTTTTTTCTTTTTTTTTTCTTTTTTCTAACGTCCATACTCTCAGGCCAATGCTGGAGACTCCAGATCTGTTCTCGGTGTCAAAGGCCGAGCAAAGCCCTTGTCCTTTGATCATAAACCACAGAATGAAGGTATACCTTTGTGTTTCCCTCCTGACCCATTCCTACAGCAGCCAGCTCACACTATGGATAGGCGAGAAGGCACGAATAAGCGCCGCTGGCGGCTTCGTCGACTTCGGCAGAGTCAATGGCAACTTGGCACTATCCCGAGCCTTGGGGGACTTTGAATTCAAACGCGCCGCAGATTTAACCCCTGAGCAGCAGATCGTAACTGCCAATCCCGACGTCACAACCCATGAAGTTACCGAAGATGATGAATTCTTAGTTATTGCTTGTGACGGTTAGTCTCCCATGTCTTATTGGAAGATAAAGCTCTAAATCTAACGTCGATACTGTATTATAGGTATATGGGACTGTCAGTCTTCGCAGGCTGTAATAGAATTTGTTAGGAGGGGTATCGCGGCGAAGCAGGAGCTACATCGTATTTGTGAGAATATGATGGATAACTGTCTCTCCTCAGACCCGGAAACCGGTGGACTGGGCTGTGACAACATGACCATGGTCATTATAGGGTTACTACACGGCAAAACCAAAGAGGAGTGGTATAATACCATTGCTGAGAGAGTGGCAAATGGAGATGGCCCCTGTGCTCCACCCGAATATGGTGAGGCCCCGAACACAGCATGAATTGTGGGTGGTATACAAAATCTTCCCAGTCTAACACATTTTTTTCTTCTTTCTTTCGAATAGCGAGTTTCCGTGGCCCGGGCATCCGCCGGCAGTTTGACGAGGGACCCGATGGATATGATTCAACAGGCCCAACAGGTCGGTCGGGACGAATCATCCTCCTTGGTGACGGTACCGAAGTGCTTACAGATATGGGCGACGAAGACATGTTCGATAGTGCCGATGAAGACAAGGACTTGGAAAGCCAGATCCGGAGAGAGGTGACGGACGAGTCTGAGGAGTCTGAAAGAAAGGAGCGTGAGGGCACGCCTGGACCGCAAGCGAGCCAACAATCAACCGCCTCGAACGAATCGGCAGGACACGAAGGCCTGACTGAATCGCCTCGTGTCATATCTGCCTCACCTCTCCCAACCGCGGACTCTTCGCCAAACACAGCGTCAGATAACAACAGCAAACCGCAGTCCTCGTAATTCCTGGCCAGAGAAATCAGTTCCTCAACTCTTCCCAGTCGGGATCCCCTCTCTCTCACTCTCACTTGTTACTGCCTGTGTTGTGTCAAAATTTGCAAAACAGCTGGCTGGGTGAAAGTACGACTGTGACTTGCAAATGTGTTTAATTAGTTCCATCGTTCTTCTGGCCACATGCAGGCGCGAATCTAACATTTTTCCTGATCCTGATGAGCCCTGACTTTATATTATCTATTTGCCTGGGGTCTTTCTCTCCCTCTCGGTCTACGTCTACGTCTACATCTACATCTACATCTACGTCTACTGTCCTACATGAGAAGACTCAGGGTTTGACGCGAAGCTGGCCAATTTATGGCGAATTAAACGAATTGGGGATATTTGATGTTTTCTCTCCGTTATCCGGCTGTTATCTACTTGTTAGGATTTGTTTATTCCACGCTGCATTTGTCTCTTCCACTGGAGGAATATGTTCATTAAGGGTTGACGATACACTGAAACGATTGGCTTGAAAAAACGACTGGCTGTTATAAAGGGGATTGGGAAGCAACTCTCATCGCCGCATTCTTTGAAAGGAATATCGGGTGTTTCCTCTGTCTTTTTATCTTTCCCGTCGCTCACTCTGATCGGGCTTCTGCTTCTACCTCTTTTCTCCCTACTCCTTTTATCCTCCCTCTTCTCTGTTCCCTCGTCCCTATAGCTACGGATGGCCCGACAGGTGAGGCGCACCAAGGTTTCCATATGCTGCATTTTAAAAATCCGAGATACGCATACTGTCTTAATTGTTACTCCTGCCGGCGCTGCTTGATGCTATACTAGCTACCACGTCTCGGTCGACAGTCTCCGACCATTCACTCCTTCTCTCGCACCCTGCCTTGTGTAGAATTATTATCCGGCGCAGCTGTCTGTTTACGTGCTTTATGTATGTATATAGTGGCCTTCCAAGCAAAAACAAAGGAGATCCAACCACGAACGCCATCGTCGTACACGAACACAACGACCCTTCTGAGCTTGAGCGTTCTCTTGAGCGTTCTCATCAGTTACAGGTTACCGCGTAAGGGCAGGTAATGTGCCCGAGGACACTATTCGATATTTAAATACCTGGAACAAACGCTGATCCACCCGGGTTCGGCCCCTGAAAAACCGCGAAAATTATTTGTTGGAGCTGAGCTGTTGTTTTCGCCTTCACGTCTCAGTACAGAGACATCTCTCTCCCCTATATTCTTCAGCTACTACCGGAGAGACAGCTGGTGTCCGCTCTCTTCACACACACACTATTTACGATGTCGTCGTCTCCCTCATCGGCGAAACGGAAGCGCAGCTCCTCGCACCTACACGCTGCATCCAGCGCACCAACTCCAGTGCCAGCAGAGCTTCTTCAGCCAACCTCCCGCGACGCATCTGGCGAAGATGCTGGCGATTCGACCGCCGCCACAGCTTCTCCGACCTCGAAGCACAAGATAGCTGCTCTGTCGCGTGATGGAGCTGATGTTCCGCCCACTAAACGGGCTCGGAGACGGTCTGTTGTGGCCGAGGACCCGAAGCATAGATCTGAAGACAATCAAGACCCAAACAACTTTTCGACAAGCAATGTCGACCCCGGTGAGCCGTCCGAGACCACGGAGGCGAGCATTGATATCGAAAATCGTGCAAAGCGGCGAGCGGGGTCGCGACAGTCTATCGTGACACCACCGCAGGTACTGCTAGACGAGCATACCAAGGTACCTACATACCCCGGGATCCAGGATCCCAAGGGTTATCACACCAATCCTCCTCCCACGGACCGGCCGGTGAGAGTATACGCGGATGGAGTGTTTGACTTGTTCCACCTCGGGTATGTACTAGATCGGTGTGAGGATGCTGGCCACCGCTAACCAACATTTTCATATACAGGCACATGCGTCAGCTAGAGCAGGCTAAGAATTTAATCCCAAATACATATCTCATCGTCGGCGTGACCGGTGACGCGGAGACGCACAAGCGAAAGGGTCTGACGGTCCTGAACGAGGCAGAGAGAGCAGAAACTATACGCCACTGTAAATGGGTGGACGAGGTGATTCCAAACTGCCCTTGGATCGTGAGCCCCGAGTTTCTCGAAGAGCACGAGATTGATTATGTGGCGCACGACGACTTGCCTTACGGAGCTGATGAAGGAGACGACATCTATTCTCCAATTAAACAAATGGGCAAATTTCTCGTCACCCAGAGAACCGAGGGTGTCAGCACTACGGGCATCATCACAAAGTATGTCGGCCATACTATCCCTCCCCTGTTCATCTTGTAGACCTGTTTCCAAGCAGGGTTGGTTATTGGGCTATCTTCTTACCATGTTCTACTTAGGGTTGTACGCGACTACGATAAATACATAGCTCGACAGTTCAAGCGAGGAGCTTCTAGACAGGAGCTGAACGTTTCCTGGGTGAAGAAGAACGAGCTCGAAATCAAACGACACGTAACGGAACTCCGCAACGCTATCAAGAATAACTGGTCAACCACTGGCCAAGAATTGAGCAAAGAGCTCCGTCACCTGTGGCAGAACAGTCGGCCTACTAGCCCTACACGACAAGAAGGCGGCCATAACTGGGGTTCCAACCCGGCAATTCCTAGCAACCAAAGCATATTTTGGCCGACAGGTGGAAGGTCCCATTTACAAGCCGATACTCCCAGCAGACCAGAAAGCCCAGGAGTGGCCGGTAGAAGCGAAGACTTTGCTACCGGCTATAGCTTAGGGCTGATTGGCGGGGTTCGATCATGGGTATGATTCTTCTTGCTGGAGGCAGTCTCACGGTTTAGCAGCTTGTATCACTAACACATCTAATACGCAGATGATGAAAAGCCGAACTTCGCTTCATAACACAGCTAGCCAACCTGTGTCGCCATCCGGCAGTGATGAAGATACTGACCGTAATGTTTCAAGCGGAGCTGGAAAGGAATGATTATTTATTAATGTATGAGATGCTAGGCCAAACTTATGGCTGCAAAAATTGCGGGACGAAAAGATGATGGCTAGCAAAGCACTGCAGCAACTACGTAGTCTTCTGATATTGATATTATTGATATGGGTTTCATGGGGGATTCTCTTCGCGGCAGGGGATGATTTACGTTACTGGCAGTGTCTTGGTTAATAGGGGCTCATATTTCCTTCTGTACAAACGTAATATATTAATTCTGGTACTATTAGCCGGTAGAGACAACTGCTTGTTACCACAAATTGAAGCTGAAGCTGAAGCTGAAAGATAGAACCTCATCCTCCGTGGTCTGCTACCCCCACGCAGATATCCTCGGGTAAAATATTTGTCAAGGCCGAGACGTGATCGGATAACTTTTTTTTTCCTTTCTTGCTGTCAGCGATATGGGAGAACGTTTTGTTCACACTTTGTTAGATATCCCTTTACCATCCTATCTCTCTCTCTCCCTTCCACTTCCTACGCCTCCGACGCGATGTCGAGCTCTAAACACAATGCCGAACAAGCGTCGTCCTCCAGTTTAGCCCAAACACAGGGCGAGGAACCATTAACAAACAGTGATGAACCCATGAACGCGCCTATTGAAGAACGTACTGCGACGAATGGTTCAAGCCAAAGTCATGAACCCAGCTCGAGAGATCCTGCAAAGTCCTCCCAGTTGCTCCTGAAATTGTGGCAGATGTGGTTACAGGGCAAGGGTATGGCTCTAGTATTACTCGCCCAGTTCTTTGGTGCTTCCATGAATGTTATGGCGCGGATATTAGAACAAGATGGCCCCCATGGCAAAGGCATGGCTCCTTTCCAGGTTGGTTTCTTTCTCTTCTTCTCCTTCTCCCGAATCCAACGCCGGTTCAAGACGCTTCGATGGCATAGAGTAGACCTGAACTGACCTGGATATCTAGATTCTACTTGTTCGAATGCCTGCAACGGCAATGTTCAGTTTCATGTACATGTGGTATATGAAGGTGCCTGACCCCTTCGGTGCGCCTGCTATACGGTCTCTTCTAGTACTCCGTGGTATCAGCGGGTTTATAGGCGTCCTGAGTCTATATTATTCCTTGATCTACCTACCACTCGCTGAAGCTACGGTCTTGACATTTCTGATACCCATAGCCTCTTGCTATGCGGCATCCCTCGTCATGCCTAACGAGAAGTTCACAAGGAGCCAGCAATTAGCCGGAGTTATATCGATCTTTGGGGTGGTCCTTATTGCACGGCCAATGGCTCTCTTTCCGGGGAGCCCAAAGCCAAGTTCTGTGAATCACGATCCCGACTTGGAACAGCATCTTCTCGCAGTTGCGGCTGCGCTCGTGGGAGTGGTAGGAGCAACGGTTGCGTATACCATGATCCGTAAGATTGGGCGCCGTGCTCACCCTCTTGTGAGCGTCAATTACTTCGCTCTTTCAACCTCCGTTATGTGCTTGATTGCAGTCCTTGTCATCCCCTCCGTCAGCTTTAGACTCCCATCCAATCTCATGGAGCTCTTCCTACTCATCAGCTTGGGCCTATGCGGATTTGTCTTCCAGTACCTTTTGACTGCTGGTCTTTCATACGTCCCCCCAACAAGCGATGGGAAACCTTCCACCCATGGTTCCAAGGCTACGTCTATGTTGTATTTGCAGATAATCTTTGCACTCTTCTATGACAAAGTGATATGGAACACAACACCTTCCCCTACCAGCTGGCTGGGATCAACTATCATTCTTCTAAGTGCGTTATATGTGGCACTTTCAGCTAGGAACGATGAAAAGGTCGACAGTAGCAAGGGAGTAAAGCCCGCGGAGCCTATTTGCCAACATCCTGAAAACCTCAGTGGTGATCATGACGTCGAGAATCAAGCGTTGCCAAAACGGTGGACTGCTCAGGACCATGCGTTAGCCGATGAGGGTGAAACCGAGGCTCTGCTAAGCCACCGTCAGCCATAGTGATTGAATAGACAGTTAGAACCCAGCCAGAGGGCTATTCACATATACTATCCTTGGACATAATACATATACCACTGGATTTGGGCTGGGTGTTTAAATGTCGATATAAAGTGGTAAATGTACATATTGTGCAACATAGAAATGCTTTGGCTCCTTAGGGCGTCCTTAATACCATATAATACATCTAAAAGATCAGCCTTGGTGCGTAGGGCTCGTACTATATCGTGGGATATAAGCAGATAAAGAAATAGGTAAAGTATTGGCTCGTTTACCTCCTTGCAGTGCCTGCTGTGCCTAGACAAATGTAAATGTATCTCCTCCTTTTTCTAACAACATGTTTCGAACTCTGGTTGTCCCCACGATCCTCTCTAGCTTAAAGGCGTCCCATTTCGAGAAAAGTACCCTTAGGGTAGGAATAGGTCCACTAGCGGCAGCTGTAGCACCAGGACCGGATCCTAAATACTCGACTATTTCGCTCCAAAACATTGGGTTGTCAGGTAGTCCATACATCACAATATTGCTGACACCCCGAATATTATATCGCCGGAAATGATGTGCGCGTTCAGTATAGAGGAGGACAGAGTGCCGGTCGTTCATGAAATGGCTTCTAGCTTTTGATGAATCGCGCACGGATGTGTATTCCGATATTAAGCCAAACGAAATGTTAGCGGTCTGGGTGGAGTTGGCAAAGTAGTTTCTGACACGGACAAAATCCAAGTAGGATGGTATAAATATCAGGGTTCCCCCAGATTTCCCCTTCCCAGAATTTGGCCCCGTCCAGTTCCGAGAAAGATTGGTGAGGACCGTTCGAGTAAAGTACTGGAAGCGAGCTTCCGGATCCTTAAGTGGGGAAAGCGAATCAAAGCGGGAGAAAGTCTGCTTCACAGAAGACAGCAGTCGAAGGTTGAGAATAGCCCCATCATATTTTGGTATGATTTTTGCTTTTCCGAATATGTTTTGCATCTGTGAGCCGTACAGAGCATTGAGCTCTGGAGTAATGAAGGCCGAGAACACGAGCGTTTGGCGAATGTACTTTCCATGACCGTCAAGGTACCATTTTCGTACTCGGCTAAAATCACAGCCATGTGCTTCTTTAGGCTGAAGGTTGAGATTGGAGAAAACATACTCGACGTGTTCCCAATTCTGCATGATGAGGGCATCTGCGTGATCCACAATTACCATCTCTATAGAGGATAGGAAATCATTTTCGAGCCGTTTCCCCCTAAAAATAATAACGTTACACATGGTTAAGAAAGTCAGAGGCGGAGCTTTGCTTACCCTTCCTTTTCTATGGCAGTTCGTAACCCAAGTGGACTTGCAAGGATGATATCGGAGCTATAAAACTGTGAGAAGTATTTAAGGGACTTCCGTGTGAACTTCAAACCGAGTCGGAACATATCGTCATCATTACCTCCAAATAACTCCTTGAAATCCTCAGTTTTGTTAACCCAATCGTCATTATCAGGTGCAGAGAAGCTGTCCATAAATCGTTTCTTATTCTCTTGTTGTTCCGTTGGATAGAGCTTAGAAAGAGAATCGATGACACGGACACAAGCTTGTCGGGTTGGGAGAATCATTAGAACCTTGGGCCTTGTAAAGCCCTGATCACTTAGTTCGATATCCCCCCCATCTTCCTTGGACAAAGTCGCACTATTCTTAATTACGCGATCTCGGGTTTTAAGAACATGATTCAAAGCATGTAAACAATAGAGATCACGAAGTTTGGCTGAATTTTTGGTCGTCCTTGAGCAAAATAGAATGTCATGGTATCCAAATATATATGGCGTTAGGCAGTTGCTAAGAGGGTCGAAGGAGACGGCATTTCTTGCTAGTTTTTGCTTTAGCTAGCGAAAAGTTAACTTTAGGACATCCAGGAATTTAGTATATCAGAGGTTACATACTTTAAGATTAGCAGGCGTAGGTGTCGAGGGCAAGACAGGACATGTTGCATGACCTGCATCTGGGCTGCCGGCCACAACATACATGCCCTCAATTAAATCCGATTTTATAGAGCGCCAGGGCTTAGACGAAGCCTCAATTTTCTGGGATAATTCAGATTCGTCTGGATTTCCGAAATGGGATTCAAAGGGGTCGTTTCTTCCTATATCCAGCAAACCATATTAGCCCTGAGGTTCTCTCAATTATAGATGAATCTAGCGAATGAGGATGACCAACCATCATTTCCAGAGTTGTCATAACCATCCACCTGGTCCGAGACATCATCATCCATATTCTCCTCATCTGATGGCTCCATAACTGCCAACTCGTCCACCGCCTCAACATCTCCATCGTCCTGTACAGATGTTTCATGCTGGGCTGTGTGCGGCGTGTCAGATCTAATTTTTCGTCTCTTGCGCGCCGGCTCGTCTGATTTGGCACCATTATGCAGGAGTTTTAAGAGGGTGCTATATGAATTCTCATCCGGCTGCTCGTCAAGGTCACTCCCGGAAGATATATCGGAGCCCTCGCTACCGTCCAGTTCGTCGACCGGGCCACGACTGACGTCCTCTGCTTCATCTTCGGAAGAGTTACCCTCACTGTAAGATAAGTTAGTAATTATACCAGGTGGAGGAGAGAGCTTGATCTGAGCAGACCTAACATCCTTGAGCCTCGAGGTCTCGAACTTTCGTCGTTTGCCTCGAAGAGACTTAGAACCTCTACCCCGCTGGGGCTTAGCTCTCTTATGATGAATTGCCATTGTCCTGGGCTTGAATTATCCAGCAACAGCCAGCTTCGGGCCTACTGACGAAGAATAATTCTTAAATGCGCGCGCTGTAAGTTCCCAGGTTAAGTATTTTCGATCTGGATCTTATCTTATCTAAGCGTAGAAAATTTCCGCCACACACAAATAATGAACACCTCCAAGGAACAGGAACCACCCCTCAACTAATCGCTGCCCCCAAAGCACCAGCCGTGTCGTAGGAATTCTACTTCGAACGAAACATCTACACTTTCGCAATCATGGCAGACACTGGCTCCTTCGTTCACATTGCGCGGCCCTTGGGACCCGCCACTGTTGGAGTTGCGCCCACCACTGCCCCTCTCAACGTTATCATACAACCTCAGGTCAGTCGAGACAGCAACAGCTTGTACGTCGCTTAGGCTGATTACCGTGGATTTAGGCTATTTTTTCTATCCTTGACCACTCCCTTCGACGCAATGCCGACCAGGAACGAGTCATCGGTACTCTCCTTGGCACTCGATCTGAGGATGGGACAGAAGTCGAGATCCGTACCTGTTTCGCAGTAGGCCATACGGAGACCACTGACCAGGTCGAAGTCGACATGGAATACCAGAAACAGATGCTTTCGCTTCATTTAAAAGCCAACCCAAAGGAAGTTCTGGTCGGGTGGTACGCAACGTCTTCGGAGCTAAATACATTCTCAGCTTTGATTCAAAATTTTTACGGTGGCCAGGGGGATGGGACGTGGCCTCATCCAGCCGTCCACTTGACCGTTTCTACGGAGCCCGGAAAGGATATTGTGACCAGGACGTATATTTCAGCGCCAGTTGGTGTTACGACTGAGCGAGCGGCGGATAGCGCAGCATTTATACCGGTACCTTACGAGATTAGATACGGTGATGCAGAGAAGAACGGGCTGGAGGCAATCGCGGCAGCACGAGATAGAGAGGATCGAGCGACGAACCTATTCACAGACATTGACAACCTAGAAAGGTCCATTGAGGAAGTCATTGGAATGATCGACCGTGTCTCGAGATATGTGGAGTCAGTAATGGACGAGGAGGCACCCGCCTCCACCGCCCTTGGTCAATTTTTACTGAACGCCCTTGCACTCGCACCAAAGGTGGATGCTGCTGAAATCGAGAGCGACTTGTATGTGCCAATTTCTATGTCAAGTTTCATATTTCAACATGTCTACAGGATCAAGCTAATCGTTTTCACAGTAACAAACATATCCAGGACGTTCTTGTCGTCTCGTACCTTGCCAACTCCATCCGTACACAAATGGAGCTTTCTAACCGACTTGCAACTGCCCAGCTTACGTTGGGAGGGGGCGGAGAAAGCAGTGGTAACGCAGCTGGAGCAAACACGGGAGGAGAATCAGGCGGCCAGCGTGGCGGCCACCGAACAAACAGAGGTCGTGGTGGGCAGCGGGGAGCTCAGGCGGAAGAATTGCGGGCTTAGGCAATATCTGCGATTTTGGCCTCCACCACTTTCCCCAGTATTAACTATAGTTATGGAGCTGGCAGGCCGTTCGATAAATTCATTTTGGAGTCGTGCTTCGTGTCGGTTGTGGGAAAATGAAGGCGTCTTTGGAGTTTGTATTTGCGTGATTCCCGCATAAAGGGGGGTTTTAATCAGGTAGATGAATGAAATGGATTCATATTTCTGTCACAACAGATATTGCGCAGTGGATCAACGCGGCATTCTATGCCAGGTCGTATGTATTTTCCGATATTGATCCATTGCTTCGGTTAGCCCATCAGTAATGTATGATCAGAGGTCGTTGTGCAAACGATATGTTAAGAGTCCGTAACTAGTGTCAAAGCATTACGAGTCCATTCGCCGTTGCGGACAGGGCCAGCTTGTACAATTGGGTGATGACATCAGGCGGCCATTCCACTGGGGATAGGCGAAGATGCCTCCAGTATTATCGTTAACTTGGTTGAATGGGTATTGTCTCTCTCTTCACAATTGCTCGGGGATCGAAAGGCACGATCTCGAAAGCAGTAATAAATGGTAATAATATCCGAGTATGTGTTAGGCCTATCCCCCGGGTATCAATGTTGAGGTACTTATTTATGTGATATTGTCGTCGACGGAGCCCAATTTCCGCTTTTTACCAGCGCCAGCGACGGACTGGTCGGTAGAAAAACGCTTTCCCGAGTTCTTTGTCTTCTTGCCCTTGCCTCTGTGTCCTGAGGTACCATCTTTGGATACGCTATCATCTTGTACGCCAGCCGCATCGGCCAGATCAGCCAGCTCTGCCTTGGAGGCTTCTTTTAAGCCTCCACCTAAGCGATCGTCATTTTGATCGAAAGCCTTTCTCGCTTCTTTAAGCTCACGTTCTAGCCGGAACAGCTCCTGAACTCTGCCGAGCTTAACAGGATCTCGGCGTAGAATGAAACGAAAGTCATCAGCTTTGACTTTCTGCCGGTTGGCGTAGTTGGCAATCTGTGCTGCTTCATGGCAGGTTTCGATAATAAAATCAGTTACAACTTCGTCGAGGACGCGGACAGTTTCAGCGTTGGGCTCCTGCGGGAAGCTGGCGTGAGGAGACGTGTCGCCGTAAGCGTATAGTAGTTGTCGAACTAAGTAATACCAGCAGTTAGAAACAGACACAAATCTGAATAGACTAGATTAAGTCATACTTTCGTTGCCGAAGCTCAGTTGGCCCTGGTGCCGGGTCAGGCGGACTCTCGGTTCTGACATCGTTGCTCAACAAGAGATGAGCGCTGTTCCTGTTGCTATAGATTTTGGCCGGTCCTTGGGTGATGGGTCAGCTCCGGCACTTGTTCTGCTCGACCTGGGCCACGTAGATGGCAAGTATTTCCCAGCTGACGGTGGAATGAATGCCCTTACAGGAGAATGACGATGCTGGCGTGAAGTACCAAAGTAGGCTGGCGATAGTTAACCGAGCTCTTAAGCTTAGCGCGCGTTTAATGATGTCACATGACCATAACTTGGCTTTCAGGCTTCGCTGTTCTTGTTCATGAAGCAAACCAGGACATAAAAAGAGAACCTCGAAATACACAGTTTGTCTAGGGAAGTAGGGAGAGCCCGCTAGAACACCATGGTAGGTTAATGATGAATCTCTGTGTTTTTGGCCATTTTAAGATTGCATTATCTGACCATTCCCTAGGCTGCCCTCTTCAATTTCCAGTCACTTCTACTCGTGATACTCCTGATTATCTGTACAAGCGCTTATGCGCACAGCATAATGCCTGGAATTATGGACCGCCATCAGAATGGGTAGTGTTTATATTCCTATCCTAACTATGCTTCTAATCTCTAACATGTACTGGACAGCTTTTTCGGAATATTCTGGAAATGTGCTCGAGTTGGTGAGAGACTAAGCCCGTATGTCAGTATTTGTTGCATCATCATGGCTGTGAGTGTCTACAACCCTTCCCCGCCCATCGCTGAAATATACTACCAGAACTTTGCCTGACAGGGTGGCAGATTTCTCTTTTTCTAGGCAATTAGCTAGTTGATAGTCATTTTTTTTTTTTCGGTTGGCGCTTGCGGGGTTTAAGGAGTATGTATAACGTGATAGAGAAATTACGAGGCCTGGTTTTCGCACCTGCCGGATGATAACTTGAAAGGAAAGGACAGAATGAAAGAAGGACATTTAGTTGTTTCAATCATCTATGGAATATAATACAATATATCTATGGTACAATATCTTGGTGGAGGGGGTTAAAAGCGCATAGCAAATGTTACCACTCTCTGGCAGTAGTCAGATCGTCCTCTTCCGGCTCAGACTCAGGCTCATTAGAGTCTAGAACATCAAGCATAGTTCGAAGCAACTCCTGGTTATCAATCAATCCCAAAGCTTCAACAGTGTGCTTGTCAGGTAACCAAGATTCTTTCTCCATGTCCTTCAACGCTTTAGCTGCTGCTTCGACCATTTGATTTTGAGCATATCCTCTGATTAATATGTTCCATGCCATGGAGTTGACCTCAATCCCGCGTTCTTTCATCTTTTGGTGGAGCTTCTCTGCGGCCGCTATGTTGTCATTACAAATTAATATGTTCAACAATATCGTCCATGTTATTTTTGAAGGTCGCGCTTTTGCGAGAGGAAGTCGAAGACCGGCCCGGGTTATTTGGAATGCAGCTTTAGGAAGTGGTTCGAGCATGTAGTCGACAATCCTGAAACACTTGGCTATCGCCCGGCTGTCACATCGAAAAGCCATAATAAAGATGTTGAAGATATAATCAGTTCTAAGCATAGGGACAAAGTCACGGTGTCCGGCGCTAACTAGATCCTGGAAGCGTCTGAAGATTTGCCAAATACTGAAGAGTCTGGGTTGCGTATTTAGATATGCCGTGATCATGAGGGCTAGTGTTGAACTTGGAGGGCGAGATCTAGTGGTCGAATATTTTCCGTCATCGTTGCTCTCAGGGATTAGTCCCAGATCAATGAGCGGTTGCACTTTATGCGCTCTCTTATAAACTTCCAGCATTGCCTCGAATGTTTCAGTGGCAGGAACTTCTTGACCTATCCCTGTAGTTTTGCGAAACTTCAATATTGCATGCAGTGTTTTGTTGACAATGTGCGGCTCCCTTGATAGGAGGTTAACCCTTGTGACTTTATGGAGAATTCGGTCCACTTTTTCGCGGTTCATAAGGCGAACTGCATTGTGCAGAACTAACAGGTAGGTATAGGAGTCCGGCCAAATTCCCCGCTCTTCCATAAGTTCAAGTATCTCCAAGGGCGTGTCACTGTCATTGGTACTCGAAACGTATTCCACGATGTTATTAAATATAGCCAAATTCGGTCGTATTCCCATTCCCAGCATCTGTGGCAAGATCTCAAAGGTAAGACTGCCGTCGGGGTTGCGGGTATAGCGCTCAAATTTTAGAAGATTGCAACATCGAGGTATAACTTCTTTAGAGCTGAGGAGAGTTGGGGAAGGATATCGTGTTGTAATAGCACGCAATGCATGCAGCGAATTTGAAATATCGCCATCCCTTGTAAAGAGATCCATAAAATATACTAAGGTCTTGACTGCCAAAAAATTTGAATCAGACATGAGACGCTCGAAAACGGCCCGGACCCTATGGGAATCGCAGTATTTGAGATAGAGCCGAAGCCCACGTTGCCCGGCTGTTGATAGGAAAGGAAAAGATTTCGGTCTAAGACAAAGCTGCACGCAGGAGACGTATCTCATTCGCAGCTCTGGACAGCGCTCAAATTCTTTGAGATGGAAGATTTCAAAATAGATAAAGCAGTCGGAGACCATAGAATATGAAGGAGAGTAGGAGATGGATGTCGCCAGTAAAAACTTGAGGGCATCGCGTGGAGAATGCAACAGGAGCCACAGGGTTATATCGGACCATCGCCTTGCAGCTTCACTGTGAGGAAGTTGCAACCACCGTATGTTCGGTGAGGGTGCTAGGCTATACGGTCCCAAAATATCCTTGGCCCATTGAGCGACAGTTTGAGAATCCTCCTCAGTATCCATCTGTTCCCATGTCTCAGGCGCAGGAACATCATCGAACTTATTTTTAAATAAGATCTGTATGTTTTCTCTCCACTTTGGATGGGTTACCGTGAACGGAAAGAGAGACTTTTCCCTCACTCTGAACTCTTTAGCGTATAAAAAGCGATCCGGAGTCGTGTCAAGCTTCTTACACCGGATACGAATTGCATTTAAGATTTCTAATCTCTCGTGCTGTGGCATTGAATGAAACTGTCCCACTCTTATATAACAGACATCGGTTCCATGGGGCTCGTTGCTGTCTTCGCTGTCATCAAATGAGCTTTGGGTCAACCGTTCGTTTGATTCGCCGCGCATCCGTCTGAAGACGTCTCCAGCCCCATCCTTTTGTTGGGGTGCGGTGCGGATATCACCATTATTTCGTCTAGCCAAAGGTTCTAGGTACCTGGATTGCGTTGAATGGGCCGCTCGAGCTATGAGCGGGAGCGAAACGAGATATATTTGTGCAATCGAGGCATGTTGTGGCCTCAGGATAGGTTTGACATGCAAAGCCCCCGACCGTACGGCAAACAACGGCGAGTATAGGCTTTTCCTTCGGCCTACCAGAGGGCTCATAACTCAGTAGTCAGATCCTCTGGGTAATTGTTTCCCATACCCTATGAAGGTAACAACGGTGGGCGAAGTAGGGGGATATTAAACGACCGAAATGAGATGAAAACAGGGAAATCGAATAGTGAGCATTGGACTGTGACGGCGTTATCGTTGGGCTGGATCCGCGTTGTAGGCAGCGTCTCGATAATGGATAATTGATGGTGAGGTGTTTCTGAAGAAGCTGATGGAGGAAGAAGATATAAAATTGTTCAACGCTAAGGCTAAAACCCCCGAGAAAAAAAAAATGCCGAAACGGGAAAGTTTGCTTGTGGCTTTGTGGCGGTACATACCACGACCTCTTCGCGGAGCAAGTTTTATACGAAGGAGTATACTCCGTACAGCTCTGCATCTTTCTTCAGGACAGGCGTTTACAAGTCCGTGAGCATGTCTTCTTCACATACAACCCTAGACGCTGCTGCTGCCGACCGCAAAGCCCGCCTTGCAAAATTAGCATCCCTGAAGAGACAACGACCCGAGCCCGAGACCGACACTGCGGACCAAAGCAACTCGACGGGCAGCACAGCGCCTCAGTATTTGTCTGGTCGAAACTACGACTGGGAATCAAGGGGCGCAAAGCTCGGATTTGAGAGCGACCCCACGCGAGATGCCATTACGCTAGAAGACAAGGCTGCTGAAATCGCTGCTGTGACGGCTCATGCAGCGCATGAAAACGAAGACGCCGATAAACCTATTGACCTATTTAACCTACAACCGAAGAAGCCTAACTGGGACCTCAAACGAGACCTTGAGCAGAAGATGAAAGTGTTGGATGTCAAGACCGAGAACGCCATGGCCCAGCTCGTCAGGCAGCGGATCCAAAATTCACAATCTGCGATGGAAAACCAACGGACGAGTGGTGGAGACGAGGAGCCCGCCGGTATTGACGGTGAAATGCTCGTGCAGGGAATTCACTCTCTTGAACGGGAAGAAATAGAACAAGTGAGGAGGGAGGGAGAGGACTGGAGTTAATGATTACAATTGGCAGGAAGGCGCTTATAAATGCGCTTGTATCTCTTGCGTTCTGCGTTTCCTATCTACCTGATGTAGCCATGGCTTGTGTTAACGCTATGCGCTTGCTATATGGGCTTAAGCTTCGTTGCCTAGGCGGAGACTTTTGCTGAGCGGAATGGCTCTCGAAACCAGGACGATTTTGTGGATGGGCTCTCCTATCGCGTGGGGGTAAATTGTGTCTGTTATCATCCTCACTAACGGACCTTTCTCGTCTCCTTTGCGTTGATCTGCTTTTTTGTGGTATGTGCTCTCTAGACCTTGCACGGCGCCTGTTCGGCTCAGGGGGATGCGAATGCCGGGGTCGTTGTTGTCGGCTTGTATAGTCACGATTTTGAGCCTGTTCATCTCTCGCGGGAGGGCTGGAGGCATCAGACTCAACCTCTCGCCTTTTCACCACCTGTCCTGCTGGAGAACGAGCCCTTGATTGCGAAGGCGAGCTGTGTCTGTCTCGTTGCGGACGGCTGGGGGGTGACACCGAGCGACTAGTCGATATAGTAGATACTGAAGAGCACGACGATATAGATCTAGCTCGTTTCCTTGAACTGCGAGTGGCACTGGGATAGTCTCTTCCCGGGCTCCGGCTCCGGCTCCGGCTTAACCTTGACCGTTCTTCTCTTGACCGATTCAGCTGCTCATCAGCAATCCCTTTGCTGTGTACAGGATGTTAATATAGCTCGTAGACCCGTGGTGTATTGGCTGGCTTACGTTCTCAGCAAATCGTTTGGAACATCAGTCGAGAGCTCTGGCCGAAGGCGCGGGTTGGATAGCTGCTGGGTTCTAGACGGACGAGCTCCATAGGGACGTTCTTGCAGCTGTGTCGTGCACTCGTAGCTGTAGTGGCTTAAAAACACGGTCAGTACAGCCGTCTGTCTTTGCTGTGGGCGAGGATAGACCTATCTTTCTTCAAACACTTCTGGCACACGGTCGTGGGAGAAGCTCTGGACGAGGCCGCCCGCCCTGGGATATTGCGATACCGATTCATCCTTCATCCAAGCTCGTCGTAGATTGTCTTGTCTTGTACATCGTGGAATAAACTGGTCGTCTTGTCTGGGGAGCTGTTGTTTCCTCTGACTGCTGACTAAGCCGGAAGCCCTTTTATGCTGGCCACACAAGGGCAAAAGGGCAAAAGGGCATCTTCACCCCCGATCCCAAGTCGAACTCCAGCCGACCTCCATCAGAGCGCCGTCCTCCCCTTGCATGGTCCGGCGTGTATACGGATTACCTCTGCCGTCGACTCCCTTGCGACTCCCTAGTTGTTTTACGTGCGTTGAGTCTGCTCGTCCAAGGCACATTTCTCCTGCCAGCCCGCGACCGCATCCTCCATATCAGCCTCGATCCGGGAGAAAATTATCGGCGCCTTCGCGCGGTTGAACTTTGGACGTTGGATGGTCGGAAAAGCCTGTGGTTTATCCATGAACTCATTATTCATGACGGGTATTGAAGCTCAGAGATATGTCGTCACCGTATCTGGGCTTGTGCATCCTAGCTTTTCTTAGAGATATCGTTTCTATCCCTTGATCCCCCTGATTGTTATCAGTTGATATCTACGTGCCCAACGTCTGTTTGAATCAATACCGACCGCTCTCTGCCTTTCACATGGCCACCGGCCCTTCGTTTTTGCAATGACATCGAGGCTAGGTGAATCGGGCAGTCGGCCATTGTTTGCAAAGGTACAGGAAACCTCAACAGGTCCATACACGCGTGCTTTGCTAACTATTATTCTGCTCTAGGTTGCTGCCATGCACTCTCGTACTGAACCAGTGCTCTCCGAAACGCAGAATTATAATGAAAGTGCTCGGTCAGACAGCCGTCCGTTGAACCAATTCAACATAGAATCCAGCACTCTCCCGGCCCAAGATGTCCAAAGCCCAGGTTCACAGACAGCGGCGTCGATTAAAGGTGGAGATGACCTGATCGAAACCTTGGATAGTCTTCATCTCTCAAAGGAAAAAGAGGGAAAACCTACGCCAGAACCCGCTGGCGATATCCAAGAGGATGGGCAGCCACGAACGGACAGTTTGTTCGATGATGACCAAACTCATCTCTCTAATTCATCCACGAAACCTGCCAGCTTCGATTCCAAAAGCATGGCTTCTGTCACTACATTTGCCATGGATGAAAAGGAGTCCCTACGACCTGACGACAGCGCGAGTGTTCAAGCTGTAGAAGAAGATGAATATCTTGGCCCGGCTGCAGACGCGCTTAGCTCTCAGGTCAATTCAAACCTGGCCGTGTCAAGCCGTGGCGCAGATCGCAAAAATCACTTACTTCGAGAGCCCGAACTGTTAAAAAAAGATGCTCTGCGACTCAATGAAGATGCTCTACGAAGAAATGGGGTTCTTCCCGTGGAGAATATGCCGGTAACAGGGAGCGAGCGGAACCTTCACGGATTCCCGAGTGAGCCAGATGAAAAACTCATGGAGGCCATGAGCTCGCCTAAGGACCGTCTTCTATTACTTCAACTAGAAGAAAAGATTGTGTCATTCATCAAAAATTCAAGGTACCGTTTTTCCGGTTATCACTATTGCCCCATATTATGCTAACTGATTCTAAAGCGAGGGGTCACTGGAGCTACCTCCGTGCAACTCGTTTGGACGCCTACTTGCTCATAAACTGGGCGACTACTACCACCTAACGCATTTTGTAGATAACAACGTCACTTCTGTCAGGCTTCATCGAACGCCATGGAGCAGGCTGTAAGTCGTATTCGAACGACTTGTGTGCAGGTTTATGATACTAATAAAGTATAGGCCAACCCCATTGACGATGTTACATCCAGCTAATACAAACACGCCGCCACCGAGTGCTCCAGCAATGAAGATTATGCGCCGACTAGGGCAACCTGGAGAGAAAAACTCCGCGGGAAGTACAGCTCCAAGTTCGGCTGTTCCTTCAAAAACTGCTTCGGAATCTGGAGTGGATGGGGCCAACGATGAGGATCGGAATGGTGGCACATCATCGACGGGAGCTACACCCTCGAAAGATCGTGCTAATCTAACCCGAGAAGAGCGTGAAGCTAAGTATCAGGAAGCACGAGAGCGAATATTTAGGGACTTCCCTGAGTCAAAATCGACCGAGGGTGCCGGTAGTGGAGAGCATAGCGCCGACATCTCTAGGTCAAGCTCAAGAACTGGGCGGAAGAAACCCTCAAAACCGAGGTCTCCAAAGGATGATGGTTTTGAAGCAAGATCACAATTCAACGCTTATTATACAACTCCTCCGCTCTCAGGCGGACCGGCAATTTATCACAATTCCCCGCATAACGGGAGCGTTAATTCTCAGAATTACTACGTGGTAGCTCAGAATTCACCCGGTATTGGGGTAAACTACCCTCCAATGAATCCGACTGGGCCAATGTACACACCACCCGGAGGTATGAATGGAATGCTCGCATACTCTGGAACACAATCGCACCCAAGCCAGAATAACTGGCAGAATGGCCACCCAGCCCAGATTCCAGGATATACCCAATACCAGCATGCTACCCAGGTTTCACCTATGATGTCTCAACGTGCTTCCACCGTACCGTCTCCTAGAGCACCTACTTACTCAACGTCGAACGCTCCCCAATATTCGCAACCAACTCCAACATGGGCACCAGCCCCTTTCCAGCCCGGATTCTCTCCCCAGTCTATGGCACGGTCACCTCCTGTCCACTGGCCCGCTATGCCTCCCAACGCGATGGCAGCCGGTCAAACTCCTTACGCACAGGGTTTAGCGTCCGCTCAGCCGTTTATGCCCAATAAATCCTCTCATCCTGCCCCTGGTAGCTTTTCTCGTACACGGTTCAGCCCTCAAAGCCGATCATTTGCTCCAGCTGGGAATTCGCATGCAGTCTATTTTGAGAATAACACTCAGCCCTCTCAATACGCGAGCACTCAATTCAACAACGTTTCCCGACACAATTCCAGAGACACATCGAAGCCCGGACTAAATCCATCGCCTCCTTCACTACACTATAAATATAAAGGACCCCTTTCCAATGCAGTGGGCCAGCAACCAGCATACGGGCGGCAAACCGACGCTCAAGATTCAATTGCTAAATGGGGTACTCCATCCCACCTACCCCCAAAACCACCGCCTCCAGAAGCCCCGTATCACCATGATTCAATGAACCGCCCTGCTGTCGTCACTTCCCCACTTGCATCTAACTTCACGCCATCCGATACAAAATCCGCTCCATTTGTGGTGTCCGGGTCATCTAGCAACGAGAAAACTCAGCCTCATGGCAATACATCTACCGGATAATAATTTGTCTTTTGCTGTGTACCCTAGGAAGTGGAAGGTATATTAGCTCGAGTGTAAACACAGTCACATGAGCTGACTCGAGCGGTTTGGTGTACTAGTATTGCTCAGCGAGAACGGTATTTGTTTCGACCATTTGATGTTGGTCTATGTTGATCGACAGCTCCATAGGTGTGGCATGGTTCAGACCAAAGCCACAAAATTGAACGAAGACATAGCAGGCTCCCTTTTGCAGCTTGGTAATATCTATTGCATTTTCTCATGCTGTGGTATCATATCTCAGCTAGTTTCGGATGGCTCTTGCGATCAATTTATTTAGTAGAGAACAAAAGCAGACGTTTTGTTATAATTCTTCCACCCTCCTATTCAATAACTCCTAAGTTACAGACGGGTTCTCTTTCTTTTTTAACCCCTAATAAACCTATCTACCTGGTTTAACTAGCTATTGACTATAAAAGCACAAAGAAGTCCTCTGTTGTATATATAGGCCCTGGGTTGCTCCCTGCCATGGTGAAGTAACGTGATCTGCCAGTTTTGTGTTTATTACTCCATCACTTTTTCAGAGGCCTTCAACGGTCAGCTCGATCACCACATAACCTCTTTACCTGCAATTTTGTTTTATTTTCCTAATATTAAAACCCCACCATTCTTTGATCTTTCTTATTTCCTTTCTTATTGCCTTATATTTCCTACACCTCCCCAGCCCATTATGGCGAGCACAACAGATGAGGTTGCTGAAGAGCATATGGTCAGCCATGAGAAAGGTGGAGATGATGAAGTAAACATACAACGCTCCTGTCTTCCCCATTCTGACCCATGGGTTATAGCTTATAGCGCGTTTGATTGATAGCTAACCGTTGTTTCTTAGGAAGAAATCGCCGCCATGAGAGAAAGACTAACGAAGATGGAATCTGAGGCGGCGAAACTGCATGAAATGCAAGCATCACTGGACCAGCAAACTGAGAACCTGCGGGAAGATAAGGAAGACATCGACGCGAGGAGTATCTTTGTCGGAAATGTCGATTATGCAGCGTCTCCAGAGGAAATCCAAGCCCACTTCCAAAGCTGCGGCTCGATAAACCGAGTTACGATTCTATTGGATAAATTTACTGGCCATCCAAAGGGGTTTGTCTCTCCCAACACACCTACCTGCCTGCTTGCCTGCCTACCTACGGATTCCGAACTCCTTCCCATTCCCCTAGAGTCCGATATTCTCGACCCTCCGTGATGACTTGATGCTGTTTATTTGTTTATCTTATCCACGACACAATTTTCTGGTGCTCTCGCGCTGCCTGGCAAGAGATGGGAGGACTAATGGTGCATTGCAGGTATGCGTACGTCGAGTTTAGCGAGCCTAGCCTTGTCGCGCAAGCTCTAGTCCTGAATGAGAGTCTGTTTCGTGGGAGGAACCTGAAGGTCAGTCCCGGTCGCTAACTGTAGAATACAAAGCTATGATACTGACTTGGATGATCCTGCTGCTATCAGGTCGTCCCCAAGCGCACAAACCTACCTGGGATGACGCGCGGGCGAGGTCGCGGACGGGGCCGTGGTGGTTTTGGCCGGGGTGGAATGCCTCCTCGGGGAGGATATCGAGGCGGCGGCTACCGGGGTCGTGGTAGAGGATATGCGCCATACTAAGGAGCTGCACCTCCAAATTGCAATCGCACGAAATGACAAAAGTGGAACTGCAGAGGCCTTTTTTGGTTTGAATTTTTTAAGTACCCGGAGTTTGGAATGGTTGTGTATGATACGACGGCGATAAGACTGGGGCAAAAACGCACTGCATGAAATCGACATTCAATCGGACCTTCTTTGCGGTTTATTCTACCTTTTTCCTCATCACCTTTTTTAACTTGGTGACCGGGGACAGGCTTCAGAATTCTACTTTCCTTGCTACCGTTTCATCTCATCAGAGCTGCTATTTACCGTAATTTCATATCGCCCTGAGCTTTCAGTCCAGCTACAGTTCTCAACGTTATCGAGCTGCCGGACGACTACTCTCACCCTCTATCCACCCATCTATCCATCTATCCATCTATCCATCTATATCATCTATCCATCTATATCATCTATATCATCTATATCATCTATATCATCTATATCATCTATATCTATATCTATATCTATATCTATATATCTATCTATATATCTATCTATATATCTATCTATATATCATGTTAGCGTTACGTCACATGGCCGGGCGCTAGTCCGTATCGGGAAGCCCTGGGTTGCAAGTTGTAGAAGAAAAGCGACTTCGACCTTGAACTGCTCGACTTCGACGATATAGAAGGCCGTCTGCTCCCCTGACGCTGCTCTTGCGGATGCTCTGCTGCGTGTATAGCTGGATGCTAAGTGCGTGGGGGGATTGCCACCAGCGCGACAACCCTGACCATTGGCTGGCCCCAGCACCACTTCCAGTGCTCAGCCTCCGTCTGCGCCTCTTCTCCATATCGGACGAGGTTACAGGTTACAGCTCGAGTCGAACCCATTCTCTCTCCCAACCGCGAGACGTCGTGCATTCACAGCTCTCGATCTTCCTGCTCTTGTTCTGTTGCGGGGTTGATGCTACGCTCCCAGCTCCCGAGGGTGATTTAGACGCCGTGAAGCCGGTAGACGGTGTCGCCAGTCGTGGGTCAGGACGACCCGTGAGCAAAGATGGGCTCCAACCTGCCAGCGTAAGTGATGGCCTTTTTGGCTCTGCCGGATGGCACCTCTCCCACTGCGTGAATCACTTGCTAACGCCGTCTACTTCTATCCAGGCAACCGAATCTTAGGGTCACCAGTAAGAGAGATAGATGCCCCGCGATACGTTTCGCCCTACTAACGCTTCCCCCTCCTTGCAGTCATTGCTGCCGATGGTTTATACAAACGCGATGTCTTCCGTACGTCTGGAACCTCAGAGCGGCCCCCTTTTTTTTCTTTACACGGAGGCTAATATGGGTATCTCTCAGGGTTCCCGGATCCCTTTGCGGTTGCAACCGTTGGCGGTGAACAGACCCATACTACGTCCGTCATAAAGAAGACCCTGAACCCATACTGGAATGAGATGTTTGACCTGTATGAAAACACCGGTTTCTCGTTCACCGAGTTATACACTAACACACGCCCAGGAAAGTCACGGAGGATAGCATACTCGCGATACAGATCTTCGACCAGAAAAAGTTCAAGAAAAAGGACCAAGGGTTCTTGGGAGTGATCAACATCCGTATTGGCGATGTTATTGACCTTGCTATTGGTGACGATGGTCCGTGATTTCCCAATCCATATGTTTGATGAAGAGACTTGCTAACCCGGCCCGGCTCTATCTAGAGATGCTTACCCGAGATCTAAAGAAGTCAAACGACAATCTTGTGGTTCATGGTAAGCTGATACTTAACCTTTCTACAAACCTCTCCACGCCCGTTCCGACGACGCAAAACGGAGCTACACGGCCGATCAACAACAGCAGCACTTCTACCTCACCTGCCCCCGCTGCTCAAATCTCGCCATCGGTTCCAACACCGCTGTCTGCCCCGCGGCCCAGCTCCACCGCTTTAGAGCCTCCGGTCAGCAGCTCTAGTTCTCATTTAACACCTTCACATCCTCCCCCAACGTCCACAGCCATGGCGCCCGTTAACGGTTCACCTCAACAACCCACGGTACCGGCTCGAGGAGGCAATATAAGCAGCTCATTTGAGGACAGCCAAGGTAGGCTGCCTACCGGCTGGGAGCGACGAGAGGATAACCTAGGCCGAACCTACTATGTGGATCACAACACCCGTACGACCACCTGGAATCGACCCTCGCAGAATTACAATGAGCAGACACAACGGACTCAAATGGAAGCCAATATGCAGATGGAACGTCGGGCCCATCGGAGTCGAATGCTTCCAGAGGATCGCACTGGCGCAAACTCGCCCGACTCGCAACAAGCTCAGACTCCGCCTACCACCGCCCCAACTGCGAGTGCCGTCTCCATGATGGCTAGTAATACCACTACTCCTGGAACTGGCGAACTTCCTCCTGGGTGGGAACAACGCTTCACTCCAGAAGGCCGCCCGTATTACGTTGATCACAATACACGAACCACGACATGGGTAGACCCACGCCAGCAACAATATATTCAGATGTATGGTCCCGAAACGGGTAGCCAGCTCACGGCGCAGACTGTCAATCACCTCGGCGCATTACCGAGTGGCTGGGAAATGCGCTTAACAAACACTGCCCGAGTATACTTTGTGGACCACAATACCAAAACTACTACATGGGACGATCCTCGGCTACCGTCATCTCTCGACCAAGGCGTGCCACAATACAAGCGTGACTTCCGACGCAAACTGATATATTTCAGGTCTCAACCTGGTCTAAGGATAATGTCAGGCCAATGCCATGTCAAAGTCCGACGTGGCGCTATATTTGAGGATTCTTTTGCCGAAATAATGAGACAAAGCCCCGCTGACCTAAAGAAACGTTTAATGATCAAATTCGACGGAGAGGATGGTTTAGATTATGGAGGCCTCTCAAGGTACGTTATCCCGATATATCCTTTTTGTTTGTAATCTGTGACGCGCTTGCTAATACCTGAGTATATAGAGAATTCTTCTTCTTACTTTCCCATGAAATGTTCAATCCGTTCTATTGTTTGTTTGAATATTCCGCTCATGATAATTATACCCTTCAGATAAATCCCCATTCCGGAATTAACCCTGAACATTTGAATTACTTCAAGTTCATCGGCCGTGTGGTTGGACTTGCGATTTTCCATCGTCGCTTCTTGGACTCATTCTTCATTGGGGCTTTCTACAAAATGATGCTAAGAAAGAAAGTAACTTTGCAAGATATGGAAGGTGTTGATGAGGATTTCCATCGAAATCTGACGTGGACCCTGTACGTGAATACCGTCAGTAATTTTATGCGCGCATTTACACTAACTTTCTTACCAGGGAGAATGATATCGAGGGTATCATTGAACTTACCTTTTCCATTGATGACGAACAATTTGGCGAGCGCAGGTCAATAGATTTGATTCCTAACGGAAGAAACATCCCGGTCACAAATGAAAATAAAAAGCAATACGTGGAGTGAGTTTATGCTTAAGTCCGTCAAACAGCCTATAGTTCTCAGGTTCTAATCAAGTTTCTCGCCTTACAGATTAGTGACTGAATGGAAGATTCAAAAGAGGGTGGAAGAGCAGTTTAATTCTTTTATTGCTGGATTCAACGAACTTATACCTGCTGACCTTGTCAACGTCTTCGATGAACGCGAGCTTGAGCTTCTCATCGGAGGTATTGCCGATATCCATATTGACGACTGGAAGAAACACACCGATTACCGTGGCTACCAGGAAGATGATGAAGTAATTCAGAACTTCTGGAAGGTCATAAGGGGCTGGGATGCGGAACAGAAATCCCGATTGTTGCAGTTCGCAACTGGAACATCGCGTATCCCTGTCAATGGTTTTAAAGACCTGCAAGGAAGCGACGGACCGAGGAGGTTCACAATTGAGAAATCAGGGGATATCAATGCGTTACCGAAATCCCATACTTGGTACGTCATTCCCTCCCAAATACAAAGGTGATCGATCCTACAGCCCACTAACCGTCAATATAGCTTCAACCGACTTGACCTTCCCCCATATAAATCGTATGAAGCTTTACAGAACAAGCTCACCATTGCTGTTGAAGAGACCCTCGGTTTCGGTCAAGAATAAACTAATTGCCCATTTCCTTGATTGCGCAAGGTCCAACTCAGGTTCAGATGTGGTCGGAGATAACTCAAGGGCCAAGAAACCTCATGTACAATTAGTATATAGGAAAGCCAATGATTTCACATTTGACCACGCTTTTTCTGTTAACCTCTTTGCCATTGTCATGCTAATTTTTTTTGGTGACCTCTCATTTTTCGCATAGTTGTTCAAATTCCGCTGGTTGGGTTGATTGACTTGCTTACGGATAGGTTCTATTGTGTCCATGAGAGGAATATATGTCCTATCCCCGTTCATCTGTGCGTGTTGACTTTATTTTTATTTATTTACAAGACTTATACAATGTTCCTCGCCCGCTTCAAACCCGTGATCAAACACCCTGAAGTTGAAGCGTTCGCTGGGGGCCTCTCCCCTAATTTATTTCACCCATGATTTTCGAAGTTAACCAAGGATTTAGATTCACAAGGGACGCCACCATTTATTATATAGTAGATAACAGTTCTACCTGCAGGCACAACGATAGATTAAACTTGATTTTTGAAGGCTAACTCGAAGGAAGTTGCACTGGATTGGTCTATCCAATTATAATTATAAGTAGCTAACCCTGAGGTTTTCGAATGTAACTATGCGAAAGGTGTTTTAAACTAGAAACTTCAACCCATCTAGACCTATCCATTTTTAATTCAAGGCTCACTTCTTCCCTTCTTCAAACACCTCCTTCAGAGCAGCAAGGGCTTTATCAATATCGTCGCGCTGGGGATCTGTCACGCTAACGCCCATGTGGCCGAATCGAATGTATTTAGAAGCGATCTCCTTGTGCAATCCACCGGCAAACACTAGGCCCTTCTGGAAGAGCTTTGGGAGGACGTCAGGTGGCGTCAAACCCTCTGGCAAACGAATGGCCGTCATGGCATTTGCTTGGTTCTCCTCCTTGGTTGCCAGCTGCTCGAGGCCCAGATCAGACACGGCCTTCTTCACCCGCTGAGATGCGGCTCGGTGCACCGCGAAACGGTCTGCAAGGGGCTTGGAGGTGATCTGGGTGAGTGAGGTATGCAGTGCGCGGACCAGTTGAGTGGCAGGGGTAGCAAAGTATGATGGCTTTCCTGCTTCGTAGTTTTGCATGATGGGCAGCCAGTTCTGGATCGAAGCGTAATAACTTGCTGGCGGGGAAGATCTGTTCTTTGTTCGGTCCATGGCACGGCCGGAGAGCATCAGGATGCTCAACCCAGGTGGGCAGCCGATGGCCTTCTGGCCAGCTGTGAGGACTACGTCAAGATCCCATTCGTCAAAGGCAATCTCCTCGCAGCCCACAGAGCAAACACCGTCGACGACTACCAGTGTGTTGGGGCTGACCTTTCGGACAACTTCCGTGACAGCCTTGATGTCGCTCAATACACCGGTCGAGGTGTCAACATGCGTAACGGTCAGGACCTTGTAGTCACGCTCCTGTAGAGCCTTTGCTATCTCCTCAAGAGACGGCCTCTCACCAATTGGGGCCTTCAACTGGGTTGCGTTCACGCCGTAAGTTTGTAGGCACGCGGCGAGGGAGTCACCAAAGTAGCCGGTATGGAGCACCAGGGCATTCTCACCACGCTCGACCAGGTTCGACGCAACAAAGTCCCAGCCAAGGGTTCCGGAGCCAGAGATCACAAATGGCTGTGAGGTCGACGCTTTGGTTTGGAACAACTGTCGAAGCAGGGTCAACGTTTCACCAAATATCTTCACAAACGCCGGGCCAACGTGGCTCTCGCTGCAGCAGCAGATATCAGCACCATGCCAGACAAGAGGACGGGACACAAACGACTCACGCATAGGTCGACATGGACTGCAGCACAGCATCGTCGAATTCAACTGGCCCTGGGATGAGGACGGTGGGATGGGGGGCTTGAGCCGACATGGTTGCAGCTGGATCTCTTGGTCTGTTCAAGAGCGAGCCTGGGTACGTTCGCTGGATGGGTTTATATTCAACGTCGTCTGGTTCGACTGAAATGCTCCTCTCGGTCGAGAATGGCGTGTTGAGTGCAGGCAGCGGGAGCTTCTGGTCGAAATGCCTGGAGATCAAGCTCAACCGCGGCTTTGCCTGTGAGGACGCCAGGACTCCGCTCGCCGCGGGGTACAGCCGAGTGGCGCGGAATGCAGCCAGCGTGGACAGCGAGGTGTATCCTGGCACTGCTTTGATGCTGTATATGTAGATACGACGGGGATATCTAGCTGGACGGCGAGGATGTTCGTCGTTGTTGACGAGATGGAGATGTTTTCTCCTTTGGGACGTGCCTCGGGAGTGTATAGTTAATCCGATCTGCCATCATCTACCATCTACCACTTCATCGCTACTATCTATCATCTACTATATTCATAATAATGCCGGACTAGCAGACATGGCGTCTCTGTCTCCCTGGGAGGTCTCGCTGTCGGCTCTGTCTGAACTGCTGTCCAGCTACGACACCACCCTGGCGCGTGTATACCGCAACAAGTTGACCGCGAAGACTAGAAAAACGGCGCCCAAGACGAAGCCTACAGGCAAGTCGATAGCCCAGGAGAACGAAATTGAAAACAAGTTGAAACTGTTCGTGGAGCTGGATGGCTGGCGGTATACAACTCTCCCTGTGATTCTGCGCGAACGAGCAGCCGACAACGAGGACAAGAAGAAGAAAGGAGGGTCACATTCTTCCAATGGCTACATTATCAAAGACGAGTTGGTCCGTTTGATGGACTGGAAGCTGTATGTTTCTTCTCGTCCTCGCTCTCTTTCAGGGTGGTTCTTAATTTTTTATAAACCCAACAGGAAACATGGCTCGTTTCGGCCTGCACTTATGGGCTTGATACGCTCAAATCAAGAGTCGCAGGTAGAGTCGGCCAGCAAGGACGCGTTCTCAAAGCTGGCGGAAGACTCTGCAACCGGAAAATTCCCCGAATCGAGCATGCAGCTGCTGTGCAAAAGCTTCCGTGGCGTTGGTCCTGCAACGGCGTCCCTGGTCCTCTCACTTGCACCACATAGTGACACCTACGAAACTCCGTTTTTCAGCGATGAGCTTTATTACTGGCTCTGCTTGGATTTGTATTCGTCCCCAAAACCAAAGCAGAAACAAATTCTCCCGAAGCTTAAATATAACATAAAGGAGTATACGGAGCTATGGGACGCATTCTCAAGGCTACGTCAGCGCATTGAGCGGCTGTCTGGAGAAGAGAAGGCCAGCAATGCTAGAATTGCCTTTTCGACGCAGGATATCGAGAAGATTGCATTTGTGGTAGGCCACCCTGAGGCAACCGGCCCCGACAGAGATGACTCTAAAGTACCGTCAAAACCGGACGACCAGGGGGATGCGCCCTCAACGCCATCATTGCCAACAGATGCAGACCCGGAGACGACGGCCGAGAAAGATCAAGGCAGGCGTACTCGGAAACGAAAAAGACAGGGCCCGTAGGTGTACATATCACTGTTGAGCTACCTAATTGGATATATAAGATTATTGCGTTGAGCCATTAAAAAGGGACCTCTGGCAGTAGATTTATATGCTCTATAATTCATTGGAAGCCAAGAAACGAGAAGGTAATAATAATTAGTGGATCTAGTGATATTACAACTGTACAATTCTGCCTGGTATTTATATGTTTCCAGTAGAACAAAGAACATAGCTCAAAGCAAGGGGTAAGATACAAAGTAGTAAAGAATCAGGGGAAGAGGAGCGCCGTGCCCAATGCCACTCACCACAGGAGTCTTTCTATCAAAGAAATGAGGAAAGGCAAGAACGAAAAGTAGAAACATATAGGTACCAAGGCATTGCCCAACTATGCTATTGGAATGCTAGTCCCGTTAGCTTTGAATAGGGGACTGTTCATACAACAGAAGCCAGCTAACTTCCCGCCTCGCCTCGTCGAAGTGCCAGCAGTGCCCGAACGTCCGTTACGTGCTGCATCGCCTCCAGGATAGGGATGAGGTGGAGAAGATCGTTATCGGTAGGGTCATTGATCCAGCCTTCAATAGGAATTGCATTATCTGTTATGGTCAAGCTAGGTTAGCTAATAGCACATTGGAAATATGAAAGATTCAAGAACCATATGTCTAGAAACGGCGGGGGGTTATAGGAGTAATATCGAGCGTGCGAGATAGTACCTTCGTGAAATATATAGCTCATTGGACTATTATCCAAAATCATGACTTTACTTAGATCTGGCTCGACCGAGCTAAGATCCTTGATATAGGCACCGTTCCTTATAGTGCAATGCTGGCGATAGTATCTACTGTGGAAATATTTGCGCTCCTGCTCTAGCCAGTCAATGACTGGATCAGCATATTCTTGAACACTGGCAGTGAAAACCACTAGTTTATACCATTGACAGACTTTGCGTAGGAAAGCGTCACAGTGAGGGCGTTTGTGAACATAGTATAGAATAGGATGCTGCGGGCCAAGTATGGTAGGCGACGCTCCGGGCCCGGCTGAAGTGGCCATTGGTACGGAGAGCTTAACCTCGACCATATGTCCGCTCGACATGCGCCCGCCCTTTGACAGAGAGTGGATTAGGGTTTCGTCAAGATCGAGGATCAGGGTCTTTTGAGGAGACCGAGACGGGGGAGCACCGAATAGATAAGATGGCTGGCGGCGGGGGATTAACGGTCTAGGAGGAGTAGGCGCATGGGGGTATCTTGTGAGTTTCCGGACAGCGGGAGACACGGGCGATTTCAGGCTATCGGCCACAGGGCTGCTATCCATATCATTGCGACGGGAGGATTTGGACCTTGTCTGTTGCCTTTGCTCGCGGTTCTGCTTACTTTCATTCTGTATCTTAATCCTAATAGAGCGCCTAGGCGTTCCTTCGTCGTTATCCGTCGTGGCCAAACTAGACTTCCTTCTTGAATGGCGGTTGCGCACATCAGGTTCACCCGAAAGGGACCGATCAGTCTCGGACTCTGACGTATTTGAGTAGATGGACTCAGATGACAGCGAGTTCTGCATTTTTTGAGGACCCCTATAGCGGGTTTTCGAACCCTTGTCCAACCCACGAGAATTTCTCCCCTGGTCTGTATTCGGAGAGTTATTCTTCCTACCAGCTTGACGCAACGACCGTAGTGGTTCTAGAATCGAAAATTGGCCGTCACTGCCGCGAAATCGGCGGCTCACATAAACAGCAGGAGAGGAGAAGATGGATAGTATAGTCTTTAGCGTTTCGATAAGGGCGTCGAAGAATTGTTGTGTAATAGGGAGTATCATCCCAGCCGAGCCCGACCTCTGCAGCTCCTGCGCGAGGGCAGGTTTCTGGTCAGCGTCTTCCGTCAAGCGGGAAAAGGCATCTTGCTCCTCGTCTTCGTCGAGTGCGCCGTCAAGCTGCTTTGTCTGGTTTATATTCCCTTCGCTGTAGGATCGGCTGGCCGCCAGGTCACCTCTGGGGTTCGCGATGCCGTCCTGCGAACGAGAGCGGGCTCGCGGCGAATTGTTCGCAGTGGCCTGGCCGATGACTCTCGAAGAAAGGATATTCAAAGAGTTCATCTTCCGGCCTCAGCCATGCGATATTAGGAACGGCAAAGAGTGGTAGTTTTTGCGCAGACTTTGGAGGAGCGGGCGAGCAGGGTCAGGTCAGCGCAGAAGGGCCTCCGGGACGGGCAACGCAAGAGTCAAGCTGTGCAGCTGGCTGATATACAAGCTGGAGGCTGTTTACCGTCGTCAGTCCAGGGCGCCAGTCGGCGGCGGCGCAGGGCGAGGGAGGATGGCCGGTCGTGAGGGATTGGGGAGAGGAGAGGGGCTTCTCTTGCTTGGGGTTGAGGTCAACAAGAAAGTCGGCGTTCCGATCCTCGCGCTAGCTTCAACGGCGCCATCCTTGCCAATAGATGCTATACAAAGATGTAGATGTGATGTAGATGTGATGTAGATGCGATGTAGATACAGATGTAGGTGTAGATACAGATGTGATGTAGTGTCTATGCGGGTCTCGATATAATAACAGTTGTATTGCTGGACATGTATAGAGCTATTATTACAGCATGCCTCCAGACAAGCACCATAGAGTGCTGCATAAGGCACCCGCGGTGGCTAGGTAAACCGTAACAGATGCATTTCAAGCGTAGTATCCATGAAATCGCCTGCATGACGTTGGTCTGATACAGTTGCCGCCGGTGTGAGAGGCGCACCGGGTCGTCAGGTCATTGATATCGTTAAAGTCGTGAAGCTGTTGCAATGCTGCCAACATAGAGACCCTCCAACAATATCTCCTGGACCAGCAGCAGCAGATACAAACCTGGCCTGGCTAGAGATGTACGCCCTCCTCAGGTCCGTCGTCCTGCCCCTCGAAACGACCAGGGCTGCCCATCACGCCGTTGGATCCTTCGTTGGCTTGCGAGCTCGCTGGAGGACCATCATGCGAGAGGCCCTGACCGTCCGCAGAGGAGCGTTCACGTCCAGCCGTTTCAGCCTCTTCGTCCTCGAGATTACTCGCAGGCTCCGGCCACTTCTCGCCTCTCCTTTCCAGCTCCAGCTTCACGAGGCGAACCCTCTCGCGCATGCGCCCGATCACGACTTCATTCTCAGCCACAGCCTCTTCACATTCTGTCTCTCCGTCAGGCGATTCTTGGATAAACCTCCGTAGCTCGAGGTTGGAGCGCTCCAGGTGTGCGGTCGAGTTCTCTACCTCTGCGATCTTAGCAAAGACTGATGAGAGCGGGAGGTCTTGTAGGGCCTCTGCAAAGGCTGCAGGATCGATCGGCCGCGACTCAGCAGACATCTTTGATTCTTCTCTTCTTCTCTTCTCTTTTTCTTCTTCTTCTCTCGTTTACATCTTCTCTTGTTGTTTTTATTCACGAAACGCGGTTGGTCTTATCGGTCATGTGATCTAATCTGATAAGAAACGGCCTTTTTGTCCAAAAAGACGAAGATATAAAGATACAAAGATACAAATACAAAGATCAAGCGGTTGTCGAGTTTCAGGCGCAAGGAGCAGGAGTCTTGGTGCACCGTAGCTCTGTTCTTACTACCGAGGGTCTACGTTGGCCTCCTCAATTGAAAGCGAAGCCGCCAGTATCTAGCCTCGGAGAAACGTCTCTCGCATAACTAGGTATTCATTCGACCGCCAGGAGATGAGCAATGCTACCACGATAGCATGGCGAGCTCCATGTCGCTGGATTCATACGCCTTCTCGACCTTCTGCCCTCCAGTCGTCGCCTCTAGCTCAGCTGCGCCTCATATACCCTTCGTCAACACAGCCATTGCAAGCCATACGATGTGCATCTACGAAGTCGTCGAGTTCAAGGACTGGCAGTCAACGGGCATATCCTCCGGCACAGGTCCATCGCACGCATTCTCGCTCCTTTCATAATTCGCACACCTCGCCCAGTCGTCGCTCGCCACAGAGCGGTCCCAAAAGTCGAGAACATGGAGCTGTGTTCCTAGAGCGTGATCTGCCAGCTCCTCAGATCGCCCAGATATTCGGCACGGCCACCATTTCCGCAAAGCAAGGAAACCGAATTCTTCGAGCTATTCAGGAGCAACGAGTATCAGGGATCATTGATCTCCCATTGCCTGCTGATATCGCCCGAGCCGCACCTCCACATATTATCAATGGAGGCCTTTCATGGCTGCGGAGCGCCCACCCCATGGATGAGGAAGCAGCTATTCTGGCAAGAATTGAAAGAGAGGAACAAGAAGAAGAAGATAGGTTGATACGGCGTGCAGAGGAGCTTGGTATCTACAAACCACAAAGTGGGAGGTTCGGTGCCACAACCGTCAAAGAGGGAGATGTGTACGGAAGTAGTATACTTGAAGAAGTCAGGAAAGAAAATATGAAAACTAGCAAGCAAACTGAGGAGAAAAAGAGACAGGAGTGGCTTGACGGTGAAGCTAAACGGACTGAAGAGCTTCAAGCACAGGCGAGAAAGTTCAAAGACATACAAAAGTTTGAGCCGCAAGAGCTTACAGAGGGTGAGTACCGCTTGTTTTCTATTCTCTTTTCCTATCCTACAGAACCTCTACCTGATCTGCTATACCTGTTGTGTATCGCATTAACTGGCTTCTGTAGCTCGTCCGCGCGCAGACCCTACCGTACGCCCAGCCCTAGCCTGGATTCAACAACAGCACTTGAGAGCAACTGCAACTGATGGTGATGCGTCGAAACTTACAACGGTTAGTACCTTAGATTTTATGCGTATTCACTCTACCATTTTGATGGTTCCACAGAGCTGACTCGTTGCTTAGGCACGGCGCATCCTCCCATCGCTTGGTGTCGTTGCCTTAACCCTTGGGCTATGTTATCTATATTCAGAAACATATGAGGAGCCTAAACGTGAACAAAGATTATGGTCAGATATTCGACCTGCTGCAGCAACTGTGGTAACTTTGGTAGGCTTGAATGTAGGAGTATTCGTGCTTTGGAAGTTCGTTCCTCCTGCATGGCGACTCCTCAACAGGTACTTTGTCAGTGTCCCCTGCTATCCACACGCTGCTAGTGTGGTTGGTAGCGTATTCAGTCATCAACAGTTCCGCCATCTCGGCTCAAATATGCTGGTACTATGGTTTATTGGGATGAGATGTAAGGCTTCCCTACTTTGGTCCTTCTGGGGCCCTCTTCTCCTACCCAAATAACTACCTTGCTAACAACTTCTAGTGCACGAGGAAATTGGCCGAGGCGATTTTGTAGCGGCCTATCTTTCCACTGGTGCCTTTGCAACATTCGCGTCCTTTGCTGTCCGTGTTCTATCAAACAACTTGAGCGTTTCGTCACTCGGAGCAAGTGGAGCAATTTCTGGCATAGTTGCAATGTGGTGTATAATTCATTCAAAGTAAGTAAAACCAATTCCCTTGTTTGCCTCTAGGGTTGTACTCCAGCTTCAGCCGTAGCTACCATTCAATCTAACGTCTGCCTTCAGTGATAAACTCACAATTGCCCTGTTGCCGAGCGATTGGCAGGATAAGATATCGGCCTCGGGCTCTACATTCTTGTGCGCAATAATTCTTGTGGAGCTACTAAATTTTGTACCGGCGTTCCGCATGTTTGCAGTTGACTTATGGTCTCATCTAGGCGGATACGCGGCTGGTATAGTTCTCGGTTTGCTGTGGAAGGACAAGAAAGAGCGTGAGCGGAGAAATAACCCTCCTCCTACCTGGCTGAAATCATTTGGATCCTGAATGAATATGTATTTAACTCCTGTATTTGTATAAGTTTTTTTTTCACTCAATATGGTTGTTAATATATAACCAACCCGGCCCCGTGATACTATAAACAGCTTACTGGAAATTTCTCTTAATAGGCTTGCATAGCTAAGATATCTAATAAACCGATTTAGAACGTGATTGACATGTATATATGAAATAGGATAGAACTAGGCGTGATGTAAATAGGATAGCAGCATGAAACAATATCAATAATTAGCTCAGCCGGCTCATAGCTAAAGCTACGAGCTGATGCCCGGGAGAGGAATAACTGGATAAAAGAATACAACCACTGTTTAACAGCCAGAGCTTAGGGGAATAAACATAACGCGTTACAAATAGGATGGGGCATTACTTTGAGAAAGAGATAGAAGAAGAGGGCTACCGATTTCGAAAGCTCGGTAAACTAGGCATCATCCCTTAGCAGCGGAATGGTTTACCACATGGGTGGGAATTTCTCATACGAAATCACTCAGCACGGGCGGGGGCAATCAGAGGTGGAACTATAGAAGATAAAATGAGTTGAGTTAGCGGCTAGAAGGTCAAACGTGGTGGCGATGAGGAGTAATATAGCAAAGCACGTAGTGCCGTGTAAGCTGGGAGGATCGAAACATACCACTGAATCCATATCCCTCTGTCTTCCCTTCAATATCGGCAGGGTCGATTTCAACGCGAATGGCTATATCTAGCCCGCCGGCCTTGCCCGTCACATTGCTCACGCCATCAGAAGAGCGGTACTTCGTTCCAGCATCTTGTTCTCCTGGATGTAGGGGATCGTGCCCGTCCTTTGGCGCCTTGGATAACTCGGCTTGTTCACCTGAAGCCACGGGGTTATTCGCCGGGGCAGTGACTTCAGTGATGCAGGCATAATTACGAGACGGCATCGTCACCTTATTGGACGCAGAGGACTTATCCTTTCCGCCCGGCTGCTCGTTGAAGATCTTCATGAGAGTTTCATCAGTATGGCGGTCGAGGTGGTGGATTTTGTTCCTGCTGGCAAGGAGATTGGCAACGGCCTTTGGCGGAGGCTTGTTGGTGATGGCACTGCTGATAATGTTGATCATATATTTTGGGTCATTATCAATTGGGACCTGGTCCTTGACTCTAGAGTAGAATCGACCAACGGCTGCCAGGTGGACATCACCGCCGAGGATGGTAACACGGACAGAAAAGCGGCTGGATAGCTGCTGTAAGCGCTGGATCAGATTTCTTCTCTCAGATTTATGCTGTCGCGCAGTGTAGTGGTCATCCAGGTCATCGAGAAGATCCACCTGGCCATCGAATTTGTTGAAGAAACTGCCGCCCCAGCCAAATCGTTTGTTTAACAAGCGGATGGGAGTGATAAGCGGGGAGGAGAGGATGTTCTCCAACCAAGCAAGGCGAGGATAGGCAATCGGGACACCAAGTAGGAGAATCAAATGCTTTATTTCTCCATTCGCGGCGGCGAACTCTCGTTTGAGGCGGGCAAAAATGGCATCGTAGGTCTCCGGGTAGTTGACCTGGTGGCGAGTTCGCTCGGTGCGTGCATCAATTCCTGCAAACGCAATGCGCTTTCCGAGTCGCATGTAGAGATTTCTACTTGTTTCCTCGACATATGGACCCGGCTTGGAACCGACTATCCAGCTTGGTTCATCCTGGGTCTCCTTGTAAACGTAGCTGTTTTCAAGCTGGCGTTGGTCAGGCCCAGCAGTGCCACCGGAAGCCTGCATTGTCTGGGGAGCGTCTGTCGTGAAGGTCGACACTGGAGGGGCGTTGTGGTGCTGGAATAGGCAGTAATACTTGAAGGCCACGCCTCCAAGACCGCGGAAGACAGCACATCTCATGAAATGATCCGTGTAGGAGCCGAATCCGTCAATGATATCATGATCATCCCAGATATTGATCTGGGGGATCTGGGCGTTGGCGGTTGCAAACGGCTCTGTCCCGTACCACTTTACGTAGTTCTTGAAGTAGAATGCATCGCACTCCTCCCTCAGGCTGTTTGGAAACGGATGCGCCCGTCTCCTGTGAGGGTTCGAGATATCAGTCCACTCCTTGAGCGGGCCCTCTGTACGGACGGAATCGTTATATATCTGATCACCGCCTCCGATCATCACATGGAAGGGTCTTTGCGCGTGAAGTCGAAGGACGTCGTGCCATAGGAGAGGGCCCTGCCAATGGCCGAGATCCGTGCCGACGGAGAAGCCATTGCAGGAGTGGAACATGATGCGCATCGATTCCTCCACGGAGGGCACGATGAAGTTCCATGAGGTCATCGTATGCTTCTCATCGACATGCCGGAAGCCTGGAATGGTATACTGCCATCGAGCTTCGTAGCTCTCCATGGGAACAGTAAGACGGAAGCGCCAGAAGGCCGAAGTAGGGTTGGCAAACAACTTGACGCCGTCGACCGTCGGCTGGACACCGCCAGCACCATCGATCGGGCCCTGGACGTTCGAGACTGGGCCGAGACATTGCAATTGCAACACGGGTGGCTGCTCGCACGGCTTTGTAACTATGAGGACACTTCCGTTCCAGGACTGACGGGAGTTTCCATCGGCGCCCATATGCTTGTAGTTCAGCAGCGGGCCACAGAGGACCTCCAGGTTGCCAGGCTCCTGCACAGCGACATTCCCGCCAGCGATGTTTCCATCGCCGGGTTCAGTACCATCAGGGCGCATGTGGCTAGCTAGACATCACCGTTACTCCTGTCAGTACAGAGCTCATTGACGCGACAGAGGGGAGGGAGAGCGCACTTGGGTCGATGGGCTGCGGAGCGATATTTGTTGTGGCTGGGTGCTGAGACGCGGCCAATTGAGTGGCTTCCATTACGAATCAAGTCGCGCTCCTCGAATCTACAGCCTCTGGAGGACAAAGACGGTTGCGATAGAGCGGCTGTGAGGATTGCGCCAGGCCGAGAGAGCTTTCGAGAGCTTCCTGGAGGGCAGGTCAACAAAGCAGGCTACGGGCGAGCTAAGTACGAGGACGCGAAACTGAGGCTGAAAGTGGCGAGGGAGCGCGCACAGTTAGCTGCAAGCAGGTATTCGGTACAGAGTACGGAGTACAGGGTACTTTCGAGCTGTTGCAGAAAAAGAAAGGTGAAGGCGCTGTGATGCGATCGGAGGTTGGACAGACGGCGGATGGAGAGGATGTTCGATGGAGCTTGAAGGTCGAACCACAGTTGGTGGAGCCCCTGATATACCAGGTTTTGCTCCCTGCCATACTCCGTGCTCTACTCCCAGCAATTACTCAACGATAGATATCTACGGATAGACGATGGACAGACAGGCTCAGTAGCCGTGATTCATGGTGTATTCATGGTGTATTCATGATGTATTCATGATGTATTCATGTGGTATAATGTATTCATAATGGTAGTGCATAGGATATCGGTAAAGCAGCAAAGGGAATGAAGGATCCTTGCAGCAAGGGTTCGCGCTCCCTGGATCCCTGTGGACGGACAGTTTGCCAATATCATTCGACAGGCGAGAGCAACAGCTTGGGTTCAAGCCACAGCGCATGATCCACACCTCGTATTGCGAGTCTGCGCCGCGGGAGACGGGATGCTGCATAAGCCGGGGCGCATCTGTATCTGGACACATCGCCATCTCGTCATTCATCACAGAGGGTTGAGGTCGGTTGCTCGTTTCATCGTGTAATTACTCCGTTAGATCAGTCCACCCACACCAGGACCCCCTTTCCATCCGTTTTCATGCCCTCCGTTGGCAGCACATGGAGCGTTTTGTTGTAGTACGAATCCACCACGACCAGCTGCGGCTGTATCCACGTCCCTCTCCGAGTCGCCAGGAGACTGTACTGCACCGTGTGCCGGCTTAGAGGAACCAGCTGCACGGCGAGTGACTTGGGCCCGCTGAACGCGAACTGGTCGCTGGCCTCCATGGTCAGACTAAACGTCAGGAAGTGCATTGACGGGTTTTCCAGCGTGTAATTTATCTGAATCAGCCCAGGAAGGCTGGTCGGCGCCGCTGGAGATGCGAGCGCGCGTGGTTCGCTCATCGGAATGACGAAGCGCGGGATAGCCAGGGACGTTGTCGCTTCCCCTGGAGGAAGAGACACATCTGGCGGCGTTGACTCGGGTGTATCCGTTATGGAAACGCCGTGCTGGTTCCCCCGACGCCATCTAATATCCAGCGTGAAAGTTAGGGCCGTTGACTGGCGATCGTCTACCGCAGGCCGTTCTACGTCGACAACGAAGTCCGAGTTCTGGGGTTCTTCTGGCCGGATGCTTCTCCGCTTAGGCTTGTTGCTTTGCTCTGCGGTGATGGCACAAACCTTCCCTGCTACCGTGCTCACCACCCTCAGCGTGACATCCTCTATGACAAGAGGCTCCTGTGCAAAGGACATCAACTTCGAATGGACTAGCCACCGTTGTTGCATGTTAGTCCGCGGGCCCGCTCCCTCGTCGGAACTTGTCGTATCATCGAAATGGAAGAAATCCGGCCACGGGGTCGGATGTAATCGGGGAAGGAATTCGTAACTTGCTTCAAATGGCTGGATAAATGGCAAGTCTAGCGATATTGTCTTGGATATTGGAGTTTCCGGGTCGGAGTTGAGATGATAAAACGCGCTGATTTCTAAATCATATTTTATCGGATGGGGTGTCTCGATAACGACTGCTGGCAGGATGGTATGTTCGGCTGGCCCTAGTTTGGCAACGTTGCGCCTAATAGTTTGGGTTGTGATGACTGGTATACCAGGAGTCGCTCCCGCTGATTCCGACATATCTTCAGTGTGATCCAGGCAATCGACGTCGTCCAGCCAACTGATTGTGGCAGGAGATTCAGAACGGCTACTAAGCTTCACTTCGATGACGATTGTCGCTGTTTCATCCTCATTATTGTCCAGCCTGACATTTAACCCGGCTTTCTCACCCAAATAGTACATATCGCGTAGGCCAGGAACCGAAATCAGTACTTTTGGTGGTTTGGGTAGAATCTGGCAGGCCAAGGGGTCCCTTTCTTTTCCAATTCTCCTCGCAACGACACCATTTTTCCCCTTCGCCCACCACCGAGGTTGCTGGCGGGAATGGTCGACGGTAGTGTAGGAGAGGTCAAATTTATCATCTTTCACTACCAAAGTAATTGATGCGACCCGAACATGGCCTGCCTCGCGTGGGGTCAAAGTTAGGGTGACCGCGCTCCTCTGCCCAGGGGAGAGTGCCAGATTTGCAGTCCCTCTCATCTCCGGGTAGGCTGTTGCTGAAGCTTGGCCGCCGGAGGGGATTGATACCGCATCGCCCAATATTATAGATGATAGCGTATGGGAACATTCAGATGCTGGTGTCGCGTCGGCATCAGCAAGTATTCTAATTGGAGATAAACCACCCTCGAAGGTGATTTTCACCTCGCTGAGGTATATCGGCGCCGAACTTTTGTTGCTATCTGATTGGAGCACAAGTTGGCCTTGAAGGGGCTCCCCAACGTTTCCTCGTGAGGAAATGAATAGGAAAGAACTCGAAACTGAGGTGAACTGGTAAGCCAAAAGCCAGCAACAAAGTGGATAGATAACAGCTCACTTACTGCAAGAGGTAACCTCTTCATCCCTCAAAACTATAGTAGGCCTTGCGTCCTGAGCCAAAACGTCATATTTTTGATGTATATCATATTTCCAGTCAGGTCGGTTAGTAAAACCTATAGCTGCGTTAGTAATTTTAACGAATAACCGTTGATAAATATAAATATCACTTACTCTTATTCATTAATTCCCAGTCTATACGGTAAATAGTCTCAACGTCGCTGCAGCGCACTGCGCATTCGCGTAGTAACCATCCACATTCTTCCATCAAACTCCACCACCCTTCCTCCCTCCAAGAAAGTAGAAGCCATAGTGGGCGTAGGACCTGGATGGCATCAGTCCAAGATTCGAGACGGACATACTCTTTCGCCATGTCGAATTTCTGCTTTTCAACAGCACGGAACTGGCCTCTCTTGGCGAATTCTGCTACCGACCCTTCAAGATACCCCAAAATTTGTTTCGAGTACTTAGCTCCCGGTTGGTCAACAATGGGGTACTCGTTATGAGGCTCAGGGGCCTGGTATGTATCATAGACATTCGACCAGGCTTTCCGTTGTGATCCTGAAGGCTGGTCTGGGGGTAAACGATCCTCCTGCGGTATTTTCTCAGCGAGGAGTCTTCGACGTGCAGTATGCTTGGCCGCGCGACTTAACCAGTAACCACGATGGTGGAGGAAATCCCATGGAGACACCCGTTCTCCTGATACCACTGCCTTTTCAGACATAACGTAGATCGATTCACCTGTATGTTCAGCCGCATCCAGAGGGTTCCCGTGTCCTGTAAACATGGAAAGATGGGCGCGATCTAGCAACTCTGCCATCACTAGAGACCAATTCACTTCCCACGCTTCCCATCCGTAATTACTAGTTCCTTTCCCTTGGCGGTTGACAACATCCTGAATTCGTCTTCTATGCGCGTTCCAGAATTGGACAGCAGATGTTGTCTGTTCCACCCACAAGTAGCACCGGAGGATTCGCATAGCAAGTACGTCCGCAAGCATGCGCGCATCATTGAACTTTGGACTCCATCCAGCAATTGATCCAAACACTTCCTCCCCGAAGAGTAGATCATATGCGCTCTCATAATTACGGCCGGCCGCGTCCATCTCCTGGCGAAACTCTGCAAAAACACCCAGTTTAAATTCATAGCGAACATTCCATCCCTGAAGCGATAGAGTCTGGGACGTCCCGCTTGTCGGCGGCGATGTTGGTGGGGGGATACTACTCCGATTTCGTTTCCGTCGAGTGTGCTTTGAGAGGTCTCTGTAATATTCGACGGCTGGGCCCTGTAAGGCGGAGATTAAAGATTTTACGAATCTCTGGATATCAACTGGGTTGGGGTTCGGTTGAAGAGTAAAAACGTTCCTGGGATCCAAACCAGTGGCCTTTCTAATACTTGAAATGCGGTAATTGGCATCATCTCGAAGCGGGCCGTCTTCAAACAAAAAGACGACAACAAATCGGGTCTTATACTCTGATTGAGCCCAGTCCCTTTTTAGACTATTGATCTCTATCTTCAGCTGGTTGTCTTTGAGGGATGCCATGTTTGTGTCAGTGGTGAGAGGGAAGAAGTTGATGAACGCTGCAGGAACGAGGGATCGGTGTTTAGTGATCCATTCCGGCGTGATGATGCCATCTGGAAAGACCTCAGACCCCGGAGTCAGGGGAGAGAGCGGCGAATGTAGCACGAGAGGAGCGCCCAATCCCTTCCCAGAGCCCAGTGTGGTGTCCGCGGCAGTAGGTATCGACGGTCTGGCAGCCTTTTGCGGGGGGAGCGTGTACGTCTAGCAAGACCGGTTAGCTGTAGTATGAAGATATGGGAGTATAGCGACCTACCCTCCCAGCTCTCCGAATCCTAAATCCCACCCCGTTGGACCTGTGGCTGAAATATCTCGAGTTCCATGGCCAGTCCGAGGCATCCTCCGCGAGCAACGCACTCAGCAATCCGTCCGCAGTGGCACCAGTAATGAGCGGGAAATCCGAAAATATGCGAGCTCCGCCGTCTGTAGAGCCCGTCGCCTCTGGATCTGCGAGCAACGGCAGCCGATCTTGCGAGCTCTGGTCTGGGCTGAGGCCTGATAGTATAACAAGCGGGAGGTTGTGGTCAACGTAGCTCGCGGGAAACGCATCCATGGCGCTCGGCCGGGCTCAGGAGCCAGGTTATCTCAGTGATGATTCGCTTTCGTCTCTCGTCCCTGAAGGCCCCTCCGTCTAATTAAGCCGTAAACTCCGTATAGTGGGAAGCTCTATATCATGTCGCTACCTCTCGAGATCGAGCAGCATATTGTCCTCCCTTTTTTTTTTGGTCAAATCAAAGGCCCTGGCGCAGTGATTGGACGCATGCTAGCATAACCCCTGGCACGCTGAAACGCTGGACCTCCCGGAAGCTGCTCCGAAATGCAGATGTTCAAGCCATCCAGAGCTGTGTCCGTCTTGCTTCTTCTTCATCCCTGACGCGCTATCGAAACCTTTCCCCAAAGTAGGTCACGTGCTCGAGCTCGAGGACGAACTTCGACCTCCTACACCCTTGCCTATATACTCTTTATATCTCTGCTCTCTGCTCTCTATTCTTTGCCCTTTGTTTTTCCAGCTAGAGTACCTGGCGCCCGGTTGAAGGCCGCCAGTAGAGGGCAGACGGAGGCAGCGGAGCGCAAGTTTTTACCAGTAACGAGACCCCAACTATGACCTCCCGAACTACGAGGACGACCTGAACCCGCTCTCCCGATTGCCTGCCTCCTTTCCTCCCGTCCGATGTCCCCGACGATAGTACAGCAATAATGACAGAGCAGAACGTCATATTACATCGAGTGCTAGACATCCCACGCCATAGGCACGCTTCAATCTGATATTTCGTCGAGTTTTTAACTCCCCTGCCGAGGGCAACGCGCGCGATGGACGCTTCCAGCGACATACGCTCCTCCCGCCTCAACAATGCCACTCCGCCTGAGATATCCCAGAGACGCCAGTCGTTGCCGGCTGGCTCTGCGCCTGTGCCAGCCAGGCAGCCCGTGGCTCGCGGGCACATCGCCCCGGCTTCTCCCGAAGTCATCTCCTCGCTCATCTCGTCCCTCTCCACCATCTCTACTCCGGCTCGAACCCATTTCGAAAGCCTACCCAGGATAGGCTCCCAGACAGCGCCACCCTCGCCGACCTCTGCGCACGACGCCCTTTTCGACGAGGATGCTTCTGGTCTGGATTATGGCTCGTTCAAGGCCGCCGCTGCTGCTGAAAACGAGGCCCCCTTTCTGCACCCCTATGATGCAGCGATGTCGCCAGTGATCAGAATGTCAAAACCACCGTCCTCATTACGGTCTCCGCGCTCCTCTGTGTCATATCACTCATGCCGAAATACCGCAGATGATACCGCTTCCTTACGGCCACCATCTCGCGCCTCGCATGGCTCGTCAACAACCATCCAGGAGGACTCTACGACTTTCGGAGTCGTCCGTCTGGAGCCTGGTTCTGGAATGTCTACCACCAGTCTTGTCTCGTCAGGTAGCAGGAAAAGTCTGAAAAATCAGCTCGGTCTCCTCCGGCGGTCATCGCGAGATTCTACAAATGCAAGGGGCAAGGATACCGAGCGCCCAGGCGCAGAGGATGGGCTTTCGGTGGCCAATTCGCGCAGCAGGTTTAGCTTGCGGTCCGTTCGTTCAATGGCAGATCTTGCAGAGGAAGGAAATGGCACCCTGTCGCACAACAACAACAGCAGCAGCTCCCAGAATATGGCAGGCGGTTTTCAAGACTTTAGACGGGAATCTGCTCCCAATCTGAAAGAAACACAAGCGGCCCCTGAACCTTCAACTTTAGCTCCAGGTGGTATCGGAAGTGGCAGAAGTATACCCACTCGAGAATCGTCACTGCGGCACAGCTACAATGGAACATCGACGAAGAAGCGTCGCTCTGCTAGGTACAGTGGATATTCTTACAAGGATGTCACGGTTGATAAAGAGATTGCAGAAGTCAATGCAGAGGCGGATCAAGTAACACAGCGCATTAAGGAGATCAAGGATCACCAGAAAAAAGTCAAAGATAGAATGGTGCTCGATGATCGGCTCCCATCGTCTCCATCAGATACCACGAAGGTCAATGGCCGAGCATCTGCTCAATCTATGCAGTTGACGAAGGTAGATGAACTGGCGATCGATATTGGTGATAGCGCACCCTCACCCACCGTCAGTACTCGAAGAGTGCCATCCGTTAGCAAACGAAGTACCCCTCTCGCGCCCAAGGCCGGAAATTTGCAGGCAGTCCCTGCGGCGCATCGCTCGAGGAATGATGAAAGCCATAAACAAAGTAAAGCGTCTGATGTCAAAAGCCATAGAAGAACACACTCTGACTCGCCATCTACCGTACCTCGCGCCTCGACGGACGCCAACGCTAGGCCGACCAGTCCTGACGTAATAGAGGAGGCCGTTGAGGCATATGTGACGGCGTCTAGACTTACACAAAAAGTGCATCATCCGCAGACTGGTCGGGTTATCGCCTTCTCCGAAGTGGGAGACCCCAACGGCCATGTTGTATTCTGCTGTGTAGGTATGGGGCTAACCCGATATCTCACGGCATTTTATGATGAGTTGGCTCGGACACTCAAACTTCGGCTTATAACCCCCGATCGACCTGGAGTTGGAGAAAGTGACCCTTGCCTGGATGGCACGGGGACTCCCTTGAACTGGCCTGGTATGTGATCATTCTCGTCAACATCTTGTCCGCGACATTGTACTCGGTTTAGTCCTAGTTCATGCTAACTTAATCACAGACGACCTTGCTGTTATATGCAAATATCTCAAAATATCAAAATTTTCCATGCTCGCACACTCCGCCGGTGCGATATACGCTTTGGCCACGGCGCTACGGATGCCTCAGCACATAAGAGGCCGCATCCATCTTCTCGCGCCATGGATACCGCCCTCTCAGATGTCCGGTATGGGTTCACACAAGGATCCGCTTCCGGCTAACGCACTTCCCTACTCTCAACGGCTTTTGCGCGCCTTGCCCACACCGATTCTGAAGGTTGCCAACTCTAGGTTCATGACTGCAACCAGCGCCAGCATTACGAGCAGCCTACCAAAGAGTTCACGAAAACCGAAGCGCCGAAGTACCGTGGGAAAGGAGACGACACCCACACCGGGGGATCTTGGAGGCACCAATACCGCCAATGGTCAAGGCAGAACGTCGGCCACAACTCCGCGAAAACACCCTCCCCTCCCATCCCAAGAAGCAACACCCGCTGTCGCTTCTAGCGCATCTAGCTTCGTTGCTGGCCCCGCCGCCGACGCGGATTCTAAATCAGAGCAGGAACGGCAGTCTGAGTACGACAATCGCTTAACGCATGCGATTTGGGAGCTTGCCACCAGTAGTGCTAACCCTGCCGTGGATTTATTGATCTGCCTAGAACGCCGGCGAGCTATTGGCTTTCGATATGTCGACATTAATCGCGCCGTCGTCATTCACCATGGCTCCCGAGACACACGAGTCCCCGTTGACAATGTGCGATGGCTGGGAAAGACAATGCGGCGATGTGAAGTCCGAGTGCTTGAGGGAGAAGGCCACGGACTAATGGCATCCGCAACCGTTATGGGCAATGTGCTAATGGAGGTTGCAAAAGAGTGGGAAGACTGGACGATTGTTGTGCAAGGGCGGAGAGACGGAGCGAAGCCAGCAGTCGCTGTGCAGTAGCTTATATTGCAACGGAGAGTCCTCGGCCATCTAACTCCTCTTCTATGCCTTTGGTTTCACAGCCTGTCCATCTCCAACTGCATTGCCACCATTGTTTGGCTAACTAACTACCTGTGCTCTTCTTGTGTTTTAGTACTTCTTTTTTTCCACCATGCCTATGAGCTTGACCCTACGTTTTGACCAAAGGTTCCTTTTACATTGACGTACATATACCAATAATCCTTAAATGTATATCATTCATATATTTATATTTTTTATGATTCAAAACTCACTTAGCGTTTTCACCTGGTATAATTCTATCTGACGCTAAATATATGGTAGCTATCGAGATTTCGGGTTGTAAACGGCCTCCAGTCTAACTATGATAGACAGGCGGTAGCAATAACGCAGGCAACCTCCTTCAAGATATTCTCGCCTTAGGAAGTTAGAATCGCCCAATGCTGGTGACGTAAACCAGATTTCACAGGAATCAGGGGCAAACACGAAGTTAACTAGCGTCTCACGACATATCAAAAATCCAGCTCATCAAACGTCATGAAGAAACAGACCTAGCTCCACGCAAACCTCGCAGTTTATACCATCAGCAGTTCATCCGCGCATAAGGGTTGTAAAAACATACATCCAGCCTATGATCGTATTGGCCTAACGATGCTTTCTCCGCGCCGTCTTCGAGTGTTTTTCATCTCTGCACTGGTGCTCGTCTGTTTCATACTATATTTCACCGTACGTCTAAATTCCACGATCCATAACATCTAGTACATGTTTGGCTTGGTCAATTGGCCGATGGATGCTGCCACCTATTCTTTAATCATCTGGTATTCCACTTGTTGGTGGACTCTGATCTAATCTACTCGAGTACTGTAGGGGAATGTTCGGCATGCACAAGCCGTAAGAGCTGCCTCGCAGCCAGGAGCAGTAAAGCTCAAAGGGCCTGGAGAGCATGGCAACGAGAACGATGGCAGTATCTTTGAGAAGCTGAAGCCAGGGTCACTGCGGCCAGGCGACCGACAGCCCTTGGATAAAGTAGCCGCGACAATACACAACGCCGACGCTGTGCAGCCAACGTCGACTCCAGGCCAAAAGGAACAGCAGAACGCAAACAGCGAGGATGAGACGGTGAAGGAGGAGATGAACTCGATCTTGAAGAAATCTCCAGGTAAGCTTCCATCTCAGGCAAGCCAGGTCATACATATATCTACAAACAAGCCTACTGCCTAAATATACTTCCGTCTAATGCAAGTACTAATGATGTGGCATGATCCAGTCATTATATTTTCAAAGTCATACTGTCCGTACAGTAAGAAGGCGAAGTTCTTCCTGCTTGAGAAATATGACATTGTTCCTAGCCCGTTCGTCGTGGAGCTGGACGAGCATCCGCTCGGCAAAAAGCTACAGGCGTTGCTTGGAACAAACACTGGGCGGAGAACCGTCCCCAACGTCCTCGTCAATGGCAAGTCCATAGGCGGAGGAGATGAGATAGAAACATTATATGCATCTGGCGAGCTGGGGGGGAAACTCCAGGCCCTTGGTGGGAAACGGGTGACGGCAGGCCCGCGGAAAGAAGGGGGCCCAGAACCTTAGAGCATTCCTTACATCGTCCACGCTGCATCTGTATATATTGTTATTCTGTGTACTATTAATCCTTATACCGGCCGTCCTTCATCTCTTCCCTACCACTCTGCGAGCCTTTTGATGTCTTCGTCGTCCTTCGAGAATGTCCCAAAACGGAATGTCACGTGAGATATGTTAGTAAGATCACGCTAGTCCGTAAGTGGACCTAAGCGACACACACAATTTGGCGGCGACAAATTTACTGATCAAACTAAGACTGGAACTTGAACTTCGTGGAGGAGAAGCGCAACACCACGACAACCATTTCATTTCTTCCGTTTCCCCCTCGGTCAACCTCACAGGCGGAGTCAAGATGCTCTACATACACTCCCAGGAGTCTCTGCAGATCCCAGAGAATGGTAAGCCTTGTCCTGGTGCGGCAGCCGTCGCGTTTCTGGCTATAGCAGCAGAGGACGACGCAGCTGGAAGCCACTCGGCATACTTGCAATGAAATATAGGCAGAGCGATGCCGCAAGCTTAATTTGTCTGCCGGGATTGCCTTGCTGACGAGATGTTTTTCGATATATAGTGAACTTGCACATTCGATCCAGGGTCGTGACGGTCGAGGGACCTCGAGGTACGGTCCAATATTCACCCTCCTACACCCCTCATATACTCTCAACAATTATCACAATGAGTGCAAATCAGCAGTAGCTTGATGTTGTATACTGGCCAATTGCACCGGCATGCGCTCACACCTTTCAAATTGCAGGAAAATTGGTCAAGGACCTCTCCCACCTTGCCGTCTGCTTCAGTCGCCCAAAGAAAGACACTATCGCTATCGAGGTTCACCATGGAGGACGCAAGGCCGTTGCCACTCTCCGCACCGTCAGGACCATCATCAACAACCTTATCATTGGCGTCACCCGTGGCTTCAAGTACAAGATGCGCTACGTCTATGCCCATTTCCCCATCAACGTGAACATCGAGACCAGCAAGGAAAGTGGCGCCGTTGAACTTGAGATCCGGTACGTTATACATCAATCCCAGACGTTTGACTCCAGGACACCTCCATTCGATGGCGAAAGAGAGTTCGGGGTTCCTGGAAGGAGTCAAGTTGCTTGATGGATAACTCGGAATGCTAATACCTTGTCTAGTAACTTCCTCGGTGAGAAGGTTGTTCGTCGCATTGTCTGCCAGAAGGGAGTTGAGGTTGTTGCTTCCGCCAACGTCAAGGACGAGATCGTTTTGTCCGGTAACTCGATAGAGGGTGTATCACAGAGTGCTGCCGACATACAACAGATTTGCCGTGTTAGAAATAAGGATATCCGCAAGGTGAGCACCCTTATTCGGTACATTATCTGCCAAGCTGCATACGCTAATACAAAGCTATTCTAGTTCCTTGACGGCATATACGTCTCTGAGAAGGGGAACATCGTGGAAGAGTAATCAATTTTACCAAAATTTCCTGCTCTGTTGAGATTGGGGGAGCGTCAAAACCGTCGATAGCATGTTACTCTGCCAAACGATAATGAACACTTTCTACTTACCACGTACTCTCCCGTGGAGAAGTCACTTCTTTCAACTGTAGACGTTTAGTCTCTCTCTCGGCTTACTCGCTCAGAAGGCACTGGAAGCAATAAGATTGGCGTCCTCTTTCGAATGCAGGCTGAAGTACGGTCGTTTTGATCAGTCAGTCTGTATATACTCATAGATGAAAGCCTATTAATTAGTGTTCAGTGGAGAGGTGCCGTTGGCCTAGTCAATAGCAATTTCGTGGCTAAAAAAGAGATCCATTTTAACCTTGCTTCCATGTAGCTAGATGTTGATACTTATCAGGGATTCCTCTTCTGTGTCTCCAGTTTATCATGGCCCCCTCTTGGCTAGTAAGAAGTTAGCCTTGTGCGCCGCAATGAACGACGTCTATGATTCCATCATGCATGTTCTTAGTGCTATATCCCAAGTGTCATAGGCCTTGTCTAGCCTAACATTGCCCTCGCTTTATCAGGCTGCCCCTCCTTGGTAATCTCCGCCCTACCTATGCTTTACTGTCTACGGGCATATATAGAAATTGATCTTGTACACTGCTCCTATACGAGTAACCAAAGGTTTTTCAAAATTAAGCTTTAGGTGGTGATATATCGAGGATCAAACTATAAAGTTATCCATGCAGCAAACCACAACTCTGAGGTTTTGAATCTATAGTAAAACGCCACCACTTACAACCAGGTCGAAGCACTCCGTAGTTAATGCAGGGTAAAAATTCCTGAACATCATCCAAATACTCTAAGGTAGCTACATTTGTACACACCAAAGATAATTCAAAGCACGATCTATGTATCTCAAAATGCTTCAATATTCTGTAAATTTTTTTCTCGGTCTATAAATATCATATCATATGGCCCGTGCATCTGATTAACTAATGTCACGTGGATGTCATTAGCGCTTATCTAATCGAAGCGCGAAATGGAAGATATCATCATCGATTGAAGGAAGAGGAAGAAGACAGATGACCTTTTCGAGTGAGCGTTTGAGTGCGAAGACATCATAAGACTAGCACCATAGTATTTGATTTTGTTTGCGCTTGCTTATATTTATACTTAATTTATATCACAGCCGACTCTCCTTACTTTTTGCGCCTCCGCGGCCTCCCGATATTTCTCACGTCGCATCCTGGATGCGATACTCGCTGCTCTAGCTGACATTCAGCATCCATACGCCTAATCCTTGGCCAGTCATTAGTCCTCCGCGAACCTCTATCTAGGGGCCCTTTATAGATCCGAATACATTGCTCTGTGGTCGCAGCCTGCCGCGTGCCATGTCTTCGCAAGCTGCATTAATAGACGAGACCATCGTCGGGTTGAAAAGGGCCCTGCTGCGGCGTACCTCAGGTCACTACTCCTATACCATACCATTAGTCTTGAAACCCCCACTAACACAATTCTATTAATCCAGATGCCGCTTATGACGATGCAATCAACCAACCCTCCAATCGTGGGAATAAGACCAAGCTGAATGCCGAATTCGTTCGAGAGGGTGCTCTAGGGTACATGAACCACGAGCAATTTTATAGGAAGGTAAGCTACGTATATGTGAAACACGGTGGTTTGATGCTCTACAGCGAGTGCTAACTCGATATTTTGCATAGCAAGCTGAACATTCGGGGTACAAACGTGATATCTTAGAGACCAACCCACCACGTTACGATGCCGAAGGAGATGAATTAGATTTTGATGACTCTGATGCGATCGCCGATGCTGACGCGGCAGAGGATAACCCATTTGCAGCAACTCACCTAGACGGTAAAGCTCTTTCACGAATTATAATAGATGTGCGGCATGTTTTATTGCTACGTTGGCTAACCATTTATTTTAGATCTACTATCTCCATTAACACACCCGTCTGAGCTTGCCAATCACTCGATGGCCAATGCCTACACTAATAAAGCGATTACGATAATGATCGAACGGATCAATCGCCGCCTCCGTTTGGAACGACATGCACTCTGGCAGGCAAAAAACGTTTACAGACAACTTGTGACAGACTCCATATGGATGCCATGTGGTGCAGTAGAACTAGAAGAAGACCGAGACATTTTTGGGCCGCCACCCAGTGCGATTGGCCTTGCCTCAACTTCTCCAGCGAATGGAGCCTCGACTTCACGGCCTGTAATAGGTCATCAGGAAGGCACACTATCTGTCCCCAAACCAATGGGCGAAGGCGTAGCTTCACCTACCCAAAACGTTACCTGTACAAAAACTGAACAGCAAGGAGTGAAGAACGGGAACGCTATCGCGAAGGAAAACAATAAAACAAGGGTGAATGGTAGTTTATCTCAGGCCTCACATGGGCCCTTAAGTCCACCGCAGGGCCCTCACGAAGGCACTCCGATGGACTTGACAGATAGACATGAGCAAGGTATCGCCGATCAAGAAGGATTCAAAGCTGGTCATAAAGATGGATCAGCTAGCGGTCAGTGGGACGATGGCCAATCTACAACAACTTTGCAGCGAGAATCATCGCCAGGGGAGGGAGAAGCTGCAGACGATGGATCCCCTCATCCACCTCGCCGAATGACGACGAGGGCACAGGCGAGTCAGGCTATGAGCGCACAAGAGCAGAAAGATGACGGGCAATTACCACTAAATCAATCCACAAACAATGGAGATGGACATCATATTCCCTTGGAGGTTGATCCTGTATTCAGGTTGCCACGAATAGCACGAGATGATAGGAACTGTGGTTTATCTCAGAACGAAGCTGATGAAACACGCCGTATGCTATGGGCATACATCCAAAAACAAGGAGAAAGTGTACGACTATTTACCGAAATGCTTGAAATGCTTCGGAAGTCTCGGCGGATGAAAGAAGAGGTGTGGGAATGGTGTAAAGCGGAGGCACATATAGGGGAGATGAGTGATGGAGAAGATTGGTATGACAAAGACCGATGGGGGCTAGCGGAGGGCGAGGACCTGAGAAAAGGCGCTGATGAGGAGGAGACAGAAGGAGTAGAGGAGGGAAGGCCAGCAGGCAAACGAGGCAGAGGCCGTAGAGCCTGAAGAACCAAAGCCTCTGGCATGTATTTAAGCCAAATAATGAATCGCCATCTAGAGTGTGCCCATATTTACCCTAGTTTCCTGTCTTGTTACCAGCGCGAGGAGTTTCCTTTTAGGCTCATGTACTCCGTATGGATAGTATGATTAGAAAGTTTGGTAGTGAAAATCAGGAACAAGTGCATATTCTAGTAAATGAGCCCTGGTGTGATATATCTATATACAAGGCGCTGAAATTTAAGTATGAAAGTGTCAGAGCTTGCGTTTAAGCAACCAGGGAATACGGCACTCCCTGAGGTAACCATGAGGTACAATTACAGTGACAACCAAGGATGAGTGTTCATATCAGAGCCATCCAGGTTTGCCACACAACAATATCAATCATCTCGGGAGATATAAAAAATCCGCCATGCGAGTGAGCAGGCCCCCATGGCGGTAACGGTATACACTCAATAAGACTAGCTGCCGATGAGAGTCGACCAAGTGGTCTACATACCGGCTCAAAGCTGACCAGGTAAAGCGCTCAACATACGCCGATGCATCCATGGCATGCTTGGTTTGGCAGTTCTTGGGGAGGGGGGTAACTGTTTAAGCTGCCTTACCATCCTTTTTTGACGCAGCTCTTTCTCTGTCGCGTTTACTGTAGATCTCAACAGTGAAGGGTCTATAAAAGAAGGATAGAGCATTAGTCAATTCCGTAAGGTAATAGGGCATTGCGGTATACGACCGCGGGGATTCGAAACATACTCTTCCCATAAGCAAGCAATCTTGTAGCAGATATAGACCTCAGCGGTCAGCAGTAGGCCAGCTGGCTTTCCATGGTACAAGGTGACTGCGAGAAAGCTCAGGGTGCTGCCCCAATACATCGGGGCACTGGTGACGTTGAAAGGGAAGCCAGTAACTGGCGCGTCCATGAGGATGCCAAAATAGTCACCAAGATAAGTGCCCGTGATACCAAGAGCCCACATGCTAGACAGGACAAGGACATTTCCAGCGGCAAAGAGGCCGTAGGCAAGATACGGTTGATGAATAGCTGCGAAGTAAGGCTGGTTCCTAAGGGCGTCATTGTAGAGATGATCGCGGATGATTCCGAGCGAGAAGATGGTGACGGCTAGAAAGTAACAGCCATTGTATTTGTTCCCGAAGATTTTGGTCAGGAAATGATTGTTGTATTCTATCAGCCACGGGATATTAGGACCTTGCTCGACTGCAGTACTGCGAGGTCGGTTTCAGATGGAGGGGTAGATATAAATAACGGACCTTGACGGGCAACAATACTGCAATGGTTAGCACATGTATTGTTCAATAGCCATGTCAGAGACAATAAACTGTATGTACTCACTTCCAAAAGAGCGGATTGAATGCAATTGTCACAGCAGACACTTGTATGTTACGCCGTTAGCTGCTTGATGTCAAGTATATAATGTCGAGTCAAGTAGAATGAGTATAGGCAAACTTACAGGCGAGACTTTGCTGTGAAAGATCAATATACTGTGAGAGAGACATGTCGAACACCAGGCTTGAAATAAGAATCAATTTAAAGCAAGATAGCAAGCAAGTGACGAAGTCGCGGGAAGCTCGAAGGTGTAAACAAATGTTGAAGGTAATAAAAGAAAGAAAGAAACAGTTTCCTACTTACTGTGGTGCATATGACAATCTCGATAACAACACGTGACCTTATCACGTGGGTCCTTAGGTATTCCATGTTAGGACTAGGGGGATCGGGCGGAATGATCGAGCCTTAGACTGCAGCTCTACGGAGGTAATATAGCAATAAATAAAGGAACTACTAAATAATACATATAATTACTTTTAATTTAATAATTAATCTTTATAAAATAACTAAAATAGTAACCTCTTTTATATAGTTATTTCTTTATTAACTCTTTAATTAAATATTAATATTTTTTTAATTAATAATTAATTTTTAATTATCTTTAACTAAAAATCGATATTCTTTAACTAATAATTAATTCATTAATCGAAATTTGATGAGTAAAATACTTATCGCCTTTTTCTGCCAGCCAATAAAAGGAGAGAAATAAATGCAGAACGACAACAAATACGCGGCAGAATAATTACAAAGCGTACATTATTGATTTATTCTCCAACGTTGACATCAACAATTTCAACTGCGTCAACTTTTCACTGCGAACGACACCATGACTACACTAAGTGAGATCAAATACTTGCGCCAGGACTGCATCGCCGTAGTCCGTGACTACTACCAGTTTCTAACCACGATGTATCTTAACAAAGACATTGTTCTTGAGCCACTAGAAGGAGGCTAACCATTAATTATGGACGAAGCCATGCTGGCTATTAGTAAGGATAAGATAGTTGCTTCTCTACTCCGCCATTTGCCTTATCTAGCTTCTTCTATATTATTGGGAATAGAGAGTGAGCCTATCCTATTTGTCTACTTTGCTAATTAGGTATATAACTATACCTATATTAAGTCTGGTGGATTAATAGCTAAAGGAGATAGGGACACAACCCAAGGATTTAGAGATATAGAGAGGATATGATCTCATATCGTCGGTCTCACGTGTGGCGGACGGAATAATACTATAATACTCCTTAATACTAAGCTTGGCGTTATATTCTGGCCCAAATACCCTAAGGGTATAGTAGAGGACCCTTCTTAGGAGAAAGTTCTAGATAATCTATATAACTATACGCCCGAGAATAAAGCAGACTAGTGTATGAGTGGTGATCAATAGATAATTATAGACTTTTTTAAAGTATTTAAATCTTAGTTTTGTAAGCTATCCTTTATTCTACTTAATATATATATTATAATTAAGATCTATTCGGCTAAGTCACAAGAGGTTATTCTAATAGTATAGGAGATTTATTAAAAGTATAGCTGGCTAAATATAGAACTTTATAATAAGTAAAAGTGCCTAGCGTCAGTTGTTACAGACCATCTACGGCGTAGCCTAGATAAGTACGCTCATTGGATAACAAGATTCCGGAACGGAATAACTATTAGGATCACGTGACTAGCAGTCCAACGTGCCGAGGCCAGGACCAGTCCAAGGGATGGACTCCAACTATAGTCTAAGTATTGGACTAGGAATATAGTCTAAAGGATGGACTCTAACTGCAGTCCAAGTGATAGACTAAAGGAAAGCTAGTGATATAGACTTTCAGGGAATATATATAAGGACGCTTATTTCTATAGGATTAAGAGTCTTATACTCGCGATTAAACTAGCTACAGTTTTACTATACTGCTTAATACAAAGCACTATTCTAGTTATCTTATACTATATTCACTAAATACCCCTTTGCCCATTAACGCAGGTTAACTTTGTCTTTACTGCTTATAAGGACCTTTAGCCTTTATCTAACCCAGGCACTGACTGAAGCCACACTTAGAACTGAGGGATAGTCTTACTATAGTATTCTATCTCACCTTGGTACCGAGCCGTCTCCTATAATAACTTACTTCTAACCTAAGCTTTCCCTAAGACCTTCGTACCTTCTATCTTACGGCAGATATGAACCTCTAATCACCTTTAGGTAATCAAGGAGCGCCGTCAGCTTGTGACATCAGTGCGGGCGAAGTTGGAGGACAAGTTCCCCGATTGTGCGCATATTGATAGTTAGGCAATCGATATTGAACCACGGGATATATAAACCAGCCTATTAGTTATATATTCTCGAGTTTTATATATATAGTTCAGAATCTATGCTTCCGCTCGCTTGGACCCTGTCTAATCTATCTATATCTTCTATATCATAAGCTGACGGCGCTTCTTGATTACCTAAAGGTGATTAGAGGTTCACATCTGCTATAAGATAGAAGGTACAAAGGTCTTAAGGAAAGCTTAGATTAAAGGTGAGTTATTATAGGAGATAGCTTAATATTAGGGTAAGATAGGATACTATAATAAGACTATCTTTTAGTTCTAAGTATAGCTTTAGTTAGTGCCTTAATTAAATAAAGGTTAAAGATCTTTATAAGTAATAAAGATAATATTAATCTATATTAATAGATAAAAGATATTTAGTAAATATAGTATAAGATAACTAGAATAGTATTTTATATTAAATAGTATAGTAAAACTATAGCTAGTTTAATTATAAATATAAGACTCTTAATCCTAAGGTAATAAGTATTTTTATATATATTTTATATATTAGTTATACTAGCTATATTAGCTATACTATCTAATATATTTAGGCTAGTATAGCTATTATAAATCGTTTGCGGCGTAGTCTCAAACTATATACTTATTAAATAAAGTAACTAAAATAAAAGAATCTATTGTTAATTAGCTCACTAGCTCAAATATCTATAAATAATAAAATAATAAAAAGAGTAAGTACTAGCTATACTAGCCTAAATATATTAAATAGTATAGCTAATATAGCTAGTATAACTAATATATAAAATATATATAAAAATACTTATTACTTTAGAATTAAAAGTTTTATACTTATAATTAAACTAACTATAGTTTTACTATACTATTTAATATAAAGTACTATTCTAGTTATTTTATACTATATTTATTAAATACCTTTTTATCTATTAATATAGATTAATATTATCTTTATTACTTATAAAGACCTTTAGCCTTTATCTAACTAAGGTACTAACTAAAGCTATATTTAGAACTAAGAGATAGCCTTACTATAGTATTCTATTTTACCTTAGTACTAAGCTATTTCTTATAATAATTTACTTTTAACCTAAACTATCCCTAAAACCTTTATACTTTCTATTTTATAGTAGATATAAACCTCTAATTACCTTTAAGTAATTAGGAAATACTATTAGTTTATAATATTAATTATTTTAACTTTATAGTTATAAAGAGGTAAAAGTAATTTTAACTTATTAAAGTTACTATACTATTATAAATACTTTAACCTAAGTAATTTATAATTATATATTAAGAAGAATAAAACTAGATATATATTACTTTATCTTTAAAAGTATATGAACTATAAGAATATATCTAAAAGCTAGAAATAAGATAAGTTAATATATTATTAGTAGGTAGACTAATTACTAATATTAATACTCTATTTATATAAATAAAAGAAAAAATCATTAAATTAAAAAAAAGAATTAAAGATTAATCTAATAATAAGTAATTAATTAAAATTAATAAATATAAAAGAATAATAAAAACTATTTAAAGATTATAGAGATACTATTAAATAAACTATAGTATAAATTAAAGGATATAAACTCAATATTAATATACTTAAAGTAAAAATTAGAAATAAAAAAACTACTATTAAAATCTATAAACCTAATATCTATAAAAGAGATTATACTAAACTAGAATACTTTTTAGAAGAATATAATATCTACTTAGTAACTAAACTAAAAGTTACTAATACTAAGAAAGTTATTTTTATAGGATTTTATATATAAGAAATAGTAATAATATAGTTTAAGCTATATCTTAAGGATTAGACTAATATAAGAGGATAATCTATATTATATATAGATATACTTAATAATTATATATAATTTAAATAAATATTTAGATAATTCTTTAAAAATATTAATAGAAAGAGGACTCTATAATATAAGCTATAGAGACTTAGATAAACTAGAGATATAGTATAATATATAGTATAACTATAATAGATCTATTAAGAACTAAGAATTAATAATAAAAAATAAAAAATAGCTATATTTAAATAAAGACTTAAATTAAAAAACTAATATAAAACTATTAAAATAGAACTATATAATAATTTTAAATAAATAGTTAAAATAGTAGTATATATTAATAATTAACTTTATAATCTATAAAATATATAATAAAGAAAAAATATTTTCTAGATAGAAAATTAATATAAAGGATTAAATAAATATAATAATTATAGTATTATATCTATAGAATTAGACACTACTAAAAAATAACTTTATAATACTAAAAAGAGTAAGAGATATAGAGATACAAAGTTATATTTCTATTATAAAAAATCTAGCTATATTATAAAAGACTATAGAAAGAAATAAGGGGATACTAAGAAATACCTTAATATTACTACTATATTTAAAATTAGTAACTATAAAAAAAAGTAAGGTAGGGGAGGCTACTAAGATTTATAAAATATTAAATAATACCTTAAAGTAATAAGGAAGATTATCTATCTATAGCGACTAAAAAATAAATTTAATAATATATATAAGTAAGTACCTAATATATAATAATAATAAAATTAGTAGAGATAAAATAAATAAATTAAATAGAAAGAATAACCAATATTAGTATAATAAAATATAATAATAGGATAATAAATATATAATTTAATAATAAGCCTAAATTAAGAAATTAGGATACTTAAACAAATAGACTTAGAAGAAGAGACTAAATTAAAATATAAAGATATATAGGAAGTAAATAACTAAAAAAGTAAAATACTATAAATTATATTTAAAGATAGTTATAAACTACTATAAGAATAAAGAGGGAAATATAATAATTAGATATCTAATAAATACTAAATAATATATAAAGGGAAAGGACTATATTTTAAATATAATAAAGAAAAATGAATAGAAGTTAGAGATTCTAAATATTTATACTATAATAAGTATAGATAGAAATACTATTATAAATACTATATCTTTAAAGAAATATAGAAATTAAGATAAAGACTCTATTATAAAAATTATATAAAATACTTATTATATAGAGATAGTAAAGATATCTACTAAAGATACTATATAGATAAAGAATACCTAGTATATACTAATAAGTATTTAGAATAGATAGATAGAAAAAGTATTAATATAATGGACTAAGAAAATATAATACTATATAAATAACTAGAAGTTCTATACTAGAGAATAGATAAATAAATAACTATATAGTATAAAGGATATACTATATAGTTTAAAGGAAAAATAGTAACTAGATATTAATTAAAAATAATATAATACTTATAAAGATAACTATAGCTTTAAGAAAGATAAAAGAACTAAGTAATAATAAATAATAGAATACCTAAACGAGGACTTAATAGATAAACTTAGTTAGGAAGAATAAAATAAGAAAATTTAGACTTTAACTAGTACTAAAAGACTATAGAATAAAACTTATAATTAATAAACTAGGATACTAAAAAATAGATAATTTTAATAATCTATAGAATTTAAAATAGATAAAAGTCCAACTATAATAAGAGGAAAGAATTACTTAGTAATAATAGTTTAATTAATAAGGCTAAACGTGTGAGTACTAATTAATTTAAAAGCTACTAGAAACTTTATAAATCTAAAATTTATAAAGTAGTTAAAGATTTATATCTAAATAAAAAAGGAACTATATTAGCTAGAAGGACTTAATAAAGACTAGAATTAAAAAATTAATAAAGAAACTAGAGATATAAAAGTATATATTGAAAGATAGTATAAAAGAATAGAGTATTTTAATATAATAAGTCTAGGGAGTTATAATATAGTTTTAAGACACTTTTGGTTAGTAAAATATAATCTAACTATTAACTAGAGAGATAGTATATTATAACTAGATAGTAGAAACTACTACTTTAGTTAAAAGACTAATACCTTTATAGCTATTTATACTAAAAGAAGGGATTAAGGTAAAATACTAGGTAAGATACCCTAGATTAAAATAAGAATAATAAAAACTCTAAATAATTAATTAATAAAAAAAGTAGAAAATAGTTTATTAAATAAAGAAAGCTACTAAAATAGGTAAACTATAATAATAGATACTAAAAGAGTATTATAATCTAATTAAAGTATTTAGAAAATAAAAGCTATTAAAAAGCTTATTAGAATATTAGATATAGAATTATAAAATATCTTTAGTAGAAAAGAAGACGCCTATATATAAATCTATATATAAATTAATTAAGATAGAACTTAAAGTATTATAGAAATATATTAATAATAATTTAGTAAAAGAATATATATAATAATTATAATTATTAGTAAAATATCTACTTATCTTTATATTAAAGAAAGATAGAAGTTTATAATTATATATAGATTATTAATAACTTAATAATATAATAATTAAAAATTAATACCTATTATTATTTATTAATAAAATATAGGATAGATTTAGAGGAATAATATACTTTATAGTATTAAATATATAAGAAGTCTACTACTAAATATAAATAAAGAAAGATAAAAAATAGAAAATAGTATTTAGAATATAATCTAGATTATATAAATTCTTAATTATATCTTTTAGATTAATTAATATATTAGTAATATTCTAGGCGCTTATTAATAATATACTATATAAATATTTAGATATATTTATAGTAGTATATCTAAATAATATTCTAATATTTATTAAAGGAATCTAAAAAGACTATATAGAAAGAGTTAAATAAATACTTAAAAAACTTAAAGAGTATAAACTTTACTTTAAAGTATTAAAGTATAAGTTCTATAAATAATTAATTAAGTTTCTAAAATATATTATATTAATAGAAGAAATCTAGATAGATTTAGATAAAATTAAAGCTATCATTAATTAGCTCACGCTAATAATAGTTAAAGAAGTATAATAATTCTATAGACTAGTAAACTACTACTAATAATATATATATAAATTCTTAGTGATAGTAAAACCCCTAATAGATCTATTTAGATATCACAAGCTGACGGCGCTCCTTGATTACCTAAAAGTGATTAAAGGTTTATACCTGCTATAAAATAGAAGATATAAAGGTCTTAGGAAAAGCTTAGGTTAGAAGTGAGTTATTATAGGAGACGGCTTAGTACTAAGGTAAGATAGAATACTATAGTAGGGCTATCTTTTAGTTCTAAGTATAGCTTTAGTTAGTATCTTAATTAGATAAAAACTAAAAGTCTTTATAAGTAGTAAAGATAATATTAACCTATATTAATAAGTAAAGAGGTATTTAATAAATATAATATAAGATAATTAGAATAGTATTTTATATTAAGTAGTAATAGTAAAACTATAATTAGTTTAATTATAAATATAAAACTCTTAATTCTAAAGTAATAAATATTTTTATATATATAATATATATCTAGTAATAGATATAATAATTCTCTACTAAGGGGTTTCTATTACTCTTATTAGTTATTATAATAGTATTAATAGAAAGCTATTAAGCCTATTCTATTAGTTCTATTATTATTAGTTATATAACTAGTACCTTTAAGGTTTAGCCTATAATCCTTCTATTTAATAAATATATATCTTAAGGCTATACTATAGATAGTCTATAATATTATCCCCTTCTTTCTTAATAAGTTATCTTAACGCACGTATATATAAACCTAGTTAGTCTCCCTTTTTTTAGTTTATTATTATATTTCTTTAGATATATCTTGCTATAGTTTATTCTAAGGATATTACTAATATTCTAAAGTCTTCTAAAGATTTTTCCTTTATCTATACTTATATACTAAAAGAAAATATTATAAAAATTAATATTATAATATCTTTCTATTATATTTATTATTTAAAGAATAATAACCTCTATATTATATTATCTTATTCTATAAAGTATTTAAAATATATTTATATAAATTATTCTTATATTTATAATTATATACTTTCTTTATCTAACTAGGCCAAAGTTTAGTATAAAAAGAAAAAGTTAAAGTTAAAAGAGTATAAGGCTTATAAGGAATCTTAATAAATTTATAAAGCCTTTTAAAAAGTATTAAATAATTCTAATATCTATTTTAATTATTTTGCTTATTAGTGAGAGTTTCTTTAGAATTATATTAGTAAATTTATTAAATTATCTATTAAGACTATAAAGGAGTTAAAAAAGCTAAAGGAAGAGAAAAGTTATCTAGCCGAGCTCTAAAAGTATAACTTCTAATAGCTCCTAAATAAACTAAATTTCTTATCTAACCTTACTTTGTTTCTAGATTCTACTCTATTAGTCTCTTTTTTTAATACTAAATCTATTAGTAAAATTCCTTTACTAGGTGTGGTAAATCCTTTAAATATCTAGCTAGCTTATAGGTATTTTTTAAAAAGTTATATTCTTTCTATTTAATTAAGTAGTAAGTTTATCTATTAATCACTTTCTTATTTAGAATCTTTTTAACTTTATATTCTTTTTCTTAATTTTCTAGTTATATTTCTAATTTATATAGTTTAGTATTCTAGAGTACTTTTTTAATTAATAAGATATAAAATATTAGATATATTTATATATATTCTAGAAGTTAGAGTTTATAATTATTAAAGCGAAGTGAAGACTATTTAGTATAAAATAAACTTTTTAGGTAGAGTTAGAATTCTATATTTATAGATCCTCTTTAAATTATATAATTAGCTAGCCAGAACACTACTTTATTAGTTAATAGAACTTAATTTAATTAGATAATTAGATTTTGCTAAGGCTAAACTTATTATACACTAGTTATTGGCTTATAGATCTTACTTAGCCCCTATTTAGGCCCCTATTCAGGCCCCTATCTAGTATTAAATAAGGCCAATATCTAGTATTAAATGAGGCTAATATTTAGTATTAAATACACGCGATATCCAGTATCAAATAGAGTCGATATCAAACACCTAAGCGAACACCTAAGCGAACACCCAACCAAGCACCCAATCGAGCACCTAATCGAGCACCCAACCGAGCATCAAACCGAGCATAACACAGGGGTGGAGAGGGTGTCTGGGGATGGCATCTAGTCAGGCCCGATATCATGCTAGATATCAGCATCAAATTGGCCTGATATCGAACCTGATATCCATCACCCAGGGGGCCCGATATTAGGCTGGATATCAGCATCAAATTGGCCTGATATCGAACCTGATATCCAACACCCGCCGGGCCTGATATCCAGCATGATATCCATCACCCAGGGGGCCCGATATCATGCTGAATATCACCATCAAATTGGCCTGATATCCAGCCTGATATCCATCACCCAGGGGGCCCGATATCATGTTGGATATCACCATCAATTGGCCTGATATCGAGCCTGATATCCAACACCCAACGGGCCCAATATCATGTAGGATATGCATCACCCAGGGGCCCCGATATCAGGCTGGATATCACCATCAAATTGGCCTGATATCCAGCATGATATCCATCACCCAACGGCCCCAATATTAAGTAGGATATCCATCACCCAGGGGGTCCGATATCATGTTGGATATCAGCATCAAATTGGCCTGATATCGAGCCTGATATCCAACACCCGCCGGGCCCGATATCATGTTGGATATCAGCATCAAATTGGCCTAATATCGAGCTTGATATCCACCACCCACCAAAGTATTCTATAGCTAGATCACGTGCTCTGCATAATAATATAAGCATATCACGTGATTTCAAATCAACGCTCCGACTCAGTATTGAAAGCTTGCTATCAATAGGAGAAAGCTTTGGCTTTAGATCTCCTAGTAAAGTATCTAAATAGGGACTCAATAGATAAACTTAGTTAGGAAAAACTAAATAAAGAAATTTAGGCTTTAACTAGTATTAAAGAATTATAGAATAAAATTTATAATTAATAAACTAAAATACTAGGAAATAGACAATTTTAATAGTCTATAAGACTTAAAATAGATAAAAGTCTAGCTATAATAAAAGGAAAGAATTACTTAGTGATAGTAGTCTAATTAGTAGAGCTAAATATACAAATACTAATTAATTTAAAAACTATTAAGAACTTTATAGATCTAGAATTTATAAAGTAGTTAAAGATTTATATATAAATAAAGGAAGAACTATACTAGCTAGAAGGATTTAATAAAGACTAGAATTAAAAAATTAATAAAGAAACTAGAGATATAAAGATATATATTTGTTATAGACCGTCTACGGCGTAGCCTCAAATTATACACTTATTAGATAAAGTAACTAGAATAAAAAAACCTAGTATTAACTAGCTTATTAGCTCAAATATCTATAAATAGTAAGATAGTAGAGAAAGTAAATACTAGCTATACTAGCCTAAATATACTAGATAATATAACTAGTATAGTTAGTATAACTAATATATAAAATATATATAAAAATATTTATTACTTTAAAATTAAAAGTCTTATATTTATAATTAAACTAGCTATAGTTTTATTATATTACTTAATATAAAGCACTATTCTAATTATTTTATACTATATTTATTAAATACTTTTTTATCTATTAATATAGGTTAACTTTATTTTTACTACTTATAAGGACCTTTAGCCTTTATCTAACTAAGATACTAACTAAAGCTATATTTAAAACTAAAGCATAGTCTTATTATAGTATTCTATCTTACTCTAGTACTAAGCTATCTTCTATAATAACTTACCTTTAATTCAAGGCACCTTAAGTTAAAATAAAAATAATTAATTAATAAAAAAGTAGAAGATACTTTACTAAATAGAGGAAGCTACTAAAATAGATAAACTATAATAATAGATATTAAAAGAGTATTATAACCTAATTAAGGTATTTAAAGAATAAGAACTATTAGAAATTTTATTAGAATATTAGATATAAGATTATAAGATACCTCTAGTAGAAGGGAAGACGCCTATATGTTACAGACCATCTACGGCGCAGCCTAGATAAATACACTCATTGGATAACAAGATTCCGGAACGGAATAACTATTAGGATCACGTGACTAGCAGTCCAACGTGCTAAGGCCAGGACCAGTCTAAGGGATAGACTCTAACTGTAGTCCAAGTATTGGACTGGGGATATAGTCTAAGGGATGGACTCTAACTGTAGTCTAAGTGATGGACTGAAGGAAAGCTAGTGACATGGACTTTCAGGGAATATATATAAGGACACTTATTTCCATAGGATCAAGAGTCTTATACTCGCGATCAAACCAGCTACAGTTTTACTATACTATTTAATACAAAGTACCATTCTAGTTATCTTATACTATATTCACTGAATACCCCTTTGCCCATTGACGTAGGTCAACTTTGTCTTTACTGCTTATAAGGACCTTTAGCCTTTATTCGACTAAGGCACTGACTGAAGCCACACTTGGAACTGAGGGATAGTCTCGCTATAGTATTTTATCTTGCTCTGGTACCAAGCCGTCTTCTATAACGACTCACCTCCAACCCAAGCTTTCCCTAGGATCTTTGTACCTTCTATTCTACGGCAGGTGTGAACCTCTGATCACCTTTAGGTAATCAAGGAGCGCCGTCAGCTTGTGATATTGATCGCCCCGACTTCATGGTTACAAAGAGGCATAATTAATTTCGACTTGATAGAGCCACCATACTGTCATAGACACTCCAACCTGAGTGACTTATGATTATATATCAAGAAGGACAAAACTAGGTACGTATCACCCTACCCCTGAGAGCATACTAACTACAGGAATATACCAAAGCAAGACGAGCCAATATGTCATTAGCAAGTGGACCAACCACCAACACCAACGCCTTGTTAGGGCAAATGTGACAGAAAATCATCGAGTTGGAAAAAAGAGTCGAAGAGCAACCCAATGATGAGTAGCTGGATGAGACTAATAAATAAGTGGAAGAATAATGAAGACTACTTAATAAATATAAAGATATTGTTGAACAGACTTTAGAATAAGTTAAAAGTCACAAAGACGCTATCGACGTACTCAGAGTCAGAACTGGAGATAAGAGAACTACTATTAAAATCCATGAACCTAATACTTATAAAGGAGACCGCGCTAAACTAGAACACTTCCTAGGGGAATGCGACATCTATCTGGCAACTAAACCAGGAGTCACTAATATGGAAAAAGTTATCTTCGCAGGATCCTATATGCGAGAGGCAGTAGCAATATGGTTCAAACTATATCTTGAGGACTAGACTAATACTGGAGGACGACCTATACTATACGCGGATGTACTCAATAGCTACGCATGATTTAAACAAGTACTCAGACAATTCTTCAGAGACACCGACAGAAAGAGGACCCTATAACGCAAACTACAGGGACTCAGATAAACCAGGGACGCAGCGCAGTACGCAGCGTAACTACAGTAGATCTGTTAAGAACTAGGAATCCACGACGACGAGTAGAAAATGGCTATATTCGAATAAGGACTAAAACCAGAAACCCAATACGAAACCATCAAGATGGGACCATACAATAGTTTTGAATGAATGGTTGAAATGGTAGTACGCATCGACAATCAACTCTATAACCTACGGAATATACGACAAGGAAAGAACACTTTCTGGAAAGCAAACCAATATAAAGGGTCAAACAAACGCAATGACTACGGCACTACACCCATGGAATTAGACGCCACCGAAAAACGACCTTATAATACTGAGAAAAGCAAAAGATATAGGGACAGGAAATTATGTTTCTACTGTGAGAAACCTGGGCATATTGTAAAAGACTGCAGGAAGAAATAAGGGGATACTAAGAAGCACCTTAACGCTACTACTACGTCTAAGACTAGTAGCAATGAGAAGGAGTAAGGTAGAGGAGGCTATCAAGACTCATAGAACGTCAGATAATACCTTAGGGTAATAAGGAAAGTCACCTATCTATAGCCACCAGAAAACGAACTTGACGACACATATGAATGAGTACCTGAGATATAGCAACGATAAGGATGGTAGAAACAGGATGAACGGATTGAATAAGGAAAATAACTAGTGTTGATATGATAGAACGCGACGATAGGATAATGAACATATGATCCAGTAATAGGCCTAAACCAAGGAATTGTGATGCTAGAATAAACAGACTTGGAAGGAGGAACTGAATCAGAATATGAGGATACGTAGGAAATGAATAACTGGGAAAACGAAGCACCACGGATAACGTTTAAAGATAGTTATAAATAACTATGGGAACAAAGAGAGAAATGCGATAACCAGATACCTGATGAACACTGGACAGTGTGTGAAGAAAAAGGACTATGTTTCAGACATAATGAGGAAAAATAAATGGAAGTCAGAGACTCTAGACACCCATGCCACGACGAATATGGGTGGGACTGCCACTGCGAATACCACATCTTTAAGGAAACATGGAAATCAGGACGAAGATTTCATTATGAAAACTGTATGAAATGCCTATCGTGCAGAGACAGCAAGAATATCCACTGGAGATATTGTATAGACAAGGAGTGTCTAGTACACATCAATAAATACTTAGGATGGATAGATAGAAAAAGTGTCAATATAACGGACCAAGAAAACATAACGCCACACGAACGACTAGAAGTCTTATACTAGAAAATAGGCAAACAAATCACTGTGTAGTATGAAGGACATACCACACAGTTTAAAGGAAAAGCGGCAACCAGATACTGGTTGAAGACGACACGACACTTATAAAAACAACTATAGCTCTAAGAGAGTTGAAAGGACTAAGCAACATAGATAATGGAGTACCCGGACGAGGACTCGATAGATGAACTCAGTTGGGAAGAACTGAATGAGGAAATTCAGGCTTTAACTAGTGCTGAAGGACTGTGTGATGGAACTTATGATTAATAAACCAAGATGATAGGAAATGGACGATTTCGATAGTCTATAGGACTTAAAATAGGCAGAAGTCTAGCTGCGATAAGAGGAAAGAATTACTTGGTGATAGTAGTCTAATTGGTAGGGCTAAACGCGCGAGCACTGATTGATTTAGGAGCTACTAGGAACTTTATAGATCTGGAATTTGTGAAGTAGTCAGGGATTCATACCCAAATGAAAAAGGAACCATACAAACTGGGAGGACTTAACGAAGATTGGAACCAGAGAATCGACAAGGAAACCAGAGGTATGAAGGTATACGTCAAAGGACAGTATAAGGGAACAGAATGTTTCGACGTGATAAGCCTAGGGAGTTACAATATGGTCTTGGGACACCCTTGGTTAGCAAAATACAACCTGACTATTAACTGGAGAGACGGCACATTGTGACTAGATGGTGGAAACCGCCACTCTGATCAGAGGACTGATACCCTTGCGGCCACTCGCACCGAAAGAAGGGATCGAGGTCAGATACTGGGCAAGACGCCCTAGGTTGAAACGGGAACGACAGGAACTGCAAATGATTGATCAACAAAGAAGCAGGAAACGGTTCACTAAACGGAGGAAGCTACTGAAATAGAGAAACTACAACAATAGATACTGAAGGAGTATCACGACCTAATCGAGGTATTCAGAGAACGAGAACCATCAGAAAGCTTGCCAGAATATCAGGCATGGGATCATGAGATACCCCTAGTGGAAGGGAAGACGCCTGCATATAAACCCACATATAGGTTGACCGAGACAGAACTTGAAGCATTATGAAGATATATTAACGACAACTTAGCAAAAGGATATATACGACAATCGCAATCACCAGTAGGATACCCAATCATCTTTGTATCAAAGAAGGATGGAAGTCTATGATTATGCGTGGATTACTGACAACTTAACGATATAATGATCAAGAACTGATACCCATTACCACTCATTGATGAGATATAAGACAGATTTAGAGGAATAACATACTTCACGGCATTGGACATACAAGAAGCCTACTACCAAATATAAATGAAAGAAGGTGAAGAATGGAAAACAGTATTCAGGACACGATTTGGATTATACAAATTCTTGGTTATGCCTTTTAGATTAACCAACGCACCAGCAACATTCCAGGCGCTTATTAACAACGTGCTACGCGAATATTTGGACATATTTGTGGTAGTATACCTGGACGACGTTCTGATATTTACTAAAGGAACCCGAGGAGACCACACAGAAAAAGTCAGGCAAGTACTCAAGAGACTTAAAGAGTATGAGCTTTACCTCAAAGCATCAAAGTGTGAATTCTATAAACAATCAGTCAAGTTCCTAGGACATATTGTGTTAACAGAAGGAATCCAGATGGACCCAGACAAGATCAAAGCCATTATCGATTGGCCTACGCCGACAATAGTCAAAGAAGTACAACAGTTCCACGGACTAGTGAATTATTATTGACAATACATACACAAATTCTCAGCAACAGTAAAACCCCTGATGGACCTATTCAGGAAGGTAAAAGAGTTTATTTGGGGAACCAATGAAGAATAAGTATTTAAAGAACTTAAAGAAAAGTTTAGTTAAGGAGACATATGAATATACTTTGACCCAAACAAAGAGAGTTATCTTAATATAGACGCATCAGACTGTGCGATCAGAGCATGGTTATAACAAAAAGACGATATAGGAAAACTAAGATTGGTTATATGCTATGCAAGAACCATGACCTCTGCAGAACAGAATTATGATATCCATAATAAAGAATTACTAGCAATTATTACAGCATTTAAGAGATGGAAACAAGAGCTCCAAGGAGCAAGGCATCTGACCATAGTTATTAGCGACTACTAGAATCTGATATACTTTATGACGACCAAGGAACTCACTTGTTGACAGTTAAGATGGTACACTGAGGTACTAGCCTACTACAACTTCAAGATATAACATTGTAAAGGAATAGAGAACGCCTTTGCGGACGCGCTGAGTAGAAGACCAGATTTAATGATGAAGAAAAGAGAATCTAGAGCAATATTGCAACTAGATCCAGATACCAAGGGTATGATCTTAGATCAGCAAGTATTGAGAGCTACTCGAACGGTCATGACCGAGGAAGACACTCTGACAAACGAAATATGAAAAGTAATAATAAAGGATCCCTTATTCGAATGAATCAAGGACAACGATGAAAAATATAAAAAGGAAAACAGAATACTTCTATATCAAGGATTGATATACATACCCAGAGAAGTACGACCACGAATACTAAGAGATAACCACGACGCAAAGGTTGTAGGACATTTTGGAATTGAAAAAACCATGGACCGAATTACGCAAAACTACTATTGGCTAGGAATGTGGAGAGAGATCAGATAATATATCCAGGAGTGTGAAGTTTGTCAACAGAATAAATCAGAACGACACGCGCCATATAGACTCTTACAGCCTATACCATACAGAGAAACACCATGGAAATCAATAGCGATAGACTTTATAGTCAAGCTACTGAAGTTAATAGAGCCATAAATGGGCATTTAATATGATTCGATACTTATAGTCATAGACAGACTAACGAAGTATACTTATTTTATACCATTTATTAAAAAGACCACATCACTGGAGACAGTATATATCCTATTACAACATGTCTTCGCAGACAAAGGATTACTAGATGAGATTATCTTAGATAGAGACATAAGATTTATATGTAAATTCTAGACGATACTTACTGAAAAAATGGGGATTAAATAGAAAGCCTTAACGGTATATTACCTGCAGACAGACGGACAAAGTGAAAGGATGAACCAAACAGTGGAACAGTACCTGAGATATTATATTAACTATGAATAGGATGACTGGGTTTCACTACTACTAATGGCATAGCTCGCCTATAATGAAGCGAAGAACGCCTTAACAGGCATGACACCTTTCTTTGCAAATTACGGAAGAGAAACAGAAACGATAAAAACACTAAGAGAAGGCAAAACGCACGCCTTAGAAGCAGAGGTTTCAGTAGAATAGATGCGCGAACTCTATAAACACCTACAGTTGGATCTTGAATTTTTGAACTATAGAATGAAATACTACTATGATCAATGGCACGTGGAAGCGCTAGACTTTAAGAAGGGGGAAAAAGTATTCTTACTTTGACGAAATATCAAAACATTGAGACTAAGCGACAAACTGGACCATAAGAAACTAGGACTATTCAAGATTTTGGAAAAAATTGGACAACTCAATTACAAACTCCAACTTCTAGACCACATGTAAATATACCTAACGTTTCACGTCTCATTACTTGAAAAAGTACCCCAAAACGCCAAACCATACGAACCAGAAATATAACCAGAAAATCAAGAAAAAGAATACGAAGTTGAAAAGATCCTAAACAAGAAAGTGATTAGTGGAAGAACTCACTACTTGGTCAAATAGAAAGGATATGACTTTTTGGAAAATACTTACAAACTCGCTAGGCATCTAAAATATTTGCAGCGCCTGGTGAAGGACTTTTACTAACGGATAAAGAAGTAGGAGAAAGAAGATCCTTAAGGAGAAGACTAATAGAAGGACTATCATTTGACGGAGGACCAGCCAGTTTCTTGGCAGAAGACAACATCTCGTCACCACGGAGCTGAAGTTCGAGCTCTGTGGACTAGAATTTGGCGAGGCGATGAGATTCTTCTACCATAAGATGATTTAGAGTGGCCAGCTTATTCTAAAGATGAGCAGCCTGAGATAACAGAAGAGAAAGTGTCAAACGACTATTAAAGACATGACGCTGGGCCTAAGACTTGCGCTCTTCCCAACAAGCCCATTTAGGGGAATCAGAAATGTGGCCAACGCAAGGATAATCATCGTGAACATAAGCTGAACATCGTGTAACGCGACGACCAGACAATGACTTATCTATAACAACATAGGGAGCTATGGAGTAAAAGCAGTTGTCGCAGGGGAAATCGGAAAGCTGACCATGACGGTTAATAGTTGCAGCCAAAACACGAAGCTCGGGAGCCCGGTTATAAGGGGGACAAGAAGACTTCTTAATACCTGATTTGGGAGCCATGACGATTAAGAGGGAAAGAGGTGACTTACTTAAGAAAGAAATTAGAGGACACGCACTTGCTATTTATGCACTCATCAAGATGACTTAATAGGAAAGGAGGGGATGATGTTACAGACCATCTACGGCGCAGCCTAGATAAATACACTCATTGGATAACAAGATTCCGGAACGGAATAACTATTAGGATCATGTGACTAGCAGTCTAACGTGCCAAGGCCAGGACCAGTCTAAGGGATAGACTCTAACTGCAGTCTAAGTATTGGACTAGGGATATAGTCTAAGGGATAGACTCCGACTGCAGTCTAAGTGATAGACTAAAGGAAAGCTAGTGACATGGACTTTTAGGGAATATATATAAGGACGCTTATTTCCATAGGATTAAGAGTCTTATACTTATAATTAAACCAGCTACAGTTTTACTATACTGCTTAATACAAAGCACCATTCTAGTTGTCTTATACTATATTCACTAAATACCCCTTTGCCCATTGACGCAGGTTAACTTTGTCTTTACTACTTATAAGGACCTTTAGCCTTCATCCAACTAAGGCACTAACTGAAGCCACACTTGGAACTAAGGGATAGTCTTGCTATAGTATTCTATCTCGCCCTGGTATTAAGCCGTCTCCTATAATGACTTACCTCTAACCTAAGCTTTCCCTAGGATCTTCATACCTTCTATCCTACGGCAGGTGTGAACCTCTGATCACCTTTAGGTAATCAAGGAGCGCCGTCAGCTTGTGACACTATATATAAATTTATATATAGATTAATTAAGATAGAATTTAAAGTATAATAGAAATATACTAATAATAACTTAGTAAAAGAATATATATAATAATTATAATTACTAGTAGAATACCTAATTATTTTTATACTAAAGAAAGATAGAAGTCTATAATTATATATAGATTATTAATAACTTAATAATATAATAATTAAGAATTAATATCTATTACTATTTATTAATAAAATATAGGATAGATTTAGAGAAATAATATACTTTATAGTTTTAAATATATAAGAAGCCTATTATTAGATATAAATAAAAGAAAGTAAAGAATAGAAAATAGTATTTAGAATATAATTTAGATTATATAAATTCTTAGTTATACCTTTTAGATTAACTAATATACTAGTAATATTTTAAATACTTATTAATAATATACTATATAAATATTTAGATATATTTATAGTAGTATATCTAAAATAATATCCTAATATTTATTAAAGGAACCTAAAAAGATTATATAGAAAAAATTAAATAAATACTTAAGAAACTTAAAGAGTATAAATTCTATAAATAATTAGTTAAGTTCTTAAAATATATTATATTAATAAAAGAAATCTAGATAGACTTAAATAAAATTAAAGCTATTATTAATTAGCCTATACTAATAATAATTAAAGAAATATAATAATTCTATAGATTTATAAACTACTATTAATAGTATATATATAAATTCTTAGTAATAGTAAAACCCCTAATAGACCTATTTAGGAAGATAAAAGAATAAATATTTAAAAAACTTAAGGAGAAGTTTAGTTAAAAAGATATATAAATATACTTTAATTTAAATAAAGAAAGGTATTTTAATATAAATATATTAAATTATATAATTAGAGTATAGTTATAATAAAAAAATAATATAAAAAAACTAAGATTAGTTATATACTATATAAGAACTATAATATCTATAGAATAAAATTATAATATTTATAATAAAGAATTATTAATAATTATTATAGTATTTAAGAGATAGAAGTAAAAACTCTAAGAAGTAAAGTATCTAACTATAGTTATTAATAACTATTAAAATCTAATATATTTTATAATAACTAAAGAACTTACTTATTAATAGTTAAGATAGTATATTAAAATATTAGTCTACTATAACTTTAAAATATAATATTATAAAGGGATAGAAAATATCTTTATAGATATATTAAATAGAAGATTAAATTTAATAATAAAAAAAAAAGAATCTAGAGTAATATTATATTTAGATTTAGATATTAAAGATATAATTTTAGATTAGTAAGGATTAAAAGCTATTTAAATAGTTATAACTAAAAAAATACTCTAATAAAGAAAATATAAAAAGTAATAATAAAAGATTCTTTATTTAAATAGATTAAGGATAATAATAAAAAATATAAAAAAGAAAATAGAATATTTCTATATTAAGGATTAATATATATATCTAAAGAAGTATAACTATAAATATTAAAAGATAACTATAATATAAAGGTTATAAAATATTTTAAAATTAAAAAAACTATAAATTAAATTATATAAAACTACTATTAGCTAGGAATATAGAGAGAAATTAGATAATATATCTAGAAGTATAAAGTTTATTAATAAAATAAATTAGAATAATATATACTATATAGACTCCTATAGTTTATACTTAAACTAGAGATAGATTAGTTTAGGCTAGGTTTTTAGTCTATTCTATTTTAACTTAATAGGTATCTATATTATTCTATACCTACGAGTTTAGATATTAAATAAATTAAGTATTAACTAAATATAAGTTAATTATATTAATCTTTTTATTTAGTTCCTAATTTAGTTAGATTAGCCTATTTTTAGAACTTCTACTAACTAAATAGAGTAATTTAAAGCTTAATTCTCTATTAATAATTAGGTTTTAGCTTAATAATTAATATTTTAATATCTAGTTAGGTATTTAAAGGATACTTAACTTATTAAAATAAGTTTTTTAAAAAGAATTACTTAACTAGTAATAACCTAGTTAAGTTTAATTTAGTTTAGTTTAGGTAAAAAATTTATATCTATCCCTAGTCTATCTATACTATATAAAGAAATAGTATAAGAATTAATAGTAATAGACTTTATAGTTAAACTACTAAAGTTAATAGAGCTATAAATAGGTATTTAATATAATTTAATACTTATAGTTATAAATAAATTAATAAAATATATCTATTTTATACTATTTATTAAAAAGACTATATTATTAGAGATAGTATATATTCTATTATAATATATCTTTATAGATAAAGAATTACTAGATAAAATTATATTAGATAGAGATATAAAATTTATATATAAATTTTAGATAATACTTATTAAAAGAATAGGGATTAAATAGAAGACTTTAATAGTATATACCTATAAATAGATAGATAAAATAAAAGAATAAACTAAATAGTAGAATAGTATTTAAAATATTATATTAATTATAAATAGGATAACTAGGTTTTATTACTACTAATAGTATAGCTTACTTATAATAAAGTAAAGAATACCTTAATAAATATAATATCTTTCTTTATAAACTATAAAAGAGAACTAAAAATAATAAAAATACTAAAAGAAGGTAAAATATATACTTTAGAAGTAGAGGTTTTAATAGAATAAATATATAAACTTTATAAATATCTATAATTAGACTTTAAATTTTTAAACTATAGAATAAAGTATTATTATAATTAATAATATATAGAAGTACTAAACTTTAAAAAAAAGAAAAAAGTATTTCTACTTTAATAAAATATTAAAATATAGAGACTAAGTAATAAATTAAACTATAAGAAATTAAAACTATTTAAAATCCTAGAGAAAATTAAATAATTTAATTATAAACTCTAACTCTTAAAATATATATAAATATATCTAATATTTTATATTTTATTAATTAAAAAGGTACCTTAGAATATTAAATTATATAAACTAGAAATATAATTAAAAAATTAAAAAAAAGAATATATAATTAAAAAAATCCTAGATAAAAAAGTAATTAGTAGATAAACTTACTATTTAGTTTAAATAGAAGGGATATAATTTTTTAAAAAATACTTATAAACTAATTAAATATTTAAAGTATTTATAGCGCCTAGTAAAGAACTTTTATTAATATATAAAGAATTAGTAGAAAGAAAACCTTTAAGAAGCTAATTAATAAAAAGATTACTAAAGGAAAAAATACTAAAAAATAAGTTAAAGAAATCTTATACCTTTTATTATAAATATATCTAATCTTTAGAAAGTAAGGATTATATAGCTAAAGCCTATTCCTACTTAATATTAAAAGCTTTTAAATTCTCTACTATCTTTATATTAGAATAAAGAAATTTACTAATATAAAAGTAAAGTAATTTTTATTATTTTTTAATTTAAAATAGCTAACTAAAAAGCTTTAATATATATATTTAAATTTCTTTTTCTTTATACTCTAAATAATTAATAGTCTAAATAAGTTTATTCTAGTCTAAATCTAATATTAACTCCTTAGTATTATAATATTTAATAGAATAAATATACTTACTATATTTCTTTAATTTTAAATTAGGATTAATTATATACTTTTTATCTAAATAGATATAATAAAAATAATAAATAGCTATAATTATATTAAATCTATTAATTTAATTAGTAAGATAGTTTTTATTAATAGTTAAACTATAAAGAGGTATAATTAGGATAGAGAACCTATAATTAAGAAAATAAAAAAGGGAACTTATAGATATTTATATATTTATTAAGATAACTTAATAAAAAAAAAGGAGATAATATTATAAATTATCTATAGTATAGCCTTAGACTATATACTTATTAAATAAAGTAACTAAAATAGAAGAACTTAGTACTAATTAGCTTACTAGCTTAAATATCTATAAATAGTAAAATAGTAGAGAAAGTAAGTATTAGCTATACTAACCTAGATATACTAAATAGTATAACTAATATAACTAATATATAAGATATATATAAGAATACTTATTACTTTAGGATTAAGAGTCTTATACTTATAATTAAACTAGCTATAATTTTATTATACTACTTAATATAAAATACTATTCTAATTATTTTATACTATATTTATTAAATATCTCTTTCTCTATTAATATAGATTAATATTATCTTTATTACTTATAAGGATCTTTAGCCTTTATTTAACTAAGATATTAACTAAAGTTATATTTAGAACTAAGAGATAGCCTTATTATAATATTCTATTTTACTCTAATACTAAGTTAGTTATCTTCTATAATAATTTATCTTTAACCTAAACTATCTCTAAAATCTTTATACCTTCTATTTTATAGTAGGTATAAATCTCTAATTATCTTTAGATAATTAAGGAGTACTATTAGCTTATAATATTTTTAATTATTTAAAAGTAATTAAAGGTTTATATCTACTATAAAATAGAAAGTATAAAGATTTTAAAGAAAGCTTAAATTAGAGATAAATTATTATAGGAGATAGCTTAATACTAGGGTAAGATAGAATACTATAATAAGACTATTTCTTAGTTCTAAATATAGCTTTAGTTAGTACTTTAGTTAAATAAAGGCTAAAGGTCTTTATAAATAATAAAAATAATATTAACCTATATTAATAGATAAAAAGGTATTTAATAAATATAGTATAAAATAACTAGAATAGTACTTTATATTAAATAGTATAGTAAAACTATAGCTAGTTTAATTATAAGTATAAAACTTTTAATTTTAAAATAATAAATATTTTTATATATATTTTATATATTAGTTATACTAGCTATACTAGTTATACTATCTAATTTATTTAAGCTAGTATAGTTAGTATTTATTTTCTCTACTATTTTACTATCTATAGATATTTAAACTAGTAAGCTAGCTAATACTAGATTCTTTTATTTTAATTACTTTATTTAATAAATATATAGTCTAAAGCTATACTATAAATAATCTATAATACTAGGAGGTCTAAAGCCAAAGCTTTCTCCTATTAATAGTAAGCTTTTAATAATATATTAGAGTAAATATATTATACTAATTAAATTCTAAACTACGTAATCTACTTATATAAGATAATATTACCTAATCTATATAATATAACTATATATAAATATTATATAAGTAATCTATATAATATTAATAATATTTAAGAAGATCTAGATATAATATAGATATTAATATAGAGTAGGTAATTCCTATATCCACTATAGTTACTATAGTAATATAGTTAGTAGAGGAGTCTAGGGATAAGTTTTTAATCTAGTAAAATATTAAGCCTCTTTATATCTTCTTAAATCTATAATAAATAACCTTACGTTAGATATCTTTTAATTAGAAAAGCTACTAATATCTACTAATTTAAAAGATATCTTAAGTAAGTTAAGCCTATATATATATTTAGTATAATATTAGCCTATAAATATAAAAAAATTATTAAAAATAGACTACTAATAGTTAATATTCTATATTTTAGTAGCTAGTAGTTTCTTAAGTAAATAGAAGGTAAGATTATAATATATAGAACTTATCTTTAGATAGACCCTTAGGACCCTTACTATAGAGATAGAAGTTATCTCTAAATAGGCCTTAAGACCCTTTATAATAGAAATAGAATTTATCCCTAGATAGGCCCTAAGACTCTTTACTATAAAAATAGAAGTTATCCTTAGATAGGTATATACTAACTATTATACTATTATATAGTATAATACTACTACTATAGCTAAATTAAGATAAATTTGATTTTATAGATATTAACCTTAGCCTATTTAATATTAATTAACTAGATAGACCCCTATAGCTGCCTTAGCTACCCTAGCTATCTCTCCCCTTTTAGCCGCCTCTCTCTAAATATATCCCCCTAGCTCTAGACCTAGATAATATAGATAGTAAGCTAAGTAATCTATAAGATATTAATATATTTATAAAAGAGGAAGCTAAAGTAAAGGATAGTCTATAGATATTATCTCTAAATATACCCTAATAAATATAATACTAATATATTAATAGAAGAAATTAAGATTCTCCTAAAGATAAAGTTAATAGTAGTATATAGAATTAATATACTAGTATTACTTTAAAATCTATTATATAGACCTACTTTTCTTCTTACCTAGTAGTAATTATACTTAGATTATATAGTACTATTATACTAACTAGCTACTTAGAGTAGTAAAAGTAAGTATATCTAAGGCGCTAACCTTAAGGAGATTTAAATAATTATTATTCTTAGTAAGTATAAAAGTAATATATAATACTTAGTATTAAATAAGTAAGGCTAAAATAGTATTAACTATATAGTATTATTCCTCTTTACTATCTATAAGCTAAATACCTATTATAAGAATAGTATCTTCTTTAGTAAAAATCTTTCCTTTAGGGAGGTTAATAGACTTTTCTAATTATTTTATTATTTCTTATATAATAAGTATACCCTATTTAGAGTTAATAAGCTAAATAGCGGTATCTCTCTAATTAGAGTTATTTTTATCCTTAAGTAGTTATCTAGCTAGCTCTATATATCTTCTATTATACCCTTATATAAAAAGGTATATCTATCTAAGGCTAAGAAAGGTAAAGCACTATTCTCTAATAAGTGGGTTAACCTATCTAATAATATAAATATAGATATAGATTTTTATACCCCTATACTAAGGGCAAACCTAACTTCTTCCGCCTCTTTTAAAATATCTACTATATAGTTAAAGTAGAGGGATAAAGTCTTAATACTAAATTACTATCTTAGGTTAATAGTAACTACCCGTGAGGACTTAATATAACTATACTAGTAAATAAGATTACTTAAATATATACTTATTAAAGCTATAAAACTATTACTATCTAAATTTAAAAATATAGCTAATAATAAAGATAGAGAGGCTCTAGCTAAAGTAAGTCAAAATCTATTTAATAGTATATAATATCTTAATACTAAAAGTATTAATTAGGATTAGGAGATAGCTATTAGTAACTCTATACTATATACTATTATATCTACTAATAAATTAATCTGCTAGTTTAAAAAGTAGTAGAAGTAGCTAGATAATCTTAACTATTAGTAAGAAAATATTAATAAGGCTAACTATATACTTTAGATATTAGCTACTTTTATATTTAGAATACCTAATATAAGACTATTAATTATACTTAGGTTCTAGTAGCCTATTACTATTATTACCCTCTAGTAATTTAGAACTAGTAGCCTTCTACTAGGAGTTATCCTTATAGATATTATTAATCTTAGTAAAATATAGGTTATTATTAGGTATCTCCTATATATAAATATAGTATCTATAACGTATTTATAGATAATATCCCTAAATAGGCTCTATCCCCTTACTAATATATATATTATATAAAGACTTTAAAGTAACGCTATAAAGCTAGTCCTTATTATTATACCCTTTATACTTATTATATAGTAGAAGAGTAAATATATAAGGTTATATTTAAACTTAATATTATTATCTATTATAGAGATATATAAGAGGCTAATAGTAGTATTATAGGCCTTTTATATCTTAATATAAAGCTTTTTATAGATAAAGATACTAAAAGAAATATTATCCTAATAAGCTACTAGTTATTTAATAGTTATTATAGTTAAAGCGTAAAGGCTAACTAGTTAGTAGAATATATAAACTATATCTCTAAGGATAGCCGCTAGTAGAAATATAACCTTAATAGACTCTTTAATAAAGTTATTATAGACAAGGTCTATATTATTAAGAATCTATTATTTTAAATCTTCTAGATAATACTAGTACTAAAGGCGTAATTCTACCTCTATCTAACTACTATTCCTCTATTTAACTCCTATAGGGACTTCTAGAGGTTCTAATGGTTTATTATCCTATATAATAGTAATAAGGCCTAAAAAGGTAAGCCAAGCGTTAAAGAAATTAACTCTTTTAAAGATCCTAATTATACCCCTCTTATATTAATAAAGAAGGCTATAGATAAATATATATAGAAAAGCTATATTTCTAAAATAACCTTTAGCGCCTACTTAACTATAATATAAGAAAACTATTTAATCTACTAAATACTTATATCTTTAATTCTATTTAATAGTAATAGAATTATTAGCGCTAATATCCCTATTAAATAATAGAAAGTTATACCTACTCTATTTTTAAAGTTAGAATAGATTAGGTATAACGCACTTACCCCCCGCCTCTATTAAAAGTTAATAAGATATATACCTAATAGCTAAATAGCGTAGAATATATTAAAGTATTATTAGCTAGTACTCTATACTTTCTAATTAGACTTTAAATATATATATACCTCTATTAAGAGTAAGAATATATCTAGTACTATTAGATATATTAAACTACTTAAGCTTATTACTAAGTGGCTAGAAGTTATTACTAAAGCTAGTAACTAACTCTTTAATAAAAATACTATCTCTAAAAAAGACTAGATAGTAACTATTCTAAAATTATCTCCTTACCTTTAAGCTATACTATTTATTATTATAGAATAGGTTTTTAAATAAAAAGAAAAGTCTATAATTTGGGTCTTATACCCTACTTAATAGACTTTAATAGTTACTATACTTAAACTTATAAGGATAAATATATATATATATATATATTATACTACTCTAAATATAAAGGAACACGGCTATCTTATTAAGGAGTTCTATATATCTATAGATACTATAATAGTCCTAGTCTATTTATATTTAATAAATTTAGTAGGTATAAATCTATAAGTATTATATTATAATATCTATTTATTTAATATAGCTATATTTAATATAGTAACGTAGTAGGCTATTAATAGGGTCTATTATATTAAGTAGATATATATAGTTATAGTCTATAAGTATAGAGTCTTAGTATTATTTAATATCTGCTAAGTTATTAATAATATCTAGAAGGCTATTCCTAGAATAATTATAGAGCTTAATAGGGGAATCTTTAATATAGAGGGTAATAAGGATAGAGAAGTTAACTTTAGTAACTAGACCGTATATATTAAGATAAAAGATATTATCTAGATTAAGGAGGGTATTAAGTTAGGTAAGGACTACTATATCTTTAACTCTAGCCCTTTTATTAAGTATATTATTAGTAGTATATATAGAGAAAAGCCTATTATTAAGTTACTTATTCCTAATTAGATAGTAGTAGTAGTAAAACCTTACTAATAAAGCTATTTTATCTATACTTTACCTTTATCTATATATAGTATACTAAAAGACTCTTTATTTAGCTATATACTTATAAAAATAGAATTAATATTAACTTAACTCTATTCTCTAGTAATTAAATAGACTATCTAGGGATATTATCTATAGGGTACCTTAATTAACTATTATACTAAAGACTTATTAACTATATTCTAATTTATCTACTATATATAGGGTCTATATATGATTTTAATTTAGTATAAAAATATATATATTAAACTTAAAATTAAATATAATATTATTAAAAGACCTAATATAAGAAAGGAATATATACTTAAGGCCTATATAGAATTCTAAATAGCTAATATTAAGAATAGTAATATTAAATATTATACCTTAGCTCTTATAAATTATAATTATATATATAGGTATTATAGTAAACTAAAGCCGTAAGTATATTTCTACTTAATATTTCTACTTAATAGTAGAAGTAAAGATTAGTATAATAGGTTTATTATTATTATTAGTAAAGATATTAGGGCTATTATAAATATTTAGCTTAATAAGTACTGCGTAAGGGATATCTCTAATTATATTTTTATTATAGCTTTTATAAGATATTATAAATAGTACTAAGCACTTTATTAATAACTCCCTTTTTTATTTAGATATTCCTTATTAATATAATTCTATAACTATAAGATAAATAGATCTTTTTAATAAGGTTCTTGGTATCCTTAGAGGAGGTATAAAAACCTATAAAGTACCCTAGATTCTTTACTCTAATTAGAAGAACTAGATAAGGATACTCTTGGAGGATTTTATAGTTATAGGCTCTAACTACCTACTTAGTAGTATAGAGTTAAAAAGAGCCTTTAAAGTAAGACCTCTCCTTTATTATTAGTTAATTATAGTACTAAGTCTATAGTAATAGATAGTCTATATACTCTATATACTCTATAAGACTAAGTTAAAGGTTTACTAATATAGTATAAAATCTAAAGAAAGTATTATTTATTCTCTACTACTATATAACCTAGGTTAGAGCTATAGTCTTATCTATTACTAAGTATATATTTCTACTATATATCTAATTAATATAGGTTTTACTATATCTATTTATAAATATAAATAGTATACTATCTAATATAAGAGGTAGTTAATAGAAGTCTCTAAATATTAATATATTTTACCCTCTAAATATTTTATTATAGTAGTAAGGAAATAATTTATATAACCTCCTATCTATATTTACTATTATTCTTAGGCTAACTATAGACTTTTTATTAATAATAATATACTAGATATAACTAATAGTATCTTATATAGTAGTAAAATTACCTATAGGTAATAGTATATATAAAGCCTTAATAGGTAATTGAAGAAGACTATATAAAGTATATCTACTAATATTAAATATAGTAATATCTATTAATATAGTCTATATAATAAATATTACCTTATTATTATTATTTAAAGAAATATTATTAGATATACTATTAAGTATATTATTATTACTAATTTACTTTAGTACCTTTTAGCTCTTTAAGACTTTATCTTTATATATAGAAATATTAGATAAATAAAACTTATTCTTATTTATCTTTTTATATTACTCTAAAGTATTAAAGTTATAATCTTTATAAGTTATTTAATATTAAGAGTAGGCCTTAGCCTAAGAAGCTATTATACTATCCTTATCTACTTATAGCTCTACCTCTTTATAGTAAAGATAGTAAAAAAGTATCTTAAGCTAATAATAGTTATTATAGTTAAAATAGATAGAATCTAGACTATAGTAAGGGTAGAAGTTAATATAATAGACTTTTACTTTTAGCTAGCGCCTTTATTACTATTCTATATAGTTATTATTTCTAAAGTAGTTAAGTAATATAACTTCTTTATATTTATAAAATTTAGATTAATATTTATTTTATAATAAAGCTAATTTATATCTTTTCTACTTTTTAGTAATAGTAAATATATTTAATATAGCTCTATTTAGTATATACTAGAGCTTAATTATCTATTAGTCTATCTATATAAGACTATTATAAAGAAGAAAATAATAAATCTCTTATAAAGATTAATTCTATTTACTAACTAGTAAGTTTAATAATTTAATAACTACTTTAACTATATTTAGGCCTTTTTATATACTTTATATATTATTATATACTATTAAGGCTATTTAAGTATAGGAGATAGATTATATCTCTTACTTTATATAGTATTTAGCTATATATTTAAATATTTAGGATAGTGTTATAGACCGTCTGCGGCGCAGCCTCAGACTATATACTTATTAGATAAAGTAACTAAAATAAAAAAACCTAATACTAGCTAGCTCACTAGCCTAGATATCTATATATAGTAAGATAGTAGGGAAAGTAAGTACTAGCTACACTAACCTAGATATACTAGATAGTATAGCTAGTATAGCTAGTATAATTAAAAAATAGAGAAAGAAGAAACTTATAAATATTTATATACTTATTAAGATAACTTAATAAGAAAGGAGGGGATAATTGTCGGAGCGAAACGAAGACTATTTAGTATAAAACAAACTTTCTAAGTAGGGTTAGAATTCTGTATTTGTAGATCCTCTTTAAATTACGTGATTAGCTAGCTAGAACACCATTCTATTAGTTAATAGGACTTAATCTAATTAGATAATTAGATTTTGCTAAAGTTAAACTTATCACACGCTAGTTATTGGTTTAGGGGCCCTACCCCCTTCCCCTATTCTTATTTCCCTGTCTTAGATTATATTTATTTATAGGTTTCTTTTATCCTATACTATCTTTTATTTTATATTATCTTATATTTAATATTCCTATTATCTCTATTATATTGCCTTACTCTAGCTATTATTAGTTTTATTATAGCCTAATACTAATATATACCTAATATACTAATAAATACCTTACTTAGAGTCTAAAGTAATATTATATAATAATAACTATAGAACTAATTCTAGAAATTTAGGTATCTACTCTAGTCTACTTATCCTAGTACTGGACTTTGGCCTTATAGCCTATAGCTATAGATATAGCTACTTTCCCTATATAACTTTAGGTAATAGTACCCGCTCTAAATCACCTATTCTAATATAAGACTATACCCTTATAATCTCTAGTAATGAATCCTACCCCTATATTTTATATTTTATAGCCTTAAATAGTTATATCACTACCTATTTACCTATTTTAATACTTTATTCTTCTAAAGTTAATAGATTATATTATTTATAAGTCTTAAGTAAGTCCTCTATACCCCTATAATATAATAATAGTTACTAATAAAATAGAGCACTCTATTACTTTTATCCTATCTTTAATATCTTTCTCTAGTATTTTTCTCTCTAAGGTCTCTTTCGCTAGTCTCTATTCTATTCTCTTTATTATTTATAATATCTTAATAGGGCCTATTTATAGATAATATCTCTAGACTACCTCTAACTCTATATTTAAATCTTTTTTTATAAACTTTGGCTATAAATAATATCCCTAGATTATTATTTTAACTATATCTAAATACTCTAGACTCTCTATCTTTAAGTTAATTAGATAGCTTATTTAATCCTTCTAATGCCTTTACTACGTCTAAAGGAGGGAGATAATATTATAGTACACGCTATAGTAGAGGGCATCTTTATTAAAATAATATCTACCCTACTCCTACTACTACTAAAGGAAATATTTAGGTGGATCTTCCCTAGGTATAGCTATTAAGGATAATAAATAGAGTAGATAAGGCGATAGATAAAGGGGACTAGAGATTTATTAGGGATTTCTATAGTACGCTTAATAATATTAGTATAAAAGAATACCTATTATATAATAAAAAGTGGTTCTTAATTAATCTTAGTAATAATATAAATTACTAAGTGTATAAAAAGGTATTTAAGGTAAATAAGACCTCTAAGCTTTTAGTAGTAAATTTAATAGACCCTTTACTAATATCTAATCTTTTAGAGTTAATACTTATTAAGGAAATAATAATTACTAAGGTAAATCTATATATATAGGTAAGACGTGTTTATAGCTAGTAGTATTACTATATAAAATATATAATTTATTTTATATAGAATATCTAGACTATAGCTAATAGGCTCCCGCGCCTTCTAATAGACCTTAATATTATTATTATTTAGCTTTATATTCTACTAAGCTAGGCTATAAATCTAAATATCTATTATACTTTTACTATAGACCTCTAGGTATACTAAGCTAATATTAAAATATAGTTATAGTATCTTAAAGATAATTACTCTAGATATAAAGATATCTAACTTAATCTTAAAAGTATCTAGTCCCTCCTAAAGGATAGCGATATTCTAGATTAGCTTTTTTCTACTAAGGTAAATAAAATAGATAATAATATATAGCCTAAGGTTAGACTATTTAATAATATAGACTAAGAACTAAACGAGCCTTAAATTAGCTCTAATATTATTTCAAATCTTATTAGTAATATAAGGGAATACTAAGACCTACTAGCCTAATATCTAAGTATATAATCTAATAAAGATAGCCCTCTTTTAGTACTTAATATACCCTCTATATAATCTATACTAATTTAGAATTTTACCTAAGGTCGGTGGCTTTATTCTCTTATTTTCCTCTCCCTTTTTCCTAATAGTATAGCTAACTATAGTCTTAGCTAACCTAAGAGTATAACCCTTTATAAATAGGCTATCTATATATTTTAATATAAGGATAGCCGCTTTACTTGCTACTTTAAGTTCTACTATATTATCTTTAACTAGTTATTTTAAGAGTAAATATTTCGCACTATAGTATAGTATATAAAATAAAATCCTAATATAGTTAACCTTACTATAGATAATATTAGGGAATAAATCTTTAATAATAATAACTTACTACTTTTATATTATATAATATAGTGGGTAGAACTAATAAAGGAAATATAGTTATACTAAAATATAAAAAGATATAAGCTTAAGATAATTACTAGATAGCTTAAAGTTAATTACTTCTTTATTATCTTTAGTGTAGTTAATATTTAGTAGGAGGACCTATAGCGTTATATACTATATTATAATAAATAGAGAGCTACTATAAATAATTAAAAGAGATCTAGAATTACTAATAGTAACCTATAGAAGAATCTTTATATTATTATAAAGTATTTAGAACTATATTTTAACTAGTTCTATAACAAAGTTTTAAAACTAAAGTTTAAAGTTATAAATTAGTAGTTTTAATATAAGTAGTAGTCTCGAGGTAGTAGATATATCTATAAATTTATTTAATATAAGGAGGCTCTATATTTAAATATATCTTTCTATAAAATAAGGTAGGAGCTCACCTAATACTAGTTAATATTCTTAACTATAAATAACCTAAATCCACATAGGGCCCTAGACGTATAATATCTATACTTAACACTGCTTAATAAATAAATTAGTATTACCCTCTAATAAGTCTATCTAGGGATAATATCTATAAATATACCCTATTTTATATTTATAGAGACTAAATGGATATAGGAAAATATAATAAATAGATTAACCTCTATACTAAACTATCTTAATTAATATATAAAATATTTAGAGGTATACTATATAAGAAAGGATAAGCGTACTTAGTAGCTTAGATACTAGTTTAATTACCCTAAGGTACTATAGACTATAGCCGCTATAACCCTAAGAAAGAATAGTTAATATATATTATAGGAGTTCTTACTAGTATATAATAATAAATTACTATAGTACTTTAATACTCTAGTAACTATAAATTAGAATATATAGACGTCTCTCCTTTAACTAGCCTATCCTAGGTACTTAAGTATATAGCTAAATACTACATAAAGTAAAAGATATAATCTACCTCCTATACTTAAATAGCCTTAATAGTATATAATAATATATAAGGCACACAAAGAGGCCTAAAGATAATTAAAATAATTACTAAATTATTAAACTTACTAGTTAATAAATAAGACTAATCTTTATAAAAGGTCTATTATCTTCTTTTTTATAATAGTCTTATATAAATAGATTAGTAGATAATTAAGCTCTAGTATATACTAAATAGAGCTATATTAAATATATTTACCATTATTAAGAAGTAGAAGAGATATAAATTAGCCTTATTATAAGATAAATATTAATCTAGATCCTATAAGTATAAAGGAGTTATACTACTTAACTACCTTAGAAATTATAACTATATAGAGTAGTAGTAGAAGCGTTAGCTAAAAGTAAAAGTCTATTATATTAACTTCTACCCTTACTATAGTCTAGATTCTATCTACTCTAACTATAATAACTATTATTAGCTTAAGATACTTTTTTACTATCTTTACTATAAAGAGGTAGAGCTATAAGTAGATAAGGATAGTATAATAGCTTCTTAGGCTAAGGCCTACTCTTAATATTAAATAACTTATAAAGATTATAACTTTAATACTTTAGAGTAATATAAAAAGATAAATAAGAATAAGTTTTATTTATCTAATATTTCTATATATAAAGATAAAGTCTTAAAGAGCTAAAAGGTACTAAAGTAAATTAGTAATAATAATATACTTAATAGTATATCTAATAATATTTCTTTAAATAATAATAATAAGGTAATATTATTATAAGACTATATTAATAGATATTACTATATTAATATTAGTAGATATACTTTATAGTCTTCTTCAATTACCTATTAAGGCTTTATATATACTATTACCTATAGGTAATTTTACTACTATATAATACTATTAGTTATATCTAGTATATTATTATTAATAAAAAGTCTATAGTTAGCCTAAGAATAATAGTAACTTTCTCTACTATTTTACTATTTATAGATATTTAAGCTAGTAAGCTAATTAGTACTAAGTTCTTCTATTTTAGTTACTTTATTTAATAAGTATATAGTCTAAGGCTATACTATAGATAATTTATAATATTATCTCCTTTTTTTTATTAAGTTATCTTAATAAATATATAAATATCTATAAGTTCCCTTTTTTATTTTCTTAATTATAGGTTCTCTATCCTAATTATACCTCTTTATAGTTTAACTATTAATAAAAACTATCTTACTAATTAAATTAATAGATTTAATATAATTATAGCTATTTATTATTTTTATTATATCTATTTAGATAAAAAGTATATAATTAATCCTAATTTAAAATTAAAGAAATATAGTAAGTATATTTATTCTATTAAATATTATAATACTAAGGAGTTAATATTAGATTTAGACTAGAATAAACTTATTTAGACTATTAATTATTTAGAGTATAAAGAAAAAGAAATTTAAATATATATATTAAAGCTTTTTAGTTAGCTATTTTAAATTAAAAAATAATAAAAATTACTTTACTTTTATATTAGTAAATTTCTTTATTCTAATATAAAGATAGTAGAGAATTTAAAAGCTTTTAATATTAAGTAGGAATAGGCTTTAGCTATATAATCCTTACTTTCTAAAGATTAGATATATTTATAATAAAAGGTATAAGATTTCTTTAACTTATTTTTTAGTATTTTTTCCTTTAGTAATCTTTTTATTAATTAGCTTCTTAAAGGTTTTCTTTCTACTAATTCTTTATATATTAATAAAAGTTCTTTACTAGGCGCTATAAATACTTTAAATATTTAATTAGTTTATAAGTATTTTTTAAAAAATTATATCCCTTCTATTTAAACTAAATAGTAAGTTTATCTACTAATTACTTTTTTATCTAGGATTTTTTTAATTATATATTCTTTTTTTTAATTTTTTAATTATATTTCTAGTTTATATAATTTAATATTCTAAGGTACCTTTTTAATTAATAAAATATAAAATATTAGATATATTATATATATTTTAAGAGTTAGAGTTTATAATTAAATTATTTAATTTTCTCTAGGATTTTAAATAGTTTTAATTTCTTATAGTTTAATTTATTACTTAGTCTCTATATTTTAATATTTTATTAAAGTAGAAATACTTTTTTCTTTTTTTTAAAGTTTAGTACTTCTATATATTATTAATTATAATAATACTTTATTCTATAGTTTAAAAATTTAAAGTCTAATTATAGATATTTATAAAGTTTATATATTTATTCTATTAAAACCTCTACTTCTAAAGTATATTTTACCTTCTTTTAGTATTTTTATTATTTTTAGTTCTCTTTTATAGTTTATAAAGAAAGATATTATATTTATTAAGGTATTCTTTACTTTATTATAAGTAAGCTATACTATTAGTAGTAATAAAACCTAGTTATCCTATTTATAATTAATATAATATTTTAAATACTATTCTACTATTTAGTTTATTCTTTTATTTTATCTATCTATTTATAGGTATATACTATTAAAGTCTTCTATTTAATCCCTATTCTTTTAATAAGTATTATCTAAAATTTATATATAAATTTTATATCTCTATCTAATATAATTTTATCTAGTAATTCTTTATCTATAAAGATATATTATAATAGAATATATACTATCTCTAATAATATAGTCTTTTTAATAAATAGTATAAAATAGATATATTTTATTAATTTATTTATAACTATAAGTATTAAATTATATTAAATACCTATTTATAGCTCTATTAACTTTAGTAGTTTAACTATAAAGTCTATTACTATTAATTTTTATACTATTTCTTTATATAGTATAGATAGACTAGGGATAGATATAAATTTTTTACCCAAACGAAACTAAACCAAACTTAACTGAGTTACTACTAGTTAGGTAATTCTTTTTAAAAAACTTATTTTAATAAGTTAGATATCCTTTAAATACCTAACTAGGTATTAAAATATTAATTATTAAGTTAAAATCTAATTATTAATAGAGAATTAAGCTTTAAATTACTCTATTTAGTTAGTAGAAGTTCTAAAAATAGGTTAATCTAACTAAATTAGGAACTAAATAAGAAGATTAATATAATTAATTTATACCTAATCAATACCTAACTTATTTAATACCTAAACTCGTGGGTATAGAATAATATAGATACCCATCAGGTTAAGGTGAAATAGGCCAAAAACCCGGCCCGAATCAACCCGTCCTCAGTTTAATTAATATAGGTTAACATTATCTTTACTACTTATAAAGACCTTTAGCCTTTATCTAATTAAGGCACTAACTAAAGCTATATTTAAAACTAAAAGATAGCCTCACTATAGTATCCTATTTTACTCTAGTATTAAGCCGTTTTCTATAATGATTTACCTTTAACTCAAGCTTTCCTTAAGACCTTTATACCTTCTATCTTATAGTAGATATAAACCTCTAATTATCTTTAGATAATTAAGAAGCGCTATTAGTTTATAATACTACTTTACTTCTTTTTATAGCTACTAATTTTAAATATAGTAATACTATTAAAATATTTCTTAATATTTTTTTATTTCTTTTTATAGTTCTTTATAATATATTTAGATTTCTTATAATAGAAATATAACTTTTTATTTTTATATCTTTTACTTTTTTTAATATTATAAAGTTATTTTTTAATAATATTTAATTTTATAAATATTATATTATAATTATTATATTTATTTAATTCTTTATATTAATTTACTTTTTAAAAAATATTTTTACTTTATTATATATTTTATAGATTATAAAATTAATTATTAATATAATATTATTATTTTAATTATTTATTTAAAACTATTATATAATTTTATTTTAATAGTTTTATATTAAGTTTCTAATTTTAATATTTATTTAAATATAATTATTTTTTATTTATTATTATAGATTTTTAATTTTTAATAGATTTATTATAATTATACTATATATTATATTATATCTTTAATTTATTTAAATCTTTATAGTTTATATTATAAATAAAGTCTTTTTTTTATTTATATTTTTAAAGAATTATTTAAATATTTATATATAATATAGATTATTTTTTAATATTAATCTAATCCTTAAAATATAGTTTAAACTAGATTAAAAATAAATATAAGTTTAATAATTAAACTAAACTAACTCAAATTCAATCAAGTTGCTATTAGTTAAATATTTATTTAATTTAAAATCATTTTAATAATTCAGATAATTTTTAGATATTTCATTAAAGTATTAAAATAGTGATTACTAAGCCAAAATTTAATTATTAATTAAGAATTAAATTTTAAATTACTCTATTTAATTAATAGAAGTTTTAAAAATAAATTAATCTAATTAAATTAAAAACTAATAGTACTTTTTAATTATTTTAAAGATAATTAAAGATTTATATTTATTATAAAATAAAAAATATAAAGATTTTAAAGTAAGTTTAAATTAAAAATAAATTATTATAAAAGATAGCTTAATACTAAAATAAGATAAAATACTATAATAAAACTATCTTTTAGTTATAAATATAGTTTTAACTAGTATTTTAATTTAATAAAGGCTAAAGATTTTTATAAATAATAAAAATAAAATTAATTTATATTAATAAATAAAAAAGTATTTAATAAATATAATATAAAATAATTAAAATAGTATATTAAATCTATAAAGGAAATTAGAAAGAAAACTTTAACTACTTTCTATTTATTTATTTCTACTATAAAAAGATTAAAGATAGATTTAAAAAGGAGCTAAAGATAAAAAACTAAAATTTAAAATATATCTTTTAGATTAAAAAGGGAAGAAAATAGCTTCTAAACTATTTAAAAGAAATAAAAATTACTACTAAAAAGTAGCTATTAGAAGAAATTAAAATATAGAGTAGTAAACTCTAAAAGCTATTCTTTAATAAACCATTTTTTATTTATAAATTATTTATTATCTTTTATTTCTTTATCTTTTTTCTTTTATTAATAATTATATCTAGTTCTTTATAAAAAAGACTATACTATATTAAATTTTTATCTTTATTAAATAGTTAGAAAATCACCTTTATATATTTAAAATTATTATATAATTTTATTTTAATAATTTTATATTAGATTTTTAATTTAAAATTTTATTTAAATATAGCTATTTTCTATTTATTATTATTAATTTTTAATTTTTAATAGATTTATTATAATTATATTATATATTATATTATATTTCTAATTTATTTAAATCTCTATAGTTTATATTATAAGGTCCTTTTTTTATTAATATTTTTAAAAAATTATTTAAATACTTATTTAAATTATATATAATTATTAAATATATTTATATATAATATAGATTATTTTTAAATATTAGTTTAATCTTTAAATATAGTTTAAACTATCTTAATATTTACAAGCTTGTTCAAACGAATTGGGCGTTGAGATTGGGTGTGCATTTAGTGGTGATGAGCATTTAGTGGTGAATCACGTTACGCATGCTCTTCACCCAGTGTCTTCAGGATTCCTTCCGCCGCATGCCTACCCAACCCATTCAGATTTCCAGTACCCAGCAACTCAAGCACGCTAATATCAAACCCGAATGCCTGTCTCCACCAACTGCGCATCTCGACGCCAACCAAGGAGTCCATTCCTAATTGGGCAAGGGACGCAGACGTATCCAGGTCCTCCGGGAGCTTCAGAAGGAAGACAAACAGCTTCTTGCCTATTTCTTGAGCAAGGAATGTTATCGCTTCCTCACTACTGAGAATACTCGTATCTTTTTTGGCTTGGGCAAGGAAAGACTTGAGATTGTCACTGTTCGAGCCGGAAGTGCCCACACTGACCTTGGAAGAGTTATGGTAGGCGGCCATTCTCACGTCCTTCCTCCAGAACGCACGACTTTCAGAGCTGCTCAGGGGAATTGCTGTCGATAAACCTAGTGCAATGGTGTTCTTGTCAGCAAACTGCTCGGCAAGGGTGTCGCAGCTAGTAGGAGAAGTCGCAGGGAAGAGAGCAGCTGCGCTGACAGCTTCCATTAGTTCAGACTCGGTGATTCCATGCGCACTTGCAAGCTTCATCCTCTTCAGAAGGGCATCGTCTTGCGAAACGTAGCCAACGTCCTGCACGGCTCCAATATCTAGGGAGGACGCCGCCAGACCTAGGGTTGTTCTGTACTGGACAAAGGAATCCAGGAAGGTGTTCGCTCCGGCGTAGTTTGACTGACCGGCCTGTCCAGTTACTCCAGACATGGACGAGAACAATATAAAGAAATCGAGTTGGATCCCAGCAGCAAGTGTAGCATGGTGGAGATTCCATGTCCCTTGGACCTTGGGTGCCACTGCAGTTCTCCACTCGTCTATGCTCATACGACTAAAGTTCTCGTCACGAAGAACCATGGAGCATTGAACGATTCCTTTCAGATTCGGAGCTTGCTCCAGAGCCCGGGCCACATCCTCTTCCTGCAGAACACTTCCCTTGACGAGACGAATCTCACAGCCCATGCTTTCAAGCTCTTTGATGGTGTCAGGGTCTTCTGGGCCATTTCCAGCGCTTCTTGAGAGGAATACCACTCGGCGTGCGTTACGTTCGACCAAGTGCCTCGCCACTGCTCTTCCAAGGCCACCAAGGCCACCGACGAGAAGATAAGATGCGCCACTGTCTAGATTTAGCTCTTTTGTTACCTTGACAGAGGCAGTGTCGATTTTCAGGTCGCCATCAGTGTTTCTGATTGAGATAACAATCTTTCCCAGGTGCAGGCCCTGTTGCATGTAGCGGAATGCGTCTTCGACCTGCGAGGCATTGAAGGCTTTTTTCGGCCTGATGGGTGTGATGTGACCACCCTGAAGGTACCACACAACTTCCTGGAGAAGCTCCTTAACTTTGGATTGTCTTCTAGCCATGAGTGCATCAAGATAGAAGCAGGCGTAGGTCCGGCTGCCGAGGAAAACATCCATGTCGAGTTTGCCAGCGCCGAGGAAGTCACGCTTTCCGATCTCAACCAGCGTTCCAAACTCGGCAACACAACGCCAAGTGGCATGTAAGAGCTCCCCAGATAGAGAATTCAGAGCGAGAACCACGCCTTCACCGTTTGTTTCCCGCATGATTCCTTCCACAAAGCTAGTGTCTCTTGAGTGGAAAATTCGGTTTCTCGGAAGACCAAAGGTTTCGACAAGATGGTTAATCTTCTCTTCGCTCCCAACGGTTGCATAAATCTCAGCTCCAGCCATGCGAGCAAGTTGTATAGCAGCCAGACCGACACCGCCACAGGCACTGTGAATGAGCACGGACTAAAGGTAGTTAGTACCGGGTCAAGGTGAGTGATTGATCCAAGAGGAGTGGCGTACCTGTCCCTTTTGCAGCTTGCCAATATGAAACAGCGAGCAAACTGCAGTGGCAAATACACCTGGCATAGTTGCAGCATCCTCAAAGCTGAGGTTGGCGGGAATCTTGGTGCAGAGCCTCTCTGGAGTGACAACGTGTGACCCGAAGGAGCCATTGCCTAAGAGCATGACCCGGTCGCCTATCCGAAGATTGACGACCTCGGGACCAACACGACACACAATGCCACTAGACTCGATACCAAGGCCATCTTGGGGGTAGGGGACAACCGCCAAAGAGCCCAAGACGTCCTATACGATATATGTTAGCCATCGATGAAAATGGGACGATGTAGGTTTCTTTACCTTAAAGTTCAGGCCCGCTGCGTGAACTTGCACCTCTACGTCATCGTTATGGAGTGCCTTTTGCTCTCGCGGGGCCCATTTCAGTGTGTTAAGACGTCCTGGCTTGCCCATGTCTAGGCCGATCCGTTCCTCCGAAATGGTTGCTGACGAAAGTTCGTCCTGCAAAGAGAAGGGGTAGATTCTGCCGACGTTAATGGTGCCATCGCAAATGGCATACTCGTGTTCGGGCTTGAAAGTCTCATCCTCCACTCTGGTCTGAAATTTTGAAAATACATCAACCACTTTCTCTAAGGAAGAGCCAAGGTGGTCCACCTCGCACGTGGCAAAGTCCAACAGCATCTCGGTACGGATCGTACGAGCGGTGCCAATTACCTGGGCATAGTCGGGTTCACGACACTGGATTTGACATGGCTTTGTCACCCAGAACAGCGCAGATTGTCCAAGGTTGTCCAATATCCGCTGGAAGGCTGTGAAACGGGATTCATCAATATCTTTGAAGAAGGGCTGTGCACCATCAAGAAGAGAAATGACATCTTGACCTGCCGGCAGTTCTTGGCCAAGTCGATACGGCTGTACTATGAAACCTCGAGCCTCTAGAGCTCTGCAGAGGGGAATCAGATGGGTACCGAACTCATCACACAAAACGGAGATTGTCATGTTGACTCGCTTTCTCTCAGCTTGCGGGCTTGCAACCATGGTTGCATTTAGTTGATATCCTTCCTCGGCATCAAGCACGACCGCATCCAGCCCATTAAAACCCGCATCTCTGAGCTCCGACTCCCATCGAGTTGGGGTTATGTAGGGTTCATCTGGACGTCCGTCTGGTCCGCCATACCACCAACCTGGTAGAGTACCAAAAATGAAATTAGGCCATTTGGAGGCAGAGTCAAGCTCATGGAGAAGCAGCCTGCCGCCAGGGCCAAGCAGGTGGTGCACATTCCTCAGGGTCTCATTCAGACTTCTAGTGGCGTGAAGGACATTGGTGGCGATTATAAGGTCAAATTTGTCGTCTTCAAATCCTTGCTCGGCAGGATCCTGGCTGATGTCCAGAACACGGTACTCAATATTCCGATAGTCCTTGAAGTGATCCTTTGCGGAGACGAAAAATGCGGAGGAAATGTCGGTGAACGCGTACTTGGAGTACAGAAGCTGTCCAGTGGGCAAAACTAGATGCTTCAACATACTGGATGTGGATGCACCTGTGCCTGCGCCAATCTCGAGAATGCGAAGATTAGGCTTGCTGTGGGCCAGATGGCGGATGAATTGGGATCGGTCCATAGCGTCCGTGGCAATGTACAGCTTTGTGAGAGTATTGTCGGCCAGCAACAATTCGAGGGCATCTGTCTGGCCAGAGAACAGGCCTTCGATGTTGTTGACTACTTTCTGGATAGCAGTAGCACAGTCTTCCACTGGCGTCCCAGTCATGTCTTGCACCAAGCTGGAAATTTGCATTTTAATGGATCGGTCATCCAGTGGAAGAATTAATGAGTGGTCTCCATAGCGGCGGACCTCGCGTGTGATCCAATCCATATACTTGGCCATATGGGGGAGAGTAGTTTGGGCCCTCTCAATGCGACGTTCCGCATATACCAGACACAGGCGGGTAAGCTTGTCAAGAGTTGGGGTATAAAGACGCCTGGGGATTTCAGGCTTGATGAGACGAGTGGCGTCCAGGAAGTCGATGTGTGGTCCCCACGTGAGACGCGCCGATGTCATGGGCTTGTCCGTTCCCAGTTCCTCGGCCTCTTCCAAGGGCGACAGTTTCGCACCCTCCATGTCCAGCACGATGTCTCCATTTGATATGCATTGTACACGGCTAACAACGTCACCACTGCCCTTTATGAAGACAGCCGATGCGGCGACCTTGATATCAGCAACCGAGGCGCAGCGATGCACAGTCACCCTGTCGATCTTAGTTGGAACTCGTCGGTAATGCTTTGCTTCAACACGGCCTCTAGTAGCTGCGAGGGGGCCCGATTGAATGCAAGCGTCAATGACGGTCGGATGAATGTGGTAATGTTCTTCGTCCCCACAGACGTCGCTTGTCAAGTGAGCAACCGCACGATTGTCAACTGTCCCGGTTCGAATGTCTTCAAGGCGCTGGAAGTGTGGTCCGTAACCAATACCTGCCCGAGAGAGAATATCGTAGTACTTTCGCCGCTGTACCTTCCTAGGGAGCAGCCCTTCATCTGGCTTATGCACGGGCTCTATCTTCTCAGATGCAACCTGTCCTGTGCAGTGCTTCATCCAGATGTTTCCGTTGTGAGAAGCAACCGTGAAGTCCCACCACCCGCTATCCATTGAATCTGTGAGGCGGACTGGACGGAAGGTAGTGACTAGCTCAGTAGGTGCATCCTCTGATAACACGAGGGCCGAGCTAAGCACGATATTTCGCAATGTAAAGGAGGCTTGCGATCCACTAATCTGTCGGATTCCTTCACCGACCATCGCAACATAGCCGGCACAGGGGAAAATAACATTATCCTCAATTTTATGGTCCCGAAGCCAGCTCGCGTTTTCGATAAGCAGCATGTTTCGGAAACTTGGCTCGAGGGTGGTGCTCTCAAGCTGACGTACGCCGAGAAGAGGATGCGCTGGAAACTCGCGATCTCTCCATTCCTGAGAAATTCTGGATTCGCGCCAGTAGTTAGATTTGTGGTCCCATGGGTAACGCGGGAGGTCGGGAAGACAGGTTCCCCTGGGAATGAGCTTTGTGAAGTTGACCGAGACGTTTAGCTCAAACAGCTTTCCAAGAGCCGTCAAAAAGGAGCCAACGCAGTCCGCACCACGCTCCATGACTCCTACGTAGGGTGCCGAGCGCGAAGCTTGTGTCATGATTTGCCTTACGGGCCCTGCGAGCGCTGGATGTGGCCCAATCTCCAAAAAGGTGACATTCTCGATCTGGTCGAGGACGGCGGCAATTGCCGTCTTGAAAAGGACGGGTGACTCAAGGTTTCTCTGCCAATACTTTGCGTCCAAAGAATCCTGTTCAGGCCTTCCTGTGCCAGAGACAGAAGAAAAGAATGGCACCGATGGTGGCTTGCCCTGAACATCATGGCGCAAGGCTTCGACGTATTCATCCCCAACCTCTCGCATATGATATGAATGGTAAGCTTTTTCGACCTTTAGCAGTTTTGCTGTCACGTCGGGGTGGGCTTCCTTGATACGGGAGATAGTAGATTGCACTACTTCAGTATCTCCCGACAAGGTAACGCTCCTCGGTGAATTCTCACATGCAACCACGACCTTGGGTGGCGTCAAGAAGCTGCTCACTTCATCCCAGCCCAGTCCAATGGCAGCCATGGCACCCGGTCTTGTCTGCTTCTTAGCGGCGATTCCTCTCTGCCATGCAGATATGATGGCTTCCTTCGCAGTGAGAGCCCCAGAAGCATAAGCGGCCGCAATCTCACCACTGCTGTGACCGACCACTGCGGAAGGCTTCACACCAACAACGGCGAGAAGGTCAACCAAGGCTATCTGGACAGCCGTGCAAAGTGGCTGCGATAGCTCTGCGGTTTGGACTCTAGAAGTTCTTGCTGGTTTAAGAAGTTCTTCTTCCAAAGTCCAGGTCGGAGCGTCAGGGGCACCTCGGAGATATTCGTCAAGGACCCGAATACTGCTCTGGAAACAAAGGTCGGAGCGAAGTAGAAGTTGGCGACCCATTCGTGGCCATTGCGCACCCTGACCTGTAAACACCATGACCAGGTTCGGAGACGTGGTGGGTACCTTAAGACCCTGGCTAACAGCCCCGAATGACCCGTCAGCGCTGGCGACTAAATAAGATCGGTGTGACAAGCGTTCTCTTCGATGGGCGAGAGTGTAAGCAAGATCTTCAAGGCTCTCGGGGTTCTGGCCAACCCAGTCCCGGAAATTATTGGTCATAACCGCCAACGAGGCTGCGGAATTAGCAGATAATAGGAGCAAGTGTGACTTGTTGGGCTCGTATTGATCGTTCGTCTTAGAGCTCCTTTCGTGAATGTTGAAGCTGCGTGCCGAATCAAGAATGACATGCGCGTTTGATCCTCCGATGCCAAAGGAGTTGACGCTGACTCGTTCGTAGCAAGCCTCGGGCCATGGAGTCGGCTCCAGTGGAACAACAAGCTTCCTTTCTTTAAACGGGATCTTTGGGTTTGGGCTCGAGAATTTGATATTTGGTGGAATCTTTTGGTTTTCTAGGGTCAGAACAGCCTTAATGAGGGCCGTGAGTCCCGAAGCACCTTCGGAATGTCCAAGGTTTGGCTTGACCGATCCAATATAAACACCAGAGTCTCCAAATACGCGCGCAACAGCATTTGCTTCAATTGGGTCACCGACTGATGTCCCAGTGCCATGGCATTCCACGAAAGCAGTCTTGGAAAAGTCCTATAGAGCAAATGGTCAGCCTCGATGCTCGTCCATCGAACCTTTCAAGATCTGAGTTGGGGCAAACTTACGGTAATTCCGGCTTTCTCATAGGCTTTTCTAATCAGAACTTCTTGACTTTCTGTGCTTGGCTGCGCAATGCCTTGTGTTCTACCATCACCGTTCGAGGCAGTGGATCTGATGACCGCGCGGACAGGGTTTCCGTCTCGAAGAGCAACCACAAGTGGCTTGATGTATACAGCGGTAACAGCTTCACCTCTGGCGTAGCCATTGGCATCTGCAGAAAAAGTCTTGCAGGAACCGTCCGCAGATAAAACACCCTTTTCGGTCATGAATGCTGTCATCCCAGGGGCCATTATTAAGTTCGCACCCCCTACAACCGCCGCCTGACAGTCGCCCCGTTGGATGGCGGAAACGGCCTCGTGCAAGCAAATGAGTGCCGCAGAGCAAGCAGTGCGAACGGTCATACTAGCGGACGTCAGTTTCCTGAATCTAAATAAAGCAAAGAATAGGCAGGTACGTACGTTGGTCCCTTAAGATCCATCTCGTACGATATGCGGCTAGAAAGCATGAAGTCACTGTAGCCATCGACGCGATTGACTCCAGTCTGTTGGTGGTCTCTGTTTTGCATTTCAAGCCAGTCCTCGCCATAGCTTCCCATATAGCATCCTGTCACGCTGCCCTGTATCCGCCAATGTCAGCGAGCCAGTTCACGGCTAATTGAAGGGGCTCACCTACCCTGAAACCTATTTCACCGGCGTCATCGAGGGCTTCTCGGACGACTTCTAGCATGAGACGCTGTTGGGGGTCGGCGAACTCAAGCTCAGCACGACTGAGGGAGAAGCGAGAAGCGTCCAAGCTACCGAAGTTGACACTTTCATCAAGGAAATACCCATATTCAGTTGCAATGGTTCCCGGACGTCCAGAGGTGGAGTGGTACGCAGAGATGTTGTAACGGGACTTTGGGACGCGGCCTCTTGCGTCCCCTTTGGCCACAAGGAAGTCCCAGAACTCCTGTGGGCTTGCTAATCCGCCAGGGAGGCGAACAGACATACCACATATCGCGATGGGGAAATCGTTTGCAGATCCATTCCCCTCAAGGTCTGAACAGCCGTTTGATGTTAGAGGTACCTCACTGGACTGGGAAGTCCCATTGGAGCGAAGGTCTGGCCCTGGCAGACCATTCGGAGCTCCATTGACTTTTGTAGGTAGGTCAGACTGGATAGAACCCATCATGAATTCTAATGGCAAAGTGAGCAAAGTGAGTGATAACTTTCGTGACTGTGTTTTGTCTGGAAAGCTCCTCAAACACATTCATCTTCTATCTTTATATAGAAGCTCCAAGTCCCTTCTGTACGTATATGAATCCCATACGGTGCTATATTTCTCATAGCGTTATATCTCACTATAATGATAATATGTCATTATTGTTGAGCCAAGGCTATCATATTGTTGGAGCATGAATATCAACATCGTTGGAGCATGGATATCAACATCGTTGGAGCATGGATATCAATATTGTTGGAGCATGGATATTAATATTGTTGGAGCATGGATATCAATGTTATTGGAGCATGGATATTAATATTGTTGGAGCATGGATATCAACATAGAGGATCAATATTGTACGTGTCTGGGAAGGCTATGCTGGAGCTCAAGCTATTCCATTCATTTTTACCACGTTGTCGTTATCTTGTAGCTGTGAGTCATATTACTGCTGGACCAGAGTATAACAGCCTCCTTAGTGGATGCCACTATAGGGTAAAATTAATCCTTCTTGCATCCTAAGAGGTCTAGAGTGAGATATTAATATAAAGAATGCTCTGGATATATCGTTTACCTAATATATCATATACTTTTGGTTGTCCTATATCCGTTCAGCGGGCTTCTGCTTCCATACTAGTGCTCGTAGACCCCTGAGACGAGTTTGAGCCCCTGAGCATAAAAGGTCAACTTTACGTACATGGCAGCCATGGGAAAAGCTGACTAGGAGTAAGTTAGTGACATAGCAACATAGCAGCCGCTTTTCAGCTATGATGCAAAACCCCCAGAGGCACTCGTGTATTTCAGAGCAAATTTCCTAGCGAGCTCAGCTGCAGATGGTGTTGTCAATATTCTGTTACTGCAAACATAGGCCTTGCTACTTTCACCCCTATCTATTGACTCGTTTCTTTACTCGGCGAACACTTTGACTGCCAAAATGTCTGTACTCTCGATATCTTCTTCGTTTGTTGCAGAATGGGCCAAGGCGCAACAGCCCCGTGGGCAAAGGACAAAAGGCTCTTCCATCTTCTATCGGAACCTCGAGGAGGAGCTCGATGTCAACAGGGCCCAGCATAGCTGCGCAATGCTTCATAACCAGGACACCCCCATCGACTTTTCTTCCTGCGATGTTCTCGGAATTGGAGAATCCGGGGCCCTAAGAGCAGCTTTTCTGGAGGAGCTGGATCGCAACCCTTCCTTCCAACTGGGTGCTCACGGCACGCGGCTACTCAACGGAAACTCGAAGTACCTCGAAACCGTGGAGAACGAGGTAGCAGAGCTGCATGGTGCCGAGACAGCCCTCATCGTGACCTCGTCGGCCATTGCGAACGATGCCATCTTTTCTGCTATCCCACTTCCAGGGGACGCCATCGTGTACGATGAGCTCATCCATGCCAGTGCCCTCGACGGGTTCAAGCATAGTGTAGCTCTTTGCCAGCAATCATTCCGCCACAACAATGTTGACTCATTTGTGGAAACTCTGACGGCTGTGAAGAATTCGCAGCCCCAGATCCGCAATGGCACTCGATCTGTCATTGTTGCGGTTGAATCTTTCTACAGCATGGACGGGGATGTTTGCCCACTGCGGGAGTTGATCGAAGCCTCCAAGGAGGTTTTCCCCGATGGCAACGCTCAGTTCGTCATGGACGAAGCCCACAGCAGCGGCCATATTGGTCCAAATGGCTCAGGCCTGGTCAGTGAGCTGGGGCTCGAGGATGAAGTTGCGGTCCGCAATCACACTCTTGGAAAGACGCTCTGTGGTACTGGTGGTAAGGCCTGCTCTGCTACTTTCAAACGCTGCATCCACGCTAATTTGATTTTATATATAGGGGTTATTCTGTGCAACAATACCATCCGCAACATTCTAATTAACCGCGCACGGCCTATAATGTTCTCTATAGCGCCATCGTTCCTACTGTGTGCTGCAACACGAGTGGGCTACGAGATGCTAAGAACTGGAGTGACTAAGGAGGTGAGTCCATCCCCCTCTGTTTTAACTGCCAATTTATCAAGGGAGCCTTTCTGATACATGTCCATTCTCCACAGGCACAAAGCCGAGTTCAGCATGTAGTGAAGCTTTTCATGGCAAATATTACCTCTCACGCTGTTTGGGATCGCGCGAACGATGCCGGTATTCTACGTATTCCTCTCTACGAGGAAGATGACTGGGACGCCCTGCCATTCGTGACTCAGATATGTCCCATCTGGACCCGTCCAAAGCACAATTTCTATCTTGCTATTCATCTCCAGCTGGCAGGGTACTCCGTGTATCCCATCAGCTTCCCTGTTGTGCCAAAGGGATCTGACAGAATTCGCATCATATTTCATGCGCAGAACTCGGACTCTCAAGTCGAGGGACTGGCCCAGTGTGTCTGCGAATGGGCCGAGGAGATGCTTGAGATTCAGAAAGGTGGTGGTGGACTTAAATTACCAGCTGCTGCGCGCTACGCCTACAGTCTCATGAGTAAGGAGAGTTTGAACAGCTCTGGCTAGGCGCGCAACTGAGTAATAACTACGAGGGGCTGAGCAGACAAATATCCACAACTGGCTACGGATATTGCGGAAGGAAACCAGGTAGTTTTATGTATGCAAACCAGAATTAGTATATCAATATTTCTGCTTTAATTGAAACCATCAAGCATCTAACAATTTAGTTCTCATGCATTTTTGTTTGGTTGCCCTTCCTCCCCAAGGAGAACGCCCCAAGTGGCTAGTCTGGGCCTCGAGGTTCACTTCCATGGCAGGTGGGACGTCTCATGGGCCCTGCTGCATTAACACAACGTTGAAAGGCCCCTCATCCCACTGGATACCGTGTCGAGCACCCTAATATGTTGGTACGGAGTACTTACGGAGTCAGTTAAGTTTGAATGTAGTCAACTAGCCACGGCTTAGTTAGTCAGCTGAGCCTCACTCCCGGATCACAACGGGGCCGGGCCGCGGTGGGCATAGCGCGACCCCGCAGCTCGACGTCTTCTCTACTTATATCCACGGAAACGCTCCAAGTCCCACCCCTGTACGGAGCCCGGAGTATGGAGGATGCGAATGCCTGTTGGTGCAATTCCTTACGGTGTCGCCACTTCGTCAACATCCCTGGATCAACATTGGTCAACGATTACACGAGCTCCAAGTTCCACTCCTGCGTTTGAATGCCTGGCGGTGCTATTCCTTACAGCGTCAAACCTTCATCTCCATCCCTGGTCCAACAATCATGAGTATATGCATTATTGCGCGTCCCCTACGTAAATCAGGACCCAGGGGTTTGGTTAAACCTCGCCTCGCACGCTTGGCTAAACCAACCGACATCAGGTCAATCTCTCCGCGGAAGCCTATACGGCGGGATCGATTCATCCGATCGGAGCCAAGCCCCGAGCACCGAAAGAAAGGTCTACCCGCCTACTTTGGTAACAGACACGATAAAATTCAAACGGAGGGCCACCAGTCTGTATAGAAGGGGGTCATTAGCATTCTACCATTATTTAGCCACCGGTTATGGAACCGGACCCGCGTACCGACGACTCTACAGTCAATGGAGCATCTTCGCAGACAGCACGCACCGCCGAAAATGCTTCCACAAACGGCCAAGTTGACGAGCTATACGATGGAGTTACAAAAGTCGCGGGGCGATTGTCCATATCGTCCGCTTCTAGACAGGGGCAGCCACAAGTCCTCAATCCCGCGCCTGGCAGCAAGCTTGATCCCTCGTCTCCGGCATTTGACCCCCACGTCTGGGTAAAAGAATTCATCAGATTGACCGAATTGGACCCTGGGTCTGCACCTTCGCGCTCCCTCGGCGTTGCCTTCAGGGAATTGAGCGTGTTTGCATATGGCACGGCCGCAGCGTTCCAAAAGACCACAGGAAGTGTGCTGCTTGAAGCCCCAGCCTACCTCGCTAGGTGGCTTTGCGGAAATCGATATGGCAGACGTGTGGACATTCTGCGCGACTTTGAAGGTGTTGTGGAAAAGGGAGAGATGCTGCTCGTCCTGGGGCCCCCAGGCTCTGGCTGCTCTACGCTTCTCAAGTCGCTCTCAGGGGAAACGGCGGATCTGAACGTGACGCCAGAATCGTACATCAACTTCCGAGGTTCGTTCTTGATGTGCTGTTCAACGTCCTGGCGGAGTTTCTGCTAAACGTACACTATTCAGGATTGGGCCTTGCCAGCATCCGCTCCTCACTTCGCGGCGATGTTCTGTACAATGCCGAGCTCGACACTCATTTGGCGCATCTGACTGTTGGAGAGACGCTGACGTTCGCCTCTCGTGCCCGCTCTATGCGCTATGTCCCGGGGGGCTTCACCCGCCAGCAGCTCGACACGGTACGCCGTGATGTCATGATGGCCGTCTTCGGACTGAACCATACCGTCAACACGCGTGTTGGAGATGACTTTGTGCGTGGTGTCAGCGGCGGAGAGCGTAAGCGAGTCAGCGTTGCGGAGGCGTCTCTGACCGGAGCCAAGTTCCAGTGTTGGGATAACTCGACGCGCGGGCTTGACAGCGCCAACGCTATCAATTTCTGCAGAAACCTGCGCCTCCAGGCAGATCTTCTGGATGTAACATCCGTGGTCACCTTGTACCAAGCACCCCAGACAGCCTATGATGTAAGTTTTGTAATAGTGGAACCGTGGAAGACGGATAACGCTCGTTGGCTAACCCTTATTCTTACGTCTAGCTCTTTGATCGAGTAACTCTGATCTATGAGGGAAGACAGATATTCTTCGGTCGAACGTCCGACGCAAAGGATTACTTTGAGAATCTGGGCTTTTACTGTGAGAATTTTGAGGTTCAGCGAGGTCACTGAAAACATGTTTCGGGTTTCCTGACGTCTTTTTAAAGCACCCCCTAGGCAGACTATCCCCGATTTCCTGACGTCTATGACCAGCCCAAAAGAGCGGAGGGTGAGACCTGGTTTCGAAGACTCAGTACCTCGCTCGCCGCATGAGTTTGCAGAACGATGGCGATCAAGTGAGCAGCGGAAGAATTTACTTCTTGAACTTGCATCATACGAGCAAAAACATCACCCGGAAGAGAGAACGGCTGAATACTCCCGATCCAGGCAAGCTGAGCAGGCTAAGCAACAGCGCTCCAAGTCTGCTTATACGATATCATACACTCAGCAGATCTCCCTCACTCTTTGGCGCGCTTACCGGAGATTGCTGGCCGACCCTGGGTTCACCATCGCTTCCCTGCTGTTTAACGTCGTGATGGCGCTCATCTTGGGAAGCATGTTTTATGACCTCAATTCAGATACATCCAGCTTCTACTATCGTGGAGGACTCATCTTCTTCTCGCTTCTTTTCAATGCTTTTGCGAGCCAGCTCGAGGTGAGCCTTTCTCCCCCCATTTTTGTTTCCTTAGAATCTCGACGCGCCAATAACCATGCGTTGACTCAACTGGAAACTAGGTCCTAACAATCTATGCTGAACGCCCTGTTGTCGAGAAGCAGAATCGCTATGCTTTCTACCACCAGTCCGCACAGGCAATTGCGAGTTACTTGACCGACCTGCCCTACAAGATTGTCAACATGTTTGTGTTTAACATTCTTATCTACTTTATGGCCAATCTGAGGCGAGAGGCCGGTGCTTTCTTCTTTTTTTGTCTCACCACCCTTCTCACCACTCTCGTCCAATCAGCCATCTTTCGCACATTGGCCTGCATAACCCGGACCCCTGATCAGGCTATGATCCCCAGCGCCGTTTTGAGTCTTGGACTCATGATATACACCGGCTTCACCACGCCGCTAGAATATATTCCTGGATGGTCGCGTTGGATGACCTACATTAATCCCCTGGCATATGGCTTTGAGGCTTTAATGGCAAACGAATTCCATAATCGGGATTTCCCCTGCGTTAGCATGGTACCCAGCGGCCAAGGGTACGAAAACCTTGCGTCTGTATCGCAGATCTGCTCTGTTGTCGGCTCGGAGGCTGGCTTAGCCTTTGTCAATGGAGACAACTATATCAACAGGTCGTTTGACTACTGGAATGTGCACAAATGGAGGTCAGTATCCATCGCTGCCAGTGAGAGGGCCTATGAGCTAATTGAGATATATGACACAGGAACATCGGTATTCTCTGCGCATTTTTGGTAGTATTTTTCCTTGCCTACGTGCTTGCTGCTGAGCTCGCGAAGCCACCCAGTACACGTGGCGAGATTCTAGTATTCCGCCGTAAAAAAGGGTCTTCTAAACCAGAAAAGGCACTGCCCCAGGACGATGCCGAGAATCAAATGCAAAGCCGCCAAGTAGTAGCAGAGAAGGCAGAGTCTCCAAGCCGGTCTAACGACATCGTAGTGGGAAAGGATGTCTTTCACTGGGAGGATCTCTGCTACGACATCAAAATCAAGGGCGGAAATCGTCGTCTTTTAGACCATGTCGACGGCTGGGTCAAACCCGGCGTATCAACCATTCTCATGGTAACTAATTACAAGCTCAGTCCCGACTCTTAAAGCAAGCACGCACTAATGTGACTTAATTACAGGGCGTTTCTGGCGCAGGCAAAACAACCCTTCTGGATGTTCTGGCAACTCGCGTCACCACTGGTGTTGTAACTGGCGATACAATGGTTAATGGAAACCCAACAGCTCCCTCCTTCCAGCACAAGGTTGGCTATGTCCAGCAGCAAGACCTCCATCTTAGCACCATGACGGTTCGCGAAGCGCTTCAGTTCAGTGCCGTCCTTCGACAAGCAGCGGAGATACCCAAATCCGAAAAGCTTGACTACGTTGAGCATGTTATAGATATCCTGGAAATGCGAGAATTCGCGGACGCTGTCATTGGTGTTCCTGGAGAGGGGCTCAATGTTGAGCAACGGAAACGTCTTACAATAGGCGTGGAGCTGGCCGCTCGACCACAGCTATTGATCTTCTTTGACGAACCTACTTCGGGATTAGATTCGCAGACGTCCTGGGCCATTTCTGAACTGATTAAAAAATTGACTAATAGCGGCCAGGCGGTTCTCTGCACCATTCATCAACCCTCTGCTATTCTCTTTGACCAGTTTGATCGAATTCTCCTTATCGCCCCAGGAGGCAAGACAGTCTACTTTGGTGGTGAGCAGTTACCTGCTCATACTTTTCTAACAAAAAGGGTTGCACTAACTGGACATTCTTGTAGATTTGGGCAGCGGTGCTTCGACTCTGATCAACTACTTTGAAAGCAACAATGCCCCCGAATGCCCAGCGGGCGCCAACCCCGCCGAATGGATGTTGCAGGTGATCGAGCCGCCCGCTGATGGCTCGAAAGGACCGGACTGGCACCAGATATGGCTGGATTCTCCCGAATATCAGACAATCAAGACGGAGCTCGGTCGTCTTAGAGCTCTTCCGACCACAGAATCCAGCGGTGACGAAGCCGCTGATCGGCATCAGGAATTTGTGGCCTCGTTCTGGACACAGTTCGGCCAAGTTCTGCAGCGCACCTGGAAGCATCTCTGGCGATCACCGACTTACATCTGGTCCAAGGCCATACTGATTGCCCTTTCCGTGCGTGAACATCCCTCATATCGCGTTCTCGACTCGCGCTGATCAAAATATTTTTATTTTTATTTTCTAGTCTCTCTACCTCGGCTTTAGCTTTGATGCCAACAATTCCATCCAGGGACTGCAGAACCAGCTGTGGGCTATCTTCATGCTGCTTGTACTGTTTATCAACATCAATGAGCAAATAATGCCCATGTTCCTGCCTCAGCGAGCGCTGTACGAGGCGCGAGAACGGCCGTCGAAGATTTACAGATGGACAAGTAGGGGACTATATCTCTCTTGTCCGCTTTTTCCCTGCCCGCGACTCCGCTGACTCCTTTCTCACTCAAAGCATACCTACTTTCCAACATCCTCGTTGAGCTCGCATGGCACACCCTGATGGCCGTCATCATGTACTTTTGCTGGTATTACCCCGTGGGCTTTGTCCGAAACACGACGTCCGACGACCAAGCTGTCCGCGGGTTCCTCATCTTCCTCTTCCTATGGGTTTACCTGCTGTTCACGAGCACGTTCGCCCATTTTGCCATCTTCTGGAACGACCTTCCCGAAACCGCAGGCGTAATAACCAGTCTTTTCTGGATGCTATGTATCTTGTTTTGCGGGTGAGTCTCAGGCCCAGATCCGAAGGGTAAAAACTATGTTTTAGGCAAAATCACACTAACCTGCTAAACAGGGTCGGGGTGCCCATCGCCGATCTCCCGCAATTCTGGTCGTTCATGTATCGTGTTTCGCCCGCAACGTACCTTGTTGGGGGAATCATGTCTAGCGCCGTTGCCAACTCGGACGTTACCTGTGCCAATCGCGAGATCCTCCGCATGGCTCCGACGGGGAATCTTACCTGCGAGGAGTTCCTGGCTCCTTATACCGAGGCGGCCGGGGGCTTGGTGCTAAACCCGACAGCGGGAGGGCTGTGCGAGTACTGCCCGCTTGCCACCACGAACGAGTTCCTTGACCAGTTCCAGATTTCGTATGGTACAAGATGGCGGGACTTTGGTCTCATATGGGTCTATATCCTGGTGAACATCGTGGCGGGGCTGGGGCTTTACTGGGCGTTCAAGGTGCCTAAGGGGAGGGGTATCAAGCGTGCTTGAGGATGTCCTAGCAGACCGACCTGAGTGTATTTAGTATATAATCCAACATTACATCGATTAGCTATTAATTAATTATCATCATATTTAACATCTGTCTAACCTCTTGAACCTCCCAACACGCGTTCGACTCGCGTTGAACGAAGCCCATCGTCAGGTACGTCGAGGCTGGAGGAACACGCCCGGGAATATGCATCATCCTCCGTCAGCACTATAGAAGGCCTGGATCCGATCCCAGGTTGAGGTACCTAGAAATCATCGCCTAGTGCGTCGGGGGTCCCAAGCACCTGTTTAACACGGAGGCTTATTGAGGCGGCAAGGAACCGGCGCTCCTCCGAATCCGGTTCTGTTCGCGCTAGGTTACGTATTATCCGACTGACGCCCGAAAGCCTTTGGCAAAGTCGATGCATATGTTACAGTAGGAAAAATTTCGGGGGGCGTGTCCCACGCGAAATGATAACCAAGGTAACAAATATAGTTATATGTCTTGGGGGCCTTTACTTAGCGACGGTTCGTTGGCAATCTTGTCAACTCAACTAACTCCTATCTCGCTTCCTTTGGGGCCCCGGCTGCCTTTTCGGTGCAATAGACCTCGAACAAAATAAAGCGGGACCACGGGACGCATAGCTACATGGTTGATCTTCTATTCTATATTCTATTTCTTTGTTCGGTGAGTGACAATGTAAAGATCGACCCTATGGCGCAACAATAACTCTTATAATACCTCTTGTCTTGTGGCCAGCCTATGGCCTGCGAGTGATACGGGCTATACAACGATTATAAGGAATAACTGCGCATATACATAGTTCCTTTTATCAAACTAAATATCTCTATTAATTATCTATAATCTATCTATACTATTTTCTATATAAAAACTAACTATAGATAAATATATTTAAGATATAATTTTAGAAAATTTAGAGATAAATTATAATTACTAAAGAATAAAAAGATCTTTTCTTTAGCCTCTTTATTATTTAATAGTTAATTTTTAAAATAATATTATATATAATTAAATATATTATTTTTCTATTATTAAATTAATTTTAATATTTAAAAATATAAAATATAAAATAAATTAATTATTAAATAATAAAGTAAAATTTTATATATTTAAAACTTTATTTTTATTTCTTTAATTAATAATATAAATTATAAAAAATTAAAAAATAATAAATTAAAATAAATATCTTTTATTAAATTTAGTTTTTTTTTATTAATTTAAATCTAAATATAAAAATAATCTTTTTAAAAATATATATTATTAAATAAAAATTATAAAAATTTTATTATTTAATAAAAATTTAAAATTTAAAATAAATAAATAAATTAATAAATTTAAATTTTTTTTTATAAATATATTTAAATTAAAAATAAATCAATTTAAATCAAGTTTTTAATTTTTTTTATTTAATTGAATGAATTATACGGTCCCTCATTAGTTTAACACTAATCTACTTATTAACTCCACTCATGCGGCTTGCCTGCGCAGGCATAGTTATATAACTTGGGGCCGCCGTTGCTCTGGCAAGATTTGCGAAGCTATTCAAGGCCAAGACAGCGAGGTATATCTGTTCACTTTGGAGTTCAGGAGTTAAAGTACTCCCCCTGAGAAGAAACCGTCCTCTGAAAAAGGCTGTCTCCAAAGAAGATGATGAGAATCAGCAGGTCCTGTGATCAATGCAGGTCCCGAAAAGTCCGGTGCACCGGTATAATTCACTTACAGATTGGTTGCTAGGCATGGCTGGGGCTGATGCTGCCTGCCATATATAGTGCCTGAAACCCCCAGGCGACCTGGGGCGTTGTCCGCCTGTATCCACTGCATCGTATGCCTGTTCAACCTCCTGGTAGTACAAGATGACTTCTAACGATGCTTAACATATAGAACCGCAACGAGGCTTGTCAGTTTAGTCCTATCAGGCGTAAATTCCGGCACCAGAATACGCGTACGTACTGGACCTGACTCGGATGGTGTCAGATAATTAGTTACACTAATTGGTTGCTCACTAACTAGTTAACAACAACTAGAATCCACTCCACTGCCTGTCGAACCATCACTACCATGCGAGAGTGACCTTCCCATTGACCGTCTCTTGCGCTGTGAGCCTCAAAGAGCCGCTCTGTGTGACGTGTCCCTCGTTGTCAAGGTACGGGTACAGAAACATGCTCCATAAAAATCATATTGCTCACAGCATTGCATTTACAGGCTAGCAATGAGCGAGGTAAGCTTGGGTTTACCCATCCATGTGGCTACCACCTCACATATCTCTAGCAACCAGCTCGGGCATGGCCTATTTCTCGAAGCGGCGGATGACCGCATTGGTCAATCGAATAGGTACGGATGTACTCACAGAGCTTGTTGAGGATCTAGAAAACCTCATCGTGTCGCGAGTATGTTCGAAAAATGACTCTTCGCCGTTTACAATTGAGTTTCGGTCGCCCTTGGCCAGTGTGGCCGTGACAGCAAGCGAAGCTGAGGTGTATATTGACGGTCTATAGTCTATCCTTCCCTTGATTCGTTGTGGTCCGGGACCTAACTGGAAGAACTAGCCTACTTTGACCAGGTCCATCACGTTTATCCCTTCCTCGATAGAGGAGAGTTCACCTCGCATACTGCTAACTGCCAACGTACCGGAACTTCACAATGTAGCAAAGCATGTTCCGCACTATATCACGCTGTCCTAGCATTAGGCAGCCAATTCCACCAGGGTGACAGCTTCGTACCAGACTCCGGAAAGACGTGGACTAGCTTTCAATTATGTCTAGGTATGATTCCGGATATCTTGGTTCCTCCATACTCTTTGACAAAACTTCAGGTATTCCAATGCCTTCACCTTTTCTGTTTCATGCCATACTGACAAGGTTTCATAGGCTCTGACGGCCATGGTGAGGGTGCTGAATCCTTGGCTACCATTTTCACGGATCTAATGTTCGAATTGCAGTCCATATTTGCAATGACCGCTTGCTGTCTTCAGTTAGATCAGGCGTTGGTATACGAGGCGGCTAGGATGGCGCAAAGTCTGCGGTATCACAAATCTTCCAATGCTAATCCAGCTCACTTGAGAGCTTTTTGGACCATATACCATTTGGAAAAGGTTGCCTCCTTCTCTGATAACAATAGCTCAGTGCGTTCAAAGCTCTTGTCGAGGCGTGGTAGATATTTTGTTTTACTAATTGTCAACCAGGTAATTGCTGACGAAGATATCGGATGTGACATTCCTTCCGTCCCAGGGTCCATGTTTGGTGACTACAACTGGTTCCTGTCCGCCATACATCTGAGCAGGCTGACATCGATCACATACACCACTCTGTTTTCGACAAGATCTTCTTTGAAGTCTGCCGAGGATTGCTTAAGTTCTATCGAACAGGTACGACGTGGGATGGAAGAATGGCGCTTATCAGTGCCTGTGGCATTTCGGCCGAAGGAGCCACTTCAGCTAAGTGAAATTTCAAGTCCGAGGGCGAAAATGGTCGCTATACAGACGCATTACTTGTATTGCAACCTGGTTTTTGCTGTGGAGCGCCTATCCCTTCACGTCGACCCCGATGAAAAGTCCAGTCGCACGGATAGAAAGCAGGAGTTGATGGACGCTGCGCGCACTGTCATTGAGATTATTCGGTTCATCGAAATCGAGCCTCATATGCCTATCTTGTAAGTCCAGGTTCCTCGAGCTCTATGAGACACCGGATGACGGCCGTCATACTGATACTTTTAACTCAGTGTTGCCGCCATCATGCCATTGTCAGCAGTCTTCGTTCTTTTTGACTTGGTGATTCACAATCCCACTCATAGAGAGACCGAAAGTAATGCTGCCTTCCTTGATCAGGCTGCGACATACTTTAGTAAACTTGACAGCGCCTCTGATGGCGCGCTTCCTGGAAGCATCATCACAAGCTTTGCAGGAATCGCGCGACAATATATTCTCAGGCTGCGGGAAGGGGCACCCACACCTACCGCCTTGAAGACGCAGATGCTCCAGGGAATCCAACCAATATGGGATTATGCGCCAGATATTGATTTCAAAGATATAGATGTAGGGAAACCTTCCATGATGTTTAATGTCGCTAACTCCGTCAAAGTTTTCTTCGATGAGCTCACGACCAAACTATGCCGAGCAAATCCCCTGCAGCTCAACGTTTGACGCGCCGTCACCATTTGGAACCGAGATGCTCAATTATCCCCTATCCCAAGATATTCAAGCCTCGAACAACCAAATAGCGGACCTTAGGTCCATTTTTGGCTTCGTGTTTCCCGATTGGGCGGGTGATGTATAGACTACATCCTGTGGAATTGGAAGACCTTTCCATGTGAAAAGCTGAAGGTTTGTTCAGCATTGAGCAGCCTTATATGCATCTACTGTTGAAGGATAAAGGATTTGAGTTTTTAAAGCTTTCTCTGCATTTCTCCGTTTCTCCCTTTTTGGCTTCAAGAGGCCCGGCTGCTGATGACCTCAGAGGTTGCATTCGTAGAGATACAGCCGAGCTCGAAATCGGCTTCCATGTCCAGTATATACGAGTTTGATCTCAACCCTAACGACGTAAACTTTCTAGCCAAGGATGGCTAGCTGCAATATCATGGTTTCTTTTCAAAATATGTCGTACACGTACTGGAGAGGTAAATATAATATACTCATTATAGCCCCGCGTATGACCTTTACAGGTACTGCTAGAATATTCGGTGCAAACAATGTACTTCGTAAACATCGCGATTCCAGCAACTTCCAACAGGTCCTCCTCCCTCTCGACGAGGTTCGGAAATAGAGAAGTGCTTTTTATAAGCTTATGATACTCAAACACGGTAGGCAGGTACGGTATTTGTGCTGCCCATAGAGACCCTCCCGCTCGCCGTTTTATTCGGTACGCGGCTAGATTCCATAGGATGCAGGCTAATATCAACGTTCGTGCTAGCCACATCCTCTTGGAAACCATAACCAACAGCGCCTCTGGCGTTAATACTGCCTCTCAGGCCCAAGCTCTTGCTCCATGGAATGAAAGCTTGGACTATGTCACTATGACCCCACTCCGGGCTATTTTGGAACACCTTTAACCCTATATTCCCTCAGTCCCTCCCCGCACTGTACCTTATAGGAACCAAACCAGCTCGGCTTTCTCCTATTAGCTAAGTGGGACGGGGACGGCGAATACGAAAAGAGCCTACTAAGGTACATTTGCTATATAATCGCTTAGAATAGATATAAAGATGAACGTGTATAAATATATCTGTAGACTTTTTTTTGCATGATCCCTCACTAAAGCACAGTGTGGACTGTCTAGAAATGCCTCCCTGTCGATAGTGCATCCCAATCGCGCTCTTGCCTCTGCCTGATGTGACTCCACGTCCTCCCACCCGACCATCTGATCGGCCGTGGAGTACAGGTAGAGCCGTCTGGCCGTTGTCCCGAACACGGTAGGGTTATTAAGCTGCGCGCGCAGCTGCTGAACAGAACTCGTCCATCCGATCTGCTGGAGAACTGTAATAAGACCCACAGCGGGAAAGAGGAGAGTCTTGCCAATGGTTCGAGCTAAAGGCGGACTACAAGGCAACGAAAGTGCAGCCGCTTGATATGCGCGCGAGAAGGAAGGGTCTCCGGGGCAGCAATCGAAAATTATTCCACGGAGATGGGCCCCTAATTCCAGAGGGGAGTGACCGGGATCATTTCGCAGGGAGAGAGCGAGCTGGATCGCGGTGTTGCAGCCACCATGGGAGAAAATATGTAGTAAGATGGAACCGCTCTCTTCTCTCTCTGCGGCGGCAAAGATAACCTGACGGATGACATCGCGTGCAGGGGCCAAACGCGCATGGAGCACGCTAAAAGGGAGTACGGTAATCTCAAGGATATAAGTGGTGATGAGAAGGATACGGGAATTAGGGTAGAGGACTCGGTAGCCATCGATATATTTCTGGATACGCTGAGGAGTTGCGCCTCCTAGCCAGGTACAAAGAGTAACAAGCGCAGTGCTAGCGGGATTAGGAGGTTCGAAGAGATAGATATTGTTACCAACAGACTGGAACTGTTCAAAGGAGCCAACAGGTGCCATTATCGCTCCTTGACAAATATAAAGGCGGCGTACAAGGTGATGATAGATATTTGAGAAGGTGGCTAACCCGGCTTGGGTAGTAGGAAATTGGGGTTGGGTTGTAGTTAATAAATATCCGTTTGCCAGGCGCGTAAGTTAATTAATTAAAAGGGCGAAACCGCTAAGCCGTTACCTCGATAATGTAGTTGAGTTCATAATGCATATATATATTGGCATTGCTTTTAGCGTGGCTACCCCTACACAAGACAAGGGCTACGATGTGCATATAGAGTAGCGCCTGAGATAACTACCATGTACAGTCACATGACAAAACTCTACGGATAAAACGCGCTTGACGCGAATCACCAGTATTTTGTAAATTATCCCATCAATTATCCAACATGCCACGTACCCCCCTATAACAAATAAATGCCAATATTTAATACAGGAAGGAACTATCTTTATATTAACGCGGTTTAATATACGGCCGGAAGGCTTTAGGGTAATAAATAGTTAATATTTCTCGCGATATATAAATCCCTATCTAAGCTATAAATAATACTATCTAAAACTTATCTAAAAGGAATAATAGAAAAAGCCTCCCTCGCTTTAGCCGGTCTAAGAAGATAATAGATACTAATAGTTAATATATTTTACTCCTTATTAAATAGAACCCTTTTATTACTCTTTATTAATTAAGAGTTTAATATTATAAAGTTTAGATTAGAGTATCTACTTGTACCCTTATTTAATATATTAAGACCTCGAAATACGGCTACTAAAAAGTAAAAAAATAACCTTAATTAATACTAGAAGTAGCTGCTAAATAGCTTAGTTAGGCTTTAGGGTATAAGGATAACTTCTATAAGGAGTAGTCTAAAATAATATAGACGGATAAATATTCTATAGAATTAGGTAAGGGGAAGGTATTCTAATAGGTTTTCTATTAACACGGCCTAAATAAGAAGTAGAAAAAGGAATATATCTAGTCTAAAGTTAAGCTAAAGATGGTCTCTATTATGATTTTAGTAGGGGGCTATTTAGGGTAGAGGCTATTAAGATATTATAATAATAATCTAGGACCCTGACTTAAATATAGGGGGTTACTCTAGCTAGTTATATCTTAACCTCCTTAAGGATAATCTACCTATAATTTGGGAATCTAGCTTTATATTTATATAAGATAATACCCCTATATATATAGCTAAAAAGGTTATAGATTAGTTATAGAAGAATGGTATTTAGACTATAGAGTGGCCCCCCTATTTACCTAATATAAATTCTATTAAATATGCCTGGGCCAAGCTTAAAGAGACTCTCTATAGGATAGAACTAGATATAGAGAACTTTAAAGGCTCTAAAAGTGAGCTTAATTATAAATTTATAGAGCTAATAGAGAAGGTATAGGAGAATCTAGGTTAAGATTATTTTAATAGGTTGATACAGAGTATAGATAATTAAATTAATACTCTATTTAAGGCAAAAGGGTAGTATACGCGCTATTAAATATAGGATATTATATAGAGATTATAATTTAGTAAATAAATAATATATTATAGCAATCCTTACTCGTTTATCTCGATAATTGGTGGAATGGTTAATAAATTCAATTTCCCAGTGTTTTTGGTGGGTGGGTGGATCTGCAAAATATCCGGATACTTATGTCCTAGAACTGTAAACACCGAGTAACCAACATATAATTACCATGGCTCATCCATATACTAAGGCAGCCAGTTTATTGGCTATAGACAGGTCAAGGATGCTTGGAGGGCAGCGCGCTTTACTCTCGATATAGGCCATTTATATAAATTATGTGTGCTCTACTAGTTGGGCATGTATATGTTTATGAATATATTTAATAAGAGTCAGATCATATTAACGATAAAGATGCCTGTAGGGAGTATATTATATATCCTCGTGTCTTTGTTTGAGTCGGGCTCGAGACAGGAGCTCCAGAGTGAAGCCATGGATAGAGAGTGTGGCTCGTCCCTCAAAGCGAAGCCGGCAATGCAAGCCAGTTACTACTACAAAGCGATAGGAGAAAACATCGCCCGAGGGTGATACAGCGGCAAGCGGCCGCAGCCGTCAGTTCAAGTCATCATCCTCTGCGGAATCGATGGCCTGTCATGGACAGGATTGCACGCGTAGGTGAATCTATAGGCCGGTAATGGAGACGATACTCTGAGGTGACATGCTAACAGGATAGTAGCGGCGGCGTATACTCATGATCTTGATGGATTTGAGTCGATCCTCTCCTTGGACACTAATTTCATGGACTATCATATCCTCTTGCCACCAGTTGAAGATAGTATTGGCCCCGCTAGCTTTATCGATTATTATACCGTGCCAGCAAGAACAAGAGAACCTCCGTGGGCAGTCGGCGGCAGCAGTGGGCAAGGCCTGGTATCCAGCATCAAATCGACCTGATATCAAGCCTGATATCCACCACCCACCTGGCCTAATATCGAGCCTGATATCAACCATCACTTCGGCCACCATAGGGAGCTGGCTCTCTATGGGAGAAAGCTCTTGCTTTTGACATCAACCTAGTATCATCACAATCTATATCTCTGGCACTTCTAGAGTCTGGCTCTCGATAAAACTTATATAAAAAAATTTAAAAGTAGAACTTCCGATAAAGTAAATTAACCGGCCCTTAGTCTCGAAGGTTGTGAATTGCACCTTTGCAATATTTTGATAGCTTTATCAGCGATAGGCTACTTCAGCACATCTCGTCCACTCAATGGGCTCGTTGAGATTAGGCTCTAGAGAGGCAACCTATTATTTATCAGGGATATCTTTAGTGTATCTCCCTAAGCCAAGGGGTAATATAGGGCACGATGGATGCATTATTTTGGTCCCTCGAGCCTCTCTATAGAGTTAGTAGGCTCGGATCCTTGATTATTCTTGATCTGGATACATTTCACATTTAAAACTTAATCACATCACGAGAAATGTACGAGATATCAGCCCTTGCTTGGTAGAAACTATGCATATGAAATATAAGTTCTTCATAGTACTCTATATAGAGATAATTAAGTATAGATATTATCTAGCTAACCATGAAGCTCTCGTTCCTTTGGAATAGCTACCCCCTTGTCGAGTTATTCCGCTGAGCGTCAAGTTGTTCAAGCTCTTTCGCGGAAAGTGGTTTGCCCATCCAAGAGTAGTCAGGTACGGCCCTGCGGTTAGGCGTAGTCCTAATCCCCCTTAATCGTCTTGTAATCGCGTCGAGGTCTACACGGAGATACTTTGCCAGGAAGCTGCCAATCTCGGTATTTTCGTGGGTACCAGCAAGGGCCTTGGAATCCTGTGGAGAAGAGCTGTAAATATTGACATTGACGGCTAGAATTACGAACATATGTTAGCATTAATCGCACAGCACCACAGAGAATAGGAGTATGAGGGTGGTAACTGACGGGTATGGCCATGTGTTGACCATCCTACTTGAGCCCGCTGGCTGATGAGATCAGCGAAGCCGTCTGCCCCGTTACGAACAACAGCATTTATCTCACGGTCGGACGCATCGTGGATTCCTAGGCCGTCCTCCACAAGCTGGCGGGCAGTGTTGCTGTCACCGCCGTAACTCTGCAATATTTGCCCTAGGTATTCAGCCGAGTGTGCTGCATTACCGAGAATGTTTGACCGGGCGCGGCCCGCGGACAAGCCTCCCGTTTCATGATCAGATGTGCTGATGAGAATACCCGGAGTAGAGTCCTGCTCAAGAAATTCCAAGGCGGCCGCAAAGGCCTGGTCGAATGCAACCACTTCATGGACTTGGGCTGCAGGGTCGTTGCCATGACCAGCGTGGTCAATACGGGAGCCCTCAATCATAATGAAAAAGCCTTGGTCACTATCACGAGTGGCATCACTCAATGCCTTTAGAGCAGTGCGAGTCATCTCTTCGAGAGAGGGATACACGTTATTCTGGTATCGGCGATCAATCTCAAATGGAATGTTGTCATCAGCGAAAAGGCCGAGTAAGGGGAGTCTAGCAGCTTCTCCGCCCCTCAAACTATCGAATCCGCTGCGATCGCCAACATATGAGAAGCCCTTTGATCTGGCAAGCCTCACGATATCCTTGTTGTCATCACGGCAACCTCCTGCACTACCCGGAAGGAAATGGCATCTCCCTCCGCCAAGGAGAAGGTCAAGCTGTAGGCCTAGTGGGTGATGTTCTCCGATCTCCTGTTCTGCAATTAAATCCTCGTAGGAACGTGAATTGGCATGGGCAGCGAAAACGGCGGGGGTAGCATCCGTGATTCTTGTGGTAGCAACCAAGCCGGTCTTATAGCCAGCAGCCTTTGCACCCTCTAAGACAGTACCACATGGGGTGTGGTCGGGCAACACGGCAATGGCACCATTGTAGGTCTTCTTCCCGCAGGAAAATGCTGTAGCGCCCGCAGCAGAATCCGTGATCGGGCTGCTGGACGACCTTGTGCGTGACTGGCCGATAAGATGGCTATCCAACCAGAGTACATTTTTGGCACCTGTCTGCCACTGGCGGTAGCTTCGAGCCATATCGACACTTTGAGGGCCCATTCCATCAGACACCATGAAGATGACGTTTCTTTTTCCCGTCGGTATATCCCTACGCACCTGGGTCTCAGATGCTTCGGCCTGGGGCACTGCTGTCATAACGGTGACAATAGCGATGGCGGCTGCGGCAGCTGCCTGGGTCCACGAGAACAATCCGGCCTGGCGCCGGGAATGGTTGTTTGGAGCCATTCCGTGGAAGTACAGTTGACTAGACCCAAGGTATTAGGATTCTGAGGGGGCGCAGAGAGAATGGAGAAGGTAAAGAATCAGTGTAGCAAGGCAAGGTGTCCATGCAGTCGGGTTGTCTGTTTGCTGAACACGGCGAACATACCGGACGAGAAGTGTCAATATATATGTAATTCCTGGACTGCTGTGATAGCTATTTTCCGCTTTATAGAACCTCAAAAACCCCTCGAAAGCAAGTCTGCCTGCCCATGCCTCCACGTGCGGCAACGAATACTCGATTGTTGACTCTTCAGCATGAACAGGGATCGACTGCGCTGGCAAGACGAGGCAGACTCCCCAGCCTGCAGCGATGGCAGGTTGTTTGCAAGACAAGGGGATGCAGCAATGCAGTTTTGCATATTCATTCTCCGAGGCATTGGTTCTGCACTGTCCGCAATTGTGCCCTTTAGAGCTCTCCAAGCAATCTAGGATGGGGCCCCCTGGTAGCTCTACCGGACATCATTCCCTACTATGGCAGCATACACCCGCAGTCACCACCATGCTTCTAGGCGCCGAGTCTGTCAGTGTGAACTGCTGGCGCTGACTTGGACCTATAGGCGGGTTGCAGGCAGCCATGTACGCAGAAGGCTCTTTTTCTTTCGGCTTAAGTAGGCGTCCCATAACGACTTGATACTCCTCCCTTGGCTCTCCATCGTGTGGGGAACTCTCTTGGGAACTCTCTTGGGAATTCTCTTGGGGATCCTCTTGGGGGTAAATAGTAAATAGTACCGGTAAGTACTCCATTTGCACCGAGAGCAACTTCACCGCTGCATGGCGTCAATCCAAGTCAGGATACCGGGCGCTATGAGGAGATCTCCCGAATGCCGTGAGACATCCTTGCTGCTCACTGATCTCTCCGGATAGGCCCTAACATGGGGGTCAAAGAAGGCAGAGCAGAGGAACGGTTGATAGAGGGGCCAACTCATGGATGTTTGTAGATGGAACCAGCATATCTGATGCCTGAATCCATCTGAATATAGCCGTCGTCAAAAGAGAGACGACGATGTTGATATTGTTGGATGTTTTCTTTTTATGACGTAAAGATGTGATGCTTGGCACGGAGCTCCCGTTTTTGGTTCCAGCTTCAACTTCGAGGTCAATATCAACCATCTTTATTATCACTCTCCAGAGATATCCCCGACAAAGGAGAGACCCGCGGACGTCCTACAAGGCTATGGACCTAGTGCTTGAGTATGCCACAGACCTGCTCGCCCAATGGACGACCGTCTCGGTACAATGTGAGCTGAAGTAGCTAGTTATCTGCCCTTATCATGAGCTGACCTCTATCTAGCTACGACAAGCTACCTATATCGTACCTAGCACCGGTCAGCGTGTACACGGTGTTCCTAACCCTGCGGCCGAATTTGAAAACGACAATGAGCGCACACCTTTGCTGCAGCCAGACCGTTGCACTGAGGATGGCGGATGGTGGTACCCAGGCTGGCTGCAACGAGCCGCCGCTACCACCGACTCGGTACGCACTTTTATACAGTCCGAAACTGGAAAAGGGATTTTGAAATGTAGCCTCGCGTACTTGCTAGGCACAATGGCGACGTTTGTCCCAGTACTATCTCAGTTCCTTGGTCAGCAAGGCGGGAAACACACCGTTGCAACTGTTACTGTGTACTTCCACCCCGCTAGGACTAAGGGTAGCATGATCGAAGCACTCATGCTAGCTATGATTGCTTTTTGCTATGCCGCCTTCATTACTATCACCAGTATGAGCGTCTCGGTACTCTTTGAAGATGTATTCCACTTGCTCCCTCTTGGCCATGCAATCATACTGATTGTCTTTTGTGGAGGTGGACTCGGCTTCATTGGATGGGTGAAACAGCGGCGTGGCAACCCGTTGGTTAATGTGGCCTGCTCCCTTGCTTCGCTGGCCATAATCACAGTTCTCACCAAGGAGGGAGCTGTTCAGCGAGGAGATTTGTCCCTGGCCAAAATCTACCAGGTCTTCAAAATGATCATTATGGGAGTCATAGCTACAATGACAGTTTGTTTTGTAGTTTATCCGATCTCTGCAAAGCGAAAGCTACGTCAAACTATGGTTGAGATGACAGATTCCCTATCCGATATGCTGGAAATCATCACCGAGGGCTTTATATACGGCGGTTCGGGAACGGAGAGTAGGCTGGAGCAGGGGCCATTTCTTGACGCCTCAAATAGGAACAAAGCGGCATATTCGAAAATGGAAAAACTTCTGAGAGAAGCAAAACTTGAACATTACGTTGCTGGCACGGAGAAGGAATACCAACTTGAACAGAAACTTGTCCGTTGTATTCAGGATATTTCCCAAAGTATTGGTGGTCTACGAAGCGCGGCTGCGCTCCAGTCCGATATTCTGAAGCAATTCCAACAGCCACCTCGGGAGAGAAGTTCTTTCGATACCTTGCGATCACCTCGCAACCACTCTCCTCCCCCTAGCCTGAATAGGTCAGGTTTAACATCGAGCCGCTCTGATGATATACAATCACCGACAAATTTTGGAACAATTGCTGCTACTGACTATCCACGAACGGGTAATAATAGTACTGACTTTGTTCAAGCACCCGCTGAAATTTTTGAAAGATTCATTATCCATCTTGGGTTGTCAATGGTATTATTTTCCTGATCCCTATTACCTACTAAAATCTATTATATCTTTATTTTTATCCCTAAGAACGAGTGCTAACTTGCTGAGTATGGCAGAACTCACTAGCTTACACGCTGAGGGAGATTCTTCGTGAGCTCCCTTATGGGCCAGCTCCGGACTTTAAAGTCACGGTCAATAGCAAGTTTCGAACAAGCCTAGACCGTGCACTTGAACTATACCGAAGCTCCCGTAATGATGCACTAACGCTCATATACAACCAAAAGGATTTAATTATGACTGGTGGCAAACCTCTTGGAGTTGAAGCAGACCTAGAAGAGGTTGCTGCCAGCTGTGGTCACTTTAGTTTTTCCCTGCAAGAGTTCGGTGAACAGCTTAAAGAGTTTCTTGGTATACTTGACAAACTTCAACTCGAGGCAGAAGAGCGGCCGAATGGGCGATCATGGCGTTGGCTTATTCCGTGGGCCTCAGAATCAGGAGCAGATGATGATTTGGCCCCGTTAGATACAGGTATGGCCCTCGATTCCCCCTTTTTTTTTTTTTTTTTTGGAATGGTTACCGTCATTGACGCTTTGGCTTGCATTTAGAGGATCCTTTGCGTTCTACTACTAGCAAAGATAAAAAACCCAAAGATTTGCCGCTGTCAGCTCCTAGAATAACGCTTAGGTACAGATTTTGGAAAGGTCTTCGGGTTTTCCGACGCGATGACACAAAATTTGCTATCAAAGTTGGGGCAGGTGCGGCGATTTATGCCCTTCCCTCGTTTCTACCTGAAACGAGGCCGATATATTGCGCTTGGCGAGGAGAATGGGGGTTGTTATCTTACATGCTTGTGTGCTCAATGACTATCGGGGCATCGAATACAACTGGCTATGCTCGATTTCTTGGGACTTGCCTTGGGGCACTCTGTGCTCTGGCTTGCTGGTACATAGCCAAAGCAGACGTGGTCTCACTCGCCGTATTTGGATGGGCAATGTCCCTTTGGACAGCTTATATCATTTTAGCACAAGGGAAGGGGCCAATGGGAAGGTTTATTATGCTTACCTATAACCTCACGGTGCTCTACGCCTATTCATTATCTCAAGAGGGTGGTGACAATGACGTGGATGAAGGTGGAGAAAACCCAGTTATCGCTGATATCGCTCTACACCGTGTAGTAGCTGTATTTTCTGGTATTCTATGGGGAATTATCATCACAAGGATTATCTGGCCATCCAGTGCCAAAAGAAAACTCAAAGATGGTTTAAGTGTACTTTGGCTCCGTATGAGTGTCATCTGGAAACGCGACCCCTTGTCCACCATGATTCGTGGGGGACCGACGACTCTTTATTTCGATGTGCAGGAAAAGATACAACTACAGCTTTTCTTGAGCCACCTCGACTCTCTTCTAGTTTCGGCAAGATCCGAATTCTCGTTGAAACGGCCATTCCCAGATGCTGAATATGGCGCACTTGTTGCCAGGTCGAGACGGCTACTAGATGCCTTTCAAGCCATGAATCTTGAGATAATGAAGAACCTCACAGCTTCTGAAGGTGAAGCGGCTATGTTGAGATATACCTTGCGAGAAAGGATGCAACTATCCGCAAGAATAACTCATTTGTTGTCAGGTGTGTTTTACCGCTGCTTTGTCTAAAGCCGCCGTTGATATTCTTGGGACGACATTAACCTTTCTCAAAGTGCTGGCATCCTCGATGAAACTTGGATACGCTTTGAACGAAGTCCTCCCCGACACTGAGCACGCCAGGGATCGCCTGCTTGCCCGGCTTCACCACTTCCGGAGCGACAAACAGGCCTCCCAGCTGACCACGGATGAAGACTATGCTCTTCTGTATGCATACGGTGAGTCAAATTCTCCATATACACCTGGAGACATGGGTACCCCCAGTAGTCTCAAATACCTTCCTCCTCAACCAACTTTCTAACATTGGAATGATGGTAATAGCACTCGTTACTGCGCAGCTGTCTACCGAAATCGTGGTGTTGATGGAGGGTGTGAGGAACTTATTTGGCGCAATCGATGAGGATGCTATTACTCTGCAGTGACCCTATTATTCGTTATATGCTTTATTATACCCCTTGCTGCGCTTACGGTTCTTGTCAATAAAATCCATACTGCAAACCTTTGCTTGTCCTTTCTCATGTTAGAGCATAGTCTACTTCAGCGCTTCCTCTGGTAATATCAAGATATGACTGACAAACACCAACCTTTATTCATCCCTTTCAATTAACATTTCGCTGTATGGGCAGTTCACGTAGGATTAGGTAAGCGGATGGTGCTCCAACACCACGTCCATCGTCGACTTCATCATCCGCAACGTCAGGCCTGTTGACAGTAACAAAATCCATCCAGCGCATAACGTACAAATAACCGTACAAGATACCAGCTTCGATTTTATGATAAATGAGGGCCTGAGCCAGCCTAACCTGGCCTCGCGCAGCCCTCGCGCCCGGCCTCCGCGCTCTTCACCATGCAGATCGACCCTGCGGCGCTGACAGGGACAACTGACTTTGCTTCAGTGGTGTCAGCGTCCACAACCAAGGCTGCCTCAGTCGCTCCTCCGATAACACAGAAAACAACGAAGGCTCTTATATCTGTTCCGCGTCTCGATGTCGAACCCATTTATACTGAACTGAAGGGCGCAATTGGGGATGGCTGGACCGAATACAAGCAAGCGACAACACTATTCTTACTTGGTACGTCACAGCTTCTAGGGAAAGAACATTATCCTTTGCCCATAACTTTGGAGTCACAGTCTGCTCACTATCCCATATCCAACAGGTCACCTTAACCAAAATGAATTTACCGCTCGCGCCACCCCGTTGCTGTCTGTTGATCCGAAGCGCGAACGCCTTCACAATAACTTCGTCTGCGCGCTTTTAGGGAACTTATCCAGGGACCTGCCCGACCATGGAGTTGCGAGCTGGGTTTCAGCAAATGATAAACCTACGGTGGTATCGAAACCGGCCTCGGGGGATGCTGCTGAACAGCGCCTCAAGACCGAGGTGATGCAACTACCTCCGAGAGATAGACGGAGACTAAAGGCGATTCCAGAGGTAGATCTGCCCACAACTATATCTATGTCTACGGAAACTATACCTTTACTAACATTACCCTCATAGTCTGACTCGAACGTCATCCCAAATTCCCTTGAGGAATATCAGTTGGCAAAGCAGATCAGGTTACCAGATCAGGTTCCTGCAAGCGCGGGTGGATTGAACAAGACAAGTATGACTTTCTATAAACTAGCCCTCTAGCCGCTTAGGCTTTCACTCCCTGTGCGGACTAACACGGGGCAAAATGGACAGACTGGGAGCTTGAAATTAGGAAACGATATGCCCAACCCCTTGCCTCCGAGACCGGAGAATTTCCGGATTCTGAGTCTATATATGCACGTATGACCCCTATATGCTACGAAGAATCCATATCGAATGGAGCATCATTTCCATGTGCAGCCTACATGGCTATTGCGACAGAAAATTTCGTGAAAACCTTTCTCTCCAATGTCTTCGGCAGGACCAAGTCCAACGGTCCTTCCGGAACTATAAATGGAACAACGACAAGAAGATATCGTCGGCAGTTAGAGCGTGAAGAGATGGCATTTACCCGCGGAGAATTAGTGAGAAATACTACCAATGGCCTTCTTCCCATCGAAGCCAAGGAAGCTAGCATTCGTCAACCGCTAGGGTTACGTGACCTAAAACTGACCTTGGACCTTGCACCGGGTGCACTTGGCCATATGCCTCTTGTTATTAGCCAAATCATGGACGGATATCTCGAGGAGGAGCTTGAGGCGGAAAGCCAGTGTTACTTATTGGAGGCCAACGGTGGAGTTGACGCTTCGGACCAAGTGTCATCTGGAGATGAAATGGATGTCGACGAAGAGCCATGGGATTGGGAGGGTGCAACTGCTGCAGATCATAACCAGCTAAGCTCAATCCTGGATGAGTGCCTTTCCATGGCCGCCTGATGTGCATCTCATTTTACTTTGGCCTGGAGTTGAGAGGTGCATGGACTATTGGCGCAGTGGTTCTTGGCTTCTGGGTTCCATTTTGATATTATGGAGTATTGTTTGGAGGGATTTTTTTTCCCTACATTGGCATTGTCAGGCTAGGGGTGTTACGCTGGATTATATTCTGTTAATAAATTAAACAGACGCACAGAAGCAACTGTTGTTATTTTTGACATGCTCTACCTTAATTGCATATTTAATACTATGTCTGTAGTTCACATAAATATAATATTGGGCATATTAACTAAATTGGAACAAGGAAATGTGAACTGCGTCATAGTACCTATACATGCTATATAAGACGCTTGAGATAATCATTACCCCTATTATTAGATTATCATGGGTGAAATATATTTTGAAACCTAAGTATCTAAAAGTTACAACCCTGTGCTGTGCCCACCTATCCTCCTTAACTCGTTACTCCATATCCCTCCAGGTAGCGGACAACCCAATCGAATCTGCAAGAAAACATGGATACATATGTAAAACAGAGACCCTAAAAAACAAGGGCCTATTCTAAGCGGCTCAAGGTAATCTTTAGGATCTCCTCAGTGGTTTTATGGGCGTTGGCGGGATCCTTGCTCACTGTTTGCCAAATCTCGCCATGCTTCGGCTCGGTGGCAATGCACTTTGTCAGGACGTCTTCTCGTTTTTCCTATTGTATGCATATTGCATTAGAAAGAACCTCAAGAATGAAATGACCAAAAGGGTGATATCGAATGAACTCACATCTGTCCCATGTTGGAGAAGAAACTTATAATACCAGGCCCAGACATCACCGAGATCGCTATTCGCTACAATTGCCTTTTCAAACCACGTCATGGCCTTTTCTAGTCTTCGTTCGCCCCAAAATATTCGAGCGACAGTGACGAATAGAATAGGATCGTTGTCAACCTTTTTAATGGCTTCTAAACTTCGGGGTTTGCGGTGCGTTCGAGGCTCTAGATGCCATATACTCTCGCTCCATAATAACCCTGAGTTCGGAACTTCTTGGAGCGCTTTGGACATTAGAGCCTTTGCTTGGCTAATATTGTTGGCCCGGCGTTCTACCCTGACGCTTTCCGTCCAGAGTTCTGCGTTTTTAGGCACAGCAAGCCGAGCACGATCGAGGACAGATCGCGCCTTTACAACAACACCAGCTTTCTCCTCAAGTCTCGACGCAAGTAACCAAAGAGGCACTGATTTAGGACAGGCGCGGACCCCCGTACCATACGCTTCGCGGGCCTGCTGAAGTTGACCCACACTCTCATATATTTGTCCTTTCAGCATCCAGAGTTTATCGGCTTTGGGATATAACTGTAAACCCTGATTGACTAGGTCTAGTGCATGGTCCTTGTTGCCGAGCTGGCGTTCATAAGCAACGCTTTTAATCCAAACCCTGTCTGTCCCTGCCTCGCGTCGGGCTGTTGAAAGCAATTCCCTGGCCTGTTCAATCTGGTCGGTGTCGGCTTCTAGTTTCACAGCCGCAAGCCAGATATCTTCGTTATTAGGATTTTGGTTGAATGCCCGTCCAAGCACCCGCCTTGTGTTATCGATCTCGCCGGCTTGCCATTTCTCCTTGGCTAGCTGCATCCAGAGGTCTTCAGATTGAGGGCACGCCTCCACGCCCTTTTCAAGGAGCTGCCAAAGGCTTTCTTTAGTACCATGGTTGCGTTCTAAATCGGCAGCGGCAAGCCAGATCGACTTTTTGTTGACAAAGACACGGAGTGCATACGCGTATATAGCTCTCGCAGTTTCATATTTTCCCCGTGAAATACTCCCTTTGGCGTCCTCCATCCAGATATCCTTCCTATCATCGTCTTCGTCAAGGCCCCAACCCAGGGTTTCCCGAATAATGGCATTACAGGTGAGAACCGCATCTTCCTCCTCGCATTTTTCAGCCTCGACGATCCATTCCTCTCTTTTTGGCATAGCTGAATCTCTAGCAAGAGATTGGACTGCTCTTTTCATCACATTCACCTTGTGTGCGGTCCCCATTTGCTCCTGTAGTCGAGCAGCAGCGATCCAAATGTCACGGCTAGTAGGTACTGCTTTTCTAGCCGCGTTGAGAACCTTCTGCGCATTTTCTGGTGTTTCTAAACGTGCCAACGCCAGCCATAGCTCAACAGAGAGTGGAATCATCTCAGTCGCTTTGGCGAGTAGTAGTCGTGCATCGTCAGGGTTCTCTTCTAGGTTGACAGCTTCTTTCCAAATGGTAACGGACTGGGGAACGTGAAGGATGGCCTGCCTCAGAACGTTCTTTTTCGCTCGGGCGTCGGATTCGAGTTTCATAGCCTCAATCCAGAGCCGTGTTGATCGGTCGTTGTTTTTAATGGCATTGGCCGCAATGATTTTTGCATTATGGTTGTCGTTAAGCCGAATATTTTCTAACCAAACATCCTCGCTTTTTGGACAGAGTTCACAACCCCTGGCAATGTAATTCCTGGCAGCTCCAATCCTTCCTGCGATCTCCTCTAAACGAGCAATGGCTATCCATCCCGGGGAGTGCTTAGGGTTGGTTTTTGTCACAGATTCTAAAAGCGTGCGTACGCGTTTGATGTCCCCAATCTCTACTTCACCAGCCTTCATCTCGGACTTAGTCAAGCTCGTCAAGTAGCCTTTTGGGTCGATCGACGAGGCACTGCCAGAAGCAACATCTCCGCTCGACCCTTCGGCTGCTTGGTCCAACCTAACTTGAAGAACTTTATCCCTGGCAGCACCTATATCTGCAAAGTTGGTAATCGTGCCGTCAGCATTTTCACCCCGAGGAACGTGTGACTCTGCTCCATCGTCGCTGATAGTGGTATCAAATCCCGTCGAATCCCTCGCGTTTGCTATCACACTGTCTGGAACCGCGTAAAACCTTTGGCGTAGATTTTGCCGTGCTCGTCGGTTTTTGCCTGTAAGGTCCCCGACTTCAGGAATATTCGCCCAATCCTCATCAGAGACTGAGGCCAACGACCGCTTGAGATCTGCGAACTGCTGTTGGATTTTCGGGTTTTTACTCTCATATTCTTCCATTTCTTGACGTTCTCGAGCTTCCCTATAATAACACCACAAGGTTTATGTTGGCAATCGGTTCACAAAGGCGTCTAGGACAAGATAAACTATAGAGTTCTTGCAAAAGTTCAACAGGGAGTTAATAAAGCACGAGCTTACCTTCTTGCTTTGCGTCTTTTATCCATCTTCTCATCAACCGCCTGGTATACTTGATCCGCCTCATCGTCCTCTCTGTCGTACTGGCCGTAAGCGAAAAGACCAGTTTCATTTTCCGGGTCTTGATATCGATCGTCGTTATCGTCCTCCTCCTTTTCAGCCTTCCCTCCTTTCTCTCCTCGTGTTGAAGCACCATACGCAGTTGGGGGCGCAGTGCCTAGTAGTGCCGCGCGTTTTGCAAGAGCTTCCTGTATCTGCTCTGGCGTAGGGCCTTCTCGCGCTGGTCCAAGATCAGACCGAGTTGTGAAGCCGGTTGCACCACGACCCAACCCAGCAACATAGTTTTCAGGTGCCGGCTGGCTCAGGAAATCCTTGCGCCCTGACATCCCTTATATAGCAAGCCAGGTCGACATATAACGATGGTGTTGCATCGATGTCTCTTTAACTACCTAAAGCCAGGAATGGAGATAGGTCGGAAAATTATATTTCCACCGCCACAAAATCCCGCCCGGAAGTTTAATCTTTTTTTATTTTTTTTTATTTTTTTCTGGCACACATAATTACGTCGTCGGAACCATTTAGCGGAGACCAATATTGGGATATTGGGACAGCGAGATACCTTGATCCGTTAGATTCTTCTTGGATAAGATCAAGATGCCTAAAGCAAAGCACGGCAAGCGCAATAATGCTGCGCAGGCAAGCAGTCCTTATGCTCAGGCCGTCGCCAAAACGAAAGCAGCCCACAACATATTCCGCATGAACACAGATATAGGCCAGCACGTCCTGAAAAACCCCGGCGTTGCCCAGGCTATCGTGGACAAGGCTGATTTAAAGCAGAGTGATGTAAGCTCTCACCTATTGCCGGTTGTTGCTCCGTTCAAACTAATGTGATTCTTTGCGCAGACGGTATTGGAAGTTGGCCCTGGTTCTGGCAACCTTACGGTCAAAATTCTAGAAAAGGCTAAAAAAGTGATTGCGGTGGAATTAGATCCAAGAATGGCTGCAGAGCTTACAAAGCGTGTCCAGGGGAAGCCAGAACAAAAGAGGCTGGATGTACTGTTAGGGGATGTAATGAAGACGGAGGTTCCTTATTTCGATGTTTGCATAAGCAATACCCCATACCAGGTATGCTTCTAGCGTTCTAACCGCCTGAATTAGGGAATGACATTAGCTGACAGAAATAGATCTCGTCTCCGTTGACATTTAAACTACTCGCCACGACTCCAGCGCCCAGAGTATGCATCCTCATGTTTCAGCGTGAATTCGCAATGCGACTCTTCGCAAAGCCAGGCGACAAGTTATACAGCCGTCTCTCTGTGAATGCACAAATGTGGGCTAAGATAGACCACATCATGAAAGTGGGCAAAAATAACTTCAAGCCACCTCCCGCTGTCGAATCGAGTGTTGTTCGCATCGTCCCCAAAGTCCCGCGCCCGGATATTAGCTACGAAGAATGGGATGGTCTTCTTAGAATTGCGTTCGTGAGGAAGAACAAAACGTTGAGATCGAGTTTCCTCGGAACTACTAGCGTTGTGAGTATGTTAGAAGCTAACTACTGCACCTGGTGTGCCCAAAACAATATCCCCATTGATGCAAACACTCAAGACAACGATCAGCAAATGATAATCGAAGAGGGTAATCAAGAGGAAGAGGAGGTCGATGAAATTATGGAGCTCGATGACGAGGACGACGTTCCTGATTTCTTCAAGACTGAGAAAGATCAGACCGCACCCAAACAAGGATCCGCGAAACGTGGAAAAGTAACATCCTTGGTTCGAGAAAAGATCAGACAAGTCCTTGAAAACGACACTGGGCTTGCAGACAAACGCGCCAGAATGTGCGATGAAGGCGAATTTCTAAAGCTCCTCTGGGCCTTTAATCAGAAGGGAATCCACTTCAACTAGGCGGAAGGTGGCCGGATATGTGCAAGGACTCCTTATGGACACGCCCCAGAGCAAGCGTCTCGTATTAGGGCACAGCCGAATGTGACCTTTCTGTTGTGTCACTTCCAGATCGGAGATGTGCGCTTGAATCCTGAAACAAGCTCTGCCATATGAACGCCTCGCTCAACAGGAGCTCTATATCCTTCTCAGTCCAGCTGCGCGTTGGAAGAGCCTGGAGGAACATCATAATTTCCTGCCATTGGGTCAGCATACAATATGAGGCATTCTATCCGGGTGGTACAAACTTGGAAATCCATCTTGAGCAACTGCTCCGACCATTTAACTAGGAATGCGGCGCATACGTATAAGTGGAACCGCGAGAACCCCTGCTCCTCTGCCTATAATCAAGTTAGCACCATCTCCCGCATAAAAGTTCACTGGGTACGCTACCAGATATGTGTCCCACATCCTGATTGTGTTCTTGATACTGATCTCTCTCATTAGCAGACAGTTCATCCACCGAAAACTGAACTGCATGAACTCCACACTCTCACTCTCGAAGTGCTTTGTGAGTGCAGAATCAATACGCCGTGTGAGGTCATGCAGCGCACCCACCTGCCTGTGTATTCCAGGCTGTGCATAAGTATAATTGTCTTGGATGCCATCGAGGAGCTTAGTTAAACACCAAAAGGAGTCTGCTTCTACAGCGTTGATTACTGGCTGTGGCAGCTGCCCGGGATCCATTCCTTGTTCAATATCGGAATCTGTGATGTATGAACCAAGGAAAACCTGCCAGAACGGGGTGACAAGGTCGTTTATTCCCTGAACGTAACCACTTGCGGGATGCCGAATTGCCCAGACATATAAGATTCGTTCCAAAGACCGCTGGGTTGCCTCATAGGCATATAATGGGATGTGTGGATTAGTTCGAGGGATATCAATACTGATTTGGTGCCAAATTGCCTCATCGATACCCCTTCCATTGCCTAGATTAGGAGTCGATGACGTGGCCGGCACAGCCTTAGCTCCAATTGACGAGTTACGCTCAAAGGCTTGCCGTACACCATCGAGGTACTCCTTTCGTTTCCGTTCTAGAGTTGAGACCCGGCGATCGCTGTTTGCGGGTAAATATCCGAGTAGCAACTGCCATGTCATCGCCCTGACTTCTTCTGGGATGCCTGACCAAGCCAGATCACGGAGCTCGGGCAAAGATACAGTACTCGATTGGAGTATCCGTTTAAACTTATTTACCCGACTTATTCGGGTAGAATGAGCCTCGACTTCCTTTGCACTAGCGCCAGGGGATGGAGGTGAGTGGTTGATTAAGTTTAAAGAGTTTGCAGGATCTAGTAGTTTAGGAATTAGCCCCTTATGTTTTAACATTTAGTATGGAGATGGACACGAAATTTACCTTTTAATATATCTTTATACTGTGGCCGGAGTATCTTCCCCTCTGACTTGTTAGCTGTAGGATAAGTCAAACTTCCCCGTTCCTCGGCAATATCCGTACTGTTGGCTCGAAGACGCATACTGCTCATGCTAGGAGCCAAGCTTGCAGAGCCATTTACATGGCTACTTACGCCTGGATTGCCTTGGCCTCCCTTTGATTGAAGGTTGTAACCTAGTGGCTTGACCTTCTGCCTCCGTATGTTTGTAACACTAGGAAGCCCAAATTCATCCTCGTCATCTTCGTATCCGATTTCATCACCGTCATCCTCGTCATCCAGGTCGGGCGTCGAGTCGCCGGATACCTGAGAGAGGAAATTGCTATACGGGTGTTGTGACGAAAATGCCCTTCTGCCCGATTTCCCGGTATTCATATCACGCACACGGCTTGAGCTCGGAGATAGCGAAGGCCGTGACGGCGTAGACGCCCTCGAACTAGGAGGGACACCCCTATGGCCACGTCCAAGTCAGACTTGCGACTCTTTCCGTGATCGTTTGTGCTGGGATATTTGGAGGAAAGGGGGGGGCCGCACATTAACATATCTGTATGGGCGTATGAAGCCCCAACGACAGTGTTTTGGCCAAACGGCACGTGAGGACTCTGCGGTCGAGATGACGACGATATTGATCTCCAGAATGGGAGGCCTGCGCGTCTATGTATAGTCAACAGCTGCCATCGAAGCTAAAAGAGAAACCGGCGGGGGGTAGAAATGGAATAATAAAAAAACATACGAGGATGTAGGGTCTACAAGAGCACGTATCAACATATCAGCAAACACCCCGCTTCAAAGGAAGAATATAGAGCTATAGGTACGGGGCAAGGCATCTCGAATCACGGACCGACCTGTACCATCTCCTATTCGCAACTCATTAGCTTGAACGACGTCGATGGCGAAACGGGAAGCGATGCCATACCTGCGGCGCCTGTTGCTGCTCCTGTCGCCCCTTTTTACTCGTCATTGCGTCGGCTAACAAGAACGGCGGAATAAGGGGGAACTGCGGCGCGCCTAATTATGCAAGTCTACGTCGCTCTCAGTGTCTATCCTCCATCGACGGCAGCGATATGTGCTCGAATGCCATCTATCCCACTGCTTTTCGCGGGCGAACTTGCATGGGCGTTGAGGTTGCCGTTTCGGCTTAGTCACGCCAAGCCCGCGACCTCAACCTCGCCAGCTTCTCGAAGCACTTTTTCACAAACCAGACTCACCTCCACGACGTCGACAACTTCAGCCTGCAACGAGACAGCACCATCTACAGCTCAGTGACAGCTTGAGTTGGCGAGACTGACCTTATAGATCTAGCCGTCGACTGCAGACCGGGACTTTGTTCTCTTTTTTGTCCTTTTTTTCTCATTACCTAGCCAGCAACCATGACGGAACCCGAGGATCTCGAGGAGGATCTCTTTGCTGATTTGTGAGTAACTTGCGCTTGTCTCGCGCCATTGGACTGGAGATCATCCCGTTGCTGCCTTGCTCGGCCGCTGCGTGAATGGCTTATCTTCCTATGCTAACCTACTCGACAGGTATGATGCTGATACCACGACGACCACCGCTGCACCTACCGCACCGCAGGTACAAGCACCAGCCGAGCCTGCTTCTAACAAGGCAGAAGTAGCCGAAACATTCAATAGCACTCAATATGCTGCTAGTCAGCAGCCACAGCCCGTCGAGGAGCATAAATTTGAGCCGCCACCTGCCCAGAATGGGGGCCACGGAGGAATACAGGTAGTTGGGGATAGTCACAGTGGTGGCCAGGCTTCACATGAAACTGAAAATCAAGGAACAGGCATTAAAGAAGATGGGTGAGTTTTCATATTTGACAGTCTGTTTTTGTTTTGTTTTGTGCCTCCTTTTACCCCAAAGACCAATCGTGCCGTTGGATGTGGCCAGGAAGAAGCCAAAGACATTCGGGGTATCCTTTTGAATTCTGGTTACCCAAAGTGGAAAATGTTTGATGAGGGAAGATGGCAAAATCTCCACCGAGCCATCACACCAGCCCACTATTTCGAATCACCCCACTTTCTCGTCTCGACTACCCGTCGACTACCTCGTTGAACCATGGAGTCAATAGTTTATAAGAACGAATGTGTGGCGTACGCGGCGGGTTAAGGGGTCACACATAGTTTGGAGGGGACATACCTGGTTCTACCGGGGAGTTTCAACTGAGCTTGCATGATCCTGATATGGCTGCTGGGCGGTTCACTATATGGACATTTATGGAAAGGGTACCGGGGGCAAGAAGGGTGCTAGCCATATACGATGGGGTTTATCAGTTCAGTGACTCAAGAGATCGAGGGTATTTCATGCATTAAAGCCTCTGCACGATTCCGCTTTGGAGCGACTATAGTATATCAGATACTATATATCTTGTCGGTATATCTTGATAGAGCAGTGCAAGGAGCGGTTATTTGACTGTCTTCCATATGGAATATCGAACATTACCTAGCTTCGGACATAGAATCAGGCAGAGGATTATCGGAAGAAGAACATCGAAAAATTTCAAATTCTCACTTTCTTGAAGTTCGACGGGTGCAATTTCACATCCCAAGAAAATCCAAAACCCGCACCTAGTTTCCGATTTGATTGAGAGAGTCGGCATCAGATTTCCTTCGACTGTAAAGCGCCCAACATCATCGCACAGAAATCTTCACTTGCAAGGGTCATGACGGCCCCACATGGTTCCTGGTGGTCGTGTGCGAGAACGACCTCTGCCTAGCAAGGCCCCTGAAATGCTATATCTAGAACTCCTGGTACCGCTCGTCAGCCATCACGACACGAAGCCTGCCCGCTTTACAGCCACCGACGCGAAGGGTTTAATGGTGGAGCGCGGACGGAAACCACTGTCACCCTCAACAAGATATATGCCTTGTGGCGCGACCTTGATTTTCTTTTGCTACCTTCTGCGTCCAACACTTGCTATATTTACCATGCCAACTCAACTTAGCAAAAGTGGATGTGAGCTAATAATATATATTAAAATAGTAAAATGTTCATCGGCGGGTTGAACTGGGAGACTACAGACCGTACGTATATAGCGTCCCCAATGAATGAGACATTTGTCAAAGCATGAGTTTCTGATGGTATGCACTAGAGTCTCTCAAGGATTACTTTTCCCAGTTTGGAGAAGTCCATGAATGCACTGTCATGCGAGATGGTGCTTCTGGCCGATCAAGGGGGTTCGGCTTCCTTACATTCACCGACCCGAAGACGGTAAACACGGTTATGGTGAAGGAGCATTACTTGGATGGTAAAATTGTAAGATATCATTTCTCATCCACTATCTTTGTTATTCATTTCTTCTACTAACTCTACATGAAAGATCGACCCTAAACGTGCCATCCCTCGAGATGAGCAAGAACGGACGAGTAAAATTTTTGTTGGTGGAGTGAGTCAGGAGGCAACTGAGCAAGAGTTCAAACAGTTTTTTATGCAATTCGGCCGCGTTGTAGACGCGACTCTCATGATTGATAAGGATACTGGACGTCCTCGAGGATTTGGATTTGTGACCTTTGATAGCGAGGCTGCCGTGGAAGCAACACTTTCAGTGCCACTGGAAATACATGGCAAAGCAATTGAGGTGAAAAAGGCTCAACCTCGCGGGAACCTGAGGGACGATGAAGAGAGCCGCAGACTAGGCAAACGTGGCTTCCGTGATGATCGGTTTAAAGAAGGCGATCGTGGCAGTGGATCTGATTCAGGGCAGCAACAAAATACTCAGAATCAAGCCAACATGGCAGGTGGCATGACACCCCAAATGATGGCCCAGTATTGGCAGCGGATGCAACAATATTTTGCTTTGATGCAACAGCAAATGGCCTCAACCCAAGGCCAAGGGATGAACCCAGCAATGGGAGGTATGAACCCCGCTCTGTTGCAACAAATGCAGCAAATGCAACAAATGCAACAAATGAAGCAGCCAGGTCCCCAACAACAAGGTGGAATGAGCCCATCCTCTCAAACGCCCCCTAGCGCACAAGGAATGCAAGGAATGATGAACCCAGCGATGCAGCAGATGCAGCAGATGCAACAGATGCAACAGATGAACCAGATGCCCAATCAGGGTCAAGCAGGGCCAGGCTTCCCAGGTGGGATGGGCGGTCAGATGGCTGGAAACATGCCAGCGGCTGTTGCAGGAGGGCCTGGAGCAGCAGCTGGAGCGACGAACAACGCTGGCATGGGTGGAAATTTCGGTGGTAATAGAGGCGGTCCTGGGTACAACGCTCAGGAGCAACTAGCATTTGAGCAACAGAAGTACGAGCAACAACAGGCCCGACGGACAGTCGATCCTCGAGGCTACCCGGCATATCAACAAGGTAACCCAACCTCTTGGGAGGGAATGTATGACGATACACCGCAACCCAATTTGCCAACTGGTCCTCAGGGGATGGGCCGTGCCGGCAGTGCTGCCAGCTCTATGGGACGAGGGATGTCGCCAAATGTTGCAAATAAACCTCCTCAGCCCGTTACATCTCCACAACCGCAGAGTGCACCGCCTGCGAATGCTCCCACCGGTCCTCGAAATGCCGGAAGGCCAGGGGCTAATTATCGCGGGGGAGGTCGCGGAGCGCACCGAGGATTCCACCCTTACGCCCGCGGTTAACCAGGAGTTGTTACAATGGATAATGAAGACTGCGTCCTTGCTTTATTTCATGCAGCACACTAGCAAACCGGATCCATCTCAAATGCATAGCCCACGCCGAGTGAATAAAAGTATACCTTCCAGGTGAAACCATTCGACGCCTGCTCGTCCCAGAGGCGGATCTCCTAAAGGCTTTGACCACAGCTTGATTGATGATCGTGGGATTCTATCAATGGGGATCATCCTAACTCAAATGCCGTTTGTGTTCAAATTTTCGTTTCATCCTTGGTTTGTTGTTCTCCAACACAGAACTCTACACGAAATAATGAGGCGCAACTTTGCTCTAAGCACGGCCTCTTTGGAGGAAATCATTCTTCTACTTGTCCCAATCATTTCTTTTTCTTTTTTTTTTTTTTTTTTTTCTGAATTTCTCTTTGATTTGTGTGGTTTATATGGTGGCTTTCATTCAGTGTTCCCCGCTTGTTGTCTTTCTATGTTAACTATTTTAATACTAATGCCAAAAAAAAAATTACAATTACACGAGGTTTTTTTTTTTCGTTTTGCATATGCGTTTGGTCTACCACTATGATATGTACTATAATGGACTCATTGTTCACCAACTTATTCCTAAGGGCTTAAATTCAACGTGGAACTCTTCCCTCTAGCAGGAACGCTCCATAACATGTAGGACGCTCCCTAAAAACCACTCGATGGTAATTAAGATATAGTGTGTATGGAGTACCAAGGGATCTATATTGTAACAAAGTATAGCTGAATTTTCATGATTAAATCCACTCCCCACAATACCATTCCTATCTAAACATACTCTGGAAATCCGTCTGCGAGGCACAAATAATATATGACAAAAATGACGAAATGAACAAGTGACAAGAAGTCAGGCTCAGCCTTGCCCATTAGAAACCAGACTCCGTCCCCAGCGTAGGTCTCAACTCCGATATGTCAAAAACAAAGAAAAGAGGTCCTCAAACGCTTAGTTTGAAGGTCTGCTCCACCAAGTAACTCCCAAAGCTCCTAAAAAGTAAAACATGCGGACTCCGAATATACGGCACGGAATTTTCAAGCTTCGTGCAGAGAACATACTTATAAACAGTACAAAGGGGCGGTAGTAATATAACTGAGGAGTAGGAAAAAGGAGCAAAAAAAGAAAGTAAAAAGAAAACGAAAGAGGAGGTAGATGATTCACGGGTGAAAAGAAACTACATAACATAGAAAATAGAGATAGAAGAGTTCCCCTCGGGGTAGAAAAGGTAGTCATTTGCAAAAGGAACGAAAGATTTGAAAAAGAGAAATGAAGAGAGGAAAAACAAAAAGAAGAATGAAGGTTAGGGTTTTGATTTCGCTGCTCTCCTCCGAAGTCCGAAGTCTTCCTCTTGCAGTTGCCGAATGAGTTTTATACTATCTGGGTCAGCATCGACTTCTGCAAAACTGGTACGATCATGTGCTCTCCTGGCACTCGATGTTCCAGAGGCGCCGTCATTCGTATGGTGCGATGACCCCGGTCTAGACGACGCCTTTGATCGAACTGGAGAGGATGGGGACAGACCGGAGGTAGAGGCAGTAGCGAAGCTGCGATCTTTGGATGCGCGCTGTTTGGGGTTATCAACAGCAGCTGTATTGAGCGAGATAGGAGGATAGCGAGAGGGATGGTAAGACATAGAAGTTGGCGTATGAACCGATAAGGGTTTGTCGGTAGCTCGTTCACCGTCGATGGTTTTGCCCTTTTCACCGTCTAAAGAGCTTAGAATTCCGTCTATATCATCAACAAGTGATGTCGGGGGAGACACGAGGTTTCCAACGGGAAGTACTGATTCCGGAACTAGTGGATGTTCAGGTGCAGAATCTAACTCCGAAATTGCAGCCGGGGGAGAGGAATAAAGGGGACTTTCGCTGGGAAAATCAGGCTTGAGAACATGAGACTTGTCGGACCTCTCACGCGTATTGGCGACTTTGGGAGTTTGAGAATGACCTTTATCAGAGCCTGTAGCTCCAGGACGTGGTGATGATATGTCATCTGCGCGCTTTTGCTTTTTCAGTGGGCTCGATTTCTCATCGTCAGGGCGCGTACGCTTTGTTTTGGGTTGTTCTTGAATCTTTATCGGATCGATTCGACCAGCTTCATCGTGGATACAGCGACGCTGATACATATTAATCTAGGCTCTTCTAAATGATATAGGAAAGGGTATACTAACTTTACTCTTCCGACATTCTTCACAGGCTTTTATTCTGCCCTTCTTACCTGAACAGGACGAACTAGGGCTCGTTTCCTGGGGCCTTTTCAGTGTATTTCCATTCGTGTCCGATGGGTGGTGCGGGAGCGAAATGCCGCCTATCAGGGCAATATCATTATGATAAGGATGGGTATCCTCATTGACCTTGCCAGAGACATTGTCGGGCTCCAGTGTAACCAAGGGCGCCCCGGAGACACTAAATGCTGGATGACTGTTCGATTCCTTTGTCATATCTATTTGATCAGAGACGGCCTCGGCGCCTGTATCGCCCTTATGACGGCATTTAATACGGCGTTTTCGACAAGGGTCGCAGGCAACCCGTTTAGGACCAAGACTAGCAGCTTTAGGAGTCTGACGTGGGCTACTTTCCTGCCCCTTAACTTCGATGAGAGACGCTCTGCGAGTTTCTCGAGTAGGTGTTTCACTACTGGACGACGCGGAAACACTTCGTAGAGGCGTACCATTTGCGGCTTGCGAGCTGTGATCCGATGGTCTCTGGGATGTGCTTGGGGACGGCCTAGGCTTTTGAGAACCACTCATAGCACGCTCGGACTGTTTGCGTGGCCGCGTACTTCTGCGTTTATCAGACATATCAACCTTCACGTCCATGACAATCGCTCCAGGGCGTGTCCACTGGGGAGCAGGTTCGTTACCGCGTTTCCACGCGACCCAAACCCCGAATTTCTGCGCAATTTCAACCGGATCACCTTGACCTTTGGGAATGGACCTGCTGACTGCGTTCTTAGTTTCTTTCGTAACCCCATCGACCTTGTAGCCGCCCGCAATCAATGCGGTTCTCAGGATATATTTCGCCAACTCCGGCAGTCCATCAATTTCGCCTTGAGAATAGTACTTTGCATTGTAATGGTCTGACCCTGGCTCCTGCACTGCAACTGATCCGTCGACTGAGAGATGGTAGACTGGAGTCTCGCGGTGGAACTGGTAATTTTCATCTTGGAAAAAAGCGTCCAGAAGTCGTGGAGGTAACGGGTCGTCCGCCAGATATTTTAGGACAGTCAGCCACATAATTTTCTGGAAGAAAGGATATCGGAATTTTCTGGGGACTTTGGCGTCTTTCTCCATCTTGGTAATCTTGAGCTGCATAGCGTAATTCATCCTGGTCAGAAAGTTGCCGCCTATGACTAGGCTGTCCTCCGGCGTCCAAACGGCGTGAATCCAACCAGAGGGGATCAGCATGGTATCACCTTCGAAGAGGTCGACTCGATAGCATTCCTTCGACTCAGTACCTAGGAAAGTGGTATCCTGAGCTGGTGAATTACACCATTCGTCGTATTTTTTCAAATGTTTTTCCTTGGGTGGGATGAAGAAAAAGGTCTTCTTCCCTTTCAGAATATGGTAGTAAACCGACGATCCGCCAAAATCGATGTGGAAATCAGTGTAGCAGTCTGCAACGGACATCAAGCAGTAGAATTGAACCTTTGGATAGTCCCCTATGGCTTGCTGTTCGGGTGGCCACACTGAATCTTGGAGGTCTAGGTCGCGAACTACTCGGGGTCGTCGTAGCAGCCTTCCAATCGGAGATTGCGAGACTTCCAAGCTGATAACGTTCTTCACCACCTTAGACGAGCTAGTGTCGTAATAATAATCCACCCACCTTTGCATGTTCCATTTCTTCTCTTCGCCCTGCTGCGATTTAACGTCGATGACCTCTATCTTTTCCTCAAGTCCGTAGATCTCACCAACAGCCTTGACTGTAAGATCTTTTGGGATGACCATATCGAGGCGATCTTGGCCACAATCGATGGCCTCTTCGTAGCCGTCATCCTCGGGAATAGTTTTATCAAATTCTTCTTCCGTGGTAGCCTCGTGGAAATCGGCATTCGAGCATGGCGTACGCGGGTTCATGTGTGCGGGGATAACTATCGGCTCGATCATGCCAACGCCATGCTCGAAGTATGACGCAGTCACTAGATCTGGCGGCATCCTGGCGAAGTGGTCAGGTAGAAACGTTATCTTGCCCTGTTTTATTGATGTAAGATGTATATTCTCATGTTCTTCCGAAGGTGGTTTGACGAAACCCTGGTTTAGTCCTGCATAATCAATGGCTGTTCGTGGGCGAGTTGACTTGCGGACAAACGTTGTAGGCCCGTGTATGGGGCGGCACTGTGAGCAGATGAATTTGTCAACTGTGCGTATTTCGTGGTCACTCTTGAATCCGCAACAGACGATGTGGAACCACTGATCACATCCATCACAATTGACCCAAGTAACCTCCGTATCGTCTCCTCCGGCGTCCACTGGAATTCGATCCCGGTTACAGGCCGCGCAATTCGTTTGGCCAGATGTGCCGTTTTCAACATGTTCGTGCTTCATTTCTAGTTTAGATATGGTTGGCTGCTTGTCTTGGAGAGGGTTGGATGGCTGCAGAGCAGGTATGCTAGGGCCCCATGCAACGTTCTTTTTCGCTTTCCTGTCCTCCTCTTGCTCATCTTCTAGCACTGGCCCCATAGCGGAAGAATATAACGAAGAATCGGGCATAAAGCCATTCATCACGGGTCTGGAGAGAGCAGCGGCACCGTCTGATTGGGATCGTAGCCTAACCGGCGGCATTCCATTCATACCTCCGACTACAGACCAGGCCGAAGGACCCCTGTCGCGTGTCATATCGCTTTGGTCGTGATTTGAGGCCATCGAGGCATGGCCACGCCATGGTTCCGGGTTCCAGGAGTGGGCGGTATTGTCGATATTTCGGGCTAGCGCATCATGAGGCTGGAAATGGGGAGAGTTGGCAGGTCTGGCGAAGTTGAGCAGTAATTCAGCGTCCGTTTTCATGCTGTCAAGGGTGGAGACATGACTTGTTGCAGGTCTGTTACCGAACCTCTGCCAGCTGGGCGAGGGCGCCTTTTCAGACTTGGCTCGCTTTGACGGTCTCTCGTCTATATCAACGGAGCCGTTGCCAGCGAGTGGCGAGACGACTGGTCCGTCCGGGCCGTCATAGGTGAGGGGAGAAAAAGTAGGACTCGTAGCCAGGGCTATCGTAGCAAGAGTGTCGATGGTAGACCTAGATCTGGAGTGGCCTCCGGGCCTGCCCGGAGAATGGTGATGTTGTTGTTGGTTGTGAGAATGATGATGATGATGATGACTACTACGACTCTGATGCTGCTGTTCGGTGCCGGCAATGGACCGATGGCGAGCTTGTTTCCGCGCCTCGTCTATCGGGGCAGCTTCACCGTCTCGCCCGTAGCTGGTGATGCTTGATTTTCTCGAATGTTCACGGCGTGGGAGGGAAGCGGATGCCGGTGAAGGGGCGAAGGGGTTACGGGGAGAGAGAGGTTCGATCGCATGGCGCGGAGGGGACGGGGTGCGGTAGTGAGGGGGACGGTTGGTAGGATGAGCACCGAAGGAGGTAGAAGAAGCCATGATAGCAGCTCCTGATGAGGAAGACGTCGGCGTTGGATATCAGGTTAGGCGGAGGCGAGCATCGGCGCGTGGAAAGGTCAAAGGCGGGGGTGAGGGCTCTGGGAGACCGCGCTGGAGGCTATCGCGAGCGGCCGAGCAGGCAGATACGGCGCTGGATAGAGCTAGAAGAGCGAGTAAAGAGCTGCAGGTCAGCCGCTGCCATCGCTGGGCCGTAGATGCAGCGCCGGCCGAGGGGGATACCTGGCGGCGCGGACGGGAGATGGGAGAAATTGTGTACATACCTCGACTGGACGGCGGCGGTGATGCAGCGGGCGCAGCATCGACAAGGGGCCGAGCTGGCACTCTCAGCGGAATGAAGGGCCTCGAGCTAGAGACAAAAAGTTCCCATCTGCAGCGGATTGGCAGCGAGACGACGACGGCGCGGGTGGTGAGATGGCGGCCTGTTGATTTGACTTGAAGCTGCGATTTTGACTTGAAGAAGATGAAGTTGGTGTATCCAGATTACCGCGTTTCATAACATCCGTTACATACACCACCAAAACTTGGGCCTGTACTGTGTGACAATACATACGCTGCTGTATTTCCATGACGGCCCCATCATCAGCAGCTGTTCTTAGCCATTCATGTATAGTCATTCCCTTATTACCTATATATACTCTGTAGATATATATATATCTACCTACGTTTATAAATGTGTGTGTATGTTGTGTCTGATGTTGTGCTGATGTCGATGTTAGTGTATGTATCGATGACTGTGTATGGCCGTGTATGAGTATTGATGACCAAATGATGACTACTCATGATGACTAAAAGCTGACTAACATTACTCATCTCATGCCGCTTTTACCAGCCTGTGAGAGGTCACACCGCGCTCACGTGCGTCCTTCCGAGTTCGTCCATCGCCCGCGCAAAACCACCAAAAGGAAACGAGCAAAGAGAGAGAGAGAGAAAAGAAAGAAGTAAAAAGCCGAAGAAACACCAGGAACGAAGCGAAGCAGAAAACGAGCACTGAAGAAACACCTATCTCCCTTGCCCGGACGAACATACAACTGCAGAGATATGAGCCGTAGCGCCAAACTCGCCCCGGAAGCCAACAGGTAAGGCCTCCCTCCCTCCCTGACGGCGACAGCATCTCCAATCCAACTAGCCTGCGCGCTCCGTGGCAGGGCAGGGGAATGGCGATCGTCTTGGTTTGCAGCTTGAGGCTTGGTGCTGACATGCTCGTCGATAGGATCCTCTTTGTGAAGAATCTCAGGTATGCACGGCGTCCATATATACAGAGTATACCTCTCTAACCGCACAATTAGCTACAACGTTACTGCGGAGGAGCTCTTCGATCTCTTTGGCAAATTCGGCCCGATCCGGTGAGTCTTTTGGCCCTTGCGGTGGTACACGAAAGCTGCGGAGTGGTACTGACAGTGCTCCCAAGCCAAATACGCCAGGGCATCGCCGCAAACTCGAAAGGCACAGCATTCGTGGTATATGAGGACGTCTCGGATGCAAAGCAGGCTTGCGACAAGCTGAACGGGTTCAACTTCCAGAACCGCTATCTCGTCGGTCAGTGGATTCTCTCCCAGATGTAGGCCGGAGGTTAAGCTAACCCCCCCTCCGCAGTTCTCTATCACCAGCCAGAGAAGATGATCCGATCAAAAACAGACCTAGCCGCCCGCCAGGAAAACCTCGAACGCCTCAAGCTGCAGCACGGCATAGATTGACTACAAGCGCCCCAACACCAGGTGCTACACACTTCCTCGTCGACATGTCGAACCCGACCTTTTCCTTACCCGGCTCCGGCCAACAAGGCCAGCCTGTCCAGCTTGTGTATTCCACTTTCTGTCCCTGCTCCCGCTTCTCCCTCGGTTTCGGAGGAGACCAGGCGTAGGAGCCATGTTATTCCTTGTCATTCTTTGGCGGAGCGGTTTAGGGCGTTCGTTCGGTCGAGGCGTTTGGGAGTTACTTAGTGCGAGGGTTCTGGCATCGGGGATAGTTCTGCTCGCCGCGGCTTGACGGGACCGGGGGATGACGCTGGACTGGAGCCGATATATGTGCTATCACGGCCACTACATGCTTTTTATTTCACCCACGCTGAATTATACCATCTTTTCACGCCGAACCCTGCTCCTCCTATCGTAGACGCGTAGTACCATTCTCTTGTCACTTTTCCATCCCCTCTGCCTCTATGCCCTGGTCTATCCTACATCTATCCTTATAGACCTACCCTCTACCTACCTACATCTATCTCTATCTAGATCTATGCCAAGTATGCTGTCCAGGCCCAACTCGACCACACGTGACATTTCGGTTCTAATAGCTCGAAACTCTGAGTGTCAACATGATATAAAAACCACCACCTTCACGACCTCTCGCGGACGCCCGTCCGGCGGTTCAACCTTGCATCTTCGCATTCTGCAGAGTACGGAGTACATCGACTAGGCACTGCTACTGCAGGCCCTGTTACACGCTCTTTCAACGCATCCTTCATCCTCCGCCCAGTCACACACCTATGTAGACGGCAACCGCTTCAGCTTGCTCGTGAATTATTCACGTCCCTCCGTGCCGACAGCAGACAACCAGCCGGGCGAGAGGAATCCGCACAGGGAAAACTAACCATAGACTATCATACCCCATATCTGACGCAGCCATGGCAGCTGTAGCGGTTCCGGACAACTCTACACTTCTCCAGGCTACCACCACCATACTCGCCGCTACAATGGCTACGGGCACGAGCACGCCAACTGCATCGCCCACAGGAACGCCGCACTCCCCAGGTGATGGGGGAGAGGGGAAATGTGAACTACTCGGTCCCTTTGCCCTGGTCATTCAGGTAGCCCTGGGATCGTTGGCACTTCTGGTGCTGGTATATAAACGGTGGAAAGAGAGGCCGCAGCGACCCGTCAAAGTATGGGCATTCGATGTTTCAAAGCAAGTATTTGGCTCTTCGATGCTTCATCTGGTCAACCTACTTGCGTCGATGCTCTCGGCGGGCCAGATATCAACAGATGCCGCCCAAACAAATCCGTGCAGCTACTATCTACTCAACCTCGGGATAGACGTACGTAAATCCATCCCGGCCTCTTCTTATATATACTATATTTAAAGCTAACTTGACCCCGTCCAGACCACCCTCGGCATCCCGATTCTTATACTCATCCTCCGCGTCCTGAACCACGCTGCCTTGTACACTCCACTGGCCAACCCCCCGGAATCGATCGAGTCCGGCAACTACGGCCGTCCCCCAAACGTAGTATGGTGGTTCAAGCAATCCATGATCTACTTCTTTGGCCTCGTCATCATGAAAGCTTGCGTCCTATGCATCATCTACTGGCTTCCATTCATTGTTTTGGTCGGTGACTGGGCCTTACGCTGGACGGAAGGAAACACCGCCGTACAGATCTTCTTCGTCATGCTATTATTCCCCGTCATCATGAATGCGATACAATACTATATCATCGACATATTCATCAAAAAGCGCGCCTTTGAGCACGACGAATCCCTTCATCCTGACGAGCATGACCATGACTTCGACTCGGCTTCTATCAGCAGTGATAGGCACCGCCGTAGTGCACTTCTTGCTGGGCTGGATGATGACGATGATGACTATCCCGGTAGTGACGATGAGGCCAACGATGCGGCACATGTCATCTTTTCCGATGACGAGGACGATGCGAAGCCGACTAATGGTCAAATCACCACCCGTAAATCACCACCGTTACCACATATCTAGGCTCACTTTGTCTGGTTTTTCTTTTTTTTTTTTTTTTTGCTCTCCTTTATTACTTGTCATTCGTCTCAAGGCACCGGTGCAGGGGGCGTTGATTCATTGTTATACAGCAGTTTGTTAAATTACTTGCATATCTTGCATACCCATGTATAGTTTTGGTTCACTTGTAGTATCATCGTTATTTACTCGTTTATCACAACTCTACCAACCTTATATATAGGAACGAAGTATTGCTATTAGGACCGTCATCTCGGCTGAGAGTTTCTTCCAGACGACCCCTCTGATAAGATATCGTAACGTCAAACATGATGTCATATAAAATAGCTTGCGGTCTTTGGAGTAGAAAAAAAAAGTCTTGGCGTATAATACCAAAAACACAAAATTCGTGATAAAAGTCGAACCTTTTTGCGACAAGCACCCAGCTTTGTGAAAACAGGCTACACACCAAGATAATTTTTATTTCTAACGGGGTACCGGTGGCTGTCTCTCGTTTATAATCCCCTGTTATTCCCAATTCAATAACCATGGCCCCAGAGCGAAAATTTCGACCCCAGAAAGCAGCCAAAGTCGCATTCGCGGTTGCTGATGAAAATGATACCAATGGCAATGCGAAGGGCGACCTGCTTGAAAAGGATGAGACTGAAGAAGAGCTAGAAAGGCTGATATTCGGTGACTCTGAGGGGTTCCACAGTGCACTCAAGGAGCACGATGATTCAAGAGACCTGGTTCTTGCAGCTGGATCAGGGTCAGAAGATGAATTGGGAGACGGAAATGCGTCGGAGGATGATTTGGCAGGTGTAGCTGATGCCGATGTATGATTCCTTTTTCTTCTCCTCTTAGAAGATACTCCGTACTAACCTATGTCGTTACTTTTACAGCTATTCTATCTCGACGCTGGGGACTCCGTTCCTCTGGCTGTTATGCCAGAGGATGGACAGCCAGCCGGAGAATTAGACTCATTTGCAGAGTCAGGGATCCCTGCCGCATGGGAGGACAGCGACGACGACCGCATCCGGGTCTCCCTAGCTGATAACGAACGGCTGAGAAAATTACGACTTACGGAGGCTGAGGATGTGATAAGCGGGAGAGAATATATTGTCCGTCTTAGAAGACAGTTTGAACGACTCCAGCCGGCTCCAGAATGGGCTAACCCTGCGCCCAAGAGACGAAGGACGGATGCGGAAGACATGTCTGATCAGTCGATGGATTATGCGGACTCCGACGAAGAAGACTCCATGACAGCACAGCCCTTGGCAAAGTTGTTGCAGAATATAGGTGATTTGACTAGGGATGTCTCGACAGATGCAGCTACCGGGAAGCGGAAACTCCGTCAAGGTGTCTTGGACGTTCAGCGTTCGAAAGATGTTGGTGGAAACCAACCGGTATGTTTCCCACCATAATTATCCTATGCTACGTAGCATAGGGGACTATTGGATGCGTTTTACTAATATACTTACTTTAGTCCTCAATTGACTCGCTATCATTCCACCCCCATTACCCCCTCCTACTCTCTTCGGGGCCGGCTTCTACCCTTTTTCTGCACCATATATCACCCGAGGCTGCTTCTCCCAACCCACTTCTTACGTCCCTCCATATTCGCCGTACGCCTCTTAGGACTAGCGCCTTTGCTCCTCCAACAGGCAACCGTATCCTTTGTTCTGGCCGTCGACGATACTTTCACGTCTGGAACCTGGATACGGGCAAGATCGAGAAAATCAACGGCCCAGCTGATCGTAAACACGAACTAAGATCCATGGAACATTTCAAGGTGTCCCCATGTGGCCGCTGGATCGGATTCGAAGGCACCACCAAAAAGGGCGGTGGAGTTATCATCGTTCTTGACGCAACGACCATGCAATGGACAGCTCAAGTACGTATCGACAGTCGCGGAGGAGTTGCAGACTTCGCCTGGTGGAGGGATGGAGAAGGTATGTGTGTAGTCGGTAAGAATGGTGAAGTTAGCGAGTGGGACCGACGTGAGAAACGCATTATTTCCCGATGGGTTGACGAAGGTGCCGTTGGCACAACAATCTTGAGCCTGGGAGGACAAACGGGCCGACAAGAACTGGGAGGCGATAGATGGGTTGCCATTGGTAGTTCCAGCGGTATTGTAAACATCTATGACCGAAAGCCTTGGGCAGATGCTGCTGCGTTAGCCAGCAGAGGCAAGTCATCACAATCAGTCAAAGAAGCGGCGGATGTTCAGTTTGGAATCCCCCAAAGGCCGAAACCGACTCGTATGTTGGATCAATTGACAACCCCGACCAGTCATCTCGTATTTTCCAGCGACGGGCAGTTCCTCGTTATGGCCAGCCGTTGGAAGAGGGACGCATTGAGACTCAGTAATACTGCCCTTTCACCCTTAGCCCCTTATTCGCCATAAAGCTGACAATACTTTCTTGCTATAGTTCATCTACCATCATGTACTGTCTACTCGAACTGGCCAACATCCAATACACCTTTTGGCCGTATATCTGCGGTGGCCATATCTCCAACTTCGAATTCGCTAGCGGTTGCAAATGAACAAGGTAAAATCCGTCTTTGGGAAATTCACGGATAGTATATACTTTAGATTTAGAATTGGTATCGAGACTGGGATATATTCAAAGTTCATTTATATACCACCCGCCCGCCCCTTTACCTTGCAGTTTGTATACAAAGGCTTTTGGCGTTTGGTGGTAAAAAGGTCAGTGTACTGCTTGTGCTCTTTCTATATCCAGGAGGAAGAATTGAGAGCTTGAGATATCCAAAATATGAAATTTCTTCTAGATCCATAACATCCCCCAGCGCCTGTATTCGACGACATGTTGAAGTGAAGGGAGAGTTTTAACCAATAAAATCTGTCTATCGAGCCAGCATAAGATACCCAGTATACCTCCAAAGTTCATATATGAATTTTAGTACTATCCATACTTGCTACCTAGCTTTTGAGCATCTGGGTTATGTTCTCCTTGTTCCGGACACCAGCCAAGTTACCTGCCTTGACACGCTCCAGGGTCAACGCAGCGATAAGAGCTGCACCAACACCTGAACCATCTTCGGCAGAGCTCATAACAACCTTATCCGCTTCGTTATCAGCCCAGTCAAGGATCTCGCGAAGGGCCTTAGCACCTCTCTGCTTGAAGTGGGGATACTTGTTAAACACAGAGCCATCGGCACCAACGTGGCAGGATGTGATGTTCTTCTTCTTGCAGATTGCAGCAACCCCACAAGCGGAGATACGGGCAGCTCTGGTTCCGATAAGTTCGGCAAGACGTCTGCACAGCTCAAGCTCTGGTTTGGTAGGCTGGATCCCAAGGGTACGTTCAAAGAGGTCGCGAGATTCAGACAAGTTCTCAAACGGATCCTCTTCAATGGCCGAAAGGAAAGATGAGTCCAGGAAGTATGGTTTTCGGAGGTTATCGGTCTTTTGACCCTGGAAGATGATACCGCCTTTGTTATCAATGATGTCGACCAGAACGAGACGGAAGATTTCGCCGAGGTAGAGACCAGCGGTCATTTTCTCGAACGCCTGTTGCCCTGGACGAGGAGAGTCCCGGTCGATGATCTTGTCGTATGTGGTTAGGGGTAGGACGATGCGCTCGTTATCGAAGGCGCCGTACTCGCAATTTATCGCAACTGGGGTGTCCGGGGGCAGATTATAATGTGCGATTTTGGGTATTGAACCAGCATTTTCCATATATGCGGCATTGACACCGGTTCCGAAGATGCAGCCAATCCGCATTTCAGAGTCGGTATACGAGGAAGCGATCAACGTTCCGGTAGTATCGTTTATCAACGCGGCAACTTTAATGGGCAGCCCCTTGAATTGCGCAGGTTAGCATGGAACGATGGACAGTAGCATAGCGGCAGATGGTGGGGGTGTAGTTACCTTCTTTTCTAGTGCACTCTCCAACATGGGCACCACATCCTCTCCTTCAACTCCATCGATATCAAACCCTTTGGTCCATCGCTGTAGGACACCGTGGTCAATGTAATCTTGGGTTGCCGGGTAGGAGAAAGTGAAACCCAGAGGCAGATCAGGCAAGTTCTCTTCATCGTGGTGATATTCAATAAACTGCTGAACGCAGTCGGCGATGTACTCCCATAGCTCTTCCGAAGTACCAGATTTCAATTCCTCCGGTATGCGGTACTTTGATTGAGTAATGTCGAACTCCCCCTTTTCTTCTGACAGGACAATCTCGCAAACACGCAGGTTGGTGCCGCCCATATCTAGTGCAAGGAATGTACCCTGTTCGTGGCCCGTGGGGAATCCCAGAACCCAGGTAACGTTCATAGGCTATGCATTTATAGTCAGAACTCCCCCATATTGAGAACCTCACTGGGCGGGGTGGTGGGAGAGAAGACGTACAATATTTCCACCTTCTACGGTGAGGCCTGGTTTGTCTCTTGTTAGCTCCAATGTATCCATAGCATAGCTTATAGGCAAGCCGGCGACGTACCCTTTGTGAGCTCATTGATGAAATGCTCAACGATTTTCTTCAGCCTGGCCGTATCGACTGTGAAGGTCTCTTCCAATGCTTTGATCTCGTCAAGCAGGGCCTTGGGCATGTCGACCATGGATCCTACAGCATCCAGTATCAGCAGCGCCCTCCAGCCGGCCAGAGAAGCACTCACCCTTGCGGGACGGCCGCTTGCGAGGAACTGGAACCATTGTGTCTGCTGTATCGACTGTCTACCGAGCTATAAATCGTAACAAGGAGCTGTCAATTGTGTATAACGAGGGTGAGATAGGAGTTGGAGAGACGAAGGAATGGCGGGGTGGAGGGCGTTGGGGGCAACTTAAGTAGCTAAGAAAGTTAAGTTGGTTCGAGGCCAATAACAGCTTCATCTGCGCGCCGTCAGGGATCCCATTTGCTTAATATATCTCACCGCAGGATCTGGCCTCTGGTGATATCATCTGCTCTTGGCCGTATAAACTTGGTTGAACAGGGTGTCCTTGTCTCTGCAGCTACGGTGATAAGTTGGGGACAAAGGAAGTTCGGAGTACAGAGAAATTGAGATATATATCAAAGCTAGAACAAAGTCGACAATCCTCCTCTAACTATCCTCACTATGAGTAAATGAATTATATACCGCCTATCCTCAATCATTATGGTCATTACTCAGGTCTGGTTCTGAATCCAGTCTAAAATCATACTGAAAGTCGTCCATCGTTCATTCTCACGAAACAATACCGGTTAAAGCATCGATCTCGGCCTGTATCACTGTCGGCTCGTTTGCCTTGTTCACATTAGTGGTCCTTTGGGTCTACCGGCCTGAGCTTGTTATCTTCCCCCGGCGAAGATACCTCAAGGGTAGCCATTGATGCGGTTAACTGGTCTTCGGCTGGCCGTGTCTCTTCATTTTTGATAGGCTCGTCTAACTTCCTCTCACCTTCTTTCTCCTGAAGTGCTTCTAGCTGAGCCTTTGTCCGTGTTTCATGGTCCCGGGAGACCTTTAGGGCAGACTCTACTTCTGCCGAGAGACGGTCTACTTCGTTGTGAAGACGCTCATCCTGAGTTGCTGGTTCCTTCTGTTGCTCCTGACTCTGCTTGTCCTTCTCCGGACACGTCTTGGCCCAGAGCTCTTCCAGCTCCTCTAGCCATCCGAGAGCATCTGCCAGCCGTCTCACCCCCTTATCGCAGTCCCCCAGGATTAGTACATCGTCCGGCCGCGATCCCAGGGAGCCGGCCTGTTCAAGATTGATAAGAATACGGGGGGTCTCCTCCCGACATAGACTTGGTAAGCTAGCAAACGGCTGAACGCTGAGACTGGTGCCCATGACGATGCACAGATCCGCCTCAGCAGGCAGGTCACGGTTGGCGAAAAAGTGCGAGGGCAGAGCTTCCCCGAAGAACACTATGTCTGGCTTGACGAGTCCCATACACTCTGGACATAAGGGTATATCATTGGCCGCAATCGCCTTGATCATCAAATCGTCCGGGTAATCGGTCCTGCAGTCTATGCAGCTATGCGTGGCAAAACTCCCGTGTGCTTCGACAATTAGCTCTCCGGGGACACCAGCCTTTCTTTCCAGGCAATCGATATTCTGCGTAAAGAGCTTCAAAAGCAGCCCCTTATCGTAAAGCAGCCTTAGGAACGAGTGAGTGATGCTCGGCCTGAACTTGCCAGGGAACATCTCCCTCGCCAGTGCGTAGAACGGATGAGGATTCTGGCGAAAATAAGTTATATCAAAGACAGCTTCGGGATGCGGCAGGTTGAGGCGCGCGAGGTTGGCGTAGAGACCTGTGTCTGGGGAGCGGAAGTCGGGGATGCCTGCAGATGTACTGATGCCAGCACCAGTCTATACGCCGTGAGTGAGTGACGAGGGCTTCCTGGCCTGCGTTTGGAGAGGATAGACGTACCATGACCACGATCTTGCGGACTTTCTTCTCCTTGATATATTTAACGACGCCCTCGAGAGTGCGTTTCTCCAGTGTCGTCGGAGGGACGCTTTCGTCCACCATCTTCGAGGATTCTGCCCCCATTTCTGCTAGTCGCTATGTCTTCCTCTTTCAAAGGCAGTAAGAGTTGTATCCGACGGTATAGGGTGAGTCTGCTGGAATCCGGAGTTGATAGTTGATAACGCGAGAGCCTTCAAAGTGCGGGGAGCTGGAGATGAGGCTCTCGAGATAGTTACAAACCGCTTGGTGACATTCGCCAGCCACCAAAGATGTTAGAAGACGGAATGATCCTACGTTAGCCAACGAATATGCCAAAAGATACAGAGTACAAGACCTGCGATATACAAATCGACGCTCGTTAATGCGAATATAGCTGCCAGTGGAATATTATTGTCACGAACCCGGCCCCTCGACCCACTGGAAGTTCGTTCCTTTTGCTGGCCTGAAATATTTATATTTGTATATTTAACTACTCAACACAACCACATCCTCTGCCCAACTCCTGCCAGGCCATTGTATGGAACTGAGACATGACCAGCACCGCCAGAAGCCATCACGGCGGTGTTAACAGCCACAATGGCGATCTACCGTCACCGGAGAGATTAAACGGGCTGGATACACGCAAACCCTTGACCCTTCCACACGACCGCAACGACGACAACGACATCTTCAACGCCAGCTCCGTAGCAGATATCAAGGCCACCCTCTCCCAGCTACAAGACAAAGAGGCACTGGTGACCGCCCGCCTCGATGCACTCGTGGCATCCCAGAAAGACCTCTCGCGAGAACTGGGCCGTCTCGACCTGCTACGAGCTCATCTGGGGACGCAGGCCAGCACCACCCGCTCAATTAGCCATGACATGCTGTCCGGCGCTGCGTTGTCCGCCCACAGCCTCTCCAGCGCCGTGAAGAAACTAGACCTCGAACAGTCCCGCGTGAAGTCGATACTGGATATGGTGGGACAGGTTGCGGAGCTGAAGGCGTGTGTCCTTGGGGTTGCAGGGTCGATGGGAGCACCGCAGAACTGGGAAATGGCTGCGTCGTATATGCATCGGGCGTCAAAGATACCCAAGGACGTTATAAACGGCTCGTTCGCTGCAGAGATTGTACCGACTACTGAGGTGCCGGACACGCCTAATGTGACTCTCTCCAATGCTGCCGAGTCCCTGTGCGCTCTCTTTCTTCGTGAATTTGAATCTGCAGTCAAGGAAAACGACGGGGCAAAGATCACTCGGTTTTTCAAACTGTTTCCATTAATTGGCAAGTCTGACGTCGGGCTGGATGTTTATGGCCGATACGTATGCCAGGGGGTAGCCACAAGAGCCCGGTCAAACCTCAATGCGGGAACAGGAGGAGCACAGGCAAAGGATGACTTCTTCTACGCAAATGCGTTGTCGAGGCTATTTGAACATATTGCCCAGATCGTGGAAGCCCACGGAGCCCTGGTCGAGAGACACTATGGGCCCGGCAAAATGAGCCGCGTTGTTGAGAGGCTACAGGTCGAAGCAGATGTTCAAGGAGGGATCGTTTTGGAGTCGTGGGCTGAAGAACGACATGTAGATCGCAAGCTGACAGATATCAAGTCCTACGCGTTTACATTTTTGGTGCAAAGCTTTCTACCCGCTGCCAGAGGACCTGGCACCCCGCGCGCCAATTCCCCGGCCAGTTGGGATGCAGCACCGCAGCGCAACAGTGAAGATGAAGGTGTCGATATGAAGGAGATTGATGCTATTCTGAATGAGATATCAGTTATGTTGGGTAGATGGTCTCTTTACGGGAGGTTCCTGGCGAGTAAATGCAAAGTATGTTGCCCTAGTCTTCAACCGATATAATAGCAGGCAATACTAATAAACCAACGCAGGAAGTAGATGCAAGTGATGACGATGATCTCGAGCTACCGCCATTCCTAACAGAATCTCCGCTAGCCCAAAAGGTTACCGCGAAGCTGCTCTCGCCGTATAATGCGATGACGACCTTCTTCCTCCGTCGTTCTGTGGAAAAGGCCTTCCAGCTTGACGAAGCTCCCTCTGATCTATCATTGGACCTTCGGAGGCCGCTGGTCTCCAACCCACCGCACATCACATCCGTCGTTGACGATATTATGTATATCGTTAACAAAGTCATACAACAAACACTAGCCACATCTCAACGGCCAGCAGTAACTAACGTAGTGCCTACCATTGCTCGCGTGCTTGGTGGAGATTTCATTGGTATGGTCCACCGCAAGATGCGTGATGAGACGCATCCAAGGCCCGTCGTGCCGGGAGGTTCGCCTCCTGCTGCAACGGTCGTCTCGTTCCTCGTCCTCGTTAACAATCTCGACGTCGCCGTCGGCTACCTGGAGCGTATCGTGAAACGGCACATGGAATCGACAGATACTGGAGGCGACATTGCCAACGATGCTAACGCCCAATCACGGATAGCTACTCTTTTCCCCCTTGCGGATGACGCGCAGGTAGTGCTGAGCACATTGAGATCGCTCTCCGCAACGTTCACATCCAAAGCACAGGATCTTATCGGTGATGGGATACAGGTCATTTTTAATAACGTGCTGAAGTCACGACTCCGCCCTATCCTCGCTGACGCCTTCCGGGACATTGAGTATCAGCCACAAGATGGTGAGGGGGATGACGGAGGATATGGAGCAGCCGGAGGTGGAGAGGATGACGGACTGATGCCCCACGAAGCTGGACTTCCTGGCCTCGTCCGCCAGCGATTCGCGAGTGGGTGGCGCGACCTCATGCTTCCGATAGCACGTATACTGACGGAAAATACATTCGACCGTCTGCTTGGCGTGACGCTCACGTCGCTGGCCAGGCTGCTGGAGAAACGCCTGTGGTCTTACCACGGCCGCGTTAATGCATTGGGCACTACCAGGCTAGAGAGAGACGTCACAGGCATAATAACAGCTGCCGTAGACGTGGCTGAAGGTCACCACCATCACCACACTGCGTCCGGAGACAGAGGCGGCGGCAGCGGTGTCGGCGGCAGGGCGGGTCGCTACCGTCACCGCGAGACGTTTGCCCGCTGTGCCCAGATGGTGATGATCATGGGCATGGAGGAGGAGGAGTGGGAGGAGATCTCGCAGTCTGACGGGGACGTGGTGGACCGACTATCGGCGGAGGAGCGCTCCCGGGCCAGGGCCATGGTCGTGTAGCTACAGACAGACGTATGTATCTTATCCTTCTTGTTTATCTGCATTATCTATGTTACGTACATCCTCCAAAGCCTCCTCGAAACGGCATCTGGTCGTGCCTCGGCCGCTGCAATGTTGATCCGCCGTTCGGTCGATGTCCGCCCCTATCAGGATTTCTCGTCTCTTCGCTAAAGTCCTTCGTGTTATCAAATCTCTCACAAGCAAAAGCAAACCGATAAAGGAGAGTTTTCTGATAAGTGATTTTCCCGCCACCAAATCAAGCTTCCTCCCATGTCGCCCCGATTCTTGTTATCAGCCAATAGTGCGCCTGCAGGAGGATTAAACAAAGAAGCTTATCGGCCTCTAACGCTGGTCGTTCCAAGGGTCTCCTCCCTAGCCTCGCTCACAGGAACTCGGTCGGCTAGGCTGGTGGGCGGATTGGATAGAGGGAGGGAGGCAGAGGGAGTTCGTCCGTTCTTATCTTTGGTCTGGGGAACAGGCTGAAAAGTTTGCTTATCTGGGCTATCTCAGGTCTATCTTGAGCTACTCTACGCGCTACTGTGGCTAAATTTGACTCTCCTTCAGCCGCGCCTCCTGTGCATCCAGGCAAGGATATGATATCGTGTGCCTGAACAGCTCACGATGGTACCTACACGGCACATGTACCTCCACGGACAGACATCTATATGCATCTCCATCTGCATATATTCCATTCCATACCATGTTCAATGGCATGCCATGGAAGCGTGGTATATAAGCAGTGCTTTTATGTACTTCTATGTACCTGACTAAGCTCCTGGATCTTCCGGGCGTTGAAAAGCTCTTCCTAAACCTTCCGCGTTATCTATCAGGCCAACCGGGCGAATCAGCGGCCGGCTATCTGTGATATCTCTGAGCCTTTCTCTATCTTCACTGACGCTGGACGAACACCTCCACGTTATCGTCTTACTTCCCGCTCGCTCGCCTGCTGCGTTCCAGCTTTCGTGGCTGGGTCGGTCACCGCCTCCAGATGCGTCTTTTTCCCGGCCCGAGACCTGGGATGGAGGACGGAGTGATGTTTCCTCTGGCTCCTTTTAACCTAACCATGCTCCCCCCTGGATGAATTTATTTTCCCTATTCCACTTCTCTCTCCATCCGTCTTTCTTTACTCCTACCGGTAGATGATCTACAGGGTTCATACGTCTCCAAAAATCTACATACTCCTATCTGTAACTTCCCCCTTCGTTCCACCAAAAGGCCGCCTACAGGGTGGGTGAGCAGTAGGACCGAAAATGCCGGCTCCCTATGCCCCTGACTATGCTTCCTACAACTGGACTGGCTCCCCTTCGAACTTCAGCCTCTCCACAAATACCGATTTGGGTGGTGACTCGCGTGAGTACTCTTTGTCACTATTATGCGAGGGATACACGTATTAATTAAACTACTATAACAGGAGTCGAAAATGTCAACAAGTGGTTTCAACCTGGGGACCAGGCGTACATACTCGTCGCCTCGGCCATGGTCATGGTCATGGTCCCCGGCCTGGGTTTCCTCTACTCTGGTCTTGCCCGTCGAAAGTCGGCCCTGAGTATGATATGGGCTTGTATGGCCTCCATGTCCGTTATCAGCTTCCAGTGGTACTTCTGGGGTTACTCTCTAGCATTCTCGCCCACCGCTACCAACGGGTTCATTGGAAACCTACGAAACGTCGGCCTGATGAACGCTCTGGCTAACCCTAGCCCTGGTTCCCCCCTTCTCTCTGACCTGCTCTATGCCTTCTACCAGGTATGATACAACAACATGTTCCCATGTTTAGTTATATACTAATGCAATAAATGTAGTTACAATTCTGTGCTGTTACGGCTGCCATCGTCATGGGTGCCGTCGCCGAACGAGGACGTCTACTTCCTGCCCTGGTGTTCATTTTCTTCTGGGCTACCCTCGTCTACTGCCCGGTTACTTGCTGGGTTTGGAATCCTAATGGCTGGGCTTTCAAATACGGTGTCATGGATTATGCTGGTGGTGGCCCAGTTGAGATCGTCTCCGGCATGTCCGCCCTAGCATACTCGATGGTACTGGGCCGCCGCCATGAACGCATGATGATCAACTTCCGACCTCACAACGTCTCCTTGATATTGCTGGGCACGGTTTTCCTTTGGTTTGGTTGGCTGGGCTTCAACGGTGGTTCTGCTTTCGGTGCTAACCTCCGTGCTGTCATGGCATGCTGGAACTCCAACCTGACTGCCAGTTTTGCTGCTATGACTTGGGTACTTCTCGACTGGCGTCTTTCGAGGAAATGGTCCATGGTCGGATGGTGTTCTGGTACCATCTCGGGTCTTGTCGCCGCCACACCTGCCTCTGGTTTCATCCCACCGTGGGCGAGTGTGATACTCGGAATTGTTACCGGCTGTGTTTCCAACTACAGCACCAAGTGTATGTTGCCATTCATATATTCCCGTTTATACTCGTTCCGAAGCTAATCTTTATAGTGAAATACTGGATGGGTATCGATGATTCTATGGATGTATTCGCAGAGCACGGCGTTGCTGGTATCGTGGGCCTTTTATTCAACGCCCTCTTCGGAAGCGATGCCATCGTAGGCCTCGACGGAGTCAGCGTTGGCGCTAAAAACCCAACCACCGGCACTGCCGTTGGAGGTTGGATCATCCACAACTACCGCCAGCTGTACATTCAGCTAGCCTACATCGTCGCTGCGGCAGGCTACTCCTTCGTCGTTTCTGCTATAATCGCCTATGCTATCAACGTAATCCCTGGCCTCAAGCTGCGCGTCTCCGAACAAGCAGAGCTCCTAGGCATGGATGACGACCAGCTAGGTGAATTCGCATACGATTATGTCGAAGTACGACGTGACTATCTAGCCTGGACTCCCCAGAAGAACGACCAGGTGGGCCAGGACAGCAGTATCGTTCCTCGTGCCAACCTCTACGGGTGCGGCGAACACAGTGGGATGTTCTCCAGCCCGGGACAAGAAGTGAAATGCCAACACACTTCTCCATCAAAGTCTTCTTCGCAAACACACCTTCGAGACGTCACAGCTGTTCCTTCAGTTGTGGTTGCACCAGAATCTACCGGACGGACCAGTGAACATGTGGAAATGACTGAAAAGGCTTAATGAATGCCCAATGGAGTATTTGTGTCTTTCAATCTTATTTCGTAACGTGTCCACGGAGTTTCACGGTTTGTCTCGAAATACCCTACCTTGATTATTTTCGTTACCGATCTGATTTTCAGCGCGAGGTGTTACAGGCGTTTAGCAACAATGGGTTTTGTTTAGAGGGGATTCCCTCTTAATTGATTTTATCTATATTTAACTAGAGAATAACTAATTCAACCAATACTTTACTTATACATTTACTCGGGTTTAATCATAACTATAGCTATAATAAAGCCAGATAGACGGCTAGAAGAGAATAGCAACACTACAAATTGGTAGAAATAATTCCTTGGATGGGTCATAATTGCTCCCTTCGTCTGCTTTTAATATTTCAAGGTCGTCAGCGTCTCTCGCTGGTTTCCTTAAAGCCGTCTAGTTCGACAAGTACTCCAAGACGAGAATTGCCAATTACGTAGGGATCGAGACTGGGCGGGACAAGGACCCAGACGTGCAGTGCACGAAATGCTACAAGGGTTATTAACCAACAAGGCCTGCAACAAGCGGACATAATCTAGCTAGTAACCAGCTGCTTCCTCGCCAGGATTACTTACTAGTTGCGGCGCCGATAGTCGAGACTCGAACTCATATGTAGACAAGGGCAAGCCTCTCACGATAATTAAGCAAGGAGAAGCGTTGAAGCCTTTCTAGTATGTTGGTATTCCGGAATGATAATTTCAAAGATCCACCGCTCTATATGATACATGCCACTAGAACCAGGTATGCCCCCAACTAATAAACACAAGGAAGAACAAAAAATTGTAGTAAATAGGTGAATAAACATAAGCTTCCTCGTCTTTCGTCCGTTGGTCGCGCGACTCGTTTCCTTTCTATACATTGCCACTATACCCAATAACACTAGCCATCATTCCCCCAGGTGACGAAGCTGGAACTCCCATACCGCCTATCTTCTTCTTCCACAGCAGATATTTCCGGGCTTCGTCTGCCCAAAATACAGAACTAGAAATACACACTAAACAAACCAGATCCCAGAAACCCAGACCTTCTGTCTGGAAAATCCCTTGTAAAATAGGTAAATAGATAACACAGGCTTGACCGAATAGGGAGCCTAGAACAGCATAGTTAAACATCTTGTTACCCGTAAGGGTTAGTTCGCCGCGTAGCAATGATTTGGATTCAGATCGACAGGCAAGAGCATTAAACATGTCGAAGAGAACGAAGCAGGTGAAAGTCATGGTGGTGTCTCGGCGGGTGACAACACGGGAGCGTGCGCCTGAAACCTCGTCGGTGTGGTCGGCCATTTGGTGGATGTAGACGGCCAGAGTGCCTATCATGATAAAGCATGCGGAGGTTAAGACACGGCGGATGAGAGGTTTGGTGAGAACTCGTGCATGTTTGGAGCGAGGAGGCCGGACCATTATTGATGGATCAACTGGCTCGACACCGAGAGATTGGGCGGGTGGGCCGTCCATGAGGATATCTAATAAAAATATTAACAACGGAGTCCGTCATGGGTGATTGTGGGGATGACTTACTGATCCATAGTATTTGCATGGCATTTAGAGGATTCTTGAAGCCCAGTCCAGTGCTGACGAGGACTAAGCTCAGCGCCGCTACACTAGTACTCAATTGAAATGTGATGAAGTTTTGAATGTTGTAAAATATTCCCTTGCCTTGCTCAATTGCTCGTAAAATCGTCGAGAAATCGTCATCCGTTAAGATCATGTCAGCTGCCTCCTTTGCAACATCAGTGCCTAGTTTACCCATAGATATACCGATATCTGCCTTTTTCAGGGCGGGTGCGTCGTTGACTCCGTCGCCAGTCATGGCCACAACGTCGCCTCGTGATTGAAGTGCTTTCACGATCTTCATCTTATGGTCTGGACTGGTTCTTGCGAATATCGAGGTTCCGGCAATTGCCTGTGCCAACTCTTCGGTGGTCATGTGGTCGATTTCATCGCCCCGAAGGACTGGTCTTGCGGTGGAAGATGCATTTATTGGCATCCCAAGTTTCTTTGCAATGGCAACAGCAGTAGTTTCCGCATCGCCGGTAATCATAATAACCTTGACTCCCCCGGCCATGAGTCGCCGGATGGACTTGTGAACATCTTTCCTAGGCGGATCATTCATGCCGACTAGACCGGCAAAGATAAGCCCGGTGTAGCGCTTTTCATCATTACTTGCTGTGTGCTTCGAAGCGGCCATTTGACTTCTAATCGGCCCACTAGCGAATCCAAGAACCCGAAGACCTTCCTGGGCCATTGACTCGGCGGCCATTTTAGCAGCTTTTCTCCGCTGTTCGTCTAGGATAACCTCCCTTCCATCCTTGGTAAGGTAGGTATCGCATCTTTTCAAAACTTCCTCTAATGCGCCTTTGATATAAGCCATGTCTGAGCCGGTGTGGCTGATAGCATTATCAGTTGAAGATGCACTTGCCACAATAACGCCCATCCACTTTCGCTCCGAGCTAAAAGGGGTTTCTGAGACCCGGCCGCTGATCACGTCCCGGACATCGTCTTCTCCTAGGGTATCTAGCATATCAAGGATTGCAACATCGGTAGGCTGGCCAACCCAACGACTCTTAATGGCTCCCGAGGAACTATCCATCGTGGAAGATAGGACAGCAGCGGAAGCGGCCGTTGCTGGAGAGTTCGCATGGGCTCTTGATAGTCGACTATTGTTTGCAATGTTGCCTACTCGCATGATTGTCCGAGCAGCCGGAGTAAGGTTAAGTGGTGTATGCTCCTTGTTCACCTCGAATGGCTGCTCAATATCGAAATGCCACATTTTGGTCACAGTCATATGGTTCAAGGTCAACGTGCCGGTTTTGTCACTGCACACGACGTTGACTGAACCTAGCGTCTCTACACTAGGTAGCCGCCTTACAATTGCACCACGGTTCGCCATTCTTAGGACACCGAGCGCAAGTGTGACAGTTACAATGATCGGAAGACCCTCGGGAATGGCAGCAACAGCAAGGGAGACACCGATCGTGAACATTTCCAGCAATTTCCTGCCTTGTATTAACCCGACCACAACAATAATCCCAATCACGATGAACGACATGTAACTCAATTCTTGGCCGAGTCGATCCATGGATAGCTGTAATGGCGTCCTAGGGCTTTCAATATCCTGTAGAGAGGCAGATATGCTTCCAAACTCCGTGTTGGGTCCAGTGGCAATAACGATGCCCTGGCCATGGCCAGATCTGACCAATGTGCCCATAAACGCGATGTTATGTTGCTCATTTAACCGAAGGTCGGTCCCAACTGTCCCAGCAGCAGGTGAATCATAAAATGGGGAGTTTTTACCGTCTTGGAATTGCTTCTGAGGCTGGCCCAACGAGTTTGAAACCTTGCATACGGGCTCATTCTCTCCCGTTAAATTAGATTCGTCGATGGTGAGATGCGTTGCCGATGTGATTCGAATATCTGCTGGTATACGGTCTCCCGTAGAGAAAATAATCAGGTCACCGGGGACAAGGTTTGTGGCGGTCACCGTTGTCGATGCCTTTGCAGACGGTCCAACTGGATGTGTTGGTCCATTCGAAAGGTCGCCCATCTCATATTCTTCCTCGTCAGCGGCCGTCTTTGGTGTACCGAAGTTATTGGTAGGTACGTTCCGGATCAAATGGGCGAAATGGGGGACAAGTCGACTCAGCGCCTCGAGCGACTTTTCAGACCGGTATTCCTGGACGAATCCGACACTGACCACTATAGTCACCGCGAGAGTGATGCTTACAGCATCGTCATAATTCTGCATCAAGAAGGAAATGGCTGCGGAAGCAAGGAGCAATAAAATCAAGGGCTCCTTGAACTGTTTAAGAAATCGAAGCCAAAGCGGCTCGGGTTCGTCATGAGGGAGTTCGTTAGGCCCATGCTGGAGAAGCCGGGCATCGGCATCGGCGGGAGAAAGGCCGTGGGCGAGGGAGGTAGTCAAGCGGCTGGCGACTTCTTCTGGAGGGAGCTTGGAGTATGTAGATGTCGTCACGGACGAAACCGCTGTGGACCGGCGGGTTGGAGACGGCGAACGTCTACCGTTTTTCGGAGTAGCATTGTAGAATGGCAAGGACGGCGTAGATAGGCCGGACATGTCTAGAAACGTATGCGGTGCCAGCGGTGGAATCCGGCGGGCCCCCTTCTCATCCCGGCACGGCTCAGGGCCCAAATGAAGCCTTTATCCGAAATCAAGTGCTTAAAACGACATGGAGCGAGGGGGTATCGAAGGACGGATTCGCATGCAGTCGTAAATAATTATATCGTGCCGGTCAGGGGCGCTCGCTGATGAAGTTTGCCAGCAACTTTCAGCTCTCTCAGGCCGGTCAATGTTGGATTTCGGGAGGAACTGGCAAAGGCGGCGTCACGGTATTATGGTCTATCGCGGAGAAGCCAATTAACCACTGACTCGGACGTAGACGAAGGTATAGCGGCGGGCGTGGATGCGAGCAACTTTTTCTCGGTGTTGATACGTGAAGCTCTTGACAACATTTCAACTTGAGCCCTTAAACCTTCGAACTGTGATTATGTAATCCATCGTTCTTTTTGGGGAGAGCTCACGGACCCAGAGACCCACTATTTATTTCCTGATTGGGAGTGGTATGGAACTAAATTTATCCGGCTTCCGTATTAAATACCACTAGTAATGATGATACGGGGGCCTGGTATCATTACATGGCACGTGACCAGAAAGGGAAAAAAGGCCAAACTCCAGCCACCTGGTTTATTATTCCTCTTTCTTGCATCCAAGACCATCACAACGCGCTGCGACTCCTCTCCCACCCACCACCACCGACCACCCGCAGACCACAACCCGCCGTCGCCACCGCTCGCAGCTTCATATAGACCAAACTGTCCTGTCCGCAACCCTGCTGGCGATGGTATTTTGCAGTTCTCCGTGACTTCGAGTGTTCTGTCGCCCGGCGCGTTTCCGGGTTGTTGTTTGTACCCAAACCGCGCCCCCCATCAAACTACTTCCTCAATCGCATGACCTCTGATCTTGCTTCGCGAATAATACTGCGATAATATTGTAACGCCTGGGCTACTGTGGCATACTCTGCCAGAGCTGCACGATGTTTTACTCAGAGACGTTGCTGTCGAAAACGGGGCCGTTGGCTCGCGTATGGCTGTCCGCCAACCTTGAACGAAAACTCTCCAAATCCCATATCCTTCAATCCGACATCGAAAGCAGTGTCAATGCCATCGTCGACCAGGGACAGGCGCCCATGGCCTTGCGTCTGAGTGGCCAGCTTCTCTTGGGTGTCGTTCGAATATACAGTCGCAAAACTAGATATCTCTTAGACGACTGTAACGAAGCTTTAATGAAAATCAAGATGGTAAACACCTACACTACTACCAGCTGAGAATGTTCTTTTTATGCTAATCGTCTATGCACAGGCCTTCCGACTAACAAATAATAACGACCTTCCAACCACTGCGCCGCTGCCTGCAGGAGGCATCACCTTGCCGGATGTACTTACTGAATCAGATCTCTTTATGAACTTGGATCCTTCCATCCTATTCACTCAACCAGTGCAGATAGATCACGATCCTAAGAGACCTGCTTCATCTCTAGGCTGGTCTAGCCAATTGCTGCCTGATAGCACTCCCCAGACAATCAGGCCTATCGAAAGACCCCACCTCGAAGACGATACAGGCTTAATCCTCGATCTAGGCGAAGACGAAGACATCCCACTTGGCCACGACACCAGCATTGAAGTGGGTAGGGAGGCGCCTGCCCCGCGCCCAGTTGGAGAGGACTTATTCAGTGATGACCACCGCTTATTCGGTGACGACCCCAATCTCGACCTTGGTGAGGATGGTGCTCCGCTTGAGAAGCTAGGAGATGCCGACATGACCCATGATATCGACCATGCTGCCCATATGGATGACGACATGCCAATGGGTGGCATGGACGGAGAACTAGGCATGCCTATCGATGAGGACTCTACTATAATTCCTGGCCTTACGAGTGATTTTACTCGGAGATCAGCCTCCCCACTCTCGTCTGTTCGTTCTAGTGTCATCCGTGACATGGACGAAACGTTTGCGAATGAAGGAGCTATTCGACATCACCAGAGAGTAAAGCGAAGAAGACTTATCATGCCAGATGCCGATACAATCCTCTCCAGTGCCCAGATCAAAGAACAACAAGAAGACCGCTCAAATATTTTGATAGCCGAGTCCATCCTCCCACGAGACCCAGTCCTACTCACTCTTATGATGATGCAGAAGAATGGGACCTTTGTCTCCAGCGTAATGGGAGGCGCGAGCAGCTGCAACTGGGCACCTGAGCTTCGCGGAATGCTTTCGATCGAATCGGTCAGGAAGGCGGGAGACCTAAAGCGAAAACGAGACAGCGGTATTGCCGATATGGATATCGATTCTGGCGCCAAGGTTCCTCGACTTGAACTTGAGGGAGAAGAGACTCTATTGCAGCCCGATGAAGAACTGGCCGTCGGAGACGATACAGGCCTAAACCAACAGTCAGAGATCCAGGTTCCCGACGACGATGAACAAGCTCACCCCCGCTCTGGCGATGCCCACTTCAGCGAAGATGAAGGTCTTGGTCAGCATGCGGATGAATATGACGAGCTCAGCAGCCTGGTCGAAACCGGCCCAATTTCTCTTGGAACGAAACACGCTGTTCACGTTCTACGAGAGCAATTCGGCGAAGCCACATCCACCGACTCGCCAACCCAGTCAAAGGGCAAAGCTGTCGTCTTCCAAGACCTCCTCCCCGAACACCACACAAGCAAAGCTGATGCTACTAAGATGTTCTTTGAAGTCCTTGTGCTTGCAACAAAAGATGCTGTCAAGGTTGAGCAAAGTAGTAAAGACCTCGGCGCGCGACTAAGAATTAAAGCAAAACAAGGCCTCTGGGGCGACTGGGCCGAAACCGAAGCGGGCGGTGAAATTGCACCACAAGAGGTCGAGGCCGCAGCGTGAGTCCAGTGAGCTGTTGGATAATGTGTTAACAAATTTTGCTTGTCATTGGCTTTTTATATCTCTGGCCCAATCCTTTCTTTCCCAGCTTCGTCCACCTTCTTCCTTGATTACGATGAAAGAGTACCTTCGGGGTGCCATATTGTTACATAGTATTTTTTTTATCCGCCTTGGGTCTCTCGACTGTTTGGGTGTTCCGCTGCCATTTTGGATCCCTTTCTTTTCAAGAGATTTTTTTTATGAAGGCCTGGAACTGGCGTTTCGTGCTGCCTATGCGCGTACTATCCCCATCGGCGTATAGGAGTTTTATTCAAGCATGCAACGGCTAAGGTAAGGGGTTTATTTTGGGAGGCGGCTGAGAAACAATCACGGTCTTGGTTTTCTTTCTCTTTTTTGACTGCGGTTGCGATCAGTATTCTGTGATAACTATTATGTATCGAGTAGCAACTACCAATCTTATTAATTTTGTTGACAAGCACATCCCTCGTCTTGGAGTTCGTCATGTGTTGTGGTGAAGTCATTTATTCTCCGCATTCCGGCCGTGGCTCTCGATTGGAACCCCTGAGACGTGGACTCCAACCGCATCTTGCGTTTCAGGAGTGTTCCAGGGCTGCACCCCCGATATCCTACCATAGGCTCTCGCCCCGTTGCCCAATGCGAGCCATGAAACACTCGATCCACTTAACTCCGATGTATACTTCAACGACGCGCGAAGGTCGTGGTTTATACAAACGAAAAGGTTCGGGCAAGAGGCAATCTCTCGCCACACAACGCTCTTCAAGGCGCGCTCGATGAAGCAGTCGATATACATAGAACCTCGTATCACACAGCAGATCGACGTGAGGGACGCGCCGCGATGGATCCCGTTTCTGCAGGGAAGGAAAAGAGGGACACGAAGCGCCCTCTTCTCACACTTCCGTCTCCTTTTTATCATCATCCATCCCCCCAGGTGTGATGATGAATGTTTGTCTCTTCTCTCCGTCTTTCCTCTAACTTCTAGAATTCGCTTCTAAACGTGCTGGTCACTGTGGTTTTTTTTATTTTTCATATTTATATCCCACTGCATTTGATAGCTTTAGGAGCAGGACTTCACATCACTATCAATATTTAGAGACCCACGATGTCGGACTTTGCCCTTATCCGTCTTTTCAAGAGGCTGCACCCTCGATACCTCCAGGAACTGATTTTCCGGTCGTCCTGCGCGGTATTTTCATTGATTGCCGTGGGGTTTTTTTCCGGATGCTTGAGTATCAACGAAGGCATCCCTGTGCCATCGACGTCACCAGCGAAGGGGAGGTGGAAGGACGGGATACCTATCTTACCGGTATGATGGCACTTTTCATCCTCTCTCTTGTCCTGATAGACTCAGTAAAGTACTGACTACTCTTAGCTCGGGATCTCCATCTTGTCATCTGTTTATATTGCATACTATACCGTTTTACGGAAGCACTCCCCTCACCTTGGTGTGCAACTAGTGCTTGATGCATTAGTTTTGCTTGGGCTGGTCCCAACCATCATATTGTCTACTTTGGGAGCGGCGTTCTTGCTCTGGACGCCAATACCAGCAGACATGTTAGATATCGTATGCAACGAAGGAAACAAATATACCCGGCCCTGTTTTCCTGAATTATACAGGCTAGGCTCTTTGGAACTTGCTGCTATAATTTTTGCATGCACTTGTTGGTATGTTCACTTGTCCATTGAAATACTTTCCCGAAATTTTACTCACAATCTGGCCCCAGGCTGTATCACCTATTTTTCCTTCTCTACACGATATACGCTGTCCGAACCCACGGTTGGAAACCGCAACCCAAGAGACGACGCCACAGACATAGACGCCGTGGCACCAAAGAGCGCATATTTGTGCGTCTTGATGACCCCGAAGCCGAGAAGGATTATCTTGCACCTTACCTTCAAATCGTCAACGAGGTCTCGTACCCAGCAGCGACTGCTACGAAGGACAACCGAATTTGATTGTCGACGGCCTATTTATAAAAATTATACTGTCTCAGGAATACTATGACTATGAGAGCCACGAGCTACCGGCGATGCGATACTCGTTTGTCCCAGTAGATACCTTTCTGTGTCTCTCAATATGGAAAAAATGTGGTACGAATATGTGTTGTTCCTTCAATAAGACGCCGAGATAAATTGTTGTTTATGACTTATCATCATGAAAGTGGTATTTTTTGCTTTAAGACCTCGAGGCCATCTTGACCTGTGTGTGAATAACCACCGGTAACGACGTAAACCGTCTGTAGAAGCCAGAGATTGAACCCATACTTGGCAACAGCTATCCGGATGAGCCCAATAGCCCGGGACAATATCCTGAAGTTTATTGACACTTCAAGAGTTGTCTTTATAAAAGCAGTTGGTAACAGTCCTAAAGAGCAAATGTCACAAGTCTAGATAGTAAGACAACTATAAAGAAAAAACCAACTACCTAAAGCCATTTGTTTCTATCTATAGGGAAATTGCCCAATACTATCAGTATAGCAACAGATCATCTCTAAAATCTAAAGGTACATTTATTAAGGCCCTCAAGGCATTTAGAAACTTAGATTATAAATATGCAATGATGTAATTAGCATCATAATATATGTTGGCTTGGATATGTATAGTTTCTCGACTCAACTAGTACTTATTTATGCGAGGCCCGAGTAGTTAGCCTTAGATTACACTTAAATGCATCAAGTGACAATAACTATTGCCGCTTTTCTCCTTTTAACTATAAGAAATACAAAGAAGTTAGGTAACTACTTGATAAGATACGTGGAATTGTTCATCCTCCAAATCATTCAAGAATAATTGTGTCACAGTAAACTAGAAGTGTTTTGAATAGTTTTGAACCAATCATGTACCTATAGGATGACGTTAATGGTCAAGCCGAAGACATGACATCATAGCAAGTGCTTCCCCTTCAACTACTTAAGATAGGGAGAAACGTAATAATTTATCTATAAAGTCCAAAGATCTTCATTCAACAGCTAATAGTAACCACTCTGCGTACCTATAACTATCCCTGTGTTATTTACCGCCTACTTCCTCCGTCAGATTTTTTAGGATATCCCCTGCACCACACGCCAAAGCCTCCTTCGCTGTAATATAGGATATAAAACGATCTCGTCAACATGTCTGGTCCAGCCAAACCAGAGAACACGGGCGTGATAAATCAAGAAGGCGTTATTTCTAGACCTACGGCGGGGGTGGATACCAAGTCAAATCCAACCGATGACAACATCACCAAAACCGAAAGCAATGAGTCTATCGCTGACAGGATGCACCATGGACATAGCGAACAGTCGCAGTTCCAGTCTTTCACTAGCCTTTCAGACCAGAAAAAGGCGGGAGAGAAGGAATATGGTTATGACCAGGGACACCCAGCCCCAACCCAACGCTACAACGAGGATTATAGCTTTATGGGGAGGAAGCCAGGGAAAAAGTCATACTTTAGCGAATTCCTAGAGAAGTATAGGCAGGCCCCCTCTATATAATTTATATGTCATAATATATATGCTGACAGGTTTTATTCCACGATTTCAAGCTTCCGCTGAGTTCGATTACTGTAATTCGTCGCAACCCCAAAAAAGTACCTCTTCCAACTGGGTGTTCGAGTGGCTCGTATAGTATAAGTTAGCCAAACTGAGCTAATTGGGGAAATAAATTGTTTAAGAGTCTGCATGGTTGTCGAGCTGTTGGTCATTTGTCGTCTTTGTATATACTTGATACAAATTGAAGGCCGTAAGAGCCTTAAAGCTATAAGATCTTTCCACAGCTATCTTCAGTCATGTTCACTAGTAAGCATAACGGGGCGTTAATAATCAATGGCTATGGCATTCATATCCTTCCCTTATCCAGCTGAGGCGACTTACTCCTCGTGATAGTTCCTAAGTCCATGGATCTACTAGGATAGGTTGCGAAGTGATCCCTTGCAATCTGACCGTATCCGGGTCTGGAAATATCTATGAAGACATGCCTAGATGTTACCTTTATTTTCAACATAAAGAATCTTCCAGGAGTATAGATAGTAACGGATGGTATAAGGCCAGGAAACAGGTGGTATGAGCAGAAGTATGAGGCCCGGCCTCATACAACATTGAACCCACTGCCTACTGATATCGTTGGGTCTAACGATCACACACGGAATATAAATGATCTAGAGGTCTAGATACTGGCATATCCATTGGCTAAGGATATAGATAATACCAGGTTAACTCCCAAAATGCAAAGGTAGGGTCGGTGACGAAGGATAGGCTCATTTGATAGCCATAATCTTCACTTGGGACATGGCTTCGTCGACAAAGTGAGGAGTCATGTGATCAGCCACCTTTTTCTTCTGAAACAGCGCATCTCACGCCTCAAAAGTCCGTTAGATATCATTACTTCTTCCACATATGAGGCGACGACGTCGTACAAGGCTTTGTCGGCTGACGGTGCGCGTGGAGTCGACTTAAAATTAGCCCTTAAGCGATGATGTTTCAATTGGCGATCAAGCCAAAGTGTTGTTCACACCCCCCGTGGATGGTCTACCACCCATCTTTGATATCTTAGGGTCCTCCTCGTTGAAAGATACCCAGAGGCCCCCGCCAATCAACGAGGATATCTCAAGTTTCAGAGTCCAGGAAATCCAAGCTTTGTAACCGATGTTCACTGTCTATATTTTCCTTCTCCCACTAGAGTGTGCGATACGGAAACGCAGCCGATTCGCTTCAAAGGACACCTGGAGTCTAGATCATCTACACGTCCCTGATGGTGCCTCAGGTGACTCTAAAGATGAAGAGAAATCGCGATCTTCAGCCCGATTTTAGGAAACGGAAGATACATATTTAGGCGAGAGGGAGGCTTGATGTCTGGAACCAGGCTCTCTTGCGAGTTTCAGCGCCCCGGGGTTTCCGATAGAGATATCCAAGGTTGCTGCCATGCTTGGGTTCCTTTACAACCTAGTGTGCCTCCCGCGCTTTCTTACCTATGACGTATGATGCTTCGCTATACCAGATCGAACGGCTCTACAGTACTCGAAGCATAAACAGGAAATCCATTTGAATGATTTCCTGGAACGGATTGATCTCAAGGCACGGAACTACATTTGTGTGTCTGATCGCGGTCAGTTTGATTCGTTAGAGTGGGTGCGCTCTGACACTCTCCGACAGTTGCAATGCTCCTGCTCCATAAAATACCGATGATCGCATGCCAGTCAAATCTCAGAAGCCAGCAACCCCCATCTTCGCATGACATATGTGTGAGGCTGTTTGCTGCAAACCCTTGTGACGGTGGGGGGATTTACAACACTTTCTAGAAGACCATAGGGTCAAGGCAGCAAGGTCTCTCCAGCAAGCTGGGAGCTGGCCGGGCATGCTAGGGAATTCGCCCATACCCCAGACGGGCCGAGAATATATTTAGAGAGACAGCGCAGTACAAGCTTTGCCTGTGGATATCAAACCGGCATATATATATGCATGCGCGATTTTGACCAGTACATCCCAGACGATGCGATCGAGGATGTGGCGGTTGGATAGCTACGGCTAGAGGCGCGGCTGTCTCTTGTTGAAGACGCAGTGTCTAAGAGTAGATGAGTATATTGGCCTTTGAGATAGATGCGCTTTGCTAAAGTAAAAGAAGTACTCCCTATGCTTGCGGTTTTTTGTGCAGGGCATGCTTTAGCTTTTCCAGTGCGAAGCATAAACAATGAATGCAACAGTGTAGATACGCCAGCCACCATAATATACTCCGTATATATATATATATATATTAATTAATATCTTGGGAGTGCTATTTATGTTTGGGGATTCTATGAGGTAACCAATTGCCTCTTTGGGTAACTTCAACGACCAGCCAAAACTTCAACTTGAACATTGCCAACTTTCAATCCCGCCCATACAGAAGAAGAGAACAAGCATTAAGCTGTGCAACCAGCGCTTCCCTAGGATTCGGTATCTCGGGATGGCACAAGATCCGTGGCGATGCTACATGAAACAATCCGCACTTCTATCGCGTTCACGAAACACCCTGCAGGATGGACATTCGACCGCGAAAGGATGATCAAATGGCTACTACGACCTCTCTGCGTTGGTGCAGCTCGAGATCGGCCCTGCACCGGAACCTTGGAGTGATATTCCTGCGCTCAGTTTGACAAAGCCCGTCCGGTATAGGCAGGTCGACCAGCTTGCGCCGTTCTATATCTGGATTTTCACGAGGCCAGGGAGGGGTTCATCGTCTCCTTCCGATGCATGGCCCGATGCTAGCTAGGATTGTTTCGTGGGATGACAGGCAGATGCATGGGAAATGGCACTGTGTCGATCGGGCCGCATGGTTGAGCTGCGACTTGGGGATGTCTACGGAGCCAATCACCTAGGGGCCGTATACGAACTACGGTGCTCGAGCATGTCATATTCGCGCGACAAGAGGTTCGCGGCAGGCATCTTCGGCCATTGATAGCGTTGATAGCTCCTTCAACACAGCATTTTGATAACCGACGTTCGATATAGCGCTAGCAGCTTGTCCTTGAAATACGTGTCTCAACTGGCTGGCTAGTAAATGCGCCAGGGACGGGGGGCTGGCTTGCCGATAATTGGAGAGGACTCCCAGATGAAGCCGCTGCGAAACTCCAATAGAGTTACTGTTACTAAATGGGCGGGGAGTCTGCCTCTCCAGGCTCAAATCGGCTCATACCGGCGGCGGATTCAGCACCCAGATCACGTCCAGAAAACTCAATATAACATTGCTGGTGAAGGTGCAACGAGGGAGGGGGTAACCTTGGCCGATGGTTTATTTTATTATTAACGACATAGTACAGAGGTCCCCTGTCTCGCGAGCAGCCTAAAGGAAAGACTGGGAAAAAGAAAGCAATTACTTTGGCGAATCCGACCGTTCCAGCTTGGCGCCAGCGTCCCACGCCCTGCGACAAGACGAGCAGGAGAGGTGAGGCCTCCCATCCTCGAGCGGAGGAGACAAGCCCAGGGAGAAAAAGGTCGCGTGAGGGAGCCCGTTGGCCTGCTAACTACGAAGTAGCTAGAGTGTATTTGGCGCTGGGGGAGAGACGCTTCTGGTGGAGATGCCGCTGCCCGTCTGCCGACACGAGAGAGACAAGAAAAAGGCGCCTGGGAAAAAGGAAAAGAGGACCGCAGCAGCATAAAAAAGCGAATTGCTCCTTGGGCTGCTGCACAGGCTCGAGAGCTGGAAGCAATTGCTCGTGCCAGACCCACTGCCGCGAGGATACCGACAGGATAATCATAGTTAGCATGCCTGGCGTCTGGCTGCTGCGTTTTCTGCGTTTTCACAGGCAAGCCGGCGTTGCTGCTGCATCCAACCTCCCCCACCGAAAATATTGTACCTGAACTCGCCCTTTCCGCTTCTCCTTCGTCCTCAACCACCGACGACCATCACCACCACCGCCTCCCATTGAATCTCTACGTCGACCGCCGTCGCTCTCCTCTCTCTCGTTTCGATGTATCCTTGCGAAGGTCATCATACGCTACAGCTTGGCCCTCACTCACCAGACGCCACCGAGAACCCCAGCTTCCAGCTATTCTCCTGTCGAAGCCCCAGGCCTGGCCTACATCCGCGCTCCTGTGTACATCACATCATTCGGCCGCCAGCCTCGTCTCTGCATACGTGAAATACGACACGCAATAAGGGACGCCTTTGTCTGGTCGAAACGACCCCCGCGCCCAGTCTAGCTGCCCACGTCTCTCCTCTGGCCTGCTACGCTGACCTCCCCATTCCCGCGATCTGTGCGCTGCGTCAGCTCTGCGAGCTTCGCTCACGATCCCAATCGCTGCCGGGCCGGCACGAACATGCCATTGGCTCTTGAGTTCTGATCTCTGATTTGGATTTGAATACCTTCAATCAGCTTGCTGCATTCCTTCACCGTCGCACGACATCCAACTCGAGGAGCTATACTCGCCACGGCCGCGTGATCCATCGCAGCCCTTCTTCTCCTCCTCCTCCTTCCCCCCCAACAGGTGCTATTTTTCCCCTGCTGTGAAACCTCAGCTCGACCCTTCACTCGTGCATTAGCGAACCGGCCAAGCTTCGCCTGGGCCAGTTGAATCCGGGGCCGTCGCCGTGGTACCGCGATCCCACACCCTGAAACCTACATCTACAAAAGAACAATCACCATTTCTTACACCAGAGAGTCTACCACACTAGACGGGGAAAGTCGACGAGTCTTGGACCGCTGAACGTGGGCATCGATCGTCCCGAAAAAGCAAAATACCAGCACACAGACACTCGTTGCTGGATCGTGAAGCCTGCCTGCCCTCCATTGACGGCGCCACCACAAGCTCTGCGTCCCGTCACACACATAACACACTCACTCACTCACCGTTCGCTCTGATTACCCTCCTGCTACTTGCACGTAATCCCACGCCGACGTACAGACACGTTTTTTAGGTCCCGGAGTTGGCGGCGTTTCATCCACGTTCGTCTCGTTTTGGTTCCTGTTTTCTTCGGGGAGGAGGCGTCGCGCCGCACCATCCCCGATCAAGAGATCCGCTTTATATAAATAACTCTATCAGCGGGCTTTTATTATGACGACTAGCTCCGGCGAATACTCAGCTACCATGTCCCCGCATCAGACTACTGGTCAGGAATCCGACAACATGGCCGTCAATGATGAGAGCGCACAAGCTTCTTCCCAGTATCTACAAGTAGACAATGAGGATACTCCCGATACCCTAGCAAACGAGAAGAAGGCTGCTGCTGCAAAGGCCAAAGATCCTTCAAGGCCTAAGCGGAAAAAGGCAAAGCGAGCATGCTACGCTTGCCAGAGAGGTCATCTTACTTGTGGTATGTAAAACCTGTGTAGTCCCCATTATATGTAGCTAACCTTTCTGCTTTCCACTGTCTCCAGGCGATGAGAGGCCGTGTCAACGTTGTATCAAGCGCGGATTCCAAGATGCCTGCCACGACGGCGTGCGTAAGAAGGCGAAATATCTACACGATGCGCCGAACGAGGCATTGATGGCCGGAGTGGGAGCGAACCTCTACAACCAGAGAAACGCAACGCAAAACAACATCAATGGAGCAAACAACCCTTCCAGCGCTCCTCAGCAGATGACATCGCCCAATTTTTATACTGCGCAACAGTCACCCGATTACAATGGTTATTCGCAGGCGAAGACTGAATTGCAGGACAATACAGTAGGACCAGAAAACTTCGCTTCACAATCCCCCGTGTCGCCCACATACCCAATGGCCCAATCCGTGCCAAATCAGGCTCTTTCTCCATCCCTCCCTCAATCCGCGAGCGAAACACCGTCAGCGGCGAACCCGGCTCCAAGCCAATTCAATTCGGCATTCTTCGACCCCAGCGATCCTGCGCTGTTCAACTTTGACCTTGCCAGCATGAATTTTGGAAACCACTATGGTGCCTTGGAATTTGGAATGCTTGGGCATATGGCGACAGGGGTAGGTGACACACCACCCAGCGATAACGGAACCCAACGTGGGTCAATTGGTCAGAACAATTCCGGGACATTCGGGCTCGCTGGGTCCAACTTTTCTGAAAGCCCCAGCACCCAGGGCCCTTATTTGTTCGGCGATTCTGGTATGAATGACTGGACTCAGACTGCACCTGTCAATAGAAGGAATATGTATGGTTCAAATGCAAATATGGTGGCTGGTAACATGTCAGACAAACCGCATGCGTTTGCTATCGAGAGTGCGCCGGCCAATCTCGCCAGTCCCGCGTCCAACGAAAGCCCCATGATGACTACTACTTCGGCAACCTTCGATGACACCACCAATGCTGCGGCGTTCAACGCTCGACAGAACGCACCCTTACCTCAGCAGCAGCAGAGGCAACAACCGGTGGTATCTACTCCTCAACTTAAGCAGCAAAATTTAAATCTCGGCAGTAAGCGAAGACATAAAAATGCGTCATCTATTTATGACAGCGTCAAGGATCCATATTCTTACACAAGTGGTTTCCACTCCTTGACCGCATTCATTCAGCGTCGTTTCTCGCCACAGAAGACACTGCGAATTGCCAAAGCATTGGCATCAATCCGACCATCGTTTATCGCTACGACCAAGACCCTCAACAGAGATGACTTGATATTCATGGAGAAATGTTTCCAGCGCACTCTCTGGGAGTACGAAGACTTTATTAATGCTTGTGGCACACCTACCATTGTGTGTCGACGGACAGGTGAAATCGCCGCTGTTGGCAAAGAGTTCAGCATCCTCACCGGCTGGAGGAAAGAAGTTCTTTTAGGAAAGGAACCAAACCATAACGTCAACACTGGCGGCTCGTCTGGCCTACTAACCGGCTCGACATCACGAGGAAGTTATACACCTCGGCCTTACTCTGCTGACTTATACAACTCCAACTCACCAGCTGCCCCGCGAACGCAACCAGTCTTCCTGGCTGAACTCCTAGACGACGAGAGTGTCATCGAATTCTACGAGGACTTCGCTAAGCTGGCTTTTGGCGACTCCCGCGGTAGCGTGATGACTACATGTAAGCTGCTCAAGTACAAAACAAAAGCAGACACCGATATTATCACCGGCAGTAATGGTGATATTGACGCCGGGCAAAACGGTGACGTTGGTAATGGCGAGGCAAACAATGCCAACGGCAATAGCAATGGAGTCGCATCTAACGGCCAACATCGAGGCCAGCAGCGACGATGGGGTAAAGGCGAAATCGCTGGTGAAGCCGGTATGAACCAGCTCGGGTTCCGCGACGGGAAGGTCGAGTGCAGCTATTGTTGGACGGTTAAACGGGATGTCTTTGACATCCCCATGCTTATCGTCATGAATGTAAGTGGCTGCTTCGCTCACATGCATAGTCTAGACCACTCATCTAACGTATCTTCGTCTCTAGTTCTTGCCTTGCATATGAACACCTCTTCAACCTACGGGCTAGTTTGTTGTCATCGTTGTTCTGTTTAAATGCCTTTTTTGTTTTCGTCCTAGTTTCAATTAGCTTCAATTACGATGGCGAGGATGGGAAAATGGAGTGTGCGGAGGTGGGTATACATACAGCTGGGAAAAGGCGTCAGAATCATTTTGGGCTTTACAATCGGGCGAAACCGCCTCTTATTTCTATTTTTATATCCTGTCGTTAACAATATGCAGCGAGATGCAGAAAAAGGCCTCTCAAGGGAAATACCATTCTGATAGGAGGGGAGGGACTAGGGGATCTACATACGCATGGCTAGACGTCCATGCCATACCAAGCTTTTAGGGCCATATTTTTAAGAGAAACCACTACATAGAATCAAGCATTATCTCTAAAAACACCTGTCCCCTGTTGCTCGCTCGTATTTAGCCCTACTTTCCGACTTCCCCTGCGGTTGCATAAGGGAAACGACAACACCGATGAAGCCCGAAGTCGCCGACTATCATTTTATAGATGCCGTCGGCCACGACATTGACAACGATCGACCCCTAGAAGTAATATAAAAGCTCTTTGACCTCGCTCCTGAACGAATCCTAAAGCCTCAAAGATAGAGTTGGGACAAAGGTAAATGCTTACTTGCCTCGGTCCAACCTAATCTCTAGTTGATACATTAACTCACCAACTGGACGCACAGCATCAGCCCAAAATATAATCATCCAACCAACTCACCTCCTATCAAACCAGCAAAAATGTGTAGAGCAGCTACCTGCGGTGTCTGTGGTTTGTCCATCCCATCCAACTTCATCTCCCCTCCATCCCATCCATCCTCCAGATCCCTAAATTACGATGGCGGGGGCGGGGCATAGCCCTAGCTAACATTCTACCAGAACAAAAGACCTGGCGTGGATGCGGCCTCCATGTCCCCAGCGTCATGGACGATGTGCCAAAGAATGAATGGTGCACCTGTGTTCCAAAGAAGGCGGTTGACGACAAGGAGTATCCCCCGATGGTTGGCAAGGGGCACAAGGAGGGAGAAGAGCCACCGAAGACCGAATGACTATCCGGCCTAAAGGGGGCAATAACATACTTGAAGAGCATCTTTTAGATACCAATGTCACTACCGGCAGTTTGGCCAGTGGCTCCTAGCTATACAAACCATGGAGAAGGCTGAATATAGACTGATAACATCTCCTTCTCCTCGTCCCCCTTGTCGTATTGTAATTCTCGTGTCAAGAATGTGCTGGAAGGCATAAAAATCACATGACGGGGTTTGATATAAAATCTGCCATCGCAGAGGAAGTTCCATTACGAGACAACATAGAGCTGGCAACGGGGTGAAGAAGAGAATAGAAGGGCGTATCTTCACGCAGAGGACAGTCCGCGGTGACCCGAACAGATAAATCACCACATACACCGAAGAGACGCTACAAAATGCGACCAGAGGGGCCGAGAGACGACTACGCTGGTCCCGATGTTGGACCCGAGTCACCATTTCCCATTCGCATGTCTGGGCCAGTGATCAAGGGATTTGGAAGAGGGAGCAAAGAGGTAAGGCATTGAGCTTCATACCAGATTCTTTCCCGGATTTCTCTCTCTTTCTTTTAACATAAACACGCCCTTTTATATACCCTCTCCCCTCCATGGTTCTTCACACAACAGTGGCTCGCATATACAGAAGAGTCTAAAAGAGTCGATAAAACGCAAAGATACTTTTTAGGAGCTTCTATCATGCCATTACACACACCCAGTTTCATATATCTTTTTTCCGGTGGTAGAATGCTCACTAGATATTCCACAGCTTGGTATCCCAACCGCAAACATCCCCGCCGATACGTTATCAGAGTATCCAGACCTTCAACTAGGCGTATACTATGGCGTTGCGGCCCTTGATCCAGCGCAGTTCAAGCACACCCGTACAGAAGATGACGCTCCTTTAGACCAGCCGGGAAAGCCAGACACGACCATCTTCCCATGTGTATTGAGCATTGGCTATAACCCGTTCTATAAAAACACCGTCCGCTCCGTGGTATGTATTGATTATTCTTCAATCGCAGTTTATTATAGCCTATATCTATACTAATTACCTGACCAGGAAATCCACATTCTACCCCATTTATCAATGCAATCATCGCCATCTCCTGGTCCATCAACCCCTGTAGTATCTGCAGAGACCCCCGCTCAGCCGGAACATCGCCCACACTTCCACCATTTCCCGGACTTCTACGGAACTCCCCTTAACTTACTTATCCTCGGTTATATTCGACCCGAATATGACTATGTTAGTCGCGAGGCGTTGATTGATGATATTCGTATCGACTGCGATGTTGCGAGACGTAGTTTAAAGCGCAGCGCATATGCTGTCTTTTTGAACGACGAGGTTGCTGATGGTGCTGGCAATGAGAAAGCCAACGCGGCTAGAGAGTGGTTGAGGAAATTCTAGATCAAGGTGGCTTCAAACTATATCTTAGGTTCCAAAAATATAAGAATATACTACTACACCTGTTACTGTGATGGGGACTCCTAATCTAAATGGCCAATAGTAACAATCAGGGAAAATGTGTACAATTCCCCTCTCTATCCAGCGGGGAAAGTCAGACCTAGACTCTTGTGATTTTTTGAAATCTTTTTATATCTTTTTTTATTTAGGTACTGGGTATGGTCAGTTTTGGTGGTGATTCATAGGGGTACATGAACAACTAAAAATGAACGACTGCCTCCAGGAGAGAAGAAAAGGAATCATGACATTTTAGGTCTAGCATAGGAACAGGAATTGGAAAGGATAGCTATGCAAAGATGCGAAACGCTTAAGTACTGGATGATAAAAACAAAAGACCGCCTGCCATCAATCACAATCATAGCTGAATAAGGTCAACCTCGGAAAAGTCAGGAGGGCTTCGACTGAAAATAGCTCGACACTTGCCATCCAGCGCCTGATACTCGTTACTGATCCAAATATGCTTCGTCAGTCGTTGAGTGCGGAAGATTTCATCATCACTGACACCCATATCGTCTCGGGGTATCCAGATGACAGGACGCCTCATACGTAGCGCTTCGTGTTGGAATGCTCGTTGAACAAGCTGGTCACGTTCCTCTGGAGTTAGGTCTTCAAGCTCATCGTGGATGCCGGAGAATAAAGATTGGCCGATTGCGTGGGTAGCTGGGGCCTGAGATTCAGCATCCAGAGCTAGCTTTTGGCGTATAGTCCGAATAGTAGGCATGGTAGCATCGGAGCGGCCACCGAAAAACGGTGATCGGCTATTCGATGAGCGGTCAGCCCATGATTTCCGCCTCAGCTTTTTCGTAGATCCTACTACACGGTTGAGCCGGGAGCTAAGGAAGAGGGGCGATGATGGCTCGGCTCCCTGTTCTTTGCCCATCGCACCTAATTCGATAGACTCATCCTTCTCGCCGCCCTTTTGCTGATCATCCTTATCGGACCCTTCTTCATCCTCCTCCTCAATGCCTAGCCTGCGTCGTTGCGCACGTGCAAACTCTTCATCCCGCTGGGTGGCTTCGTCTTCAAGGGTAATAGGTAGGTAGAGTGATAGGGGGTTGAAGGCCTCGTTTAGGAAATATTGGAAAAGTGCGGTCAGAATCAAGATGATTATCATGCAGATAGCCTGCCCTTGACAGGCAACCTCTTGCTTTTCGTTCCTGACGAGGAAAAACATTCCAATCAGGCAAACCTCCATCACGTAAATCCCGGTGAAAAGTTGATTTATGGCGCGAGGAAACAAAAGGCCACCAGTATCAAAACGGAACTTAGTAACGTAGAGAGTGTTATACCGATATACGACCCAGAAGAGTCCAAAGGTGAGAACATTGAAGACCATGATGAGTGGCGAGATAATGCAGTAAATCAACCCTGCCGAGTGAGAACGTCGTTAGATGTGGGATTATGCGGATAGATATTGATTTTAGTATAGAAAACTTACCGATCGATGCGAGTGTGGTGTAAACGGGAAAGAAGGTCCCCCACTGCATTTGGTTGAGATTCGTTGCTCTAGCCCATTTCTTTCTCGCGGTATTATCCAGCATAGGTGCAAGCACAAACCAACTTATCAAAGCAAATATCTGAACCAAAGCACCTGCACTCACAGACATTGCCTGTAGGACCATATAAGAGAAGAAGTAGTTGCTAGCCTTAGGAATGTTTTGGGCTAAAAGGTCTGGCACGCTTAATACATCCCTAAACGAGTCGAGGATGATCGAAAAGCCAGAGGAGATCGAGACAACTAAGAAGATCTGGACAAAAAGGAAAGCAAAGTAGTAGTTCTGCACTGTTAGTTCAATGGCCATGCCCGTATGGACTCCTTGGTTCCTGGATAAAAACCGGAGGACAAGGGGTAGAAGGGCCATTAGTATCGAAAGGAATAGTGGAGGTAGAATTCCCTGAATAGCTGAGATTAACCATTTTGGGAGTTTACCAAGCCATTTCAACCAAGCAAAGTGTCCTTCCAGATACGATAATTGCGACAACAGGCCGGTAAAGGCCACGGGGAAGGCCCAGCCTATGACCATGGCTGCCACGATGACCATAATGCCGAATGTTCGGATATATCGCTCCCACCATCGAATCGACATATTGTCCCAGATAACATCATCTGGAGATATCTCTACCATGCGGGGCGTCATTTGCTTTGGTATATGATGGCTAACACTCTGGCAGGCCATGTGGGCAGCGACTTGGTGGTTAAACTGTACAAAGGCGGAATTCATAAGCGGGAATTTCTCCGGATGTTGCTGGTCAATCTCAATCTCCAGGTTTAGCCGCGCAACCTCCTTTCGACAATGATAGATCGTGTCAACCTTTTTGCCTAGGAGTGGGAGAGAAGGCATCCAGTCCCAGCCAAAGATTGGTAGACGCATAGTATCCCGGTCTTTTTCTCTGATGTACTTCTTCCAGGCAGGTTCCCCATAGTCACCCTCTTCATATTCTTCGTTGTACGCCACGGGGTATTCTCCGTCCACATCATATTCATCCTTCTTCTTGTCATTACCAGTTTGCTTCGTGTCTTGAGGCACATTAGACCCCACTTGAGGGCTCGGCATAGTCAATGGACGAGCATCATCGTGGTGGTCAAAAACAGTCCCATCCATGCCCATAGGTTGGTGAGTATTCGAGGACTCGGAGGTCCTTGCCTCTAAGTTCTCGGTATCATGTTCTCCGTTCCCGTGAGGTTCTAATGTCGTTGTCTCTGCATTTTGTTGACTAGCACCAGTTCCACCTGGGCGGTGGAAACGTCCCTCGACGCCACCGCCGATTTTCTTCAAGCTGCCCACAACACTATGACCAACCTTAGGAATTATGGAGCCGACATGTTGTACCTTTCCTCGCTTTGCGTGCAATAAATCCTGCACTGTATGGGCAACTTGATGTGGATCTCCAGAACTGATGCCTGCTCCTTCAACCAATTGAGTGGTCCTCCTGTCATTTTCTGCCTGGGTCCTTTCCTTGCTTTCTTTCGTCTGCTTTCCTGCTTTCTTTTCCTGGGCTTTCAATTGTTTCAGGTGAGCCCTTTTGCATTTCTTTATGAGTTCGGTCTGTGCAGACTCAAGTGTGAATGCCAGTTGATTCCGTAGCTTAATTTTGGCATTGAGTTGGTCGAGATCTCGATTCAGCCAGATATTACGAACACCGCCAGGGAAGACGTCAAACAATGTATCAAGTGCGTCGACAGATAGCCATCTGCTGGGGATAGAAGTGACCAGCACCGTGGTTGCCGAAGCGCGTAGTCGATGTTGGGGAGAGGTCAAATAAGACTGTCGCAAACGAATATAGCCTCTGAACTCATCAAAGAAGATGGCGCAGACGTAGATAACCACGATGACGGCGAGGACCAAGTGCGCCCAGTATCGATGGCTATCCTCCGGTCTCACGTTTCCCCAGGCCAACTGATCAAGACCGGAGACATTATACCGATCTATAAAATTCTCGTTCTTGAGACTCACCAAATTATTATCTCTGCCGCCAACTTTGTTCACGGGAATCAGCACCGGGAGGATGATGATCGAGAGAGGGATAAAGATCTTAAGGAGCATTCGTAGATATCGCAGAAAGAAGTAGGCATCCAGTCCGCATTTCTTGATAAACTCCGAGTTCGACGTTCGGAAGACAGGAATAATCCATCGAAACAGGCCTGCTGGAGATGCGGCAGTGCGTTCTCGTTCTGGTACAAGATATGTGCGAGGTTGGCTATAGAGAGGGCCGATATTAGCGGGCATCCACAACACAACCACAGGGTAAAGCAATTGACTTACTAGATTCTTGTGAGTTTACTTTTGAGGATCAGGAAGATGACGAATTCGACAGCGAAGATAATAATCGCCGTCGCCAACGACGCGAGAAAAGTTGAAACCGAGATACCAACAGCCCGCTGGCCGGTCCCGCTCTGCGAATCGATCGCATGTCCAGCCTCCGCCATTCTCGCTTTCCGTAGACACTAGAACTGCCGGACTCTGGTAGAGAAGACAATAATTGCCCTGCAAGGGATAGGTAAATCAACGAGATGGTGGTCGCTAGCTGCTGCGCATGATATAGGGCCGAGAAATAAAGATACAAAATGAGTGAAGGTCACAAAGCATTGGAAGTCACACGGGCAAGAGAATGACAGCCCGCGCTCTTCTTCTTCGTCTTCTCAATCGCTGCACAAAGGAGCGAGACAGTGAATGTCGTTTTATTGCGTTTGTTGTTTCTTTTGATTGCGATGGCGATGAAGGGCAAACATAAAACACGGTTCCGGGATCAGGGCAAGGAAATCACACCCCAGACAACCAGACAACAAGTCAATCCATTCTGCAGGACTGACCCCGGGATATACTGACAGATCTTATATCCAGGGCCGTGACGACGATGATGCTGTGGCAAGCTTGGTGGGACCGCCATCATCATCGTCCATCCATCCAGCATGGAGAAGCCGGTTCATTGGCCTGCAAGGAAGAAGCAGGAAAAAGCAATCATAAACGCCCGCCGGGATGACATCAAGGGGCGCCTGGTGAAACCTCGGCTGCTTCGTGTCGACAAAGCTGGCGGCCATCACGACGAGCTGAGAGGATGGCTATTTATATAGAGCCGCTGTTTGTTCCATGTCGGCGCTTACTTGTCGCCCTGGTCCTGCGAATAGGACTCGCAGAAACAGTTGGTAGACCGATTGTCAACGGTCGACTATTAAATGCTTACTTGCAGGGGCCTTGAGGGACCAGTCCAAGGCCTGATATGGTCTATCGGCGCTGGAATAATAAATAAAGGTCGATAACAACTTTCTCGGTCTTACAAGCCGTTCTATCTGAGCCGGATTTTGTGGCTTTGATAGCCATCTTGCCATACATCCTTGACTTTGGTACATCCAATGAGGACTTACTGCAATTAAGAAAGGTGTGTCCGTGATTGAGATACCTGCACAAACAACTCGTATGTGCTTCCATCTCTGCTGTCGCTTTGATTACCTGGAATCAAGTTACCGTCACAAATCAGGAGCCAATGGGATTACGCCCCAACGAAGACTACGAAGTTATGGCCTATTCTTCTGTTGATGCGTTAGAGCAGCAGATTCACTGTATCGACGGATTGACAAGATAAATGGTATATAAATGGTATATCATCTTCAACTTGTCCATCAATAGAGCCGTATTTTAGCGCCAACAGTTCCGCGGCTATTCTGAAGTTTAGTCAGCAAGTCAAACGGGCGTTCGTTAACTATTGGCTGGTTTAGCCGTCAACGCGCTCTCCATGGACAGATTTGATGCTACGACATGCACTGCGACCGGCTTTGTACCAATAATCACCCATCTAAGGCTGCTTCGACTCGTGGTTGCAGCCTTGTAGGACCTCTGAGCTTGGCCAAGGCTAAAATTGGGAGGACAGAGACGTGGCTGTGATGGTCTGTCGCCATTTATCGATTTATGATTACTGAATACTCGATATGATAACCTGCTTCCCCTTAACTTCAGCCCTAACCAACTATTTACTCTTTGAATAAACATCGCCTCCTTAAACGATGACGTTTTGGAGGAACTCTAAAATCCGTACATTAGGATGCCTTGACACCTGACAACTTGGAAAATTTACTATAGGACGATAACGAGAATGCAAAGGGCTCGTCAAGGGTTATAATGCTTCCGTTTCTCCAACTGCCTGACATCCGTGAATGGAATTACTTAACCACATCCTGTATCGTGACTATGAAGGCCCTTGCCGCGAAAGCCCTGCATCCGCGGCGACATTCGCTGCATGAGAATCCCTCCTCTCATTACAAACCAGTCAGAAATCGCAGTGAACTGCACTTTTCATGGGACGAGACCAATCCGAACATTGTCATCTCTGCAGACAAGGCCGACTTCGACCCCCTGATACTCGAGGGGTTTAAAGAAGAAGGGTTCGATATCGCATATCTACCGCATACAGACAACCCCAAGAAGTTTGACTCTCAACTTCAGAGTCTGCAGGACTCAATGGAGTTTGGGAACAAGTACGCGATAGTGGGTGAGTAATTTAGTTGTTTATTAGATTGAATAGTTACTGTATTGGCTTGTCTTTCAGGGCTCAACGGTTGCTGACAGGTTATATATCCAACGTGTCACAGCGTACGGCGAAGCAGCAGCTCTAGTTCTAGAGGCCTGCATGAAACCTATGCCTAGGTTATGTGCAGTCGTTGCATACTATCCTACCTATCTCCCTAACTTCGATACCAGGAGCATTTCTTCCCTCAGAGTGAAAATACACCTGGCAGGGTCGCAGGTGCTCGTTGGCAAAGAACATTGTTATGTTTATGCCAATTCCCAAGTTGGATTTGCTCAGCACGATTCAACACAGTATAATCCTGTCACTGCAAGGCTGGCGTGGACCCGAACAGTGGCCTGCCTCAGGGATGGGTTCGAGCTAAAACCAGACTTGGAGCCTATATGGGAGCGGCATCTTCTAATGAAGTATGCTTCCAAGGACCTTGAGAGGACTTTACATACGTTTGCAGAGGGATCACGCATTAACTATGTCCCTACTCGCACTGGAGGTTAGCCTGTGGATTTCTTCGCTGGTGCCCCCTTTATATCCTCCATAACCTTCAAGTTATCTAGTTTACATATGATTATTTTCTAGGCATCGGCTATGACGAAATCCGCCGTTTCTATGAGGAAGAATTTATCCCTCGGAACCCACCATCACTGCAGATTCAGCTTATCTCCCGTACCCAAGGGAGTAGCCATGTCGTTGACGAGATGTATCTCTCTTTCCAGCACACTCAGGAGGTTCCCTGGATCCTCCCGAGAATACCACCGACGAATGAGACGGTGGAGATAGCCATCGTTAGTGTGGTGAGCTTCCGAGGAGGGAAGCTCTGCCATGAGAACATTTACTGGGACCAGGCCAGCGTGTTAGTTCAAGTTGGTTTACTAGATCCAACGTATATACCCCCAAGCTTCAACCCTATTACGAATGGTATCAATGGCCTTCATGGTGTGAGAGAACTCCCTGTTAGCGATGGTGGAAGTGCTCGCAGTATCTTGCAGGAGTAGGCGCACAGGAATCTTATTGTCTACGACAACGTTCATATCAAGACCTTGGCTTTTGACTATCTTTTGCACTGTTGGATAGCGTGTATTTATGACTTGAAAAGTAGTTAGCTACTATTAACTATATGAATCCGAAATGAAAAATCACCTATCTCTCATATTATACACACGCTGAAACCCCCAACTCCATCCCCCGAAGGTTGGTTTATTAAATACAACCACCAAAAATGCTTCACAACGACGCTAATAATGGAGCAAGTTGGGAGATCTCTGGGCTTACAGCGTGCTTGCTCCTCATCGTCATAGCACTAGCCCTTTGTGCAATTGGGATAACATCTTCCACTCGTACTTCGCGACCTCGTCCACCTCTTCCAAGAGCAGCAACCACAACACCAAGCAGAGTATCACCCGCGCCATTCACGCTCACAACATCAGCGTCTGAAAATGTCTCTTCCGGCGGGAACAAACGCATATAAACTCCTCCTACAGGGCTATCATCCGCCAGTGACCGACCGAGAATATACGGTGCATATTCCGGCAAACTGAGTCGTGCGTCACCAGGCCATAATATCTGAGTTAACAGCACGCCTTGAGAACCTAACTTAGTTAAGATGCATGGTATCAGTGGTAGAAGTTGTATGCTCTGCTGAGGTACTCCTTCATTCACAATTTCCGCATTTGTAAGAGATACTAGCCGGACCCTTGAGCCACTACTAGGTAGCTGAAGGGCGTCTATTATACGCCACCATTCAGGGCTATCGAAGTGTCCAGTATCACGCGCTGCAGCATGCATAGCTGCAAGTTCGTATCTATTTGGAGTCGCAAGGTCAATAACATGGCTGTCCGGTGCCATATCTGTCGCCCTGATAACTGGAGGATGACCTGATGTATCGTTTTGTCGGTAAAACAGCCTCGATGCCTTGGGCGCAGATACCGGTTCAAGAGCGATTTTCATCCCCTGGCGTTTGCAAAGCTGTATCCATTCAGAAGTCCCTCCTGATCCCCAGTTTGCATCAACCACAGCCCACGAAGGCAGAACTGCTTGATTTTGGACCAACGGCTCCCAAAACGTGTCGAAATTTAATTTCCCTTCTGGCAGTTCGAGAATGCTCATATCTGCCATTGCGATCATCAAGTCCTTCTTCACATCGTTGACGGCAATATATTGAGCCGTCCTGGCTTCATGACTTGAAGGGAGTAGCTGTATTCCCTCTGGCTGGAAGGAGGAGTTATAGGTATCCTGGATAGTACCAAGAGCGCTGCGTCCACTGATATCATCTGCAACCACACTGCAGAACATCACGGAGCTGCCCATGTAACTTGCGGCCAAGGCTACATTGTGACCCACACCTCCAAGGGTTTGTGTGATGATAGAAGGATTGGAGGTCTGTAGTTTCGGTGATCCATCGCTATCCCGATTTGATAACGGCGCGTAATCACACGCTAGATCGACGGCAAGAGAGCCAGCCACTAATACATCTGAACCTTCACTAGGCCCTTGCGTTGTTGACAGACCGGCGGTATGTGCTGGGGCTTCAGGGCTACTCTGAGCTTCTTCAGTGCGAGCTTGATTTATTGGAATATTGACAGCTAAACTGCTATATCTAACAAGAAAGAACCCACAATCAGCTCGCCAATCCTTGTCACACAAAAGACCAAGGAGTGCTAGCTCACCGATTTGCGCCTTCATTGCCCTCCAATTCTAATTTCGCAAGCTCAATGGCAACTTTGGTGCCTACCTCGACATTGTATTCAACAAGTGCCTTGTTCGTTGCCACACTGCGGCCGCCACTGAGTTCTTCAATCTTCGCTAAGACGTAAGGCGTATTATCGCTCCCTTGAACTCCTTCGATATGAGCAAGTTCAACAGCCCGAGCAATTATGGCGTCCATTTCTGGTTTCGGGAACGAGTGCTCTTCTGGTACAGGGTTGGTAAAGAGCATTCCAGAAGAAAGTTGTAACTGTGATTGGGCATCTAGGAAATCGGTTAGAGTGGTGAATGGTGGAGTCCTGGCCAGAAGATAGAACCATATGCGTGGACAGGGAATGATATGACGTACAAATAATTGCAGCAGCGTCCTGTTCGTTTTGGATTACTCTGGGTGCCTTGATTCCACTATCTCGTGTGAAGAAAGCTGGGAACTCGACTTCTCCCTTGCGTCCGTCTGCAAAAGCTGCTACAACTACACCCTCAGTTTCTAGATATTCTAGAGTTCGCTGGATATCCAAGAAGCTTTTGCAGCCAGAGCTGACAACAGCGACGGGCGTGCGACCGAGTTCGGTAAGATCAGCTATATCATCGTTAGTATACCAGCGTATCTTCATTGTCAGAGAATTTGTTACCTGATATATCCATAGTGGTTTCTCCTCCTCGGTGAACGCCGCCTGAATTCCCCGTTAGAAATGAACTGAACAGTGATTTAACGGCAAAATTTTACCTAATCCACCCGTAGCAAAGACCTTAATTCCAGCAAGGTGTGCTAGAATCATAGTTCCTGCAATTGTAGTTCCGCCGTTCATCACGTTCCCTCGAATCCCCTGCATATAGATCAGTATAACCCCTAGAATTCCGTGGCAAGGACAGCAATTACCGCTCCGCAGATATAACCAAGATCCCGGCGGGATACTTTGTGCACCTTTGTCCTTTGGGAGGTTGATGCAAGCTCTGTCAGCTCGTTCTCATTCATCCCAACTCGCGCAACTCCATCGAGGACTCCAATTGTCGCAGGTACTCCGCCAGTTGACCTCACAATCGATTCAAGGCGCATTGCGAGATCCACATTATTGGGATAAGGGAAGCCTGTTGAGATATCACGGTCAGTGTTACGGGTCATTGGTATCAGTCTCCTGCTCAGGACGTACCATGCGTATAGATAGTGGTCTCCAGCGCAACAACCGGTTTCCCCGTGGCAATGGCATCTTCCACCTCTTCGGATACCTTCAGAAACCTATTCGAAGGCCTCAGAGAAGGGCGACTGTGGTAGAGAGCTCTGTACGCCGGAGACCTCAGCAAACCACGACTGGGCAACCTCCCAACTAGCGGAGCTCTGGCCCGCAAAACGATTGGAGACATGCTGTGCTCGGCGTAGAAACAGATAATAATCAACTGGTAACCATAATCAAGGGCTCAGAGGTTCCTATATCAAGTCCCCCGCAGCATGGCGTTCTTCCCCGGAAGCGAGTTTCTGGGCTGGCTTTTCGGCTGTTTGATGTTTTCGTGAAGCCGGAGTTTGCCCGTTGGCGCAGGTGGCCGCGTGGGTTGCCGTAGCTAGTGACCACCTTGTTTGTTCTAGATAGCTTCAACATCCAGCAGCAACGACAACAACGACGAGAAACGACCAGCAGCAGCCATTAACTTGATATCGCGGCTCGCTGGAAGCCTTCAGGTGGGCCATTGAGACTGGATAATACTCGCCACCATGAAGCTGCTCGCTGCGTTGTTCCTTTCGTGCGGCTTGCTCCAGTCTGCGACAGCTCTAAATACCACGTCTACAGAGCCAACGGTGCAGGTCCTACCGAAGAATTTCAAGCCGCCGCAGGTCTTTCAGAATAACAATCTCGTCAGGATCATCAATTTGGAGAAGAGTTATGCGCGGGAGTCGGTAAACGTGGTGATACAGAATGTCGACAAGAAGCCACAGTCAGAGTATTATGTGTCCTTCCCAACAGACACCATCAGCAAAGTCGGAGGTCTCGAAGGATGGCAGAAGGACTCGGCGGATAAGAAGAAATTCAGGGTGACGTCGACACAAGCGATCCCTTCAAGGTGAGTTATCGGTCTGGCCTGCAATTGGTGGTATATAGTTCTAACTCCATCCCCTTTGATAGCTCGCATCAGTATTATATCGTCCACCTCCATGAACCCCTCGAACCCTCTTCGAAACTCACCTTGACTCTATCATATCACCTACAATCCGCTCTCACCCCTGTTCCTGCCGCTGTCGAACAAGATGGCAAACAATATCTCTCATTTACCTTCCCTCAATTCGTCTCTTCGGCCTATACCACCCGCAAGCAGAAAACGACAGTTAAATTCCGCGGTACAGATATTCCAGACTACACCAAGACTTCTACGTTGAAATCCGAGGAGGATCCTAAACGTGAAGGCAGCACCTTTACGTATGGTCCTTATGACATGGAAGTCAAACCGGGTTCTAGTGCACCAATTACCGTTCGATATGAGTACACCAGACCTATTGTGACCTGCACCCGTCTCGAACGTGACATCGAAATATCACACTGGGGTGGTAACCTTGCGACCGAGGATCGATTCTGGTTTAGAAACGACGCAGCCAAACTAACCAAACAATTCTCACGGGTGGACTGGACAAAGAAGCAGTTTCATAACGCACCAAGTGTGGCCTTAAATCTGATCAGAGTACCGCTTGCTCCAGGTTCTGTAGACCCATACTTCATTGATGACATTGGAAACGTTTCAACCAGCCGTTTCCTTCCATCTACTGAGACGCGCCCTGGCCTTTTGGACCTGCGGCCACGTTACCCCATTTTCGGCGACTGGAAGTACAGTTTCAAGATTGGCTGGAATAACCCGCTCTCTAGCGTTTTGCGCAGGCAAAAATCCGGCAGCGGCGAGTCCTACGTTCTTAAAGTTCCATTCATCGACGGACCAAAGATGCCAGAAGGCGTGCAATACCAAGAAATTGAAATCCGTGTGATCCTCCCTGAAGGGGCTGAGAATGTGAAATACGAAATTACTGATGGAATGGGAATTCCTAATAACATTCGTTCCGAAATTTCCCTGTTCAAGACATTTTTAGACACCAAAGGAAGAACTGTTCTAAAGCTATCGGCCTCCAAGGGTGGCGATGAAGCAAAGGATGGAAATTTGATCGTAGGTCTACGGAATTTGCATATTTTTACCATTGAACAATTTGAACATCCCACGGCTAACCATATCTCTTAGGTAACATATGACTATCCCTTCTTTGCCTTATTCCGAAAACCACTAAGCATTTTCGGCGCCATGCTCGCTGTGTTCACTGCCGTATGGGTTCTTGGAAATATTGATGTTAGCATTAAAAAGAGGTAGAACCTGGATGTCATTTTATGTCTTCGGTTTATTTTTCATCGCCCATTTTGCTGGTTCAAACTAACTGTTATTATGATTTTTATATTGTAAAATACCTAAAACAAAAAATAATGGCCATACTTCCTATTAAACATAAAGAAACGCTTATATATACTTCAGTTGATAAATGAAAGGTTTTCTGGCCAAAATACGGACAGATATCAAGCTCGAAAAGCAGGCTATGTATACGGCACAGGTATCAAAAGCAAACAAAATAGACACATAAAGGAAAACATATAGACACAGAAAGACCCAATTAGGTCCCTTCCAGTAGAAGGTTGCTTGTGAAAGCGCGACTATACAAAAATCAAACCAAAAGAGGTACCTTCTCAACGTCAAAGAGGCGGAAGTGCGTAGGTATATATATACACATATATACACGGCACCTGAGTAAGGTGAACAACTTGCCACTATCATTACAAGCTACTCGCTATCACGAGAGTGCCAGTATTGTTAGCACTGCCGCCGGCTCCAAATAAGCCGCCAGCCTTGGCTCTCAGTGAAAAGTTTATGATAACAGAAACAACAACTCCGGCGCAAAGGATAGTAGGACCCCATTTTTCGTGATACACGTTTTTGACATCGCGCTGTTTGCGGATCTTATCGACTCGCCACATGTACAGTAGGAAGCTGTAGACGAGTAACAGACAAGCCATGACTGTGAACGCCCAGGCAGTAATAATGCTGATGCTATCATGGCCGAAGTTCAGGAGTGTGAGGGCGATAGTGCTGACATAGATGGAGAATTCGAGCCAGGAGAGGAATGTACGTTCGACAGCAAAGAAAACCTTTGGTTCAACACGGACTGGGACGTGGATTCCTGATATCATGTTAGTAAGGAGTTATATGTAAAAGGTGTTGGGAGGAAATAAACAAAAAGGATGAACAAAGTCGGGCAACTTACTCTTGCCTTTGGGAGCCTTGAACCTCTTGACCTGGATGTCATCTCCAAGAATACGACGGTTACGGCCACCGCCGGCCCCTTCTGGCAACTCTGTAGGCTGAGGGAATGGCTGAAGATAACTCAGATACTGGAGAGTGTTATTGCCCGCAGATTTGAGATTGTACCTGGCAAGCTTGTAGTAATACTGCCAGCCGCCAACATGCCTTGCCTCCTCAAGATCGTCCCGACTGTCGGACTCATCCTCAGAGTCATAGAGTGGATAGTCATCTCCGCCGAGTAGTCCGTCGGCTGCGATACGCTCTTCGATATCGAGTAGATTACGAGGAGCAGCGAGCATATTTTCGGTTCCATTCAGGGTATAGCCATTGGTCGCCTGGTCACGGTCGCCATGGTATTGCTGCATGCCATTAGCTGCCGTACCGCTAGCCTGCACAGATCCATTGGTGCCATCAACACGGATTCCGCCCTCATCATCAGACTCGTCGTCGTCTAGCATGTCATCGCTAGTCGATAGGTTGGACTGGGTAGGGCGTTCAATACCGAAGCCAGGGGTGACAGGCTTGCGAATGTCGACATCCATCTGAGGCATCCAGAACGGAAGGAGGTTAATGCGATCAGGGAGGAGTGCGGCAGTGCCGTGGATAAACTTGCTGAATTTCGGTACAGCTTCGACGAGATGACTCGCCGTGAGTTCTTTGATCCACTGGGGAGGTTCTTGACCTGCCTGAGTCTGGAGCTTAACTTCGAGAACAGCGTAAGGGAATCGCTCAACATCAGCAGCTGGGAGCTGTTTGAATGGGTAATCGATTCCAATGTCCATTCGGCGCCAGTTTTGACCGCAACGTTGACGGCCGTCGAGGTTATCTTCTCGGACCATAGTCAACTCCGTATCCAAAGAGACACGGACTCTCGCATCACCTGGAAGTTGGAAGGCAGTTCGGTGGTAGAATGATCTGTTGACAGGAACAAGCTCTCGGGTGATGACCCGATACTGAATCTCTCGCGCCAGCTGCTCCCAATCCGCGATCTGCTTCTCGCTCTTCTTACCATCCTTCCTCGCCTTTTCGAAGATCGACTCAACGGTCATCCGCCCTTCCAAATAGGCATTGACGTATTTCTCCTTGATCGGGAATCGAGCCTTGACGGACTTTTCTCCAGTCCAGTCTTCGCGATGAGTTTTCCGCTCGACGAAGATCTGATCGGTCTCCATACCACCATACCATCGTAGACGAATGGCTTCTGCTCCTTCTGTCTTCTTTAGACGTCCGGTGTACAGCTCCCAGGTGTCAGTATTATCATAATAGATCGAAGAGATAGCCGCATCACTCTCCTCGAACTCCTTTGACGCATTGAAGACAAGAACTGGAAGGTGCTTCAAGATGATAAGCTTCAGCTCTGTGATATTGTCGGGATGGACCCAGTACTTGGTGGTTTGGCGAACAAAGTTCTGTTGCGATCCACCAGCAGCGCTGTCTCCCTCGACGGGATGCCCTTTCGTTCTCACAAGGTCGTACAGCTTGGACAGCTTGACGACAAAGGCGTCGTAGTTATCCTTAAAGAACGGCTTTGCTCTCAGCCGAGTAGCGAAGACAGGCCTTAGACACCAGCTTGTTTGTTTCTACCATTGAACCTCAAATTAGCAAGGAAGTAAACGCTGATTTAGGATAAGAGCTACTCACATCATGCTTCTTAATGATCTTCTGGAAGCCGGTATAGTTCAATTGAGTGTATTTTGCCAGATCGTGCACATCGGCAATCACATCACTCAGGTCTTCCTCGAGCAACAGGAAGTCGTCGTCGGTGGGAGGAGGCTGTCGATTTCTCACCGACCCAGACGCACCAGATCGGTCCAACCGCCCGACCACCTCGCTCACCTCCTTGTCACTCGCCTTGATGCGGCGAACGATCTCATCGCTCTTCACCTTCTGAAAGGTAAAGACCTTATCGAGCTCGCTCTCAAGCAAGGCGACGAACCGCCTCTCGTCCTCTTCCGTCCATGGCTTGCGCTTCGGCGTAGGGTTCTCAGGCGTCGGCTGGGTCTCGAAGGACGTCTTCAGCGCATCCTTAAGGTCCTCATAAGCAATATAATGCCAGGCGTACTCCTTGATAAGCGACGAACGAAGCTGCTGCCCAAACCTATTTCGAGAAAACAAAACGCGGGTGTTTAGTATTTTTTCTTCTTCCTCGAGTTCACCTCAGGATACCGACCACCGACGACCACCAGGAACAAAGAAACGTTAAAAACACGGCAACTCGCGTAGCAGCGAGCTTAACGGACATACCTCATGATAGCTTCCAATTGACGGCTGCGAGCTCTCTCCGGGACGTGGCAGGACTGAGGCTGGGAGCGGTGATGCAGAGTGAGGAGGAAGAGGAGACAGAGATCCGAATTGCGAGGTCTTCGCTTTAGTTACACCGGCAATCCCTGCAGCGACTCGACTTGCACCAAGCTAACCTCGACCTCGCAGAAATCCCCACCACGGCCTCGCCACCAGCGGAAGAAACGCAGCTCGGCGTTCTGCGAAATTGAAACCGCGCGCGGGAAAGAAGCTGCGGTTTGGGCGCGTCATGTGACTCCCACCAATAGGGAAGGGAGCTGCAATCACGTGGGTACAAGGTTATTAGAGTGGCGGGCACGGACCATAGTTTATCCGAGTTTATTCTGACGTCACGCATTACTCTAAAGCCAGTTACTCTATACTATAGCCAGCATTCTATATTATAGCGTTACTACATGTGAGGCTCGATACACCGATCTAGATGGCTCCCAGGACGCGCCGGATGCTCCTCCTGGCGCCCTCGCCAACGACGTTGACCAGTCCCTCCGTCTCCAGCGACTTGACGGCCTCCGTAAACTCGGCTCCCTCGACGGGGACGTTGCCCTCGTTCAGCTTCCTCAGCACGTCGGCCCAGCGAGCACCCGTAGACCGCCCTCCAAGCTCGTCGACGATCCCCAGGATGGCCTTCTTCATGTCGTCTCGCATTCGTCGCTCTCGCGCAGTTGTGCCCTCGGTCAGTAGGCTCATGTCGATGAGACCGGTGCGCGCATCGGTGGCCGCCTGTTTCAGGGCAGATCGGATCAGCCTGACCGACTCCTCGACGTCTTCGACAGTGACTTCCTCAGACAGTCGCATGCGCGCGTGAGCTTCAGAGAGACGGATCATGGACTCCAGCTGACGGGTGGTAGCGGTGATACGGCGCTCGGCTGCGCGGATGTCGTCGCCTAACTTGCGCATGGCAACATATGCCTCTGTAAGTGCTGCGCCGGCCGCTGGTGTGAGTTTAGGCTGCAGGCGCGTCTTCGCGTAGGTAATGTAGCTGGTAAGGAACTCAATTGGCTACAACAGTCTGAGTTAGACCATATTTCACCACGTATGGCTCACGCTGAGGGGGAAGTCACTTACCAGGATCTCTTCGCTAGAGCCAGTCTCGGGCGCATCCTCCAGATACATCCCTACCATGTGCTTCGCCAGTCGACGGTCATTCTGCTCATCCACACGGTCCAGCACAAGGTACACCAGATCAAATCGTGAAAGGAGGGTGGGAGGCAGATCGATATTCTGCGGTACAGATAGGTTGGGGTTATATTTACTCCCAATCGGATTGGCAGAGGCGAGGATGCTGGTCCTCGCATTCAGAGTGGTAATAATACCAGCCTTTGCAATGGAGACTGTCTGCTGTTCCATGACCTCGTGGAGCACTGACCGCGTAGAGTCGTTCATCTTGTCGAATTCATCGATGCAGCAAACACCTCCGTCAGAAAGAACAAGGGCACCAGACTCCAGCACCAGTTGCTTAGATTCGGGGTCTCGCGTCACGTAGGCCGTCAGACCGACTGCAGAAGAACCCTTGCCGCTAGTATATATACCTCGTGGCGCGATCTTGTGCACATACTTCAGGAGCTGCGATTTAGACGTCGACGGGTCTCCGCAAAGCAAAACATTGATATCTCCTCGATACCTTGGATTTCCACCCTTTTCGAACGTCTTGTTCGTTCCACCGAAAAGCTGGAGTAGGATTCCCTTCTTAACATCCTCCATCTCGTAGATGCTAGGCGCTAGAGATCTAGCCAACAGTTCATACACATCTGGCCGGCTAGCCGTCGCTTTGATCTTCTCTTCTTCCTCTAGCGATATTTTCCGCACTTGATCAACTTCCCCCGAGACTTGCTCCGCAAGTTCCTGTTCAACGGTTGACGCATCAATGCCCAGTTTCTTCTTGTCGATTTTCTGCACATGCAAAACATCGACGTATGTTTTGAACAGCGCTTTCGTGCTTCGTTGTCGTGGGTTGACTCGAACAGGGTTAGCTCGGAAGATACCGGTGACTTCTACCCTGTCACCGGCTCTGCAGACGTCGACTAGTTCATCATATCCACAAAGCGATACGGAATGAGGTGTCTGTCCTTCTGGGATGGAATCCGGGGTCTCTTGGAGGCGGATGATTTGCTTATCGGCAAATGTACAGCGGTTGTGAATTAGCTGCATAGAGTTCTGGGAGTCACAGAGTTGACGTGGACAGCGTGTCGGTTCGGCAATTTTTCCACGGTCAATATCAACCTTCACGCAGTGGAAACATACATCACATCGGAAGAATGCTGTAAAATAAAGTTAATTTGAAGAGCTTCAAGGAATTGTACAGAAGTATATACGTACCTTCTTTCATATCTGGAATGATGGGAGTTGCCCGAATGACAAGTCCCTTTACGCTTATAAGCTTGTCCATATCTGGGAAAATAGTTAGACAATAATTTCATGTAGGCGTGGTAAGGGGAGGCGTGGTAAGGGGAGTTAAAGAGTTACCAACGTACCTCCTGGATCCAGATCTCTCATGTTCACGGACTTATCCATGCCAAACGGAAGAACCTTGTATGTCCTACTTTCCACGTCCGCAAGAATACTGGATATATCCTGTTGCGCAGGGGCATCGCCGTCTCCTCCAGCCTCGGAAGTGGGGAATGCAGGAACTGAGCTTGCGTCTCTTGTAGCTCGGCCCGGTCTGCGTTGGTTATTCTGTCTGGCTGCATCTACCTCCTTCTCCGCTAGACCAATCATTACATCTTTGGCACACTGATCCATGATTGGGATTATTTCTTGCGGATACGCCTGGACCTGATGCCAAAGCTTAATGGTAGGTGGGAATGCCTTCAAATTTCGAATATCAAGGTTCAACCCAGTAACACCGAGCTGTCGCATATCATTCAGCATTTTAATATATTCTTTCTCTTCGGCAGTAGGCCCCATGGCGTGAATCTCTGCTTCGGACATACCGTCACACGCCATACGATGTTTCCGGGAAAAGTTATATAGGAAGTTTTTAAACGAGGCCATGGCATCCTGGATCGAGATGTTGGTACCCCATATTATTCGTGTGGAATTGCCCCCCAGGGCTTCTGCTTCGGATGTATCAGGGTTGAGGTTAGAGAATGTCGCATCCGACTGTGGTTCGCCATTGCGCACTGGCATGCCACTTTCATCGACAAAGAGGGTCCTGCGTCTGGAACCTGTGGTAGAGAAGGCGTCCGAATGAATATCACCTCTCCTAGTGCCGATATCATTGGGATTAGGTGAACGAAGGAATAGGCCACTGCTACTCGTTGGAATATCATTTTGACGACGTTGGCTGGTATTAGCACGACCGGGGCTAGAACTTGGCATATATCTGATCGGGGAAGAGTCTATAAAATCAGTGAGTATGTGCAGATATATAGGTCCAATTACATCCCATACCTTCAACTGGTGGACGGGTAGGTCGCGGAGTAGTTTCACGGTCCCCCAATGGTGAAGATGGCATGGGAGAACTTCGATCTGGTCCGTTCGCCGCACCCCGCGCACCATCCATTGGTGATGACTGGAAGAACATCGGCGAAGACGAAGGGACTGCATTGTCTCCTCCTGTCCTCCTTGTGCGAGGCGTAGTTTGCGCAGCGTTCTGGGGCAGACGAGACGGGGCGGGGCTGTTGATAACGACCTGGGGCTGCGTGCCTGCTCTCGACGGAGTAGAATTAGCAGAACCCCTTGCAGGGCGTCCGCGACGGCGAGAAGACGACGGCGACAACATATTTAACTAAAACAAAAATGCGTTCAGGGCGTTGTCATTCCAGTCGTTGAATGCTGTTGTTGTGGTTGTCAAAGCTGAAGTTCGCTGGCAAAAGATCGTTTGATGCGTGTAGAAACTCGCGCCTTTTTGGGACGCGACAGCGCGTTAAGTGGTTTCATTACATAATCATAACTAGCCAATAAGAGTCCTTGAAACCACGCGAAACACACAAGCGATAAACGATAAAAAAAGATAAAAAAGATGAAAAAATAGACAAAAAGCGAGGGTAAAAGACATAAAATAAAAGAGCAAAAAAGAAAGCCCAACGCGGGGCTCGAACCCGCAGCCTTGTGATGACCAACTTGCTAGTAGTAAGAGTCACACGCTCTACCGATTGAGCTAGCCAGGCTTGTTGATGTATGATGGGGACTCGAGAATAGTTATAGCCTCCTCAAGGACACAGCGCACAGCTATGTTAGATTGAATATAGATGTGAGAAATTGTTACATTGTTAAATTGATGTATCTAATCCAAGTATGTACACATCGGCAGTCTGTAGTTATCGACAACCCAGTACTTCCTTCTGACACCGTCCCACTCGCTGTCCAACGAAGGTACAGCTATCTCCGTCCAGTCAACATCAAACCCGGCCTCCAGCATATCCATCTCAACCACCTTCTGATACACATCATAGCTGATCTGTCTATCGGCCCCCATACCATTAAAGAAACTCCATCGTCCCTCGGGCTCGAGAAGCGCGATAACATGCTCGGAGGCGAAGTCACGGAAGTCCGCGTAGGACTCGGCGAATGTGTCGTAGTAGATGGCATCAAACATCACCCCGTCTGCGGCCAACTTCGGTAGGATATCCTGCCATTTACCTTCGTGTATCGTGACCCCTGTCTTTTCATGCCATCCCTTGCTTTTCATGTCTGCGATAACTGCCGGGTGCGCCTCGATGATATGGTGGGCGCTGGGTTCTAGACTTTGGATGACGCCGTCCACGATACCCATGCCATGACCGATATTCAGCACTTTCAGACCAGGCTTAGGGAGGAGTCCCTTGGCTGATTTCTCCATTATATCGGTTTCCCACGCCATCATCACTCCGTTCTTGTCTGCGTCAAGCAGTCGGCTCTCCTGGAACGTCAGGCCAGAGCTCAAGTAATTATCGTTGCTAACACTTGGATCTTGAACATTGTGTTCTTCTGTTTCGCCGGTAGTGGTCTCCGGGCACCATGTCGTTGCTTCTACTTCTGTTTTCTCTGTTTCAGTGGCTTCTTCCTCCGTAGTAGTGTTGACCACATTCTCTTCACCCTCATCTTCTTCGTCCTCCAATTGCTCATACCCCTCAAGTCGGTTCAAGAGCAACTCAGCACGCACGCCGGCATCAACCATCAACTGATACAGCTCCTGTAGCCCCAATCGTCGCGCCAAACACCCAGGAGTATCGTCATTTGCATCTAAATCGTTCCATATAGCTCCTTCTTGCAGTAAAAATTTAACCGTCTTTACCCCTCCATCCACGGTTTCAGGACTGCTCTCTTGCTCATGTGTCGCAGGCTCAGTAGTATCACCATTTGTAACATTGTCCGTTTCAGGCTCACATGCTGCAATAGCCGCGTGTAGAGGGCTATACCCAGTCTCCGGATCTTTCACATTGGCGGGGTTCTCTTCTTTCTGGTTAGAACGGATCAGCTCGCGCAGCTTCGGGACGTCATGCTGCGACGCTGCTAGTAGTATCTCTTGGTTATCAAGGTCGACATCAATAGAGCCAATGCCAGCAGTATTTGGGTCTTCCATCTTTGAAGCTTCGTAAAAAGTTGGATTGTGACGAGTTGTGTAGATTTTTCGGATTTTGAAATCAAACTTCGAACATTTAGTAAATTATTTCACCACTTAACTAGAGTTAGAGAACATCACCACTCAATGAACATCCACCCTTACCTCTCTACTTCGTTGATTTAATTAAGTCTTTATTATTATTCATAATATTTAGACAAGACATTAGATAACCAGGACAACTACGATGGCTGAGAGTAAAAGAATGAAGGTGCTGCACCTATAGATGATTTTACCAAACCTACGCCCATATTTCCAGCCCTTGTAGAAAAGGGTATCACCTTCAAGTACGATATAGGGCCCAAAGGCTGTTAGTATCTCTCCGTGGGGTCAATCTATTGTATCTATATTTACCCCATATTTACTATACTACATTATCTATCTTCTAACTACTAACTAAAGCTTTATTGATATCTAGGACCGCCAATTTAGCGTGCATTTGAATAACCTAACGTGGTGGCAGGGTTACAGCTCTTGTTTCTAAGGAAGAAATATATATTGGAGATCTTAGATGAGTCAGTACCTGGACGTACGGAACGTCGGTTCTGATAATAGTCCCCGGCTTACTCCGTACAGACATTAATCTATATATAAAGGAACTTGAAAGTTAATGGAGGGCTCCTTGATGAGATCGTTTTCTTCGTGAAGACCGATTGGCAGCCAGACTTGGACTGGTGGTCCTGAGATAGGGTGATGGATGGGAAGCCAGCTGGGGCACTATATCAGGGCCTAATAACATCTACATCAAGATAGATGGCAACATTATACGGAGTATAAATTTTCTTGTTACAGTTAGCTAACCTCTAGGTGTAGGTCTCCATCGAGGACTCTGCAGCCCAAGCCGCTGTTACAAATGTTCTGGAGAACCGGCATTAGCTCACCATGTCTGTGAATGTTGTTGCAGCATCAATTTCTTGGGTGCATCACCGTTTACGACTTTGCAAGCCGTTCTGGCTTGTAAGTTGTGTGCCATCAAGGCCGTCGTTTTGCGTACTTTGGTACTTTGCATTTGCACATCAGAGACAGATGCGAGGGTAACAGCTTGACATGAACGGACATGCTGGGAAGATACCATGTATATGCTGAAGAGACGCGTCTAGCGAGCATGGTAGTCAACTAGGGACGTATCGCACTCGTTAACGGGATAAGATAGACAAAGACCATTTGTGCTTACAATTAAAGGAGACTTATGAGATTTCGAACATATGGTAGAGTAGAATAAAGTGGTACAAGTAGTTATACACAAGCTTAAAATGGAACCCGTCTCTCCTGTCATGTCTGGACCACGCTCCTGGCCAGGTATATAAGAAACCGGGGGATCACGCTCAAGAACTAATCAGATCCTTCTCCGCCCGAGTTGACATTCAAGCCCAATCCTTCGGAATCAAGGTACATCTTGTTCTTTCCACCAGCTTCCTGCAGAATATGGGCAATCTGTCTGGCGTTATCGATCTTCCGTAGCTCAACGTAACTTTTGCTCTTCTTGATAGCATCACCAATAAGTTGGGCAGAGCGGGCCTCACCCTGGGCTCTGACGACAGTGGCTTGTTTCTCTTGACGGGCCTTGTCAACAATGAAAGCGGCTCGCTGGGCTTCTTGCTGGGCAACCTGTTTGGCTTCGACGGCAGCAGTGAATTCGGGGGAGAACGCAAGGTGCTGTTAGAGGTAAAGCATGGTTAGAATATTAAACGGCACGGATCAAAAGACATCAGCTAGGTAAACCATACCGTTAGAGAGACATCGTCAAGCATTATGTTGAAGCGCGCAGCGCGTCTGGCTAGGTTATCCCGTACAAGACGAGCAACGCTCTCTCGCTGGGTGATAAGCTGACTGGCATTGAATTGGGCAACGACACTTTTCAAAACCTCGTTGACGATGGACGGTAGGACTCTCTCATCGAAATCCGTTCCGAGGGTACGGTAGATCTGTGGGAGGGCCTCAACGCGCGGTCGTGACAGTACACGGCAGGTTATGTTGACCATCTGCAAGTCCTTGGTACCGGTAAGGGAAGCGACATTGCGTGGCTTCGCTCGGACATCGTAAATTATAGGCGTCTCAAACCATGGAATTTGGAAATGTGTTCCTTTAATGGAAGATATTAGCACTGGAAGAAATTTAATTCGGAGAGGATATGCCTGTACCTTCGTTGTATATCTCTTTCTTCACACCACCTATCCTTGTGTACTTGATCGCTCGGTGACCACCGTCAACTATACGACACAAACAATCCCAGTTAGACTGATCTAGACAAGAAGTGACCGATCCAGGAGAGCATACCGTTGAAGAGAGAATTCGAAAGGACGTAACCTCCCACGCCCAGCGCAATCAGCAGTCCAGCACCGCCAAAAGCCTTTCCTCCGGCAGGGAAGCCGCCGAATCCTCCGCGTCCCTTTTGCTGGATGGCATTTTGCAGCTTTTGCCAGGTCTCGCGAGGGTCTGTCATGGTTATTATGTGGTGAAGGTCTTTGGCTGTTTTTCAATCCGTCTTTGCTAATTGCTTCGAAGGTCTGGAGAATTAAAGAAGTTTGGAGGTTGCGGCACTAGTCCGGATCGGGCACATCGAAGCTTGGGCAGTTCGAGAGCTGGATGAACTTCATCGAACAACCAACATCTCTTCACAAAGGAGCCTCGATACCAGCGACTCTTGTTTTAAGCAGCCTGTCTGGGCGGCGCACTGCAGAACGGCAAGAAAATGGCGCCAGAAAGGTCGGGAAAGAGCGTGTTCCTTGGAAATATTCCCTACAGTAAGTCCTGCCAACACCACGGCGATTCGAACATTTTTCGAACCTTTGATACTGACAGTTGCTACGAATTACTCTAGATCTAACAGAGGAGCAAGTGAAAGACATACTGAGTTCTGCAGGGACAGTAACGAAATTCAGGCTCATGATCAACCCCGAGACCGGAAAACCAAAGGGTTATGGATTTGCAGATTTCGCAGATGCAGATGCAGCCGCGTCCGCCATACGTAATTTAAACGATTATGAGGTTATGGGACGCAAGATTCGAGTCGATTGGCCTCACAACAACGAGAAAGATTCCGTACCCCCAGATTATTCCCAGCAGGCACAGCCAGGCATGCCAGGTGGGCCTGGACAAGATGGACAGAGCTCGCAGGCCCCTCTGCTACCAGCTCTGCCTCCTGGTGCCGACCTGCCTCCAAATCTGACATGCCCGAACGCTATATCACAGACTCTGTCCTCTCTGCCAGCCCCTCAACTCCTCGACGTTCTCTCTCAGATGAAATCACTGGTCATGGCCGACCCCGCTCGTGCCACAGAATTACTGAGACAAGCACCGCAGCTGGCGTATGCTATATTCCAGGCACTTCTTCTCATGAACCTTGTTGACTACAGCACGCTGGGTTCAGTGGTAGATCAAGCATCACAGGCCCAGGCAGCTCAACAAGCACCTCCCTCGATGCAGCAGAAATATCAGCAATTCCCGCCAGCACCAGGTCAGGTAGCAACTCCTCCTATCCACGGCACTCCCTTCGCGCCTCCACCACAGGCGCCGCCGCAACAACAAGCACCGCCACCAGCAGCCCAGGTTCCTGGTCAAGAGGAATTATTACAACAAGTCCTGAGCATGCCACAGGCGGCGATAGACGCACTACCGCCAACAGAAAGAAACCAAATCATGGTTTTGAGACAACAGCTCCTCCAGGGCGGTATGAGATGATTTGCAATTTGGTTAGGAAAAACATCGGACGGCTTGCAACGGTTAGTAGGCTGCTTTTTACTTGTTATCCATGTATAACTAGTCCATCTACGGTTCAATTTCTCTGGCGCAAGGGTCAAAATGGGGGGCTTTCTGTTTTGGTGTTGTCATAATGGTGTTTGGAGCGATTATCGAGGTTGATAGATATCCATAATGCCACCTAGATGAATTTTGTGCACCTATATGTTCCTAGTCAACAACCACAAATGTATCTCCGCCATGCCTTAACTCATATCTTCCTTGGGAAACTAAATGCATTTTCTTTAATAGGTTTAACATAAACACCTCTCACCTGTCTCGTCACCCTAATTATCATTGTTCTATCCTCTCATTTTGTGGAAGTAGTAACATCCACGTGACTGCTGGTTTTAACGTCCACCAAATTTTGTTCCTTGAATCTTGCAACCTCACACCAACAATAATCTTACATATCCTCTCCTTTTCCTGAACATATCAATAGACACAAATATTTCTCTACGATATGCATTGTTTATATCCTCTTACTGGTTTAATTTTACCCGCTCGCCCTCTATTCTTACGATTTGATTAATTAGCGGAATGAGAAGAAACATCTGGCGGGCTAAAGTAATGCTTCAAATATCGGTCCCTCGCATACTTGTGCTGGAAAATGAGCTGGCCTTAGGGCAATTGAGCTATAATGTAGCCTTATAGGGTCTGCATAGATACACTGAATCTTCAGTGCTATTCAAGATGAGGGATTCAATACCCAAAGAGGCTCGGTCTAAATGGAGGGCCTGAAATGGGCACATCACTCCAGGCTGCAGTACTCCCCTATATTGTCTAATATGGGTATCAGTTATGCTCTGAGAATATTTTTTTAGATTCTCAGACATGGCTTGATGGATATTTTTGAACCTATTAGCACATTTCCATGGACCCCAATGGGGATTTCCAGCTTAATACCAGGATGATCTAGTGCGTGGTGTCGTGAAACTCCATCAAACTGGCACTTTCAATACAAAATATGTGACTAACTATCCCCTTAACAGCAACCCCTCAGTTTTTCCCTCAGATCTCATCTTGCATTGTTCTACATTCCTTTCAGCTTTTCGCGTAGTCCTCGCTCATTTTGACGCGTCAATTTGATCTTCTACGTGGCCCGAGGCTCTGAGCCTCTGGATAGCCAAATCTCCCCTTACATTACGCGATTTTTTGTCCTCACGATCATTTTACGAAATTCAACTACTCAAATTGAAGATGGATTGCGTTCAAGATAGCCCTTCCCCTAGCGAGACGGTAGTCTCGAATGCGATGTCGTCCGTGGCAGACAGCAGCACCCTGTCTACCGACACGCGTGATACGGATGTTGATTCGTGTGTCGACGTGCCAATGGAGGTTCCTGATGAATATATTGAAGTGGAGAATCCCCCTGCGGTACGCGAAGCGATAACCGAGGAAATTCGGTCTATGTTAACCTCATTGCCCCCTGAGATCCTGAGAGGAAAGTACACGACTTTGCCCGGTGAACGGCCTAAGCCTGGCCTCGATAGATCACTCCCTCCCATCAGTAAGATCGAGGACATTTTCGAGGATCTTACATCCCGAGCCTTGCAAAATGGCCTTGGTTCTTTCCTGGACCATATTGGCCCTCGGAAACTACGCGTTGCCACGATGTGTTCTGGCACCGAATCTCCTCTACTTGCTTTGGAAATGATACAGGATAGTATGTTCAACTTTTCTAATTGGCGTGCTGTGGCTAATTCTACAAAGGTTTACGGCGGCTCGTTGGCAGAACATTTCGCTTGCATCATCTATTTAGCGCAGAAATAGATGCATTCAAGCAGTCTTATATACAAAGAAATTTTGCCCCAGACATCATTTTCAGAGATGTCAATGAGCTTGTTGCAGAGGAAGCGTACGAACCACTCTACCACTATACTATAATACCACCTACTGACATCTCGAATAGAACCACCGCGTTCGGATCAGTGAGAAAAGTGCCTACAAATCCCGACTTGCTGGTGGTCGGCTTCTCTTGTGTTGATTTCTCAGCCTTAAATTTCTACCGCAAGACCCTTGAGGAAATGGGAGAATCGGGGCATACGTTTTATGGGGTTCTACGGTATATCCAACGATGTCGGCCTCCCTTGGTCGTTTTGGAAAACGTGTGCTCTGCTCCTTGGGAGAAAATCAAGATCATAATGCAGGAAGCCGACTACAATGGCTATCACATGAAGCTAGACTCTAAGAACTACTATCTTCCACAGACACGGGAGAGAGGCTACATGATTTGTGTTGATCAAAGAAAGCTGATTACGGAACCTGTGGGCGAGATGAAGACCAAAAAGCTATCGTCATTCGCCCAGATGATGAAGAAATTAGAGCGACCGGCAAGCTCTCCAGTCACGCAATTTCTTTTAAGCAACGATGATACTCGCCTCCAGGACGCAGTTAGTGACATATCAATCAATTCGACCAAGGACCGTCAAGCCGTTGACTGGACAAGATATAAAGCCAGGCATCTTGGATATCGAATGCGAGAGGGACTTGGGGATAAGCGGCCTTTGACTAAATGGCAGGACAACGGCACCTGCCAGATGCCTGATTTTTATTGGCATGGATGGAGCAGAACGCAAACAGAACGTGTCTGGGATACCCTAGATGTTAATTACCTGAGAACTATGGCGCGTGGGTATGACATCGGGTTTAAATCGCGCGTCATCGACCTCTCTCAAGGTTTGGATAGAGAATTGGACCAAAGAGCGTCAGGGATTGCAGGCTGCCTTACACCCCGAGGACAGCATTTCATTACTTCCCGAGGGGGCCCTCTACTAGGCATTGAAGCTCTGGCCTTGCAAGGGATTCCTATCGATAGGCTCCTTATCAGCAACGACAGCCAGCGCGACTTACACGATCTGGCAGGAAACGCGATGACTTCAACAGTAGTTGGGGCAGTGATTGCAAGTGCTTTGATTCTTGGATACCAGGCACTACCACGCTACTCTGCTCTGTTCGAACTCGAGGCTTCAGAGGAAGTGATACCTCCAGTTACTGTCACACAAAACGACCAAATGACACCAATGGAGACGAACGTGATAGTCGAAAATACTCTTTCAACTACAGAGATATACCAACTAGCACTCCGTACTTCCCGGTTGTGTTACTGTGACGGTCAAATAGGGACAAGAACTGAGAAAATTCTGGTCTGCACACTTTGTAACCATACAGCTTGCTCGAAGTGTGGCAAGAACCCTACACATTTATACAAACGTGTAGACGCTGACGACTTAAAGCAGCGACTATCTCCAATAGATTTCCAAACCCAGATCAAAACGAAGCTACCCATGCGTCTCCAAGTTAGCGGTATAGCTGCTGACATGTTTGATCAATTTCGAGAGTCTACTGAATCGCCAGATGTTGTAAGCGCTTGGGACGCCTTCTTAGAAGCAGTTAAGCTTACTTTTGGAGAAGTTCTCAAATTTCGGGGCATAACTAGACAATGTGGATGGACAATTACCTATGAAGGTGCCAACTCTTTGCTAAAGCTGAGTTGTACTTCAATTGGTCTCCAATGGTCGCTGTATGCTACTCCGAGTAAAAAGGAGCCGAGCAGCTCCCCACTCCGCCAGATCCTTTCTCATCCTATTGCCAAAATGTCGCCTACTAGCGATAACATACTGGACGGAACGTGGCTTGTGGGATCCCCAGTGAGCTCAGAGTTTGATATGAGTGTAACAGGCTGTGGTCCATTGGTTGACTCCCTTCCCGCCAGATCTGGCCTCCAGCACCCAAAATTTCGAAATCTAAAAACGTGGTCTGTTCTTCGTATAGATGCGAAAGACGAGGATATCGAGAACTTGGAGGCTGATATCCGTGGAGACTATGAGCTGCTTCCAGATTGTGGTTCTGCCAGTGGAAGTTTGCGCAAACGGTTATTTTCTGCAGGTGCCCCCATTTATTTATTTCTGGACCCAACCGAAATTGGCCCTCATCAGCTAGATTCTTGGGTATTTGCAGTTGAGCATGGAAGACTCGATTTTGGACAATCGCGAGACACAATAGCTGAGATTCGCCCAAATTGGAACCCTTGGTACCTTGATAAGGAACAAGATAGTGTTCAGTGTTGGTACCGGAAATGGCGGAAATCTCATATCGTTTCACTGAACATCTACCGGCAATTAGGACCCCCGAGATACGGAATACCAAACCCTGAGGCGGTTCCGGCATTGTGTAGCCTCACTTGTGATAATTCGTACGCTACTATGCTTCATTGTTCAATCCCAGCTGGCTGTTCTGAGCTGGAAATGGTACCAGGAGTATGGGAACAGGAGAACCTGTTAGAATCCACCGTTATGCTCCAAAAATTTGCATGGCTACTGCAGAAGGCAACTGGTATCACTCAATTTGAAAACTGGATGGACATTGAAACATCTAAAACTGGCTTTATTCTCGGGTGTTCAACATGTGCTCCTCAGAAACCTCGTTTGGCTTGGGCACTAGATGATAGAGACCGTGTATACGCCTACGAAAACCCTGAAGACGCAGCCGCTTATGAGAGAAGCATAAAGAATCGACCTGCGCCTTTTTTGGGATTTTCAGTTCTTGACGAGCATTTTGATTTTCACCTTCGAATTTGTCTAAACGTCATGAGTCTTCTTCATCGAGCTGCTGGAAATTTGGCGAGCAAGGATAATATTTTGTTACAATGGCGTCTATGTATAGACACAACAGGGTTCATCCAACGGCCATTGCCAAAGCTTCTGGAAAGAAACAATAAATTGGACACCGCGTACTCTCAACCTCCAGGCTTCAGGCATTATCACCTACGACCAGAGCAGCTGCGTTCTCTCCAGTGGATGTGCAATCAAGAAAGCGATAAAGCCCCTCCGTTCGAAGAGCAGGAAGTCGTCGAGGCCCTCTTACCCACCATCAACTGGCGGGCAGAGGGGAAGGCTTCGATTAAGAAAACGGTGCTTGGAGGTATCCTAGGGGATGAAGTTGGATATGGTAAGACAGCAGTATCTCTTGGGCTGATTGATGTACAATTCAAGAAGGATTGTACAACTGTTCCAAGGTTTGTAAAAGGAAGAATTCCTATTAAAGCAACTTTGATATTGATCCCAAGTCATCTCTTTGACCAATGGAAGCGAGAGATACATAAATTCTTGGGAAATACATACAACGTTTTGGAAATTAAAACGGCCTCCTCATATGGTTCAACTACCATATATGACTTCGAGTCAGCTGATATTATATTAGCATCTACATCGTTACTCAAAGGAGCAGCTTACTATACTATGATGGAAAATTTCGTGGCCGCCCCTGAGCTGCCCAAGGGGGAGGGTCGTATTTTTGTGGAATGGCTTCAGGACGTCCTTAGCGCTTTATCAGATCAAGTCGACCGGCTGGTCAATTCTGGTGCCTCGAAAGTCCTGGATCATGTGCATGATAGAAGGGAGGAGCTTCGACGGGGAAATGGGCTTTCGAAATATAAACCATCGAGGAGGTTGAAAGGGCAAAAGTTCCAAGAGCATCTCTTGAAGATTCGACAACTAGCCGCAGGGGATGAGCATGAAAAGGATACACCAGTTCAGACTACAGATGGAGAGCATGCAGTGGGGTTTACCGATGGACTGGGTAAAAGAAAAAGAACAGAGCCAGCAATCGCTTCCTCCACGGAGGGTGTTAGCGAAACTCGTGACCTAAAGAAACAAAAGAAGGGTTCTAATGGCGCACGTAAGGACGGAGGAGCCGATCAAATTGATATATTCAACCTTCAGGATTCGGGAGAGGACTGGAAAAGTGTCCGTTCACCATTACTGCACATGTTTGAGTTCAGCCGAGTTATAATCGATGAATTTACCTATTCAAAGGATAGAAACTATGCTGCGGCTCTTGCAATCTCTTCTCGAAAGAAATGGATACTATCAGGAACACCTCCACTAAACAATTTTGGAGATGTCAAGTCGTTCTCTCCGTTCCTCGGAATCAACTTAGGTATTGATGAGGACGATGGCAGGAAAGTGGATAACGAGAGACTGAAAACAATTCAGCGTGAAAAGACGGGTATGCCAGACCCGTTGTTCTCTGTGTCATTACTATTGCTAACTTGAATAGAGGTTGAACAATTTCAGCCTCTAGTAACTCGTCGAAGTGCTGTATGGCACCAAAGACGACATGAGGTAGCCCAAGGGTTCTTGGACCAGTTCATGAGAAAAGTAAGCCTCACCGCGCCTAACTAGCTAGTGGTTAAATAAAAGCACTAACCGGTATAGAATATGCCCGATATAGATGATATTCCATGGACCGAGCACGTTATTGGAGTAGCTCTATCCGCTGCCGAACGAGCAGTCTATCTTGAGCTTTTCATGCAACTTATGTCTCAAAATTTGAGGTTGAGGAAGCATGGTCGAGGAATATATGACTCCGATGAAATCGCCCGTCTAGATGAAATCATTGGAAATAGCAGCGGTCCAGAAGAAGCACTATCCAAGCGCTGCTCTTTGTTTACTCTCGCTGATGTTACACATTCTCCTACTACTACGTCTCGGGAGAATCCAAATAAGTCGTTCGAGGACGATAACCCTCTTGTGGTTATACGACACAAGCAGCTTATAGGTCTTGGGGCTGATATTGGATCCAGGCTGAGCAGAGGGCTGTGGCTACGTGGGCAGCTAGATGAAGGAACGACTCATTTCGATAGGCTCTTGGAAAGCATAGAGGAGGACAGGTTTGGAGATCTACTGGTTACTATTGGCATTAAAAATCTCCTCCGCGGGGTAAGAAATAGATCGAAGCCAGCTGATGGTAGTATCTTTTATCAGACAGTACAGGAGGTGAGCAAATTCATACCCCCTAATCCTGAATTTAGTATCGGTGCTGACTTTAAGGAGAAGAAGAAGAACCCCGATGATCCTAGACCCGAATTCCCCAAAACACAAACGGAACTAATCAGTGATCTGAACTACTGTACCGACAGTTTACGCCGGCTTGTTTATGAAACAGTATCGCATGCACGCGCCCTGAGGTTATACCATGCAGTACGATGCTTCCAAAACCCTCCAGATGGCGCCATTTTCATCTGCCATAGCTGTGGCATACAAAGGGGTGACCCTCGACAGTTATCTATTCTAGGGGAGTGCGGTCACAGTGTGTGCAAATCATGCCTAGAACGTTGCAAGCTCCACGAAAGGTGTTTACTATCCGGTTGCAGCGGAGCTGTTCATGGGTATCGTATCATCAAATGGACTGATCTCTGTCACTCTGAATCCAATGTACAGGACGATAAACTCGCCAACTATGGCGGCTCAAAACTTGCGGAAGTTATCAACCTACTTCAAGACACCAAGAGAATCCCAAGTGATGACCAGGCCCTTCTCTTCATACAGTTCCCTGAATTGATGGACGCCGCGGCTCATGCGCTACAATTAGCCAACATACTTCACACCGTTGTCCAGCCAGGAGATCGGACGCCAGCTAGTAAGATATCCGAATTTCAGAATGGAAAAGACGTCATGAAGAGTAAGGTTCTGATACTGAACCTTGGAGATGTAACCGCATCAGGGCTGTAAGTCTTGTTCTATACCCCCCGAACGTATAGCCTATGCCTAACCCTATTATAGGAACTTACAAAATGCCAATCACATCATTTTCTTTGGCCCACTGATTTCTGGATCACAGTACGATTATAACTCCGGAATGGCGCAAGCAATTGGACGCTCAAGACGTTACGGTCAACTAAAACACGTTCACATTTACCACATTTTGGCTCTGAGAACTGTTGAAGTGAATATTTTTGAGCAACGACGGCGACAGTATCTCGCAAAGAGAGGCGATCTATTTGTGATAGTTCAGAAGGGCGAGATTCTTGACACTGACGAAGTTGATTGGCGAGGTTTTCCGTTGGAGGGATCAAATGCAGACTGCTATGAGGACGATTTTGAGGATGAGAAATAGGTGCTGTTTGATTATCACGAGAGTTTCCTGAGCCCATGTAATATTTGATAGCCCTTGTCATGAGTCTATACTATTGGGTCATGTAATTGAATTTAGTTTCTGTTTTACTCGATCCATCGTAAGTTACTTTTCACTGCCGTGGTTACTGGCCTTATAAAAGTACAAATACAACCCAAATAAAGGGAGAATGCGCTGTATAGCCAGCAGATTAAATTGCTTGATAGAACATGTGGTGGCTTTGGCAGATCTTGTCAATTAAGTCTCACGCCTATTTTCGAGGCTCGAACTGAAAGAAAGGAACAAGGTGGATGACCGCATAACTGCCCGGTACAAGTTACTGTACAAAAAAAAAAACACAAGAATATAGTAAAAGTAGCAAGATAAGAATCACCTTCACTTCCGGTTCTAGGGAAGATTCTTTTCCGTATCATGCTCATTTCGACGAACCTCCGTTCCACGATGACCACGTTCCAATTTACAATTCTCCATCTTTCCTTAACGTTTCATTTCCCCATAGAGGCTCAGTCAAATTTGTCAAACCGGCGCTGTTCTCACAAGTATCTCTGCCGCTTAACGGACCTGGTGGTGGGACCTTGACCGTGGATTGTGTGCCTTTCTCCGCAGCCAAGGCACTGGCCTTGAGGGCATCGAGTAGCTGCACTGTTGATTCGGGAGTGAGATCTTCGTAGTAATCGTCATTGATTTGGACCATTGGCGCGTTCACGCAGGCGCCGAGGCATTCGACTTCGAGGACGGTGAAGATCTTGTCTGGGGTAGTTGCGCCGTGGGATGATACGCCGAGATGTTCCGTTATGGCCTTGACAATCTTATCACTTCCGCAGCCACCGAGTTGGCAGGGTGTCTAATCAGGAAAAGATGAAGGTTAGAAAAATGAAACGTTCGTAGCAAGCCAGGCACTCGGCATAATTCCGGAAGGCCAACGCAAACAACGAAACTGGGGACATACGGTGGTACATATTTGAACAAAGTATTTCCCGACTGGTTCGCGATTGTACATGGTATAAAAGGTGGCCACCTCGTATACTCGCATGGGTGGCATCTCCAGCATGCGCGCAACCTCGTTCATCACGCTGATGCTGGTGTATCCATGCTGGCGCTGCCCAAGATCCAGTAGCGGCATAACCGCAGCCTTCTTATATTGGGGGGGATAGCGTTTAAGGATCTCATCGATAACGGTGAGGTTTTCCTGGGAGAATTTGAAGGGGATGGTAGGGTTGTTGGCGGGAGTGTTTCGGTGCTAGATGGTTTACGAATATCCAGTATCAGCTTCCATTGAGCTCTGTCAAAGCCTCCTACCATTTGCATAAAGGTATTGAGGCCATCTGTGACGCCAGACGAGTACTTACAACGTGGAGGACATCGCTCATGAGAGGTGATGCGGTTGTGAATGTTCGACATTGCCGGGACGAGAACTGTGGGAGGCACTGTCGGCCGGCCTGCCGGAGGCTGAAGGGAAGGAGTTTTGAAGCCATCCCAGCAGATGCAAAGGGACACTCGAGAGCTGCTGGGGAGTAGAGGCGCAGTGCAATGGCTCGTCGCTGGTGCTGGGCTCGTCGTGGATGGCGGAGTTGATATGTTGATGCTGGACGAAGTTGAAGAAACGCTGATGTTGCGGCCCAAAGCAGCCAATCAGCGTGCGTAGAATTACAATCCACCACAGACGCATTCTCTATATTCATTCTTCATTTTTATATTCTTTCATTCTTTTCTCACTAATGTCTAGATTGTTATTCTACGGCATGTAGTCCCTGCCAACATATCTACGATATCGGCGATTGATTCATCGAAGACAAATAATTATAATTTGGTGCACTACTATAAGGGTTCGATGCCTGCACTAACACTTGATCATCCTATCTTGAAATTCGTGAAAATAAAGAACAAAAGCAGTGTTTCCCGAATCCCCCTTTCGTTAAATCCTTATCATAACATCCCCTTTAACAGTCGTAGCATTTATCATTCAAAACCCGACGACTTCCTGGCCGCTGGGAATTTTTGCTTCATATTGCAGTACCAGCCTGATATCAACCGCCCTCGCCAGGGAAATCACCCATTTGATTTCCCCATCTCTGTTCATATACACGGCACCCTTACCCCAGTCCTTGGATTTCTTGGGATCAATGCAAATATCCGCTCCTACCCTAGCAGAATCTCCCTCCTTATCAAGTCCCTTTGGCTCGATCAGGCGGATGCGCACCCTTTCATCTTCGCTCACCGGTACCTGGTCGAAGACCACTAGCGATACCGGTGAGGACTTTGTGTTGTTAATCCGGCATACACGGGTAAAGATTGCGCAGTCTTCTTTGTTGAAGTAGCCTGTCGTTGCTCGCCTGATTTTCGGTTTCGAGTATGTCACCTGTATTGCTGGGTCGACTCCTAGATTAAGGTTGAAGGGAACCCCTGGGTTGCAGTTCGGGATAGTCGCCTTTCCAAGGAATGCATCATCGATCGTTAGACCAGCCTTGCCTCGAAGGAGAGGGGTGTTGGACGTGTTCACGACCCTTCCTCTAAGGAACGCTGCCTGCTTCAATTTCGGAATGATGACGTGTGAGAAGGTAATGGAGGAGAGTTCTATCTCCGCGATGATATGGCGCCTGACGTGCGAGGAGGGCTGCAGCGTACGCGATCCGGGGACGTTGTAGGTTGTGGTAAGCCCATAGTCATGCCGAGATGATTGCTTGAACGCAAGTACATTTGGTGAGCCATAGATAGTCGATGCGTCATCTTCCAAACCATCGTCGTCCTCATCGGACCCGGAACCTTCGCCTTCATATGCACCGGGGGGAGGAGGGGGAGGCAGCGGTGTCGTATATTCTTGCTGCACCGAGCCAAACCCTAGCCCTTGCGGCATAGAATCGTGCGCTTGAACGTTTATCGCTGATTGTTGTGTATTTCCGCCCCCTGTTCCTACGGATGCTCCGAATAGCCCCCCTTGGCTTAACTGGGTACACTTAGCCCTTTGATGGAAATTTTGTTGCGCGGCCATTGTATTCTGTTGTCTACTTAGAAACAGGGAAGAAGAAGGGAGGGGAGGAGGAGGCGGCGGAGAGCTAAATAGTCCGCCTGGAGGCCATGCGGGTTGAGGAGGCTGTGGAGGAGCGGAGGAGGAACTTACCATCTCCGGATGGGCTATTCTTTGCCTGTTCTGCTGTCTAACCTTCCATTCCGGAGTAGCTTCTGCACTGGCCTTGTATGCACCGTTCCAGTGGCTCATTTTCAATGATGCCAGCTTATCCATTGCGACCTCCGCCTGCGCTTCATGTTTACGAAGCTTAATGTTCCATGGCAAAAGGGAAGGGATGTTCTCGTCAACACCAGAGAAGCTCGTTTGGGATGTCGAGAGGATAACGGCTGTATCTTTCCAGGTCTCAAAGCTCCTGTTATAGTATTCGGCTCGGTAAATCAACTTCCCAGAGGACGTGGGGGTATGAAGCATCAGATCGTAGCGTGGCGTCCAACGGGCACCCGCAGTGACGTATGTTAGCGATAGGGTAATGGTCTCATCTAGCGCTGGCTTCTTAGCTGACATGACCGAGTCTCGGCGGCTTGCATTTGTGCTTTCATCACCAAGTCCGTCGAGGTGAAGGATGACACGGCCAACCAGGGGGGACCAAAACTTCCGGAGTTCAGCGCGTGGCTCTTCTTTCTTTTTTTGTTTAAGCTGCCTGGCCTTCCGCTTTGCCTCCCTTTCCTTGCGCGCTGGCTTTGCAGCCCGGTATCTGGCCTCGTCAAACTTGTCCGTGAGACGCTGTTCCTTTCGCTCTAGCTTTTCTCGTTCCTTCGTCAAGCTAGTTATCTCTGTCTGGGCCTTCTCAAAGGTATCCCGAAGCCCTGTGCGTTCCTTCTGATACATGTGAATGTATTCTGCCACCTCGTTCACATCAACATCCTTGGCTGCCATGCTCTGGCCGTAGGTGTCGAGGAATGCCAGGGACTGGGTAGATGTGACTTTTTCATTTTCAAGGAAGGCAATCTTGTTATTCAATTCCTTGATCTCAGCAATAACTCCATCCAACTCTGATCTATCGACACCGAAATCATCGTCTGGGTCTTCAGATTCGATGGCCTCGTCATCACTCTCGTCTCCATCGGACGGATAAACGTCCTCGAATAGTTCATCACGGTAGGCCACTACGGTCTGGATATCAGTGATGGTCGCGGGACCGTGGCCGGTGACACGAAGTGAGTCAAAGTCGATATTGGCATCAAATCCCACGATGGTGATCTTGTTAGGGCCGGCCTATGATTTCATTAGCATAATACAAACTAAGTATACACTGGATACGAGGAATGTATACATACCTTGATCGACACGTCTGCAATTTCACGAACGACGGTCGCTCTCTCAGGTGCCAGTGTAACCGTCTTTGTAGGCGTCCCCGTCAACGAGAGCTCAGCCGTATACACCTCGTCAGACGTCATATTGTCCCTTTCTAGTTTCAATACGATCTAGTATGAGGATACAGCTTTCTATGGCCTCGAATGATTGAATAAACACGTAGCTTAATGTGACAAAAGGTATTCTTAAGGGTAAGACTGCTGATAGCTAGCTGGACAATGGTAGGACCGAAGAGCTGAACTGCTGGCCTGATGGTTGACGAAGTGGGAGCAAGCATCCTTTTATAGCCGGCGCTGGCTTCAGCCCCCTTGAGGCTCAACACATTGTTGCCTAGAGTGTGGAGTATGAAGCCACCGCCAACGCTCGCTCCGCCCATCGACGGGATATCAGCATTCTTAGCCTCTTGCAGCGGTACAACCGAGGTAACTTCCTGTGTACCGTTTCACTACATCTATATCATGGACAGCAGTGAACTTGCTTGCATATTCCTTGTTGTCAAAGAGGAGAGAAAAAGAAGAAGTATCACCAAAGATTAGATAAGCAAGATAACATGGTATAATATTCTGGTCACGTGGTAGCTAGATGGGCCAAAGGAGAAACAAACCTCAGACTCTTCGCTTAAGATGCCGTGTAGTTGTACTTCTCGCTTGACCATGGCCAGGGCTGTCGACCAATGAACCTGTGAACTGGCTCCGGGGTGTTTTATTATGCGTCTTAACATGCAATCTAGAGACTCACAAGAGCGAGGCTGAGGCTTGACTGACCGAACGAAGAGAGCTACTCCAAATAACATATCCCATCATTCTATTCCTTGTCGAGACAACAAGATAGTCGCTTGGGTGACACAAAATCCGTCTCCACCGAGTTCAGGGCTTCCATAGAACGAGATCCCTGAGACTTAGGGACTATATTCTATATAGATGGCTACACGTCATGTATGGCTGTAGCATAAGCTCCGAGGACACGCTAGCATCTGCATTCCCACATGGAAGCTCGTTATACTTACCAGTTCTCTTTAAGCGCAGCATTATCAGCCAGTGGTTTGGGCACTGGACGCTCAGCGAAGATGCCTGTTGCCTAGGTATCATGGAGGTCAGCTCTTGGTATCATGATTTGGAGTCTGGCCTAACTTCATAGCTATCTTTAAATAAAGGACAGCTCGCAACCTATCCGCGCTATCCACTAACCATAATACTACTTTGAAATAAGCATGCATCGTAAATAATTCTACAACTTACTGAACCAAGTCGGAGCTTGATATCTCCAGCGAAGTCGCTCTGCAAACTCCTGATGACGTGTGATTAGTAAGACGGAATCACGTGCCTTGGGGTATCAAAATGGTGCAGGCTTATCAGAAATAATTTTTATAAAAACATATTGTGTTGCATCTGATATTCCCATCCTCCTTTTTTTGAACTAGAATAGTTATATCTTAATCTTGAATATACCTGTCAATAAGGCTGTTTTATGTCCCGAGGTAGACATCTTGAAAACATACCTTGAATATCGCTAAATGAGATAAGTGTGACTCAGTCGGGATACCATCAACATACCCTTCACCCGCATTGTTCTGGATCTCAGCGGTTAAAAGGATAGCTTATTTGCTAGCCACATCCGTATTTCTGGCGGACAATTTGATTTCAGCCACGGCTACCACCAGCACTTCTCGTACCCTTTGCTCTTATCTTGGGCGTTATAGGGATTTCGCAACAAGAGTGTTCAGTGCCGTCACTCTCCCCTTTCCCGGAAATGATTCTCCAAGCAAAATGCCTGAAAAGATAGATCAAGCGGGCATTGGACGGGCTACTAGAATATTACCTGTTCACAGATTCAGTGACTGCCCACCAGACCAGGATATTTTCAAGAAATGGACAGCAGAACTTGAACAGGGAGGCCCTGATGTCACAGCTCTTCTGGAGGCTGCAGAGGCAATCCGCACCAGTGATATCCCGGTGGCCTTTCCAACAGAAACTGTTTATGGATTAGGTGCTGATGCAACGCGCAGCGGGGCTGTCCAAGGGATATATAAGGCGAAACAACGGCCATCGGACAACCCGCTTATAGTTCATATAAGCTCGAGAGAACAGCTCGAACGTCTTCTTCAGGCCCCCAAAACATCAAACGGAGCTGTCAAGGACCACAATACACCGCTTATTCCAAAAATATATGAACCATTAATGGAAAGATTTTGGCCCGGACCTCTAAGCATTATCCTGCCAAATCCCTCTCATTTACCGTTGGCGCCAGAGGTTACTGCTAATCTCTCAACGTTTGCCGTGAGAATGCCCTCATCCCCCCTGGCTCGGCTTCTCATCGCATTAGCCGACCGACCAGTAGCTGCACCGTCAGCTAATGCTTCAACTAAACCCTCGCCGACGACAGCACAACACGTGCATACGGATCTTCAAGGACGAATAGATATTATTCTAGACGGCGGGCCGTGCGGAGTCGGTGTCGAAAGTACGGTTGTCGATGGATTAAGTTCCCCCCCTGCAATCCTCCGGCCTGGAGGAGTCGGGATTGACGAACTGCGAACATGTCCTGGCTGGGAAAATGTACAAATTGGCTACAAGGATGGCGCCTTGCAAGGCAAAGCCACTCCCCGAGCGCCAGGGATGAAATATAAACATTATTCGCCAAAGGCAAAGGTTGTCCTTTTTGAAGCTGGGCAGGATAACGCTTCTGTTGTGAATCGCGTAATCTCTGACATTAATAAAAGGCCCGAGTCTGAAAAGGACCGAAATCTGCCCCTGTCCATAGGGGTTGTTCGAACCAAGGCTTGGAAAAAGGGGCTTGGGATGCTGGGCATTCCTCACCTACCACTAGACGATGCTACAAATGGAGAGACCACAACTTCATCCATAAACTGTCCCACCAATATTCAAATAGAATCTCAACAAATTACTTCATCCGCACCCGCTATCAACATGCTTGACATATCCTTGGGAGATGATACATCGTCAATTGCACGTGGTTTATTCTCCGCTCTACGCAGCCTTGACGAGGAGGATGTTTCTATTATCTACGTTGAGGGAATATCGGACACCGAAGGCGACCTGGCGGCCGCCGTGATGAACCGATTGCGAAAGGCAGCGGAGGAAGAAGTCAAGGTTACTCAATGAGCTCATCAATAGAAGGATTATAACTACAACAATAAGAAAATCATGGTCGCGAAGGAATGACGAAAGATTTACGAGGGAAAAAAGCATACTTTTAAATTAGCATTTGGTCTGGCAGGTTAGCATCTGGGGATATAGACTTAAGAGACGGTGATAAGTACGGATCATCGGATGAGAAACAAAGATTTTACGAATGGCATCAAGCTCGTTTCGTTCCTGTGGAACTATGTACATGCAAGAAGCCGTTGTCTCACCGGACACAAGACACATTTATTTCTTTTTCCCTCCTTTACCACCCTTACCGCCTCCAGATTTCTTACCTTTGCCTTTTCCCTTGCTGTCCGCGCCTTTGGGCCCAACGCCCCCCGAACTTGACCCTCCAGCACCAGCTACAGAAACGATGGTGAATCCACCAACAGGTAACGTATTCATAACTTCAACCTCTCTCCATGCTTTGATGCAATCTAGCTCCATAGAAAGTATATGGTTTGCATCCTCAGTATTTTCCGCAGCCTCCTCAGTTGCATCCTCTACTGATTCGGAATTATCCGTAGGCGCAGGTTTCTTTCCGGTAGAGCGAGTCTGTAACACGGTGGCATCGTGAATCCACTTGCCCAGTATATCCTTGACTGCTTTTCCCTTTTTTATCTTTCCGGGTTGTAGCTTGGCTCGGTACTTATACTGTCCAAGTGCTGACCATGGAGCACATACAGGGATCGCAGCTTCGATATCATCGCCTTCCACGGGTGTTCCCACAAGAGTAGGCAGTAATGACAAGTCAATTTTATGGTCTTCCCCAGAGCCATCCTCTGTAGGATGCCGTGCAAAGGCCTCTTGTTGTCGTTTGACAGCCTGCAATGCACGCTCATGCTGTGCTCTACGCCTTTCCTTTTGCGCCTCGCGCTCGGCTTCAATATCGGCTTTCGTTTTCGTTTTGTTGGCTGTGGAAGTCTCGGGGGCGGAACCCAATAAACGAAGAGCAAGCTTGCGATCTTCCTCGTCCTGATCTTTATATTTAGTGGCTAGTTTTTTTGCCTTCCCTCGTTTGCCGCGAATGGGAGGCTTAGATTTCTGAGTCCCTGCTGAGCTAATTAGGGATGGTGTCGATAACGGTGAATCTTGGGCCGGCGAGGGCGTTGATGGCTGGGTTTCATCCTCAGACTGGTCAGAAGGATCTTCCACTTCGTCTTCGTTCAAAGTGATTTTTGAGGCAGCCTGTTTCTCGACCTGCGGGGCGGCTTGTTCCCCGCCTTCTTGTGACTCCTCCTGCCTCACGTTGGCATCGTACTTTTCGCCAAGTTGCACAGCCCTTGTACTCTCTTCCACAGATATATCTTCCATCCCATTCTCTTCCTCTTCCCCCTCAGATAGATTAGATGCCAACGTATCTGCACGTTCTTGAGTAACATCATCCTGGTGATCCGACTGGTCAGGATCTACCTGGGGTACGCCGGAAGTGTTGGAAGTAGATTGATCATTTGTCTCCAACCCCTCCGACGTAGCCAGCTGGAACTTTGTATGGTTCTGAACACTTCGAGTAGAAATTTCGAACAGTACCGCAAACCCTAGCACAGTCTGGCCAGGGGGTAGATGATTTTTCTCACCCTTTATCATAAAATGGCCAGCTTTAAGAATGTCCCCCGTAGAAGTCATCTTTGACACCTGAGCTGCATGAACCCACCATCCACCCATTGCCGCTTTTGTGTCCCAAGCTTTCGATGAGGCAACAGAGTATGTGCTCGCTTGTGAGATCGTATTTGGAGGAATAGGATCATCTGGGGTCTCAGGCTTATTCTTTACAATCAAAGGAACCCCACCCTCTAGATCCGTATGGACGTATATGTCTCCTTTCCTTAGATAGCGCTGAAATAGTATCTCACCTTGCTGTGGATCTCTCCCGCTATTTTACATATCAGTACTGATTGAATATCGAACGAACGGGACTCACTTACCCTATAACAAGATAACCATCTGAGGAAATGAAAAAGAAGAACTTTTCGAACCATGCTGGAGTTCTTGTTCGGCGAAGAACTGGTTTCTCCTGCTTCAATGCATGTTTGAGATTGGCATTCACCTTTTTCTCGGTGCTCTTGATAGCCTTTGTAGAAGCCTGCAGAGTTTTCTCCTCTTTAACTGCGGCGATTTTCTTTTCATCGTAGTACTGTCTAGCATTAGCCCATGGAGAAATTCCGAGGTCAATATCAATGCTAATTCGGTTGTCCTTTTTGTCCTTTTGAGATTTTGCCTTTCCTTTCTTGTGCCTGGGTCGCTCATATTCGTCGTCACCGTAGCCATCATCCTCATCATCTTCGTCATCCTCCTCATCATCTTCGTCATCCTCCTCTGAATTACTGGATTCCTCGTCTTCATCGTCATCTTCAGTCGCATCTTCATTTAGGAGGAGTGTAACTGTATTCTCATAAAGTTTGAGGGGTAATTTTATAGAGAGAGCAACGGGATTATTCTTTCCCTGTTCCATCTCAATTAACCTAGCGATCTCAACCCAGTCCATACCCTGTGCCACCAGGCCATTGACGGCATTGATCGCCTCCTCTACCTGTGAAAGATTGGCTTCAATAGCATGGGCCTTCCGAACATGGAATTCTTGCTTTTCTTGCAGAGCAGTGACTCGTTTTTCATGGTCTCGTTTCGTGGCTTCCAGTTTCTTCCTCGCCGTATCTTCGCGCTCTGTCAGACGCGACTCTAGTTTTCGAGCTTCTATCGAAGAGAAGTATTTATCAACCGCACTGTTAAAGTTCTCAAAATGTAGCGTAGTGGTATTGGGGACGTCCTTCGATTGACTAGGCTCAAAAGGGTGGAACTCCCTAAATTCGATCACAGGGGCTGACTTTGATCCATTTGCACCATCTGAAGAGCCGGGCGCGGTATTCTTAGCTATGATATAGCCGGGGTGCTGGCGGTCAGAGGACAAGGCATTGTTCACCCGATCAGCCTCGTGGAGAACATCCATCAGGCGATTTATCAAGGTGGTCTCAGTCAGGATCTGAGCAGGTTGGAGTTTCGAGTCGAAGCCAACTACATGAAAAGCATGATCTAACAGCGTAGGCGGGTATTCTGGGAATCCAAAATATAAACTCCGCTTCAAGACCTTTGACCCGTTATCCTTCCCCAGCGCGACCTTAAGCCTGTCCACGGTAAGCGGGGGGATGCCATTATAATTCATCTTGCTTTCCAACCTATACGACATGCCGACTTTAACCTCCTCGATGTCACTTCCAGGAGCGACATGTCGTAAAAGTGCAACAATCTCATATTTGGCATCTGTCAAGATGAGATTCCCAGCTGCAAAGAATTCCAGGTATAAACGGAATAGCCCATCACTGATCTCAAACTCAAGTATTCGGTCGGTGCCTATCTGTCGTACCCCGGTGATGCGTCTCGTTTTCAGGAACTTTCGGAGCCGACTGACAAAATGAGACGGCGCATCTGCTGTTGTGCGGGATGACTCTGTGAGGTGGCAGTGAAAACCAGCATTGATGATGAGCTGCTTCTTTATATCGGGAAGGGCGAGTTTGAACAGAAACGTGCGCTATATAACCACTTGACCATTAGAATAAAATCATATATAGCAAGACGTATAGGTTTGCAAATTCCATGCAGAACATACTGGCGACAGATCGTAGATATTGGCTATTCGCAGGCCAAGGATGCTGGCAGAGAGCTCGCGGCTTATGACCTAAAAACAATTAGCTACCGGCATGGAATAGCTTCACAACGGTCGGCGACACGTACCTTTACGTCTAAAGAAGAATATCTCTGCTTCATTTTTGAAAACCCCGTCTCTCTGCTTTGCTAGAGGTATGAGTAACTTGAATAAAATAACCTTGGAAGTGACGTAGGCGGGGCTGACAAAGCCCACACGACACAAATATTTATGCCAGGAACACGTCTATAGCTCTCTTGCGATGTTATCCTACTGGATGATGTATAATACTGCTATCTAGAATATACCAACAGCCAAAAAATGATACTGGTCTCAGTCTATCATACCAGATCGAGGGACCCTTCATTCCGAAATACAATGAATCGAGGATGATAAGTGTACTGTTTGGTATAACTTCTTGACCTAGCAATGTATGCTGGGCATCAATCTTCTGGAGTGGCAGTGCCACGAGGGTAAATTGGAGCTACATTCAAAATGTCTGTCAAAATGTCTGAGACACTTCTGTCGTAGGCGTTATTAGAATTATAACCACCGATAAATGGACACCTTCATATCCGGGGTACCCTATAGGTAAAATAGAAGAAAAGACATTCATTCAGTCAGCCGTTACGCCATAATGCTCACTAAAAGTGAGGACGTCAAAAGAAACGTAAAAAGGTCTGTGCCAAACCTCTCAAGTCGTAGAACATGGAGATAAAAAGAGAAAGAAGAAAAAAAAAAAACAGCATCCCGTAGAAACCAGTTTTATAGACCCTGTCGTAGCTGCTCTGCAAGCCTCCGCTTTCCGAACTCCCATGCATTGAGCAGTCCCTGCTCAGACAGATCTATGTTCTTCATATTTGGCGCATCCTGGGCGGGTGCCTTGCTAACGCGGGAGGCAATGAGCACAGGGTCTGTCTCCAGGATGATACCGTCGTCGATAACCTCGTCAACTGCAAGGGAGACAAGGTCGTAGTTCTCGATGATGGTGCGTTTATCCGTAGATCCCCTGAGAAAGTATCAGTATACACAAGCCCATACGCAAAAGGGAATAAGGAGAATGTTAATGCATACCCTAGCAATATACTCAATGAATCCCGAAGCGATACAACGACGTTATAAAGCAACACTTCATTTTCCTCGGCCCCTCCAACAACATAGATCATGACGTCGCCTTCGGACTTGAAAACCACCACGCGATTGTCGTAGAGTATTATGTCGCTTGACTGCTTGTTTGTCTTCTCCAGCAACCCCTTCTCAAACGACTTTTGGTCCTTCACTGTCGGGTAAGGGTTCGCACCAGGGTAGTCTGTCGAGTCGGCAGCTATGCCAGCTGGAGGGTGTGGAGCAGAGTAGTACTTTGCGAATATCCGGGACGAGTCGTCCGTCGACATTATAAGGACCGCATTGACGGAGAACAGGGAGAGAGGAGCGAGCATCGTGGCTGTTGATGTTGCCTTTGTCGAGCGTATCGTCTTGTATAATTGCTATATTGTGTCCTGATAGATCGTTGCTTCGAGTTTCCTTAACTATCCTTGCTGGCTTCATCGTGGACATAGTCACGTGATATCAACTTCAGCCAGCGGACCTCCTTTTCTACTTCTATGAAAGCAACGGACACTATATACTCAAAGTAAACAGCATATATGGCCTGGATAAAGATAATATATGCTATTACATGTCTAATAAGTAGGAAATCTTGCGTGAGACGCTTAATTATACCTATCCGGCCAATATTGGCGCGTCAAAAATACTCTGATACAATGAAATGTTTCTCACCTCATTACAAAAAGATGAACTGGATATATATATAAAGAATTAATAGCTGGGGCAAAAAGGTTCACATGCGGTCCTGCAGAACCGCATGCTACGTCCTTGCCCCCTCTGTCCAGCTGGCGAGCGAGGAGCGTCCCCCTTGGCCGTCGAGCTGGACTGCCGAGCAAATGGCCCAAGGCTAAATGGGCGGCAGTGAGGTTCGAACCCCAGGCAAAGGATGGTGCTGCAGCTGGCCCGTCGGCCAGGTACAAAGGGCTAAGCCCTTCGACCATCCTCCCCTGGGTGTTATATATCCTCCTACTTCGGGGCCCTTTGTGTCCTCTCTTGATAGCTGGATGCCACTTGGGATATATCCAGACAGAGGCCCTTGATATAAAATACCCATGGATATCACTATAACAATCACTTTAGCACCTCGATATTGAGTTAATCCTTCAGCCAGACAGCTCATCCATGCTCGTCTACCTTTCTAGATACTCTCTAAGCAACAATTACATGCCTTAGAACATTCAAGGACAGCACTCAACACAGCCTTTGCAGCCTCCTCCTCCTCCATATTGAAGTACATATTCAGCCTCTTTAGCCTATCTGGATGCCATCTTAGCTTCTCCTGCACCAGCTGTGTTTTTAGCGCGTTCAGCTTCTCCCTCGACGCCCCCTGAACCCGAATATCAAACACCATCACGTCACGAACATCTTCAGCGGCCACTGAATCAGACCTAGAGGAGCCAACATGCGTGTACCTTGGATGCAACCCAAACGCTTGTACGAAGAAGCTAAAGGCATTCCACGTCCTAAGTTGAAATATATCTTCGCTAATCTGTTTTGGTAGTCGGCTGTGTCTTGATAAACCGCGTCGTGGCTGTCGTGGATGATGCGTTAACGCGTTAACTTGCAGGTTGGCAGTTGGCCATGGTATCACTGGACGGTTTCCTGCCGTATCCTTGTTCTCATACACTACCTTCCACGCGGCGTTATACTCCCCGATCGATTTTGCAGCCTTGGGAGGGATGGTGCCAGTGTTCGAGCTTGGGTCTCTGTCGGTGTACCCTCTATATGCTTGACGGTGAGGCCTTCCATACCGGCCAAAGCTATGGAAGGCCTGCTCTTGTTCATGTGAATCATTGCGGCGATCCCTATACTGCCAGTTCCTGTGTTCTTCATTTCTCAGATACTGCAGCATCTCCTCCACTCCACTGCCTAGACGTTCAAACCTGAGACGCTCGCGCCGCATCTTCAGCTTCAACTCTTCCACATCCGCACGGAGACTCTTCACTGTTTCGTATAGCGGAAGGTCTGCACAATATCCTTCCATATCCTCTCCTTCGTCGTTGTCTAGATCCTCTGACGATGTTCCTGGATCCTGACTTTGTGGATCATCCATAACCGTTTCGGTATCATGCATAGCATCCGTCATCGTTCCTTCTTCGCTTTCCTCCATACATGCATCTTTTTCTTCGCCTTCGATAGGCGTGTCGTCACTGGTCGCCGAGTAAGCCCAATCCTCCATATTGCGGTTGATCGAAGGCTCTGTCTCTCTCCCAAATACCCCAAATGCCGGAGGAGATTCGAATCCAGATGGCGCCGATCTCTGTGTCCCTCCGTCCAGGTTAAGGAATATGAGAGGCTCTCTAGCATACCCGCGTTCCCAGGACGTGGTATTCAGGGGCGGCGGCGGCGGCGGTTCATGATCTGGTAGTGGGTGGACCTGCACAGGCGGAGCTGGAGGCCAGTTGATGGTAGGATCTTCCCAGCGCACAGCAAGGGGTATACGCTTATCAGAGTAGAATCCGGTCTGGTGTTTATGTTGATGCTGGTAGTAGAATGAGGGTGGATATTGAGTGGAGATATGTCCCCCTAGAGGTGAGAAGCCATTCCAAACTCTTCGTCTTTCTTCCATTCCAACTGCTTTCGCCTTACTGCTAACTCAAGGATAGCCAACGACTGACGCTCAATTTTAAGCGCTATTCCGTTTTCTTTGCGTTTCCGTAGCTGTCTAATTGAACAGATACAGCATTTTCTATCATGTCGAATATATCATGGTATAGTCAAAGATGGGTATATCGTTTCAAGCTACACTTCAAATTCCTTTATGAAAAACAACCCTCGAGACGATAGCGTTCTCCATTGTTTGCTCGCGCATCACACACATGGGGCGACTCGTACAACAAACAACACCCGCTCTGGCTCAACGTTTTGATAATGCGCCTTGCATATATGTTATAAGTTGGATTAAAGTGAAACCCTATGCTGTGCTCTTAAAGCATAGCTATGAAACTATACAATACATTGCGTGAATCCATTCCGGTGACCCTCGGGTAAATTGTTTGATAACAAAGCTTGCTATCCTGTTTTCGCATGTGATTTGGAATATTAAGCCCATAAAAAATGAACAAAGAAGCCAAGAATATAACTGTGGTACGAAGTAATAAAATAGGTAAATATATCATAGCCGCAAGGGACACGAGGCGGTGCAAGGCGAGGAGCCGACGAGAAGAGACATGGGTATATAGACAAATTTGCAACGGGGTTTGCATTTCACAATTCAAGGATTAGACAAAGATGTATATATTTTAGAATGACATGGCATGAGAGGGCATGGATAGGCAAGTAAAAGTTACAAAAGAATAAAAGACATAGATAGTAATATGGGGAATAATACATTATTTTGAAATAGATTTTCTTAAAAAAAAAGGCGTCAAACTGGCTGGAGGAGACATCGTTCGTTTGTTTGTTTGGATGGTATCATGATGACGGCCGTGGCTGTCCGGAATCGGGAAGTGCGAAGCTACCCCGATTAAACCATCCTGCCCAGCTACCTCTATTGGCTTTCTTTCGTGCGGCATCATCATCAGCTAGTGGATCACTGTCCATCTCCTGGTTTTCCTGAACTAAACGTAAGGGGCGGAGTTTATTCTGCTGCATCACTGCGCCGGTATAGTTGTTCATACCAGGACTAGAGCGTGGTGGACTAGCAGAAGCACCGCCATCAGTAGATCCAACTTCTCCGCTCCGGTCGCTAGTAAGACTAGCAGCGCTGCTGAATCTACGGTCTGCACTCCTGGTCGAGATGGAAGTTCCCATGCCGCCAGGGGCGGTGGCAACAGAAGCGCGTTTAGAACTCAAGCTAGGACCGAAGAACGGGCCATTATTTGACAATGTTGGGCTAATACCCGGGCTCATTGGGCCGGTAGATGGGGAGCGTCCGCTGGGTGGACCACGATACATTTGGCCAACAACATTTGCAGCACCGGGGGGTGCGGTGCCATCCATTTGGTCTGATCTTGTTCGACGGTGTTGAACGGTTCTGGAGCGTCCGAGTGGGATTCTAGGGGCAGTGTTGGGGTCTTCGTGAGCTGACGGGGTGGGTGCCTCGCGAGGTGACATTTGTGGAGGAGATTGGGTGGAGGTAGATTGTGTAAGGGTGCTGCTTGGTCTGGGTTTGGGACGAGTTGTTTGTCCGGCTACGACGGACTTTGCACGTTGTAGGAAAGATTGACCGGCGGGTTCGTTTTTCTCGATTGGTGGTGGAGGAGGGAGCTCCTTATCTTTATTACCATTCTTCGAACCTGTAGTGTCGGCGTCGCTCTTGTCAAGAATATGTTCGAACCCTTCATGTTGCAAAAGTCTACCGATTATTCTTTCGATATATAGGGTCAGGGCTTTATTCTGGTCCTTGGAAGTCTTGAGTTCGCTCTCAAGTCGACGTCTCTCGTTATCATCCCCCCCTTCGCCGATGGACTCCAGCTCATCAGCCAGAGAGCCACTGGCTCCGTTCGATGCAGGTGCTGCGTTAGAGTCGTGCATGAAATCACCCTTGGTGAAGTCGCCGTTCAAAGTCCGCTCGCTGAGTAGAAGTTGGTAGCTTTCGTTATCCTCCATCAAGCGAGCATTCGCCATGCGGGCTTCTAGAAGCTCTCTTTCAAGATCCTGCTGACGGCCACCGCCTAGGTTCTCCATTTCCACAAGTTTGATCTGTGCTTCCGCTAACTCGAGCCTTAACGATTCTATCAGTTTATCCTTTTGTAGTATCAACTTGGAGTTGTTCCTTGAAGGGCTTCGTTGAAGCTGAGATGTCGATGGCGCAAACTGTCCATTTTCAATATCTGGGGATGAACGGTTGCGGAAGCTCGCTATAATTGCAATATGTTAGTCTCTGAGGAACAAAGTGTATGAGTGAGAATACTGACGTGAACGTGACATGTTGCGTTCTCCATCCACACCCATCCGGAAATCTTTCTGGGCGATAGTCTCCTTCAATCGTTGAATGGTAGATTCCAGCTCTTCCTCTCTCTTTGCCTGGTTCTCTTTATCCGTAAGCATCGCTCCGCGCTCGGTCTCGTGCTTCTGCTCAAGATCTCGAAATTGCTTTTGAAGTTCCTTGATCTCGTCGCGTAGCGGATTGATCTGACTGTCCTTCTCATGTGCCTGTTCTTCCAACCGCCCTTGCTCACTGACAGCATCGTCGAGCCTCATTTGAAGCACACCGAGTTGTTTGCAATATTGATCTGAGAGGGTTTCGGCCTTTTGTACCTGCTCCTTTAGGTCGTCTATGAGTGCAGCATTTGCCGCTCTGGTGTCGTCGTCGTCGTTATTATTAGAGAAGCTTCGCGGGACACTGCTCATGCTGAGGTTCGACCGACCCAGCCCAGCCCTCCTCGCTGCTGCGGCACGGGCTGACACGGGACCTGGTGACCCTTTGGTAGAGGGCGAGCGACCAACGCCATTTGTCGTGGCATTTGAGGATTGCGAGGCCTTTCGTGGTGGATTTGGGCTCGTTTGAGCGTCAGTCGACGGGGTCTTGCGGCCACCTGGCGTAGGAGACGACGGTTTTCTAGGCGTGCTCGCCATTGCGCATACGGAGGTCTCGAGAGATACTTTGTAAATGAAGTTGACAAGCAAATTACTCTAAGACACGTAGGATAGCAGCTCAAAGCCTGCCAGAGTCTCTTGGAAGCGAACCGTGAATCGTGACTTGTGAGGGTCGAGTGAAGAATCAAAATAGAAGAGCGATATAATAGTGTTTACACCTGAATAGAAGTGTACTCGTTTGAAGCAGCTATTTGCCCTGGTGAAAGAACAATGGGATGCCCGGACTAGAATGCGCCTCGCTGTATAATGGTGAAATCTAAGCTATGCAGCCATCTCGAACGACCGCTCATGATGTGTTTCTGGCCCGTGGATGCTGCTGATTTATCCACCTCCTGGATGCGTGTCCCGTAATTAAACCCATGGAGACCGCAGATTAACGACCCAAAGTTGCTAAACTTGCTGCACTCGGCCGTCGCGCCAATCAACGGCTGCGGAGCTGCGGATCTCTGACTAAGCGCTAAAAATAGGAGATCTGAGACGCGAGAGAGGGAAAAGAAAAGCATTGAAGGCCGAAGCAAGGCTGTGAATGCAGCTGAAGGGTGAATATCTGGTTGTAGGAGCGATGGAGGCTGACGCTTACGGCCAGCTGGAGGCGCGGAGAGGAGATCGATCTCTGTGACACGACGGAGAGGAGGACAAGGGTGAGATACTCGAACGAGCCACGATCGCCCTGATGGCCGATATACATGGTGCCTGCAGCCGGATGACTATAAATACTCACTAATCACCGAGTTATATTGTGCCTGCTGGTCATATTCTCATCCGTGTTGGCGATGATGCCGTCTCTCCTTGGACTGCCTGGTCATAAGGTAACTAAGTATATCGTTAGTCGAGTCATCCAGTCCACCAGCATCGAGTACCAATACAACAGCAAGACATCACTGCGCCACGAGGATCCCATACGTCCCTCTAGTCCATTAGTCCTACCCTAGAGTCACGGAGCCATGGAGTAGATAGGACTTAGAGGCTGGTCTGTAGTTCGCCTCCCTGTACATGTCCCGGCGTTCCGCCGGCCTGCCTGTCGAATACAGCAGCATAATCACGGCCGCAACCCGCCGGAGATTATAAATCACCTGTAAGCAACAGATATCAAGAGCAAGAGTCGTGAGAATGAAGTCGAAGTCGTCTTGAGGACGAGGTTGGATATTGCCTCTTTGGGCGAAAAGTTAGGGCTTAGGGCTTGCTTGGAAATCAACCCGCTTATTAATTATCTTGTGTGTGCTTGTTCGCCCCAGAAGGAAATTCTTCCTACCTCGTCGACATATAAACCATCACCACCGACCTCTTCCACCTCGAAAACAGCCTTATCGTTCGCAGGAAGTGCGCGTTATACACACCTGAACCGATAAGATGGCGCGTCGTCCCGCAAGATGTTACCGCTACTGCAAGAACAAGGTGGGTTGATCTGCTACGCTTCGCTCGAGGACTCCTACCGCGATTGCATATGGAAGAGACGGGAAATGAATGTCTGATGAGAATGCGCTGGAATTCGTTGCTGGAAAACGGGCCGATCGTGGAAAGTCGCTGCCGAGAAGCGAGAAGCAATCGCGGGGGGGGGGGGGGGGGTTCAAGGGCTATACAAGGTGGAATGATAGCTAACTTAACAACTCTCTAGCCATACCCCAAGTCCCGTTTCAACCGTGGTGTCCCAGACCCTAAGATCCGAATCTTCGATCTTGGACGTAAGAAGGCCAATGTCGACGACTTCCCTCTCTGCGTGCACATGGTCTCCAACGAATATGAACAGCTGAGTGCCGAGGCTCTCGAAGCTGCTCGTATCTGTGCCAACAAGTGAGAACCGCCACCGTTCAAATCTAGACTCGACTCTTTACCCAGGACTAACATGAAAAAACCAGGTACCTCGTCAAGATTGCCGGAAAGGAAGGTTTCCACATGCGCATCCGTGCCCATCCCTTCCACGTTGTCCGTATCAACAAGATGTTGTCGTGCGCTGGTGCCGATAGATTGCAGACTGGTATGCGTGGTGCCTTCGGTAAACCCAACGGCTCCGTTGCCCGTGTCAACATCGGCCAAATTCTCCTTTCCGTCCGCACCCGTGACGCCCACCGCGCCACTGCCGTCGAGGCCCTCCGCCGTTCCATGTACAAGTTCCCAGGTCGCCAAAAGATCATTGTCTCTAAGAACTGGGGCTTCACCCCTCTACGACGAGAGGAATATGTCAGACTCCGACAGGAGGGACGTGTTAAGATCGATGGTGCTTACGTGCAATTCTTGAGAAACAAGGGACCAGTCGAGAAGAACATGCAGCGATTCCCAGAGGCTTATGAGAATGTTTCCCAGGAGGCATAGAGCATGAGGTTTAGCGGGGTTTGGGTTTGAGGTTGAATTTGTTTTGCTTGTTTGATCGAGGCAATCAACAGCAGATATCTCACAAGGAATAAATGAATCAAAAGAATGACAAAAAAATGAGCATAATACCATTATCTTTTTTCTCATGGAATAATTGCGGATTGTGAGATGAAACTTGTTTTTAGTTTTAAATTAAATCCAGGTCATTTCTGCGAAAACTGTCTCATTGATTGATTGATGTTTATGATGGCTGGCAGGAGTTTGAGTTAATTTATTCCAGTCATTCAGTGACTGAACCTCTTCCCAAGAAGCTACCATACTTACGACTTTAATACGAGTTCCCTGGGTATCCAGCTCTTCATGCTGCTTGTATATCAATGATTAATGTTTCCCACATAATGCGTATGGTGTATATTTAAGAAGCCGAATGACAATGTCCAAATAATATCAGCATCTATCTATCCAACCATAGGATATATATAGACAAGGTAAGTATGACTAAATAAATACCCCGTAAAATCACCGACTGCAGAGCTAATACTGCAAATAGACAGAAATAGATAGAAATATATGAGATGAGAGGCACCCATCCAACTCACCCGCCTATCTAAAGCGATGATCCACGCCTCACATCAACATTACACACACAGCTCATGTCCAGAAACGCCAGCCACCACCCCCCAGCCATACCTAGCCTCATATATGCGATTCAATGCAATCAATAAACGAACAGCTCCTCGGGTATAAGTACCAGCCTAAACATCACCCCAGCTGCCCATGCCGCCGCCCACAGCTAATGGCGCACTGCTACTTCCAGCACTACCTCCGATATCCCAGTAATGCCTACTAGAACCACTGCCACCCGCGATGGTACGTTTAGTTGACACAGACTTGCGCGTACTCTGACTTTGGCTTGCACAGCTTGAGCTAGCAGCGCCACGCATATGGCTGTGATGTCGGTAGATACGTGGGGACTGATGATGATGGAAGCGAGAGTTTGCTTCTGCGCGGGCGACTAAGGGGTGATGCTGGCGGATGATTGCAGCGCGGATGGGATCATGTTGTCGCTGTCGTTGGGTTTTATGTTGCGGAGAGGTTGGGTCAGTGTTAGTGTTGTTTATGCTGGTATTTCCAGTTGCTGACGCAGCGAAGCGGCTGCGTAGGTACCGGAAAACCATTTTAATGTTTAGTTCTCGTTCCCAATATTCACGATCTCGTTCGCGGCGTTCAGACTCTGATAGATCGTTGATGGTCCCTGTCCCTTTTTGGGCCCCGTTAAACGAATGGGGTGCATCTTCTTCGATGCCCCAGAGAGCAGCGTGCTTGGACGCAGCGGTGTCTTGCAATGTTGGGATGAAAGTGGGCGAGAGTATAGATGTTCCATTTTCGTGGCTGATATATGAAGGGCGCCGCGAGGCGGTGGCTGACACATTGGGCGTCGTCGTGGGTTGAGAGATGGGTATACCAGCATACTCTGCAGATGGATCGATATTAGTCCGCATGTAAGCAGTAAATGCGCGGGGATGCTCGTATATCTGATGGACGAGGATGCCTAATTCCCGTGCAATGCGTTCGAGCAGGCGTTCCTGCCACCAATCAGCCCTCGTGGACGAGCTCATGACATTTCTCATAGCTTCATCCACATTCTCTGAGTCATCAGACTCAAACGTGGTAAATCGTTTGTATTTGTTGTTAACCAACGACCCGTCCATCTGGGTTTGAGATGAAGCGTTCTCATCCTGTTCTTTGGTATCTGATACAAGAGCCTCTCCAAATATGACGGCGAGAAGGGAGTCATCGATCCCAATAAGGCCATTGATCACTCTACGAGTGATTCGTTGCCAGAAAGATTCATCTGAGTCTGTATCATCATTGGGGGCCGTGTCTAACGTAGCATTAAGCTCCGCTTCATTATCTGTAAAAGGCGAGTCCGCTTTCGACGAACTCTCCATAGTATCATTTGATGTTGTAGGCTGTGGATGTTGTAAAGTGCCAGGCCCCTTGGCCTTTGACCTTCGTTTCCTTTGCTTGCGTCGTCTGGTCTCCTTCTCAATCTCCTGCAACAGAACTCTACTCTGTTCCATGCGCCACTGTTCGATTCTCTGCCACCGTTCCTGTTCCATTCCTAGACCCTGGGCCTCGTTGACGTTATCAAGATGTCTCTGCACGCTCGACCTGCTCCTCTGCCTCGTTTCTCCAACTCTCCTAGGATTAAACTGTTCATGTTGCCATAACCGTTCTTGAACGTTCAACCCAGACGGCTCAAACGTCCCCAGCCCATCATGAGTAGGTAATAGGGCCGGACCACCACTTTGATCTAGCTGTGGTTCACGAAAGGCGTGAAGTCCATCGTCCAGGCTATCCAGCTCTGTGACGTCATCATCCTGCACACCTTCCTGCGGCCGCTCTTGATCTGCTTCTACATCACTTCTCTCACTTTGAAGTGGTCCTGATGATTGAGCGGCGGTATCTAGAGACCCAAAATCACTCAGCCGCGACAGGCCGGCTGTGCGAGGTGTTCGTTCCGTAGAGGTGGTATGGCTGTGAGTAACGGTAGATTGTGCCTCGACGGGAGAGAAGAGCACCCATTCCTGCGAGTCTTCCTCCTCTGCCTTGACGCTGGACTGAGGTACATTCGGTGGTGTGGTGGTAGAAGAACGGCTAGTCTTGGGGAAAGGACGTTGTCTCTGTGGTGTCTGGTCTGGCAGACGAAAAGCCATGATGAAAGATGTGCCCGACAATAGCTATGGCCTATACCTATATCATGTAGGACTCTCCTTCTGCCGGCGTGACACAGCAGCGATATAGGTCCTTGTACTCTGGCTTCGTACTTTGGTAGGCGAGCCGTCGTATCAGACGGTTAAACGGCAAAACGACGAACAAAGAAAGGAATACGTTAGGGAACTGTATCCTCCATGCTTTCAGATAACAGTGAGCGAAGATAAGATAAGTGTCGTGGGTAGTCAAGGGCTCCAGATAGCGAGCCCAGGGCATGAAGTTGAAGAAGCATCAATTGGCCGGGATGCTCGATGTTCCCCGTACTCTTGATGCGATGCTGCCGGGTGGACTCGCGGCGTGACGTGACCTGCATCACTCGGCTTAATCAGCGGGTCGCTTAGTCATCCCCAACGTCCTTCGTGCGGAAGTAACGTTAACTTGTGGCATCTATGTATATACTCAGGCAGGTTAAGATATACGCCCTCACTATCCAGTTGCCGATATGGAATCCTGAATGAATCTGTAAGGGCAACAAGAGAGGTACAATCCAGACTTTCATGCATTTGCTTCATCGATTGCTTCCTCCATTTCGCCTTCTCTACCTAGTTTGATCGCTGCTACACTGAGATATCGCCCATTTTCGACTTTTCTTCCTCCGGGATTTCCTCTCTTGCCTATCCTGATGTCGATGCATATGAGTTGTGACCCCAGGAAGAGTTTGTAATCTGCCAGTGCATAGTAATTATACCTACCAAGTACTCTGTACGGATTCATTACTTGAGCATAATGCATAGATAGGGATTTATACCCTGGGGCTCCAAGGTATTTCTTTTGTTCCCACCGTTACATCAAAACATGGCTCTAGGTAAGTAATGTTAAGGTTAGCCCTAGCGGCTATGAATATGAGGAGGAAGGCTAACATGCATGCTAACCCGGGTTACAGCTAGGCCGCCAAATCCCCCACCCTCCCTATCTATCGGCAGATGTTCGAAAGCGCGAGCAGGCATGTATGATTACCCATGCCTAGTTAGTCACCTGGTTCCAACATTTAATCCTCAGCTCGGACTGGGACGGAAATACGACCAGGTACAAATATGTCTGCTCCTTCCACTATATCATCGAATGCCTCCAGCGAATCACCCTGAATGCGGTACATTATAGCCCGAGCTCTGCAGGTCCGTAGCTGGAGCTGGTAACAGGATTCGCTCGTATAATGTGGGGTTGAGAATGCCTCACTCTTATTTGTGATGCTGACCTTCGACAAGGTGTGCAATATCACTATAAATGGTGTGGATGTCTTGTGCTATTTCTGCTATGATGAGCGAATGGAAGTTCTTCGTACGCCCTGAGGCCCTGGATATAGTATGAGATATGAAACTAAGCGCTCCGATCATACGATCAATTCACATCGTACGCGATGGCTAGACTAGCTGCCTCCGCAGCCGGTCCTCGTCCACCGGCCCTCTCCTCAACATAAGTGCAAGTACAATCAACCCTGCGTGAATAATACCCCTGTAGGCCGACAATTGTCGGCATGCTCCAGAACCCCCAGACGTCGTATAGGGCCCACGTCAACCATTGAGAAGTCTCGCATTGTCACGCATCGTACGGAGTAGAACTGATGGATATAGAACATGCCGAGAGCGAGAGACCGACGCGACGGGAGCTTCCCAAAGAGGACTAGACCCCGATTGTAGCGTCCGCCTTGGCATCTGCACGTCTTGCGGAGTCTAGTCCTAATCGGGAACTGTATATAAAGTACATACAGCCAGCTCTTTCATGGGGTTCATGGAGTAAATGAGTTCCGGAGTGAGATTGAGGCCGGAGTTGGGGCCGATCCCGCGGCCTCATTTTGCCCTAAGAAGGTCCGGAGTACAGCTGAAGGGGTATAAGAGAGACATGATGCCCGGCCACTTATCTGCCAGAAGTTGCCCGACCATGACCCCCAGTATGGCTGCTCAGATCCTCCACGCCCACGCCAACGCTTCTAGTATTCAGCCTGAGCTGGTGCAGGCGTATCTCGCCTCCCAGTTCTTTGATTTCCTGGCCGGTTGGTCTGCCTGGCACTATGTCGTGGCTTTCTTGCTCGGCGTGGTGTTCTATGACCAACGTGAGTCCCATCCCAGTAAGAATATCCGGTTCATTGAACGAGGCTAATACCGTTCCAGTCATGTACATCATAAATAAGGGCACCTTAGCCGGACCTGCGTTTAAGATCCCTCTCATGGGCCCGTTCATCCAGGCACTTCATCCAAAGTTTGAATCGTACCTGGTACAGTGGGCGAGTGGACCGCTCAGCTGTGTATCAATCTTCCATAAGTATGTACTATCGCCCTAGTATCTGTTAGGAGTCAATACTTATTCTGTAGATTCGTCGTTCTCGCCTCTGACCGAGATTTAGCCCACAAAGTCTTCAAGTCGCCCGCATACGCTGAGCCGTGCTTAGTCCCCGTCGCAAAGGACATCATCGGCCAGAAAGCATGGGTGTTTCTCCAGGGTAAGGAACACATTGAGTACAGACGTGGACTGACTCCCCTCTTCGCCAACAAGGCCATAGCCACATATCTACCTGCTCAGGGGAAGGTGTTGGCCGACTACTTCGACAAGTTCGTTGCCGCCAGCAAGGCGAATCAAGGGAAGCCCATGGCCTTCATGACCCTGTTTCGCGAGATCAACTGCGCCCTTTCTTGTCGCACATTCGTCGGCAATTATATCTCACAGGACGGGATCAAGAAGATCGCGGACGACTACTACCTTGCCACTGCCGCCCTTGAGTTGGTCAATGTTCCCTTCTCGATGTATATTCCCTTCACCAAGGTCTGGCGAGGAAAACGCGTAGCCAACGCTGTCCACGTCGAGTTTGCGAAATGCGCAGCCGCATGCAAGGCAAACATGGCCACCGGTGCTCCACCCACCTGTATCATAGATCATTGGGTCCTCCACATGATGGCATCCAACAAATACCGTGAGAAAATCGCTGCAGGTATATCAGACGCAGAAAAGCCATCGAATCTGATCCGTGAATTCACAAACTCGGAAATTGGAGAGACATTATTCACCTTCCTCTTCGCATCTCAGGACGCATCCAGCAGCGCCACAACATGGCTATTCCAAGTCCTCGCTCAACGACCTGATGTACTAGATAGGCTGCGAGAAGAGAACCTAGCTGCACGAGGCGGCGATAGAAGCAAACCCTTTGACCTACCCATGTTGGAATCACTTACCTACACCAAGGCAGTCATCAAAGAGCTCCTCCGCTACAGACCGCCAGTCATTTTCGTTCCATATCTTGCAACTAAGAACTTCCCCATAACTCCCCAATACACGGTTCCCAAAGGCTCGATGATCATTCCATCATGTTACCCGGCCTTGCATAACCCGGACGTGTACCCGAACCCAGACGTCTTCGACCCTGACCGCTGGATAACGGGAGACGCTGAATCCGAGATCAAGAACTGGCTTGTCTTTGGCACCGGGCCGCATGAGTGTCTCGCAAGAAGATATGTGCCACTGGCTATGGCGGGTATGATTGGAAAAGCAGCGCTTGAGCTTGACTGGACACATCATGCCACAGACAAGTCGGAGGAGATCAAGGTGTTTGCTACCTTGTTCCCGATGGTAAGTCCTGACATCATTCCCCGTCGAGATGTGTTTTTGTCATACTATTCTCCGGTTCGCGGGCTGTGCTAATTTTTTTTTTTCGCTATAGGATGGCGCACAGTTGGTTTTCAGGAAGCGAAATTGGTAGTTAACTTCCTAGGCCGTTAGCTACCTGTTTATGGCGATTAGACGCCGCTTGATGTACTCCATAGCAAATAGACAGATATTTAACAAATAATGTTAATGATGGCATCCACGGCGAAAAGAGTGAGAAGTCTCCGGGCATCGGTTGTTCGGGCTGCTAGTTTTCCACAGCGCCAAGATGAACGTCCTGGCCTCGGAGCCATGCGATGTGGCCGGGAGTTGACCACTTTGCTGCGATCCAGGGCTTCAAGCGACATCAGCGAATAGCTTTGCGGGGATTTATCTGATCTATGGCTCAGTGAGGGAGCTTGAGGGTACAGGACGTGCCGTCGAGGATGTCTTGGTCGATTTTCCTTGCGGGTTTTAGCCAATCGGTATAACTTATTCCGTTCTTCAGGATTTCAACACCCTGGTATATGCATATTGCTTTCTAGGATTTCTCGGAGCGGAACGCCTGAACCCGATGTGGCACATTGTGGAAGCTTCGGCTGGTCCTATCCTACAAACCGGGCATGCAATGTGAGAGCGGCGTTGGCGGAATAAACCGCCGACCTCAGGGCACTGCAACTCTAATCCCAATCCCTGTGCATTGCAGCTCATCTCACGGACCGGAAGTGCTCTGTGGTTATCGTGAATTCTGATGAGGAGGCCATGGACTTGTCTGTGGATATAAAATACGGTGTAGGCTGTTCATCAGTTGGAAGAATACATTCAATGACAACAATCACTTCTTCCAACAGCCAATATATTTTATACTAGCTCCCACCAGCACACAATGCTCGTTACATCGCTATCAATCTGGCTACTATATGTAGTAGCCAACGTCACCGGAGCTGTTACCGCCTACAAGGACCCTCAGGAGGTTGCATCGAAACGTATTGAGAAACTGCAAAGACAGTACCAGGAGTACATTCTAGCAACGGTCAAGGCTCGCGAATCAGGCTGTACCCCGAAGAATATGATATATCGTCAAGAATGGTATCGGATTCCATTGGATTCTCGGGCGTTTCACATAGCTACGTACTGATTTGGTGGGCAGGGGATCCCTCTCCAAGCGTTCCCGCCTCGAATACATCAACGCAGTCAAATGTCTTCAGCGCAAGGATCCCATAACCCCGAAAGAAGCTGCTCCTGGTGTAAAAAGCCGCTATGACGACTTCAGCGCCACCCATATCATGCAAACCCCCTTTATTCACTTCAGTGTATGTGTTTTCTTCCATCTGGTAGCAATTGATATCCGGAAAATCGGTGACTGACCAGGACTTACCTCGCAAGGGTATCTTCCTGCACTTCCATCGCTACTTTATCTGGCTTTATGAAAAGGCTCTGCGCGAAGAGTGCGGCTACAGAGGGGCGCAACCGTACTGGGACTGGACCATCTCGTGGGAAGATCCGCGAAAGTCCAAGGTCTTCGATGGCTCCCCCTATTCCATGGGTAGCAACGGTATGCCAACACCTCACGGCCCAACCACCATATCAGCGTTTGGTTTTAGTCTTGATATACCTCCAGGCACCGGTGGTGGATGTGTCTACGCCGGGCCCTTTCGGGACTATAACGTGAGCCTAGGCCCGGTTGCTTTTGAGCCCAAAGGTGAGATGGGCGGGCTTGCTTACAACCCGCGTTGCCTCACTCGAGACCTCTCTCCACTGTGGACCAACAATACCAAGCCGTCGGATATAGCAGCCCTACTCACCGACTGTGACGACATCGGCTGCTTCGACGGGCAGCTCGAGGCCCCTGATGGCGGGCATAGTGGCGGACATTTTGGTATAGGTGGCCTCTGTATAGACGCCTATGCCAGCGCCGGCGACCCAGCATTCTGGCTCCATCATGCACAAGTTGACCGCATGTGGACTATCTGGCAGAATTTGAAGCCGAAAACTAGAACCCACCAAGTTTGGGGGACAGGAACGGCATTCAACAGTGGGTTAACCTTTCCTTTGCGGTTTGATCTGCAGTCCTGTTTACCTTACCACATGGGCTTCACGTATTAACGGGGTCTCACGTTTTAGACCCGCCGAGTGCAAATGTGACTTTGGACACGATTCTCGATTATAAGGTGCTTGCGCCTAAGCAGAAAGTGGGTAGTATAGGATCGACCATTGACGGCCCGTTCTGTTACATGTATATTTAGCTACATTGCAGATATAGTTACCGTCATGTCCACTCCTTTCCGCGCTTTAGAATTAAAAATCTAGCTAACATATTTACCCACTCAACCCGTGATTCCCACTTCGTTCAGCTACTTGACCCCCAATAGCTCAGTATCGAGCTCCGTGTCCTTCACCCCGAATAAATAGCTTGACAAAATCAAATGCAAAATAAGCTGGCTAGGTTTCACTTTCTTTACCCCCAGCTACTCCATCAAGAAACACAATGTTTCCATTGTGTCCAACAACCTTCTTGCCCTTCTCGATCAATTGTTTTCATATAATAGCAGTGTAAAGACTTGCCATCTGGATAGCTTTAGATATCCATCTTAGGGTTGGTTCCAGGGCCGTGGAACCCTTGCCGCTATTTATTAATAACTCGCCTTGGCGTGGCTCTAAATTTACCCTGTCTCTATTTTCCTCCGTCTCTGAGGCGGACATTTCGTCCCTCAGGATATCGTTCCTCTTCCCTTCGTTGATTTGACTTATACAAAATGCGCCAGACTCTTCGTCGGTCCTGTACTGCCTGTGCCAAAGTAAAACATAGCTGTGACCTGCGCACGCCACGGTGCTCTCGCTGCATCAAGCGCCAAGTGCTATGTGTCTATGCGAACGAACCGTTGACGGCGGCACCACCGGCTGCTTCCACGCGGGGGGATAGCGCATCAGGAAGACATCCAGATGGGTGCGGAGTTGGTGCTTTAACTAATTATAGGTTCGGTTCGCTTGATCCCTTCGAATCGTATCCCCAGACGAGACTGCCTCGGGAACATGTCCAACGCCTCATCCATAGCTGTAAGTGTCTCGAACTCGACTAACTCAAGCTTAGCTTACCGATTCAGTCCTTAGCAAGATTGCATTCCAGTATTACCCTCTTGACCTGAACGCAACTTCAAATCCATTTCTCATCTCCTGGTGGCCGCTTGCTCTGGGCGACCCGGCGTTGTTTCACGTCTCGCTACAGACAGCATGTCTTGACGAGGAGCTGCTGGCCCAGAAGGGGTTTCAGACTTCTGACCTTCTCATGGCCGACTCTGTGGCATTGCTCCGACGAAAGGTTGAAGATACGACACTTGCTGTCCAGGATGGGACTATCAACTCTGTGATTACCTTGGCAGCTATCGAAGTGAGATCCCATATTTTCTTCCTCCTGTATGCTGAACTTGCAGCTGATACCTTACAACCTTCAGTTTGGAAAGGGAAACACCAAGGTATGCGAAATGCATGTCGAGGGAGTGAAAAGACTGATAAACATGAGAGGTGGCATAAATTCGGTGAGACAAACTAGCCCTCTCACCGCGAGAATGGTCAGCTGGTAAGTAATTCCTTAATTTCCCAGATGATATACTATTATTGACACTTTCTATAGGGTATCAATGATCGTCATGGGCCATCCACAGTTTGAGACCCAAGATGACGTTGGCGTTGGGGATGGCATACCCCTCATTCCGGAATGGCAGTTGGACTTAGCTGGCCTTCATGATGATCTACCCTCGAAACTGAGTTACATAGAGATTAGCTACACTGTGTGGAATGTCTTCATTCGACTCCGCAATGCCTTCAAGCGGGCGAAACGGGTACCACTCCCTGCCACTCAACTCCATGACCTCACCTGTTTTGTTATACACCGACTTCTACTCCCAGTTGCAGAAATACCGATTCCTCGGGAGTCACCGATTACGGAGTGCATTCGCTATTCAACCGTTTTATACATGTTTATCGTTCAGGGTCCAACTTATTTCTCGCACGCCGTCATATTTAATACGATTCTCACCCGATTCATGGAATACGTCGTGAAATTAGAGTCAGAATCTCGCTCATATGACTCGCTTGATGTATGGTTCTTACAGTCGGAATGGTGGCATCGGCTGGCACAACCCACTATCAGTGGCTTACGGAAAAAGTAAAGGCTGTGGCCGCTTCTCTACACTTGGGTAGTTGGGGCGATGTCCTCATCCACATCAATAGTGTCCTGTGGTTGGAGACGCTACGGGACGGAGATACCTTTCGTCCTCACTGGGATGCAATCTTCACTGCGGCTAACCCACCAGTGCAGCTAGATTTTAGAGTATGTACCCCACCAACTGTTACTGATATGAGGTTTCTATGAGTACATCCAGAGCCGCTGGTTTTGGTGGTACTTACCAGGCCAGGATTTATCGCAACGTGAGAGGGATCGTCACCAAGTTCTCGCTATTATAACAACAACCTATAGAAAATCCTATGATCAACAAGAAAGAGAGGACGCGGGCTACTTAAGTTGCAAGCCATACCCTGGTGCATCTTGTCCTGATCTGAACCTGACGCAAGGATCAAAATTAGGAATCAACCCGTTTTTTAGATCGCTATCTCGATCCTGACGCAGAGGCGATTAGGGTCTTGCCATGGTGCCCGTGATTCACAGGCAGTGACATGAAATCAACTGTAATGACTCGTGCGAATCGGATGAGCTCACTTCGCTGAGACATATAGTGGCCAACAAATCTCCTAGGACCATTTAAAGAAGGTATCGGGATAAGACCTACCGGCAATTTATTCCACGTTTTATCCAATTATTACGTGCAAGCTGCAATGTGTGAGGCTGCACCGGATTATCACTATCTTACGGTACAGGAGAAACCTATGGACATAATTGCTACAACAGGCGTATTTCTTAAATATGTCAGAGTTTCTGGTACGCACTTCCATGCTTATCCCAAGATGCCTCTACCCACTGGTTGCAGGTTATTGAATTTATGTCCTTCGTTTTTTAACCCCTACTTTTAAGCTAGACGGTTTCCTAATAAACCCCTCCCTGTAGTCCATGCGGATATCTTGCTCCAGTTTGAATTCGAAATTTCGAAATACTGCGGCAACGATACATTTTAGTTCCATCTCAGCTAGGTTTCGGCCTATACATGCTCTGGGTCCGACGCCAAAGGGCATGAATGCATCTTTCTGATGGGTTGTGAGTCGTGTTGTTGGATCCCAGCGTTCAGGAATAAAGGCCTCAGCATCGGGCCCCCAAATATCCGTGGAGTGGTGGAGAGTATACGTGGGCACTGAAAGAACATCACCAGGGTAAAATGTCTGCTCACAAATATCGACTGGTGCATTTCCTTTGGGGATCTGCCTGGGAAGACCTAATGAGAATGCGCTGTGGACGCGAAATGTCTCCCAGATTACCCATTGGAGACTATTTGGCAATGCACACAATTAGTCTGGATATGTCTCATAACATAAGAGATCAATGGTGGGCTTACTATGAAACGTGCTTGACCATATCAAAGCTTGGTATATCCGCTCCAGGAGAAACTGCCTCGTCAATAGCACCCTGAAGCCGTTCTAGGACTCCAGGAGTACTTACTACGAAATACAGCACGGAGCACAGCGTGACTGCGGTGGTATTGCTGCCAGCAACAAGAAATGTTAGAGACTCAGTGATCAATTCGTCACGGCTTAACTTGTCACCATGTTCATCTCTACTTTCCATTAACTTGGCAAGCATGTCAACCCGAGTGTTCTTGGTCAACACGTCAGGGTTGAGACGCCGCTTGACACGCTCAATAGCAATTCCTGCCATGTTGTCGATGGCTTCTACGCCATATTGGAAGAAAGTATCAGGAAAATACTTGCTGAATGGCTTGAGTTGGGGATAACACCCCAAGGTTGCAGATACTTCGCCTTGGCGATTCAGAACTTCTATGGCTGCCACACAGGTCGGTGCAGCGTCAACTGTCTTGCACGCATCCGCCAGGTCATCTTCACTAGATAACATTCCGAACGGAGCGCCAAACGCTAGGTCGCCAATGATATCAAAGGAAAGGTAGCTGAACCAAGGTAAGGCATCAATCTGAGCGTAGGTAGCCTCTACTTCGGTTTGCTGGCGGTCACACAGGCCATTCCATTTCCCAACAAAAATTCTAATATTATTGCAGATATACTGCTCGAATTGTCCAACGGATTTTGCTGAGAAGATATGTGAGACGGCCCTACGCTTCCGGCTGTGTTCATCTCTATCACGAGTGTTGAAGATGCTACGGTGCTTAGGTCCCGCGAACGCGTCGTAGTAGTCGCTACGCACATCTGTCAGAAAATATGCCAATTATCAATGCAAACGGACAGGGCACGTCTTACGATTTCAGAAAGCCATTCCCGTGTCCATATATTGCCTGAATAGCGTCGACGGCAGCAATAGAAATATGATTTGGTTGGATGCGTACGAATTTCCCGTATTTTTTATGTGCCAGTTCAACTGCCAGGGAACGTTTTTTGCGGCGGCATTGATAAAATAGCCAGAAATTAGTGAATGTAGCTAGAAACGGGCCCGGAATGTCTCGACGTCGCCGAGATGCCAGCACCGGAAGTGTATAATACACTACTAGTGCGGCAAGCATGGTACAAAAAATAGCGAATAGAGCCATCGTTGACTGCGCACTTAGAATGGATTCTCAATAGTTATAACACTGAAGAGTTGGTGAATGCAATAAAAAACACTGCGGGAAAATTGACGAACGACCCCGCGGTCTGCGTAGATTTGAGATGCTCCCAAAGAGCCAAAACAAGGAGTTATATTACGCATGTGAAGTTTATTGCGAACAAAAAGCAAGTATAACTAGTCACTTGTGCCAACTCACTCGTTCGACTAGGCCAGTTATATGCCTGGTTAACTTTGGCGATCTAGATCTTATGTTACCCAGTGTGTTGGCACGGAATATAAAGTTATTATTTAAATAGTTACCTAGATAAGTGGAATATACGAGCCATGCAGAACTGCCCCTCCACCTAACTATATATTGAGGAGGCGGTAACCTTTTTACAATTTTCTCTTCGTATACGTTTTCGGAATTTCATGCGTTACGATCAGTCTCCTGCCATTATCCGCTCACCCCAGCTAACTACCCAATTATGTCCCGCTTTAGCAAATCAATTACTATCCCTACTTCTACCGATCCATTGAGATTGATAACAAGTTTACTGATAGGCCATCAAGACAATGATTACTATGCATACGAACATGGAGACACATGGTGCATTGGTTTATATAACCATGCGTCTCTTGTGATTGACGCGGACGGCACCATGGCAACTAGGATCAATCAAGAGGGCAAGAAAGAATCTCATATAGTCGATAAACCTTTAGACGACATTGCGAGGGCGTTCATGTCAGAATATTCTGTCCACGGCAAGATATTTGGCCAGGTCGGATTCAATTATTCAGCCCACACGTCGGGTCAGGCATACAACCCTGGAAAATGGCCAATACTTAGCCTGATGGTTCCTTGTGTCCAAGTGGCCGTTTCCCACGACAGCATCACTGTAGCGGGGTATACGGAGGACAATACAATGGCCATTTTCGACTTCATTAAGGCTCATTTGACTCTTGACACCGCCGGCTCTATTCCAAGCTGTTATCTACCGGTAGATCTCAAAGCTGACGGCACCGATTACGAGAATCGAGTGGAGAGAGCAATATCCGATATCAAAAACGGCAAATATATCAAGGCCATTCCATCGCGCATGGTGAGCCTCCCGGAGCGAGTAGATATGCTAGCCACTTTGTTTCATGGACGTCAGGCAAACACTCCGGCACGGACTTTCACATTCAACCATATTGGCACTCAAGCCACCGGCTTTAGCCCCGAGGTGTTACTCTCTATAAATGGACGGACCGTCTTCACCGAGGCACTAGCTGGGACCCAGCTAGCTTGTGAAGCTGACACCGAGCCCACTCGAAATAAACTGCTGAATGATCCAAAGGAAGTCATGGAACATTGTATTGCAATTCAAGGTTCAATCAGGAGGTTGAGTCAAGTTTGTCCGCCTGAAAGTATTGCCGTCAAGAATTTCATGTCGATTATGCCTCGAGGGAATGTACACCATCTATTCTCACATGTAACAGGCAACCTATTGTCTGGTAAAGACGGCTGGGACGCTCTTCCAGGTTTGGTGGCAAATATAACAGTACCTGGTCTTCCGAGCCAGGGCAACATGGGCGCTATCCGAGCCTTTGAGCCATATCCTCGAGACCTTTACTGTGGGGCAGTTCTGATGCTTGATAATGGCGCACAACTTTTCGAGGCAACCCTAGTTCTTCGCACGGTATTCCAGGATAAGGACCGGCAGTGGCTTCAGGCTGGTGCAGGAGTAACCGCACTTTCTAGCCCGGAGCGTGAGTTTGCAGAGACATGTGAGAAATTGGGTAGCGTTGCTCCTTACGTTGTGGTGGCAACAGGAAGTTCGTAAATAAAACCTCTAGAGTTGCATTCTCTTGCATGGACCATATATATACGCCTAGTCGTGGTTCAATTTAAACTAGCATCAACTTGAATAAAATACCGTTCTTCAAACGACAATCCTATATCTGTCCTGCACAATTGGCGCAGGAAACGGGTCACTTCCTTGCCCGTATAGCGATAGTAACCAATACAGTTGCGTGGATCACAGAAAAATAAAAGTAGTATTCTATTGGCATCATTATTATCAAGAAGCATGTCTGGGTGAGCGTGATACAGGTCTAGCCAGGTGCTTTCTATCTTGTTGTTCGATGTAAGACTGATGCAAACCTCGGTTATGGAAGGTATATAGCGAAATGGTGGCACTCTAAATAAATGAGATACGGGGAGTTAAATAGTCCGAAAATAGTTAACGACCAGCAGAGAGCCTCAAAAATATAGCCTGTGATATATGCTAGCTAGCTTAGAACATACTTATATGTAGTTAAGTGGCCAAGGGAAAGGTACCCCGAATTTCATCAACAGCGCACCTCAGTGTTGAATTTTAAGAGGTGGAGTGACTTTATGATTGATGACTTTTTCCTGGGAATGGAGTTGACATCAATTTGGAAGTTGGTTCCTGTCGGTTCATCCTGATTTTCAATAGTCTGGCGCTGCCACTCGGCCTAGAGAGTTTCATATCCGTGGCGGAGGATCAAAACACTATTCTCCCTAGATAGCTATAGTTGAAATATTCCCTAGTCTGACACTCTCTTTGGCTGGCTCGTTCCGGCTCACGCTGTGAGAAAATGGTGCGTGGTCCGCCATTGTCATTGAACCTGTCGAAAAGGGGTTCTTTTTTTTTTGGATTCAGGAGTGGAAAGTATCAACGTTGCCAACCATCCTCGTTTGTACAACAAGGTTAATTTAAGCTATGTTAATTATGGGGCTTTACGGCCCGGATCGAGCTCCGCTTCCCCTTTTTAGTTAGCGTGGCAAAGACAGACTTCGCTGAATAATATGCTTAGTCAGGAGTTCCGCAACTCAGACACGAAACAAACACCTCGATAACAAACGTCTTTTATTATTATTTTCTAGACAACAGGAATCACTTGTTTCAGCTCACGGAAATATATCGGCTGAACGAAATCTGGGAGAGACTGCAAACTACCCGGCTGTATAATACTCTTCGGCCTTTTATACGTTCGCGTGCCTTCCTTGAGCTCGCCTTGGTTCTTCGTCTCTCCCTCGCCATTCGGCCCCAACGCAACGTCATATCTCCTTAGGATCTCTATCATTATGATTTTTACAATGGCGCCAGCAAAGAAGCGCCCGGGACACGAGCCTGGGCCATGACCAAAGTTCATATTGTCGGGAGAAGTCATCACGAATTGGTGGGCGCCTTCTTCCCCTGGCAAGGACCGGATCTCCGACGATCGGAAAGGGTAAAACTCCGATAATGGTGGCTGATTCGGGAAGTAATCAAGGGGAGTACGAATACTGGGCGCTGGATGAACATAGGGTGCGAGCGAGTGAAGGAAGCCGATACTCGAACCGCATGGAATTAAGTGGCCGGTTGAGAGGTGTAGCCCTTTTTTGGCTGTTATACGGCGCGTGATGGCAGCTAATAACGCAGGTTAGCTTTAGGTACTTTTTTCCGTTGGCTTTATCTAGAGGACTCACTAAAGTTACCTATTGAAAGATGTTAGCGTTAGCTCATTTATTGTCAAAGGTACACTAGAGATGGAGTCTCATACCCGGGTTCATTCGATGAGATTCGCGAAGGAAGCTATCAAGCTTCCGAAATTTTGGCAAGCTTGACTTGCGCACAATTTGGTTTGGTTCTTCTTTCAAAATCTCACCTATTTCCACTCGCAGTTCGGGGATATATTCAGGATGGGAGGCAAGATCATGCAGAAGGTTTGTAATTGTGATACAAACAGCATAAATGCTCCCAAAACCTGCAGAATGTTAGCCTCTTTTCATCAGACGGATCAATTGGCACATGTCCAGATGATCTTTTGAGCCCTTACTTACCGCCAAAGAGTTGTTCGCTCGCCAAAAGATTGTAGTCCACCCTCTTACTGGTGTCCATTTGATTTAACATCCATGAGATGAGATTATATTGATCTTTTGGAAGGCGTGTTGCTGAGCCATTGAGGTTACGGAACTCCACAGCTGAATCAATGTGCGGCTTCAAAAGTGCCGCTGCCCTTTTTTTGTCTGTCGCCAAGTTGCGCACCGTTGAAGTCCATGGGGCAATTATTGAACGCAGCCAGGGGTTAATTTCCTGAATTCCTCGAATCGCGGAGATAACATGCAGTGTATATGCTAGAGACAGATCTATCCAGCTCTGGTCCCTACATAACGGAAGACCAACAAACATACGCCCATTTGTTCTTGCACTAAGCTGCAAAAGCTTGTTGTAAAGCGGAATCTGCGTCCACTGGGGGCAGCGTCCAATTTCATCTTCCAGGGAGCTTATCGCTTCCTGTTGCAGCTCCGGAAGCATTCGACCGATATTGTTGGTCAGATCGGTTTTGATTGCTCCAATTCCAACAGGGTGGTCTTTCCCCATATCGGTGTATTTCCCATGCATTTTGATATAGGCTTCCTGTCTTAGGGAGACCTGGTCATTCGGGAGGAAGCGAACTTCATCCATGACATGCGGGGGCAGGATGACCAAACGCCGGGGTGTAGCGAGGACAAATGGTGTTTCGGGATACTATTCCATCGACCTCCAGTTCAGCATATATACTGGGCATTCCACAGGATAACTTTATACCTTCTTTGTTGCCTCGTGTACAACATCCTTTATGTTACGGCTCCCGACATTGATCATCGGCAGTGAATCTAACCCCTGCCTCCCACGTCCCATAAAGCGAGTGGTAAGGAGGTATAGAGCACCGAAAATGAAAGCCAGCAGAGGTAAGCCAAGTGCTGGCTGGGACATATCCCATTCTGCCACGACGCTCATCTTGCAGGTCTCAGCCCCAGAAGCAATGCAAAGCGATTTGAGGTTAATCCGGCTCTAGAAATGTAATATCATTAGGTCCAAGCAGAATATCGTCCTCTTTTGGTCTAGCAAAATAATATAGTGGCGGAGCGCAGCTAGAGCCTGAATTCTTGGGGTCTACATAAATATATCTATAAATTCGCCGGTCAGCCGAGAGGAGTTCGAATTTCGCCGGTCCACCTCTATCTCACTTGCTCACGAGCAATGGAAAATAATCAAATACCATCTTGAGAGCAATTTCACCATTACTGGGAGACCATTTAGACCTCAAACAATATCATGTCAAGCAAAAACCAGTTACCCCGTGTTCTCTGCCTGCATGGCGCAGGATCATCTGGAGCTATCTACCGAGTCCAGGGTCGAAAATTATTCCATCCACTTCGTCGGGAGTTTCAATTTGTTTTTGTCGATGCTCCATTCCCCTCCACTGCTGGCCCGGGCATGTATCCTGCCTATGCGGACTCTGGGCCATTCTTTCGATGGCAGTGTGATATGTCCGCCGCTTCGTCATTCGACATAACTGAAGAAGAAGTCAACGCTGAAACAGAGAAAGTATGGAAACACTTGGAAGTTCAACTGCGTTCCTCGAACGGTGGCCCCTTTGTCGGACTAATGGCCTTCTCACAAGGCGCTCGAGTGGCCACTGGGTTGTTGTTGCATCTCGAGGAGAAACGTCGTAACGAGTGTTCCGATTTGCCCGAGATCAAGTTCATCATTCTAAACAATGCGACTTATCCGCCTCTTTTCTTCGACCTTGAATCTTGGGCTACCGACTCCGCAGATGGGAGCTGGGCGGATGATTCGTCAGACAGATCCACGGATGGTCGCTCATCGGGTGAAAGAAGGGTTGCCATTCCATCTATCCATACTCAGGGATTAAACGATCCCTGGCGTCCTGAGTCGGAAAAGATGAGAGTTACTTACTTTGAGGAAGACTGTTCCATTGTCATGCCGTTTACCGGGGGCCATCAGATGCCAGCGTTGGACAGGGAGGCGAACACAATTGTAGATGCGATACGGAAAGTGGCCTCTCAGACACTGCTATCTTAAGAGGCTACCTTCTTTCTGAGTTTTTTTTTTTTTTTTTTTTTTTTTCGCAAGATACTTCTCTTATGGGCGGACCGTGGAACGAGAGGCTAGACTTCCGAAATACTCTAATAAGGAGAGTAAATAGCACTGCTGTTTATTTCTCTCCAAGGGTGCCTATCGCGATTTAACTCTTGTGTGGAATTGGGCCCTGATATATTGGTACGCTATTTGTTGTATTTGGAGCCTTGTATATCATTATATATCACTTCATTCTCGTTACTCTAAGTACTAGGCAAGAATCTAGCCACCAAAATCCTTGACATGAAGTTAATACGCTATTTCGGTCTCCCATTCACAGAAAATTTGAACTTAGAAAACGTAGTCATCAGCCTGTCCGGCCCAAAGAGGATATGCTTATCACGCTGCCACTCTGGATGATTTAGTGCATCTGGCCAGTCCATCATCTGCATGGAAATGGCGGCATTCTTTTGAACAGGTTTTCCGCCTTGCCCTTCCTTGAGGGTAAGATTTGCTGCGGGTTCCACGTCAGGACCGGATCCTAATAATAAAGGAGTAATTGACTTACAGTTTGGGCCACCATCCCAAGTCACCAACCGGACGGCCTCTTGGTCGGTGTATAACTCAACCGTGATCCCTGAACGTGCAGAGGAAAGCGAAGCGACCGGTTTGCTCTCTACTTCCCAAGGCTGAGGACGAGTTACTAGGAACAGGTCATCGTAGGTGGCTTTGCGCGCCAGGCCTGCCGCCAGAAGCCGCGCAGAAGACCAAAAGTCGTATGGGGAGCGCATTTTATTGCCCTTGATGTCACCAGTTGGGATCTTGTGCTCATCTTCCTCGAGTCGAAGGCCCGAGAAAGGGAGATGTAGACGGTGTTCCTCAATTGTTTCCGAACCAGGTCGAAATCCATCTAGGTTCCAGTACGTCTTATGGCTAAGATTGATAGGAACGGGTTTGCTCGTTCTCGTGGGCGTCACCCCGTATGAGATGCGCCATTCATACGGGTACAGAGAATGCGCGAGACTTGAGCCAGAGTTTCCAGGAAACCCGTTTCCGCCAGCCCGATCAAATACAACGAAAGTAATGCTGTTCGACGTAAGGGAGCCGACATCGAGGGTCATTCTCTCCCAGCCCTTCTCGCCGCCGTTGTATGTGGTTGTGCCATTGTTGCCGTTTGCAGAGGTGAAATATGTTTCGCCGTCGTACTGGAAAGACGCATTACTGATATGTCCAGCAACTCGGCCTAAGAAGCGATTCTTCAGAACATTTCTAGCTGCAGATGAAAGATGGAAGAACTGCAACTTTGAGCTCACCAATTGTTCCACCCAGGTAGCCGAGGTAGTTATCATAATCCTCCACCTTGTCTAGGCCAAGGATGATATCGACTTCGTTGCCATTCGTGTCGTTAATCCAGACATTAGTCGGTGCTCCGCCGTTGCGGTTCGTGAAGGCCATTCGAATGCCTTCCGCTTGAATTATATATTTGCCATCGCTGTTGGTGGGCCATAGGGCCGTGAAGCCTGCGAAGGGACTGCCTCCAGAGATGAGTGACTTGATCGTTGCCGTGACGCTTGCAATGACCGTCAGCACCTTCACCATGGTGGCTGGAATATGACACACAAAGATTTCCGTGGAATCCAGATAGAAGGATCTCGTTCTTTGACAGTCATCTTTTTGTCTAGCTTGCTCGTTTGCTGCTGGTCGTCTGGCGGCGGTTTTTTGATTGGTGGCTCACAGCACGGCGATTTCAGGTCAAAATGGCCGGTCGACCAGAGACAGCTGTAAACACGATTGTGGGCTACTGCCAGGAGCTGTTTCGAGAAATAAGCCGTTACCATTCTGGAATGTCCAGTTAATATTGCGGAATTTCCCATACGATGGCGGTTTTTATGAGCATGGGCTGAATTGCTCCATCCTCTAGACTTACCAGCATCTACGATGGGATCGGTGGGCCAGAAACCAGCATTCTGCGTTCTAATTGTTGGTGGAGGGATAGGAGGTCTCACGTTGGCGAATGCGCTACAACATGCTGGCATAGATTTCCTTCTCCTCGAAGCAAGGCCAGAAATCGCTCCTCAGGAGGGTGCCTCGATTGGAATTGGACCTAATGGAGGCCGTATCCTCGATCAGTTAGGATGTTACGAAGATATTATGCAGTTAACGGAACCTCTCGATTACACTGGCAATCACCGTGCCAATGGAGAGTATATTTGTCCGAGAACAGACGGCTTTCGACTGATACAATCTCGGTTAGTCCATAGAAACCTATTATGTTCTGGGTGACCGCTGACCTCTTCATGAAATTTTAGAACCAACTATAGCATGTCCTTCCTGGACCGGCAATCAGTTCTTCAAATTCTTGCGGCGCATATCCTGGACAAGAGTAAGATTCTTCTCCAAAAGCGCCTCATAAAGGCTGAATACCACCCAGACGGAGTCACGGCAATATGTACCGACGGATCCCGCTACGTTGGTGACATCCTCGTCGGTGCAGATGGAATTTACAGTACGACTCGCCGAGAGATGTGGCAGGCCGCTACGGTTGAATCACCTGGAGAAATCGGGGAGGAAGAAAGGCAGAGTATGACCGCGGAATACAAATGTCTCTTTGGTATCTCGGCGCCAAACTCGAGCTTACCGGCGCACTCCTTTGATGTTACGTTCAATAAGGACATCTCTGTCATTGTAGTGACGAGTAACCCCAAGCGAGTGTACTGGTTCCTGATAGCACGAATGCCACAGGTTTACAAGTCTGGCCGCATCCCTCGGTTCTCCCAGGAGGATGGTCGCGCGTTTGCAGAAGAGAATCTCGGTCTTCCACTTATGCCTGCGGCAAAGGTGACCTTTGGAGATCTTTGGGCAACAAAGGATACCTATAATTTGGTGGCTCTCGAGGAGGCCTTCTTCGAGCACTGGACTTATGGTCGGTTTGCATTGCTAGGTGACAGTGCCCATAAAATGACTCCGAACATGGGTGCAGGCGGGAATTGCGCAATCGAAAGTGCTGCATCATTAGCCAATGCATTGCTCGAGTTGACGTCTCGATCACATTGTCATGGCACTGATAATCATCCATCTATTGATAGCATTCGGCATGCTTTGAAGAAATACCAGAAGGCTAGAAGACTCAGGGCTATCATTACTGTCAAAGCTTCAGGTTTTGTCACCAGGCTTAATGCATTGCGTGGGACTGTGGAACGCATCATTTCTCACTACTTTTTGCCCATATCGGGCGACATGCTGATTGACTGGGCTTCAGATACGTGGATTGGAGCAGAAAAGCTCAATTTCCTACCACTACCTAAGCGATCTCTCCGTGGTACCATGCCGTTCAATCCTGAACAGGGAATGGGCAAATATGAGAGCATACCGAAGAGAGCCTTTGCTGCTATGCCATTTCTTGGTTTACTCGGACTCCATTCGGCGATATTTAAAGGTAGCCTTTTGCAACTACCATCCTACAATGCCACTAGATCGTGGCCACTACCCGTTCCTCTAGCGGACTTTGGAGTTATTTATAACATACTTTTGATTGAATCTGCCAGACAAACTAATCGTCTGAGTCCCATGCAACTGTGAGCTTTCTATCGTACGATATTTTGTTTCTTTGGCTGATCAAAAAGCAGGGTCCTATTCTTTGGCACGGCGTCGCAATTTGTCGGAGCTGGTGCTATGTTGTCGTTATACTTCTTTATATATTCAACTTCTGTGCCGATTGCCAGGTTCAAAGCCAGGGATATGCGACTGACTGATCTGAGCTATACTCGTTCTATTCTCCCGGTTATGATTCTTGCATACTATGTGCCTTATTTACTGGCCTTTACGGGTCCTACCACGAAATCCCGTGAAGTTGCCCGATGGGTATTCCGAATGTTCCCGCTAGTGGTCTCCCTTGGTCAATGGCTCATTAAGCAGGCCATCCTTCCATCCACTATAGAACAAGATCGACACAGTGATTTTAATCGAGATATTGGAACCATTCGAGTCACTGTTGGTGTTGCAGCTGTTTGGTCTACCATATCTTGGCTTAATTCGGTTCTGAGAACAACGTGTCTCCTAAAAGATGCATTCTCCTCGCCCGGAAAGGGCTTAGCACCACTATTTGGGAACAACGCCGAGAGTGGTTTGCCATACGATTACCTCTTCACAATAGGATCTTCTCTCCTTTGGGTCTCTTACCTTTACTGGGATCTCAAAAAGGCCAGGATGGTTGAACATAGCTGGCTTACTCTGCTATCATTTCCTGTTATTGGAGGTTTGTGCGTTGGACCGGGAGCAACAACTGCAATTGCATGGCTCTATCGAGAGAATATCCTTGCCACCAAGCGACACAAGGGGGCACTGGTTTGACTATGCCTGGATAAGTAGTCTATGAAACATGTCTACTTTGTGTTCTTCCCTTGAGGAGTCGAATACTCCTTTAGATCAGACTATACTTATACTGCTATACTGCCAGGATTGAAGTATACCCAATTGAAGAAATTGGAATACTGCTTTGCTTAGGGGTAGAATATCTCTGGCTGGTAATTCCGGGGTAAAGATGGACACCATGAATTAAATCTGCCCCTGTCACAGGTATCTGTTAAGTTTGTTTGCTATTGCGACTTTATAAAACTTGGGATTCAAAGTGCCTCCATTGTGATTAACATTGCTGGAGAAGGTATTGCCCTCATTTACTAAAGGCTTAGCTTTCTAATATCATGGAAATAGGTGGGAACTCCATACGTTTAGGGTCTCTTTCGACTATCTGAGGCCATCAAGCTGGTTTCGTGTCAATAGCTAAGTTTATGGACTTAGTTTACTAGTATTATGGCAATCATAATCGGTATATCAACTTCTGCCCTGACACCTGTTTCGTTTTCAGCAACTCCAACCCATCAAGTATAGCTGGAAATCCGCCATCCATCACTCTAAGCGGATGGGTTTTCAGCTTTCCCTGATCCAAAAGTTCCTGCACGGTTGTAAACCATGACTTTGCAAACTCCTTCAGCTCCGGCGCTGGTTCTCTTGTCATCGGTTCTGGCCATCCAATTGCCTTTCCATGCAGCGCTGGGCCCAGCACCCAGTCTGTCTTAATTGTTTTCGGCCTGCTGTTCAAGTACTTTGGTGGAGGTTCGAGGGTGACCAGTTTTCCACCTGATCGGCCCATACACTGGTAGCAGAATTCCATAGTTTCGGGCTCAGACACGCAGTCGATGACATATTTGAGCGAGTTCCTTGTGTGTTTCTTGATCTGTTCCACGCAGTTTTTGGAGCGGTAATCAAAAGTTTCAGCCGCACCATAGGATTTCACCAGCTCAAAATTGGAGGGCGAACAGGTTGTGATTGGTTTCAAGCCAGACCTTTTTCGTTTTATATCAGCTATTGCTCATGCGCCCTTCTCGTACTCCAGCGATACATATACCTAGGAATGGGGGACGAGTCTGACGTACAGTTTTAGCAGCTGCAAGGCAAGCGTCCCACTCGCCGTACTACCGCCGTATACAAGCACGGTCTTTTCCATGGCGGCCGGCTTGGTAGGGTATCCTGGAACACCCAGGTTATGGAACAATGCTAGTCCCATAGTCCCAATTCCAGTCCCTAGCGACGCAGCTTGCTCGAAGGACAAGGAGTCCGGGACCTTCATCAGCACGACGTCTGTGGCGCCAACGTACTCTGCATAGGCCCCGACCCGAGGGGAGAGATTATGGAGTCCCTATAAAGAATCCCAACCATGAGTTGTGAGTAATATTCTGCCATTAAGTACATGGGGTTCGTCGTGGGTATCTTTACCTGGACTGCACCACAAACCCGATCTCCAATACTGATATTCGCCGCCGTCCAAACATTCTTTCCCATGGCGACGACTGTTCCTGCAAAGTCATGGCCCGCAACCGCTCCAGGGGTGACCAAATGAGGTGCAGCCATCTTAGTGTCCACTGGATTTATCGCAATGGCTACATTTTTGACGAGAACCATGTCATCCTCTAACTCAGGGAGGGGGACATCATTCGTTAAAATAAGGCCGCCGCCTTCGCGCCCGACAATAGCGGTTTGGAGCTTCGGGAGAGTGTCCATGTTGGCCTTATATGCACGTGTACGTAAATATATAGGTAACTAGATAGGGTTTTATCTGGTCTTTATAATCTAGATAATTCAGCCTAAGAAAGAAGCACTTCAAAATAAGAGGATAAATATTAAAAAGCAGAGATGGGAAAGGATGTAGGAATTGGGGATGATATTTGCTTTCTTCTGATAGTCCTCCGTATTTTTACCTTTAGGCAAAAGCGTATGTGCATCTTGAAGGCCAGATGTCTCATCGGCGAATACTTTCCTCATGTAATGTGGTCCTGCTGCATGAAGAAAATACCCCTACTGCCATATTGCGAGTTGTGCGTGTAGAATATCGTCCGGCGATTTTCTTTTTGGCCACTCTTCGGGGGAGAACTGAAACCGCCGGTTGGTCGATTTTCTCAAGGTTTGGTATTGGAACTGCCATACAGCAGAGAATGCACCGTTCAGATGAGCTGTTTTTAGACTTGGTGTAGATATCAATAGCCAGGCGTAGATAGATAGATAAATCCTATATCCATCTCCTATAGCTTCCTAATAATTGAGAACTTCCATTCAACATAGATTTCTTGACTTATATAAGCCGAGAAGTGCTTCATACATATAGCCCCTCAACATATTTGTATTACTTTGATTGAAGTTCAGGATGGGAATCCCTTTGAACTCGGATGCTCCAAGTCCGAGATCCACTCCGGAGCCGATTGCTATCGTTGGAGTTGGCTGTCGATTCCCTGGAAATGCGAATACTCCATCGAAGTTATGGGATCTTTTGAATGAGCCGTACGAGACGGGCAAAGATATCCCGATAAACCGTTTCAACTTGAACAAGTTCTATCATCCTGATGGATCCCACCATGGTACATGTAATGTCAAGAGAACATACTTCTTGGATGAAGATGTACGGGTATTTGACGCAGGATTCTTTGGAATCCCTCCTGGAGGTAAGGATCGAGTGTTTTCTTTAGTTTCAAGAAGTAAACTGACAATCAATTTAGAGGCCGCTGCGATGGATCCCCAGCATCGACTTCTGATGGAGACTGTCTATGAGGCAATGGAGACAGCGGGTATGACAATTTCTAGCCTTCAAGGATCCGATACAGCAGTATATGTCGGAATCATGTGCAGTGATTATTATATCTTGGGCGCGCAAGACTACCGGGAGGTCCCAACTTATAACTCCACCGGTATTGCAAACAGTAATGCCTCTGCTCGACTCTCCTACTTCTTTGATTGGCATGGTCCGTGTATGACACTGGACACTGCGTGTTCGTCAAGCTTGGTGGCCCTTCACCAAGCCGTTCAATCTCTCCGGGCAGGTACCTCTCGGGTGGCCGTAGCCGCTGGGACGAACCTCTTACTTTCGCCTATGGGATATATCTCAGAAAGCAAGCTAGGCATGCTGTCTCCTTCGGGACGCTGCCAGATGTGGGATGCCAATGCTGATGGTTATGCTCGTGGCGAAGGGGTTGCGGCAGTTATGTTGAAGAAACTGAGCGATGCAATTGCAGATGGAGATGATATCCAATGCATTGTTCGCGAAACTGGAGTCAATCAAGACGGCAAAACCAAAGGAATTACTATGCCAAGTGCCATTACGCAGGCTGCTTTAATTCGCGAAACTTATGCCCGAGCCGGTCTTGATTTGAATGCAAAATGGGATCGACCGCAGTATTTTGAAGCTCACGGGACAGGCACCCCAGCTGGCGACCCCCAAGAGGCTGAGGCTTTGCATACTGCGTTTTTTTCTGGCGAATCTTATGAACCGGATGAAGTGTTACATGTCGGGTCAATTAAGACTGTTATAGGTAAGTAAATCTCCAGATACGGATAACATTAACGGCGGGTGATGATATTAACCTTCTATCCCTAGGGCATACGGAGGGCACTGCAGGCTTAGCAGGGATTATCAAGGCCTACCTGGCAATGAAGCATGGAGTAATTCCACCTAACTTGCATTTCAACAATCTGAGTCCGGCGGTATCACCTTTCTATGACCACCTCAACCTTGTCACTGTCCAACAACCATGGCCTATTTTGCCCACAGATGTACCACGGCGAGCTAGTGTCAACAGCTTTGGTATGTGCACGCGTTCCCCTTTTCAATACCCTGGATTTCTTTCCACTGAACTAACACCAAGCTTCCCCTTCATAGGATTTGGAGGAACCAACGCTCATGCCATTCTCGAGAGCTATGGGCAGCTAGACCGGGGCACGCCGTTAACAGCAGCCCCATCAGAACCAGTATCTCCTTTCCTTCCGTACCTTTTTTCAGCCGCTTCCGAGAAATCGCTTCGCATATTGGTAGAGTCGTATGGCGAATATTTAAACAACAACCCTGGTATAGATGTCCGCAAACTTGCCTATACACTGGCCTGCCACCGGTCGGCATTTGCATACAAAATTTCCTACCCTGCAGCAGGCCAGGAGGAGCTGTCCAAAGCAATAGAAACAAGCCTGTCTGCCGAATCCAGTCCCTTCACATCGCGCTCTTCTGTCAAAGAACCATCGATTCTTGGCATATTCACCGGTCAAGGTGCACAATGGCCGCAGATGGGTGCCCAGCTAATCCAATCATCCCTGTACGCTGAAAATATCATTACCGAACTGGACATGGCCTTGACTGCTCTACCAGAATCAGATCGCCCCAGCTGGACGCTACGGGACGAGCTGCTTGCAAACGCTGATACGAGTCGACTTGGGGAGGCCGCAGTAGCGCAGCCAGTGACTTGTGCCGTCCAGATCATGCTGGTAGGCTTGCTGAGACGCGCTGGTGTTAGATTTCAATCCGTTGTCGGTCATAGCTCCGGTGAAATAGCTGCGGCTTACGCTGCCGGGTTTATCAGCAGCACCGATGCTATTCGCATTGCGTACTACCGTGGCTTCCATTCCAAACTAGCCAAAGGGCCCTCTGGCCAGTTGGGAGGCATGTTAGCTGTGGGGACATCATACGAGGATGCCCAGGAGCTTTGTGCTCTAGAGGACTTCGAAGGCAGAATTGTAGTTGCCGCTTCAAACTCTGCCACAAGTGTAACGATCTCTGGTGACCTTGATGCAATCGAAGAAGTAAAGGTCATTTTAGAAGAAGAGGAGAAGTTCGTGCGGTCTTTAAGAGTGGACAAAGCATATCACTCCCACCATATGAAGTCGGTTGCACAAAGTTTCATAGACAGTCTCAGGGCCTGCAGCATCACACTGTTGACACCTCCGGCTGACGCTCCCACTTGGCACTCGAGCGTCTATCAAGATACGGTCATTGATGCAAACACTGCCCTAGACGGGCAGTACTGGACAGATAACCTCAACCGCCCAGTATTGTTTTCGCAGGCACTTGAAACTGCTTCGAAATCGGTTGAGCTATTCAATGCAGCACTCGAGGTTGGTCCTCACCCTACTCTGAAAGGGCCCGCCTTGGATACAATCCAACAGGCAACAAACGGTAAATTGGAATATATTGGCTGCTTGTCGCGTGGCAAGAATGATATTCAGTCCTTCAGTGGCGCTCTGGGAGCCATCTGGTCTGCAGCTGGCCCTTCCGCGGTTGATTTCAGCGCTTTCCAAGCAGCCGTTTTCGAGGATGCGAGTACAATTACCGCTTTTGATGACCTGCCTAGATACCCTTGGAGTCATGATAGGGTGCTATGGGCAGAATCACGATCGACTAAGTTAATGAGGCAGCAAGATGACCACTGGCATGACATCCTGGGTACTCGTGAAGCGGATGGGACAGAGGAGGAATGGAGATGGCGCAATATCCTCACTCCCAAAGAACTTCCGTGGTTAACTGATCATGCCTTGCAGGGCCAAACTGTATTCCCTGCAACGGGTTACTTCTGTCTTGCCATGGAAGCTATAATGCAAGTCGCGGGTAAACGTCCGGTGCAGCTCCTTGAGCTAACCGACCTCAAAATCCGGAAGGCGATCGCAATTGACGAAAGGGATGGTACTGAAACAATAGTCTCGTTAACCAAGATCCAGCAGGATGAACAGGAGATCACGGCCTACTTTGCATGCTTCTCGACCATTAGCAGAGACTCTCTTCAACTTGCGTTGAACTCGACAGGTAACGTGCGCGTTATACTGGGGGAGCCAGCTCCTGATATCCTGGCGCCTCGTTCTCCACCAATTCATGGAATGCAGCCAGTCGACAGTGAACATTTCTATGAAGAAGTGGCCAAGATAGGCTACAACTATGGCCCGACTTTCCGTGGAATCCAGTCTTTAGAACGAAAACTAGGACATTCCCGTGGTAAGATCGTTGGTCCCCCGAATAATGAAACTGGAACGGCCCTCCTCTTCCACCCAGGAATGCTTGACGCAGCATTACAAGGCATGCTTTGTGGATTTAGTTCTCCTGGTGATGGGCGTTTGTGGTCTCTCCATGCACCTTCCACCATCCGCCGAGTGACCCTAGTCCCCAGTCTATGTGGTATGGACATGACCAAAGAAGTGCACTTCGATTGCGCAGTCACGGACGTGGAATTCAACCGGCTCACAGGTGACGTCGAAGTTTTCCAGAGTGACACTGGCTACAAATCTATTTCAGTGGAAGGGACGAGTTTCATCCCCTTCACAGCTGCCACTCATATCCACGATCGCCAACTTTTCGCATATGACGGTTGGGGGTTGGAGGCTCCAAATGGTGCGTTGGCTTTGGGGTCATACCGAGCAACGGCTGATGAAATCCAGAAGGGATTGGATGCAGAGAGAGTCGCCTTTTACTACCTGAGGGCGTTGCATGAGACAGTACCGCAGGATGAGCGGACTGCGCTTCAGCTTCCATCGCATCATGAAGCGCTTTTCGACTATGCCCAGCATATCTATGATATTGTACAAAAGGATGAGCATGCGTATGTGAAACGAGAATGGATGAATGACACTTACGAGGAGATATGTGCTATAATGGAAAGGTAAGAATAGGCCGATAAATGCTGATATGCAACACATATTGACCGATCTTCTAGATACGGCCCTAAGGACCCTGACTTTTTATTAATCGCCGCATCTGGAGAAAACTTACCTGCTGTTGTCCGCGGCGAAACAACAATTCTCGAACATATGACGAAGGGAAACAAGCTCAACAATTATTACCAGAATGCGTTAGGATTCCACAAGCTTAACGAGCTGATTTCTATCACAGCTGCTCAAATTGCGCACCGATATCCAAACATGAATATCTGTGAAATCGGTGCTGGCACAGGTGGTTCATCCCGGGCAATTTTTGGAAAGCTCGGCGCAGCATACACATCCTATACTTACACTGATATCTCGGCTGGTTTCTTCGAAAAAGCCCAGGAAGAATTTGCACCGTACCGTAACCGAATGATTTACAAAACCCTTGACATCACGTCGAGTCCAGTTGATCAGGGCTTTGTTGAAGGCGCATACGATCTTGTAGTGGCCGCAAATGTGCTTCACGCTACCCCAGACCTCGAAGAGACGTTGCGCAGCACACGTCGCCTTTTAAAGCCTGGCGGTTATTTAGTGATGATGGAATTTATTGACGAGAGCGTAATGCGACTCGGTGTCATTATCGGTGGTCTGCCCGGATGGTGGGTTGGGCGGGAGACTGGACGGAGGTATTCTCCAAATGTGCCCTTGGAACAATGGAATGAGCTTCTACTGAAGTCTGGATTCGGTGGCATCGATACCCATACGCCTGTTTATGATCCTGTGGTTATGCCTGCGTCTATTATCACAGCCCGAGCCATTGACGACCAGATAACCATGTTGAAAAGCCCACTGTCGATTGCCGAAGGCAGCCTTCCATCATCAAAACGCACTGACCTCATCATTCTTGGTGGCAGTAAGAACACGACGATGGCTCTTGTTGATGGAGTTTCCAGCTATTTAAAGCCTCACTATAAAAGTGTGATCCAAATCAACGCACTGGAAGACCTCAATGTGACATCAATTCCGGAAAAATGCAGTGTCATAAACCTCAGTGACTTTGACGGTCCCTTCTGGACGGACATAACAACAGATCGTTTCGAGAAACTCAAGGCACTTCTCATGGTATCTGTCAACTTATTATGGGTTACCTGGGGCTCTAGCCGGGACAACGGCGATGGCGCCATGACTGTGGGCTTTTTTCGCTCCCTGTTCTATGAACTTCCGGAGTCGCAGTTGCAAATTCTCACTTTGGAGAGCCCTGCTCCGGAATCCGGAACAGCTTCTTTGATTGCCGAGAGGATTCTTCGCCTAGAAATTACCACAGGATGGCAGCGGACCCCATCCGGGAATGGCAAGCTGTGGTCCATCGAGCCCGAGTATAGGATGGAGCAGGGAGAAATCTTAGTTCCACGTGTGATACCCGAAAGACATCAAAACGATAGGTATAATTCCGCAAAACGTAAGATAATCACGGAGGTCAATCTCAAGCAGGCCATCGTGACTCTCGGTTGGGGTAACAACGAATACAATCTACGAGAGCAAGAGACTTCAAGTTTTCCGACTCTCCCAGGTTACCGACGAGTTCGGGTCGATACGTCGATATTATCTTCACTTCTAACGCCTGCTGGGCGACTCTTCGTCAGTCTTGGAACGGACCTCGATAATGGTGGCCGAGTCCTTTCTGTATCCCCGAAAAATGCGTCCACGATACAGGTTTCGGAGCAGTGGTCTGTCCCTGTTGACGTTGGCAGAGGAATTGATGTTCAGTATCTCTCATTCCTCCTAGGCTACCTGTCGAGCCGCAATATCGCTGCACTTTTGCCCTGTGGCGGTACTCTTGTGGCCCATGAACCGGATCCAGGACTTGCATCCATGCTTTCTCGTCACCCAGCTATGTCTGGTTCGCGCGTGGTTTTCACCACCTCAAATCCTCAGCTGGTCAGGAGGAACTGGGTGCTTCTACACCCACGCACCCCCAGTCGCCAACTGAAAGCAGCACTTCCTAGAGATGTATCGATGTATCTGGACCTCTCTAGTGACTGGTCAACAGTGCCATGCACAGAATCGTTGGGCAGCAGAATCTCCGCCTGTCTTCCCCCTCTTTGTGAAAAGTTTGACGGAGCTGTTTTGGGTGCTCGCGAATCATCCCAGCGGCCTGGTTCTCATGATGAGAGTATTCATCAGCTGCTTATGGATGTCAATGCGTTTGCTGTGGCCCAGCTAAATGGTGTTCCAGACGGAATGCCAATGCGATTGTATCCGTTGAGTTATATTGTGAGCAATACTGAACCCTTAGGACCTATGAGCCTCGTCAATTGGCATTCTGAATCCGAGGTCCCTGTCCAAGTCGAACCCATCTTCAACCGAAATGACTTATTTCAGCCAGATAAGACTTATTGGCTCCTCGGTCTAGCGGGAGATCTAGGCCGTTCACTATGCGATTTCATGGTCACTCGCGGTGCTCAACATGTTGTTCTCAGCAGTCGAAACCCGGTAGCTGACACACAATGGATCGAGGACCATGCGCTTCAAGGGGTGACTGTCAGCTACCTGAAGGCAGATATTACCGACCGAGCTGACCTTGAACGAGCCCGTGAGGAGCTGCTTCAAACCGCACCTCCGATCGCAGGTGTGGCCAATGGTGCGCTCGTCTTGCGCGACAAAGGTCTGATTAACATGGACCTGGATACATTCCATGCCAACACTCGATGCAAGGTCGAGGGTACGACATACCTTGATGAAATGTTCCCTGACAACACGCTAGACTTCTTTATCGCGTTCTCCTCCATCAGCGCCACGGTCGGGAACATGGGCCAAATGGCATACACTGCAGCCAACATGTTCATGAAAGCGCTTATTTCACAACGGCGACATCGCAATGTGGCAGGGTCCGTCATTGACATCTCTCAAGTTTTTGGCGTTGGCTACGTTGAGCGTGAGATGAAGCTTCGGAACGCGATGAGCCGTGAACAAGCAATCCGACTGATGGATAAATCTGGCACAATCATCATGTCGGAACCTGATCTGCATCAGCTGTTTGCCGAAGCCGTGATTTCCGGGCGCCCAGACTCCCAGCTCGATCCCAACATCATCACGGGAGTCAAGACAATGACTACTGCGGAGTCCAAGGACGCCATTTGGCGTAGCAATCCCCGATTCGGCCATTTCATCCAGGATGTCGGCGCCGTTAAAGCGCCCAGTGCGACAAAGGCAGCGACAATCCCTGTGAAAACACAGCTCGAAGGCGCAAAGGACGCGGAGGAGATGTCAACGATTCTCAAAGGTAAGTGAAAAAAAAAAAAAAAATTCCCACTCCACGGGCAGATTAGTGGAATAAGCTATTGACTTCGTGCTCTCTCAGCCGCCTTGACCGCGAAATTGAAGAGCAGCCTGTTGATGAATGATGAGACAATCGCCGAGACGACTCCTCTCATCGACCTGGGCGTTGATTCACTCGTTGCAGTCGAGATCCGAACATGGTTTGCACAAGAAGTGTCCATGGACGTGGCAGTGCTCAAGATCCTAGGTGGCCCATCGATCCAAGAACTGGTCGACGACACTTTGGCGAAGCTGCTCCCAACTGTCGCTTGAGGAGTTATCTAGCATGGCGACTCAGCCAGAATCCCACTGTATTCTCATTGGAAACCAGCCGTGTTGAGGGGAACAAAGACTTGAGCGATGCCGTACAGCCGAGACCAGAATCTGCTCGACTGCGGTATATGAGGCCGGGGCGGATCTAGATAGCCTGCAATGTTTATTCTGTAGATAAATAACCGATATATCAGTATTTAAGCCAGTATCCAGCGTTGAATCGCACTGTGGTTGATGGTTCGACGTTGAGCGACCGCAGTCTCGTAGTCCCAAACGGGGAAAAGTGTGATGGTTTGAACTAAAATTAGACACTTTAATATGCACTAAATATGCACTAAATGTGCACTCAATATGCACTAAAAGTATGCGTCGACGACCAAACACGATCAAAAAACACCCTCCATGGGAACGTAAATATGAATCGAACTGACCTGCGGCGTTTCGGAATGGTCCAACTAGCTGATATACCCTCGCAACTTCCAGCCTCAACGACTGTGGACGGCTCAGCGTCGTCGAACAAATCTGCGAATTGAAGGTGTTTGGAGCTGGCCTGCGATTGGCTCATGCAGCATATCCAGGGGCGTCATACACATCAAGGCTCGGGTTTGGGCGTAACGAGGGATAACGAGCCTGTCCGGTTTATATATAAAAAGGGCCTGGGGGCCTCTCCTTTCACCATGGCGCCCCGTCTCTGGCTCTCTCTTCATTGCCATCTTCTCCCAGGGCCTTCGTCCTCCACATCTTTCCCTATCGAACAACAGTTGATACAAAGAGACAGAGACACTTCAGCCTGTCATGTCAGCTTCCTGCTCTCCTGAAGGCGCCGTCGAGGCTGGACACCCGCTGGACGCTGAGAAAGCTTCTGGAGGTCAAGATCATGCATCTTCTGGCGTACCAGCACTGATCGTTGATCCTGATGAATCGGGTCCTCGATACCCCTACCTCAAGGGGATCCCTCTGTACAACCTCACCACAGCTCTGATTGTCGGGATGCTACTTCTGGGCCTGGATATTAATGTCGTTGCAACAGTATGACCCCATAAATGACCGGTCTTCGCTGTGGTATGGCTACTAAACATTGTTGTTATATCTAGGCCGTTCCCACAATCTCGAACTACTTTGACAGTTTCAAGGACGTGAACTGGTATGGTTCGGCCTTCCTCCTGGCCTTGTAAGATACTACTCCTACTTCCTATGTTTATATTTATGGATATCTTGGATGCTGACCGGTCAGATGTGCTACGCAACCGCTTGCTGGCAAGATGTATACCCTACTTCCTTCAAAGGTACGTTCATTTCTCCCACAACCCCAATACCTAAACACCTCAACTAACTAGTCTCCTTCATCAGTATCTTTACGTCGGTTGTATGGCCGTCTTTGAGCTTGGAAACCTCGTCGGTGCACTCTCAACGTCAAGCAGTATGGTCATCGCTGGCCGGACAATTGCCGGACTAGGGGCTTCGGGTCTTTTCAATGGAGCCGTCGTTATTCTAACAGCGTCTTCCCCCCCTAAGATCCGACCTCTCGTCACAGCTTTTGGAATTTCCATGATCGCAATAGGAGGCATCGTTGGTCCACTGGTGGGGGGTGCCTTTACCCAACACGTCAGCTGGCGTTGGTGTGAGTTCTTTATTTTTTCCCTAAATTCCTTCTTGAGGGCTACTGGCATTGGATTCCTTCAATGCCCGCCCTATTGCTTATATGTCATTAAAGACTGACTCGATGGTTAGGCTTTTGGATTTTTCTCCCATTCGGCGGCATCACCATGGTCATCATGCTAATCCTCCGTGTCCCCGAGCAAACTACTAAGCCGCCCATGAAGTCCCTTCTCGTCAAACTTCCCAGAAGCCTCGATTTTGTGGGCTTCGCCCTCTTCGCCTCTTCTTGCAGCCTGTTTCTGACCGCCATCAACTGGGGCGGGACAACCTACTCTTGGGGCTCGGCAAAAGTGATCGGTCTGCTTTGTGGAAGCGGTGGTATATTGGCACTTTTTGTCGGGTGGGCTATCTACATGGGTGATGAAGCACTAATCCCACCTCGCATTCTTCGAGAGCGAAATCTTTTCTTTGGCTGCTGGATCTCCGGTCTACAAGGTGGTGCCACCATCATGGTGGGATACTACCTGCCTTTGTGGTTTCAGGCCGTCAAGGGAGCCTCGCCAACCGACAGCGGGGTCATGCTGCTGCCTACAGCTATAAGTCAGATTGTTGGTACAATAACTTCAGGCGCACTAGGTAAGGTGACACTTATCTTAAATCACGGATTTCTGATACTAATTTATTTCTGCAGTTCGCAAGCTCCATTACGTTCCCCCCTGGGCAATCCTTGGCAGTGTGATGACAGCAATAGGAACTGGGCTTATAACCACCTTCACCGCTGATACGAACAGGGCAAGACTAATCGGTTATCAAATCATCGCAGGATTTGGACGCGGTGCGGCGTTGAGCATGGTTAGTAGTGCTAAGGGGTTGTCGCCTGGGCGAAACGTATAATAACGCAAAAATTAACGACATCCTTCTAGCCCATCGTTGCAAGCCAAGAATACCTAAGCGCAGATTCCATTGCTATTGCCAGTTCTGCCATTGCCCTGTGTCAATATCTGACTGGATCTGTTGCCATCTCCATAGCCCAGGCTATCTTCCAGAATGGCTTGACGCCAGCTCTGCAAAAGTGGGCGCCCGACGTTGATCCATCAACAATTTTGGGCGCTGGCGCTACAGGGTATGCCAACATATTACCTCCTGACCAGCTCCCTGCTGTTCGAGCGGCGTATAATGAAGCTTTAATCAAGGTCTTTGTGAGTTGCTATTGTTTCTTGATTACCCGAAATCCTGAATTATTCAAAGCTGACCGACCGACTGCTACAGTTTCTACCCACAGCCACTGCTGCTGTGGCTGCTTTGCTGAGCTTCGGCTTTTCTTGGAAAAAGATTGGTGTAGAGGACAAGAAAATATCCACAAGTGAGTCAGATGAGACCCAGAGTGAGTAGGTATGGTGAGATCACTATTTCCACCAACCACACAAATTACCTAGTTAGCTCTTTTCATTTCATTACCAGTTTCTATGAGAGTTTACCTTCAATTATTCGTATGTGAGAAAGGATTAGGGTATAGACTAGATACAAGCATTCACTAACTTGCTAATATATTTTCAAAATACTACGATGTAACCTTAGGTTAAACATGTTCATTAGTTAGTTGAGCGGATGTTATATTCATAGACTAGATACTGCTCATAAACTAAATTCCAAAATAAGTGTTTCCAGAACTAAGGCCTAGGAAGCCTTCTTTCCCAGAATCATCTTCAGCGGCAAGCTGGGCACAACACCTCCATCAATCTCCGCCGCATAAGCTTCCCAGAGTTCAGCAGACTCGCTCCGCGCTTCTTCTTCATTCCTGACAGTTTGGCCCCTTAGTATAGCATAAAATAGAGCAGCTTTTGCACCAGCCTTCGTCCACTCTGCCACGCCACTGGTAAGGTCTGGCCTTCTGTTGGAGTTATAATCTTCTACAATGACGTCTACCAGTCCTAACTCTTTGAAGGCCCGCTCAATTTCTATCGATGGAGTATTTGTAAGTCCGGATGCCATGGATAAGTCACGCATGATCCCCTTGACTTTGCTCGTAATTTCCGAGGGAGGGCTAAAGGAGAGATCTCGCGTCTCGATTTCTTCCCATTGGAAAAAACCACCGGGCTCTTAAGGAGACCAAATCAGATAAATAGCTATAAATCACCAGGCAATCGTCTATCGTAAGAAGTAAAGAGCGGGGAGGTGGTAGATACGGGATCATAATTGCATAAAAACTTACTCAACAATGCAGCAACATTCGCAGCCGCCGTCTGGATATCATCTTTCTTGAGTGCCAGCACCATCAGCCTGATATGGACCACGTCATACAAGTTATGGAACTCGGATGGAAACGGCTCCAAAATATCATGCACAATGTACTGTGTATCAGGTCTTAAATTCGCAGGGAAATGCACAGCAGATATGTCGAATCCTGCATATTCTCTTTTCATTGAAAATGACTCAATGTCAGATCCAAGTACTGTGGCGATGTCATCTAACCAGATTCTGGTTATATTTTAATTAACGTGAATCCACTTTTCCGGATGGAATTGTCCACTTACCCTGATCCCGTTCCGACCTCTGCAAGTTTACCAATGGCATCTTTTGGAATACTTGGGTGAAGCAGGTTCCCGTCGCAGAGGCTCACAAGCAATTCATGTTGCTTATTCAATCTTAAAATTCGAATATGTAAATTTCCAACAAAAAGAGTTCAGTTAGGGTATAAAAGGAAGAGCCCAAACCTTTGCTTTTCAAAATCATTGCGGTTGAACAGGTACACCTCCTCTGTATTTTCCTGAGTAGATTCCATGGTGACGATGTATCCAGTAAATCTGAATGTTGTATAGGACACCTCAAATAGTGCTCACAGTTTCAATCTTAATATTCCTGCTAGCCTTGGTAAGCTTGGCCGTTTTGATGATGATACATCTGTCTTAATGTAAGGCAAGGGTTATTAGCATACCTATCCGTGATTTACTCCAGCTCGGGAACGGGGAAATGCACAGTCGGCAAGGGCCTGCAATCCGCCGGTGCACGTCCGGCGGTTTTTTGTGCAAATGCTTATAGACGGCGGAGTCATGAGAAATCGCCGGTTGACCGGTTCTATGCACAACCCCATGCACTGGATTTAGCAACATAGAGTGTTGGCTTATAGAGTATCCAGAGCGTGGTATGATACGATCTATACTAGGATGCTCAGATATCCCTAAAAGTAGATTGAGAGAAGAGTTCTCATAACCGAAGACAACAGCTTAGGTTAGCATCCAAGTATGATATCTGCATACTCGCTCTTCTTGCAGTTGGCAGGACTTTTCCTTGCCTACAGCATCTGTCTTATTATATATCGGGCCTACTTCAGTCCCCTATCGAAGATTCCGGGCCCGAAACTTGCTGCAATAACCTGGTGGTAAGTCCATTATCATTGTCATTCGGCGTAGGGAATTGTTCACATTACCAGAATCAAAGCCCTTTCAGAGATTCTAACATCCTTTTTCAGGTACCAGTTCTATTATGATGTCGTTCATAAAGGACAATACATCTGGGCCGTACGGTCGATGCATGAGAAATACGGGCCCATAGTGCGGATTAACCCCTGTGAGATCCATATCTGCGAATCCGACTTTTACGACACCCTCTATGCTTCAGGAGGGCCCAACCGAAAACGAAATAAATGGACATGGGATACAATCGGGGCCGCTGGGGTGACAGACTCGGCACTTTCAACAGTCAACCATGACCACCACCGTATGAGAAGAACTGCCCTTGCCCCGTTCTTTTCGATGCAGAATGTGAAGAAACTGCAGCCCATTATTCAGGAGAAGGTGAATATATTGAGGAGGAGAATCTTGGATAAAAGAGGGAAAATAGGGGCCATTAATATATCGTATGCTTTCTCGGCTTTGACAAATGGTATGGTTTCAATGCGACTGGCTCTGTGATGACGAGACGCTAATAATAGGCTCCTCAAAGATGTTATCATGGAATATTGTTTCGCTCGGTCATATAACAGATTAGAAGCATCCGACTTCGACCCCAGTTATAGGATCGCGAGTCGGAGAGGAGTGCGGCTAGCTCAAATCGCAAAACATTTGAAGTTTCTTAGCGGAATAGCCAGCGTGGTGACGCTCCTGCCAGAGAGCATTGTGACAAAACTAGGCTCATCCTTCGATATGTTTTTGTCTGAAAGAAAGGTATGGACGGGAATCCTTCATGAGATCAGAAACAACTGAGAACTGACAGTGTGCTTTTTCTCGTAACTATCAAATAGCGGCTCTTGGCCCAAATCGAAGCTCTGAAATTGGAATCCTCCACCATCAGCAAGGAGTCAACCCATCGGACAATATTTCGAGAACTCCTGAGTAGCAAGCTGCCGTCTGAAGAGAAGGCCCCCGCACGCTTAGCTGGCGAAGCACAGGTCCTAGTTAGTGCTGGTAGTGAAACTACCGCCAGGGCGCTGACCAACGCTTGCTTCTATCTCCTAACATCGCCGGATGTCCTCGCGACTCTCAAAACGGAACTTGAGAGTGCAATCCCAGCAACTAACTTCAAGAACGGCGTAGCCCTAGAATGCGTCCAGCAGCTACCGTACCTCACCGCAGTCATTAAGGAGTCTCTACGCCTCTCGTATGGTGTAGTCGGTCGACTCCAACGCGTCTTTCCAAACGAAGATTTGCATTTTCACGAATGGGTAATTCCCAAGGGCACACCAGTAAGTATGTCAACTTATGACATGCATCATGACGAGACCATATTTGCGGACTCGTACCAGTTCAGACCCGAACGGTGGCTTCAGAATGCCGTCCTCGATAGGTATCTCGTCTCGTTTGGTAAGGGCAGTCGGCAGTGCCTGGGGATGAATTTGGCCATGGCAGAGATGTATCTCACTCTATCCAGTTTGTTTCGGTGGTTTGGCTCGGGCGATGTAAGGAGGCCACACGATGTGGGACAATTGGAACTGTTCGAGACAGATGAAAGCGATATCAAAATGATCGGGGAGGTACTAGTTCCCATGGTGAAGGAAGGTACCCAGGGCGTTCGGATTATGTTAGCATAGATAAGGGCAGTCTCAATTTGTATATTTGTTAATTTTTCATGCTCATTTATCATTCAAATATCGTATCTCACTTCAGAGATTGTTATCAAGGCCCGAACTTTTGATACTTCACACAACTGCATCTAACATAGTTCGTAACAGTCAACCATACCCAGGACGGGAACTAGATTTCCCTTTCAAAAGACCCTTCAAGTCGTTTAGGTTTCCAGTCAACTCTTTTTCATGCATTTCAATATCAGATAAGATACCGTCGAACATCGACGACCTCCCATCCACGTCTCTAGTGAAGGGTACATCCGCGCCGTACCAAGAGCTCGAGGCTTTTCTGCCTGTATGACGTAGCCCATCCGTGATTCCGTGCTGAGGCATGGAGGCACAGGTCTGGATTGCCGTCTGCATACGGTCGACCGTCTCCTGGATAAAATGTAACAGGAGCCCAAGATTCATCCTAGGTGACGCGGCCAGGCTGAACTGGCCGATGTTCAGAACGGGGATATCGATTGGAGAACTATCCAATGGCCGGAAATTCGCCGAAGTCGAGTTCTGTTGCAAGAACGAGAACCGGCTGGCTTCATGTTGGGATGCCGAACGTTGGACATTCGCAGAAAGCGATGCGACTAGAAGCTCGTATACGCTTAAGAGATGGAGATAACAACTGTAAATAAGGAGGACCGTTGCGTAGCCACGCAGTCCTGATAGCCTTGGGCTGTTCTCTTTTGGAGACATCGGGCCTCCAAGGATATTGAGTTCATGAAAGGTATTGATGATATCAACCAGGGTTTCAGTCGCAGTAAATGTTTCTTCGATACCGCTAGTGTACAATGCCTCGCTCCTAGGATCTTGGAACTCTCGCTGAAATGATCCTGACAGGATATGAAGCTTGCGTTGTAGATCCGGCAGCCTACTCGAAAGCGAGTCATCATCCTTACCCTTGACCTGGGACAATTGGGAGCCGTTAAATTGTGTCGGCGGACAGAGCGATGCGTCTGCGCCTGCAATGTTGTTTAAAAGGCCCATCTCGTCCTCGCTTTGGTTGCTATCCATAAGACTAGAGATATCTGGCAGCGAATTTATGCGACTGCCCATCCCCGCTTCTTCCTCCATCGGGGTGGGTAGCGCCTCTGGGCCAATATTTCCCTGCCATTGTTGCAGCTGGGGATCAATTGACGCACAGAGGTCCTGCCGTGCTTCTGGGTAGTTTGCCAGATCTAGATCTAGTGGAAGGAATAAGACGGTAAGCCGGAAGGGCCTTCAAGTAAGGGGATACATCAACAAAACGACTGACCAAGATCTAGTTCAAAACTCGCCCAAGATTCATCTTGCTCTCTTTGTTCATCCTGGGATGGCATATCAGCTTCCGGAAGTTCGGCGGCCCTATCATTATCCTTTTTCTTTTTCTTCTCCTGTCTGGCAGGTGATTCCCCAGATCCACCCCTTTTCGGTCTCCCACGACGCAGTGGTGCGCTGTAGGTACAACTGAACCTAAATTTTTCGCATCTCTTACAAATATCAGCGTTCGGGGCTCTCGTGCATCGAGACTTAATGTTATGGCACCTATCGCACGCTTCTCTTTTGGTTGCAGTTGTTGTTGAGTTCGACGTTTGAGATAGGCTGTTATCCATTGTCGTCGACAGTGCCCGGGTCCAGCCAGATCCAGGGGATGGAAGGTAAGCAATATATCTCTGGAATGGACATATTCTACCCGCTTGCAAACCATATCTGCCGATACTAGGTATAAGCCGAACCCCTCCATGTTACGTACTCCGGATGGCGAGATTAGAGCTTGCCTCACGAAGGATTCCACGAAGCTCTGCATGCTATATATCTCATCTCCCTGGTCTTGCGATTTCATAACGGGCTGATTGTAGGATCCGGATCTTATCAGCTGATATAAACTGCAATCGCTACTGGCTTACCAGGAACCAGGATTTAGGCTATCAAGGTTAGTAATTCATTTTTGTATCCATTAGTCAGTCAAGATGTAGAGGTGTCCGCATGTAAACTGTAGTCGGCTCTTCCTGAGAGTGTTTACGCGGTCGTAATCCCGTACGTACCTTGCCTTTTACTTGTTGTGTAGTGGTAGGTTCTCAGCCGCACGCCACAAGATTTATACCTCTGCTCAAATCCTTCCTATTGCTTACTTCCATCAATCAACCTTCCCGCACCGGGTATATTGCTCGCCAGTTTTAGCTTATTTCTCCACGCGGCGAGAGAAGGGGGGAGGCGTCTGGTCTGCAGATTCCGCACGGAATGCGCGCGATGCCCTTGTGATCTCGGGATACACAATCGGCAGGGCATACAGGCTTTGGGGTCCGAACTCTTCGAGTTAAGAAACACGGTCTACGCCGCAATAAATAGAGAGGTAGGTAACATCAGTAGCTCTAATAAATTCGGTTAATTATACTCCGTACGGGGGTGTGTGTAACATACGGAGTACCATAAGAGTATTTGATATTAGAGCGCCCATCATACTGGATTTCGTGCCGTCTTGAATCTCTGACAGGATAGAAGACACCGAGCTCCTGTGTAACTAGTAGCTAGCTAACCAGTAATATTTTGTCGTTTCATGCTTTATAACGTCGTAGTGATGGCCGGGTTAATATCAATTGCATAAGCAGTCAATCTATATGACTATTAGATACGGCGTATTCTCTTGATAGATTTCAGGTTCAAGCAAACAATGTAGTTCTGTATAAGGAGGGTATACAATCTACTTACCGTGAGCCTAGTGATGAAACACCCACAATTGGAGTCCATTAGCTAGATCTCCCCAGCGCCCCCGATCCCCGCCCCCCGCCCCCGACCCCTGCTTCCCTGGTGAACGGTTCTTGTAAGCGCTAGAGGCCTAGGCTAGGCGCTCCTTGGAAGCTAGCTCTAGCCTAGATGCCTACCATGCAATCCTTACCCGAGGTAGTTCCCCTGCTTGCCCGTAATGTGTGCAACCATGATGCAGTATCCCATCTTGGGCAATGCCCGTGGTGGCTGCTGCAGTGTGGGAGCGCACCGCACCGAGAATTATCCGTTCCTGTATTTTTTCGTTCCTTATTCGTTAACGTTTTGCATGAGCATCCGTAGTATATAGCGTAGAGCGGGTAATCAACATATTCTGTAAGTAGTCAATGTGCTCTCGGGGTATCGTCCAGCGATAGTCAGCGTTAAGATAGAGGATCCGATCCGAACCCCGCCGGCGAAGGAATTCGAGTTGCAAGTACCCCAGCTAGATACCAAAATAAACACTTGGCACACAGCATCCATCCATTCTCGAGTCATGCGCCCTATGGTGTTATGCTGTCGGTTCTTGGCCGATAGAGCGTACTTCTTCTTTATCAAACGATGAGATAGAAGTACGATGTTGTACTTGTTCGCTTGATCACTACGGAGTAAACAGAACTTTGTCCATTAGTATAAGAATAGGCCATATATACCATTGGCTAACGAAAATAGTAGCTTGACCCACGTGGTAAATCCTTGACCAATCATATTATAATAATCGTTGAAATAAGGAAATGGGGCCTTACTTAAAGTATATTAAGCCAATCAAAACCTGCATTATGCTCCACTAATTAACAAAGAAACTTGATTCTATTGGTTAATATGAACTCTATATAATAACCTTATTTAACCGATCGTGTCACATGACTGATCGTATTCGGAATAACTATAGTCCATATATACGTGATTTATGAATTCATTACGTAATATATGTGTTCCTGAGGTTGCTTTCTGCTTCTTTTTCTCACTGCTTCCTTTAAACTACTTGTATTAGAAGTAATTATTGCTAGCTAACCTCCGTTTATCTTTGGAATTTCCGAGGATACTCTCCCATAGGTTATTTCTCTGGTACGGCACAGAAAGTAGGCCATGTTGACCTACAACTTGACAACGCGATAACAGGTTCCACCACCACCCTTCCAAGTATAGGCTACGGCGTACTCCCTAACAGTTTAGCTGTCCTAGACATAGATGGGTACAGCTGAGAAATTGTCTGTTTGGACAGGGCTAGGGCTTGCGGCATTCCCAGCAACGTTAAGGACTCATGAGACGCAGATGACTCCATGAGAATCTTGTACCTTCAAAGACTAGGCTATTTCAAAAAGTTACCATACTAATCTCGAGCAGGAGAGTACATATGTCTTAACATAATGGATAAGCTATCTACGAGCGACTTCTTTTGAGCCTCTTACGCTCTCTTCCTCTTGCCGGGCGTATTTCAATCAAGTATACTCCGTAATGGTTTGATGGTGCGGCTATCTCCATTTGATGGGACCTGGCCGCCGATATTCTCCTTATCCACGATAGAACCTGGGATACGTGGCAGTGGAATGTCGGTGTCGACGCTATTGGCTGGCCAATTCTAGTTACCTTTCGATGCATCTGTCGACCTAGATTGGCTCTCAACGGGAGCTGGATGTCGACACTAAGGAAGATGAGCCACATAGCGGGAATGATAGAGCAGCCTGAGAGGCATTTCATGTGTGATTCTGTATTCTTATGCTAGTTCTCTTCGTTTTCTCTATTCGCGCTGTACTTTACACACTATCTTTTGCTAGATTTGGTCTGCGGCTCTTTTCCATCTGTGGGACTTGGCTGATTTTGACAATTCTACTGGGGCTGAAACAAGGATTTTTGATAGCACAAGAAGGCCGTCAAAGTAGCTACTATCAAGGCACGATCCGATATCCAAGGCTACCACCAAGCCCCCCTGACGCTGTCAACTCTTCACTAGCCAACTCAGCCTCCTGTTGCCTGCGATTAGCGAAAAGATCACCACTGTCAAAAGTTGAGGCTCGCTGCTCCAACGGCGAGGCCAGGCTCGGATACACATCGAAACTAACACGCCATTGACTGGGTTCATGCATGAAAAGCTCGCATACCAGCAGCAATCACGGCGAAGGATTCGCTAATCACAACACGCTAGTTTGCAGGCTAAGTGAGTTGGCGCAGGAGCTCTGGTGGCTGATGCTCAAGCTCTCCCTGGCCTGAATGCTGGCCGAAACCCTGGCTGCTTCGCCCAACTGTCAAGCTCAACCTCGCAGGCAACCTCGTCAGCAATCTTGTTAATGCAGGGTGAATCCGGGGCAGATGTAGGCCGAGCCCTCTTGTACGCTGCCTTGTCGCTGCCCTAGCTTTATGTCTTACATGCAGAGTATAAAGCTGCCTGTTGTGCCCGGCGGATGATGACACGAAGACAGCAAGGCAGCAGCAATTTAATACATAAGAATAGGGCCAATTCACTACTATTATACTGAGATATCTCACACTAGTCTTTCTTTGTTGCAAGTGTCCCTCATTCTAACTATCATTCCGATCCCCTTTGCTCCTCTACTAACACTGATACTAGACACCACCATCCGACGCCCTACCTCAACGGTATTATTTATCCACAGGTACCAGCATGGGATTCAACGTCTCAGAGGCTATCTGGAGGTGGAGATGTAAGACGTTTGGCACCGGTGATAGACCCCCGCCTCGCGCCTCAGCCCGCAAAGCACCCGCTGGAGCCTCCAAGAGCTCCAAGGCGCCAGCTTCCGAAGAGCAAACCCAGGGAGCCGATGCTCTCATCAAAATCCTCTACGAAGCCAAAGATAGCCGCGAAGACCGCCGGACGTGGGTCGACTATCCCCCCAAACAGCTCAGCAAGAGCGTCTCCAAAGCCCAGGGCCGAGCCGCAATCAAGGTGTATAAGATAACCGACAAGGATAAGCCGGTCATCAGTGGTCGTCCTACGTTGAAATACTTCAAAGTCGCCATTCAAAGCCCTCTTCTCGTCGCTGCACTCAAAGATATCGTGGAAAAGGATGAGATATACCTCGAACCAACCGAGGTTGCAGAGTTCACCACACCCTTTGCTCCTCTATACTTCCACGCAGATGAGATCGCCGGGCTCCTGAAAGATGCGGAGCAAGGAAGTGCCTTCCGGGAACATCTTGAACTCCTACTGGATCTCATGGATGACATGTTCGAAGAAACGCGCAGTCGCATCAAACCGTTACAGGCCAGCGGCCTTGCCTCCTTTAACCTACTCTGGGCATATTTCCCCCCAGAATCGCCGGTTTACATATGGGAGGGAGAATGCGAGTCCCTAGGCAAGATAGTCGGTACTGAAATCATCAAGAATGACCTCTGTTCATTGATTCAACTACGTTGCAAGATCATGGCTTTTGACGGCGAAACCTACGTGTGGGAAGACTATAAGACTGAGATCTATTCTTTTCCTGGGAACATTCCTATTACGGATCTTAATCACTACCCGCTGAGCTTTCATGAGAATCCAGAGGAGGTTAAATTGCGATTGATGAAAAGGGCGAAGAAGGCTCTTGACTACCAAGGGCTGACTTACTCATCCTACACGGGAGTTGCTCTTTACAGGTGCAAAGAAGGATGCAAAAAATATAATGTATGGCTAGAAGTCTTGTTTTTGGTCACTTATCGTGAACTGTGAACCGTTGCTAATCATATATATGATATGTAGGTGGATGGTAGGGTCCTAATTGATATTGTAGGATACAACAAACACCACGACACCAAAAGAACTACCGGCTCAGGGGCAGAAAATCCGCAGAGACAGAAACGACGCGTTCTTCCCGTTGACAATGACGATAAGGATGAGAAATTTACTCTTCACATAACTGGACCTAACAGGGTGAAAGTAACTGGTGGCAGAACAAAAAAACACATTTCCAAAGAAGATCAAGAGAAGAACAAGAAGGGGATGCTGGAATTGGGAGAGGACCTCGTTTTCATGTCTCCTTTTCTCGAGGGATATGCTCTAACAAACAAAGAATGGCGTGAGTACCCACCATACCGTGCCAGGGATTCGTCAACAGGACTAACCAACAATAGTCAATTTCTATGTTGAAGACATTGAGCATGTCCAGTGGAATGATGAAGCATACGACCATCTGGTGTACGACGAGCAGCAGAAGGATTTAATCTTATCCTTCGTAGAGAATCATTATCAATCGAAGAAGGTGTCGGATGATGTCATAACAGGGAAAGGTTGGCTGAAGCACTTATTCTATCCACCAAATATATTTACCTACTAACGTCTCGGCTTCACTATCCAGGTCAAGGGTTAAATATTCTCCTAAGTGGACCACCCGGGACAGGGAAAACGCTGACGGCGGAAGCTGGTAAGGACACGAAGAATGCCATTGGGAAGGGTATACATAGCTAACGAGGTTCCCATGTAGTTGCCGATAGATGTCGCAAACCACTATTCTACCTCCAAGCTGAAGACCTAGGCATCCAAGCCGCAGAGCTCGGCGCAAATATCAAGAAAGCCTTCGAGCTAGCTCTAGAATGGAATGCCGTCATCCTCCTCGACGAAGCCGATGTCTTCATGGCTGAGCGCAACCCGAACGACATCCACCGTAATGAACTAGTCTCGATCTTCCTACGAGAACTTGAGTACTACCGTGGAGTCATCTTCTTAACCACCAACCTCTACGACACCATCGACACGGCGTTTAGATCCCGCATCAATCTCCATCTACTGTTCAAAACACTATCGCCAAGCGCCAGGATGCTGGTATGGAGGAAGTTCTTGGAACGGCTGCCACCTATGCCCGCAACGGCAGGACGAAAGGAAGAGAAGAGCGCGCTGCAGGACCTGGACGAGGACGACTTCAAGGAGCTTTCTATGTGGCAGCTGAACGGACGAGAGATCAAGAATGCAGTCAAGATGGTGAAGTCATGGTGTGATCAAAAGGGTTATGACATGACCCTGTCCCGCATGGAGAGTGGGATCAAAGTGTCGGCCCCTCAGGCCATGAAGCGCGACTACACCAAGCCCGTGGACTTGTACGATTGAAGCCAACGGTAAGCTCTATCATAGGCCCATGAGCTGTTCCCCTGAGCCACACCGAGGATGCTACAGGGACATGTTTATGCATGGGGAAATGGTCTATCCGTCAAGTCCCAGGGTAGAGCTTTCGGGCAGTAAAAACTCAAAAAATACATGCTAGTTCCTCCGGCCATGAAGCCATCATAATAGAAATAGCGATAATAATGAAGTCTTGAGGCTGATAAGTTCAACTTTGGTGGAGATTCAACTTTAGCTAATTGATACCGAGCTACCGAGGTTGAAGCACATGTCTACGGCCAAGTCTTTAAATATATTAACGACTCTCGATATTAAATCATGATGACATTTCGAGATATCCTATCCTATACTTAACCAGTCTCTCGTGGGTGTGATAAGTTCTGCCGCATATGGCCATGATTTATAGCAAGATAGAGGCCGGCTGGGCTTCCATGGTCTCGACATATTCGCCCACGACGATAGAATTCGTTGGAACTTGTCTCGTCCAGCTCATCGCCTTCTGGATCCCGTCAGCAATCTATCTCAGTCTCGAGAAAATTGCGCCTGCGTTCTCAGAGCGACATAAAATCCAGCCAGCTCCGAAACAGCCGACTGTCAAGGAAATAACACACTGCTTCTTCTACGTGCTCAAGAACCAGCTGCTGTCTACATCACTACACATCCTACTGCTCACGCTTATTCATAAAAACATCATCCCGCCGTCCTACCAGGTCCTACCGACACTGCCGCCACTGGCGATTCTGGCGCGAGACTTCGTCCTCTCCATCCTACTCCGCGAGGCCCTCTTCTACTACGCCCATCGCCTCCTCCATTATCCATACCTCTACGTCCGCATTCACAAGCGTCATCACAAATTCACAGCGCCCGTGGCCCTATCGGCGCAATATGCCCATCCACTCGAGCAGATAGGTGCAAACGTCCTGCCGATAACCCTTCCGCCACAGCTATTGAAGAGCCATATCATCACTTTTTGGATCTTCATGGGCTACGAGCTGTTTAATACAGCAACTGTGCATAGCGGATATGACTTCTTGGGAGGGAAAGCAAAGATGCATGATTTGCATCATGAAAAGTTCAATATGAACTATGGCTCTATTGGGTTTCTGGACTGGTTCCATGGGACGGATAAGCTGAAGAGCAGGGAGAAGAAGAGCAATTAGACAGGCTAGAATTTTCGACATGGGGTGTGCTCTATATAGGGTATGCCGCAGGTTAATGGTCTAAAATATAACGATAAACGGTTTCTTTTTTGCTGATCAAGTATTTGGCGGTATGTGATGTTGGGTATATACTATGCTATTCTACATAATAATGAAGTCTATGAAGAATCAGCCAACACCTCTCCGATCCAGTTCATCTGCACTGCGCTCACGCCCCTCGCATAACTTCGACTCGTAAAAACATATTCATTATACATGATAGCTTCAACCTTTCTGCCAAACAGCACACTCGACGGATGGATTGCGACGGTTTGATTTCCCACCATCGTACGGTAACTACCATCGGGGAAGAGCCGTGCAGTGTTAGTTGCGAATCCCGTAAGGAAACTGGTTAATATCGGGACTGGATCCTCGTTTCCTAGCGGCGATGAGTCGTCATCTTTGAATGATGCATTGCCAAACAGTTTAGCTTGTTTACATTGAGTAAGCAGTTGCTTTCGAACATCCTAATGGTGAGGGACATATTAGTTGCCTGCAAAGATATCGAAACACAGGGATATAAAAGGACATACCATAACTGCCTGCATGGCTCGATGGGAGACAAGATGCCGTTCCGCCCAGACTTTTCGATCAGCATGCTCGGCCGCATATGCTCGTACAGTAGCTAGCATAGTCAAGTGGTCTCCTTCTCGCCTATAAAGGTCCCGTCTCGCCAGATCTGCCTGTTCCTTCTTCTCTTCCGACGCCGTGTTTAGAAATATATTCTCCACACTTAGACAGGAAATGATGTCAATGACGTCTCTTAGACAACGAGGACCATTCTCTGCTCCAGCAAGGAGTACCCGGCCCAACGGCGCTGTAAGTGGGAGCTTTGCTATTCGGCTACCAATAGGACTTATTTTCCCCGTTTCATCCAACGCATTTATATTGAAAAGCTGCAATAATGCTTTCTCAATCGCATCTCTAGGAGGAGGCGTGAGGAAAGGAAACCCCACAATATCATCCACGCCTCTGGCTTTCATCGTTAATATGGCCTGGCTCACATCACATCGGAGTATCTCGGGCGTATTAGTCTCCGGTAAGGCAAGATATTCCTTCTCAGGGTACAACCTGTAGCATTGTCCAGCTGCTTCTCGCCCCGCTCGACCTTTCCTTTGTATCGCAGCAGATTTCGATATGGGTTTCACAAGTAGGGAGTCCAATCCGAGACGCGTTCGGAACTGTTTCGTCTTCGCTTTACCACAGTCAACCACATACCGTACCCCAGGAACAGTCACGGAAGTTTCGGCAATGTTTGTGGCTAATATGATCTTTCTCGTTCTTGGAGGTGTTGGTAGGAAGAATCTCTGCTGCGCTGCCTGGGGGAGCGCTGCAAATAGAGGCACGGCCAATACCTTCGGTAGCTCTTTGTCCATGGTACTAGCATAGTCGTTGACCAGATACTCCAGGGACTCAACGGTTTCTTGTCCGGTCAAGAAGACCAAAATATCGCCCGGTAAAGGCTCCTTGTAATGAATTTGAAATATTGTTTTGAGTGCTGCATCCACAAAATCCGGGACTGGTCCTGGTGAATATATAGTTGTAACTGGGAATTGACGGCCTTTGATATGGCAGACGGAAATTCGGTCTGATGGTATTAGACTAGATTCCTCCTTCTTGGATGGCTTTATCTTCATCTTTTTTTCGAGCTCTGCATCTGCACCATTTTCCCTTGACGAGGATCTGCTCTCTTCTTTTGAAGCCTGGCTGAATCCCTCACGAAAGAAATCCATCAAGCTTTCCATATCCGCAGTCGCACTCATCACAACTATTTTCAGCGGAATTTCTCCCCTCCCTTCCTGCGATCCAGTAGCGATATTCCTCAAGAATCCAAGTAGCAAGTCAACGTTAATACCTCGCTCGTGAACCTCATCCACCACCACAGCACTATACTTTGTCAACCACGGATCATTTAGCATCTCCTGTAGCAGCATTCCGTCCGTCATGAATTTTATTCGCGTGCTTGGAGAAACAGACGTATCGAAACGCACCGCGTAACCAACCTTGCTCGCAGGAGAGGCAGAACCAAGCGGACAACCCACCTCATCTGCTACTCTTCGCGCAAGGGAGACAGCTGCAACACGTCTAGGCTGGGTTATGGCTATACAGCCGCCCACAATGCTCGTCTTTCCGTTATTCGAGGATGATATCTTAGTTGATTTCGGACGACACCAATCCTCGTCGACCAGAAACTGCGGTACTTGTGTACTCTTACCGCTACCCGTTTCACCAACAAGTAACATAACATCGGTCCGTCGAAGATGGGCGCGGATTTCATCTGCGTGTCCAAATATAGGCAGCTTTTTCCTTCCTTCATACAAGACTTTGGCCTTGTCTCGTAGATTAGCCGTGACGCCGTTCGAAGCTGGTTTAGCCGTCACATTCTTTGAGTGGCTCCTCGAGCCGGATATATTATTTCCATGGAGCGTAATGTCACTTTTGATCATCGCTTCAGAAGATGAACCAGATTCCTTGTCATTTTCGATGATGCGAGTCTTTTTACTCTCGTTTTCGCCCTTGTTGGATCGGCTACCGCGTTTTCGTTTTCTATTCCTTCTAGATTTCGATACTTCTTCACCTTCTCTTCTATCCCCGCTTGAATCTAAAAAATCCATCTCCGTGTCTGACGTGTGTGGTTTTGTTGTCCTCTTTTCCAGCATTCTTCATAAAAGATTTCGAGCAACTTTTTTATATGTATTGTAACGATGTGTATCTTGAAATTTAACAGCCAATAGAATCTTACAAAACCCATAAAAATACATGACTCTAACCAATCCGTGAATACAGAACACGTATTGGTATGATTAGTAATGTTCGCACCCTAAAAAAAAAAAAAACCTCACGATGAAAAAAACATTCAATCAACTATCAACTGGACGATAATGTTATAATCTGATTCAAAACACATTTCTAAGCTATCAGTGATATTTATCTACAGGGAGGATACCCCCGAGGTAAACCTTCACGCGCAGCTATCCTAACGCCACCCATGAACATAGCATCCTGAGCGACCCTGAGGAGCACTTCCTAAGTCAGTTCATCTCTACTTCCTATATACAGTGAGAGGAGTAATAAGTATTCAGTCAACTTTTGCCTAAGACACATCCAGGTCTAGGAGGCGTAACTGACGAGACACCTTCTCAATCTTCGGCGTCAGCATCACCGCCTGCCCTGGCGCATAGTCCGCCTCGTACTCCTTCAGCGCGGCTTCGAGAGTTTTCCGTGTTGCAACATCCCCGGTACCTACCCAAGCCATCATTAGACATAAAGGCACAAAACTAGCCCCTAGCGGCCTATAAATCGTCGCAGAGCCAGCAATTTCCAAGATCTCGTCAACATAGCGAGTTGACTCTGCGCTGAACTCTGGGTTTTCGCAGTCAATTCCAGCCACCACGCAGTTTAAGATCATGGCAACTGTAAGACTCAGCCCAAATGAGCGCTGGTAGAACGAGTGGGCCATGACGATGGGGTCTTTAAATGAAAATTCACCCTCGGTGGGCAGCTGCGCCTTTTTATATTTCGCACGTAATTCTTCGGCAGCGTCCTTTGCGTCCTTGTAGCTAGCCATGGCATCGGCTAAAAGGGTTGGATCTTCTACTCCGTCTCTGCGAAGCTTTCTTGCCCGCTGCAGGAGGCTAGGTACCTGAGCAACGCAACGCATCATTTTACCCTCAGGGGCCGCTCCGTCGAGATGGTTTTCCACCAGGGTCTTCCACTCTTCGGCAGTAAATTGGATCTTATTGTTGAGGAGGCCTTCGAAAATCTAGGGTGCTCAGGTTAGTGATCGAGCATGGAGCCGGTAGTGATATACATAGAATACAGTACCACTGGCCCGCGTAGTGAAAGAACCAATTTGCTTTCAAACTCGTCATTTGGATCGTAATATCTTCTTGCTTTTAACATCTGCGCCGCGCCCTCGCAGTGGCCCGTAAAATCACCTTCCGCGACGCCGATGAAACGCTATAGAACGTCAACAGCCATTGTCTACCTGGGGAGCTCGCCTTCATATATGTCTTCTCACCTGGCACATCAAAAGCACCATCACCGAGCAGAGGGTTTCGGACGCCCGCGCCCTGACTGGATCATCCAGATAAGATCTGAGCACCCTAAGGGCACGAGAATAGCTCATCAAAGCCTCAGGCGTGACCCCTTTTCCGGCACAGAAGCTTGTATGCGAGTCGACAAGCGCCTGCACTGACGAATCCAATGCTTCGTTTATCCCGAGACGCTGTGGTATATCAACCAGGAAACCGCCAAAGGACCACGCCAGGTTGTATCTCAGATCGGTCGTAGGTTTCATCGTCTCAATAAAGCCATTGAGCAGTTTCGTCAGGCTATTAATCGGGATGCGAGGAATCTCTTCGACAAAGGTGGTTGCTGCAAACTTCGGAAACTGTCTAGAGACGGCCTTCTTTTTGGCGGCCATCCTCTTCGTCTCGCCGTCTCGAAACACATTCTGCTCTTTGAACTTGTATCTCTGCTGTCCCGCACCGATACATGGTATATTCAGCCGGCTACATCGTGCGCATGCGGGCTGTACTTGATCACACTATATGTCGGTGTTAGAAGCGGCCGTATCTACTCCGTTGATGATATCTGCCTACCTTTTTCTTCTGCTTCCGACAAGCATCGCATCCACGCCCAGACGGTACTCCTGGCATGGTGATAGATAGTCATTCAACACCCGAACGACTTAACCATCAAGAACCTCGAACGCATCTTTAAAGAGAAAAACCCAGCGACATTGAAGAAGCCTTGAAGAAGCCCGATCGACGCCTGGCTGAGAGAAGCTGAAGGAATAGGCCTTGGCGAGGCTAGCAAAGCCTCAGCCTCCAGTTAAAGCCAGGATCTCGCAGTTAAAGGCCGACCAACTGACGGCGGAACAAGGGACGACGGGCATGACGACGGGGAGACGATGAGCAATGCTGTATGCCTTATGAGTTCCAGTTGAGGCTCAAGGCTCACCGGCCATCGAGCGGGTGGTGACCGCCGTGTCTGTCAGATACTCCATGCTGGAACTGATGACGATTCATGACGAGAACGAACGACTCCAGACAGAAAGCTGGAAGCACTGCCACGAGGAGGAGGGCGATGTATATATGCTGGCAAAGGAGATCACCATGAAGATGTGGAGCAGCCTTTCTATCAATACATCTATCGCACCGCCGGACAAGCAATTATAGATCTACGACGCCTTCAAGGGATGACCGTGGTTAAATGCACGCATCGCTCAGCCCGATGCTCTATTACATTGCTATTCTCTGGATGTATAGCGCGCCATGATGCCGCGTTGAGATGTGATAGCAGCCCTATCGATCTCCGTTTCATATACGAAGAATCAACTTTGACCAGGACTAGCCGCTTCTGGTGCTATCCAGCGCTCCCTTCTCCACCTCGAATCCTACGGCCGGCCACGAAGGAAAAAGAAAACATCTTCCCGCAGCGCACCAAGACGACCAACTGGGAGAAACACAGCGCTTGCCTTGGGTCCGTCACCTGTTCGACAGCGGGGGGAAGGCCAGCGGCCGACCTCTAACCACTCTTGGTCTCATGAAGCGCCGCTTATCCATCATGATGATGATGAAGGCGGTGCAAGAATTGATGGCCGACTCCCTGAGTGAGGCTAGAACGAGGGAGGTGAGAGATCTATATAAGCAATGACGATGATCCTGCTGTCAGGGCTTTCAACAATACAAACAGCCTTCAATTCATTTTACAATCGTCTATCATGGCTACATCTAGTTTTACCTACTACCCTTACGGGCCCAGCCGTGCCCTTGCGGCCGTCTTTGCGGTCCTAGTTGGCATATCGCTAGGCATACATATATGGCAGAACTTGTTAGCCACTCTTCACTCCTCATCTAACAAAGTCTCAATTGCTAATACCCTCTTTGCAGCCGCTACAAATATTGGCGTGTCATGTTTTTCATGTGCTGGGGAGGCCTCATCTTTACATCCGGTTGGGTCATGCGATCCGTCTCGAGTTACTATCCTGAGAACAGAAACTTCTACATCGCGGAATCAATTCTCATTCTATGCGGACCGCCAGTCTACTCTGCAGCTGAATACAATATTCTCGGCCGCCTCATGCACTACCTCCCCATGCATGCTCCCCTCAACCCAAGCAGACTCATCTACTTCTTCATCTACCTTGGAGCTCTGGTCGAAGGCTTGACAGCCGCCGGCGCAGCCCGCCTATCTACAGCAGGGGAAGACAAGGACCTACAGCGCAGCGGCGGTACCCTCGTTGCCGTCGGCTCGGTACTCCAGGGCGTGGTGGAATGTATCTTCATCGGCATGATCGCCCACCTCCACCACCGCTGTGTTCGTGCAAACATGCTCACAAGCAAAGTGCGAACGGTCTTCATCATGCTTTACGGCACATCCTCCCTCGTCCTGCTCCGCTCTATCTTCCGTGCTATCGAAAAGTTCAGCACCCTTAACGTCATATCTACTGGCCAATGCGACGGGGTCTGTGACGCGGTGCTAAGACACGAATGGTACCTTTATGCCTTCGAGGCCGCGCCCATGGTCCTCTACACGTACTGGCTCAATATCATCCACCCTGGCAGATTCCTACCAAACAAGACCACCACTTACCTTGGTTTTGACAAGGAGGAATATGAGGGTCCCGGCTGGACTGACAAGCGCTCCAAGTGGGAGACTTTTGCCGATCCTTTCGACCTCAAGGGGGCTATTAACGGGCAAAAGGAGCATGAGAAATTCTGGCTACTCCCTCAACAAGGTGTCGCTTCTAAATATAATAACGAACTACAAGCATAATTTATTTATGAGGCATAGTTGCATGAGTTTTATATTATTATTGGGCTTTCTGTCATAGATCTAGCGTTTTTGGGATGCACCTTTTTTCTCCTGTACCATATACACCTTTTAGCTTAGAATTATGATGCTTTCATCTTACCACAGTCTTGAGACAGTTCTATCTGACCTTCTAAACATATTTGACCCATCCAAACCGGCCCCTTAACATAACAACTCCAGGCATATGATTGGGAATTTCCGGTGTAGTTCAACCATAAAAACTGGGTTGCAATTGAAGTATCCCTCTGTATAACCTTTGGGATGCCATGTTTCAACCCACTGCAAATGTAGAATTCTATGTAAAGAAGCCGTTATTCGCCAGTGACTTGCTCAGATCTTGCACTGACATGGGCCTATTGACTGCGATTAGCACCCAGAGAATCGTGGCGCCTTTGGAAAGTTCCGTATGAGCGTCAAGTTGAGGTTGACTATTGAACGATTTGGTGATTGTAGTGGAGCGGAGGACGCGGTTCTCAACAAGATAGCCTACGGAAACACTTCGATGATAATTTTCACGGCTCAAGAACGAAACTCCTTAAATATGAGGTTAGCTGAAATTATTTGGCTTTTGTGACTCCGTGCAAAGAGATAATTGGCTGGTCTCTGCGAAATTTAACCGCGACTAATGTTTCAGCCCTTCAAGGACGCTCAAACATCAGGGCAGAAGGGAGAAAAAACATCTCCACGTCAATCATGGACTCAGCAACGCGTTCTTCAGACCAAAGCAGAGTAGGTGAAACATCTGCTACAGTTTTCAGCTTTGGGGCTCCAAATGATGCTCCTCCCAGCTCTGGTTCCGGCGATCTAGAAATCCTTGAAGTCACCAGGATCCTTGAAAACGCGAACATTCCCTGCTGCATATTTGGCATCCCGGCGTTGAAGTATTATAATGTTGGGAGGCTCCGAGTTGTAAGTTTTCCTTTCCATAGTCAAGCCACCTTCTGACTCGCTAGATATTCACAGGACTGGGAGATATGCGTTCCCTCAGAAATGGCTGACGAAGTCGCGTCCCTTTTAAAGTCGGGACCTCATAATCAGGTTTATGAGCTAATTCAAGGGGCTCCATCTCGCTTTCACTCCATCATTCATTTATACCCGAGGTTCAAGCTTAGGGGGGTTGATTGCTCCTTCGTCATTCTCCCATCTAACGACTACCACTTTGAATGCCAACCAGCGAATATCGAACGAAGCTACAGAGGTCTCCCTTACCCAAAATTAGCACCGTTTGCTCAATCTCTATTAGATTCACATAATCTACTCTCCCTAACCGACTTGATTGACGGTATAAACCTAACGGAAGAATGGGGCCAGCAAAATCTAGATCTTAGTGGCCCTCAGGATATCAACTGGGCGAAACGCAAGAATGAAGAAATTCGGCGTTTGATACCAGGTTCAGACTCATGTTGGTTTGAACATGTGGAAAAGGGGTTTGACAAGAAAGAAACCTGGCACGATATCGTGTCAACGAAGGAGCGTCGAATTGGCGATGAGTGTCCAAAGGAGCTTTATGCTACTCGATTTTGTGGGGGCGGCGACGAGGACCCCAGGTCAAAATTTATGCATCTATTCTAGTGTCTTTATCTTAAGGGTATAGCAAAATTGCTCGCATAAGAGAAGTTTACTAAGTTTAGATGGAATCTCTAACGCACTCTCAGTGCGACTGGCAAAGTACATCCAGAGCTATGTATTGGTTTGGCTGCACTATCATTCTACAGCCCTAACTTGACATTGCTCGCCGTGCGCTTATAACTCGGAACAATGCCAATGCCCTATAAGCCGATCATCTTTTTCTCACGTACGAGATAGGGGAGTCGGTGCCTCTGCGCCATATCTCAGGGATAAATGCTAGCCTGCTTCCGGTGATTAAGGCCAATAGATATCCAGATACACAGCTGGCCATTTGCGCTAAGTCGAGCCTCATTTCATATCCACTGCATCGATGTGACAGAGACCTCGAACTTCTGCTCCTCAGTTAGGGACTTACCATGACATTCAAACTCGGTGCCCATTGCAACAGGGGAAAGGATATAAACGATATCTTGTTCCTCATCCGGAGCTTTCCCAGCAGATGCTTACCACCAGAGCCCAACTAGACCGGGGGCATGGTAAGTAATGATCAGTTTTGACTCAACGACCTTCGTTAAGAAATACAAGCTAACCACCGGCGCCATTTAATCATTATAGATGGCTCTCTATGATTTTCTTAACAAGATGGCACGGAAGAGGGTATTCTGATGCTGCTCACTTGGTGCAAAAAAGCTGCAAGTTCCAACTTCATCTTTGTCAAAAGCTGCCGATATGTCGATATAATCTATCCAATTCATCGCTATCTCTGTGTATGGGACACATCGACTGCATGGATACTTCCTGTCGCTTCCTGAACGTACTATGTCTCTGACAAGCGTGATACATCCCTCGGTGGACTTGACAACACCCCGCAGTGGCTGCTTGCATCGTGTTAGTATGCTCTATCTTTCTGATTGATAACCAGGCCATTTCTACACTGAGCGGAGAGGTTGTGACACGCTACCTTGTTTTCTAGGCACTACGGTGGCCCTGCCGGGTAACTGGTATTTGCTGTTACTCCGTCTTAGGATATGGTATACAACTGGAGCGGGGAATATCGAGTAACGCCGCTTGTCTCTTCAGACGATAATGAGGCGCTGATTAACGCCGTGGACAAAGATCGTCAACTAGGCCAGTCTCGATTGAATGTTGCAAAAACTAGGACGACTTATCGCGCTGGTCGGGAATAAAATAATGGCTTGCGCTGACCTCCGCTGGGCCTATTCGAACACTCCAAAACTACCAAAGGCAACCCGAGGCGTCAACCGTGGCCGTGTCTATCGTCATCCAAGACGCGATATGCGTAGCGTATGGACTTATCAATATACAAGTAAACGGATGTTTCATTACTCATGACCTCCGTGGGCACCAAACCATCCCCTCATGTGAGGCTTGTGAAACCTTTCGGGCCTGTGTTTACCACGAAGTTGTCTACAGAAGTACGACTTCTCAATCGTTCTCGTGAGCATGAATTATGGCAGATCTATGGACCTTGTCCAACACCTTTTGTTGTCACTCAGCGGGGCTTACCACCTGCTATGGCACATCGTCTTGTGAGGCCATCTATCCGTAATGCATGGCTGTCTACACCGCCCCCGCTCGGTAGGCAACACGGCACCGGATGGATAGCTATACACCTATGGTGAAGAAACTCCTCCGTTCAAATTCTTCCTGTGTCTGTTTGGGGGTGGGACGAGCCAGGTCACTATGGCATCTCAAGACAGAGATACCCTCTCCGCAACGACACAAGTCAATTGCCGGGCAACATATAAGTCGGGGCATGAACCCCATTTCCTATGCTCTCGGCTGCTCGTGCCAAGTCTAGAGAGATACATGGATATCTGGTCTATCTTATCATACCACTAAAGCCAAGCAACGATCACCATGAACTTGCTTCACTTCGCTCTTCTTCTCAAGATCATCTTCCTTCCGGTGGGCTCTGTGGCACAAAATGGCGGGAACAGCACGGATCTTGAAGTCCAGCACACCATCCCCGGTTGGTTTTTTCGTCTTCCTCCTCCCCGCCGCTAGATAATCCGCTTGGCAGGTTGAAGATCATGAGAAATTATGCCAAGATATAACTCTGATTCTTATCTATGTAGGTACCGGGATTGCTGCTGTCAACTCTGTAAACTTGTTACGAATCTATAGCCAAGATACATCGGGTGGTATCCGCGAGGCCAGATTTGAAGGACAGTGGAGTGGGGGTCTACAAAATGACACTATTGCAACAGCCAAGATCAACTCGTCGATTGCTGCTGCGTCTGATGATCTGGATTTGGTGAGTAGCGAATTTGCTGCATAAGGACGGACTCAGGTTTTGACATTATTTGTTAGACTCGTGTCTACTATATCACACCTAACAACAGCCTAGGCGAAGTGGCATCGGACCTTCAGGGTAAATGGTACACCGGCTCATTGAATCGCTACAGTTTTCGAGTTGCACCTCATTCGAAGCTGGCCGCTATTTTCCTTCCCAGAAATCGGAGTCCGAGCTTACGCGTATATGCTCAACTCCAAGATGATACCATACAAGAGTTTGGTTATGACGGTAAGAAGTCACCATGATTTTCAGGCTCCACTGAATTGTCCCACCAATCCCTATATTTTGGTAAAAAAACGTTCGGTGGCTAACAAATATCGAAAGCTGGGCGCGGATGGAGATACCTTGATAATTTTGGCCCTGCTATGCCTGGTACAGCTATAGCGGCTGCAACTTACCTCGCCAGACTACGGAGATCAAACATTCGGTACATTTCACCTTTCTCGACTTTTACCCTTCCTTCACGCGAATTTATTCTTGCTCAATATTCCATACATCTTCCCTTCACTGCGTCGTTAGCTAACCCTCGGAATCAACCCCCTTAGTATCTACTTCCAAGCCACAAACAGCCACGTCGTCGAAAGGATCCATGACGGTCAATCTTGGAGTGATGGAGGCATAGTTATTCGAGCCGCCAAGCCACGCACCCCTCTAGCAGCCACCAGCTTCTTACTTCAGCCTGGCGATCCCCGGAGTGTTCGAGTTTATTATGGTACCGAAGACAACCGCATACTTGAGAAGGGAACTGATGGCGAAAACCAATGGTACGATGGCGCATTTACGCATTCGAGCATCCCCGGGTCCCAGGTAGCTGCTGTGGATTGGGGGAACGGCGGTGTGTTTAACATCAGAGTCTATATCCAGGATGGTGCTTTTAAGACCGGGATAAGTGAGTGGGCTTGGTTCCGCCGTTCCTGGCGTCGGGGAGTCCTTGCTATTCCCCCCGCATAACCTTGTGCAAATAGCTCTTCCAGAAACAAATGATAACTATATATGGAGTACTGCACCCTCAAGAGATTTCAAAGCCCACGGTAGAAACCTGCATTGTCACAGAAATAGCATAAACATAATATACCGCCGCATTAGCAAATACACATCCACGGCTGAATTTCTCATGTTACTTGCACGAAGAGACGTACAAAATGGCCAATATAGCCCCATTTTATAGTTATATATCATCTTTTTGTTTCAGGTATCTGATCCTTGCTCTATAAACCATGCAGATATCAATATGTTAATGAAAATATATAGATGGTATGTTACGTATTAGGCTTTTAATTAGGAATAAGCTACAAGGTACGGGATATAAGGTTCTCCGTTAAAAATATAAGTACCCAGGTTGATTGGACTGATGTCTGCAAACATATTCAAGGATGGGCTGTAGAAACGCCGGGACGGAGCTTACGCTTCCTGTTGCATAATCATTCTAAACACGACCGGAAAGCACGCGAATTTCTCGGCTTGCCAGCAGTTCGTCGAATCATACCTGGATACGGCATCTGATTGATGCTCTGGCCCGCTCCGCTCCGTATAGTTCGTTCTTATGGTTGAGAAACATTCATCAAGAGAAAATTGGAATGTGGTGGCCATAAAGGTTTCAAATATGTAATGTTAAACCTCCAAACTTTCGGACAGTCCCATCTTAGACATAGACCACATCTACTCTGCCCAAGTTGCAAATAGTATAAGTAGAATCTGCTCATTTGCGGAACATTCTTTTTAACATATACGACCCTGGGCGTACAAGCCAAGCTATTTAAGACCAGATAGACATTTTTGGACTTTAACAAGATGACGCTGGTATTATTGATTATTGAGGATCATTTGCACTTCATTCTTTGTTTCCTTTTTTTTAACCTCCTCTTGTTTAAAGGTGGAGGTATGGCTATCTATCAAATTGCCACAGATTTATCATGCCGATGAATTCATCTTTATTTTAACAAATATGGCTCGACAGTCATAGATCTGACTGCTGGTTACGGTTAACTAAGTGGAGTAGGACACATTTGTTAATATTGCTGTTAAAGTGACTTCATTGATTTCGTCAAGTACATCCGTTGATAATCCCAGATTTTTAGCAGTCGCAGTATAAGCAGGTAGGTATATGAGACAAAAGATAAGAAAAGGAATAGAACAAAAGAAAAGAGAGGAAAAACATAGGAAAAAAAGAAATCCAGAAAAAAGGAAATAATATGGTAACAGGAGACCGAATTTGCAGCAGTCAGGGTATCTATCAGTGTTTTGCGCTGCGATAGCGTCAATTATCGAGTGACTTAGTCGGCATCCAAGTTGGCAACGGGAGCGGTATCGTTGACCTGGATACCACCTCGCTTCTTCTCGTTGGTGTCCCAGAATGGGATGTTCCAGCCACCCTCATCCTCAGGGGTAGAGAGCCAAAGTCTCATCAAGTGTCTGCGAGGAGCTGGTGGTGGGAAGTCCTTGTAGGCAGTACGGGCATGGAAGACTTGCGAGTTGGAGAGGAACTGGATGTCGCCGACATCGAGGACCATGTGGAGGGAGAGTCTGAGACAAGTGGCTTCGAGGACTTCCATGGCCTCGACTTGCTCGGGAGAGAGTGGGGGGATGATCCCGGCATCGGAGAAACGGCTAAGAGATTGAACGTAGTAGGGGTCCCATCTGGAGAAAAAGCAAACATGTTAATCGGCATGATCTTCAAAGGAAAAAAAGACGTTGAGTCATGGACATGAGTAACTTACTTGGTGTAAACACGGCCACCCTGAGGCTCCAGGTACATGATGGCAGCCCTGATGTACTCTTCCTCACCGACGCTGACTTCACCTTTCCTGTCAACATACCAGTTAGGGGTGACGAGGGTCTTGAGGACGTCTGGGCGCTCTTCGGCAAGGACGTTGTAGACGTGGTGAGAGGAGACGATATCAGACTCGCCACCTTCGAAGGCCTTTGCGATGCAGAGCAATCCGACGATGTCACAGTCGTCGGTGTGGAAGAATTGTCTGTTCCACTATGTTAGTTCACCCTGATCTCCGGAAGATTTGAAACGAAACCGGGTAAATTACCTAGCGTTTGTCCTATAGATGCGGACTTTGTCGATCTTTCCGGAATCTTCGCCAAGATCCTTTACGTGTCCCAAGGCGTGGCCACGGCCGTTCTGGCTGACGAAGTATCCAAGATAGGTTCCAAGACCCATATAGGCGATTGCGGACTTGTGGTTGCCCCATTCGGCAACTGGGAACCCCTTGAAGAGGATGAATCCCTTGCCATCGATGATATCCTTCCTCAAAACATCAAGGAAGCGGGAGAATTTGGGGAGTCGGAAGTTTTCCTATAATGTCACAGTAAAGTTAGGACACCTTCCCATCTATAGCGATAAGCTTCAGTTTTAAAAGGTAATACCACTTACCTTGGAGATAGCAGTCAGGGGGATGCCGGAAGCAACGAAATCATCGGCGGCAGCGCTCATCTCAGCACATTCTTCCGCTGTGAATCGATGGGTCCATTTCTCTGGGTTGTTTGAGAAGTCTTCGGCCTTCCATACGGTTGGTCCGGTAATGTGCTTGGGGAATTCAGAGAAGGGCTTGATCTGGTCGTAAAGGGGGGGCTGCTGGCCAGTGGTCTTCAGTCCATCGGGAAAGATATCCCGAGAGATAGTAGACTTCTGGGGAGTGTCGACCTGGGAGACAGGCAAGTCGTAGGTAACGGGGGCCATTGTGATGGATGGAGGAGTTGAGGAGGGAAAATCAAAGGGCAAACGAAGGCCTGGGGTATCTTATCAGATAGTTCGGGAGTCAATTCTTAGACTAAAGGCGGGAGAGTCTGATCACTAGCTTTCTTGCTTGCTTTAGAAGAGAAGTGATGAGCTTGTGAGTTCTGGTTGAAGAAAAGTCTAGACGAGATGGATTCTTCCATATGCCTTATATAGCTTTGTCTTCGGCGTCATCAACAATGGTGACGGAAAAAGATCGGCTTTGCCCAGCTCTGCCGAGCCCGTTGGATGTGTTTCGAGAACTATCCCCCGTTACCAGGGGTCTTAGGCTGCAACACGCCAGGAAAAGATTGCACCACAACGGGCCGCAAGTAGGTGTACCAACGCAAGGATGATGCACACAAAGGACCTTGTTATCGCAAGATCGCCTATCAGATTCCGACATCTCGGCGATAGAGGACAAATGAGGGCGGAGCCAATCCGCACCTCTAGAAACGCTGAGTGGGTATGGATTCCCGCCGCGTCGGCGATTGGCAAACACAACTTAGCTAAGTCGGGCCTTGAAGTCTATGATCAGACTATGATCAGACAGTGGACATGGGGGTTGCACTTTGCGACACCCCAGCTTGGGAGCAAACGTTTCCCCAGCGGTTGGTTGGCATTGAAGTTAATTCACAGCTCTACCTTTTCCGCGTCATGATTCGGCTGCAGCAGCTGCTGCAGCCGGGGGGCCGGACGGCGAACCAAAAAAACAAAAAGGAAGGGAAGATGGCTAATGGCGCAATTCGGCTCGCCAGTGTTGCCATGGTATATGTGCTCCGTGGAATGAGATCCGGGGAAACACATCGGATCTCACATCTGGTCTCAGTCGTAGACTGTGGAGAATGACACAGGAGGCCCCTTGGCGAATGATTGTTACGGCTTCTAGTCGAGGCCGTGGTCGAGGACTTCAGGCCAGCTGGCTGCCAGCGCCGAGGGGAGACCCGTCATGCCGAAGAAAAGGTCGTATATACGGGACTGGAGCCTGAGACCACACTACTGCATGATGTGCGGCTTCTTGAAACAAGCTTCTTCTCGGTGAGTCGCGGCGGCAACATCTCATCTTGCGCCGAGTGCCCAGACGTCTTCTTGTTCTTGTCGCAGAACCAGCTGGTTCATGAGCAGAGGTTGCGATAGAAAACAGTGGATAGCTCGTATTTTCCCACGCTCTGCAAGCCTAGTGGAGTGGCTGGGCACCTTAGCCGCTGGTAGCCTCTAACACGATATAATTAAAACAAGGATCCAGACCTGCCGAGTTTTGACACAGTTTGCCTTCAATCGGCGCAGGGGTGCTGGCAGCTGGGGGACTTGTATATATACTTGCGGCCTCCGTGTCGCCTGCCCTTGAACCGTTTTTCCTTGCCGTCGGCGATGGCTCCAGGGCAAGACACCCATGGCTTGAATCCAAACACCCGAGATATTGACTGGTCCAAGGAATACGACGTACTCCGTAGTATATTGCTGGTTTGATTATCAGCTTGCTCCAGTACTCCTAAAACAACCAAAAGTCAAATATAGATTCGTGTTGTGTTATCTAGAGTGTCGTTTTCATGCAAGGCAGTCTAGTCCGGGCTGTGCCTTGTCCTTTACGATTCGAACCAGCAGCGTGTCGAGAGCTATACGGAGCTTATGCCGTAAACATTCAAAACTTTAGGTACAAAAAATTCGGCGATGGTCGAAAATGCCGAACGCTCGGCCGTTTCTCCAAAGGAAATTTGCCAAGAAGTGCAGGAATGGTGATCTTGCTCCGACATCAAACGGCACGGAGAACCCTTGACGGCGGCTCCCGTGGATCGTTGGGCACCTCAGTCTACATTATGACACAGCCGTGGTCGACGTACACTGTCTTCTTCCCAGTCACCTTTCTCCCAGCCCGTCGGTATCTATAATTGTCCGACTCGACAAGCCGAATCAGGTTTCGATCGTATTTTCCCTTGAGGTGGCAGGTTGGGCAGGTCTTTTCAGCGGCCATTATGGGACCTCCAACATCAAAGGGGAGCACACCACTAGTCTTGAAAACTTTGCATTTAATAAATCCCGAGTCTTTGGCGCACGGTTGGCCGATAACTATCCAGCGATGCTTGCAGGTGGCAGACTTGAAGTAAACCGTTCGACACATGTCTCGGCGTTATAGGAACGGTTGTTTGGAATTATTTACTCCGTACTGCGAGGCGGTTTCGTTGTCCTATCGCCTGTCGGATTCGATCGGAACCTTTTTTTGTTTAGCGAGGCAGTCAGCTGTTGTATCGTTCTTAATTTAGCACTCTCAGGCATACGTAAAGGGACTTAAGGCCTCGCTGTGTCACCGTAGAGTAAGATCGTAGACAAGGATGGCGGAATATGATTGGCACCTGGGAAGCGTCTAGGGGTGTATAAGTATACTCCATTTGACGCAGACAGTGCTGAAGGGTTTCATTCACACCTTCTCATTCTCTCTTCGAGCAGGGAAGTCGCGAAAATGGAGGCATTTATCCCGTCCGCGTCACTAGGTTGCGAGGGTGACATCGGGAAATGCATCTACTCATGACAGTGATCATGAGTCTTCTTTACCACCCTCCCCACCGTCCTGCTTTATTGCCTGCATAAGTTCGTATAATTGACCAATTTGCTGATCTGTTTAGAGTCCGTCACTGTCAGCCACTAGCTCGTCAAATAGGAAGTAAACGACCTACCACTCATTTTGTCAATCTTCGCCTTATCCAGCTTGCCATCTGTCCAGGAATCGCCCTCGAGCTGCTGCGCATAAAGTTGCCATTCCGTCAAAAATCCGATCTAAGACATGATTTTGATAGTCAGTAAAGCGTCCATAGATAGCGAGTAGTATCCTTGTTTCCAGCGGAGGCAACCGCAAGATATAAACCAGCTTACAATGTGAATGGGGTTCTCCACGCTCCGGTGAGCCCGGAATTCACTCTTGACGTAAGAATCTCCCAGGAATCTCAGGTCAGTCGGAAGCTTCTTCCTATGGGCACGTAGCAGACGACGATAAAGCGGAATCGGTGGGAGGAGAGCCATTGGCGTCTGTCTCAGTCCCAATCCGGCGGAAATTGACGAGGAGCTCGCCATCCGAAATGGTAGAGTGGCCCTCATGTCTGTAGTCCTTTATTGTCGCGTATCAAACGAAGTTGTAGTCGTGAAGTTGAAGCTCGTTTTTTTTTCCACGTTGAAATCACTAAACACGCCAAGCGAGTCACATGGTCGATTCGATCAGATCCTAAAAATAAAAAAGCCCAACTTCAAATGTCAAATCGAGGATGATGAAGAGGATAAAAATACCATTCCATCCACCGGAGTCTTTTAGCATGGTATTAAGAGGCAGGCGGGCCTTACCTAGTCGAATTCGAAATGCTCCCAACTCCGTCTACTTCGCATGTGGCCTTCGACACGATATATGAGCCTGCAGAAGACAGCTATCTCTTTCTCGATACCCTATCAGACTCCAAGGAAACCTCATGGCTATCCAGCAGATTTCATACTGGAGCCATATCCAAGGGGGCAGGATATCCTTCATCCGGTGCCAGCTCTCCGCCACCAATAATCCTCGAAGTTGGGACAGGATCTGGTGTCGTCCTCGGATTTATCGCTGCCAATTGCAAGTCAATCCTGGGCAGATCAGATATACTAACTCTAGGCACTGATGTGAACAGGAATGCCTGCAGTGCAGCGCGGCAGACTGTCAAGGTTGCTGTAACGGAGAAACATGCGGAGGAACAGCAAAAGCAAAAGCCAGTAACCCACGATGAAAATGAGAGTGAATTATCCAAAACAGCAAAGGCTCCAAACACTTTACAGCCCTTGGCTGTGATATTGGGGGATCTCTGCTCTCCATTACGACCGGGGACTGTGGATATTCTACTATTCAATCCCCCTTACGTACCGACACCAGAACTTCCACAACTTCCATCTTCGTCAGATATGGCTTCTGATACGAGCAAAATGTCAAAATTTGAGATGGAGTCATACTTTCTATCCCTCACATATGCCGGAGGAGAGCTGGGCATGGAAACTACAAATCGCCTATTGGACTCAATCCCACATGTTTTAAACCCTAAGCGAGGGGTGGCGTATGTCCTGCTATGCGCGCAGAATAAACCCCACGAAGTCATGGAGCGGATTAAGGGATGGGGAGACGGCTGGAAAACAGAAATAGCTGGAAGAAGTGGTGTGAAGGCGGGCTGGGAACGACTAGTGATAATAAGAATATGGAAGAGCTAATATCATTTGATAGTGGGCGTATTGTCGATTACGACCGAGATAAACGGAATTTACGACTACAAATACAAGGTAGACAGACCGGCAGTGAAGATACTGGAAAGGCGTAGTCCAAGTAGAAATTCGTTGTTATTGCATAGCGCCACCAGCTTTTATCCGCTAAGTTCGCCGTCAGGTTGTAGACGATTAAAGACCATATGAAGCTCATCCAGCCAGATATAAAGGTGAACAATCATAGGAGCAGTGACACAAAGCGAGGAGGATGGGATGACTGAAGTCGGAAGACTTGGGTTCCTATCCTCTCACGCGAGCGCGTGGGTATTCATATTTTTGTTTTCCGTGCTTTCTCTGCCGAGGGGTAGGTACCATTTAATGGCATCTGGATCAAACACCAAACGCGTAACAGGACGTAGCAAATTTCAATACCCGCGCAGAACACTAGAATCCACGGCCCCGTCCACGACCTCTGCCACCACCTCGTCCACCACGCCCTCTTGGACCTCCAGGGCCACCTCTTGGACCACCGCGACCGCCACGATCACTCTCTTTTCGCGCCTTGTTCTTTGGCTTAGGCTGGTCGTCTACAAGGAGGGTATCAAGAGGGAGACTGTCGGGTAGGATATAGTATCGAATTGTGGAGCCGCGGATGTTGATCGAGTCGAGTGAGATAGGATCGCGGCCTTTGGGGGTCATCTTGACTGTGCGTAGAGCGGTGTTCATTTGTGGAGAAACCGAGGCTATCGTTCCATGGAGAATGGTTCCTAAATTGATGGATACAGGTTAGAAAGCTCAAAACTCTCATATAGCAGCTTGTTGATTTGTAAAATCCATTTCTAGAGGAGTATGTGCCTCCGCTTTGGGGCAATATCAAGTAGCGCATGCTCGCGCAGGGTAGGATATATCATAGTAGTAGCATGTCAAGCACCCACCATTCTTAAGTTCAATTGTAACAGTCTCATTCGCACACTTCATAAGGAACCTAGACAAGTAAATAGAATGTTAGCTGGCAACTTCTAGCTGTTTAGGCCTCTTATTCCTTTCTCCAGCCCGTCGCGCACATACCTAACAAGCTTCATGGTGGAAAATGTGAGTGCTAAACCGCACGCGTAGCTAGACAGAAAGGTATATCACAGAAAGGATAGATGGACAATAAAATATCAGAGGATATCCCTCCTAGCTGGTATGATGTGGGATTCAGTCCTCTGTGTTGATATTGTCCTGCTGCTTTCACCTTTTGGCTGGTTGAAGCTTTAAGATTTGGAAGTTCTTATCAGCGATCACCACGTGACCTGCAGTTATCTTGCACCAACTTCTACACCACTTCAATACCAACATCAACATCAACATCAATATCTTTAGGAGAAGGATAGTAGACTATGTCTACTATATGCTAGGTATAGTGGTGTCCTTGTTGAGAAACAAGTTATAATTTCCAGTGAATAAGCGTATTCCATAACAATATCAGTATTGTTTATCAATTGTCCCCTCTTTTGCCTTTGATCAAGCATTAATATATGAAGCTGATTTATATACTCTATATGGAGGTACCTAATATAAAACCTTAAGGTTTCTATTATTTTATTCTTTTTCTGAGAAACGCATTCAAGGCAACACCTAAAGTTAAATTTAAGAATAATTCTAAGGATATGTGTTTGGACATGTCCAAGAAATCATTCAATGATAAACCTAGGGACAGTTTTTAAGGATATCCCCAAAGTATATTTGAAAACAAGCACATGGACAAGTATAAGGATACATATAACGATAAGCCCAAGGACAAGAATTGACGATATCTAACATTATGGCATAAGGGTTCCTGCTCTGCCAACCCTAACTCAGGCCCTGTTTCGCCGACTAAGCACAATAAATTGATCACACAATATAAAATCTTTATTTTATATTTCTTTGCCTTTGCTCATGGCATGCCAGGCCAGGTTGCTTTATTCGGCCTGCCTCGTCTTGAGCCGTACGGCTTTATTTTTACTTCTTTCATTTATTACTACTTTTGGATAGTACCTTGGATAGTTCAATTTTGGATATTACACTATGAGCGTTATAGACCCGATTCCAGTTCAAATGCTGGGGGTACCTATACCTCCACCAGGGCCTAAGTTTGCCTTTCTTGCTGCTGAGCTCCTTGATAATATCTTTGCGAATTTGGGGCCAGACGATATCAGCAACGTACGCCTAGCTTGCAAGCCGTTCGCCAATGCCTGCGTTAAATATACGTCAAAAATGTGCGTTGTCAGTTGCACCAACGACGGCCTCGAGAAACTAGAGCACCTTTCAAACCATCCGCTATTCTCTCAGCACATACAGTCTCTTGCATTGGATTGCAGCGTATTCTGGACACTGTCCCCAGGAAAGCCCAACCAACGGTGGGATTACGTGGCGGAACCTGATCCACGGCCATTTCCATGGTGCGAACCGTACAAGGCTCTATGGCAACAACAGAGGGACATCAGGGACGGGAAGAAGGATGCGGAGATCATTTCCAAGGCCATTCCACGGCTCCAGCATCTTAAAAACATCCATATCTATATGGATTCTTTTCGCCGATGTGGCCGTTTAATTCGGGAGACTTACGATTCCGCATTTGAACTCTTCAGCTTCGCCCACGATAAACCCGTTTCCTGCTCTGTTAATCAATATCTGATGGTAATGAGACCCCTTCGAGATGCGGGAATCAAGATCGAATCTCTCGAGCTACGCGATGTGTCATACTCTATCTTCTACCCTCAAGATGAGATCGTGGATGGCATGGAGAAGAATTTTCAACACCTGACAAGCTTGTATATTCGAGTACAGGCCCATCCTGACAAGCCAATGAGTGAGATGAGGCCGACACCTGAATTGGGCGAGGTCCTTTCGATGGGCGTTATGGCACGATATCTCGAGGCAGCTGCCGGCTTACGTTCTCTAACCCTCGCATCAAAGGACGACCACGGCAACAGAATTATGGCTGTAGACTACGCATTCTCTCCTAATTTCACTTGGGAGCATTTGCACACTTTGGAACTGGACAATGTTTGGATCAGGGAGGAAGTTTTGAACGGGTTGGCTGCTCGCCATTCCAACACACTCAGGAGCCTGACACTGCATAATATCGTAATCAGGGGATCTTGGTTCACTTCTCTGCCAACTATTCGCGATGTGACCTCACTTGAAAAAGCAACTGTCTACGGCTGGCTTTCCAACCCGGCAGGTGAATATCCAAGACGTGAATACTGGAGACTCGGCGTCTATCCAGATAGAGAGCACGACACGCCTTGGGGTGACGACGAAAAGCAGCATAAGCTTGGGCTGCAGGTTGGATCGTACCTGTGCAAGGTACCGACCGTTCCCCGGCTGCCATTGGCGTATTCAAACATGACTAGATAGATTCGAGGCAACGGAGGGCGGGGCTGTGAGGTGTGCCTCTATTTTGGATATTTCCATTAAATTTTGTTTATTCACCGAGACAACCTGTGACCCATGTACGACGATGGACGATGCCTGTTTACCATCTAGCCAAAAGGAGGAAGAAGAGCCCTGTTCGATGCACGATACGGATGCCTTGATGAACAAAGGGGCAATCCCTGTTGACCAAACTATTCTCAAGCTCATCCCGGTCGGCGGTCAGCTCATATCGATAAGGGAGAGAGCAAAGAACGACTAGGGAGATAGGAAGAAAAAAACAATTAAAGATCGTCGCAGTAATTTGTCATTGTCGAAAGTCAAGCCTTAGAGCCTCCATCTCGCCCTGACAAATAACCCCGATAACTCCGCTAGCGAATAATAATGGATGTGTCATGTTTATAAAAGTTCAAAACTCCTATCACATCACCGCGAGCTAAATCTACCCAAGCCGTTCAGCGGAAACTTACAAAAATACCAACTAAACTATCAGTAATCATTCAACCCGCCGCTTAAATTTACCATCTGCTAGCCTTACCATAGTCGCACAGCCTTCCCATGTCTTTTGTAGTTCTTGAAACCCATCAATCATATCCAGAGCCGGCCGGCGGGCAGATGGGGATTACCCCCTGATCACGTTTTATAGGTGGTATGGGGTTAAACCACGCGCGCTAGCTGCATCATCTGTGACCCCCTATTTCTAGGCGGAGCCCTGGACATGGTGTGCTGCTCGTTCCCAAAACGGTCGGAGCAATTGAGGAAATTAGCTAAGCACATATATACTTGCATCCTTGATATGTGTCTGGGTCAGGATATAGCTGTTGAGTTCGTCACCGCATGGCATCCCCCATCCCATACCATGGCACCGTGGCACCATGGGCTGTCAGCTAGTTTTTGGAGAAGAGCAGTGGAGCCGCACCGCAGCATCCGCTCCACACCGCTCAACCGCTCAACCCAAGACCAGACCATGCATGCATTTGCATTGCGTTTCGTTGCGTTGCTCTCCCCATGTCTGTGTTTACCTCCCGAATTTCTTGGTACCTACCTCCGGAGTGCGCATGCAACGGCTGACGAAAATAAGGAAAGCCACTGCAAACCCCCAAATGTAGGCGAGAGAACGGACCCCCTCGGATATGGACTTTTTTGGAACGAGCCGGCCGCTGGTTGAGGCTTGCAGGCGTGCGTCACTCGGCCTCATAAGCTAAGTTAATAAGTCGTCTGTAAGCAGATCAGATCTCCAGAGCAGGTATGCGTGGCGGGCCGAGTTGGCGGTTAGCAAATTCTGTCCCGTGGGGTGTTGATGTAGTGGACAGAAATACGAGCAGAGGGGGCCAAAAGGAAAGTATAGTTCTAGATCTGTACCAAGTCATTTAGAGATGCGACACGACGCCCTTTTTTTTCTCTCCCCAGCGGAGGTAAAGAAAAATAAGTCCGGTACCAGGCTGGCTAACCCTGATAGGGGAAAATCCGCCGCTCTAGTGGTTGGACGGGGGTTTATTGGGATAACTATGGCGGAAAGAAGAGAACGGTAGGACAGGAAGTTAAGACATGCTTCCAGAACCAGAATCGAAAAACCAATACATTGCACCTCAGCTCACGAGACTATTTGTCTTGTCCTTGCCATTAGCGAAGAAGAAAGTAATAATATCATCCGCATACCGGGGACAACAGATCACTCTTGGCAGGAGAGCAGGCAGGAGAGGCAGGCAACGTGACGAGCAACTCTACCAGACACGAAACAGCCGCCGAGACAATGGCGCTCGTATTAATGTACGGCCCCTTGGTTGGAGGTGAAGGCAGTACACACAACAGGCACACACGCAGCAGGCCACACAGCTTGGGCGGTACACAGCATCATGCAGGCTATCGGAAAACAAATTGGCCATGCGGAGTGGTTCGGACATAGATCGGAGCAGCATCGTAGCAGTAGATCGTAGCATCGGGCTGATTCGTGATCCAAACCGTCCTCCAATGGACGGACTAGGGTGGTTTCCGCCTGGCAGTGCTTCTGGCGACTTGAGCTTCGACGGACGGAAATAGCAACAGGTCTGCGGGCGGGCGATCAGGCAGGCAAGGCAGGTCGGGGAGTCGGCATTCCGGGGGCCTGCAAGAGATCGTCGCTCGGTCGAACTGCGGCCGCTGGTGGTGCTTTTCCTTTTTGCGTGCTGCTTGGTGCGAGTTATGCCTGTTGATGTCTGTGTCGTCTTCCCTTTTTTTCGTCCGTCCAGATCCGTCAAGTCCGCATAGCCTATCACGGGACCCAGAATGGTGACTAAGAAGTGACTAATACGGATGACTAAGTAGATGACTAATACATACTAGTCCATTTTGGGTATTTGTAGGAAATATCGTGATGACATAAGCAGCGGGGCACGGTGCAGGGGCCAAGCTTTGGGGTGGCCCGCGATCCTTGCCGCTTTGGGACGGGCCCACCCGCTCCAACTTCAACTTCGCAACATCTTTAACACTACGAGATGGAGATAAGGATGGAGACAGACAGAGAGACAGAAGAGAGAGAGAGAGAGAGAGACAGAGACAGGAGAAGTGCTAGATGAGGATGAGACAGGGGGCCGGGATCGTCGCCTAGGCTGAGCTTCGACGCAGCGCGATGGGAGATGCGCCTAGCAAACCTACCCCTACTGCAGCTTCTTCTCGTCTTTGATATCAGATTACTCACCAGCGCACGACGAGCGCCGGCAGCCAATAGAATGCAGGAACTGGCAGTTCAGGTACGCCTGGAGAGTCCGCGGACGGGTCAGCCTGGCCCCCGGGCCCCTTTGCAGCTCGCTCGCTGCTAAGCAAAGTCACTTAAGTTAATTATACAGCGGCAGACGAGAGCAACCCCATAGGGCTGAGAAAAAGGAAACCCAGAATGCAACACCACATATTACCGCCCATGTATACACATAGGGTTTGGCTTGGACCTGCTAGTCCCATGCGGCTGTGCTGTGCTGTCTCAACCCAGATACATGCATGCCCTGCTGCTTTGCTTGACTCGAAGGATTGTTCAGAGCCACATGGGACCCCGGCCTTGGGTCGTTAAGCCGTCGTCGTGGTCATGGTCGTGGTCGTGGTCGTGGCCGTCGTCGTGGTGCTGCTGGTCGCCCGTCGTGGCCGTCTGGTTCATTGTCCAGGTTCCCGGTCACCATCGTTATCGTGCAGGTCGCCCGCTCATCTCGGCCCTCGACCACTGGCACTGCGTTAATCTCCCTCTTTCCTTCTACCTGCCAAACCTTCCTCTCCATACCTCGCAACCCTTTCCGTTCGGCCGTTTTTGTAATTATTTGGAATTTGAAAAAAAGAAAGCAAAACAGAGCAAAGGAAAGCTGGTTGGTAACTTGGCTTGCTCTATACTTATATTGCTCTTCTTGACCCTCTTCAATTATTCAACCAAACCAGCAAACTAAATCACCACCACATTGCTCTTGCCAGTCCGCCATACAATATCATACACACACACACACACACACACATACACATACATACATCAACGTCCTGACTGCCTACCTCATGCTCCAACACAGCAGGCCCCAAACTCCAGGCTCCCGCCGACGACGAGCAAGAAGCGCATGCGCAAACATTGGCCTGCTTCCGTCGCCGTCACCATCACCCTCGCCCTCACCATCAACACCTTCAAACACCTCGTACGGGCCAGACTCCTTCACCATGGCCACGCAAACATGCGAAGCCTTGCTAGGCATAGCCATCCACGATTTGTCATCCACTACCGCCATTTTCCCGGACTCGACGGGTGCCATGCAGATGCAGGCATCATCTGCATGCGCATCGTCGTCTCAGCCTTTCGAAATAGGCCTCTCTCTTCGGGGCGTTACTACTCCCTCCTCCACCAATTCCTCAACCTCATCCACCTCTCTCGGCCACCACTCCGACGCCGCTGAGGGATATAAGTATGGCATCCATGCCCACGTCAACACTAGTGCCGGTTCACACGGACAATCTTCAGGGTTAGTTCAACTTCATCCAACTTATATATACTTACTTGGAGCTCCAACAATTACATACATACCACCTTGACTCCCAACTAACCTTTTCTCTTTTTACGTCAAAGACCGTTTGTTTGCCAGGTGTCGCCTCCCACGCCCTTGTCAGACTTCATGCACGATTCTCAGCCCATCTCGGTACTAGATTATCCCAACATGTTCGGTATGTATCATCAGCGCTTAAATTCAGCTCCTTCCCCCATCTTCCGAACTCTTCCTAACAACCACATAGTCCCTGACTACACCATCGACAGCACTTCTGCTTTCGACTCTCTCCAGTTTACCAACACCGACACCCCCGTCAGTGTTAGCACTGCTTCATTATCAATGTCTCCACCACTTGGCAATACTCCAGCCCGCCCTTCCAGCGTGCCGGACTCTTTTGCTCTATACGACCAACCACAGCAGCACCACCAGCAGCATCCATCCTCAGCGCTCCAATTCAGTCGCGAACAGTGGTACATGGCTCTTCCAATCCCTCGTTCATCTGTATACCAAGACCAGCAAAAAATGAATAGGACAGCTGGCGACAACAGACCCATGTCCTCTGTGCAGGCATACTCTGACCTCTCAAAACCAATGGACATCCACCTCCAGGGCCTGGATGGCTCGATACCTACCTCCCAGGGCCAGTATGGCCTGTCCACACCCTCATACCCTCAGTAAGCATTATCATACACTCTTTTTCTATTGGATTATGTCTAACATGACCTAGAGCACCATACTATACACCTGTCTCTTCATTACCCACCACTCCCCCATCAACATCCTCTCCCACTTTCCCACGCTCCCACGCCAACACTCACACCCACTCACACCATCGCACGCCCTCATCCAACTCTCCCTCCCCAACAGCTCTAAGCGAAGCCGACCTCCGCTCTAAACCCCAATGCTGGGACCATGGCTGCAACGGGCGCTCGTTCTCGACCTTCAGTAACCTTCTGCGCCATCAGAGGGAAAAGGCCGGTCTCTCCGTTAAAGCCGAATGTCCGTACTGTGGGGCCGCTTTTACCAGGTCGACAGCGCGAAACGGCCACTTGGAACGGGGCCGATGCAAGGCTATGAGGGAGGAGTGATGGGCCGCCTAATGATACGATAACGACACTCTTCTCTACTCTATACGCTATGATTAATGTCCAACCCCCTTGAATGCCATGCATTTTCTACATTACCTTCTTTCGTCGAAATGCGCAGCATAAGGGAGGATTATACTTTTGTGCTATCTATCGTTCGGACATGGGGAGTCAACATGGATAGGGGACATGGGATATCGCACATGGACGGAACCCATGATTCAATGTTTCAGCCTAGCGTCCACGTAACTACTCAGCGTGAACGAAGCAGCAAAGAAAAAAGAAAGGGCGCAAAAAGAGCCCCATCTCAAACTCCGATTCAGTCCGGTACTGCATCTGGTTTCTGTGCTTGGGGAAAAACTATTCGGATCCGAACGCACCCATGACCCCCGACCCATGGTATGGATGGGGCGGACCGTTTCTCAGCTTTCGCTGATTTCAGCTAGTTTTTTCTTTTAGGTGACGTTTTCCCCTTGACGTGCAGGGGGTAGGGATCGGACAGGGGATGATTGTCTCGGTGGGGGAGGTTAATTCTTTTTCTTTTTTTTTTCTTTCACTTCTCAACGTATATATATTTTTCTATCTTGCTTGTGCTTCCTTATTTATAGCGATGCAACGCAAGGGAAGGAAAGGGCAAGGAGTCGAGACGGCAGACGGACAGGAGTTAGTGGCTGGGATTAATATGCTATGTTGATATTTTCCATAGAGCGAGCGCATTTACTTTCGATGCAATCTTATTATTTTTAGCCTTTTCATGCACGCATGTTGTGATTCACACGTGACTTTGCAGCTTCATTTTCGCATCTACGGAAACATCGCAGCCTCAACATCGCAGCCTCAACATCGCCGATTTCGACGTCGACTTCGACTTCAAGTTCGACTTCACCCTTGAACCGTGGCTGAGAGCATAGGCCGAAGGAGATGGACTTCCACGGGACGAGGGAAATCCTCAGCCCTACATGGTGCAACCTGAACTTCAGATGAACGCCTTCCAGCCAACCACCAGCAAGCCATCTCCAGCTCCTGCACAATCCCTGTCGACCAGGTCACAAATCTCCCCTCCAGCGGCTCAAACTTCCACCGCTTTATCTCCTAACTCCAACCTGGCAAACTAGCCCAGCACAGCAAGCTTAGAGCGGTGACAGATGGACACCGGGGGCATAAGGTAGCCGTACTATAAGCATCAAATCAACCACTCCCCGCCTGTCTGATATTAGCGTTCATCGCTGCAGATATTTGCCTACTTGGGTACGCCAGATCGCTGGTCACTAGAGTCCAGTTCAGCCCAGCTCGGTTTCTGTGCAACTGTGCCCGTACTCCTACTTGCGCCGTCGCGAGTTTCATAACACCGAGGCCCGAAGTTCCGAGACCAAGAAGTCGAGAGATGCCCCCCCCGATGTGTGATTTGCACGATTGCATCACCCATCTTCCTGGGGCCGGGACTCTGAGCTCAGATTATTGCGAAGTAGCCTGATTCAAGTGGAGTGTCCTATTTACCTTTGGGTATGCCCCGGGGCGTGGGTTAGCTCTCTCCGACGTTCCTTGTCTTGGTACATACACCCAAAACTCGAAGTAGACCGTCACCAATGCTGCGTTGCATGCGTGCTTGCGTACATCGTATGAACGGACTTCGCATGCATTGAAGTCTCAGAGAAGCTTACGGAGTGCTATGTTCTGGGTAAAGCGCATATTCATCATGCATGGACTGCGTGGCTACCAGGATTCATCGACCACGCAGTCAGGCTGCGTATATATGTATATCTAATATATGCATATCTGCCATGTCTCCGAGCAAGCAACAAGCCTTCTGACCCCCAGAAACGGAAAATGCTGAATAAAACTTCATCCCTCCCTGTCTGCCATACCTGCTTGACCAGTCACAGTGCAAGAACAATAGGCCCCCAAGTGCAAGAGAAGATGAAACATTATCTAACTCTCTCTCCCTAGCAAGTCTAGTGCAGCCCAGTCCACGCGACTGAGCCAGCTTAATGGTCAACAATGGCCCCATTTCATCTATTTTATTCTTATTTCACTTACCCACGACCCAGGATCCACGATCCATGGCACGACCATGTCGTACCACGCTACCCACGCCCATGACCATGGCCATAAACCACGATGTATATCAGTTCTTTATACATTCTATTTTCATCCGTATTTCGACGGAGCGGATTCCTTCGACACGTGGACAGCGTGGCTGCCATGGTTGTACCCCCAACCCCCTGCCCCTGTCGTCACTGCAAGGCTATGAGAGTACCCTCCCTCTGCGATATCCAGCGTTCATTCGCCTACTCAACTCTTAATCCAGGACAAGGGGCATCTTCCAAGCCAGCCGTCCAGTTTAGAATGCTCAAGCATCAATCCTTCATCCGCCAATCCATCCGCCGTTGCTCCGTATGTTAAGTTGCTCTAGAACGCACATGGAATCCCCACCACCATCCTTTGGTCCCCAAACTATACTCCGTACGAATATGTTAAACTTCGGATATACTTTGCTATATCATTTCAACTCCGTATGGGCCAAAAGGTTCAAGCGCCGCCTCCCTTTGTTCCCCATGCCGATCGGACGGGGCGTGATTCTTAACTTAAAACCACTCAAACCAAAACGAAATCTAGATGACCAGAACCTGGTCGATTAGCTAGGATATTTATATCAAGAAAAACCGCTTTCGGCATGGTCTTAGGATCTGGTCTCAGTTTATTTACGTCAAGGAGCTGCGGCTCGTTGGTAGATCGTGGGTCTGCACCATGAGATCATCGCCAACCCCATACGGAAATAGCTTGCCGGATATTTGAATTTGAGCTTACTCAACAAAATAGCCGTATAATAAGTGAGTTATTATTAATAGGGAAGGGATTTCCATCACCATTTAGCGTAGCATTAGGCTTCTGTTAATCTTATCAATCTTCTGGTGAAGGATGGATACGGGTTTCTCTACCACAGCCATAACAAGTCCATTATTAACCAGCAGTAACGAAGACAATCTTCAGACTATTGCCTACTAATAAGAATATCACCGTTAGATCCCCTAGCAAGGGCTTTTAATTTAATTTAATTTTTAGTACTCTGTACCAAGCATGACTTAGTTAATCTATAACTCTTGTAAGCGTGGGATCCAAAAGGGGCATATGGTAGAGACCCCTACGGTTTCGTTATCCTCAAGAACGTGCCCAACGATTCCCAAAATTTGCTTAGACTCACAATTCATCAAGGATGTATGATGCTGGGGTTGTTTCCGTCCGGCAGGTTCCTTCATTGACCGACCAAGGATCCGGGGTTATGTTTTGATGGTCGGTTATCCTACCGTGTATTAGAAATATTGCGGCCCCTTAATAATGGAAGCGGATGGGATAGTTATTTATAATTAGAGTAAAGGTGAGAAGTTCGATATGAAAGCAGGGGAAAGACGTTATCTCGTTAACCCTACTGCCTGTAGAGGGATATATTCTCCTTGGCCAATATAATTTCATTCACTTCGAGTTTTTGTTAGTTGAATTTTCCTTGGTTAAACTCGGAATTTATCTTTGGTGGCGCTCAAGAGTCCTACGGTAAATCAATGAAAATATGCTTGATAATTAGAAATCTCTGAACTAGAATGAAACTAGAATATAGGGCCCTTATTGTTCCAAGGTGATAATATCGATAGCCAGTGCCATGGCAGTTGAACACTCCTTGGTAATATATTGGCAACGCAAAGGCCAAGGGAGGAATGGAGCAATGACACCGACATTCAATGCCATGAAATAGCGAGTCGATAAACAACACTGGAAGTTGATAGTGATTTTGTCAAAATCGAATAAGCCGGCGCGGAGTATCAATGATACCATTCAACGGCTGGCCTTTTTGCGCTTTCTACATTTTGGAATTCTCGTAGGTGGATAGTTAGAACTGCAGACGGAGATCAATAAAATCCACAGAAATGTCTGTATGGCTAAAATATGATAAAAAAGCAACCCAAGTAAATTAGGCGCTGGAAGTTAGCCAGCCCTCACGGAGACTTTACTTCAATACCATCATTTTTTCCAGTGGGAGTGTGAAAGGGTATATGGCCGGTCAGAATTTTACATAGGAATTAAAACAATGGTACAAGGACCTCGCAGAATGGAACTACCTATTTGAAAGGTGGGTGAGGGTAATTTTAGTAAAATGCCCATAGATGGTGAGGTGCCTCGCTTCGTCTACAACTCTCCGTCTGCTATTCCTAGCAGCGGGTATATAGTTGTCAAGACATGGAGTACTTGATACCTTATCAATTTCAATTTATTCGTGCATTTGGTGGGGTCCAGTATACCAGCTATGTGGAAGAGACCAAGACGCGTTATCTGCTGCATAACAGCCTTGACAAATGCAAAGAATCAAGAATAGAGTGATACCTAGGGGGAGCCTCACATGATTCAACAGCCTCATCTTTAAATGCCTGCAAACCCATTTTTCGTAGATGGGGTGCATAAGTGGTGGGGATATATTTTACTCTCCCTGAAATTTGCAAGGGGTGAAATTTTGGGGAATCTTTGCAACAGCCATCAGGGATCGGGTAGCTCAGCTGAATGGGGGGAAATCCTCCATCATGTTCATGCCCGTATTGATTGACAGTAGGGAACGGCTCGTGGACGTTCTTGTGTATCCGAATTATTCTCCTCATGGCTGTATGGATGGTCCTACCAAAAGTCTTCAAGGATCTTTATATCCAATCACTTTCCCACAAATAGGCTTAAAGGTAGGCTAAAGAATAGGCTAAACAATAAGCCTAGGGGTAGGCCAAGGGGTTAGCCTAGGGGTGAGTGTGAAAACAAGCTTAAGCATAGGCTAAGGGATAGGCTTAAGGATAAATTCACGGGTATGCGTGAGTAAGGATAGGCCCAGGATAGGTCCAGGATAGACCCAGGATATGCCCAAGGATATTCCCAAGGATAGCATCAAGGATAGCGTCAAGGATAGACGTAAGGATAGGCATAAGGATTGGGATAAGGATTGTAAAATAAGGTCAATCAGGAGGTTCCTTTACTGAATGCTTTGATAGAGATTCGGGACCCTTGAAAGAGGTCTTTTGGTGACTACCTCTGTATGAAAGACTGTTCCATGTATCCCCTATATTCTGAACCAGGCCTCTCCGTCAAAGTAAGGGTTTGGACAGCGGTAAACAAGGGGTTGTTCCTGTTCAAAACATGAATGGAGAGAAACCGCGAACCAACGAAACGGAAGGTCATGTGATACCGGACAGGTAATAACATAATACCGAAGGCTAATTATTAAGCAAAAAGAATATAGTGCAAACTATATAAGCAGAACAAACAGTGCAAACAGTCCATAATCGGAAAAGATAAATATTAAACCGGATGTTAATTACTAAGCCGAATAAATTATATGCAAATAGTGTAAACATGCCAAACAATACAAACATATACCCCATGTGGATCGAGTCATTGGATCGCGGAGTCAGCGATGACATCGAGGTTTAAAAACGGCTTTGCTGGCAAGATACAGCTACTTCACGTCGTCAAAGCTATCAGTATACTACGATATTATCACTCCAGGTTCAACATGAACTCCTCCTTTTGAGCAAATTTAGGAGCTGGCTGTGCTCGTCTGATTACCTGCTACAGTTGCCTCCTTCCTTGCATCTCTCCACCCCAACACTCCCGGAACTTCATAACGTACCCGCTTCAAGACATTTCAACTTCAAAATGATCCAGTTACTCTGCCGGCCTTTACGATCCTACTATTTCTATACTAGCATTCAGTATCTTGGTTTATTACATTACCACTCGAGGAACATACGAATAGGAGAGAGGTGGTGAATGAGCCTCAACCCACGCGCATATCCTATATTTTTTTCTTGCAGATCTAAGAAGATAAAACCAAAACAAACAGACCAAGTTCGAAGGGCATTAATTCAGTTTATAAATTGAATTTGAGAGGAGAACTGGAAGCAACTTCCACCATAAACTGCTGCTTATGGCGTCGGTGTTTACATTCGACCCTGACCTTCCCCGGGTTTCGTCACCATGGTCAAGCTCGGGGACGACAACGCCCCGCCACCAAAAGGGCCAGGGTAGCTCAACTCGCGGGCCAAGCCCAGTTGATACAAGTGACCCGGGCTTTCTTGAGGCGTGTGGGATCAAGAAACTGGATCCTGAGCCTCAAGATGGACCTACCGAGTATAAATTGCACTTACTTCTTCGCCCTAGGCGCCCTTTTGTGTCCTTGACTTCAGGGAACCTAGTGTCCGGATCACATCATTCAAAGCTCCATAGCACCAGCAATGTAGAGCCTGATGCTTCAGAGACTCCAGAGACAGCCTCAAGGCCTGCCCAATCGTCGTCAAGCTCACCAAGGCAGGCTCGACTATGCCAGCTTACCACCCAACTTCTCTGGAGACTACAGCAGTCGTCCCCTTTCCATTCATCTTCGACCGCGAATTTGGTACTGCCTGTTCTTCCAGAGGCCACCGAGACGCTAGATGTCCCAAAAACGCTCTCTCCACTACTCTCGGGCCTGGAAGAAAGTCAGGGAGCATTGTATGAAATTGGCGTCACTGATGACGGCACTTTTGCAGGATTGGCCGAGGATGAATTGGATGAGAGTCTTGTGAATCTCCAGGCAATGGCTGCCAGTCTCGGGTGTAGAGTCGAAGTCCTTCGCCGTGTTGCGGTGGGGTATTGTGAATGGGCGGAGAAGGATGGATCTACCCGATCTGAGAAGCTTTGGGTTGCAGAGGCGCTAGTGCGTCCTGATCTCAAGCAATGTCGTTCGCAAGCATTGGCGGGTGGTGGTCCGACCGATCGCTGGAAAGAAAATGAGCACGCAGGCAAATTTTCAATGGCAGAGCGACCTCTGCTCACGGAACAGCTCAATGTTGCCATCGCAGGAGCATCAGGAGCGGGAAAATCTTCTCTCCTTGGAATTTTGTCTACCTCCGCGTTCGATAATGGACGTGGTAAAAGCAGACTTAGCCTTCTCAGGCACCGACACGAAATCGTGTCTGGTGTTACCAGCTCCATTGCCCAAGAACTGATTGGATACTCGTCAAACGAGAATAAAACTTCGAACAACTCTACAGATGTAATCAATTATGCATCTGGGAACGTCACCTCCTGGGACGACATCCATGTCTCTGCTGGTACCGATGGACGGGTTATCTTTCTATCCGATCTCCCAGGGTCGCTGAGATACGTTAAATCAACGCTTAGAGGGCTAATAAGTCTCGGACCACATTACGTTCTTCTTTGCGTGCCGGCAAACAACGAGGACCCAGCAAGCGCCATACCACCTGAAGTTAGCATGTCACTGGCCTACCTCGAACTATGCGTCAAGCTAGAAATCCCTGTCGTCGTGGTAGTCACCAAACTTGATGCCGCGACAAGACCTAGTATTAGACAGACGCTGACACAGGTTCTATCTGCGATCAAGTCAACCGGGCGTAAACCTGTGATGCTTCCTGTCCCTGGAGAGGTGAATGAGCAAGACATGGACCTTCACAATATCTCACCCACCGATCGACGGGATGCCAACGCTGCCATTCCCTCAATGGGCCGCGATTGTCTAGACAGTATCCCCATAATCATCACCAGCGCCGTTACAGGGGCAGGAATTGGGAAACTCCATGCTCTACTTCAATCACTCCCCTTGCCTCCTTCAGAACCGAGCACACAGCTCATCGAAAGGTCTAAAGATGACAACCAGGATCACCCAATATCCCTCTTCGATATCAGTGAAGTCTTCGAAATGCCCCTTTTCAAAGTGTATTCCCTTTCAAACGAAAATAAGCGCCAAAACGATCGAGGTATAGTTCTCTGTGGCCGTGTTCGTCGCGGTACCATCGCTATCGGCGACCGTCTTGTCGTCGGCCCAATAATTCCAGAACCTCGTTCTCACGAGCCAGCCAACACTCCTCCCCGGGCTAAGGCAACATATAGCAAGTCTCTTCCAGATTCACTGCCTTCTACACGCTTTAGAAAATTCACGGGCGACAGCCTGGATGCGCAGTCACAAACACATGCAGTTTGGAAACAAGTTCGTGTCGTCAGTGTGCGGAACCTCCGACTCCCTGTCAAAGCCCTTTTCGAGCATCAGATAGGCACTATTGGGGTGGATTTTGTCGATTCTTCATCACCCTCGGCATCTCTGGGGCGAATGCGCAAGGGCATGGTGCTCGCGGACTTTAATCGTGGATACTCATCCAATTCGCTACTTTCTTCGCGCCCACTCTCTACCTCCGCTCCGTTCTTTCACGCTGGGTTCATTGCTAGGTTCCCTGCCTCGGATTTCACGACCTCGTCTCCCATACTGGTCTCCGGGGGTACTGCAATGGTATATATTGAAAGTATTCGGGCCGCCGCTCGAATAATCCTGATTGAACATGCTAAATCGCACGTCGCTCCATCCTGTGGTATGGAGCCGGAGATATTCATGCTTGATTCTGCAGAGCATAGCCGTGCTGATCACGGACATTCTCCCGCCGCCGATGATGACCACGAAGTGGAAGAAGTGAATGTGACATTTTCTCTTACTGCGTCTGTGGAGTGGGTTGAAGTAGGATCACTTATCCTCGCTGTCCCAGGAACAGGTATGGGTGTACCGGCCACGCCTCCGCCTTCCTCGTCGTGTCTCCCATCAGTTGCTCGAGGTTCAGGCTCCACGAGCTCGTCAGGCTTGAAGGGTGTTGTTGGCAGAGTCTATGAAGTTCTGCATGCATAATGTTACTTCCCCTGTCATTCTCAGCGTTTGTGAGGTTTATTGCTGGCTACCCCCAACACAGGCTACAGCGATGAAGACAAAGAACGAGCGACGAGTGTATCGGTATTATTTCAAGCGGATTTCATTTCATTACATCTATTTTATCCTTGTTTCGGGTTTTCCTTTTCTTTTACTCCCTTTGTTCTCTAGTATAGGATCTATAATTCATAGCGTCGATCGAGTATATTTGTCTTCAACGCTGGAGTTCCGACTCGTAGATCTACCAGCCAGTAAACTACGGACACCTAATCAACCTCTTCGATATATATCTCTGCCTAACTGTAGAGTACAGCCTGTCCTGTTGTGACGTAGGCCAGAAGACGCTCGCAGGCTGATTTATTTTTATATAAGCAAGGGAGAACAAGTGGGGAACGCTATTTAAATATCCTCCGCAGCAAAAGGACCACCCGCAGTAAACAAATGACCGACCCCTCTAGTCACAGGAACGCAGCAAGCTACCAGCAACGGTGCATCGTAAGAGCACATCCATATATCATCGGGCCTGAAGAGACTGCCCGTGCAATCCTGTTTAGAAGCTGACACTGACACCGCTGCTGCTCCCTTGACCTCGCGACTGCGGGTATTTCAATAACGGAGCCTAACTGAAGGGACCCCGACTACCCAACTCCTCTCCGAAGCGTCGACGCCTTCGCCTTGCAGTGTCCGATAATCTATCTCAAACTCACCGATCTATCCAAGCTAAGCGAAGAAGCTATCGTCTTCTGCGCAATCTCCATGGCGGCGTTTTTCGAGGAGCTGTTTTCAAGCATCTTCACCCCCGGAGCAACGCCCACCCTCCTAATCGCGACCAACGCTACTTTCGCCGCTCTCCAGGTCGTCTTCTTCGCTCTCCTCCTCGCAACATACAGCATACACTTTGTGGTCCTCTCTTGTATCAGTGGCGCACTATGGTATTCGATAAATTGGTTTGCCGCGGAGATAAAGGCAGAAAGTGAACGCCAGAGGAAGCTTGAGGAGAGCAAGGAGAAGGATGACAAGGGATCGTCGACGGATCTTGCTAGTCTACGCGCGAAGAAAGAGGCTTCTCCTGTCGCTCGCTTGTCGGGGGCTACCTCTGATTCAGCCGAGAGCGGGACCGAGACAGAAAGCATTCGCGCCGGAACTGTTGGAACCCCGAAAATATCGAGTTCCTCCCCGTTAAGCGGTGGTGCTGCTGCGAGGCGGTCTACGCCATCAGCATCGGGTGCACAGGTAACCCTTACACCTGAGAGTAGCACAGACGAGCTCAAGCATCGGAAGCCGTCTGGGGATAGCTCAGGATATATCAGCACCGACAGCGAATGGGAAAAGGTCGACGATAAGGATCGATAAACCCTCTTTGGAATGAACGTGTTTATGAAATGATACTGATGTTTGATTTCCTTGGGAGTAGATTGAGATTTCTTGTTGGATTGTCCCCGCTCTCACTCATGTTTTGCACGTTATGTATGTCTGTATGTCTTGAGTATATCTGGAATAACCCTACTACTTGCCCCATCCTATACAGTATGCTAATATACCCAACCCGGCCTTCTTTTACCTCTACTATTTTGATATTCAGGTTTGCATGTTTGAGGAGCTCTTGTTCGTCTTCGACGTTCACCTAGTTGGATGGTTTGTCTGGTTCGCAACCAAGCCCGTACATAGAAACAGAACCAGTCATAGAATGCCACTCATGATATACGATTGGATCATGCATAAATTATCCCCGTCATCGAACTATTCAATATCAACCCGCGCTTGTCGCTTGTCATCAAAATAGCCGCCAGTCGCGATAAGAGATCACGTGGTGTTGTTTATTTAGATAAGGGAAGTTCGAGGAGACGAAGAAACGAAGAAACAACAAGCCCAAAACATCTAACGAAGACGGTGGGATTTACAGTGGTGGGATAGCGGATCGGATCCTGCTTGAACTGCCATACTCTGGGCTACAAACAATGTTCCAGCACGTCCCGTCTACAATTGGCCACAAACGTGTTTTCGACTCCGTCTTCCCTCCCTCCTTGCTAAGTGGCATATCACCCACCCCCGACGTCACACCCGTCCTAGGATTCACCCCTCCAGGAGAACCATTCGGCGGCATACAGACCTCTATTAAAGCGAATAAACCGGCGCCATCTTCAGAAGAGCCCGTACCGGAACAAGTCACATGGGATCGAGCGTGGCATACCGCAACTGCGTTTCTTACCATTCCTGACAAAGGATTCAACGTCAATAGTGACGGCAATAGTGATGATAAGATAGGGGATAGAACGTTGTTGAAAAGATGGGCTCGAGATCCACCGTCGACAGCCATCAGGGATAGCCTATTTTACGTAGGTGCGGATGCGTCAGGCGGGAAGGGGTCGAGGAAAGGGATGAAGGAGTGCGACTTGAAGCTATGGTATATGAGCGAAACGCGGCGACACTTCCTAACTAACTTTAAAGACACTCTTGTCAAGGTAGGCGGCTCTATTAACTAACCCTTCTTGTGAAGACTATGCTGACTGTCACAGATATTAGAACACGCTGAGAGGAAGGACGTTCTGGCCAGGCTGGTTCGCTACCTTCGCCTAGTGCAGAATATTTATTATACCCCATTTTTAAAATTCATATTACCATTATCAGACCCAACGGCGCGGGATACAGGGTTCACAGCCTTACGGGAGAGTATACACGCTGTGACCACATTCTCGCTTCCGGCTGATAAATTTTCAGTGATTCTTGCCACAGAACTTACCGCGGCATGCTCTTTAATCTTAGGAACCAAAAGAGGTCGGGATCAACCTGATGTTTCCCCCACGGAGGCTGGCGACGAAATGGACATTGATTCAAAACCCAGCATGTCCTATAATAACTGGAAGAGAGAACCATCTCGCGAAAAAAGGATTGTATTGATGACTGAAGGCGAACTACCCGGCAGCACAGAGGCAAGACATACATTGATGCGTCTGCTAGAAGGGCTTCAGGATATTGGCCTTGGCGGCAGCAAATCCCAGGTCATATTTGCCAATGTGATGAACAACATGATCACTGAGTTTGTAATATCCTCATACTCGGGGGAATGGGAAGCTCCCTCTCTCGCTGTTGAACATTTACGGCTATGGATCGGAAATATCTTCGGACGGCTGGCCGTCCAAGTTTTGCACTGTCTTAAACCAGGCGAGCACCGAGTTCAGTCAACCGAAGACCACCTTGACGTGACGTTGCGTGATGTAGAGAAATGGCAAGAAATTGCTATTACCCGGCTTGCCTCCCTGCGAATTAGCGAGCTATTTGATATAATTGTCGAATGGGACATAAGCAGTGGAGCGATTGAAGATCTCAAGAGCTATACTACAAACCCTACCACACGGTTCTACCTTTCGAGCACATTTAATACTGCTATATTTCAACGACTTCTCCACCCAGGGGCGTCCACAGTTGAAATATTGCAGCTTTACATTGCCATCATCCGGGCACTTACACAGCTAGATCCAAGAGGAGTGCTACTGGATAGAGTTGCGAGACCTATTCGCAGGTATCTACGTGAACGAGACGATTCCGTCAAAGTGATAGTAAATGGGTTATTAGCTGATGTCAGTGATGGGAAGGATCATGATAGCTCCAATCCAGAGACACTCACGGAGTTAGCAATTGAGTTAACCAGTGCTCGTCAAGCGTCTCTCCGCAATGATTCCGGGGAGCTTGACTGGGACGATATGAACTGGGTGCCAGATCCAATCGATGCAGCTGTCGATTATAAAAAGTCGAAACAGTCAGATGTCATAGGCAGCTTGATAACCCTCTTTGACTCTAAGGAGGTCTTTGTAAAGGAACTGCAGGAATCGTTGAGTGAGCGATTACTAAACAAGAGCGGTAATTATGATCAGGAGGTCTCGGTTCTTGAGTTGCTGAAAGTTCGCTTTGGCGACTCGGCTCTACAGGCGTGTGAGGTTATGCTACGAGACGCGCTTGATTCCAAGAGGATTGATACCGTTATACGAGCAGACAAAGGTTTGGATGACGACCCTACTGCTGATATCCATGCCAAGATCCTATCTCGTCTGTACTGGCCTGAGTTGCAAGAACAGGCCTTTAAAATGCCCGACGAAATCACTTCGCTACAAGAGAGGTACTCCGCAGGCTTCGAGTCTTTAAAACCATCTAGGAAATTGACCTGGTTGAACAGCTTGGGAACTGCAACGGTTGAGTTAGATCTCGAAGATCGTATATTCAAGGATGAGGTGACAACATGGCAAGCAGCCGTTATACACGCTTTCCATTCTGCTGAGCCATCTGCGGTGTCGAAAACCGTTATAGAAATATCTCAAGAGTTAGATATGCCAGCATCCCTTGTCCGCAGCGCCTGTCTATTCTGGCAAAGCAAACGTATCCTCACCCAACCACAACCCGACACATTCTCTGTCCTCGAAACACTGCCCGACGAAGAAGAAACGCGTGCCTCATCACAGCAGCAAAAACAAGCCCAGCCAAACTTGGAAGCCAATGCTGCTGCGGCGGCGGCAGCAGCAGCAGCAAAAGAATCCGCGGAAGCTGCCACTATGGCAAAAATGGATCTATACTGGCAGTTCATCAGGGGAATGCTTAGGAACCAAGGGGCGATGCCTTTACAGCGTATCATCATGATGTTGAAAATAGCTGTTCCTGGTGGATTCCCGTTTAGCAGCGAGGAGCTTAAGCAATTCATGGGCAAGATGGTTTCTGGCGGCAAGCTTGAGATGGTCAGTGGAGGTAACTATAAGATTATTTAATAGTGATAGTTTTATTATTATCATTATTATACAATATCAACACCTGTATTCAACTGGCCTATTCCTGCTAGCCTTGTAGGCTCGTATGAGCTAGATGCGCGTAGGTGACCGTCCATACACACAAAAATAATGGTATATCCATTAACTATTCAATAGCAAAAAGTAATGCATTTGCAGATGGGAGTAAATGTGACGGCACTGGATTCGTTGATTGAAAATAGACTGTTTTACAGTAGCTCATAATCAACTCCGTCGCCTTGCTTATCTACCTCTCATGCATCATTGCCCGCTCGCCCAGCCGACCACTAGGGTCGCGTGCAGCCAGGATCCCGTCATCGAATTACTTTCTCTTCCCCGCCAAGCAGGTACTAACAATCAAGGACAGCGGAAGGTTATTTAAGCTTATATTGGCAGTTGGTCCATTATACTTTATTTTTACGTTGTTCTCCACACATTGTGATTCTATGCTTCCTTCTTTCTCAGACTTCTCCTAGTGACGAGTCCAACGAAAGAGGAATACCTTGTAGCCCCTGAGGTTCAAGCTCTAAGCTCTGGCATGGTGGTGTATGATTAAACGGAGGGTCTCCAAAGTAAGGACGTGAATCGATAACCTGCAGTTGAGAGTAGTTTCAACATTGGTACCTAGGTATGTATTATGATAGGGCCTCTTGCAGGGATCTAGCAGCCTCCAGGTCACAGGAAGTAAGAACGGATATTTATATTGTACGCTCTTTGTCCGTTAGGAAGCCTTCCGTCCCTGCTGTAAATTCAGAATGTGAAGAAGCAATTCGTCTGCCTCTAGAATGGGTAGACAAAGACTGAAAACTGACGGGTCATCAGCTTTAACAAGCCGCCCCTCATAGATCACCCACTGACCCATTGGAACATCGTCCGAGTCGGCTTCTTTTCCAAAAACCTCCATGTTTAGCTGAACCATCAGCCCTGGAATTGCCTGCCGGATGTACTTCATATTTTGCTGTGTGCAGAAGGTATCTTCGATGAATAACCGAAAGAGACGTATAGTCTTCGTTGCTCCAACTCTTTTCAATCTTCCGAGCGCCTGCTGCTCGACAGAAATCGGAGCCGAGTCCCAGAATACCAAGTTACGGCAGTGCCCATGGAGATTTAAACCTGAGCAACATACCCAGAACGAAGTTATTAGAATGCTGCATTTGGTTGGAGATTTATGAAACGCTTCGGCCAACATATGTCGATCTTTTAGATTTAAGTCTGCTCGATACGAGTGCGCGTCTAGCTGAAGAAGTCTTAGAACCTAAAACTTGTTATTAGCTATCGAAGGTCCAGGTGTTCAAGCAAGCTGGGGTTCATAAATACACTCTCTAGCCACAGGACTTGCGCTGGCAAAGTGACAAATATCAACAGCTTTTCTTCGCGTAAGACCACAAGCTCTGCCACTAATTGCAAAAGATATCTTAGTTTTGGGGAGCCTTGACGGTAACATCGTAATATTCCGTTAATATCATCTGGTGGAGGAATAGGGTAGATGGGTATTTCAGGGACTTGATCCCCAGCTTCCCGGAGAGTATTCCTCTTAGACTTTTTATGTTTCCCCCGGTTAAGATCCTCCAAAATTCGAAGTGCAGATACGCCACTTTTTCGAAGTTCTTTTAGCTTCTTCGCCGTATAGTTGAGTAAATATTCAAACTCGGTCCAGGAAGTCACTAGGCATAGCCTCCTAAACGTCGGGGTATTCTAGATTGTGTCGTTATTGTCATCATCATTATCGTCATCCTGTTTCCTCCTATGGCATTCTTCCAGTACCTGGCTGTAAGCCACCTGTTCTTCGGGGGTGAATTTGAGGTGAATAGATATATTTTGCACCGCTGGCAAAGCTTTTCCCACGACCCGACCATCTACTAATGATCCGTATGATCTTTTGATCATACACGCCTTCAAAACTTCCCTCATTCTCCAAGCCCTCGCTGCAAAATCCAATTTCCCTTTTATGATATGGTGCTTGATAGACTCCGATGTGTATCGTAGGGCAGCTGCAGGCTGATTGGATGGAATGTCCCAGGGATCGAAGTTTTCTATAATATCTTCATCATCATATACCCCAAGATCATTCAACGAGTCTTTGGACCAAGGATCTTTGTGTGGCTCTAGTTGGTAAAGAAGTCCAATCATATCGGAGAGCCCATTCCATATAGGGGTTGAGTAGTAAAACAGCCGGTGCCTGCAACCAGCGCAAAGTTGTTGCCGTAAGGGTGTTTTTATTCCGGATTTCATGGGCTTCGTCCACGATGAGCCTCTTAAAGAGACCGTTAAGCCTATACTCCCATTCATCTGGAGGGCTTGTGAGCTCCGCCATCTCTGACTCCGCGATCGTCGCTGCCTCTGACGTACTTCTAGTAGAGCCCTCGCGCTCTGAACTGGTATCTAGTATCCACTTTTTTAGGGATGTTGGACCGTGGCGAGAATTTAGAGTGCGAAATGAAGTAATGATCACAGTTCGTGCGGTTTCCTCCGTTTCAGCAAATACTTCGTGGTTTCTGGAGAGAATACCACCCAGGTACTCTACCTCATTCGCTTCCTCCTTTTGTTTTTTCCCGTAATATATTTTGACAATTAGATCTGTTGACACTGCTTTGATTGTGGATGACCACTGTGGGATCAAATTTGGTGGCACAACGACAAGAGTCGGTTTGGGGGCCTCTACCTCGGCCTTCGATTCAATGGCTGCCTTCCTCAGATTCCAGTCCTATACTTTGGTTAATCAAAATTGAGGTGTGATACCAATGTATATTCTTACGTATTGCTCGAGGCCGATGGCTTCAAAAGTCTTCCCTATTCCGACTTCATCTGCTAGAATGCCACCCCGGAGATACCCGCGTTCAAATTCTTTGAGTGCTTTCACCGCCAGGGGTTGCCAAAATTCAAACTTTGCACTTACTGGCATGCCTGGCAAACGTGGTATACTTGGGTTTGGAATCCCAAGGACTTTGCACGCCTCATCATGGCCCTGACGCTGCAAGTCTTGATTATCCAGCCACTTTTCTTGCTCTCGATACTGCAGCATATCATTGTCGGTTAAATCATGAAGCAACAACTCATTCTTTGTTTCTTCCCCGACCTCATCTGAGTCTTTGGGTTTGAATAGCCACTAAAATATATTAGCTGAACCTACCATATGTTAAGATCGGATAGACGCACCCTTATACATTCTTCTGCTGGATTTAGTGCCTCGTGGGTAACCTCGCAGTCACTTTTAACAGGTGACTCTCGAGAATCCGACGCTTGTTGGAGTGCAACCCAAAGCCAGAATCTATCTGTCAAGTCGGGTTTTTCTTTTGACACCCTTTCGGCTGCCATAAGTTCGTATAACAGCTGTCTCGACGTATGCTCATTTTGGATATCGGGAATTTGCGACTCAGCAAGGGCCTTAGCTGTGGTTAGGCTAACTGATAGTCTTTGTTTGGACGTTGCTGCATGCTGATGGAATTCCTTGAACGTGTCTCTGGATATGGGATTCTCGGAAAGTCCTAGCTGAAAACTTAACCGATCAATTCGAAATCCATGCTTTCTCAGCTCTAACTCGACATCAATCTTTTCCAGGAAACTTTCGTAGGAGTAAGTGACTAAATCAGTTAGAATGATTTTTATTTTTGCACCTTGATCCTCAAGCTCTTCCGGTACATTTCTCCAAAAGATGCGAGCGGCTCCGTTCTCAGAATTGGTGGGAATGGTCTGCTTGTCTTCATTTTGCCAATCCCCAAACATGCCAGCAACCTTTGCCCTTTTATTCCGTCTTGGTGCATGAGGTTCGTCCAACGTAAGTCTTAGTATCACCTGCCACGTTCTAGAAGCTTTCTCAACCTCGCCTAAATTCTTGCCATAGAAAGGTCCGTGTCGGTCGGCATTGTTTACTGATAGAAGTTTCCATAACAGCCTTGCTTGCCAATCAATCGCCTTCCATCGTGACGTATTTGGAAAGTCTTCAGAAAATTTCCGTCTTCCGCCAGATTCGCCATCAGTGAGGTGCCTGAACACATGGCGCCATTCATCTAATTTGACCATTCTTCCCTTTGATTGCTCGGGTTCCACCCACCCACGCACATATTCATCCCAGTAAGGCTTACATAGTCTGCCTCCAATCCATGCCTGGAGCGCGTTGACTGTATCGAATTCAAGAAGGCAAGCCAGTTTATTCAGCGATTGGTATGCTCTGCTAGTGTTATCCATTTTTAACACCGCAGGGGAAAATTGTAAATTGAGAGCCTGTGCATAAGAAGACGATCAGCGCCTTGGCTATATAATATGAGAATCTTTGCCCTTACCCTTTAGTAGATAGGGTTCTTAGAGAAGTGAGCAAGCTAGGTTGCCTAAGAAGTGAGGGAAAGGGTAAAGATTTGGTGCCTCATCTTTTTTCTAGTATGGTAAAGGGCTGATTATAAGATTAGAGGTTACCGGGAAGAGAGACAACGGAGGTGATAACCTTCTATCTTGCATGTTAGCTAAATGATGTAGAGTGAAGACATGGAACCGATAGAGAGGGCAGTGGAAGGGGAGGAGGAGAAGGAAAAAAGATCTCACAAGGTATAGATGAGTCTAAAATAGGAGGATGAGAGACGGTGCCTAAAGTGATCTAAACGATACTGTTAAACTCACTTTAGTAAAAGGCACGGTCAAGTAAGAAGCATCCTCGTGCACAAACTTGTGGTATAACTGGCGTTGTCCTTCAGATAGTTGTTTAGCAACAACTGAACTGACTTGGTGTAAGATTGAAACCAATGAGATTCTTTTGTATTCTGAATGTTCTTAAAAAGTTAGCAAGCAAATACCTTGGAATTGTAGACAACGCTGGTTCCAAAGGATGGTATTTCGCTTTGGGTCTGTTAGAGAATGAGTTAGGCCTGTGAACGAGAATCGAAACCTCAATGCTGAAAAGTATGCACGGCCAAAAATGATTGAATCTCGTGCATTGACGTGAAACTGGATAGTATATAGAAGATATCTAGCCAGCTCCATATATATATGCATATAATGAATGCCAAGCCCAAATATATAGAGTCTACCATAGGTAGCGTCCAAACACCCGTCTGATACTATGTACTTACGTCTACCCAGGCAATCCCCAGCCTCTGACCCTCCTAAAGACAAAGGACCGATCATTCTTGAGGCCAAACTCAGCCCAATCGTCGGTCAGCCGATTATAGCTCCAGAACCCCTTCCATTCGAGTTTAGTGTTTTTAGATTTATGCGAGCCCACGGACCGGAGAGATAGATGCATCGTATACATATACTTCTCACCCACGCCCTCAGTCTCGATGAATAGATCGCGTGGGTCAGGCGTGGAAGAAGCAGCGGGGTCTTTATCAGTTCTTTGGTGGTTGGTAGGTGGTGGAGGCGAGGCTGAGCTTGAGCTTGGATTTGCGGAGGACGATGTAGATAATGGCGGAGTGAGCCTCCACCGGCCTCGAAGGGTATGCTTCAACGTCGCTGCGGCAGTTGGCGACATCGGGTTGGCCGTCGATGTTGTCTGAGGTACAGGAGCAGGGGTATCTGAGATGTGTCTTGCATGTTTCTTCGTGGCAGCGCTGGCGGTAAGCACATCGACATTCTCCCTGGTGATGTGGGGTACAACCTCGATGGGTTCCGTGGTAGTAACCAAGGACAAGACAGTGCCATCAGGATAGAAGTGTAGGTATCGGTAATACGTCACAATATGGATGGGCGTGTTCCACGAGACGCTGTGCATGGCCGAGTTTGCGCCAGGTCGTGTATAGTTGACCGTACTTATGTAGATACCCGTGAAGCGCAGCCGAGGGAAGGCCTGGAAGACATGCGACCAGCTGGTAAGCGGCTTGGGTATACTGGCCGTTATCTGCGCCGTAAACGGATGAGAATGGACAATCTGTGGATCTGAATCTGAATCGAGGGCGGGTGCAGGGCACAAAGGCGTCCCATCGATCTCACAGGCAAAGGAGTAATGCATGGATGCGAGTCCGAACTCATGGCCCTGGCAGAGTCGACGCCATATCTTCTGTTCATGGGCAACATGGTATGCCAGGCGCTTACAGACGAGAGACAGACGAGCAAACAGGGCAGGATCAAGCAGGGCGACGTCTTTGAGTATCTCTATCAGCACCTCTGACGGCAGATGGGAGATCGGACATGGTGGAGGCGGGGTGTTTTCTATTATAGGCTCAGCAGGGGGGATGGGCAGGTTAGCGAATGAAGATATTACTATTTTTTCTCCCGTTGATGCATTTGATGTAGATGTAGATGTAGCTGCTGCTGCTGCCGGTGCATGAGGCTTGGATGCATGATGTTTCTTGCTGTATGCCTGGTCGACTTTTGCATCAAGCTACGCCCGTCAGCTTGATGCTTATAATTAGAAACGAGTGAATACGCACCCTATAGGCCTTCCGGTATAGATTGAGACTATCACCCAGCCTACCCTGATCCTCCTTCTCGATGGCCTTCTCAAAATGCTCCAACGCTGACTGGGGGGCCTTCTCCTCGACACCCAGGTCCAACGCCCGGAACTCCCCGTCTAGCTCGGACGTGTCGACCTTGACATGACTATCCTCGTCTATCTCATCTGCCGCCTCCTGAGGTAGCTGGACCTGTGGCTGTGGCGGCAACGACTTCTTCCTCTCTGCTCGTCCTGGTCCTGGTCCTGGAGCCTGTTGAGCTGGCTGCGCAGACGGGTGTCTGGTCCTGACCTCCTCCAGCCACTGGCGGCGGAAGGACTCCAGCTCGTCTTCCTCTTTCTTGTCCATCTCTTTTCTTATTATCTTCTTCTCTATCTCTTAAGTATCTTCTCTTCTTTTCTTCTTTTATGTATGTTCTTCTCTTCTTCTCTTCTCTTTCTATGACGATGTCGGTGCTTACATAACAAGATCTGATAAGGGCTGACTAATTTCTCCGAACTCCGGCCGAGCTTATCAATCGCGGACTCTTTTTTCTCTCCATGACGGATTCTTCTATCTCTATCGTCACTTTCATCTTCATCTTGTCTTCGTCTTCTCGTCTTCTCTTCTATAATACTGGTATACGTACTAGGCACACTGATAGGTCACATCTATCTACCCTCAGTGGATGAATGCCTACACATGACGCTGCGTCCGCGGGTGCCTTGAGCACCGGCAAGAGTACCAGCACCAGCACCAGCAACACCGTTCAGCAGACAGCGCATGATACCAGCACAGATACCCGTACAATGGCATCCGGATCCGCCAGCAGCACCGGCGGCAGCACCGCCAGCAGCGAAAGCGACCGCTCAGCGCAATACAGCAGCATCTCGACGAGCCAGAAGATGATATCCGCCACCTGGGGCAGTCTCCTCACATCTCTCCTAGGTATGTCTTGCCCTCTCATTCTTCTATGACATCTCTTCTAACGAGAGTAGTAACACCACTCGACGTCGTCCGAGTCCGTCTACAATCTCAAACACCCGTGATCCGGGCCTCTCTACCGTCACCATCGACCCTACCGACACCCTCGCCACCACCGACGACTCTCACATCCGTAACGCCATCACCGCTCACATTCTTCAGACACCTTCCTCCAAACCTCGGGGTGACAGCATGCTGCCGCGAGGTCTTCTGGATCGGCGAGAACGCGCAGACGCAGTTCTGTCTCGTCAACCAGCCGGCTCCCTCGGCATCGATTACCACTCCATCCCCGTCTGCGCCCTGCGTCGTCGAGCAGCGCAAGTCATACACATCCACCCTCGACGGACTGCGGAAGATAGCCCGCCACGAGGGCCCGCTGTCACTCTGGCGCGGCCTGTCTCCTACCCTGGTGATGGCCATACCGGCCAACGTCATCTATTTCACCGGCTACGACTGGCTGCGGTACGACGGCGCCAGTCCCGTGGCGAGCTATGTGCCAGCCAGCGTGGCTCCCTTGGTAGCAGGCAGCGTGGCCCGTATAGCCGCCGCGTCTGCCATCAGTCCCATTGAGATGTTCCGGACTCGACTACAGGCGATGCCGGTGGGCAGCGGAGTGCACGGATCGGGCCACTTCAAGGCCACCCTGCGAGATCTGGGCGGCCTGGTGCGCAGAGAAGGGTATACCTCCTTATGGCGAGGGCTGACACTCACCATGTGGCGAGACGTGCCCTTCTCCGGCCTATACTGGTGGGGATACGAGCGCATCAAGCGGCAACTAGAGTCGATGCGAGGCCACGCCTTTCCCCATACCTACTCAGACCCGGTCCTGGCATCGTCTCCTCCTTCTTCATCTACTTCTACAGCTGTATCATCGCCCAGCTCGTCGGTGGTGTTTGTGGAGAGCTTCACGGCCGGCGCGGTGTCGGGAGCTCTGTCGGCGCTGGTGACGACGCCGTTCGACGTGGGCAAGACGAGACAGCAGGTGTCCGCGGGCGCGTCCTCGTCGATACCGCGGTTCCTGCTGAAGATCGTGCAGGACGAGGGCATCGCTGGGCTGTTTCGCGGGTGGGCGGCGCGCTGTCTCAAGGTAGCGCCTGCATGTGCGATCATGATCTCCAGCTACGAGGTCGGCAAGCAGCTCGCCAGCGACTCTCATAAGTCTATAACATAGATATCTACATAATATATCTATAAACATATCTATAATATATCTACATAATATATCTATCTATATACATCTATAAACAGATCTATGGCCGTCGCTAACCATGGCCTATGCCCACGTCCTGCTGCTATGTCCACGCCGTTCTAGCCTGTAACCAGTTACTTATATATAAGAAGCTAGTGCGTGGCGATAGGAAAACGCGGTGGCCAGGGAAGCTCCCCCAGCTCGGGCTGTCCCCGCCCTTGCCCACTTGCTTCTTCTTCTTCCTTACTTCAACTTCAACTTCATCTTCTCGACATCACGACTTCACCTCACCTCGACATCCTCGCCATCTCGACCTCGACATCAGCTCACGCACAGAGCTAATGCTGATGCTGCGGCCATGCCCCGTCCGTCTCTTACAAGCTCCTTCTCGGTCTCAGACGCCACCAACGAGGTCGTCTGCCCGCTAGCCAACAACGACGGGTCCAACTGCCGCAAGCGATGTCTAGGCGTAGCTCTCCCTCTGTCCCAATTCCCTGCGTTGACGGTGCTGATGATGTCGTAGGAGAAGAGATACCGCTCAATGCAGGAGCACATCCGCCGTGCGCACCCGAACCACTACATCCCAAAGCTGCCGGCCACGGAGGAGAGCTTCCAGCTCATGGTCAACACCCCGCCGCAGCAGCAGCAGCAGACACAGCAACAGACACAGGTCCAGGCGAGGGAGAAGGATGTCGAGCATCCAGCAGCCACGACGGCCGCGGTTGCGTTGGCTCAGCTGCAGCAGCATCATCGGCTGGACTGGGACTCGGAACCGGTACATCAACTCACTCTGGCCATGGCAATGGCAGGCCAAATGCAGGCCGTAGTCAGTGCAGCAATGCTAATTGTGTAGGACGACACCGATATCCGCTCCGTCGAGCTGCCGCCCATCCGTGACCTACGAGACTCCTTCCATCCACGGCAGCGAGAGCTCCTCCCGTCCATCCTCCACCCGCACCAGCACCAGCAGCAACACCAGCAACACCAACACCAGCAGCACTCGCACTCGCACCACACCCACTCGCCGCCAGGTCGCTCGTCGACCCTCCCGCCCATCCACCGCAGCCAGAAGATCCAGCGCTCGCGTAAGGGGTCTCTCACCCACTCACAGTCCGCCCGCAAGGCGAAACACGACCGCAACAGGTCAAAGGACTTCAAGGACTTTAGAGACATCACCCGGCGTCGATCGCTCAACGAACGCAAAGCCCTCTCTGCCGAGCCCCAGACGGCTGCCGCTTGGGTCCAGGGCAAGCGATGGGAGGACCTGATCGAAGCTGCCACCTCGGCTACAGAGGTCGACGATCGAGACATCACTCCCGTGCCCCAGTCGCCGCCGCCTACTTCTTCCTCCTCCTTTCAGCCTCTCTCGCCCTCGTTTCGGTCATTGGCAAGTCTCAAACATCGCTCTTCCGTCCCGCCGGCTTTTCAGTCCCCGACGAGCACCAACCCGAACTCTACTTCCATCACCTCCCAGCCAACCGTGACTTCTCACCCTCTACAGCCACCGTACACCGCCTCGCCTTTGCAAAAGTCTCTCACCCCTCCACCGTTTCACCGTGAGCGAGATACCGACCTCGAACCTTTCCCGTCCATCGAATCAAGCATGGATGTGACGAAGCCGTATCTCTCCCCTCCCAGGCCAGTCACCTCCTACCCGCAGCAGCAGCAACAGCAGCAGCACATCTACCAGCATCCCCACCCGCACCCGCACGCTCACCATCCCTTACACCCTCTCCATCCCCGCCATCGCCTCTCAAACCCTACCCCTTTCACCTCTACCTCAGCCTCCACCTCCTCCTCCAGCGTATCCGTATCAAGGGATAAAGACCTGCACATCCACATCTATTGTGCCTCGTGCTCTCGTCCCCGAGCCGTCCGGGACTGCTTTGCATGCACGGAATGCATCTGCGGCGTCTGCAGGGACTGTATACCCTCCTTATCCCTGTCCATGCATTCAGCATCCACCTCCGCATCCACGGTGGGTGCAATGGGTATCTCCGTACTCAACCTTGGCCCGACCAGCAGTCCACGTGCCGGCGGGGGCGGCAGTCCCGGCGGTGTGAACAGGCTGGCCAGGAGTAATAGCACGAACACCACCATGTCGAACCACTCGAGCGTCAATGCCAATGGTAAGAGTGACGGTAGGCAGGGCCGAGGATGTCCACGATGCGGCATCGTTGGCGGCAAGTGGAGAGCATTCCAGTTAGATTTCCGATGACGCCCAACCCTATACGCTTTAACGACCTAATGCCATGCTATACCATGCTGCGGATGCCACACATATCATACAGTACCTTACCAGTTGGTTGGTGGTTCGTTTTTCTTTCACTTATACACTTACATTTATAGTTACAGCTGCTCCCTCTTTGCGTACTGCTTGCTTACCTGCGTCTGCTTACCTGCTACAGCCCTGCTACAGCTTCTCGGATTACCTCCCGTCTCGTCTACTTTCCCTATGTCCACGTTCATGTTCATGTTCATGTTTAACGCCCCTGTACCAGTTTCATCCGTCCCCCTTGCTCGTTGCTCTGTTTCCCCTTTCTTGTCTATGCGTTATATGTATTCCGGTTGATCGGTTGGTCGGCTGGCGGGTGGTTGGTTTGGTTGAAACAAAAAAAGATTTCCCTGCCCGCTTACGCTACCTACCTACCTACCTCCGCGCTACCCTTGCCATTGTTACTGCTATTCCTGTTTTGCCCCATTTTCATTTGTTATATTTTGGTTCTGGCCTGCTCCTGGTACTCATGCGGCCTGGTCTGCTGTAAGACCGAAACTAGTACCGCACTCTCGTCGTGTCGTTTCTTTTGCCTACTTCATAGCCTGCCTTGCCTGGCTGACTTGGCTGGCCCGTGGCCTTGGCCCTTCAATAGGATGGCTTTTTTTTTGGATGTACATATGTTTTGAGCGAGAAATATACACTATTACACTATTGCACTACTATGGTACTATGGTACAGGGCATACAGCACGACGGGCCCATCCGCTAGATATGGTGGCGCAATATCGAACAAACGTCTAAGCACGCAAGCAGGCTAACTAAGGATGTGCCGATGGGTATTGGGTAATATCAAATACATTGGAGAAGGGAATAAAACAAGATAACATCAGACTCGACTCGACTCGGACTCAATTTGACCAATCGACCAACCTACCAATTGGTCAACGAGGTAGGGATATAGACAAACAGACAGGTTGACAAGCAAATAGGAGGTAGGTAGGAGGCAGGTAGGTAAAATATTTTGCAGAAAGGAGACAATCGAAAAGAATAAAATAATAAATATAGGAGGGAAAATAAAACACTCTGAAAGAAGATAAGATATCAAATCGGAAAAGAAAAGAATCAATCAAATCAAACTATTACACCTTTCCAGTCCAGCCAGCCTCACGCTCACCTTCACCTAGGTTACTCATCGCATACACGTTGCATGCTTACCTCCACGGCGGTCTATCATCCTTTTTACCACCAGCAACGCCGTCCATTCCTAATCTGCCTGCCGCTCCTGTCCTGGGTAGTGGAAGCATACTGCTCCGTCGATTAGAGTGGCCCAATGCCGTTCCCGGTCGAGCAGCGGGCGGTGGAGCAGATTTCTTTGCACCGCCATCGTTCGAGGTAGAGATGGACGATGATCGTGCGCTGGGGATACCGGCATAGCTTTGTCTGCTTCTTGGTGCTGAGGGTAGGGCCGGTTTTGATACAGGAGCAGCAGGGGCAGGTGTAGGTGCTGCCTTGGGTGTTGGAGCAGCAGGTAATGGCGTCCTTGACCTCATACGTATGGGGGCGGGAGGCGTTAGCTTTGAAGCCGTGGCTCTCGGCGCCGTGGATGTGATGGCGGAATTGGAGTTGGCGGCAGCAGCTTGTTTGCGTAACTTGCTGTATGGAGGAGGGTCAAACATGGATGATGGCCTGGGTGATGGAGATGGAGAAGGGGAGTGGCCGTGGCCGTGGCTGGAGCCAGGATCCAGCATGCCACGGTCCGTTACGCCGCGGTGTAGTCGGCTAGACGATCTGCCTGGGGCAGGGGAAGCGGATGACTCGCGGCTGAGTGGACTGCGCAGGCCAAACGAATAAGAGGAATGCTGCTGAGCCGGGCGCGGCGAACGAGAAGAGATAGGGACAGGCAGGTTCCTGTTCGATGATGGAGATGGGGTGTGGGTTTGTTTGTAGACGTGGCCTACTACGAGATCTTTGGTGTTGTATGTTGCGTTCCATCGCGGTCGGCCGTCAGGGACGTAGTTGGAGTATGTCAGGGCAGTCAGAGGGTCGACGGCTCCTATCCGTGATACCGGCCTTCCATTGGTATTGGTGGTTGTTATTTTAGGGGTTGTGACTGCGCGAGGTATCGACGGCTTGCGAGGAGTATGTCCAATGCCACAGGAACTGGGCTGTGGGAGAGCAGAGTGACGCTTTAGTTTTGCGGAAGTTCCTCGAGAGGTAGTGGTACCGCCGCCTGCGACGCTGCTTCGTCGACTGGTATCCTTGATCATGGTATGGTTGTTGCTGTTGTTCATGTTGTTGCCGTTTGACATTATTATAGACGAAGCAGGCGAGCTTCCGGGGGTACCGATACTTCGAGCAGCAGGGCTCTCGAGCGTGAGTATACTCGATACAGAGTCTCGGAGCTGTCGACTGTTGAGATCGTCCAGCAATGCATCCATAGAATGTACCGCGCTCTGAAGCGCATCGAACCTCGCCGTCAGATCCGCGAGAAGTCGAATAATCTCGCCATTAACAGTGAGTCTATCGTTGATTCCCTTCTGGATGATAGACAGCACTCGCTCAATTGCTGACCCATAGTGTACTTTCTTTGCTTCAAAGTTCTCTGCCCGTTTAGCTAATGCTGTGGGATTATTATGTTGTATGCCTCCCTCGATGGCCTCCTGTAGCTTGCCGACACTCCTCTCGACAGATTCACACATCTTGTGTGCCTGTTTGCCTGCATTTCTAAACACAATCACCCATCTATCCTCTCCCAGTTCTCTTCTGAGGGCCTCGGAGTCTGTTTCAAGCTTCTTGTATCCTTGTTCAAGTCGGAGCCGTCGGTCTTCTAGCTCTTCACACGCACTGGGAAAGATATCTTTCGCCCTTGTCTGGAACATTGACAGTCTCATGGGTAAAAAGTCAAGGGATGCTCGGAGAGGCTGCATGCGCGCAAACAGTGCCAGCAAGCTAGATTCGTCCTGCTGGTTCTCCGAGCCCGGTGTCTGCGAGCCAGAAGGCAGGATAGGGGCAAAGTTGAGGCGTGGGTTCGAAGGCACGTTTGACGGCGTCTCTTCGACAATCGTCTCCAGCTCGTTAATGTCAAGGCCCGTGGTTGGCTCATTATCTGCATCCGAGACCATGACGGCCTTGTGTCTCTTTTCTTCCATTTCAAAAATCATCCTTGACAGGTTATCGATCTCGAGTCCTACGTCACCCAGCACGGCGTTCCACAGCTCTTCCCACTCCATGGCCAGCTCGACCTGTTCCTTGACTCCGTGCAGCAGTGATCCGACTTTCCCCCAGTTCCTAATAGTCTGCTCCATCTGGGTGACGATGTTGTTTAGGGATTCGGACCCGACCTCTGCGATATCGTCGCGTACCTGCACCTCCTCGATCGCCTTGACGTAGACATTAATCAGAGATTCAAACTTGGTGACTGCCTTGTCGACATCGTCGAGTCCCTCCCGGCCCCCTGCGGCAGCCCATTCGACATCGTCTTCCGCCTCCAGCCCGCCGAGCACCTCGGATGCTTTGTTTGTCCATTTCTGAATCTGTTCTGCTGCGCCGCTCAGGGCCCGTACGGCGGCCGGAGCACTGGAAATGGAGGCGATGCTCTCTTCCAGGGTTGACGGTTGCGGCAGGCTGATGGAGGTGAGCTGGGATAGCTGGTTGCTGAAGGAAGCTCTGGAGAAGGAGTAGATGGAGTCCGTCCGGCTCAGGCCGAGCGGGTTGAAGTACGACTCTGACGCGTTCGAGCCGCTGCTCGAGTGATGAGGTATCGGCGGTGTATCTTTGGGCGGCGGCGGCGGAGGGAGGTCGATGTCGGTATTATCTGTATATGCTCCTGACGGCCCATGGCTCGCTCCCGTCGCCGTCGCCGTTACCATGGTCTGAAAACTCGTAGATGTATCGGTAGCCCCTTGCTTCGGTATAGACAGCTCTTCGTCCTCTCCGTCGTCCACTCGATGGTCTTCTTCTTCTTCTTCTTCTTCTTCTTCCTCGTCCACCGCTCTACGGACAGTGAAGGAGTCGGAGTCCGGCTCCTGAGCCCCCTGCGGCGCGACAAGTCCACCACTCCACGCCCGACCTCGCCTCTGCACCTGTATCGACTGGTGTCTATTCTGTCGTTCCAGCTCCTGCAGCTGCGAGGCAGGTATCTTCCCCACTGGGCTCTTCGAGTGACTTCGAACGGAGGCCGTTTCAGACTTGCTCGACGCACCGTCCAGCAACCTCACGCGCGCCGCGAGACTGGGCGAGAGCCGTCGAAAGATCGACTGTCGGCCCTTGTGCCCCAGAGCCGTCTCTCTCTCTATCTTGGTAGACGACGTCGTGGCTGCTGGTGTTGTTGTTGATGTTGTTGTAGGAGCCGGCGTCGTGCTGCCTCTGAAGCTGCTGGGGAAGGACGAGGGCGACCACGAAGCGATGCGTTGGGCAGCACTGTGAACAGACGAGCGTTTGGGAGTGATCAGGTCGACGGCGACGGGCGACGGAGTGCTTGGAGGGCTGGTCGACTGCGAAACAGCGACGCCAGATCTCTTGCCAGGCCCAGCGGTCCCTGGGGGCATTGATACGTTGGCCCGTCCAGCAGCTGGCGTCGGTAGCGGCTGAACTATTGGTGTCGGGTTGCTGTTCTTCCTCGTCCAGCTGTGCCAGTTCTTCACGGTGCCATCGCCCAGCACTTGCACGGCCGCGAGGATGTGTCTGGTCGTCTTGTCGCTGCTCTTGTTCGTGTTGGCGAGTTCGCGCCGGCGTTCACCTCTGGAACATTTGCGGACCCCTGGAAATTGCACGACAGAAGTTGAACTTGACCATGAACTTGACCATGAACATGAACATGAACCTGGACCAGGTGAGGGCGCGATGGAGGCCTGTTGCTCGTATGCCATCTTACTGACTCTTACTGATACTCTTACTCGACATCTACATCCATCGGTGGTATACGGATACATCTATATTGACTGCGTGTCTACCCAACTGACAGCATCGGTTACCCTCATCCATGTGGAAGGCTTTCCAGCAGTTCCAGGGTTCCTGTGCGAGTCTGCAGTGTAATATGCGTCTGCAGTCCAAGTCCGATGCAAGGCAGGGAGATGCCGACGTGGTACCAATGATGCCAGGTCTGATATCTATAGCAGAGTACTAAGGACAAGAAGTATCCTTGAGACTCTCTGATATGCTCTAACCTATCTTTTATAGACGGAGTAGCATAGTAGAATTGATAGAGGTTGATCTCTATATAGAGGTTGAATAAATGACTGGCCAGGACTCGCGCTTCGATATGACGGTCTCCTTGTTCTTCATATACTGCTCGTCTGCATCGACAAGGCCCTGTTCCTCTAACTTCTCCAAGACGTCAAGGACCAAATCCTGGCAGCTATAGTCTGACACCTCGTTGCGGACAGGCGTATTCCACCCGATATTCTTTATAGCATCGATCTTAGCTGGGTCGATTTGGCAGAGCTCACATAGCTCGAGGACAGAGCTTGTAACTCGGGCGTCTGAGGGCGTTCGAACGTTGATGAAGTAACGATGTCGAGCACCGAGGAGATGGATGATGGTCTTGAGGTTTGCTTCGGCGTCGATGAACAGCTTCCAGTGTTTGATGCCTGGGTTGTCGTCGATGGCGACCATGAGAGGAACAGTAGCCATCCTGGTTGAGAAGACACTATCAACAATATATTCTGTAAGGTGGCATCCATAAAGGCATGTTATATGCAAAGGTCGGATATTTACCTTGGCGTGTTAAAATCTCCTATCAAATGCAAGTACGGAGTTACAAGTATTAGTTAGTATAGGTATCCGAGGACATAAACAAGATGGGCATTATCATATGTACTGGAGCCTGCTTCCTGCCTACTCCATACATTACTCCCCTATTATATATTATATACATGCATAGACATGTCCCATATGCTCCCATAGCTCGTATCATCCATACGGCGAGAGCGTCGACGAGGGAGCCTTTACAGACTCAGCATCGCGCGAGCTCCAATCACGCAGCAACTCCTCCCTCACCCCCTGGCACCACTGCAGGACGGCGGCATCAAATCCCTTCCAGGCCTCCGGCTTGTCCCCGGTGACGACGCCCATCACGTCGACCTCGAGCCGGATCTCCCAGCGTATCTCGGCGGCCTTGACCCAGTAGCGGAGGTTGTCGGCCATCCGGTACGGCTTGCCAATGTCGTCGTGGAAGGTCTTGATCTCCTCAAACTGGCGATAGGACAGCTTGACGGCCTCGTTGTGGAAGCGTACCAGATCCCGGCCGTCCCGTAGACGGGCGAGAAAGGCAGACGGCGCCTCTCGGTCCTCCTCAACGGGTTCCCAGGCCGGGAGCGGGTTGCTGATGGCGGACGGCAGGTTTTGGAGGAACTGGTACTCCCTGTCTCGCTCCTTGCCGGACCAGTCGCCGCTCGTCCACGTCCAGCTCTTCCGCTTGTGCTTCTCGCCTTCTTCCATCTTGCGCTCCTGGTCCAGCATCGAGCCTACCCCGTCGATCCAGTCGAGGATGGCGCTGCGTTCCTTGTCCTTGAGCCCGCCTGCAAACGACCGTGACGCCCACCGCTTCAGCACCTCCAGCACCGACAGCAGCTCGCCCCGGATCTCCTTCTCGCTCTTGATCAGGGACAGCCGCTCGGGGTGTTCGTGGGCGGTATAGTAGATCCTCGCCGCGCGGATGGCCAGCGTGACCAGGTCCAGGATGTGCATGCCTTCGATCTCGTCCCAGCCCTTCGGATGCTTCTTCGACGGCGTCTGCTTCTGCTGCTGCTGCTGCTGTTGCTGCTCGTCGTCCTCTATCTCGGCATCTGCCTCTGTCTCTGACAGTCCCTCCGCCGTATTCAGCTCGCTAGCTGCCTTCTTCTGCGCTGCCAACTCGTCCTTGCTCGCCGTCAGAACATGTCTCGCCTTCTCCAGCGCGGTCTGCAAATCATGTCTGAGCGCGTTCAGGTCCGGCGGCGGCGGTATGTAGTGTGTCCGGATGCTATACGTGCTCACCGTCGGCGGCAGCATGAGCGGTTCATGCTCTTCGTCCTCCTCCCACCCTGCTGCCTCGTCCCCAAACTCCGCAAACCCTTCGATCGGGCTCTCCACCAGATCACCGCCCAGATGCACTTGCTGGCTCAGCGTAAGCTTGGGTATATCTGTCTCTGTAGTGCTTTTCCTCGCCTTCGCCATCTGCGCCCCTTTCCCGTCCAGTAGACCCGTCCGGGCAAAGTAGTACTGTAGATGTGCGATGCTGCCCAGACTCATCACGCTCTCGCGGTTCTTCGCTGACTCGGCGAACGTAGCGCCCTGGGGACGGATGTAGCCTCTCCTCCGCGTGCCCGCCGACGCTGAGACGGCTGAGACGGACGACCTGGCATCGCCTGAGAAATTCGAGATGGACGAGACGGTCGAAAAGGTGCGGTCGGGCGAGGGACAGGACGAGATGGCCGGCGTAGGCGAGAGAGACGGAGACCGAGATAGATCGCGGGGCTCGATGCTGCTGCCGTGTGCATCTACGGTTGGTATATCAATAGCATCGCTTCTGGTCGTCATCGTATATCCAGCGTAGTCAACAATAAACCACCACAGTGATGATGATGATGATGATGATGATGACAACAGTGAACAGTCTGAATATGAACAGTGTGAAGACAGTGACAATGATGCAGGATCAAAACAAACCACCTAAAGGAGTAAAGCGACGAGGAACGGGAGACGGCCAATTTCCATCCATGCCTTTATCCGGACAGATCTCAAACGCGATCCTTGTCACGCCCACCAGAGGAAAAGAAAAGGTCTCCAGGGCCGGTGGTTTCAGGGGCTGCAGCTAGTCAATTTGGCCTTCGGCGCCGGCCACAGTCCACTCTATTGGCCGCGGATGATCTCCACTGGCGTGAATGTCTAAGTCGACGGAGAAGAGAGAATCACTTTGACGGCATCGGGAAGTATCGAGAAAAGGGAGCCCGTACGGCGTATGCTCGAACAAGCCCGTATACTCGAGCAAGCCGCCCGTATACACGGAGACTGTTGCCACTGGCGGTTTGATCTGATATTGTTGAACGGAGATTCGGTGTAATACTGCCTGATCGTACGAAACACGTTAGTCAACTACGCCGTTTCATTAAATATCAGTGTCAGCTCTCCATCATCGAACAAATGCTACGCCCGGCGTTTTAACGCCTGTTTCAGCTGTAGCTGGCATCTCCGCAATGGCAAGATACATGGCCGTATAAGGAACATAAATAGGAGCTCAATATCGTGTATTTAGATGATCAGTGCTTAATAGATTGAAATCTCATAGATTACTCTAGACCTACCTAACCAATCAAATCAATTAAATATCTCGTATCTCAGAGATATGTATAGCTGTTGCCCCTATCATCGTCTACTCCATCATCTTTAACCTAATAGCCACCTTACTCTAAGTAGTTGAGTAGCTAAGTAGCTTAAGATAATTAAATAAGTCTGGCATTAGCGGCTTGCTGAACCATAGAAGCATATTAGGCAGGTTAGCTAGTGCTTCAAAACAGCAGTTAATGGCCATATCTGGGTTTATCAGTACGCTATCTGCTCCCAGTTCTCATCTTATATAGAAACTCCCACTACTTTGGGTATGGCTCTCTCCGCATTAATTCCCCCCAGTATAATCACCACGTCGCAGTAGCTGGGCTAGTATCTGAGTGTCAGCGTGGAACGTATAAAGCCATGGTCGTTAAGCAGCATTATTACATTCAGGTACTCCCAGTACTCTACATTAAGGTTCTTATCCACCTAGTAGGGCTTGCTATTACTCAAGATCTGCTGGATCAATTATTCAGTCAGACATATAATCAGGTACTAAAGGAAATCCTAGGCAGTGTTAGTTATATATAAATATATATAATAATTAAAGATAGTACGATCTTACCAGGCAGATAGCAAAGGGCCCCAGCAAGCGCAATATCTAGAACCACAATCATCTTATAAGCCTAATCTTTTATGTCATGTTCTAGAAGAAATCAAACAGTTCCCATACGGCCTATTCTAGTAGTGTATGCCAGTGTCAACATTAGAGTAATATCAACAAGTTTAGAATGACCAGGCGCGCAGTCCTTGTCCAGTGCCAAATTATAGTCCACAAGAAACCAAAGATGAAATAGTGAGCTAACTATACCTAAGGGGAGTATAATATATAGATCTGATACACTTTATAGAAGATTTTGAATGCCAATAGCTTTCTCTATTTGATTTCCTAACAATTAACGTGGTCATAAGTCTGAATCTCTCCATAACTATCTACATGTCCGTCCTTGATATTGACAGAAATATATATATATGTGTGTGGGCTATCACTAGGTTCCTCACCGCGGGGATTACTAAATACTACTAATAACAAATATTAATAACTTCAAAGTCAAGTATATAAATAAAGAGAAATTAAAGAGAACATTTATATTCTTTAAAATATCACCCAAGAGGTAATATAGATATACGGGACATCGTACGAGTTTTTCTAACCAGTATCATTAAGCCATAAGCCAAACATGGCCAATAATAAAATATGATTTAAATAGTAGGATTATAAAACCTTAACTTGACTAATACATCCGCATCCTAGCTATCCCACAATAGAGCTAGATAGTCTTGCTAGCTCCTCTCTAGTCAGGATTATACTCAGTAAGAAATAGGCCTTGTCTCCCGCTATCTCAAGCCTTAACTCCCTCTATAAGTTCCTAGCTAGCACAAGCCTAAGTAATCTGCAAAACTCGGTACCGTACTAGGATAGCTGGCTGTTGGCATCAAAGCCTTGTGGCGGCTCATATCTGCGGGTGTCCTTATGTGCTTGAAAACTGAATCTATTATATATAGCACTAGGGATATACAGAATATTCTCAAGTATAAGCATGTGGACGTCTGGTTGATCTAGTGCCTTAGGTACTTGAAGTTCCACCGTTCCAATACTAATAATATTAGTGCCAGAAGAAAGCGTTATCCCATATATACACTGGTATATTTTGAATAAGGACTAATTCTTCACATAATGGAGGCCGCTGGTTACCACCCAGTCGTAGCATTGACGCTGTGGTTACTTCTTTTCCTGCTCCTCCTTCACCCCCTTTTCCCCTTCCTGCTCCTCCTTTATATGCTTTCTCTTTTTATGCTTCTCCTTTTCACGCTTATTGTGTGCCTTAACGTCACGCTAGTATTTACTGATTTCACCTATTATAAGATTCTTATCCTATGATATTACCTCTTATAACTAATTTATAACTGGCTCAATATTTATCTAGATTACTTTAGATATATTGGTACTTTAAGGGTTTAGTTATCTAGCTCTTATAAGTATTATTGTTAGGTGAAAGTCGAGGTGGCAGAAATAGGAGGCCAGTATATATGCGGGTAGTTGGCATATATATCTTTCACTAAACCTAATATATACCTTGCTATTATATAAATGTACTCTTCTTTAAAAAGTAATATATCTAGAAGTTAGATTACTATACTACTTTAGCTAAGCTAGAGAGTATAAAGATGACTTCTTAATGTCAAAGCACAGCCATTTAACTATACTTGATAATAAGTTTTTCAATATTATTAAAAGGGTATCTATTTGATCTTAGGCAGAGAAATCACTTAATCTAATACCATATATCGAGCAACAGTGCGTTGAGCATTAAAGGGTCAATATAACACTACATTGGCGTATATATATAATACCCTTAGCTTAATAAAGAGGCATTCTAGCCAACGCACGTTACAGCTTATAAGATAAGTATCCATACTAAGTACTTCTGGCCCTTTCTATCTTATAGCTCTAATAATTGAATATTTAGTCTTTAATCTATTGTTTATAAACGATCTAGAAGTTATATATATCACATAATATCGCATCTATAACTTCTAATTGGCAAGAAGGAAGAAATAAGAGCTTCGCAAGAAGACGGCCAGGGTTGATTATTCAACCTTTTTATGTTTGTGATAAGCTAGACATATAAATAGTCACGCCATAGCGAAGTGGGTAAATATGGTCAACTTCAAGCATTCCCACCACCACTAACAACGCCTTGATGAACTATAGGTTGCGTTTAAAGTATATAGACTTATCTAAGGCATATCTAACTAGTGTTAAATATAATATCCTTAACTAGCTAATAAGTATATAAGAGTCTATTTCTAGTATGATCTAACTAATCAAGCTAGCAGATGTATCACATCTAATAGTTTATATTCTAGCAACTTTACTCAAAAGCGTGTAAATAGCTATAACCTAATAGGCTAGTATAGAAACACTATTAACAGATCTATATGTGCCTAGCTCAGCTCGTGTATATCTAAATGCTAGTACTAGAGTTCTGACTAGACTATAGGTCTAAGGCAAGGCCTAAGGAGAAGAAAAACTACTTAGCAAGCTACTTAATAATATCGCCTCGGGACCAAGCCACACCTAGGTAGATAGAGTAGACAAAATCAATATTAAGCTTAAGCACAGTGAGACAAAGTTCCAAGTAATCTAATAAAGGAGGACCCGGGCCCAAGGTGGGATCCTATATTTTATCTAAACCCCATAGGCGCCGCCATAGCTATTGCCATAGGCTTCACTTTTATAAAAGTTAATATTATATCTACATACGTAATAATAAGTTGTATTTTGATATAGCTAGTAGGAAGCAATGAAAGTACTATATGAACCCATGGTTTGGTCTAGGGGCCGGCCAATAGGGCTATGAGCAAATAATGCCCAATAAATCATCTAGAGTAGCAGAAATTTTCTAAAGCCTAAGAAGTTATCAATCTGATCCTATTACACATCTCGCCAGGTGTTGAATAGAGATTTGGTATAATACTGCCTGATTATATAAAACATGTTAGTTAACTATACCGTTTCATTAAATATCAGTGTTAGCTCTCTATCATCAAACAAATACTACGCCTGGCGTTTTAACACCTGTTTTAGCTATAGCTGGCATCTCCGCAATAGCAAGATACATGGCCGTATAAGGAATATAAATAGGAGCTCAATATCGTGTATTTAGATGATCAGTACTTAATAGATTAAAATCTTATAGATTACTCTAGACCTATCTGACCAATCAAATCAATTAAATATCTCGTATCTCAGAGATATGTATGGCTGTTGCCCCTATTATTATCTACTCTATCATCTTTGACCTAATAGCTACCTCGCTCTAAATAGTTGAGTAGCTAAGTAGCTTAAGATAATTAAATAAGTCCAGCATCAGCGGCTTACTAAACCATAGAAGCATATTGGGCAGGTTAGCCAGCGCTTTAAAACAGTAGTTAATGGCCATATCTGGGTTTATTAATACACTATCTGCTCCCAGTTCTCATCTTATATAGAAACTCCCACTACTTTGGGTACAGCTCTCTCCGCGTTAATTCCCCCTAGTATGATCACCGCATTACAGTAGCTGGGCTAGTATCTGAGTGTTAGCGTGGAATATATAAAGCCATGGTCATTAAGTAGCGTTATTATATTTGGGTACTCCTAGTACTCTATATTGAGGTTCTTATCCACCTAGTAGGGCTTGCTATTACTTAAGATCTACTAAATCAATTGTTTAGTTGGATATATAATCAGGTGCTAGAGGAAATCCTAGGCAGTATTAGTTATATATAAATATATATAATAATTAAAGATAGTATGATCTTACCAGGCGGGCAGCAAAGGGCCCCAGCAAGCGCAATATCTAGGACCGCAATCATCTTATAAGCCCAATCTTTTATATCATGTTCTAGAAGAAATCGAACAGTTCCTATATGGCCTATTCTAGTAGTATATACCAGTGTCAATATTAGAGTAATGTCAATAAGTTTAGAATAATCAAGCGCGCAGTTCTTGTCCAGTGCTAAGTTATAGTCCACAAGAAACCAAAGATGAAATAGTGAGCTAACTATACCTAAGGGGAGTATAATATATAGATCTGATATACTTTATAGAAGATTTCAAATGCTAATAGCTTTCTCTATTTGATTTCCTAACGATTAACATGGTTATAAGTCTGAATCTCTCTATAACTATCTACATGTCCGTCCTTGATATTGACAGAAATATATATATATATATGTGGGCTATCACTAGGTTCCTCACCGCGGGGATTACTAAATACTACTAATAATAAATATCAACAACTTTAAAGTCAAGTATATAAATAAAGAGAAATTAAAGAGAACATTTATATTCTTTAAAATATTACCCAAGAGGTAATATAGATATATAGGATATCATGTGAGTTTTTCTAATCAGTATCATTAAGCCATAAGCCAAACATGGCCAATAATAAAATATGATTTAAATAATAGGATTATAAAACCTTAACTTAACTAATACATCCATATCCCAGCTATCCCACAATAGAGCTAGATAGTCTTGCTAGCTCCTCTCTAGTTAGGATTATACTTAGCGAGAAACAGGCCTCGTCTCCCGCCATCTCAAGCCTTGACTCCCCCTACGGGTTCCTAGCTAGCACAAGCCTAAGTAATCCGCAGAACTCGGTACTATACTAGGATAGCTAGCCATTGGCATTAAAGCCTTGTGGTAGCTTATATCTGCGGGTGTCCTTATGCGCTTAAAAACTAAATCTATTATATATAGTACTAAGGATATGCAGAATATTCTCAAGTATAAGCGTGTGGACGTCTGGTTGATCTAATGCCTTGGGTACTTAAAGTTCCACTATTTTAATACTAATAATATTAGTGCCAGAAGAAAGCGTTATCCTACGTATACGCTGGTATATTTTGAATAAGGACTGATTCTTTACATAATGGAGGCTGCTGGTTACCACCTAGTTGTAGTATTGACGCTATGGTTGCTTCTTTTCCTGCTCCTCCTTTACCCCCTTTTCCCCTTCCTGCTCCTCTTTTATACGCTTTCTCTTTTTACGCTTCTCCTTTTCACACTTATTGTGTGCCTTAACGTCACGCCAGTATTTGCCAATTTCGCCTATTATAAGATTCTTATCCTATGATGTTACCTCTTATAACTAATTTATAACTGGCTTGATATTTACCTAGATTACTTTAGGTATATTAGTACTTTAAGGGTTCAGTTGTCTGGCTCTTGTGAGTATTATTGTTAGGTAAAAGTCAAGGTAGCAGGAATAGGAGGCCAGTATATATGCGGGTAGTTGGCATATATATCTTTTACTAAACCTAATATATACCTTGCTATCATATAAATATACTCTTCTTTAAAAAGTAATATACCTAGAAGTTAGATTGCTATACTACTTTAGCCAAGCTAAAGAGTATAAAGATGACTTCTTAATGTCAAAGCACAGCCATTTAACTATACTTGATAATAAGTTTTTCAACGTTATCAAAAGGGTATCTATTTGGTCTTAGGTAGGGAAATCGCTTAATCTAATGCCACATATCGAGCAATAGTGTGTTGAGTATTAAAGGGTCAATATAACACTGCATTAGCGTATATATATGATACCCTTAGCTTAATAAAGAGGCATTCTAGCCAACGCGTATTATAGCTTATAAAATGAGCATCCGTACTAAGTACTTCTGGCCCTTTCTGTCTTGTGGCTCTAATAATTGAATATTTAGTCTTTAATCTATTATTCATAAATAATCTGGAAGTTATATATATCATGTGATATCACACCTATGACTTCTAGCTAACAAGAAGGAAGAAATAAGAGCTTCGCAAGAAGACGGCTAGGGTTAATTATTCGACCTTTTTATATTTATAACAAGCTAGACATACAAACAGTCACGCCATGGTGAAGTGGGTGAGTATGGTCAACTTCAAGTATTCCCACCACCACTAATAACGCCTTAATGAACTATAGGTTGCATTTAAAGTATATAGACTTGTCTAAGGCATATTTAACCAGTGTTGAATATAATATCCTTAACTAGCTAATAAGTATATAAGAGTCTGTTTCTAATATGATCTAACTAATTAAGCTAGTAGATGTATCACATCTGATAGTTTATATTCTAGTAACTTTACTCAAAAGTGTGTAAATAGCTATAGCCTAATAGGCTAGTATAGAAACACTATTAACGGATCTGTGTGTGCCTAGCTCAGCTCGTGTATATCTAAATGCCAGCACCAGAGTTCTAACTAGACTATAGGTCTAAGGCGAGGCCCAGGGAGAAGAAGAACCACTCAGCAAGCTACTTAATAATATCACCTTAAGACTAAGCCACACCTGGGTAGACAGAGTAAACAAGACTAATATCAAGCTCAAGCATAGTAAGACAAAGTTCCAGATAATCCAATAAAGGAGGACCCGGGCCTAAGGTAGGATCCTATACTTCGTCTAAACCCCGTAGGCGCCGCCATAGCTATTACCATAGGCTTCACTTTTATAAAAGTTAGTATTATATCTGCATGCGCAATAATGAGTTATATTTTGATATGGCTAGTAGGAAGCAATAAAAGTACTATATGAACCCATGGTTTGGTCTAGGGGCCGGCCGATGAGGCTATGAGTAGATAATGCCCAATGAATCATCTAGAGTAGTAGAAATTTTCTGAAGCCTGAGAAGTTATCGACCTAATCCTATTGCACATCTCGCCAGGTGTTGAATAGAGATTTGGTGTAATACTGCCTGATTATACGAAACACGTTAGTCAACTACGCCGTTTCATTAAATATCAGTGTCAGCTCTCTATCATTGAACAAATGCTACGCCTGGCGTTTTAACGCCTGTTTCAGCTATAGCTAGCATCTCCGCGATGGCAAGATACATGGCCGTATGAGGAACATAAATAGGAGCTCAATATCGTGTATTTAGATGATCAGTGCTTGATAGATTGAAATCTCATAGATTGCTCCAGACCCACCTGACCAATCAAATCAATCAAATATCTCGTATCTCAGACCAGGCGATGATTCATAAGGCTGAGACCAACTAGTTGGCCATTTAGGCGATGATCCGGGATCTTCCGGAAGGGACTGATGAAGAGCAACATGATGAAAATTCTGCAGGAAAGTAAACCCGAAACTGCGTGGCCGACTCTCTCAGTATCTGTATGCTCCATGTCTTAACCGCCGTGCCTGACGCCGTGCCGTGGCCTGCTATATCGCTGGTCTGCTATAGTTCCTTATGTTCTTCCAGGGAGTTGAGGCTGGCCCCGGCTCCTTCCGACGCGCTTAATAAAGTACGCCAAGAAACGCGGGTCTTTTCGGAGCAGGGGCTAGCTTACCTAAGCTGTCCACCTATGACCTCATTTGTTACTTTTGTTTGCTCTGGAAGTAAGAAAGCTGAAGACGATTTGGATTCTTATATCAAGGCACCCGGTTCCTGGAGGAAGTCAATTTGATATCTCTTCAGCATCCCAAGAACTCTACAGTCTTCACTATTACCTTTGCTATTACACACACACTATCTCCTGTCTACTTTCTAATCCAATGCACCCACCATCACCAGCTCCGTTTAGAGTCCTCGTCCATGGCTCCGGCCCTGCAAGACTCCTTTCGCAGCAATGCCTGAAAGGCGGCTTCAGAGCGTCCCCCAGCCTGGTCATTGGCCTTCGAGGCAACTCGGCTTCGCTCTACTACAGTGGCAGCCATGACTCGCCATGTCGTGGCCAGGGAAGACACTTCTCCACCACCTCTCCAGCAAGGATGAAGGAGTTCTTTGCTGCGCCAAAGCAGACAAAGCGCATAGTCGAGACAGAATCAGCGTTTGAACACCCTGTGTACGTCAGATACATCTTATCCAACGACAGTAAACACAGCTAACATCCCACCTAGCTTCACCGAAAAGCAGATGAAAGACATCGTAGTCGCCCACCGCGAAACAAAAAATTGGTCAGATTGGGTCGCACTGGGGACAGTCCGTTTCCTTCGCTGGAGCACCGATCTAGCCACGGGCTACAAACATACAAAACCCGGCGAACCCGCACCCCCCAAGCACTTCCAGATGACCGAACGAAAATGGCTTATCCGCTTCGTATTCCTCGAAACCGTCGCGGGCGTCCCCGGAATGGTCGGTGGCATGCTCAGACATCTCCACAGCCTGCGTAAGATGAAGCGTGATAACGGCTGGATCGAAACGCTGCTTGAGGAAGCCTACAATGAACGCATGCATCTACTCACCTTCCTGAAGCTCGCTGAGCCAGGCTGGTTTATGCGTCTGATGGTGCTAGGTGCCCAGGGCGTATTCTTCAACGGCTTCTTCCTCTCCTACCTCATCTCCCCGCGAACATGTCATCGTTTCGTCGGATACCTAGAGGAAGAGGCAGTCATGACTTATACCCACGCCATCAAGGATTTGGAGGATGGCAAACTACCTGCCTGGTCGGAGCTCCCAGCGCCCGATATTGCGATTAAATACTGGAACATGCCAGAGGGACATAGGAAGATGCTCGACCTGCTCTACTATGTTAGGGCTGATGAGGCGAAACATCGCGAGGTTAACCATACCCTGGCCAATTTGGATCAGAAGATAGATCCTAATCCCTACGCGGCCAAATACGAAAATCCAGAAAAACCACATCCCACAAAGTCGGCTGAGGTCGTTAAGCCCACTGGCTGGGACAGAAATGATATCATCTAGACAATCCTTCACCAACTCCGAGCCGTCAGCTTTTCATCCTTTTTGTTATTTCTTTTGTTATTCAATTCTTCCGTCAACGGTAACGGCGCTTTGCGGAATTACATCTCTGGGTAAACTGCAGGGCAGCATGGTATGGGGTTTATGGAAATTCTCCTTTCTTAAAACGAGTCTGAGAGCTAGTGGTGTCCTGGCAGGCGTTTAACCGTTGATTTTAGCGCGATGATTGTTTTTAATTCATACTCTCCTTTCCTATTAACATTAAAGAAACAATAATAACTCATACTTCCGACCAATGTATACCAATACATGCCCACTTTTTTGTTTAACTTACCCCTAATCCCCAAGAGGATATGGGTGCAGAATTTGGCCGTCTACAAATTGCTGTCAGTCAGGCTTCGACTTAATGAGTATAGAATATTGAACTTACAGTATAGAGACGCCTCCTTACTTGCCAAAAAGATAAAGCTCGGGGCGATCTCACTTGGCTGACCGGGCCGTCCGAGCTTAGAGCCAGACCCGAACCCTTCCATCTGCTCCGCTGGTCGTGAGGCAGGCTGAATAGGGGTATGAACCGGACCCGGACTAGATGTGATATATGTTAGTGTTATATTCCTCGCCATAAACACCAACGAATAATAAATGACATAAATGGGGTGAAGAGGAAACTAACGCAACTGCATTCACCCTTATGCCCTTTGAAATCAGACTCTGAGATAGCGCTCTGGTGAAGCTAACAATGGCTCCTTTAGTAGAGGAGTAGTCGACGAGAGACCCCGAGCCGCGGAATGCGGTTACAGAAGTGGTGTTGATAATACTTTGAGAAAGAGTCAGTTAACCACCATATAACTTGGGCCAGACTGAGGCGTGAAACATACGAGCTACCCTTCTGCATATGTGGAACAGAATATTTCGACATGGCGATCATCTGTAGGATGTTGCTCTGAAAAGTACTCTGCACGGAATCCAGATCAATCTCCGAGAACTCCTTGCACATTATCTGCTTCGACGCATTGTTGACAAGGACATCAATGCGGCCATATTTCTTGATATGTGCAGCCACTGCGTTCTCGCATGTTTTGTTGTCCATAAGGTTTCCAGGGAATAGGAGACAGTCTCTTCCTTCTTTCTTGACCGCTTGAGCAGTCGCTTCTGCGTCGTCTTGTTCTTCCGGTAGATAGACGATGGTAACGTCAGCGCCTTCTCGGGCCATTAGGATGGCTACCGATCGACCAATCCCGGAGCTGTCAGAGCCAGTCAGTCAGTGCATCTTTATGTTGATGACGACGGGAACGACAAGACGCACTCTCCCCCAGTAATGATGACCTTCTTGTCCTTCAACTTGTTACAGCCGACATACTCGACGAAGCCTCCGCTGGACTCAAGCTTCGTCGATTCACTCGTCGGTGCCATATGCTTCTCTAGTCTAGAGACGAAGTCTTAGCACTGTTCCCCGATACGTCGTACGAAGAGGCTCCCATTGAATACCCAGGCTGTTTCTGCGCCTGTTTCTCCTTCACCGGCTCAAAGGCGCCACCCGAACCTGCACCGGAAGATGCCATTCTGATGTTGAAAGTAGCTGGATAACGGAGAGCTCTTGTGCCCAATCGATGAATTCCGGCAGTATAAAGTGCGAGTTGACTCAATTTCGAGGAGAAATTGCGAGAAAACATTTGCAGGAATGCATAGGATGTAGCAGAGGAGGGGCATCTCGCCTCCTAGATATAGTGAACGGATATAACGTGGGTAAACAATGACATCAACATCGATGAGATCATATCCTCCCACACATCCGATCAACTTGGTTCATGGAACCTTAAGGGTGGCTGACTGGACTGGGACCATCACTGTATGCCTGCACGCCTCGTCAAGCAGGATGTCGACCTGGATATGATGGATATGATGGATATCAAGACGGACACACGATGAGATTCTTCTTCTGGCGGTAGAAATAGCGAGTTGCCAGATCGGGACTAACCCCGACCAATCACGGGACTCGCTTTTCTGTCCGAACTTCGAGATGGATTTCGCGGCTTCACGATAAAAAAAGGGGACGACGAAGAACACTCGCTGTCTTCTCATGCCGGCGCTGTTATGGGTTTAATCTACTGGCTGCGGAGGCTGTACTCCCTGGATACCCTCGACACTCGTTTCACCGTCTCCTCCACGACTCCTCTCAAGGCCGTCACCACACCCTCGTATGCTCCTGGCGCGAGTGCTACCGATGTCGATGGCAAGAGATCGGACTCGGCGAGAGCTGGCGCGCCTCCTTCGAGATGGAATACAGTTGAATTCTATGTCTACTACCTGGTTTTCCTTACTGTAGTGCCGCTGATGTTCAAGGCAGTAATCGATATCTCACAGCGTGAGCATTTCTCGGAGTCCTGGATTAAAAAAGGGGGGGATAGGAGAAGAGTCAATGCTAACGATTTGTCCCGGTGGATTGATGTGTAGCCTCTCATTCAACCTATGCGAGTTACTCTGAACTGCTAGATCCGGGCTGGATACCAGGGCGTAGAGTGGTTAGTAGCTGTACACCAGTCCTATATAACAAATCCTCTGACACACTCCATCGTATAATAGGATAACTCAGACTCGCAATACTCGACCTTCCGTGATAACATTCCCTACATGACCATACTGCTGGTGCTCCATCCATGCCTTCGTCGAGCCTACGATCATTTCTTTCCTGCAAAAGTGTCAACAGCCCGTCCGATAGGCGGGAAGGCCAAGGACGATGATAAACCCCAAGGTGCTGCTGTTAACGCAGACGCTCGATTGAGACAGCGGGTAGTCTTTGATTACGCCTTTGGGATAATACTTATTTTGGCCCTTCACGGGATATCCGCACTCAAAGTCCTTACCATCCTCTGGATCAATTATATGATTGCGACCAGGCTCCCCCGAGCGCGGATACCTCTCGCCACATGGGTGTTCAACATTGGCATACTATTTGCAAACGAGCTACTCGAAGGATATCGTTTTGCAGATCTTGCGTTGCTCCTATCCTCGTTTAACCCTGGTTCTCCCCTCGTAGCGTGGGCTAAATCGATTGATGGGATCGGAGGGCTCGTACCGAGGTGGGAAGTTCTATTCAAAATCACTGTTCTCAGACTCATCAGTTTCAACATGGACTATTACTGGAGTCTGGATTATCGGCCTGGAAGCCCTGTAGAGGTACGTTCCATTCCCCGGCCCCATACTTTTCATTGTACATCTAAAGATATCTGACTTCCTAAAGAAGAAACAAATCGATCCCTCTGCATTATCAGAGCGTGATCGTGTCTCTACACCTGCGCCGCCATCTGCATACAGCCCGGAAAACTACCTGGCTTACATTCTTTATTCGCCGCTCTACCTTGCTGGTCCAATTCTCACCTTCAACGACTACATAAACCAACAACACTACACCCCTGCTTCTCTTACCCGAACCCGCACCATCCTTTATGGAATACGCTTCCTCCTCACGCTCCTGTCGATGGAGCTGATTCTACATTTTATCTACGTTGTTGCAATTTCCAAATCCTCTCCAGACTGGTCGGCCTATTCGCCCTTCCAGCTCAGTATGCTGGGATACTTCAACCTCCACATCATCTGGCTAAAGCTACTAATACCCTGGCGGTTTTTCCGTCTCTGGGCGTTAATTGACGGCATCGACCCTCCCGAAAACATGGTCAGGTGTATGTCCAATAATTACTCTGCCCTCGCTTTCTGGCGTGGCTGGCATCGGTCATTCAACAGGTGGGTTGTTCGCTACATGTATATCCCACTTGGCGGTGGTGGGCGAGGTAGATCTAGCACCAGCAACCCCGGTGATAGTAGTAAACCGTCTTTACTCGCCAAAGCTCGGGGTGTCATGAACTTTCTCGCCGTCTTCACCTTCGTTGCAATCTGGCATGACATCAACCTCCGACTGCTCATGTGGGGGTGGCTCATTACCCTCTTCGTCTTACCAGAAGTCATTTGCACCATTCTTTTCCCGGCAAAGAAATGGCAGTCACGCCCAAACACATACCGCGTGTTATGTGGAATTGGAGCGGTGGGGAACGTCCTTGCAATGATGGCCGCGAATCTCGTCGGGTTTGCTGTCGGGCTGGACGGCCTGCAGGGGCTGGTACAGGGTATCGTTGGCTCTTATTCTGGACTTGGGTTCCTCGCTGCCGCGTGCGCAGCGCTGTTCGTTGGAGTCCAGGTGATGTTTGAAGTAAGGGGAGCGGAGTTACGGGCCGGTGTCAGGCTGAAATGTTAGGATAAAATCATAGTAATATAAATAGATTTCATTAGGTGCATGGTTGATCTTCCTTCCCTCCCTCATTCTCCACCCGAAGGATCACAGTTAAGCTTATCCTGCGAGACAGGTTCGCCGGAAGCTGGCGGAAGCTGGCGGAAAAGCCGTCCGCATCGCCAGAGCATCGGTGGGGGGGCCACGAGGCGCAAGGTTTCACTAACGAATAAGCTTATCGAGCGGGCGGGAAGAAGATGCGAGGTACCACCAGACCGAAACTCGGATCTGGTCGGATGCGGTGCACCACGGGCTTCGAACCATGGCTCCAACCTTGATGATCGTGTAAATAAAGATGTAACAAAGTAACTATCTAAAACGGAAGTAAATATATACATTGCAAAGCTGCGTAAAAGGACGGACTTGACATTTATAATGAAACGTTTCACAACTCAAGGGAGAAAAAGAAGAGAATCTGAACTAGAGAAGGTATTGGAAAGAAATGCAGTCTTTTTCAAAGAACGTATTAGCACGACTCAATGGAGCCCGCTCTCGCCGGTCGCAGCCATGTGTTTCTGACATTTAACAAGCATTTCTACCTGCTTAGAAACCTCGCCCAGACGTCCGATCACCTTACGGTTACCGTCTGCGAAGCCATAGATCTTATATTCAATTCCAACTTCTTCAGAGAACTTCTTGACCCAGCCCTGGAGCTTTCGCAGATTATGTCTTGGCACACGAGGGAACAAGTGGTGGATGGCCTGGAACTGGAGTCCACCGTGGACCCAATCGAGCCAGGCAGGGCAGTCGACATCCATGGTGGTGCGTAGCTGGCGCTGAGCGAAGCATTCGGCCACACTCACGTCAGAGGTGGACATGGCGAAGTGGGAAAGTGTGATTTGCACATGTAGACCCATGGTGATGATGTAGGAGACGAGGACGAAGGCGATGCGTAGGGGCCAGGTGGGGATTGTGCACCAGACAAGGCAGTAGCCGAAGAGGTACCAATGGGCACACATGAAGACAATTTCAGTTGGTTTGGTCCAGGCGACTGCACCGAAGCTGGCAGAGCGGGGGGAGAGTAGATGGAGCCACGAGAGGAGGTGGAGGTTGAATCGTGCTATGCCCATGATGGGGTAGTAAGAGATATGCTGGTATTGGCCGACGATGTTGGCTGCTGCGTCCCAGACGTAGACGAAATCATAGTAGGTGGAGCGAAGGGACTTGAAGAAAGAAGGAGAGGTGGCGAAGAATGGGATGTTTTGGATATCTGGGTCATGTTCCTAGAGAAGAGGATTAGTCCTGGTATGCAACAGATAAACGGCAGAAGTGCAATATGTAAACGGCAGAAGGAATGCTTACAGGATGGTTAGGAACGAGGTGATGAACGTTGTGGCTGGATTTCCACCAGCCAATTGATAGTCCACAGCAGAAATCTGCGATGAACATGGCGATTATCGTGTCAATGGCAAAGTTATGGGTGATAGCTAGATGACCACCGTCATGCGCAGTGAACATGATCTGGTGCCAGAACAGGCCAAGGAAAACTGCAGAGGGGATGTACCACCCAGCCCTGAGAGTAACGATGAAGAGTCCGAAGAGGATGGAGTATCGTATCAGTTCCTTTCCGTACTCGCTATAAGGGCAGTTGTATAACCCGGCATCCTTGATTCTCTGGTGCAGCTCCTTGTATTTGGACGCAATGTGACGCTGTGTCTCGGGATCCAGGGAGGGGTAATCACGGTGGTCATCGTCGAGCTCCTTCTGCACCATCTTCTCCGTGTATTCTTCCGGGGTAAGGTGGTGGTCCTCGATGTTACGACTCTGTATATCAGCCTTTCGCGCGGCTGCACGTTTCCTAATCTCCACCTTGAGCTCCTCTTGAGTCTCCATGATATCTTCAACGGTGGTTTCACTCGTGTCAGATCCACGCGAATCATCCTCTGAAGCACTTGTGCTATCATCTGCCAGGGTCAAGAATATACCACCTCGGATTGGAGGCGTCATGCTTATCCAGGGACCTTCGACGCGACCAATTCGATACTTGTCCATGGTTGCGAGGGTCTTCTCGGAGTGGTAGCTATATCATAGAAGGATCGAAGAAATTAGCTATAAGCTCAGCAGTACCCCCCACTCCCACTGCCAACACTTCGTACCAAGAAAAAGCGTACAGTATTGCGCAATAACTCACCCTGTCTGGAAACAGCTAAAGGTAGGCCAACTGGGTGCAGCATAAAGGTAGGAGGGAATTCTTTACATATTGATCTCATCAGTGGCGTCTCTGCCAACCATGTGTCTAACCGCCAAACGTCCTCCAGGATGGCGTTGGAGCCATCCGTCAAGTCGAAGGACTCTGTTGTCCGCTATCACGATGGTCTGACCTCGAGCTATGCGGTCCTCGACCTCCCGTGCGGAGAAGATACGATTGCGGTCCATGGCGAAATGAAAGAGTGCGTTGTATGGAAGCGATGCAGTGCAATGCAATGTAAATCGAAGAAAATAAATTTATGCCTCTGTCAACATCCCAAAAACGAATGAATTGTAATAAAGTAAAAAAAATTAAAAAACGTGTAAAACGAATGAGCTAGCGAGCGGATGGCCGTTGTGTTCGAGGAAAAGTTGAACCTCGAAGAAGGGCTGTTTTATTGAAGAGAAAATAAGCTCAATTGATGGGCGTTCCCTCTCAACGAGTTTATTCCAGGAGAAGCTTTAACTGGAAAAGGAGCGTAGTGGCGGGCCCCAGCAACTAAATATCAATCACTAGTCAACGGCTAGCAGATTCAAAAGGGCGAGTGATTGACTAGGAAGAAGAAAAAAAGTCCCGTTGTGCAGATGCAGCAGCCGGGGCATGCATGTTGGACAAAGCAGGCACTGTTAATATTAAGTTGGCTTTTTAACGAGCCAGGCAACGAGGTTCCTTTCCGCGAGAAGGGAAAAAAAAACCAAACCCAAACCCAAACGATGCACAGAGACAAGAGTCAGGGGGGCGACAGCAAGAAAACGGGCTATGCCAGCTTGTGGTTGGCTTGTGCCGCGCGGCAAGGGGGAAAGGGGGAGTGGAAAAAGCCAGACAGCAACCTCGAGCGCGGGCGAGCGAGCAATCTTACTGGTGTTACGCCGCCAAGCAGGAGAAAGCCGCCAAGCAGAAGCATGAGTGATAGGGGACATGGACATGGACATCCACAGGCTAGTGTTGTTCGAATGACCATCAGGCGTTGCTCCAGCGAACGGCATCCTGCATCTCAGCAGCGGTGTGATAGACATATATGGAGTGCTGACATCACCCACCAACCCTATATATGTATTCCCCTCGTCGTCGTCACGCTGGAGTAGTCACGGCAAAGAAAGATCGGGGAGCCCTTCAATCCACAGTGGAATCGATCCCCTTGGCGCCTGATCAGTAACCCAAGCAGAGCCGGGCAGGTTTTCGGTTTTGTGGGTTCAGTCTTGCCTCAGGTAGAGTTTCCCAGGATCTCGCCGTGGCATGTCTGATATTATATCTTGTCTTGTCTCCTTTGAGAACCGGGATCTTGGGGCGATGGGGATGCGATGTTGCTTCGTAGGAAGATTATACGCACTGTCCGCCGCCGCCAGCCGTCCGAGAAAGGTTGCATCTGCCTCCTACCGGACGCAGGTCTCTTCCGCTGGTCTGGTTGTACGGAGGGGGACGAGAGAGTCGCACCCATTTCGCCCCAGGTTACGTGGGTTTTGCGCAGTTCTGGCCGTCGAGTAAAAGTCCCGAGTCGCCTCCTCTCCGTTTTTTTGACTTCTCATGGCTTCTCCCCCTTTCCTGTCAGTTTTGTCGTCGTTAGTTAGTGGTGGCTGATTCGCGATGCCGGAGTTGTTTCTTCCTTGGACGTCGTTTATTTCTTGTTCTGGAGAGTGTCTTATGTAAGACGTTCTGCGGCAGAATCTTTTTTTTTCTCCATCCTCCTTTGCAATCTCCATCAACACATCAAGAGCCAATTCGTTTCAACACTCGTTAAACGTGTCTTTTTCCTTACTTTTTCGGAGACAAAGCAGTTGCAGCGTTGTTCCTTTACCTCTTTGTACGTACATCTCGCCCGCTATCAATCGGCACGGTCGTTAACAGCCGACTTCAGATATTTCTTCGTACTCCATATTAGACTTGGATATGGCTTCCAGGATGCTACTGACGGCGTTCCGTGCGAATAAGCCATCGATTCTCTCCAATGTCCAGAGATCCGCTCACTTTTCTTCGTCGAGGCAGCTTCTGAACGCTACCGAGGCCGTCGTCCCAGGTCAAGGCCTCGGCGCCTTTCGTGGAGGGTAAGGATCATGCTTTTCTACCACCGAACAGCCTCGCTTGCGTATTAACAGCCACTTTGCAATGTCTTAGGCTACTTGGATTCTTTGCTGGCTCAACCGTTGCTGGTGCATCCATCTACTACTACATCCTGGAGGAGTTCCGCATGTCCAACGAAGCGCTGACGGGGGACATCTACGTACGTTACTGCATCTAAAACCTCGCATTATCACCAAGCACCAGCAGCAGCACCACCACCAGGGCCGTGGACTCGTTCTCATCTCCTGCTGCTATTTTCATTCACCCCTGTTCAAACGCCGCATGCAAGGGCTTGCATTTGAGTTGGTTTTTTTTTTTGGGGAAATTTCTCCACTTCTCGCCGAGCCCACAGCCCGCTGATTCGCACCCTTAAACCGAGCTTTTTCTTTTCTTCTTCGCTGCGTCCCGCTAGCAAATCTGCCTGCGTTAGATTTCTTTTCCCCTGATGATCCTAGACGAGTAATGATAGATTTTTAGATGTATGTTATGAGATGAGCGCTGATTGAGTTTCTCCCTTCTACCTGTAGGCCTTGCGAGCTGCCACCCAACGCCTGGGTTCCTATATCGCTGAGCTGGAAGAGAAAGTAGACCGGGTCCAGAGAAAGATCTGATCCAGAAGTACTCCGTAATGCCGCGGTGATATCGCTCGACCATGGATGTTCCTCCTTTCTAGCTAGCCATTGGGCCACTCTGTCCTCTTCCGGCGCTCACTCCCTTGTCGACGTCGCATTTCCCCCTCTTTGTCGCAGCTCGGCATTGCGAATTGCGTTCAAAGCCCTCCTGCTCTTCTCTTTCTTCTATCTCCCAAAGCGTAAAATTTAGCGACGCCATGAAATTCTCCAAGATATACACGTGACTTGACTATTACATAACGTTAATTACATAATCCCATGTATATTACTTAAGCATATTAGCAAACAGGACAAACATGAAAGTTGATATCAGAAAGTTGACCGTGAGGATGGTGTTTCTTTTGCTCAGACGTCCAGAGCCATGTCTTCCTTGATCGAAGTTGTGTCGACGCGGGCTTCCAAGTCTCCAGGATGGGCATACGTCCCCGCTACCCGGTTCGATGCCCCCGCCAACAGCCGCAGAGAGACCGGTGGCCGGAAACGAGCAGCGCGAGAGATTGGCGGCGACACCAGCGGCGCGAGATCCGATCTTAATTCAAGACAACGCAGCGCTATCGCCAAACATTTAGAAGCCCTGGAGAAGGAGAATCATACGGAAACATCGATTCCCGTACCGCAAAGACGTCAGAGGGAGCACACGCTCAAAGGTTCGCTCCCACACCTGTTACATGGCGAGGGATGTTGTGGATAGATTGCTAACAGAAGCTATATAGGTGTGAGAAGTAAGACCTCCTCCAACACTCGGAAGATCATTACCTCTGGGAAACAGTTCAAAAACTACCTTGCTGCGGAAGAACCGGCGACTCTCGCACTATCAGCTTCAACAATAACAACCGCAACAACTTTGAGCCAGCGTTCAAACGTTATAAAACCATCAGACACACCAGCTCCTCAAGCGGATACCAATGCCAACCGCCCTCTTCCCAAATCAGCCAACCAGCCCTCCGAGTTGATCGCATCTGACTCTGATAACGACCCCCTCATACGATCTTACATTCCATCAGCGCCCTCTGAACGCATTATGATGGCCCTCGTCTCGGAGCCGCCATTGTCATATCAGGCCTCTCGTGCCACATTGCCGGCTAACAGTAAGCCGGCACGACAGTTTTGCGGTATATGTGGCTATTGGGGAAAGGTTAAATGCATCAAGTGTCATGCACGAATCTGCGGGTTAGAATGCTCTAGGATCCACCAAGAAACTAGATGTGATCGATTCTACTCATGAAATCATTGCCAATGCCTGCAAAGCTCTTTTGGGACTTACTGCTCAAATTATATGAGGCTCAGAGGTAGTTGTCACTTATACCGTTGGGGTATACGCATATGACCAAATCACCTGGACAGAGCATCTAAAAGCCATCCAAGGCCATGTTGACCCAAGTTTAACAATCTGGTCAGCGATATGTGTATACCTGGCATGATTTCAAACTCGCCAAGTGAATTGGTTCGTCAAAGCCGTACACGGCCAAGTGCCGCGGAGGTAAATTGTGCGGATGGACGCTGATATATTATCATACTAAGTCCGACGTGAAATGGGGGTATAAAGCTGATACATTGAGCTGGGTAATCGAAGATGTTTGATGGCATCGTGGAAGGACGAGCGCTAGAGAGCTGCGACCTGTGAAATGTGAGAAGAGTATGGCATCCAGCCATTGTCATTATTCTCAATGCTCTAAGATACCCCTGAAGCTCCGCCTACGTGGAGTATAATGGCTTGTAAAGACGAGTAATGTCTATATTTACGGATCAGGAAACGGTGGTGGAATGGATAAGGGATATATTCAACGTCTACTGAAGAGGAGTATAAAATGCAACGCGAAGTGACGCTGTTTCTTACTTTATAGAGGGTATAAAATGAGTAAAATTAGCTACTAGTTAGCTAACTATAGTAAACTCGTTGAGTAAATCCGCTAGAAGATCATCCGTGCAGGCTGTCATATCCGGGACGCCCATACTATACATAGTCTCAAAAGAGTGTATACTCAACCGATCAAAGAAAGGCCGTAGCAACTTTTCTATAATCTCGTCCTTGGCAGTCTCTCTGCTGAGATCGGAATTTAACCACGCCCGCTTAAACCCATTTTTATGGTCAGAATCTGCATCGGCACTCTCCCCGTCACCTTCGCCCTCGTAGCCATTCATATCTCTGGCTGCGGTCCAATGTTCACTGTGCGGACTTTTTGTCTTACCTAGTGAACGGGAAAGTTCGTCAGCCAGAGCCACTGACTCCCATCGATTTGGTGGGTAGACCACGTCTATAGTATCCGTAACAAAAAGCCACTCCTGTAATTGGAAATCATCCGGTGAAACAAGGAGCAGAGTCTCTAAAAGTTTTGATGCCTGGAGAAGTGAATAAGGATTATACGTTTCACTCTCCTGTTCTGGGGTGATTGCGGATATCGCATCTTGGAGCTCAGTATTTATCATTGGCCAGAATGGAGCGAGGCTGATGGAGCCTGTCTTGAGAATTAGGGATCGAAGAACCATGTATATCTCTGCTCTGGTCACGGAAGATGGAGATGAGACATGAGTAGCCGCAAGGAGGTCCTCTAATTTCTGCTGAAGCTCCGATAGTTCAGCGCTGAAGTGGTCTTCATCCGATGCAATGATCAATAGGGCAATCCTCCGTAGGTTCAGTTGTGCTTTACGATCCGCTTCTAGTCGGGCAGCGCTCGCACCCACGCCAAACATTATACCCGCAGATGCAGGAGGTGTAAGACGGGAGAGCAGCTCGGTAAGACGCTCCGTATCAGTCAAAACCCACTGACGGAACAGGCGTACCCAATGGCTTTTGACGAGGCTGAGCTTAAATCCAAAGAATTTACTGTCGTTGAATGCATCGCCAACGTCTTTCTTCCAAATCTTTGCTGCGCCCTGTACCTTTGACATTTGCTGTAGAAGGTCAAGAGTGTTCTTGTCCACATTCGCAGGGAATAGCCGAGAATGGAACGTGGGTGACATAACACTTGTTGATATGCTTGATATCGCACTAGATACTCTATCGGGTTCGCCAAGGGTAGCCGTTAACGCTGGGAGGGTTACGGAAAGAATGCCTATAACATCGTCCGGCCCAATTCGTTGTAACAGAGAAGAGGGATTTGATTGGTCCGATTCTTGATTATTTTTGGGGATTGTCGATGATTCATGGGTACCTGATAAAGGCTTGCTTGTAAAAATAGCCGGCAGTAGTCGTAATATCAAATCCTATGAAAACTGTTAGTTCTTGCGGAAATAAGTAGGTTCAGATATCCAGACTAACCCCTAGCTCCTTTCTAGTTCGTCGGTCATCTCCAAATGTAGTGTTCTCCATCTTGCCACCAAGGGCCACAGCAAACTCCAACAGGCGAGGTAAGATCTGGCGATGTGGAAATGGATTTGTCAGAACGTCTCTTAAGAATGTGATGCAGTCATTCCAGATGTCGTCTAAGAAGTCATCATCCAATGACTTGGCATACATGACCAGGAAAGCTGCTAGATCGGTCTCCGATAATTCTGAGGCCATCGCTGATTTGCGGCTTGGATCCAAAGCAGCTGGGTTGGTACGGCTATATATAGCATTGAAAATGGCAGGAATGGTGACTTTAGGTTTCGATCCGTCTAAGGTGTGCAATAGGCTGAATATAGCTCTGCTCTTTGCAGGCTCGTCCAAAGCTATTGATGTACGCCATAGTTGAATCAATGTTTCCAGGCATTCAAGCGCTTCCGCGGCGAATAAATGTTCCAGTATTCTTCGAGCCCTATTCCTCATCCTCAAAGAGGTGTATTGGAATGAGGCAACTGATTCGTTATCTCTGGAGGATTTGCCTCGCCCGCTTGCACCCCATGACCAAATTGAGTAACATAACTGCACAGCATCTTGAAAGCACAGAAGGACTGTAAGTCTCGTATTGTTGCCACTGGTAGGCTGAGCTTGGCTGCCTTCCGTTGCAAAGATGTTGCCAAAGAATCCTTGGGGTTGATCTGGTGTTTTCACGCTAGCTGTGTTCACCTCTTCCACTTGAAGCCGGTCGTGGGCAGTTGCAATGCAGTTTTCGAGGCCACTCAAAAGCGCAATAGTAGTTTGCTCGGGTGAACAATCGGAAGTTCCATCTGATGCCTTTTGAAACATAATTTGAAGCTCATTGAAGGATGTACTTATCTCCTTACAGAAGCATTCCACAAGTGTAAGGAGAACCTTAAAGATCGACGCGTAGTAAATTGGCAGGCATTCCGCGAGGAAATTTACCCATTTATCGATAATGGGGCGAGAAGACTTTGAACTAATTCCCTTGAGTAAACAGTCCAAGAGCTTTGAAGGTGGCTGGGGTAGAGCTGGGCTAGCCTGGACTTTGTCAGTTCTTTCAGTGCTGAATGATAGTCGGGCCATGTCAAAAGACCCCTTTCTTTGATGTCTCTGAGATGCACTTGCCAAACCCCCTGAAAGGTGATGTGCATATCGAGTTTTAAGGACTGGGATTAGAGCATCTATAATAGAGGACTGGTGCTCGACCTTGCACTCATCTAATGCAAGAGATAGATTGTCAAGAAGATAAGAATCGATATCCAAGGAAAGCAGTTTCTCTGCTCCAGTACTTGACAAGAGCAGGCGTAGAAGAGATAGGGCTTCTTTTCGAAGTTGGGCTTGTTGGGTGCTGAGACTTTCTGGTACATTTTGGACGCTGTGAAGCGCGTGAAAGCATATTTGTGAAATCTCATTCTGGATTGTCAGGTCCCCCTTATTTTCTAATATGTCATTAGCTTTATTCAAGAGCCCAACATATCATGGAGCAATGTACCTTCTACATCGAATGGAACGGATTTACTCCTACTTGGTTGAGAAACGGTGTTTGACAATATCAATGACCATCCGGCGGGACTCAGTACCGATATTACATTAATTGCTAGTCGAAGCATATAGCTGCACTGATTGGCGTCATTAAGGATGATTGTTTCTCTGAATTCGCCCGTCTCCTCTGATAACGTTTCACGTAGTAGCTCAAACCCGTGGAATTTCAGTAAAATGATGCGAAATAGCCTGCGGCGATTGTCAGTGCGCACTATTACCAACAGGAACAGATATAGACATACTCATATATAGATGGGAGATCACGAAGCCAGTCTTTGACTATGGGGGAAACAGCTTCGGGCCCAGAGGAGAGTAGATCAAGTACAGTAAATAGTGGTTGACTAAGTAAATTTGCGCGGTATACTGATTTGATATTGGGACCATCATCATTGGGGATACGCAATGCAAACGAATCTGTGTTAGAGTGGTGGCTATGATTCCAGAAAACGAAGAATTTCTCCGCCTGGCGAAGGGTGGCGCGATGAGAGGAGCTGGACGAGGATGAAATCATCAGTGAGGTTATGGCGGCCTCTACAAGGTGATCCCGCCAGCTAACTGAATGCAGAAGCCATAGGCCTGCTGCGGCTTCCACATGGAATCTTAGGTTCGCTGGCTCCAGAAATTCCCAGAGCTGCTGGACTAAAGCTGGAATGAGATCACCGATTTGTTCGTAGCTGATATAGCGGCCGGCCTTCTTATTGGAATATAGAGAAGTTAGGGCAAATACAACTGCGTTTATGGTGGACATCGGAAGAGTCGTATGTTCCTCGTTTGCGGCGGTGATTTTCCGTTCGATAGCTTCATATAACTTTTCTTGTTGTGGAGGCTGTGTCTTTTGTGCCTTGTTAAGTAGCGCAACGAGCAGGTTTATTCTTTCCCTAAGAAATATAGCCTGGGTATCAGACTCTAGGGCAAATAATACCAGAGATTGGGCTTCGCGGAGAATTAGGCCTGCAACTCCAGTTGGTGAGAATGGCGGTTCTGGAAGCCGCAACATATCTTTACTCCTCGAATAGAAGCCCAAAATTGTGTTGGTTATCTGGTCCTGGTTCATTGACGTAGAGGAGACATCTGCGTCAAAACCCTGGCCTTTATCCAGTCGAGGTCCAAAGGCTCTTTCGGGGACGAGGCGAAGTAGCAGATTGACAATTGAAGTGATTTCATCTAGGGCAGTGTTTGCTATGTTGGAGTAGCCCGGTTCATTCCATGCACCAGATCCACAAAGTGTTTTCGTTTTAAGGAGTAGTGACAAGATCAGCAAAGGGATGTGGATGGTTAGCATTTCCTCTTCTTTCATGTTGAAGTACGATAAAATGAACGTTGCCAAACGCAAGTCGTCAATCATACGATTTGGTCGAGCTGTGCTCGAACGAGGAGAAAGGACTAGGCCAACGATCTCAGAGAAGATCAAATTACTTTCAACCCCGTCGAAAAATGCACTGGCACTGCGAAATACTTCATCGAAATTCGCCTTCGATGTGGCTACCTGCTTGTATTTCTGGGCATTGCGAATGACGGGGAGGAAAACCTCGGGCACTACCAGCCCACCAACCTCCCATCGATCCATGAGTGATAGTGATATGCGGTAAGGCCTCGCCCTCTCGTTTGGGCTCAAAGAATTCCTTGCAAGCATGGCTTTAATACTACCAACAAGGGGCCTCAGGCCGAAGCGTTCAAAGTATTGAGACTTTGAAGCATCATTATCGAAAGTGGCCATCGCTGCTGGACTTGACGATACGGAATTTTTATCGACGGTATCATTCACTTGGGAGGATTTATCAAAATCAGGCCCCAGAAGCCAAGCCCATAATCGACGATTGAGACTCATGTCCCTCCGGATGACAACTCCAACGGCAGCACCAACAAGAAGCTGTAGATCTCCAGAGGTTATTCGCTGTTGTAGAACAGGGGAATGTAGCGGGAGATGGGTAACTAGTAGATCCAAGAAGTTTCGTTGTATTAGAACTTGTTCATCGGCCAGCCCAGTCGCAAAACACCGAATAAGAAGGCCAGGTTCTGGAGATGTAATGCTTTTGATGGCATTCGACAAATCAGCGTTCCTATCGCCTCCAACATCAGTATCATCTTGGCCTTTTAACAGGCCCTCCGGCGGTATTGTGCCGCCGAGCTTTGGTAGATGACGATTTAAATATGCAAGGGCTCCTACTCTCCGAGATGGGTTTGTAACGGATGCAAGAAAAAAGCATTGCCAGAAGTATTGGCTACCAGTCGCCGCGCCAGAATTATCTCCAGCGGTACTCGAGACATGGCGAAGCTGATCTACTAGTTTGACTGTCTCTTCGAAATCTTCACTGGTCTCATCTTCAAGGCCGGGCAGAAGAGCAAGGATTATAGATTTAATGGCGGAACGTAGCGCGGCGGGGTTAAGCTGTAGGATATGTTTTTCAACGAGCGAAAGAAAAAGCGGTCGGACTGAGAGCGATGCGAACGATAAAGTGGGCGCAATTCCAGGAAGGTATATTGCAAGATCTCGGGCTAAGCCGTCAGACTAAATAGCGGATAAGCATCCAAAGGTTGTGTAGGCTGAATTGAAGACCTTCTTACTCTAAGAAGCCCAAATATATACCCGTACACCTCCAGGGCCTTTTGATGAACTCCAGACGGTAGCGACGGGTTTAGGCATTGAGCAAGCCTCTTTGCAACAAGGACTTTATTCGGGACAAGGTATAGGGTGGGAGGGTGTGTTTGAAGCGCCTAGTACCCTGAAATCAGCTGGTTGTTCTGTATATAAAAAGGCCGATAGGTAGTGAATTCACCTTCAACAGGCGGCTCAAGAACGAGATGTAATCCGCCCATTCTTGCAAAGCCGTATCGAAAAGAGAGAGGGCGCGGTCGACATTCGCAGCATAGCGACGGTAGCTTTTATCCTTCTTCAGGCCGCCTACATCTAGTACACTGGTCAGTAATTATGTTCCATGATCTCGCCAGGCTACATTGCGCACCTTCGTTAGGACGGCCTGGAGGCTTCGGTAAGGATGCTTCGGAGCTGGCGGGCGAGGAAGATCTTTGAAGTCCGCTGGGTTCAAGGCTCATTGTATTTAACGGATAGGAGACCTTTGCGTTGCAATCTGGCCATCATCAATTATATCATCTCGCGATACAAAAGGTGGCTTTTCGTGTTTGGAGTTGCTAGACGGTTTGACATGTGAGCAGTTGTTTGCCTGATCTGGCCACAACAAAGTATGACCTCACCACCACCATCACTACGACACTGTGAATATAAAACGCCAACGACGAACATGATACGAATAGGGAGACAGCGTGTCTGCCGCTATGTATAGCTCTACCTGATGATATTTATGCATAAATATATTGAAGAGCTAAGCATTCCCTGGAGAGAGTGGTCGGCGATGAACATGAGCTGCGTACAATGGCTTCAACTACGACACCATCGCAGAAGAGAGACTCGGAAAACCAGCCTATAAGTCCAGAGCAGGCCACAGGCGAGAGCAGCGAGAATCCCAAAGATGAAATATCAGAAGATGAACGCCCACCGCTCCCACCACGCCCGCAGAAGCTGCCCCAAGGACAGCCCACTGCGCACTCGGATTCCGGTCTAAATCCTTACTCGACAGCCCATAAACTGCAGTCAGGACCGACAACCGCTCTGTCATTGGCAAATGTCAATGTCCAGGCTCTAGACGATGTCAATCGAGAGAACTATGTGTCACTGGCTGGAGATGGAGGCCTTGAAAAGACTGTGAGACCGTCTACCTCAGCCACTAATAGACGAGGGAGCAGGTTTTGGACCGAGACAGGAGACTCTGCTAGCATTCGAAGTTTTATGCCTGGGAGTGAAACCCCGATAGAAGCTGGGAGCTTATTTGGCGATTTCCCTGGATTTGGAACCGAAATTCCATTCAGGAATACTTCAGCGAGGTTTGAGGAAAATTATTCTATATTTAATGCACAAAGTCAAGAAGACGATGCCGCTGCCATTGAATTCGAAGAAGAGTTTGATTCAGTGGGTGAGTCAAGCGAGGATGAGAATGAAGGTATGGATCGAATATTACTACCGGGGTGATTCTTCAAAATTTCATGCGCAAAGAGTTAACATCATTTAGAGCAGAAACTCGAGAGGTGGAGGAGAAAAAAGAAGCAATTCTTCATTCTCTCTTCGGCTGGGAAGCCTATATATACGCGCCATGGAGACGGGGGGCTGATATCCCCATATATCGGTATCATTCAAACGATAATTTCGTTCTATCAGGAATCTGGAGGCCCCTTGAAGAGCTTCTCAGCCGGAAAGACCAAGATCGTGATTCTAGCTCAGGGCCCGCTGTATCTTGTGGCCATCAGCTCAATTCTTGAAAGTCAGGCCCATCTCAGGGCACAACTTGAAGCACTATATATGCAGATACTCTCAACATTGACTCTTCCAGCACTTGACCATATTTTCACTGTTCGACCGAGCTCGGACTTGCGACGGCCGCTCCAGGGAACTGAATCTCTCTTATCGTCCCTCGCTGATAGCTTCACAAAGGGCTCGCCTTCGACGCTTCTGAGCGCGTTAGAGTCGTTGAAAATCCGAAAATCGCACCGCCAAGTTATTAGCAATACCTTTCTAAAGACTAGAGTTGAACCATTACTATATGGTTTACTAGTCGCAGGTGGAAGGCTTGTGAGCGTCGTTAGGCCAAAAAAGCACTCACTGCATCCAGGGGATCTCCAGCTGATTTTCAACATGATCTTTGAAGCCGACGGAATAAAAGCCGGAGGCGGTGAAAGCTGGATCCCCATTTGCCTACCGGGATTTAACAATAGAGGCTATCTCTATATGTACGTGAGCTTCCTTGACGTTCATAAAGGGAGGACAGCCGGTCAAGGTGTCGAGGAGGTGAACAAGGACGACATCGTGGCCATCATCCTAATTAGCCCTAATAAGGAGAGTTTTTATGCTTTGCATGAGATGCGGGACTCTCTTGTGGAGGTGAGTTTCAATAAAATGATGAGAATATCTCTCGTGAACCATAAAAATCCATTATGGAAACTGATGATACCTCTAGCAAATGGAAAAAAATGGAAGCATGGATGTTCTAAAGGTAGCCCTTGAAAAGGGTCGACCAGCACCAACGGATATCGTTCCCGGAACAGTGGTTCGGCACTTCTTGTACAAGTCGAAAGCCAACGTTCAGTTTACGATGTCATCCTACTCCCCCCAATTCATGACAGTACTTGATCGGCGAAGGTAAGCCACCAACCAGGCATTATACATTATCCATACTGTCTGTATATTATCCGTCAACGTTTCCGAGAAGCTAACAGCTTTAATTTAATCCACAGGCTTATGTCCGCATATCATTCATTGCATCTCAGTGTTCATGAAAAGCCCTCACATGTCAAAGTACAATATTGTGTCTCGTCTGCTGCAAACTCACTTGCCTGGGTTACCCCAACGTTTGAACTGTATTGTGTGGCATCTCCCCTTTCCAATCGAAATGCATTATCCCAAGGTGCAAATAAAATCGCCCTTTGGGTTCAAAGAGAACAGGAACGGCTCTTTATCATTGGCGGAGCAGTGAGTGTGACCCTATCCCTGCTGGATCTCTTGCGTAGAATTACTTATAAACTAATCGCCGCGTTAGGTTTTCTAAAAACAAGAGAATCCATTTGTCCGATGTTGTTGTGCAGCCCGGGATCAAACCTTAGAAAAAACTGTAAGTCTAGGTGTGTCATATCAAACCTGTATGTATGTTTTGTCTATAACATTCCTGATGTTTTACCGCCTGATGTGTCGCGGAGTCACGGAGGAAGGTAGAAGAAAAGTAAGGCAGAGGAACGCGTACGATATAACACAGAGTATATGATATCTAAGTTACGTCTAACTTGCTCTTGCTTCAATTAATGATACGCACGGGGTATTACGCGGCGCCGAGCCAACAATGCTGGGTATTATAAATCGTAAAAAGATGAGGCTAAACAAAACATGAGAGGAAGTGAGGATGTTCATGTAGGCATCATTCCAATAGAGGGTGTACGTGGGTTGGTGCTCTTTGACTTATTTCGGGGTCGCGAAGTTGTGGGAGAAGACCTTCTCCTCGCTGGCCTAGGACCTTGAGACTTCTTGTTCGCCTTGCTATTTGGGAGTTTACTTCCACGGGTTGATTTTCCAGGGCGTGAACGCTTAGAGTTAGTGTATTGTGACCTCGAATTTTGCCTTGAATGACTTGTTTGACGTGACGGAGGTTCAGTATTTTCGGAGAACTGGAATTGGGAAACTTTAAACCAAGGTAAGCATATGGGTTGTAGATATGGTAGGGGAGAGGGAGCAAACCTGTTGTCTTGAATGACGGGGTAGCATCATCGGGTGGAAAATACGGGCTCTCTTTTTGAACCGCCTCAGCACAGTTTAGCTCATTCTCACTCCAGTCACCATACATCTCGTCATCACTACTTATGGTAACGACGTTTTCATGGTTTGGATCGTGAATAGCTTCATTCTGTTCGTTACTCGTAGAACATCCCGCCATCTCTTCATAGCGCCTTTTTGAATTGGCGATAAGGGTCAAGAATCTTGAACCATACCGCCTGACCTTGTCACGGTCGATATTACGAATGCGACAAAGTTCGTCCAGCGCTGAATTTGTCATGTTAGCAAGGTTGAAGGATCTTATTATGAAATTAGGAAGCTTACTTGAAGGAAACCGAATCCCCATTTCTCGGAGAATTGCGTCTGGGAATGGCTGGTCTCGGAGATGTTTGTCCATTTTGATCTGAGACATCAAAGTTAGTTAATGAGCCTTTCGTTTTCGTCTGTATGTTCAACTTACCTTATCACATTCGTCCTTTGCCAACAATAAGAATTCATCTAAAATTATCACGCGAAGGTCACTTAGGCCGGACCGGCTTCCGTCATCAGTGATTCGGGGGCCAAGTTGTGAACGACGTGCCGGCGGTGGCTTTCCCACGTCGCGAATCGGAGCGAAGCCATCACTATCGTCATCCGCTTCGACTTCTTCGATATTGCTTCTTCGGTTCCGTACGCGGCGACGCGATTCATCTTGAATGGGGGAAGAGACATTGGTTGATTCTGGATACTCTTCTCTTGCGGCTCGGACACCAGTATAGCCTGGTTCCCGTCTCGTAACGGTTGTACTAGTTGTCGTATTAGGAGTGATTCGAATTGGAAGAACCGTTTTGTGGCGGCGGCTCTTAAAGTGCTCTGCTTTGGGTCCCGCTTTAACATGCTGAACTGCGAACCCCCGCCGATTAGGAGTATTTTCCTCTTCGATGGCATCCTCATAAAGCAGCAATCGAAACAGCCGTTCAACATCGCCTCGTTCAAGGTTGGATCCATGGCCATATTCTGGTATATGTGAATACTCTGAGTTGCGTGGATAGCCTCTAAAGGCATCAACGCAGAATAGAACTGTGACCTTGGCATCCGCAAGTTGTTCAACAAGCCTGACGGCGGCAGCAGCGTGGTCTGTGAAATCGCGTCTCTCGAATGTGAAGTCTGACTTGCAGTTATCACATGTCCGATTGCAATCCTCACGCTTGAATTTTTCATCAAAATACGCCAGAATTTGAGCACGTCTGCAGTCTGTGATGTTTTCACAGAACTGAGTGACATGCCGCAGCATCTGGCGTTGGCGGTGCTTTTGCTCCTCGGTGGTGTCCTCGTTTTTCTTAATCATATAACGTATCGTGTTCGAATCGTAGTAAGCGTAATAGAGATAACATTCGGACCGCTTGCCATCTCTGCCGGCCCTTCCAGTCTCTTGATAATAGCCTTCTAAACTCTGTGGCATGGAGTGGTGAATAACAAAGCGCACGTCAGGTTTATCTATACCCATCCCAAATGCAATCGTGGCAACAATAACGGTATGTTTGCCTGATTGCCAATCCCGCTGGACCAAGAACCTTGCCTTGGAGGTCATCCCTGCGTGGTAGTGCATCGCTTTGACGCCAAATTCAGTGCAAAGCTGCGTTGCAACTTTTTCGCATGCTTTTCTGGAGAGACAGTAGATTATTCCACATTTTCCTGCGTAATCAGTCGTGATAAGATCGGCAATATCTTTAAGGGCATCTTGTGTTCTTCCCTTCTTTCGTACTTCGTAAGTGAGATTGGGGCGGTTGAATGATTGAGTGAAAACATCGCAACCTTTCATCCGGAGGTTGTGTATAACGTCGACTTGCACGTTCGGGGTTGCCGTGGCAGTCAGAGCCATAACAGGGACACCCGAGTATTTCCCTCTGATTTTCCCAAGTGCTGTGTAGTCTGGCCGAAAATCATGGCCCCATTGACTGACACAATGTGCTTCATCGATAACGATACGGGCCAATTTGTTATTACTATGAAGTTGAAGTAGAGCACTTTCCATAGCACCACTTTTAGCCAACATTTCAGGGGTAATATAGAGTAACTGTATAAGTGACTCGGCCCTAAGACTCCGAAGATTGCTCATTATACTCGCTCTTTCCTCTTTAGAGACATCCCCATTGATTAGATATGCTTTGACATGAAGCTTTTGGAGATGTGCGACTTGATCTTGCATCAAGCTGAGGAGCGGAGAAATCACTATGGTAACCCCTTTTGTTCTTCCCGTTTTGATGATGGAGGGTAGTTGGTAACAAAGGGACTTTCCTCCTCCAGTTGGCATTAATACAAACGTATCCCTTCCGCTAAGGGTGGAGTTGATAGATTCAAGTTGGTTGGGGCGAAATCCACGGAGGTGAAAGGTTTCTCTCATGGCTACCTTAACTTCTTTGCTCCAAGGATGGCCCTCTATTGAATTCATCGTGCCCACCTCCTTCGTGTTACCGTGATCTGTTGACAGTGGTCTTGATTGATTTCCAGAAGTTTCACGGAATACCTCTCGGTTTGAAAACTGGTGTTCCCGGGGAGCAGGGGGCGCTTCCCTAGGGGTAGGGGGACCAAAAAAATCCTCAAAGTCATCATCAAAAGGGTTCGATAGGGCATGATCATCGAAGTCAGAATCGAATGTCGCCGCCGCGGTTTCAGGGGCTGGGCAGGGTCCCATAATTCTAGAAAAAGGTGCCTCCGTCGCTCTGGAGTATGATGGTTCGTCGCCCAACATATCGACGAAGTCTTCCGCATCATCGAATTCTTCCGGATCACAGCTGCTCGAGGCATTCTTTAACTTAGGGGCCCCGGAAGGCAGCTCTTGTGACCAGTGTGGCACAGGTATTGGAGGGCGTAAGCTTGTTTCACGCTTTGCTGCACTGATATTTCGATCTCTGAAGGAGGTTGTAGCTGTGGGAGTTGACCCCGATGGCGTATAAACGTTACTAGAATTTTCCGCGAACATGGACTGCCGTCCTTTGTCCCTGGAGTCAGACCGCGGAGTGTTGGCCCAATTATCTGCACGGTTCGTTTCCCGATTCAAGCTCAGAGGGCTGGGAGAAGCGGTTATGCTCTCCTCGCTGAATATATCGGCCTCCTTGATTAGACCGATGATCTTAGTTTCGCGTTCTTGTAGCTGTTGTGATAATTTTCTGATCTCGGCGACCTTAGCGATGTCAGGGACATCCCCTTCCTGCTCAATGCATTGGATTAGGGCTGATTTTAATGCATTATGTTTTCGCTTGGCGGCAGAGAAATCCGAATGTATGTGTTGAAGCTCTTCTACCGCTTTTATTCTCAAAGCGAGAACCCTAACCTCACGCATCATCTCCGGGTTCTCGATCCCTTCCATGATGAGATCATATGCATATTTCGCCTTATCCGTCCTCTCAATATTGAGTTTATCCACAAGCGAGCTCAAGGAGATTGGGGAGAGGTTAAGATACCTCATAATCAGGGAACTAGCACCTTCACTAGAAATCGGGTTAACAGACGGGGATATTTGGTCATCACTAGCTCGAATCGTCCGTTGGGAATTTGAGACTGATGGTAGAGGTGATATTCTTGCTCTTGATTCCAAGTTTGGCCGAGGCAACTCTGTTACCCTGGGAGTTTCGGCCACGGGTAGATCATCCTGCCTCTGGGATAGGTCTGGATATATCTTATCATCGTCCATTAGATCAAGGTAAACGCCATCATCTTCAGAATCGTTAATAACCCGTGGCGTTACAAGTTTATTCGCGCGGCTGGAATTTTCCGATAAGCCTTCTTTTTCCAAGGAACGCCTTGGGGAAGAATGGCCTTGGGGAGTTGGGGAGGACAGCTTCTTTGGAGGGTGAAGATCCGCTTCATAATCATTGCTTTTCCGTTTCTTCCCGTGACCCTTGATCTGTGGTTCGGCGCGAGATGCAAAGTCCTCTCTCCATAGCCGGCGAGGTTCTCCAAATGTCGACGTAGAGCTGGAAGAAGACAGATGACGCTCAATGTCCTTCGTAAGGTCGATGGATTCGATATCTTCATGCTTGAGCCCCGAGCCAAAGATACCATGTTTTCTTGGCCGTTCTGAGCTGCGGCTACTCCTCGGGGGTGTTATACTCGTCACGCTTCGTTTCTTTACTATAGACCGTGTAAGCTAAGTATATGGTATAACGGAGTTGGGCTCTTAATAACGAACATCTCGGCTTGGGAGTTTCTGACTCGGGCTTGTACAGCTCTCGTTTTCTTGGAGCCTTGTTCGCTGGAGTCCCCGGTACATCCACTGAGCTGCCAGCGTCTAGTATGCTGTACAGCCGATTCCGAGGTGGGGGAGATGCGAGTTGGAGTATAGCCATCGTATCATCCGCCGAGGCATCGTCACTAACAGGTACCGCAGCTCGCGGAGCGTAGGGGATCGTCTCGGTAGGGCGCCTGTCGGAGGTAGATTGGCCAAAATTCGCTTCAAGAGGCGTGGGAAGTGGTGCGGTCACTGGGCCAGTGGAGGCAGGTTGCGCCTCCGGGGGAACCTCTGGGATTACAAAATCATCTAGAGGATCAGGACGTTCCAGAAGCCAGGCCAGATGAGCCCGCAAGTTGTTCTTGGTCATAGATGCCTGTCATATCTGAAAAACCTCCAATGCTACCATGCCTGCGGTTGAATCTCCGAGTGTTTTCATCTATTACATCAACAATTTTGATGTCGCGACGAACGACGCGACTCTCACGTGATGACCACTTAATGAGATCATGTGATAAAGATTATGTCGTCCGGATAAAATATTAGCCGGAATACGCCAAGAGCAATGACTCAGCGCGGAGTATTATATAAGCTGGAATGAGTAAGCAAGCCCCTTCTTTTCTCTAGCCAATGAGATCAGCCCGTTTGGGACTGAGATGCACACTGACATATTTTATATCAGAGAACTCGTACACTTTTCTCTCTACCAGGCGGGGGAGTTCCTGATACTTGGATCCTTTTCAGCAGTTAGAGAAGGACACGGGTGTCCATTCAGCTATCTTGCATCAAACAGACATCCTATTAGCATGGCAAAGGATAAAAAGGCCAAGAAGGCTGAACAAAAAGCGCGAGTTGCTGCGAAGCAGTCCAAAAAGGCGTCACAGAAGGAGAAGAAAGCTAAAGCCAAGGGCTTAAATGATGACAGCGATGCAGAAGATGTTGATCTTGATGCTGTCCTTGCTGCATATGCTGAAGAGCAAGCCAAATTCTTGAAAGTCACTGAGGTTGCGAGCGGCACGCCAACCCCGCGCTCTTCATCAACCATTCTTGCCTCGCCCTCGAATAGGGGTGAGATTTTTTTGTTTGGTGGGGAGTACTTCGATGGGTCTCTCGCAACGTTTTACAACAATTTATATGTATACCTAATTGAGAAGAACGAATGGAGGGTGATCACCAGTCCGAATAGCCCACTGCCTAGAAGTGGCCACGCCTGGTGTCGTGGAGGGAATTCTGGAGGGATATACCTCTTTGGAGGTAGGGACACTGATACCAGCCTGATAGTTATCATCGTACCGTTTATATCTAACGATTTGCCTTTATGGAAATTTGCATGTTTAAACAGGGGAATTCTCATCGCCTAAACAAGGGACTTTCTATCATTATAATGACTTCTGGCATCTGGATCCATCCACGAGAGAATGGAGCCGGATAGAGACCAAGAGTAAAGGCCCCCCGGCAAGAAGTGGGCATAGGATGACATATTATAAGGCAAGACATGCCATTGCACCCCTGGTTCACTTGCTTTTCATTATCAAGTTTTTCATAGACTAACCTTCTGGGTTAGAATTATATAATTCTCTTTGGCGGCTTTCAAGATACGTCTCAGCAGACAAAATACCTACAGGACGTCTGGCTTTATGACTGCCAGAAGTTCACCTGGTATAATCCTGCTCTACCACCAGCAACTCAAAAGCCTGATCCTCGATCGTCGTTCTCCTTTCTTCCCCATGAATCGGGGGCTGTTCTTTTTGGAGGCTACTCGCGTGTAAAAGCCGCGACCCAAGTTAATAAGAGGCAAAAAGGCGGAAGTGGAGCTCAGCGCACAGTCCTTAAGCCGGTTATCCATCAGGATTCCTGGTTCCTACGTATAACTCCACCTGCAGCAGATGCTCCATCAACTACCGCCCCTACCGTTCGATGGGAAAAGAGAAAACGGCCTGTTAATGCCCCAAACCCCCCGCGAGCTGGAGTAACCATGGCCTTCCATAAAGGTCGAGGAATTCTATTTGGTGGTGTTCATGATGTCGAAGCTACGGAAGAAGGTATAGAGAGCGAATTCTTTGATAATCTCTTCGCCTGGAACATTGAGCGAAACCGTTTTTTTCCGCTTCCACTCCGAGCCCCGAAGTCAGCAGGCAAAAAACAGGCCGCTGAAAGGGCTATGAAATCACGAAATAAAGGAAAGGCAGATGAAGAAGAATTGCTCCGCAATCTAGCTCTTTTGGAATCGAAATTTAACCCATCAAAGGTTGAAACTGAACTGCCGGTTGGTGCCGATAACCAGGGCGAGGATGAGCCAGAGTCAGGTGGCAAGAAATCGTTAACAGTTCGGTTTGAGATGCCTCATCGCCGCTTTAATACACAGCTTACAGTCCAAGACGATACGTTGTTTATGTTCGGCGGTACGTTTGAGAGAGGGGATCAAGAGTTTACGCTTTGTGATATGTATTCCATCGACCTGCTCAAGATGGATGGGGCAAGGGAAATATTCTACGAGGAGCCTGAGCATTGGAATGATGCAGTTGCCCCTGATAGCGACGAAGAGGATGAAGAGGATGAAGAGGATGAGGACGATGAGGACGAGGATGAAGACATGGATGATGCGTCATCCATGGCAGCCCCCTCCACGGCTCCGACTGAAGCTACAGAGCCTGTCCTGATGGAGGCTGATGCGGAGGCGGAGAAAGAGGAAGAACAAGAGCCAGCCATGCCTGACTCCCGACCCCATCCAAGACCGTTTGAAAGTTTACGTGAATTCTATAGTAGAAGTTCTACCGAGTGGCAGGATATTGTACTTGCGAACCTAAGGCAACGGGATAGCGGCGCGGAAATGTTAGTTAAAGAGCTCCGGAAAGTAGCGTTTGATTTTGCGGAAGAGAAATGGTGGGATTGTCGTGAAGAGATCACGGCACTGGAAGACGAGCAAGCTGAAGCTGGTATAGGGGAAGTTGTCAGTATCGCTAGTAGAGGAGGTGACTCTGGACTAAGGCGGCGATGATGATCATAGTTACCTAGAATCCCATATTTACATTTTGACACATAACTAGTTATTTGACTATTTACAATTTAACATAGAAAAATGTGCTCTAGCTAAGCCTCCTGTTCTATCACCTCCACCCCACCAGCGATTGTTCGGTTATCACTAAGAAAATTTCAAGGAGTATAATCATTGAACAAGGCCATCAAGAACTTCCTTGACGACCATAAAGTCCCTTTCTACTTGAACTTTCCAGTTTGAGATCGCGATTCTGCATGCTGCCTCCCCGGCCCACATTGTCCCAGATACAAACATCTTGCCTGTAGCGTTTATTGCGTTCGTCAATTCTAGATTGAACTTCTCGTCCTTAGCCCTGAGGAGCACAATAACATAGGTGGAATCTAACAGCTCCTCTTTAGATCCAGCACCTCCAAGGACGGTGTATTTTGGGTGGTCATATAGCCAGCCAGTTATCAGCCTAGCAAGCCTAATCTGTCTCTCCACCATAGTACGATAGCCATCTTTGCCGTATGCAATAAGGGTTGAATAAACAGGCAATGCCCTAAATCGTCTTGAGTTCTCAACCCCTATACTTAGCGGTGATGGGATAGAGTCTCCGCCCGAAGAAGAGAGGTAGGCAGCATTAGGATTCCGGAATACATTCTCTGCCACGTCTCCATGACGAGAAAAGAAAAATCCACAGTCGTATGGCACGTTCAACAGTTTATGACCATCGCCGGTAATTGAGTCTGCAAGCTCGATTCCCTCTCCACCTTTCTTAATCACATCGAACTCTGGATCATCGTTTAGAATTCTTCCGAACATTCCAAAAGCAGCATCAACATGTAACCATGCGTCGTATTTATCACATAGTGCACGTATGCGTTTGAATTCCTCTAGTCCCTTGGTTGCAAAGCGTCCCGTATTCACTTCGCCGCAAGAAACAGACACGATGCTGGCGAAGTCGTCCCTTGCCAATTCTTTTTCAAGTAACTCGAAGTCGAACTTCAGAGGCTGACCATCAGCGTCGGCGGTTTGGGAGATTATGGACTTGACATTCGCCCTGCCAATGCCCAGTATCCCAGCAGCCTTTCCGACTGATGCATGTGGTAGAGTAGAGAGAACCTGCAGGCCCTTTAAACCCGCTGCCTCAAGAACTGCCATAAGGCCGTACTCTCCCACGCTATCTGTGATGGACTTTGATCCTATAACACCATTCCCCCTTTTTTTCTGAACAGCCTTTCGCAAAACATACTCCCTTCCACATGCCAGTCCAACCACGTTACTGCCAGTAGCACCAGTAGTAAATGTTCCGTGAGGCCATTCCTTTTTCTCCAGCCCGAATAAGTCCTTCAGTAAACCCAGCGCGGCATACTCTACATCAGTTGCAACAGAGTGATCCACGAGGTGAACACACACGTTCTGGTCGTAGACAGAAACGACGTTGTCGGCTAGCAAAGCAGCTGGTGTGACTCCGCCGGTCACAAAACCGTAGTAAGCTGGATTAGTTGCGCTGTCGTTTAAACCTGGAACGATATCTTGGAACAAATGGTCCTTTGTGTGCGTATATCCTTGCCCGCTAAGTGGAAGCTGGGTGATGATAGAAGCGCGAGCGTGAGAAAGGGCCGCTGCGGAAGGAAGAACACTCCGGCTTGGAGTATTTAAAGATGTCTCCCATAGAGGTTTTGAGTGATCATCTGTCACTTTAATAGCAACATTGTCTTGCAGATGATTCTGTTCCATCTTTCCAAGAGCGAGATTGAATATTTTTGAACACAATATCGACTTGATGGTTGATAATGGAAGACACAACGCGGGGGATTTTTGGTTTCCAGGATTCCCCCGCGCTTCCACGCCCTATCCATCGGTCCGCTCCAGCTTTATCCCCGATGGCTAATTTACGTAAAGCCGACACTACGATTTTCCGCGTTAGGACCTTAGAAATGACTAGGAGATCATTTTATATCTGCTATGGCATATTGTATAGAAGAACCGCACAAGCACGTTACACCGAGGGACTTAGTAAAATTTCCGTAGTGACAGCAATATATACATCAAGTAACCCTTTCAAAACAGGTTTAAACGTCATAAACGAGCATATGTAGAAACAAACAAACAAAACGAGTGTGTGAGTGATAGGAAAAGAGAGCGTATGAAACAAGTCCCTACCAGAGGGATTTTTGTCGAAATCAAATAGCGTCGTTCCGTCGTTGTCGTAATATGCAGTATCCGTAGGCTAGCAGATTTAGAGAATAAAGAAGTGTCCCATGAGAAGGAATCTCTCTATGCTCTGAATTTTGCTGAGCGTATTCCACCACAGTTCTCGGATCGCTTTGCGTTGCTGCCGCATTTCGGAGATATTTCGGTCTGCGCAGTAACTCCATCTCCATATTGCACTTTCTCGCCAGGGTTCTTAAAGACGATCTCCTTTCCTTCGATAGTGCTGCATCCATTGCCAACATTGGCAACAAACATATCAGGGAGTGCGTTGAACTTGGTCTTGGAGTCACTACCGCCGTTGACAGTAACATGGGCACAGTTCATGTACATCTCACGGTTGCCCACAAGGTTGAACCAAGACCAGGCAAGAAGGGCTTGACCGTCGGGAGCGGAGGTTGGGATGTTGAAGTTATAGGTGTCTTTCATGGGACAGCCACCAAGGTAGGAGTTGATGACCTTGAACGTCTTGCCGTTGTCGTAGCTAAGGGAGACCTGGCAAGATCCTCCTTGGTGACGGGTGTTACCAGCCAGAGTCAAGTTGTACTCGCCACCGGCCTCGTAGCTAGCAACGGACTGGAATGGAGCCTTATGGTAGCCCTTGCAGGGGAAGTCGGCACCTGCCCAGAGCATGTTTTAGTATTTCGTACTTTTTAAGTATGAGAGTGGGCAGACATAGGAGCAACTAACCAGAAGGGTTGAGAGGGCCAGTCATGGACCAGTCAGGGTTGGTGTTTTGCTTGTTGAACTTGCTTCGGAGGGCATATGGCCATTGCATTTCCATATGAGCCATGGCAGTACCAGCTGCACAAAGGGCGAAAAGAATGGAAGTAGTGGCGCGCATATTGGATAACGTGGAATGTCGATTTGAAATGTAAGGAATGTATAGAATTGAAAGGAAGATGGAAAATATGAAAGGAACTTGAAAGTGTGCTGGAAGAACGGAAGAACTGTCTATGCTGTATGAGAAAAAGTAGAGGAGTTACTGAAGGAAGTACAGTCCTTTTATGTTTGACAGAATACATCTTTCGGTGAGCACTACGCGCCCGCATCCACATCTCATACAGGAATCCATTCAGTAACCGCCGTCTTGACTTCTCGATGTAGTTGCAATCGACATTGCATGATGACGATTTGCCATCCACTTCCCCAGGTGTATCAAAGATCCCATACCAGCTACGTAGAAGCCAATATGATAGGCAACCGCCCCCGGAATCCTGGCTACCAGCGAAGATCGGGCGCTTCGGGAGATGTTTCTGCTGCAAAGTTTTGGGCCACTCTACACCAAGACAACTCGGCGGAACGAGCCGTCCTGGAACTCAAAAGGTCCAGTCGAAAAGCCCGGAGCCTATAGAGTGGCACGTTCAATGGAATACCTTGCATCCATTGAGCGGTTATCAATGTTTGAAACAAAAATAGAAAGGAACTTAGTTATATCTAAGTTTGGATGTGTAAGGACATTAAATCCTTCGGTCCCTCGGGGTCATGGATGTTGGCAGAGCTCCGTGATATGACTGGCCATACTAAGAGGACAAAACTCCATGGCCCTTGTTTGTGAACAGGGGAGATCTCGCAAGTGCAGGACGGTATCATAAGATGATCCAGTTAGGCTCTGAATATTGCGTGGTGGATATGGTGTTTAAAACGAGGATGGGCGAAGGAAGGGAACAAAATACGAGGTGTCCAAGAATCCAATTGTGTGTGCCGAAGAGCAGAACCCAATCGGAGATTGGGATAGTGATATCCCCGGACTCTGCGGAGATGAAGATTTGAGATGTGCATATCAGCTGGGATCGCTGAAGATGGACGATTGGTTGTTGTTGCGTGTTTGATGTCGAAGTTGAGGCAAAAGCCAGAAAGATGAAACAGGAATGACTAAGCCAACCCCTCTCACGTGATATGATACACGTGACGTCGTAGGTTTACGGCTTCAACGTCGAAGTCTCGCTCCTTACGAGGTTGATATACACCTAACTGCTTAGACAGCTTCATCTGTTGATATGTTTCTGTCAGGATGTGCAACAGTCCCATCTCAAACTCTGCTGTGTGCACAGTGTCTCTATTAGATCCGCGTGGATGAGCCTGTTACGCGTAATCTGATCAGGGAAGATAAAGTCCGATCCTTTGCCAAATAGCTAGTTAACGGTGTTATGTGTTTCAATACGGAGCCTAGCTGCATCGACACGACCAACAAGTTACCTATCGCATTCAAATTCATCCGTGCGGCTAGTGGTATCCGTCCTTCGTTCTGATCTACGCTGTTTGGTGGAATGTGAGATATCACCACTTCTCCCTTAGACGCCCACCGGGTGTTGACTATGAACCCATCAACCGCATTAGTGGCATGGATCAGGTGGCTACCCCAATAGTGTCTTCGACACGGGACCTGAGCGCTAACTGGAGTGGTAGAAGGCGTAAAAATTGCCCTCCTACGAAGGATAATTCGAGTTGTTCTATTATTCGGTTGCTATCACGTCTATTAATGAAGATATAAACGGCTACATGTGGATCCGGGGTACCTAAGCCCTAGGATAAATTATCTCTTCATGGCCAGACACTAGCCTGTAGCTACCAATTATTCAAATATTCAAAACAGTTCCATTAAGAAAGTGGCCATCGTCGATGAACCCCAATATATTAGGCGCAGGTGAAATTTCTCAGAACCAGGCTAGTGAACACGAGAGTGATATCGAGCACCTGGGGGAAAACGAAGGGGGAACTAAGGAGGAAATTTCAAGTGATGAGAGGAAGAAGAAAGCACGAGGAGGCGACTATTTCGAGGGGACGGACCATATGCTTGTTCAGAGGACTATTCTTTTGCTGATCTATTTGTTTCAATCTCAAATACCCCCGGTGGAACAAACCTGGATCTACAGGCAATCATTCCCGACAACTCCACCATTGGCAGTTGGCCCATTAATTCCATCATCTGCATATGGGCACCAACCTGCGTGATAATCCAATTTCGGAGCTCAACGGCAATGAGGGAGTCCACTCCATAGCTTGTCACAGACCGTTCGGCGTGGATTTCGGGCTTTGGAATAGCAAGAAGCTCAGACATCTTATTCTGTAACGCAGAGAGAGTCACCTGCACTGCCGTTTTGGCGTTTGGAACGGCCCGAAGAGCATGCTGAACACGTAGCTGGGGCCCCTCCGTATCCTTCAGCTCGTCCTGAACAGGGTTGGTCCAGATATGAGAGAACCTGGCATCTGGACGATGATGTGCGGTGTTACCAGAGTCCGACTGTGGATTGTACCTCTGAACACCACAGACGATTTGCGCTCTACTTGGAATTTTTCCTTTGAACGGATTTTGAAGCGTGTAGTTGAGCAAGGAAAAGAGCTCCTGTATGGTGTTACTCATAACGCCTTGCTTCGAAATATTTTTGACAATGCCGTCATCTTTTTCTGCAACAACACCCTCGCCGGGAATCATTCCAAGATTAATAACCCCTACGGGGAGCCCTCGAGATGCATGGTGACGGGCAAAGGCGTCCTGGAATGTGTTTCCAGCACAATATCCACCGGCCCCCTGCGTGCCAATGATACCCGCGACACTACTGACAAGAATAAAAAAGTCAAGCGAGGGTCCAAAAACGTCGTACATCTTTATAGTTCCTGAGACCTTAGCCTCAGTGTCTTGAATCCATTGCTCGTGTGACATTTGGCTGACGGTTGAGTCCTAAGAATAAATGTTAGACAAGGGGTCAAGATTATTTTGGGCTATCACCTTACTTTAGAAGCGGTTGCTGCTTGAATAATTCCTCTCACGGGACGGTCCCCCGTCAAAGCTTCGATTTTTCGCATAGTCTCCGAACTATTGACATTGCCCTTAATGGCAGTTACTTCGACCCCCATATTCCACATTTCTTCCACAAAGTCGGCAACATGTTTTGCATCGGCGCCTGAACGAGATACAGTCACAACATGCCGAGCACCTAGCGCTGCAAGGAACCGTATAATAGCCATACCGATGCTACCTGTGCCTCCTGCAATCAAATAGGAGCAATCTGCCCTTAAACTTGCTTGTTTGGGTCGAGATGGTTGAACCTGAGAGGTTAGCATTATGACGGTAGATCTTTGGAAAGGCTAAACTCACCATCATCATGCGTGCAGGCAACATCTTCAATAAGAGCTTGCCTTTGTGCTTACCTGCCTGCATGGCCCGAAAATGTTCCCCTACCCCTGCAACTGGCTTGGTTGTAATTGGTGTCAAGCCCTCCACTTCAAATTGATGGACTAGCTCTAAGCAGGTACGAACAAGCTCTTGAACGATATTTGGCCGCTGTTCCACGAGGAATGCCAGGTCGACTACTGAAAACGTAATATTTTTCTCAAAGTATTGCATTTCAAGTCTTCCGTTGGCCTGAATATCCTTCTTGCCAATCTCAACAAATCGCCCAAACGGAGCTAGGACACTGCAGCTCTCGCGAATGGTATCCCCTGAAAGAGAGTTCAACACAACATCGACTCCTTTTCCATTCGTCCGTTTTAGAATTGCTCTGCCAAAGCTCATGTCGCGAGAGGAGAAGATATTTGTCTCTGGAATCGAATACTTTTCCTGAAGGAATTCACTTTTTTCTAAGCTTCCAACGGTGACGAAGATATCGCCGGCACCCAAGTAATATGCCAACGAAATTGCCGCCTGACCAACCGCACCTGCCCCTGAGTGGATAAGAACCGATTCCCCAGGTTGAATATTTGCGGCATTTCGTAAGCCGTACAGTGCTGTGGCGTATGCAACAGGTATGGCAGCCGCCAATTCCTCACTCATGCCTTTGGGTACTGGATACACGCGAGCCACATCGAGGATGCTTGTGGTCGCCAAACCGGGTGGGTGAAAGACGCATACAGTATCGCCTACTGAATATTGCGTGACTTCATCCCCAAGCTCGATTACTGTGCCGCTACCTTCGAATAGTAATGAGGGGGCGCCGCTTATTTGACCCATTGCAAGCATGAGGTCTTTGAAATTCAACGCTGCATATTGAATCTCAACACGCACTTGATTAGCTCCGAGACTTGAAGAGTGAGCACAGGCATCTTTCCAGTATAATGTATCTAGGAGGCCAGGGGAACCGATATCAAGGCATATGGCGCGATCTGGCTCCACTTCTGCCTCAAGCTGCGGATGATATGTGGAAACAGTGTTTTGCACATATGCCATGACCTCCTGGTCTCGGACCAGACGAGGGACTAATATGTCGTTTCCTCTTACCGCAAGCTCCCACTCTATCATTGCAGTGCCTTCTGGGGCCTTATGACCAATTGTGTGCTCGTAAACGTGCCAAATCATGTTTGCCATCTGGTGGGTAGAGGCTATATCGGGATCAAGGTCAAGGATGAGAAACTTCATCTTGTAATCTTCGGACCTCAGGCTACGCGCTAACCCGGAGATCAAGCCCTGGCCCGGTTCGGCACAGTCGATCATGGCGCCTCTTGTTACCCAGATAATTGCGTCAGCACGGTTTATGATGCCTAGTAAATGTGTCCATTCTTCTAGGGAAGGGTTGAGCAAGAACGTGCTTTCTAGCTCCAAGAGAAATATGAATATGCCACCTGATTCATGGATCCCCGATAGGTTTGACGAAGTCACAATGCATGGGGATTGCCATGACTGTATGATCCTGGATATTGAACTAGATATTCCTTGGTTATTGTCGGGTAGTATGACCTGCACCTTTCCATATGAATTAGTGTCTTCCTCGCGGACAACGTCAGATATGATCAGACTGAATTCGTGCTCAGCCTCAGATTCATAGTCTTTCATCTCTAGGCGAGCTCCAGAGAATCCGGTATTCTTGAGCATCCTATCCCACCCTACAGCACTTAGAAGAGGTGCAAGATCACGATCATCATCAACCCCACGGAACCATCCTGGCAAACACCCCCAAAAACCAAACCGGAGCGAGGGGGCAACAATCTCTACCAAGGCAATTTTCCCATGGGGCTTTAAAAGACTTCGGACGTTAAGAAGGGTTCTCCGCATATCCTGAGTCGCATGGAGTACGTTAGAGGCCACAATTAAGTCAAATGAACCAAGCTCAAAGCCCTGCTGCTCCGGAGGCACCTCGATATCTAGTCTCTTATATTCGAACAAGCCCTTGAACTTTCCGAGTTTTGCACGAGCTCTTTGAAAATAGCTTGTCGATATATCTGTGAAGAAGTACCTTGAATCTTGCCGAGTTCCAACACCATCGAAGAGAGCCTCGGCCAGTGGTAGCGTCGTGCCACCAGTACCACCACCAATTTCCAAAATACGCATGCCAGGCAGTTTGAATTTCATCAATCTGATGTATTTTACAAGCTGTGAGTGGCACCGAGATAGGGCGATGTCATCAAGGTAGAACCTGTCCACTAGATCGTCCTGAAATAGCACTGATAACCCATCGGTATCTCCTTGCAGAATCCCAGGCAGGTGTGTATAAAGTCGGCGGAGCATTTCACCTTGCACGCTGGATGCAACGATTCCTTCGCTTATTTGGTTCGAATGGTGCAAGGGCTCTGTGTTGTTACAACGCATCCAGTTCAGTAACCGAAGACAGTCGCCTGTCACACGTCCTTCGTCCTCTGCAGATAGATTGCCTAATGTGTCACGAATGATTTTTTGACAATACTGGTCGAATTCGTACCTCCTACTTCCGGCGATAGTTGAGATTTCTCGCTGGCAGTGGCTGAGAATCGCTTCAGCGTCAGAAAGAAACGGGTCTAATCCCCATACAACTTGATGAAATGGTGATGGTCCCTGTGTTGTCGCGGTCTCCGTGTCCTGGTAGGCTAAAGAAGTGTAGGTGACTCCCTTTGCCTGGAGGACAATTCCGCCTCCCTGACTGGTAGGATTCTCAACAACGATGTCAGCACCAGCATGGGACGTACCATGCTCACTGACTTTTGTCTCCACGGATAGCACATTGTTTGGTTCCGAGACAATGTTGGATGACAATTGTAGATCCTCAATTGCAGTGACAACATATGTTGTCCTGAGCTTATTGGCTTTGTGCAAAGCAGGAAAAGCAGTCTGGAAGCATGAATCAAGCGTAGACGGGTGGATTACGTGGGGCTTCTGATGTAAAGAAGGCATACTCGAGCTCGTATCTGGGATCTCAACTGTACATTGCGCTTCAAGATGCCGTGCAATGGCGCTCTTCATGGAGGCGAATGGTCCCGAATATGCAAGGCCTACGCGACCTAGTCGTTTGTAGAAATTGCCTATCTCCAAAGTCGACCAGGCCAGCGCTTCTAGGCCAGTTATTGTATTCGGGTATCTGCCGGCCATTGTAGGACGCGGAAAATCTTCGATTTGCGTTGACTCATGAGGAAACATTGCCACGAGTCCTCTGCAATGTTCTGTTGATTCACTGCCTGAAAAGGAAAACACTCGAAATTCCTTCCAAATGACTGAGCTTCCTTTTGCAGAGTATAGACATGGTCGAATTTGAACCAACGTCTCTATTCCTGGGGAGCTTTCGGGAATTTCAATTGGCGACTGAACACTAATTTGTCTAAAGTGAATACGTGTATTCCGGAATGGCTGGTTCGTCGCCTGAGCTTGCTGCCTCAGCCCTTCGATGACCATGCATATGTAACCGGATGCTGGGTACACAATTTGTCCTTGAACCCGATGGCCCTTAAGCCAAGGTAGCTCAGAGTGCCTTAGGTAGTTGCGCCATGATGGTTCAATGTCAATGCTGTCCGCGGCTAAAACACCTAGGAGGTCATGTCGTGGGAATCTACGGCGTTGATAGGATTCGCTCCTGCGAGAAACAGCCCAGTGTCGTACTTCATGATGCCATTGGTATGGGGGCAGATCTGGTAACGGTTGCTTTGAACCAGTGGCATCTGGGTCGTTGACAGCATCGAATTTGATGCAAACTCCATTCGAGAACAGTTTTCCCGCTAATTTCATAACTTCTACAACACCGTCTGTGTTTCTTGACAACGTTGGGAGGTAGCTTACCGAATGTAACGCGACAGACGAATCGACAATGTTCAGTATCGGCCTATGGAGCGCTGGATGTGGACCGACTTCAATTACCAAAGTCGGACTTCTTGCGTTTTCGGGTTGCTGCTCAAGCATTTCTTTGAGTGCATCAGAGAATCGAACAGGAGATACCAGGTTTTGCCTCCAGTATTCAGCCCCGAGATTGTTTCCTAAGACCCTTTTCCCTGTGACAGAAGATATCATCATCAAACCATCGTTAGCTGGCCTGGGATTGATATCTTGAATATCCATTTGGTAACCCTCGCCAATCGGCACCATATGGTGGGAGTGATAGGCAACGTCTACATTCAGGAAGCGATTGAAGACGTCATCTTTATCCAGGTCTCCCTGAAGCGTTTCCAATGGTGCTGCATCTCCCGACAATGTAACGCTTGACGGGCTATTAACACAAGCAATGACAATCTGCCCTGTATAGGAAGATAAATACTTCTGGGCGCCTAGTTCCGAAAGGCCCACGGCCAACATTCTGCCGGCCGATATTCTTGCCCTGGGAGACATCGTAGCCTTTCCACGGAAGTACGCAATCTTTATTGCATCACGCGCTGTGAGGAATCCCGCAGCGTACGCTGCAGCCATTTCTCCACTCGAATGGCCACAGACAAAGTCTGGACGCACCCCCCAGTGGTTAAGAAGGTCGACCAAAGCAATCTGAATTGCTGTGCAGCAGGGCTGAGAGAACATGGCCTCGTGCATTCTTGATATACCCTTATCCTTTCTAATCTCCTCGGTAAGGGACCAAGACGCCCCCATGCCATTAATCTCCGCTTCGCATGCTTGAATTGAACGCGCAAAAACCGGGTACCTGGAAATTAACTCCTGCCCCATGCCGGCCCATTGCGCTCCCTGACCCGTAAAAGCAAAACAAACTTTTGGTCGAGTGGTAGCCTTCACTGGACGCTCGATTCCGACACTAATGTCATCTAAGCGGCCACGGAGTTCACTAATATTCGACGCAACGATGCTCACTCGGTACTGGTAGTTTGTCCGTTTGACCCCAAGAGTGAAAGCAAGTCGACCAATAATCGACTCCTTTTCGGTTGGATCCAACGCAGATATAAAACGCCTCAATATCCTAGCAGCCTGTGCTAATCCCCCGTCACGCTTGTGGCTCAAGACAAAAACGTGAGGATGGCTTATCATTACCTTATTAGACATTCCATTGGGATGAGGCGAGGGCAATATGGAATGGCAGTTTGAATCAACTTCGACGATCAAATGCGCCGGCGTCCCTCCATACCCATTGCTGTTGACCGATGCTCGGCGTGGGATGTCTGCTGGCCATGACAGTAACTCAGTCGGGACCAATATTCCAGACTCCTTCAATTTCAGTTCTTCCCTAGGCTGGTCAAAGGTCGGGGTCGGAGGAATCAGCCCTCTTTGCAACATTAGAACACTCTTTATCACACCAGCAAGGCCAGAAACAACTTCAGTATGCCCGATATTTGCCTTCACGCTGCTCATTATGAGCTGCGTTTTACCACCTTTACCATCGCAAAACATAGTAGTTAAGGCAGCCGCCTCCACTTTATCTCCAACTCCAGTTCCAGATCCTACCACATGTCAACATCCAATAATATTGTGTGAAACAATGGATAAAACCGGTGGGGGGCTATAGTTACCATGAGCTTCAACAAAGAGTGTATCCTTTGGATCCAATCCAGCTTGTCCGTAAGCACCTCGGATATTTTTCAGGTAGGCATCAAGAGAGGGTGATGTTATTCCTGGTGTCTTTCCGTCTGCACTAACAGAACTACCGCGGATCACAGCATGAACCAGGTCACCATCTCGCTGGGCAGCCTTCAAAGGTTTCAGCATTATTGCAGCCACGCCTTCTCCTCTGCCATATCCTGTTGCTTTCTCATCAAATATATAACATCTCCCATGGTCAGAGGTAACTCTTAAAACGGCATGATTAGTAAGATTATTCAAAGCTACACCATATTTATAGCCGTAATACACTCGGACCCAAGGGACTCACTTCATTGACGATATTGCGCTGATCTTGTCTGGGTCCAGTATCATATTTGCTCCGCCAACCAAGGCTTGATCGACATCGCCATCTCGGAGTGCTCGGCAGGCGTTATGGATTGCATAATGAGAGCTGGCACAAGCTGTGTCTATTGCCATGCTTGGTCCTTTCAAATCAAATACATATGAGATCCTGTTGGCGATGAAGGAAGGGCCGGTTCCAGTAAACCGATATCTGCCGATTTCCATCAAGTTAGCATCAGGGGCGGTTTAACCATATGATTTCGTATATGTGTCTCGAAGGAGAGATAAAATGCGTTCCATTACCTTGGAGAAGCTTCTGGGTCTCTTCCCAACATAATATCATAGTCATGTGGGCCTGGTGCACAGTATACACCAGTGTTAGACCCTTCCAGCTGTTCGAGGGTAAGTCCCGCATTCTCAAAGGTTTCGTATGCGACCTCGAGCAGTAGTCGGTGCTGGGGGTCCATTGCCATGGCTTCTAATCCGTTGATACCAAAGAAATCGTTATCGAAGTGCCCAGGGTCCTGTTGAATAAGGTGGATACCCTGACAATTAAACTAGTCAAATGAAAGCGTATATAAGCAGCTGGTCAAAGTGGTTTGATAATATGGCGGTAACTCACTGAACCACTGGTTTCTGCCTGGGGATGCCAAAATGCATTCATTTTAAATCGGTCCCCGGCATTATTTGTCCATCCTGTACGGCCCCTTGAAAGAAGGTGCCATAGGTCCGTGGGGCTCTTTACGTTCCCCGAGAAGCGGCAGGCCATTCCAATGATGGCGATGGGCTCATAGCTGCCACCCTCTTCTTTATCTCCAACGCCATTTTCAGTATGATGCATGGTGGTTCGTGGTTGACTGTCTATCTGTGGTAGATGTAGTATTGATAACAATGTTGAAGAATAAGGGAAACCTACATTGATACTGGTAGTTACTGGATATCGAGCCACTCTTAAATGAATATAATCATTCCAATTTTAATAGCGGTGTAGTGTTGTCGCACACACACACCATATCGAACGCAGTAATCTTCTAAGTATTAAGTATTATTTATCAAATCACTATTAAATGTTAATTTTGTCGAGGTACTCGTGGTATCCACATCTAGATTAAGGTTACTCAATATAGTTAAGGTTGTTCGTCTAGTCTGTTATAAACTTTGTCCCACTAACTTTAATTTAGGTTCATATATGAGCATTAGGGTGTCGAAAATAACTACCATATTCTGAACAAATTTGAAAATGAGTGTATTGTTATCAAGTATTCTTAATCATAGCGTATACACTAATACGATTAGCTTAAGGCATAATATCCTAAAGAGCTAGATAATTTTTTAAGTGATGTCTAAGTAATATTCTTAGATATGTACTGGCTGAAGACGGTAAACGTCAAAAGTTCCACGAGATAGGTGGCGTACCCATTCAGTCGGGCGATAAATGAGACTGGTGGTGACAGAGTGTAATCAGCCTAGTCGCCGAAGGTCGTCAGTCGGGCATCCATACAAGCGGTGAGACTACCTTATAATCCACCTACTATTTATGAATTGCTACGTGACCCACTTCTAACGGTAGTTCAATCTTAACAGCCATTATACCAAGGTGCTAGAGGTGAACCTTACCCCAAAATGAAGGGTGCCAAGGCTTCTGTGCAAGTATGCAGGTGTGAGTATATGAAAATGATATTTTGTATTGGTGTACCATAATTTTTTATAAGGCCGAGTGCATATACTGCAATTATCTATGTGTATACGACTACCCATTGCCACATATCTAGCGTAATCAATTTCCTCTAAAGATGCATTGGTAGTCTAGAACATCAAATTGAACCATCGAGTAAATTAGATTTTGCATTAGCAGTAAGAACTTAAATTGTAGCTCAACCCAAGAATTCTGCCCAACGTATCCATTCAGAGTCTGCTTGAAGTCGTTGTAATGCGTCTTTTGTTGTCCACAGCATAATTTCCTGTCCTCCACGCGCCGTTGGCAACACAAGAGCAATGCCATCAAAGTAGCCTATGGCGGCAGATCGTAATTCCTTGACCTGGCCGACCTCACTTCCCCAAAATGATTTCCAAATGAGGTCACCCAGTCTAGAAGGAATGGTAACAAATAGATCCTGGTCCATAGATGGAAAGGCTTGCGCGCTAGTCTTTGACCAGGATTCAATAGAGCTGGTAAAATCCCAGATCCGCTCAGAAGTCCACCAATCAATTCCTTCCCCAATCGATCTGGCAAGAGGATAAATTGCATCTGATAGAGGAGCTTCTAACTGAGGCGTACTAGCAGCTGCCTTTCCGAGAACTACTGCATTCCGTAGGAATCCCGCGGGTAATGGTGGATCCATTCGACGCCGCAAGTTTACTGTTGTAAACAAAGAACTGGAAGAAACTTGGTGCATTGATAACTGCCGTGCGAAAGAGACTCTATGCCAGATGAAGGCTGACAGAATTGAATTTTCTGTTACCGTTGGGAGGTCAACAGATTTTGGTGCAGCTACTCTCTTAAGCTCGTTAATGGCGTCTGCGGATAAAGACCAATGAGAGAGTTTCACCACGGTACTTAGCTCTTCTCGACGACCCGCAAGAGCTGCTTGCATAACCTTCTCCTGACTTTTCTCGTAACCTCGAATGGGCTGGGGAAAGTAAGGATGAAAATCCGACCTTGGAATTTGAGTACGTCCCCAAGAGAGACTATATGAATCCATACAATCGCGAGATGGTCTCTCATTGTCTGGCAAAATTCGCCCTTCGGACTCGGCCACGGTATGCTTGGACCACAACTCAATAACTGTGGCAGCCCCCTGCGCATCAACAAGACTATGATGGAGGCTGATCGTAAGCACAAGCCCGCCATTGATAAACGTGGCTTGGGCTGTCAGCACCGGACAAGGCTCCAAATGGACGTGCGGCTTAGGAACAAATGTATCCGCAAATTCATCAGAAAAGAGGAAGTGTGAATCCACTAAGTCCTTGTAATTGATTTCTTCCAAAGTTTGATGATAGAACCATACACCGGCACCTTGTTCATCGTATTTTAGTTGTATATAATCGTTCTCCGGAGACTCTCGCACAATGGTGCCGGCTAGGAAGTTCACATCCTCAATGGTGTTAGCAAGTCCTGATTGTAGATTGCGAAGGATCGTAGGGCGAAGCGTTGGTGAATCAATCTGGAAGAGACATGACAATGGCATGTACATGCGCACTGTAAATTGATCGAGCGGAGTGAGCTTTTCAATTCCGGGTGCAATAGGATAATCGGGCCGCACGAGAACTTTCACTAAAGTCATTTCTGGAGCTGCTCAATAAATGAATTTCTTGGGATGGGAAAAATTTAGGAATAGCGAGGAGCGTCCTGGTATGCTGCTTAAGCGGAGTAAGGGATTTAATGGCTTATTGAACGGGAGCTTATACGAATATATAAATTAGAGTAGCATGAGCCAACAATACATACATCTATATCTACCTGTCAAGGAAATGTATTCTTCCGCGCCATATAACTAATGGATATTGTTTTATAATGCCGCTACCACCCCACGGTATCTCCAAATAGTCATACCGCTGGTTTCTGGTAGTTCCAGATGCAGCAGGGTAGTCCAAGTCGCAATACTATGTGGGGTAGCTGAGATAGCGACATTGCGACGGTAATCAAGATTTAAGTACATTCTGAATATCATGGTGCCTTGGGATGTGAAACCGTAGAGATGAAAGAAGAAACAGGGTTAGAGTGTGGTGCAGCGACTAAGACTGCTCCATGAATAATGGGCGGATATAGTTGAATCGGTGAGTGACGGCTAAGCAACCGGCGATTGATTTCAAGGGCTATAATTTAAGTGGACACTAAGTCTGCATATACTGACTTTGTGCTACTCGGCGGATCGCTGAAATAGGTATATGTCGGGTATTAATTAATCTAGCAGTCAATATCGCGAGCTAGAAATGGCTAGTTAGAGAGAATTTCTAAGTAGTAGGTTAGGCAGAGTAACGGCTGCCTTTCAAAATTCCCCAACATTCATGGCTGTGAGAATTCGAGGGATCGGTAATGGACACCATCTTGAGTAAAATCACACCATCCGTAGTTATGTGTAATAATTAGACACGTGCGATAACGAAGTATAATTATATACTAATAAGAGCTTGAGTCGGAATGTTTTGGGTAGCCGAATGGATAATTATCTCTTTATATGGCGCTTTTATTGGCCCAGCCCCAGTGACCAGTGACCTGTCCAAGCTACTCCAAGCCAGATTGATGGGCCAGCGGACATGGCTTTTTTTATCCAATGAATAACTAACATAGATTCTGATACCTACGATAGGACTTCCTCACTCACTGGCCTACACGCGCTTGTTGTCTGGCTCATGTTCGCTCGGTGACCCTTTTAAGATTCTGTCAGCATATCAAACTCTTACTTTGCCGCTCAAGAAGCGGCGTCGCTTTTTGGCTCAATAGTTATGAGCCCGGATATCGCACCTGGTTATCCGCTGCCAACACCTGAGTCCCTGGTTCGAATCTTACCCTGTACAAGTCCCATTTTCTGGCCACTAAGGCTACCAATTAACAATGGCCCTTTTGGGCCCACCAATCACAAGGCGATATAGGCTATAACAGCCGTCGCCCATCACCAATCAAGGCCCGTAGCGGCCACCCCCATCAATCAATGACTGTACAGGACCATTCAACCAGCCTCCACACAACGTGCTCCGCCAAGTTGGGGGGGGGTGTCAGCATATCAAACTCTTACTTTGCCGCTCAAGAAGCGGCGTCGCTTTTTGGCTCAACAGATTCCCACAATGTGATTGCATTAGAATTAATTTCTTTTTCATAAAAGGAATATCAAGCGATCCGTTGGACAAAAAAGTCAAGCACCCTTTACATTACTGGTACGGTACTATATCCCGAAGATGGCATTGAGACTCGCTACTGGTTAGTAAAATCATCTCCTGATACGGAAGTTGTCGGCAAATCTACTGGATAAACGATTATCTACGACGCATAGCAGTGCTGATACTCTAGCTTTATTTCAAAATAGCTACAAAAACTACCTCAATTTTATGATGTTCTTCAACGTTTACCTTTGCCCTTGGCCCATTAAATTTCTTTGCTCCTGACTTACTGTTGTGGATCCAACCCACAATTGCGGGCCGCTGCGGGATCCATAACTATAATCTCCACCTCTGTTATTGGCTTCTACTTTGCCAGAGCCAACTTTACGCCATTTTCTTTGATAATTTTATCAGCAGTGACTTTACGTCTGAGCCATTGGGCCGCTATCAGAGTATAGGCTGAAATAATATCACAACCACGTCATCCCAAGCTGGGAACGCCCGTGGTTAACCACTATAGAAATAGCCACTATGCTATCCAATATATTGCTCCTGGTTTTCAAAGTGAAATGACATCCCAACTATGACCATGCCTAAATTATAACTTCTTCTGCCAGTGTATTCCTTTGTGTGCTTGGGCCATAGTTGGTTCCATCTCAATGGCAAGCTTGTTTATAGTCCCCTCCGGGCTAAGGATAAATTTTGCTTTCGTGGCAGAGGATGCACCGTACATCAATGTACCAACCATCCAGAAATCACCCGTAACGTGCCGTAGTTCCAGTATTAACGCTGAGCCACTGAAGGCGCTCTGGGAAAGTTTGCCACAGAGGCGGTCACCTCCTAGTTTATGTTTGCCGGACAGTGGCGGGAAAAGAGAGTGATCAGGGCAATCGCTTGTTATTTTGAGGGTTGGATAAGCCGGGTGGATATAGATACCCTCGTATGCGGAAAGTTTGAGAGGTGGTGGGAGTGGAGGATTGGGGATACGTGGGTAGAGATCCTGTAGGACTCTAGGAGAGATTTTGGTGTTCTCCAGGGTTTCTTCCGCCCTAAAATTTGACATTATTCGTGAATAAAAGATGGCCTTATGCTAGTAGAGTGGTAAAAATACTGCTATGAGGGTACTCAATGCGTGAGAACATACCTTTTTCGCCAATTTTGACGGTCTTTTTGCGAAACCCCAAGAATATCGTCAATCAAGTGATTTCCAAGTAAAGTGACCGCTGCGTTTGTTCCAATCATGTTATTTCCCAGGATAACAAATCCAATTTTCCTCTTTGGCAGGAAACAAACTAAGGTTCCAAATCCTTCAATTCCCCCAGGATGTTGTATTATTACTTCGCCAGCATAAGTTCGCAAAAACCAGCCAAGTCCGTACAATGTTGGCGATGTGTCTGGTGGCATTGCTTTTGGTGAAATAATAGTATGGCCACCCATAATCGCTGCATAGCCAGCAGGAGATATTGGTAGGCGACGATGTATCATCGCTTGAACCCATTTTGCATAATCGGCTGCCGAGGTGATGATGTTACCAGCCCCTCGGATGCTGTCATGGAATGATAGCTCTGTATCTTGTAGTTGCCCTGTTGTATTCAAGAAGTATCCACGTGCAATTTCCTTTCCAGCTGCCTGAGCGTCAGGTAAGGAAAGGTATGTTTCATCCATGCCCAATGGTTCTAGAATTCGTTCACGTAAAATGTCCTTGAGTGGTCGTCCAGTCACAGTCTCTATGAGATGAGCAGCTGCCATGTACATGAGGTTACAATAGTAAAACTTCGTACGGATGGTCGAGGTAAGTGGTAGATGCCTCATTTTGTGTACAGCCTGCTGCAGCGTCATGTTCGCGAACCAGACCCAGTCATGGCGCGGCATCCCTGAGCGGTGGGACAACATGTCTTCTATCGTAACTTGCGTTGTGAACCATGGATCGTTGAGAATAAAGTCATTTGGGATAATACTATGGACTGGAGCCTCCCATTGAATGTTAGGAAAGTTCTCATTATCGTCAACAAGAAGTGAAATTAACGCCGCTGTGAAGGCTTTTGTTGTACTGCCTCCAAAGAAAAGGGTGTTTTTTGATACCGGTCGCGATGTCGAAAGATCGGAAACGCCATATCCCTATGATTTTATCAGCATGTCAACAACTTGTATGACTGAAAGGTGCAGCAAAGCAGGGCTCAATTCATATGGAATTAAAAGAGAACCAGCCGACCTTTGTGACCACCTCACTGCCATTTATAAATGAGATGGCAAGCCCAGGTACTTTGAAGCGTTCTAGTGACCAGTTGACTTTCTGTTCAAAGGCATTGCTTGGATCGTATAGAACATGGGAGTCGAAGCTCAAGGGAGCCTGTTGAGGGTTGCATCCCTGGGAAACCCAGGAACACAGCAGGAGGATTGACTGATAGATCGACATCGGAGATCCTAAGCGGAGATCACTATAGGTAATTGACCTCTACCATTTAGGGTACAGAGATAAGTTTCTGGCTCAGGTAGGAGGGCAAGAGGATAACGAAGGGAGCCACCGGTCGTTTGTAATTTAGAAGACACCCAGGTCCTCATATTTAAGACGGTCTGGAACGGAATAATGCGCTCGAGTAGTTAGCCAACACGTGACCTGACGCCTGAACGCCTCACTATCAAAGCATCCATGGCATGTTTCACACTGTTCGGGGCTGAGTTGCATCCGTAATCTGGATGGGTTGGCCTAGAGCCCCCTTTCTTGTGTGGATGGAGTAGCGAGGTACCTTGCCTCTTTCTGAGTAAGCATGTCTGCTCAGGCTGAAGGTGTTGCATAGAACTTTTACAATGCGATGCCATTATAATGCCGGAACCAACGAGAACAGTTTTCTATCAACTTTTTTATTTCACACGGAAAACTGTCGCCGCTAGTTATTTATACGGTCTCGCGGGATTGCCGCGCGTTTATGGATTACCTAATGGACATTAAATAAACGCGCGTTATAGTCATGTGATAACTAGCTACTTTCCAATCGCCCAAAAGTCTTCGACATCAGCTCGTAAAGCTCCATCATCACACCAAAGTTCCCTCCCTCCGATGGGTATCATCTTCAGGCCCCAAGCATCAAACTTAATAGCTGAAACGTTAAGTAAGCTGATGGACAGAGAGCCGGTATTTTATGCTGATGCCACGGCCGAGGGGCAGCAGACAGGAGGTTGATTGAGTTCAACGGCAGTGCACTATCGCCTGAAAGAATCGTTATAGAATTTTCGAACATTGTTAGAATTGCGGTTGCAGCATCCTTACTGAACACATGACTGTCGCCGGTAATCGTTATTTCAAGATGCTTACCCTTGGGACGGGCAGATATCTCAATGTTGGTTGGTACAGCGTATGGCTTTCTGAACCAGTCAAGGCTTGCAACGCTAGATTTCGAATCGGCGGAAAGCGTAACGTTCGGAGTCTCGTCAATATCGTGATACTGCAACAACGAGTCGAGCTTGGTGTCGCTTGGCCACTGGGTGCAATTTTCCACGATGTCTTGAAGACCTAAGGAATCAGCTTCCCCCATGGAGAGATACTGGTCCATGACATGGTTTAGAAGGTCAACCGTTGTCCATGTAGGGCCAAAGCGGACTCGAACTGGGATCGTGTTCATGCAGGGGCCCACTACCGTCTGGATCTGTGGTATGTTTGCATTACGCCCCGCTACGATGAACCCATATGTAACGTCCATCTTTTCAGTAATTTGTCTAAGGACAAATGACCATGCAGAACTCACAAGCGATGCAACGGTGGTACCCTTTGGCGGCACCGGCAACATCAGGGTCTTCCCAACGTGAATTTTAGACATACCATGTTGTGGGCCGTCTACCGCGAATTTTGTAGATATTCGGGTCATGGCTGATCCTTGAAGCAACTTTGCCCAGTATTTGCGCGACTCTGAGGCTCGCCCAAACGTATACGAAGCGAAATTAGCGAAGCTCAAAGTTGGGCTTAGGGGGGTGCCGATATATGCCTCCTGAAGGCACCTGAGGATTAGTGGCCACGACATCCCGTCATACTGCGCATGGGACATGCGGAAGATAAGCCGGGAACCAAAGTGCAGGTGTCGAATAAGTGTGAGGGCTAAAAATAAGGACCCAGGTTTGATCTCTTTTTCCAGATCGCGGAGGCAAAAGTTATCGCTTGTTTGGTCTAAATCTGCGCCTGTGTCAATCACCTCGAATGGTGCTTCGATCTTACGGATGATCACTTGATAGGTCTTTCCGTGAGATGGGATAAATATGGTGCGCAATATGGAGAAATGATCAATAACGTCTTGACAGGCTTTACGCAACTGGGTCAAGTCAAGATTACCGTTGAAGGTAAGGTAAAAATAGTTCAAAGCGTCCTGGGATGATTTGGCTGCACGAGACACATAAAATGCCTGCACATCGGTTGCTGGAAGGACATCCTCAACGTTGCTAGCATCCTTTGCATACGGTCCAAGTCCAGCTAGGGATAAGACACGCTCCAGGTCTTTCCGTTGAACATATACGAACGGTTTAGCGGTTAAAGTTTTCAATATCGTGTTGGATGATGATAACGAGATTGTGGCCTGCTCGTCAATATGAGGGTGACGGAATATATCTGCCACAGTCAACATGATGCCTGATTTCCGCGCTGCCGTGACCAACCGCATGGCCGAAACTGAATCTCCGCCGAGGCGGAAGAAGCTGTCGTCTAGGCTAATCCGGCTGCTATCAACCTTTAGGACCGAACTCCATAGTTGTTGTAACTTCAGCTCTCTCGCATCTAAAGGTGCACGCCCGTCGTGGTTCGTTTGATTATTTGCTTGTGCAAGCTGTTCGCTAGTGAAACGTGAGCCTGCATCACGTAGGCGTTGTCGATCAGTTTTCCCACTTATGGTAATTGGCATTTCACTCATTGTGAAAAAGACAGCAGGGACCATATAACATGGCAATCGGTCTTCTAGTTGCTCGATTAGACTCTTTGGCATCGAGATCGGGAACGCTTCAGGACCAGCCCCTTCGCTGCTATGTCTCTTATTTATGGATATACTATCCAGCCCCGTTTTGGTGCATACGAACGCAGCCAATATCATGCTATCTTTTCCCGAAGGTTGAATGGCCTCTGCTACCACTGCTAGTGCATCGGGCAAGCATTGGTTCACATGGTGTTCAACCTCACTCAACTCTACGCGCTGCCCGCGTATTTTGACTTGGGTATCTTTGCGCCCACAATAGTTCAGGCTTCCGTCAGTGTTCCATCGTACCAAGTCTCCAGTCTTATATACTCTCCCACCAGGCAGCCACGCAGGTTTAATAAATCCAGCGGCTGTCCTCTCGGCGTCGTCCAGATAACCTTGGCTAACCTGACGGGATTCAACGGCCAACTGCCCTATGCAACCTGTGGGTGCAAGCCGGTTATCGTCCGCAACCTCTGTAACCCAAAGACGGGTGCCTCTTACAGCATACCCGATATTTGTAGTGTCATCGGTTTCTGTTAGGGGGCCGCTGACAGAGACGCAGATTGTGGTTTCAGCTGGCCCGTATCCATTATATAACGCAACTGAACTGGCCCACGTTTCCAGGTCTTGTCGGGACATAGGCTCACCGCACAAAATCATAGTCTTTAAGCAGGGTACGTCTTGAGGCTTTATCAGCCTGGCGACAGTTGGTGTGAACAATGCCAAATTCACCTGCATCTGATTGATGCATCCGGGAAGGTTTGACAACCGCTCATCTTCCGAGGGGACACATACGCAGCCGCCATGAGATAAAACCGTGGCTATCTCTTGCAAACATGCATCAAAAGTGAAGGCTGCAAATTGCAAAGCTCGAGTTCCTCGGTCAAATTTATAACTCTTTCCGTGCCCAAGCAGTACACTTGTTGCGAGGGAGCCATGATCAATCAAGATCCCTTTAGGTATCCCTGTGGTTCCGGAGGTGTATACAATAGTCGCCGTATCAGTCCCATTGATTATGGGTATCACAATATTGGGAAGCGTTGCCTCAATAGCTGCCTTATCAATGGAAATGGCCGGCGTGCCAACGGTCTCAAAGAGCGAGATATACCTAGAATCAGCAATGATGAGTTTCGCGTGACAGTGCTCTACAATGCCCGTGAGCCGCTGTTGGGAATGAAGAGGGTTCGTGGCCACGAAAGTAGCACCAGATCTTAGGACGGCCAATATTGCGATAATTGACCAACACGACTTGTCCAGGCATATGACGATATTATCTCCGCGGTTTACGCCTCGACCGATGAGATGTTTCGCAAATTTGGTATAAGTCATTACCAATTCGCTATAGGTGCATTCCCCATCCCAGGATAGTACTGCTTGGGCATCTGGTTGCGACATAACCCGTTCCTCTATCGCTTCGAAAATACCTGTTTCCACGTAATCCAGAGGTAAATGGTTAAGGGAGTTCATTAAATGAACCTCACTATCACTGAGCAGCGGTACAGATTCAATTGGAACGTCACCGCACTCTAGTAGGCAATTCAGGGCCTTGGCAAATGTGTTTGACATATTCATCACGTCGGTTTCAGTAAGTGACGGCCAATATAGGAACCCAAGTTTCATATTATCCTCAATAATATCAACGTTGGCCACTATATCATACTTGAAGTCCGTCAGCAACACCTCGGGAACTATGTAACTGGAAACTTACCTCAGTTGGATCGTCTTGCTCTCTGATTTCCTCAAACGATATGGATGATCCAGCATATGGATCTGTTCTAGCCGTCCACTCCATCGATACAGCCGTGTTAAACATTGCTTCACTGCCCTGTGGATAAAGCCTAGCCTTTAATTCCGTCAAAGGGTAGTGCTGATATGGCATACTTTCAATATACTCGTGTTGCATTTCTTCCGCTAGCGATAGGAAAGTAGCGTTGGAGGCCAGTCTAGCACGACATGGCTGGATACTCAAACATAGCCCAACCATTTTATCAACATCCTTGAGAGGAACATCTCGTCCAGCAGCAACATACGTGAAACAAACGTCATGGGAGCCCGTGTATGCCCTGAGGACCATTGCCCAAGCCACCCTAACGGCGGATGCCACAGTTATATGCATTTCCTTGCACCTTGCTAGAAAAGCACGACTTCTTTCATAAGTAAAATCCCGCCGCAAGAAGCGAGCTGGCAAATCGTCAAATGTTACCTGTTTGCTCACTGGGATCATGCATGGCGGGCAGCCTTGAAGATACGACGTCCAATACTCGGCACTAGCCTCTGTATTTTGTGCAGCCACGTACTCCACAAAATCGCGATAAGGTTGGGGTTGATGAAGCAACGGACTATCGTCGCAGGCAGTGGCAAAGTCTCTCATTAGATTCTCCATTGCAGCCCCGTCTACCAACGCATGGGAAATTTCAAGCATGAAATATATGGCCTTGTCACCACACGCGCATATAGTCATTCGATGGAACGGTGAACCTTTGGCAAATGGCTTCACCGATTTCGTGAAAACTTCCATAGCCTCAGATGGCAAAATTCCCGTTGGCACTTCGAGAACGCAGACCTCGACTCGTGGCTGCCGTAGCACAATTGAGTGATATCCAGCACCGACGCCTAGATCGTCCACAAAGACCGTACGAAGCGAAGGATGGTGACCCACAACCCTATTCCAGGCATCTTTGACTCTTGTCAATTCAGGCAGGTTTCCGGTTCTCATGACGGCTTTGTAGAAGAACCGAAGATGATATGACCCTGGTTTACGGATCTGGCCAATGAACATGCCCACTTGCATAGGAGTACACGGGTATATATCCTCGACGTCATCGAGGTGTGAAATTCCTAGGCGAGACAAATCGTACTTCTCTCGGAGAGTCCTCCAAGCTAATCTAGTGGTATGAAGAGACAAGCCATTTGTGGATTTCTGTTTCCCCAGAGGAGTAGTTAAGGAGGCAGCTCCCGCAACGCCATCACATGTCAATATATCAGTCATGGTTAAGCCAATGCCATTTTTTCGGCATTTAGCAACAACTTCCTGAGCAAGTATGGAATTTCCGCCTAACTGGATGAACGAGTGATGGAGGCCAACCTGCTGTGGTGGCACATCGAGAGCATTGCTCCAAACTTCTTGGATAACCTGCTCCATGTGCGTTGTGGGGCTTAAATTACCGATTGGCTCAGAGTTTCCTCTAGTTATCTCAAAGAACGTCGTTTCTGGCATTCCCTCAGCCCATTTGCGTACCCTAATACGGTCAATCTTCCCTGAAGCTGACATAGGCATGAAATTGATGAATGCCCATATCGTCGGCACCATATATCTTGGCAATGCATTCTGCAACTCCTTCCGGAGAGAGTGCATAATTTTATCGACCGAATGGTCCCGAATTGTTGAAATATCGTATTTCATCCCAGGGTTGTCCGGTCTTGACTTTAGAGATATGATTGCCATCAAGTTGTCTTTGCATCGGTTGGATTTTGGTACTATCGCCACTGCATGGCGAACGTCGTTATGAAGCGTTAAGTGGTATTCGACTTCTCCTAACTCGAGCCTTTGGCCATTAAGTTTTACCTGGGTATCTACTCGTCCACAAAATGTGAGTGTTCCGTCTGAGTTCCATCGTACTAAGTCACCGGTCTTGTAGCAGTGCCAGCCCCGGTACTGAGGGTCACCTTGGAGGAAGGCGACATCATTCAGGAATGCCAGCGACGTCTTGACAGGGTTATTGAGATACCCTAGCCCAACAATAGGACCGGATACCAAGAGCTCGCCAATTGCACCAACAGGTACCAGCTTATTATAGTCTCCTGGCGAAACGACCCAGCAAGCTGCATTATTAGGGACTCCAATATTCAGCGGGTCGGTGTTCCTATGGGTAATAGCCCTAGTCGATGAATTAATCGAGCATTCGCTTGGGCCATAAAACTGAAAGAGATTAATTTTCTCCGACCACAAGGTCACAAGCTCTTTGGGAAATGATTCTCCTCCGAGGCAGAGAACCCGTAGCCCAGGTACAGCTTCCGGTTTCAATTTCCGGGCAAGTGATGGAGTCATAATTGCCAATGTAACGTTGTACTTATTGATAGTACTGGCAAGGCTTTCTTCAATCTCCTCCGTCCGGGGAACGCATACGCAGGCCCCTGAACCCAAACTAGTACAAATTTCTAGAAGGCTCATGTCGAATGTGTGGCTTAGCATTTGAAGGACGCGACAATCTGGCCCAAATTTCCATTCAGGTGCCTTCCTAAGCGCCCCATTCAGGAAGGATGAATGTGAGACCATACACCCCTTTGGAATACCCGTTGAACCACTGGTGAAGATAATGTAAAATAAGTCCGTTGGCTTAACGCCCGAGTTTGGTGCACCATCACAATTTGGCAAACAATCAATACGGTTTCCCTCTATCGAAACCAACTTTAGCCCGGTAGGCCAGAGGTGACCGAAATCTGACGTCGTTAACAGGACGGAAGGGGAGATCATCTGAATCATTGACTCCCTTCTGCCAGGCGGGAGGTACGGCGGGATGCTCACAAAGGCCCCGCCCGCTTTCGAGACGCCCAGCATGGCTACTATCGCCCAAGCTGAACGTTCGAAACAAATTGGAACGATCACACCTGGACCTATGCCATGGTTCTGAAGATACTTGGCGAGCCTGTTTGCCAGTCTGTTCAATTCATAATAAGTGAACTTGGCGTCATATGCGTCAATGGCCTGGGCTGATGGACATTCCACAGCACGTTCTTCCACCACATTATGGAAACACTCCATCCAAGGCTGTTCCGGTATTTTGCTATTGAATTTCCACAGTTGGTCTAAGTGAGATTTGCTCATGTACTCAAGGTCCCTAAGAGAGGTATTGGGCTTTTGTTTGAAATTCGAAAAGATTTTTTCAAAAGTTGTGCCAACGTTGGCTGCCTGGCCATCCGACAGCATGCAGCTTGGGTAGCGAACATAATAGCTCACTCCACCTTCCGCGTCTGATATGTTGAGGCTAATAATATTCTTCTATAGTAACTGTCAGGCTCCATTACTAAATAGTTAAGGGCTTGATGTAAATACCTGAAAGATTTGATCGACCGCAGGAACAGAACTGTTGGAAGATTTATAGCGAAATACAATCGCTGTATTCGCTGATTGGCTGCATAATGCAGATTGCTGGTTGTTGGTTCCGAAGGGCGTACTTTGGGCTTTAGCACCATGGAGTAAGTGTTGCGCTTGCTGAATGAGCTGCCCCTGGGTTTGGGATTCGTGGGTATTTAAGTGAAAAATCGAAGCTCGCCATTGCGTTCTATCAAGTAAAATATAGAGTGAGGTTTTGTCTACCCCTATATACTTGGAAAGAGTCAGAGCCCATGCAGCAATAATAGTCGACTCCAGCAAAGGGCTGTCCGAGACTGGGTTAATCCCCAGAATAACTCTGTGAGTGTTCCCCTCGGTTCCAGGTCTGGTACAATCGATAATGTTCCCGTCAGCCAAGGATGGAAACATTCCTGTTGAACCATTTGGCCCCTCAATTGGCAGGTGTTTTGGAATCGCTTTCTGTATCGAGTCCATAATGAGGTTCAAATGCAATGTTTAAAGGCTGATAATCCTGATATTAGATTGATGGGGGACTTAGGTATGATCGGCTCTCAATTATGGTAGCAAATGGTGCATAACAACAAACTGCAATGGGGTGAAAATTAATGGGAAAAGCATTGTTACTTTAGGTCAACGTTTAGGCCCTGTTAAAGTCACCAATCGCTTCTCTGATCACAGCGTCAGCTGCAATGGTTGTTCATGTGGGATTCACAGGGGGGAGAAAGTCGGCACCCCCGCCTGAGGGGTCATGATCCTTCATGAATTCAGCTATTGTTGACAAAATAATAGCATATTTCATGCATTATCAGCCAGCCATTGTTCGGTGGAACCCCCATTGATGTTTCTTGTAGCGAGCCAAGATCGAATCTACTTCCTCTATGACCTATTCTTGTGCTTCGAGCTGTGTCCGGGGGCCTAGGACCCTCCCTAGAGAGGTTACATTGACATGGCGTTATGGTTCATAGGATTACATGGACTACGTCCTCCCTGGCCTACTATGTAGTTCATAAGGGTAACTTGATAGTTATAAGTATCCAGACTTGGGTATAAATATCTAGACGTTGTCCTCCGTCAGGCGAACTTCAACCTGCATCATCAACAAAGCAATAGCACTTCCCATCATTATCTTATCAAGCCCCTTTTTATCTATCCATACATAGCCTCACCACCATCTTCAAAAATGGTCTACCCAACCAACGACGAGATCAAGAAGCTCTTGGAGGCTCAGTTCCACTCGAAAATTCAAAAATCTGACCTCAACGATGACTCCGAGAGCCTTTTTCAGTTCGGCCACCTGGATGAACTCTTCTCGGACGATGTCGAAGTCCACATCTCTGGGCACGAATTCCACCTCAATGGAAAACATCGGGGTTTGGATTCCTTCAAAGCGCACTTGGAATCCGATGATATGCCGTCCTTGAACTCAATCATCGACGTGACCAAGCCAATCAAGGGCCAGGTCCTCCATGTCATTGGCGGTGACCGTGACGAGTGGAAGGCTGCTGTGCTCCACAGCACTGCAACGACCCAGAACAGTGAGATACTTCATCGGCCCATATTTACCATGTAAGACGTTTTGCAGCTAACACATCTCAACAGACACCCCATGGAACCACGAAATGGCAGTCTTGATGCGCTTCAACCATGACGGAAAGATTACCGAATTGAGAGCCTACGCAGACACCCAGCACGTTCACAACCATATCCAGGCTCACAAGTGAATAGCTCACTCGCGATTAGGCCGGCTTCAGAGGGAATCTAGCGACGGTCCGGTGTATGCACTGTTCGGAACTAGTTAGCCTGATATGTTTGATATAAGTCATACGAGCCTAAGAATCATAACCGTTACTTCATGCAATGCGCCGCCTTTTACGAGCTTTCCTAAATTGGCATTATACTTGCCTTGTAGACCTTAAAATACATTCAGTACAACATTCTCCCTATAAAGTTAGTTATGGACAGCAAATCGTTTTCAAATGTTCTTCGATGTGGAGATATCCTTGTAAAGGCTCAGATATTGACAGCTGGCCTATCAGCATCCCTAGATGAGCCAAATAGCCGCTAGCGAGGGTGGCTAGCATGGTTCACACACAGCTAGTATGTGATGTTGCATATAGCCGATATCACACCGTTCTGCGGGGCGGGGGCCGCATATTCCGTCTCATAGACGATGCGCGAGGCCGCGATTCAGAGGTACTGTTATTTCTACGCAAGGTATAATAGGATAGCTCATCGTTATACGGGGTACGATTAGATGTACTTCCACAGCAATATTATTGTCCCCGATTAACTAGGCACACCCTCTCAAAACACAGCACCCTCAATGTATATATCTCTCCACAGCTTTTTACAAAGTGCTTCTCTACTAGAAATGCGCGAACATAGTATCTAGATGATGTAGACGGTGGGGTCGTTGCATTGAAGTCAGGGAAAGATTATTTAAAGTTAACTAGCTTACGGGCGTGCCCGCAACTCCACTCTAAGCCTAAAGACGTGAACGCCCCACAAGGCTGGACTTTCGTATATGTATGTGACTTCAACCAAGTCCTCGGCAGACTCGGTGTACGCAACACCCAGTTGAATCGAGTACTGCGTGCATGGGATAAGAGCTGAAGAATATCTAAAGGTACGGCAAGCCTCGGAACCTAAGGAGAGATTATAGCTGAACTACCCTGGTGTGTGGTAAAGGGAGGTGGTCTACTTGTTACTCGGGCGGCTGGCCCCTGCTGAGCTGACCATATTTGGATCACTCATCATCCTTACTATTAGCCAACCAGTCGATATCATAGCGGTTGACGAACGCCTTATAGATACCCCTGGCAGCAGGCATCATTTTGCCCCGCCATATTCTATGAGTAACAGGGGTAGTCAGCTGAATTGAAAGTTCCAGACCACTCCAAGAAGCACTGACGGAGCGAACCTGTCCAGGGAATTTTATTCTACAATCGGCAAGGTGTAAGTCTCTGTATGCAGTGACTGATTGTTGCAGCTGGGGATATTATGACTTATCCAACAGTTCGCTCCGCCACATCCGGACGCGGGGATATGAACCAGCATCCAAACTCGTAGGGTTTATTTGATAACTCTAGGGTGGGAATAATACGAGGTCGCTACCGTGTCACTTTCTGTCTAACCTAATTTTCTCGGTTATGAGAATTGTCTCTTGTCTCCCATACTCTGTGCCTCTTGTCTGTGTTTCCTTGGTCAAACACATCAATTTCTTCCTCTTCCTGCAGAGAAAATGAGGCCAGACACACAAACTAGCTCTGTCGAGCCAAACGGCACTGAGGATATATGGAACGACCCAAAGATTGTTGAGGATTATCGTTCCGCGGAGAAGGTGACGGTAGTTTTTGCTAGGTCTCTTATAGAGCAATCAGGCATTTTATCCATCCAGAGAGAAGGGAAACCGTTGTCCATTCTTGATCATGCTTGCGGGACAGGGGCTGTTTCGGCCGTTCTGCATGAAATGCTTCCTGATTGGAAGATTGATGATGGATGGAAGTTGACCTGTGCAGACTTGTCTGGCGCAATGATTGATGCTGTCAAGGCGAAAATAGACGCTGAGGAATGGGGAAACACCGATACTGCAATCGCAGATTTACACAGGACGGGATTGTATACTGGTCATTACACTCATGTCTTTGTCTCCTTTGGTTAGTGAAAGATGAAAAGAAAGTTCTTGTTCGAAGGGGTAAGTACATACTGACATTGCGAAAATGGCTTCCAGCAATAATGGCTGTTCCAAAACCTGAAGAATGCCTCGATGGTAAGTCATTATATTGCATACATTTTTGTACATGCACACACGCTTTTTAAGGGTGTATTCTAGTTTTTGTAAAGGCAACGCTAATGATTTGTGGCAGAATGTCTTCGTATTCTAAAGCCAGGCGGAACGCTTGCATTCACTACATGGGAAAAATGTATGTATGCCACGTATCAGCTATATCCAGCCGAGTTGAAAGGCATTCGCTATTCTGAAGGCTTTACTAATCACATGGTTCTATACCAGGTGGGTGGAGCGACGACGTCAACGCTGCCATTGCTACCATGCCCGGAAATCTCCCCAAACCGACCCCAAAGGAGTTTCTCATGTCACTAGGAAACGGCGATGAATGGCACAATCCCGATTGGGTTGAAGCTCAGCTTTCTAAACGAGGCCTTAAAGATATACAAGTTAAACTTGCTCCGAAGACAATTGCGACGAGCACGCTGACTGAAATATTGCCCTCCCTCGCCCCTATCATTACCCATATACCCGCTAAATTTTGGAATAGCGAACAAAGGGAGCAACATGGGGATAACTTGGCATCTGCAGTCTCAAGCTATCTAGAAAAAAATTATAGCGTCGACCAGCTTATCCCGATGAATTGGGTTGCGGTGGTAGCAACAGCGCAGAAACCTGCCAATTAAGCAAGCCTCCGTTCCGTCAGTTAATGGAGCGTAGGGGAGAACAAAGGCTGACTTCAAAACGGTTAACTTCAAAGTTGTGTAAAACGGATGCTCGACTTTGGACAAAGTTAGATATATAGGGGCTCGGTTCACAATAGATCAAATCACAGCTCTACTATTAGTCTAATATGTTCTTTCTAAGTGTGAAAATGTAACTAATCTAGATCGAATCTATAACGATGCCTGGTAATCCTATCTATCAAACTCCCTAGGTAGTTGTACCCTCCCATCTGCAAGCTGGTTCGAATAACAGCCTTCTCGCCCACTCATGTAAATACTTTAATTTGTGTGTCTGGCATTGAAAATGAATGGGTTGGTAAACACAAATATTCAAACTTAATGTAACTGTCAATTACTATGAGAAAGTTGGGCAATGTGGGAAATAAATGTGCTTGGAGACGTTGAGATGCCCAAATTCGCCTTTGACAAATTGATATCAATAATTAAGATTATAGGGTGTCATATGAATTACCAGAATTAGAACGCATCTTATTCAAGCAAGCTATAACTATATATGCTGACTTTGTTGACTACTTCCACTCCGTCATATCTGACCCCAACGGCTTAGGCATTTCTCGCCAACCAACGTCACAGCCTTGGATGGTTGCACTGTGTTTGACGGCGGTCATAAGACCAAATCCTGTTTCTCGAGTTTCAAGATACTCTCCAGGCAAATCATCCTGGGACTTATAATCTCGACAGTCAAACCCGGTTGTGCCTGGATATTGGCCTAGGCTCCTCAAATACTGCATCGCTCTGGCTAAAGAGACGTCAACCTTCCAAGCACCGCCTTCCATATCACGATGATACAAAGCGGCCATGATGCCGCTAGCGAGTAGATATCCGCTTGCATGATCAAGCGCTTGACAGGGCGTCGCTCGGGTGAATTCACCTGTGTTTGCGTGTTCAGCTTCAGACAAATTCATACCGGAGCAAGTTTGTACCAGTGAATCAAAACCTCGACGGCCTGACCAAGGACCTTTGGGGCCGAAAGCTGACAGGTTGGCGCAGATGATGTTGGGATTCAGCCGAACGAGTTCTTCTGGACCAAGTCCATAAGCTGCCAGGCTTCCTGGACGAAAGCTCTGTATAAAAACATCGCAGGTGCGCAAAAGGTCCATCAGACGCTGCTTGTCTACTTCGTTGTGAATATCTAGCTGTATGGTTCGCTTGCCGCGAGCCAAGTCTCGATCAAGGTCAGGTAGGTCGGGTAGGTTGGGAGAGGTCACCCATAAGACATCGGCATTGTGAGCAGCAAGGGCCTTCCCAGCGACTGGTGCTGCAATGACTCGACTCATTTCCAAAACCCGAACGCCTTCCAGACATGTTTTACTGCTTGTACCGGAAATCTGCCTACGGGGGGTAGTTTTTGATATGGGAAGTTCCTGGAGTCGTTCTAACAGAACTGGTTTATTTCCTATTTCCTTGGATTGGGGAAGCTCGTCCCATTGTGCATATGACCGGAGGGCGTAGGCTGCAGCTCTGTCATGCGCTGTTGCTTTATCCTCTAAGTCGACGCTTGCCCAGTTGGCGATTTTGGTGGCGACCTGCTCACGGGTAGTATCGCTGGGCAGCCGAAGAATGTTGAGCATACTAGATACATGATTAGGGAAGACGTCGTGGACCCGGATGAAGCCGTCAGCAGTCTTGTGCAGTCCTCCGATAGCTCCCCACGACGATAAAGGTGGCTGGTTGTTCAAAGTGTATAGACGCTCAGACTTAAATTCGATGGCTGCATGCTTTATCGGCACACTAACACGGGCTAGAGAAGATAGTTGATTGCGACGACAGTAGAGAAGTGACGCAGCGAGAGCTGACGTTGCAATGGTGCTCTGGGCAAAGATACCGATCCTGTAAGACGAAGGGAGAACAGGCCCATCATGGTCCAAAATATCCAACGCTACTAGGGATTCTGATGGTAGCTTTAGGCTGTTGACCCATATATCTTGCACAATCTCGCGAGCAGAAAGATGTCTTCGATCCGTGATAAAAGGAGGAAGATAGTCGCCCGTGGTGTTCCCCGAAGAGGGCTGTTTTGCAGTTTTATAGGTGGACGTACACATTGTACAACAACAGCGCTAATCCAGATGGCGATCTATTCATTCCCTTCATTGAAACAAAATGGAGGCCACTGTCGATTCTTAATGGTTCATTACTCCGTACTTGATGGCTTTTTATTAGCGAGGTAGCGAGATACGGCGAACACGGATGGTTCGGCTTAGCGGGAGTTGGTTCCCTCGGCTTCACCACGAATGATCCATTTCAACGTATCATTTGGTAGTCAACAGACGTGACATTATATCTCAAAGATGGATTCCCGAACGTCTAACGTCAATGCAAACTTGGTCTCCCCATAGAAGAGCGTCACCTTCGGTGGCTGAAGTACTTTGCTGAATACGTCCCCATCGTATAAATCTTATGGTTGGGCCGATTCCATAACCAGACTCCAATGTCAAATCAGACTATCTCAAGTCCCAGGGCCAGTTCGTTTATCAGACACTACCGGGACTTGGTAGCATAACTGAGTGGTAGAACAATTGAGTATGGTTGATATAGTATCTGTGGTGTTGTTTATTTATGCATCGAGGGGAAGTTTAGGAGGGAGTGACTTTCCTGCCAAGACCTGCAAACGGCTTCCGACCTCCCACCAGAAGAAGAGAAAGACGACAGAAGTAGAGAGAGACCAACATTTGGCCATATCACGGCAAGCAGCTTACCCTCATTGTTTACAAACCAGCAGGCTGAAGGTAGATAACCGTCAAACACAGACAATGAGCGATATGAACGCTGCAAAACTGATCAGCAGGTGCTGGAACAATTTACCCGGTTAGTCCAGCGAATTTGAGTCACCACGTATGTATAGAACACATACATCGGATGTTAAACAATTCTTTCCCCAGGCTGAGGAGCCATACAAAGTATCATAAGCCAGGGCCATCGCTAATCACCGAAACAGGGAGACTGAGAGTGTCAGAACTCGCTTTCGACGTTCCTCTGGACTATTCAAACCCAGCCTCTGCCTCGCTTCGGCTATTCGCCCGGGGCGTGCAGCGGCGAGTGCCAGGTGCTGCGGTTGACGATAAAGAGAGACAGCTACCTTGGATCGTCTTCCTGCAGGGCGGACCAGGAGGAGCCAGTCCACAGCCGCAGGAGGTGGGCTGGGTTGGTCCCTTGTTGGATCGCGGATATCAGGCGAGTCTCCAGAGCAAGGTAACCTCGGAAACATCATTAATCCAAAAAATTAGATCCTCCTTCTTGACCAGCGAGGCACGGGTCTTTCAACCCCTATTACTGCTGCTACCCTGGCACTTCAGGGAAATGCCATCAAGCAGGCCGAGTATCTGAGATTGTTTCGTGCAGACAATATCGTTCGAGACTGCGAAGCGGTTCGCAAAGTCTTGACAGCCTACTATCCTGGCGATAGACAGAAATGGAGCGTCCTAGGCCAGAGCTTTGGTGGCTTTTGTGCTGTAACATATCTTTCCAAACAGTAAGCTTTCTTTTTGCGTGAATCATTAACCACTGCTAGCGGGCAGTATAGGTTTCTATTTCTGTCGATGCAGCTGCTAATATTCTACAGTCCCAAGGGATTGAAGGAAGTTTTCACGACGGGTGGACTTCCACCGCTGGTGTCCAAACCAGACCCTGTTTACGAGCGAACTTATGGTACATTGGACCGTTGAGATCATTGATTGAGGAAGAACTGACTCCTTCATAGACAAGGTTCAAATGCGGAATAAGGCTTATTACTCCAAATTCCCAGAAGATGAGCAGCGAGTGCGAATTATACTCCGCTACTTGACAGAAAACACCATCACATTCCCCGACGGCGGGGTTCTGACGCCAGAACGCTTCCTCCAATTAGGAATACATTTTGGCATGAAAGGTATATTACCCGATTCAACCATTTGAAGAATTTAAACTAACTTCCTCTCTCTGTAGGTGGTCTTGACTTGGTCCACGGTAATATTCTATAGAATAAACTCCCAGCACTAACCCATCCCACTAACGTGTGTTAAACATAGGCATTATATTGAAATGTACCAACGACTTGGACACTTTCGGCTTCTTTACCCGGCCCACCATTGCTTTGATTGAAAGTGACACTGGCGCAGACAACGGTATTCTATATGCAATTATGCACGAAGCTATCTATTGTCAAGGGTAAGATGCCGCTTCACACCTGGCCGTCAGATGTCAAACAAAACTTCTAACAACTTCTACTAGGGAGCCATCGAATTGGGCGGCCGAAAGGTTGTTACCACGATTCCCAGAGTTCCGAGGCGCTCATAATCCTCATGGAATATTCTTCACGGGAGAAATGGTAGGGAACACATTTATTGCGGAAATGCAAAGGGTCCCAGTTGCTAAAAAGGTCTATTTACAGGTATACAAGCACTGGTTCGAGTCGTCCCAGGAACTCGGTCAGCTCAAAGAAGTAGCCGATATCGTTGCTTCATACAATGACTGGCCTCAATTGTATGATATCGAGCAACTCGCACGCAACGAAGTGCCAGTTTACTCTGCCACGTACGTCGAGGACATGTACGTGCATTTCAGCTATGCGACCGAAACAGCTGCCGTGATTCGCAACTGTAAACCGTTCGTTACCAACACCATGTATCACAACGGGCTTCGTTCAGACTCTGCAGAGCTAATTGCACAGTTGTTTGCTCTCCGTGATGATACGATCGACTAGGAAAGTAGTTTCACAGTGAGTACATGGGTATTTGATGGTGCTGCTCGTTGTTTGTCACGGGATGACACTCCTATTGCTATGTCCATAGAGTAAACATGTGTATACGTCTAGTCGGCTATCTCTCTTGCAACATCGATCAATCGAAGCTTTCGTGAGTCTCGGGGATGAAACTGTGCAATCTTGGCCTTGACCAAAAACCTCGAGGCGGCTGAGTCCTGGTCTAGTTCAATGTACGATGACGTAGCCGCGATGTTTAGTAAGGATTCTATAAGGGAGTGCATTTCTTCAGCAGCGGCTTCCCTTGGGTTGGTAATCCTTGTTTCATCCCCATCCTCGTCGTTTTCTTCCTCGTGCCCGCCATCACGTCCTTGGGCACCACTCCTTCTCCTACCCCGACGAAGGAGCTCGTCTATGCGTTGTTGCTGCTTCTTACTCCCAGTACTCTGGCCATTACCGGCCTTGGATGCCTTTCTTTCCTTCCCTCGTGCTGTATATCCAATTTCAAGCGTGGAGTCAGAAACTTCGATCTGATCACCAACGACCGGCCCACCCATGTCCTCTGCAGCGAGCATAGGCGCAAGATGCTCATCAACGAACTCCCTTAGCGCCTCTTTCAGCTCGACGGTTTTCTCTTCTATCTCACGGCCCTTGCGCCGTTGCTCTCTGATCAGCTCCTTGGCAATCCTGTTCGATTCCTGCTTCGACTTCTTGCCTCCATGCTTTGCCCCAGACTCGTCGTTATCCCGTCTCTGTTGACGCAATTCCTTGATTCTTCGCTGGAGTTCGGCCGTGATCCCGTTTGCGTCGCGTAAATTAGCCTCTTCAACCTTCAGCCTCTCGCGATCTCGAACAAGCTCCTGGGCCGTTAGTGGTATGGTACTTTTGAGTTCTCGGACGAGCCGATTGGCTTCTCGTAGAGCTAGAAGCCCGTTCAGCGGCGAGTCAGGCGCGGGCAGCTGTGGCTTGCTATCGGAGAGGAGAGACTTGTATGCTTGTATGGCCCTGCGAGTTTGTGCCAGCCGTTCATGGGGCTGTAGGTCTGGACGTGGAAGCTCCAGCGGGCCAGCACTCGCGCGAAGCTATACCGATTGATTAGTCGAACAGCACGTAATTGTAGACAGCAGCCTGGCCTACCTCGCGAAGGGCATCTTCTTGCCGCTGGACCTGTTCACGTAGACCGCGGAGGGTCTTTTCTATCTGGCGGCTGTGCTCTTCGTAGTTTGCAGCCGTCAGTGGCACGCTGCGTTCTTTCTCGACCTCCCGACACGACGCGTCGTAGGACCGTATCCTCTCGACCACCTCTCCAGACACGCTCATCTCTTCTCTTTCTCTTTCTCTTTCCCTTCCTCTATTGTCCTATGTCATGTCCTGTCCTATGTGTATGTCTATGTGTATGTCTGTCGTGGATGTCACGTGATACCCCAGACCCGAAGCGGCCTAGCGCCCTCCTTAACTGGGAACTTCTTCATCCTTGTTTCGACTTCAACTTCAACTTGCATCGCGAGCTTCACCTTCACCTTCACTTTCACCGTTGCCCGTCGCCCGTCGCCTCTCGCCTCGTCGCCGCGTCCATCGCCGTCGCCGTTAACGCTGTCGAGTGACCCCGTTGAGCGACTCCTCTGGCGTTTCTCTCTTGGTTCCGTCGTGTTGCCCGCGTTCCACGATTGTTTGGCTTCTTGGAGTATCTGCGCTCAGCCGTTCAACGCCAAACCACCGCGTTCGCCAGCTTCACATCGTAGGCAAACAGGCTAGGAGCTAATTTTCTAGCCATACGCCCTCTTCACCCGCGTTTTAAAGTCAACCGTCCTCACTACTGCCATCATCCTTTGTTTTCTGCTCGCTGGTGGTGACGTTCTCGTTAATTCACCTACTTCAACATCACCTTGCCTACCGCACCTTCTATCGCCTCCTATCCCAACACATTGTCCGCTATTCAGAGCTTCTCCGCTCGAACAGCTTCACTCTTCAACCCAAGCTCGCATTTTCACACCACCAGTCAACGTCGATCCCACATAATTCAACACGCATTGCACCTTCACTCAAATCTATTCACACCACTTCCGCTCCAAGTCAAAATCTCCCATCACCTTCCTCTCAAGTCCGACACCTGCACCAGCAAGTTTTCCTTGGGAACTCCTGGTGTACATAAAAAAAATCGATTTGAAGAAAAAGAGAAAGAAAGAAGAGGAAAAAAGAAATTTAAACAAAGTTCCAGCTTCACTCCGGCTTCTGTCTTGCTCCCTGTCTTCCTCTTTCTCAAACGTAGGTGCTCGATAATCCGAAAACCGCAATCACAGAAAACTACGCACATTTCATCATGTCTGCGTCACCAACTTCCGCTGGTCCATCGACCAAACGTCCCCTAGAGGACCCGTCGTCCCCGTCTGGACCTACCGATCAACCAGAGGCCAAGCGTCAAGCTTTGGATAAGGTAGTAAAGGGGGAAGATGACGATGAACCAAAGGGCCAGGAAGGTGACAAGCCTGCCAACGAAAAGGGTGCAAACGGTGCTGAAACTACTGGTGAAAATGGCGTCAAGGATGGTCAAGGTGATTTGCTTGTTCCTGATGCCCCTAATAATGGCAAACCTGCTCCAGTCCCCGCTCTCGAGACGCAGCCCATACAGTCCACAGCTTCCCACAACGACCGGGCCACATCAAACCCTCCCGCTGCCAGCCAACCCGCCCAGGACGAGACTGGTTGGGTGCACATCAGAGCAGTCATCTCCAGCGCGGAGGCTGCCACTGTTATTGGTAAAGGTGGAGAAAACGTCTCCCAAATCAGACGTCTTTCTGGTGCCAAATGTACTGTCAGCGACTACTCTCGCGGCGCGGTAGAGAGAATCTTGACTGTTAGCGGTATGCAAGATGCAGTTGCAAAGGTATGTGCTCACACTATCCCGCGTGAGGCTCGATCAATTTTGTTTTTAACCCCCATTCACAGGCTTTTGGTTTGATCATCCGTACCCTCAACAACGAACCACTTGAAGCACCATCCACTGCCCAGTCCAAAACCTATCCTCTTCGTCTCCTCATCCCTCACATTCTCATTGGCTCCATCATTGGCAAATCGGGTGTTCGCATCCGTGAGATCCAGGAGGCATCTGGTGCTCGTCTCAATGCTTCCGACTCCTGCCTACCCCTTTCCACCGAACGATCACTTGTTATTCTTGGTGTTGCTGACGCCGTGCACATTGCAACCTACTATGTTGCTGTCACCCTGGTTGAGCAGTTGACCGAGAGATTTGGTGGCCCGGCCGCATCCGCCTATGCCACTCGAAGTGGCGGGCCAGCTGGAGTTGTTCCTGGCGGCATGCAGGTCGTTCCTTACGTTCCCCAGCCAGCCGGAGGACAGTACGGCCACCCTGATAACCTTCGCAGAAACAACCCACAGGCCAACCGCGCCGCCCCAGGAGGGTATGGTGTTCCATACATGCAGCAGCCCGCTCCTCACCCTCACGCGCCGCAACCAAGTCTCCATTACGGTGCCTCTCCCAGACAAGGATATACCGGTGCAGGCCCTCACCAGCCAGCTCCATATGGTGCTCCTCAACCTCCACACGGTGGTCACGTCCCTCCAGCCGGCCCACCAATGGGTGCGGCCGTCCCTGGTCAGCCATTGACACAACAAATTTACATTCCCAACGATATGGTAGGTGCTATTATCGGTAAGGGAGGAGCAAAGATCAACGAAATCCGACATCTCAGTGGAAGTGTCATAAAAATCAATGAACCTCAAGATAACAGCAATGAACGACTGGTCACTATAACCGGAACCCAAGAGTGTAACCAAATGGCGTTGTACATGCTCTACTCGAGACTCGGTAAGCTATTCCCCTCCCCGCCCTGTTGGATAAATACATGTTAGGCTAACCTACTCGTCAACAGAGAGCGAAAAACACCGCGTCTAATTGGTATGAAGTTACGTCACCCCATATGTCTTCCAATAGTATTTCGGGCGGTCGGTGTCCTTCAGGGCCAACTTGTCCTTGATTTTCCTGCCAAAAAATTATTCCTCTTCTCTTCTACCAAACTATTTTTAACTCTTGCAATCTTCTCCTAACTTCTTATTTTGATTTCTTTTTGTGGCTTTTTTTAATTATCGTGGGGTTTCCTGGATGTAATTCCTTCACCGGTGTATTTCTATTCCGCAAGTTGTTATGAAATTGCTCATGGTGCCGCCTTAAAAACAAAACAAAATCTTTGCCTTCACCATGTTAACCTAACCTGCATCATAATTGCCCTCCTTGCCTCGCCCTTACGCTTTGGATATTAAGACCCACCCCATCCCTTGAAATGCCTAGCGTGACGCCCGTGTGAGCCTAAACAAGATTGTAGCACTTGCACCATATACAAGCCTCAGGGGTTGCATACAGTCAGCCCTGCCTAATTTACGTCAAGGGCTATGAAGAGGGCTATGACGGCTGATAAACAAATTGCCAACGAATGGCCAAGGTCAATACTAATATCTATAAAAAGGCAATAACTGAAATTAACAACCCAGAAATAATTATGCTGTGGGCAAATCCACATCTTAACCATTCTTGAGGTAGGTCAAGCCATTCGTTCATGTTACATTGCGACCTTTGAGTGCATCTACTTAGGTATTTATGCAGGCTAGCTGACCAAGCATGAACGAGCAATCTAGAATGTATGTCCGCGAGATCAGTTCATAGCCAGGTGGGAGAAATACTTTTATGACATTAACGTTCTGACTTCATAAACTATAGACATGAATACTCGATGGTGGGTATATATTTCAGTGCACGGAGTACAATGTACTCTGCATAACATGAAGTGCAAAAGGATAAATCCTATACAAGAAAGGCGCCTACTAAATATTAAAGCAGGCCAAAGGAAATCAGGCGCTTTTCCTCACGTATTCGACAGGCCCAACATACGTATGTCTTCCACGAAGGACAAAGTAAACCAGACTGAACATCAATACGCCAAAGTAGATCACAACACTCCAGTTCATCGCGTCGAGAGCTGGTTTTGGGGCTGGCGGGAAAAAACAGAACACATACGCCAACAACAGAAATCCAATAGAGAGCAGGTTGATGGGTAGGCCAAGCGCTCCCATGCGGAAATGCGAGGGCAACAAAGGCTCACCGCGTATTCTTTTGAGAGCTATACAGGATATCGAGACGATATAGCTGGATAGCAGCGCACAGAGACCAAGTGAGGTGATTTGATTGAACGCAATCACACTGCCGATATTGATGAGGGAGAGCAACGAGCTCACTATGACAGTGAAAAATATCGCATTAAGAGGGATGTCCCATCCAAGCGGAACCTAAATTAATACAGGTAAATAACTTTCTATATCGGGGGTTGATTGAACATCCTTACTCTTTGGAAGTGTCGGCTGAAAGGCACACCATTATCTCGCGCAAATGCGAAGAGCTGTCGCGAGGCGGTGGCCATGTTGGTCATACCGCAGAAGATAGAAAGGGAGGTCATAATGGATGTCATGGCAGTAGCGCCTGCTTTGGACATGGTAGCATTATAAAAAACCTGGATGAAAGGATAGCCGGTTGGTGTTGCTAAGACACTATCGATATCACCGATGGTATAGCAGAAAGTACTATCATGACGGTCAGTGCTTTATCCCTTGGACCAGCTTAGCAAAGAGGGGATCACATACATCACCATTATGATGCCTAGAGAGCCATTAAATACTCCAGTTGCAAGCATCGCCTTGGGGAGTGTTTTTGACGCATTCTTCAACTCCTCGGACATATGGGTTGCAGCATCAGCTCCAAGGAGTGATACAACAGGTGTGATTATTCCAACTAGACTTGCGACTCCCTTATTCCCCCACCCCTGTGCATCTTCAACTTTAGTCCATACCTCCGTCGATGTTGATCGTGGAGCTAGAATCCACAGTGGAATCAAAATAGCAAAGAAACCAGCAACATGCAAAACAAGCACAACACCCTCGATCAACGGGAGTCGCTTTGCGAGAAGAGTATTGAAAATTGCGCACAATGCAATGACGGCAATTGTCAGCAGGGTCCCATGCCATCGCTGAGGGGAATAGTTGTCGTAATTTAGGATAACGAGGCCCTGGATCTCAGTACCTGCCAGAAAGCATGAGGCTGCGGTGCCAGCCTGCCATCCCAGGACACAGAGCCAGCCGATGAAGTAAGACAAGAACTTCTGGGAGCTGCGAGGCGCAAATTCGGATATCCAGTGATATTGTCCGCCGGCAGTTGGTGCCATTGAGGCCATCTCAGCCATTGACGCGATCACTAACGAGAAGCCAACGACAGTACCGAGATAGACATATATCAATCCGGCGGTTCCTCCATTTCCAAAACCAAAAGCCGCAGTTCTATCACCCTGTCAGCATTGGTAAATAAAAAGCTGCTTCAACAGGCAATCGCCGTGGGATCTCATTTCTAGTATACTAACCCGAGAGTACTCTCCCATGTGCTCATCAAGATCATGGAGAAGCCAAATATAGATAGGAAGCTGAAATTACGCTAGAAGTGAAACAACATCATATCAGAAGGGAACAAGTATGGACTTTTCACTGAGTGTGAAGCAATTTTGTTCATCCATCCAGTCATTCATTCACTCACCTGAAGCTGCTGCTGTTTGCCCATCCGCCGCATATCCTGGACATCATTTGCGGTTCCATCTCTCAGGCCAACATAGGCATCCCCAGAAGCATCAGCGCCCGCGTCATTTACCTCCACGTCAGGTACTCTACCCATCTTGAAACCCAATGTCTTGCTTATCGATCACCACCTTTATCGGCCGCCTGGCGTTGTATATATAAGGGCACCACGGACTTTACCGACAGGTGTGGCTCCCGCGATCAATTCGTGATATGTCGATCGTACAAAAACCCAACCACAAGAGGTTTAATGAGGGGAGGTTGCACAAACAGAAGCACAGGGGAGGAGGCAAGGTTACAACGATATATAACAGAAAAGCAATATGCTATTCCCGAGTAAACAACGGAGGCCCCGAGGCACTTGATAAATGAACGAGCAAAATTGACGAATTAATTGTCAAGGTAAACAAGGCCCCTCCTCGCCCGAAGCTATCCATTTGACAGGCCGTGGCTCCTAAAGTACCATTACGCCGGCTCACCTGTTCGACATGCAAGCTCTACTTTGACGGACCAAGGCATTCTTGACCCGCCACAAGGCAAGCTCGACATCCGTTGCCTCGGAAAAGCTTCCCCCTGTATTCATCTGTGCATACACGACGGAAGGGACCTGCCTTCGTTTTCGTCTTTAACTTGACCCCTTTGGACGAAGGATATTGGCCCCTTAGCTAGGAACGTGAGTGAAACTCATTCGGCTGTGAGCATCCGTCTTCCGTGGCAAGGGGGGACGGGGCGTCGCCCAATTACGTGATAGCAGACATGACTAGTCGCTCCACTGAGATGCTATACAAAATTCCGGTCCGTTCTCCCCGACTGCCGCCATATGCGTAAATTATCCTCTCCAAGCCCGTCAATCATCCAGGTCATTTGTCCAGCATTGCACATTGAGACCTTACGCCGTACCTCGAACCAATTATCTCTGCGGCGTATGCGGTTTTTAGTTCGCATATTGAAAGACAATGCAATTTTAGCGACAAGATGGGAGCCCTTACGCTCATGTTTGAAAATGCCTTCCATCGCTAGATACCGCACGGAAATTACTTGCATCACGACGGAGCATTTGACGCAATGAAAATGGAGCCGGATATGTGGGGACCATTGCCAATTCTTCCAAGCAACTGGCACGACCCGACATCCGCAAAGTGGATGAATTGCTTGTTCAAGGGGCCATATATGGAGACCTTTCATATAAGGCACCTACGTATAACGCCGTACACGTTTTCAGGCTCCCTTAGCGGGCCAACGGTGATGATCACCTTGCAAATATGATTCCCTCGTTTGTTTTTTGGAGAAGGGTGTGACTATGCACCTATCCGGCCCCATTAAGGTCCTCACGTAAATAGCAGTTATTCCCAGCCATGCTTCAACCGCCCATTTGGCCACTTGCCTAAAGGTTAGCCCCATGGCTTTACACTTACCTCGTCATAGATAAGCATTTTAATCTACAAATATTGCGTTTCTTGTGGGTAAAAACCCTTGACCTCCTCTATTCGGAGTACCAGGGTGAGGAGGCTATGCTACTGTACGTACCTGAAGGGTTTCAACCTCTTGCTTCTTTACATACAGGTCCAAAGCATTTTTCCAGCCAGAAACCCCTGGTACGCGGCGCTCAATAAAAGGGAATCACCGAACCAGCTTCCCAGCGACAAGTTATTAAGAATATAGGTATGACGGGACGCACCTAGGGCCCCGGGTTCTCGAACATTGTGGGATTTTCAGAATCTTCAAGCTATCCTCTGGCCTTCAGATATGTCCAGTCCTAGTATCCAGGTTTTCACAGGAGGGGATCGATTTGCAACTATCACGCCCGATGATCATGGGGGAATCCTCTGGGTTGCTTCTACTGTTTGCGCAATCTACGTACTCCTCTGCCTGGGGCTGCGCATGTACGTTAAGCGAGAGTTTTACGGTCTTGACGACCTACTAGCTCTTTTAGCCACGGTGAGAACACCTTTCGATTTTAATTCTGCCAGTCAAAGATGTAAATGGCAATTTTGCATACGCTAACAATACCCTTCCTCCTTTCGAGGTTATCCATTTACCTCCAGGTTGTCGCTGAAGCTCAATATATTGCTATTTTCTTCGGGCTATCCGACGGATTAGGGAGAAATGATGCCAACTTCAGCACTTTCCAAATTGAGAAGATTGGGAGGTCAATACTTTTCAGCGAGGTCTTCTTTCTTCTCGGATTGCTCCTTGCGAAAGTGTCGGTTATTCTGTTAATACGCCGCCTGTTCAGCCCTGATATGCGACCACATATTGTCGCCTGTGATACAACTTTAGTTGTATGTATACTATGGGGCGTCGGATCTATCCTCGGTGCATTGGTCAACTGCTCCCCGGTAGCGAGGATGGGCTTCACGCGAGGATCGTGTAGAGATATTGTGAGTGAAGACTTTTGCCCCTTCCTAAAGGAGAGCATAGAGGCCTAACCGTTAAACTAGGTCATACGGTGGCAGGCAATTGGGGCCCTCGACGCCTTCACCGAGTTCCTTATTTTTGGAATGGCCGTATTAGTCGTTTGGCGCGTTCAAATGAAGCATTCACGGAAGGCCCGTGTAGTGATGGCCTTCATACCCAGACTCCCGTACGTTTTGCTCACCTATTCCAAGCAAAATACTCAGCAGTCTATGCTAATACAAGATTCCTGTAGGGTGATTGTATTTGCAGTTCTCCATATTCAACGCACTATGGACTTTACCACCAAACCAAAACCCAGCGTTAGCATCGTGGCGCCCTTGGTCTATCAACAAATCGAGCTGTGTTATTCTCTTATATCATGCACCATCCCTAACCTTGGGGGATACCTACTCAAATTCAATACTGGGATGGGCATCACCCTCGGATATGTATCGGAGCCATACGGCTCGTCCAGAGAGGCTGGAGGTTCTGAGAGTTTGCAACTATCGTCTCTAAAGAGTAACTTGAAAAATGACAGGGCTCAGGCCAGAGTTCCCAGCCAGCAAAGTAAGTATGGCTTCCTTCGACCGGAGCAGTATGAATACCGAGCCTACGTCCGAAGCACTATTAACAGCCTAGAGGTTAACTCTGTTGAAAATGAGATCGACGACCGATCGGTCAGCTCTGATGGTGAGCGGCCAGTGCAGAGCATACACAGCCATGACATGATCATACGGAGGGATATCCGGTACAGTGTTCAACGTGAGTAAGATTGGACGGATTCACGGTTAACACAGCCATTCTCTACCTGCATATCGGCGTTCTTTTCTTGCGTTCCGGCATTTGAAATGTATGTTCCCCTGGGCCGAGTAGTAATACCTGGCAATCGTTTTGCGCTTCTTTTTATTTTATGTATTGATGCCATGATATTTATGAATGTATATAATCCATTTAATCTCCGTTTGCATTTCTGTCGTTTATCTTTAGGGCTTTCGCACCCAGTGGTCAGGAATAACCAGGGACATGGATGTTCCAGCCTTGGTACGCGCCCTACGCGCTCGAGACAAGATAGTTAGCATTTATTTACGGAATAATAACTACTTTATACGCTATTATATTCCGGCAAAACTCCGGAGCGGCTCAACCCCTGAGATTCAAATTTTCTTTTACACATGGCTCTCTACTCGGTGGTTGATGTCGCGATCTCCCGAAAGCCCGTACTCAAATTGGGCTACTCCGTATATCCATGTCAAAAAGCTAACTAACTTCTCTGGATTACTCTATTCATATTTATTCTGCCTCCTATACGAACCGTTCGTTCAGCTTATATCTTTTGTGTCACTCGACACTTGTTGAGCTCATATATACTGGCGTATATATATAACCGACGAGCCCCTATACATTACAACTCCTAAATCGCCGCTTCATTGCCTATAAATATTGTGATACTAAAATATACTCAGGCTGCCTGTATTGTGGAAATCGAACAAAATGCCGATCCGTCTTGCTCGCTACTCAGACTTGGATGCAATCTCGTCTACTCTTGCAGAGGGATTTCATAGCGAGGAAGTTATGGGACCGATCCTACATCCATATCGTCAGGAGTATCCAGATGACTACTTGAATTACTGGCGCCGCCAATGCCTGGAGAAATGGTGGGATTACTCGTACATATTCGTTGTGAGCTATTTAGAGGAGCACTTTGAAGACCCAGACAAGAGGGATAGAGATGGTGACAACCCTAACACGCAAGAAGATGTCGAGAAAGAAACGAGAGAGGATATGACAAATAGAAAACCACCCCAAGCTAAAAGAGAGGTCATAACCGGCGTTGCGCAGTGGCATCGCATGGGGCCTGGCTGGGAAGCCATTTGGAAGCCAGCTGGGAAGTGGGATCCAAGTGAGTCTTTTACTGCCCAAAAAAGAATGAAAACGATACTATTCCTTGATAACAGTATAAATACTCACACTATCAACCGCAGGAGTATATATAACGTCTCTTATATCCCTATATCACAAGTACTTTCTGAACGTCATGTTTCCCAACCGCGCCGCTTCCAAGCCACCGCAAATCACGGAACCACTGCTTCGTAAAGCCCTCATCAAAGCCATTGGAAGCTTCTATACATCTCCTCCACACCGTCAGACGAACTGGGCATTGAGCGTCCTCGCCGTGCGGCCCGGGTACCAGAAGCATGGCCACGGTCGAGAGCTGGTGGCCTGGGGGCTTGACAAGGCACGAGAGGATTGTATCCCTGCCAGTGTCCTATCAGCTAAGGGGAAGGATACGTTTTACCGTAGATGTGGATTTACCGAATTGGTCGGATGGGCAACGGACGGGGAAGACAATCCGTTGAAGGGGCTTATTGAAGGTGGTGCTGTCATGTTTACGCGAGTAAAGGAGGATGATGCATGACTGAAGTTTATATATTACTGTGTCCTTTTTACAACAATTATAAGCATTAAATTTAAGTCAAAGCATATAAAGACTTTTTCTAATAGTATAAGTTACGGTATGTAGTTAAAAGTTTGGTTCAGGACAAACTGAATAGTTAAATAAGTAAGTTATTCTTCGTCACCAAGCTAACTATTTTCACATTTCCTACGTCGAGGCCAATTTTGTCAGAACCACGGAATATTCAACCTAAAGGCATCCAAGATGGCAACTGACCCCAAGTTATCGATCTTGCTACCCATTCTCCTTGTTGTAGCCTATGCTCTCGGAATTGCGTCTACACTGTGGCTGTTTCCATGGATCAAAAAGGCCTCAATATATCTTTTTACGCGAGCTGATGATAGCGACAACAATAATGAAACAAGGCAAAAGGATGTCACACAAGACGCATCATTGTATGGACTAGATCATGCAGTCTTGAATATCCAACTCCCGCCAATGACTATGTGGATGAATATGGGTTACTGGAAGGTTAGTCTACTGCTATTGGGCTCTCGAGACAATTGCTCTCTAATGGCCCTGTTTTATGTCCCTTTCGCACATATAATCCAATTGTTCTCCGTTGTATGCTGAGCCCGTTGAACACACAATCTAATAAGCGTGCGTTGATACTGGCTTGTCCTAATCTCCGCTTTTACCTCGCTCTGGCATGCATTGCGGCGAATACTATACTAACATGGCTGCAATATTCATATTTATCTTATATTTTAGAATATAAATGGTGCTCAACTCCCAGAAGCCTGTGAGGCACTACTTGAGAAGGTCCTGGACTCCTCTGGCCTTGGTTCAGGGGCTCAGGATGGGAATGGAACAATGCTTGACATAGCAGGGACTCAAGATACTAGGCCTACAAGGAGAAAGAGAGTACTGCTGGATCTTGGATTTGGATGCGGGGAGCAAACTATGCATTTGATGATGAATTCCTCAGTTTCACCGCCTCGATTTGACGAATATATCGGCGTGACACTTAACAAAGTACAATATGGATTCGCTCAAAAGAGGCTAGATGAGAAGAAGATGGAACAGGAAAAACGATCGGTTGGCAGCAGCGGAGTTTCAGAGGCAGATAGAAATATTAATCTCTTCTGCGCTGATGCAGCTCAGCCATTAACATGGTCAGGGAGCTTAAGGGAGACGGTTTCCGCTGCATTCCTCGGGAATGGTCCCAACAATACCGCAGAGCGATATGTTCTCGGCCTGGACGTGTTGTATCACTTCCACCCATCACGACGGGAGATATTCGAATACACTCATTCAACCCTGCGTGCGAACCTACTGGCATTCGACCTGTTCCTTGCTTCACCAAACTGTCCTAGCCTACAGCGGGCCTTGAATACAGTTTTCCTTCGGTTATTGGCACCGGCTCTCGGAGCCCCATTCGAAAACTTCGTTACCCTAGAAGCCTATAAAGCTCAATTGGAGGAGGCTGGGTACTTGGCTAAGAATATCACGATAGAAGATATCACCGATGACGTGTTTGCAGGGCTAGCTAAATTTCTAGATACAAGGCACCGGGAAATGGCTGGTATGGGGTTGAGCGGGTTTACCAAGTGGCAGGTCGCTGGGTGGTTATTTAGGTGGCTGAGCAGCGGGAGGGTTTTGAGAGCAGGCATCGTTATTGCAAAATGGGAGTAATGTGATAAATCGTTGAGAGGTTAAGAGGATGGAAAGCTATTTTGGGATATAGAGTACTCAAGGTAGATTTAAAGTTAGATTTGTATGACAAGCGTGCTAGTTGTTCGAATAAGGATATGGCGGATAGTTTGGATTTGTTGTTGCAGGTAGCGAAGACATGTCTTCTAGCGAAGTCGCAGTATCCGTGGGACCCAACATGGGTGATAAAGGTGGGAGATTAAGGTCACCATTATTGATATCGGGAGGAAACAATTTATCCCATTCATTCTAAATTGTAGATCAAACGATTTAGCCAACAAAACCTTAGACAAATAAAAAGGTACAAAACTTACCCAGTCAATATCTAGCATCGGAAGGTCTTCTTCTGTATTGCTTAGCTTTGCCCTTATGGCCGACGGTCCTTGTGGCGCAGGTTTCAACGGTGGTGCAAGGCCGGCGCTAGCATTTGCGTTATCAGCTCCAGCTGCAAACCAAAGATTTCCTGGGCCAGATTCCTCTGATCCAGTCCCTGAGTCTAAGCTTTCTCTGCCGGGACCTCGAGCTGGATAACCTGGCACATAACCGGTTTGCTGTAAGTTGTTGTTATATCCTGGGTTAGGTGAATATGGGGACGATGAAGAATGTTGTGGGTTGTGGTAACTGGGTTGGCCATGTTGGTATTGTTCCATACGGGAGGCTGGTGATAATCGCCGCCCTTGCTGTGATTGAAGCTGATACTGTTCATGGCTAAACATACGTGGAGGTGAGACATGAGATGGGTGGAAAGACGGGGCAGATGTCGCTGGTATTGATTGGCTCTCTTCGAATGGCTGAGAGGTATATTGAGGCCCCCATAACTGAGTACTACCTCCAGTAGTTTGATCAGTTGTATGTGGTGGAGTTGGCTCCCGAGATGTCACAGCGTCAGGCGTCATTCTTAGGACTTTGGTGTCAGCCATGCTTATGGGTACTCTTAACTTTCTCATTTCACGGTATGCCTCCATCCTGTCTCTGAGTTGCTCGAGAATCAAACGAGCCTTGTTATCTCGTTGCATTATTAGCTGATGTCGGGCACTTTTACCCGCGCTTCCAAGGGGAGCCGGAGTCGACGGTGTTTCAAAAACGTAGTCCAAGCATCTCCAAATTCGGTCTGCCTCTTTTCGCATAGGGTAGGCCCAGACCTCCACTAGGATTAGAAAAGCGACATGGTATTGATTGAAGGCACCGCAGTACCAAACCCAAGGCTGTAAATCCGGTGCCGTCTCAAGCTCAATGGCATCCTCAAGAATCTGCGTGCAAGCGGTAATGATGATCTGGCGTAGACGATCTGGAATCCTCACTGAAACACTATTGTGGTATCGATGTAGCACAGCAGTATAGCTGCGGCATATAAGGATGGATAATACTAATTGAGCTGCACGTTGGATTGGTCTGGGGTTGGGCACATAGATTAGCGGTCCATATTTTGCATAAGTGGCTCGTCTAAATGCTTCAATCTTCCCCAGCACGCGTGTCAAACTAATGCTATTCGTCTCTAGCTTTATTCGATCAACGTAGACAAGTCGATGTAGTTCATGGCACTCAAACCGTAAGCGGGTGAACGTCATATCCGTGAATTTGGGCATATCAGTCAGACGGCCATCGTGGTGTAACGCAAAATCGGCATCATTGACATTGAGTGGGAATTTAGTTGAGAAATCTTCTCGTCTGATAGTTTGACGGGGCCCTTGGGATTCGCTTGTTCGAAGGTCCAGGAAGCAAAGCTGATACCAGATCATCCGACGGATATGAGTTTCTACAGGGCCATGCCCATACTCCTCAGGGTCACGGTGAATACCCATACACTCGGCCAGACGAATAGCAGTTCCAACAAGCGCAGAGTGCGTACGGGAAACCTCGTTTCGACACATGGGAATCTGGAAGTTGATAGTTAGCAACTGCACAAGAAAGATTGAAATACCATCTAACGTACCATGTACATGACCAGGGCTTGTAAGGTCTGTGTCTTTGTGGTCTTAAGGAAATGTGCTTTTCCAAGAGCCATCTCGGTTCCCAGCTGAAAATTTTCAATGAGTTTCTTTTGGGCTACTCCAAATGTGCTCAGCACCAGATGTTCCTGCATACCGGCTACCGCTGTGAACAGAACTGCGAATACAACAGCCTGGAGGGAGTAGGGAGGTTCAAGGCTCCTGGTGACATCAGACCAAAAGTCTCGATACTGCCTTTCAAAAGTCGGTCGGTGGAGGATTTTGGCCACAGGGTCGACGGATACCCAGTACTGTTCCAGCAGTCTATCCGATGCAGTTTTGGTTGGTAGGAAATCGGCCAGTGAGGTCTTTCGACCACTGCCAAAGAAGAAATCGGAGTGAGGAGCTATATATGTAGGCCCCGGATGGAAGAAGGATTCCTGGCCTTCGGGCATCAAATCTCGCAGCCGCGGCGGCTTCATATCTGGGACTTTGACGGGCGTGTTCAAGGACGTATCCGTGATTCCATTGCTAACTTTTGGCTCCTTTAGCACGACGGATATCTCGTCTGCGATCCTGGGTCTAAAGAAGCCGCCGAGTCGATCTGTCATCCTCATCTTGCCTAACCTGAAGCCGATATCAAAGGTATCGTCATCAGCATCATCGTCATATGCTGCGTCCATGACAGCCAACGGTGTAGGCCGTAGGAACTTCTCATCATCTAGAACAGAACCTCTATCTTGTTCCACATTGTCTAGAATCTCCAACGTGTTCGAATCAAAGTTTTCCTCGCTCTTTCGATCATTATGTGTCTGTTCCAGTACCCCCGAAACAAATCCAGATAGAGGCGCGGTAGACGTAGTGGCACCGGTACCTGGATCACCAGCGTTCATCCGCCCTGTCTGTCTGGCGGCGACATCCTGCTCGAGGACAAGTTCGAGAGACCCCATCTTCTCCTTCAGCTCCATCAGTTTCATACGTGACAGCGCATCTGTAGTCGGGGATAGGAAGAGACAGTGACGCTTGAACTTCGAGCAGTTGGTGCAGGGATGAAGCCTATCGCATTTGAGCTTTCGACGTCGACATTCCAGACAGGAAGTTATCATTCGATTCCGCCGACGGATCTTCGTCGTCGTCGACGGCTGGGCCGTCTTCTTCGATCCCGTTGTGCTCGCAGCAGCCACAGGAGCTGTCTCCTGGACATCGGGGTGATATTGATAGCTGCTCCCATCACCACCGAGGGTTCCGCCAGCGCCTTCATCTTGCCCTCCACCCCACGTCGCAGGGCCACTCGAGTACTGCTGATATTGCTGTGAGCTATCGCCCGCATCATCGCCGCCAGCGGCAGCACCGTCCTGGTCAAACCCGGGGTGAGAGAGACGTATCGACGGAGCGGGAGCTGGAGTATGCGCCGTGGAGCTCGCCGTAGCTGAGGCGGGATGCGGATGAAGACGACTAGAACTGTACCCCAGTGGATCCATGGAGAAAGCGTATCAAGCTGATCATATAAATCACCCGATAGGCGCCTTTCTTCTAGGATCCGAAGGGATCGATACTGCTTATGGTGATATGTGCCGGCTGAAGCTCCGCGAGGCTTGATAAGTCCGTCAACCTGGGGTCCGTTACGCCCGTTAACAGATGGATATATATATCCGTATCAAGGTCGGGCGCAGTCGATTCGCCTATTAGCTGGCTGGCTGTCGATATATATATATATGTGCTTTTTCTCCCTCCGTCGGACGCTTGAGGATCTCGTTTACCGTTTAGCTTTCGTTTCTGGGCTTCTTCTAGAGCGAGCAAGGCGGGAATTGGAAGATAAATAGGAGGAATGGAAAAGCAGAGCGTCTCCAAACGCCCGTCGTCCGTTATCAGGCTACGGAAAGAATGTCCAACAAGTGGCTGACCGTCCAAGGGGATACGAGACAGCTCCAAGAAAACTAGACAGGGGTTCTTCCTCTTAAATGAGCCCGATCCCACCATTTGTCGGTCGTAAATGCACCGGTTTATGCATTTGACAGGCTGAATGCAAGTTGCCAATTAGCTTTCTTTGTTACGTGATTCGATTGTTAATGGCTAATGTCGATGGTCCGCGATATATAATCGTGGCATCGCATCGCCAAGGGCCAACAAAGTCCAGCGCCTAGAGGAACGAACGCCATGGATCAAAGTCAGTAATATGGAGAAGAAGAGAGCCAGTCAATTTACTTGGGCCATTTTAGATATCCGCTAAGTTACAAGAATCCCATCGACAACTCCTCACAAACATTTCGTACAGGTATGGCCAAAGCAGATGGCATATCATCATCCCATCCTTCACTCATCGAGGGATCGTATCTTGACGCTGCGGTTACTCAGCGCAGATCGTAAATGCCCAACAACCTCCTTTCTCCGGGCAGTTTTGGCTCTCCAGTTTTGCAGGTCGTCTGCAACGATCAAGTCGCCGGCATTACCCTGCGCACTACGCCCCAGCAGGCTTGACCGGAATCGTTGCGACCCCGCCGTCCCGGACTCTGGCGTCTGGTACACACTGCGGCCATAGCCGTCCTGGGAGCTCTGAGAACCGGGAGTGGCGGGGAACCGGCCGGCGGACACTCGTTTAGAATGAGGTGTGAGGAAAGGTGACACTTCCCTACTTCGTCCGGGAGCTGGAGAGCCCGAGACATCGATTCCCATTCGTCTCAGCTGGGCTTCAATGACATCGACATCGCCGCTCTTTCGCTCGGCCATGTTGGTCATGGTAGAAATCGTAGACGTCACCGCTTCAACAGTCGGTCGTGCCATTTTGCGGTCCCCATCAGCGCCAGCCGCCCTTGAGGCATCGGCGATCTTGGCCCGGAAAATCGAGATATCTCGCTCCAGGTCAGCAACTTTGGAACGTGTTTCCGTTGCCGCCTTTCGGAGATCCTGCTGGAGCGCAGCTTGTTCTGCCGACAGTGGCGCAGACGCGATGGCAATCGAGTCGGTATGCGCATCGAGAGTTCTCTGCAGGTTCGCAAACTGGCCACGCAGTGTCACCAGATCCTTGCTGATTAGCTGTTGACAATGATCGAACTTTTCTTGAACCCCCTCGACTCTGCCTTTCTGAAGGGCTGCATCTAGAGCTTCAACTCCTAACTGCAACTTCTCCATTTCTGACAGTAGGTGTCTTTCGTTGAGCACGTCGGAGCATCTATCGCTCTGTAGGATTCTCAACCATCGCTTGTAGTCGTTTTCTTTCGCGGACTCTTCGTAAAGTAGGAATGACGATAATGACCGAGAGTTAATCCCTAGTGTATCTATCATCGTATTAATATCCCGGAATAACAGCTCTACCTGTCCCGGTATGCCTGGTTTCATGCTCTCGCCAGTATAGCCTTGATGTGGCAGGAATGGGTCCAAAGCCGGGGAAGGGGAAATTGGTCGAGCTAGATCTGCGCGCAACTGCTCGTCTTCGTCATCTTCGCTCAGTGGTTGGGTCTCAGCAGCTAGCTTCTCAGCTTCCCGTTGAGCCCTTGCCTGGTCTTCCGTTTGATCCCGTGAGGGTGATACTTGTCTCGCGAGCATGGAGCCTTCAAGCGTGGCCTTTCGTCGAGTAATCGCTCGATCAGGGGCGCTAGGAGCACTGGTTGATCGGAAACCGTCTGCTCTCGCAAGCATTTGCCCTGACCTTCTGCGAACAGGGCTTGGTGATCGGGGACTCAACCGATGTCGAGGCTCTGGCAGGTTAGGGGGTGGGAATATGGGTTTCGGTATCTCCCCAAATAACGGTTTCGCTCCTCCGGTTTTCAACTCGGAGGTGCTACCCTTTGTGAACAAATCACACATAGGGCTCTTATCCACAGCTCCGCCAAATGAGCTCTCAGGCGATGTCTTTAGACTTCGAACACGGTGATCGGCTGCCTCATCCGTGGGGCTGAGATCATGTCCGACTTCCTCTCCGCTGTCTTCAAAGTCCGCATCGCCCTCATCGGATTCTCCTGGTAATGAAATAACTGTAGCCTCCTTTACAAGTTCAGGTTGTTTTGGTTTCACAAAGTCCGGAGGCAACGGCGCCTCTTCAATTGATGCGCCCGAGACACCACCGGAAGAAGACACAGACGTATCTCCAGGAGCATAGCTAAGCTTGCTAGTAGATTCAGGTGGAAGCGGCGGTTCAACAGCTTTCGCTAGGGGGGTTGGAGGGGCTTCCTTGGGTGTTTCGGCTTTGACTGTTGATGGCGAACGGATGGATTCTTTCGGAGGTGATAGTGGAGTGGATGGTGGCTCTTTTGACATGGGGCCCATACCAAAGGAGCTTGTAGGGGTTGTGAATTGCGGGTTAGTTTGCGGCTTCGGTTGCTGCTGCGGTGGATTAAATAAGCTCGGGAAGGACGGCAGCTTCTGTTCTTCGAGTGAAGACTGCTTTTCAGGGGAGGATAGGGGAATAGGCCGCGCAGATACAGGGGTTGAGCTAACGGCGGGCTCAGCTGGCTTTGCGGTGTCGGTTTTTATGCTACCAAGCATATCACCAAAGGCAGGGCCCATTGACAAGGCCCCGCTGGGCGGTTCTGGTTTATCCTCGTCCATTTCACTCGCGATATCGGGTTTCGCTGGAGAGCCAATAGTGAAACCACCACCAGAGGTACCAAAGCCAGTCTTTGGCTTTTCCGGCTGTCCAAATGGCGGAGTCGTTGTGGTAGGCGTACTAGATGAGCTGAATAATGGTTGACCGGCCTTTGCGAATGGATTATCATTGGGAGAAGCTTTCGCAAATGGACTTTCATTAGCAGTCGTCTGCTTTCCAAATGGATTATTGTTGGGAGCTGGCTTTCCAAATGGGCTATCGCTAGAGGCAGGCTTTCCAAATGGACTATCATTTGAAGCGGGCTTTGCAAAGGGACTAGCCCCTAACGCAGCTGTCTGAGCAGCACTGGCAAAACCACCACCCGAAGACGCGAATGAACCGAATCCACCACCAGACCCAAGATTAGCAAACCCAGATCCAGCAGTCGATCCAGCAACACCCATGGAAGGCTGTCCGAACAAAGATCTTCCAGCTCCCAACGGAGCTGTCTGGCCGAACGCCGGGCTACCAAATGAAATGCCACCGCCTGTTTGTGGCGTTGTTGAACCGAGCGCAGAGGATGAACCACTGCCGCCTGGGGTCTGGGAGAATGATCCAAGAGGGGAAGGTGAACCAAAGCTAGGCTTGCTCTGCATGCCTAAAGGTGAACTTGTGCCAAAGCTAGGCGCCGCTGGTTTACCGAATGAAGGCTGGCCGAAGGCAGGTTGTCCAAATGGTGATTTAGCGGGCGTTGCCGTCATAGCTGGTGCTGGTGCTGGGGTAACCTGTTGCTGGCCTTGCTGGCCACCGGCCTTCACAGCGGCTAGCCCACTATAGGGCTTCTGTTGTCTTATCGACTCTGAATGTACAAACCACCACGACGAAAGCATTCCATCATTAGTCAAAACTAGGAGGGCAGGAAGCGGGGAAGACGATTCTTTGATATCTTCGTCTCCAGGGATGGGAGATAGTACACTATCCCTACTCGACAAGTCAAGGCACATGCCAATAGGTGACGTATCGTTCATATCCTCAGTCATAGGCAGCACTGCTCTTCGAGAATCATCAGCCATTGTAACGGTTGCGAAAGTTGGTGTGCCATCCGCGGTCGACTGTGTAATCAGACCAATGTCTGTAGATGCAGTAGAGGCAACAATCAGGGCCTCCTTTAGATTTGGCTCGAAATCTCTCATGCGGGCCGTAAATTGGTATGCAGGGTGTCTCGCCAGGCCAAAGGGTGCGCTGACTTCAGGCAGTTTTCTAAATTCATATTGATCTGGAGGTTTTCTGGTGGCTATGTAGTAATTAGACGCAGGCGGGGGTCCATTAGGTACGCTCGTTGGAGTATAGACGATGAAAAATAAATGGTTGGTCAACCATAGGATAGAAGAGACTTAAAAGATGGGTTAGTCAACGTTCGATAGGAAGGAAGAGAGTAAGGGTTATAACTGACCATGGTGATCGCCTCCAATCTCGGGAGCTCTTGGAATCTCGGCCTGTCCTTCTCCATCAGGCTTCAACTGGAAGGCAGTCCCATCTCCCAAACCAGCTACAAGCTGTGTACCCTTGTTACTCCAGCAAACAGAGCTGACCCCGGATTTCAACACTGGACCAGCTGGACCGGAAGAGAGCTGATTTGTCTTCAAATTAGCCACCAATAGCTCTCCGTTGTTCGTTACTGCTGCAAACAGTTCAGATGTATCGGGGTTGGGGTTCGGGGACAGTGCTCGTAGCGTTGCGCCATTCATATTAAGTGTAGATGTAGGTTGCGTCTTTCCCTGTAATAGCCCGGCGACGTCAAAGAGGGCCAGCCCGTCCCCACCCTCAACTGCAACCGCCAAAACGTTCCCATCTGCAGAAAAGGCGAGATGGGATACCCTCGCTGACAGAGGTATCTGTAACTCTGGTTGAAATGGCCTAATATCACTATCGCCCGAAGGTTCGCTCGCGTACGCTTTTCTGACGGAGTCTGTGCGGGCAATCGCTATCCCCTCTGGCCCAGCAGCCGCAAGCAGGCCCTTTACTGACGTTACGCTTAAAAGTGAGGAGGTCGTCGAGGGTAGAGAGTCCTCCGGCCATGGTGTAGGAAGCAGTCGAACTTTTGCATTTCCTCCGATGGACAGAAACCCGATTTGCTATTTTTTATTCATTAGCTACCTCATACCAGGCATCGGGCTGCAATAGAAAATCACCTGTGTTTCGACCTCTTGAAGCTCTGGTCCCACCACCACCTTACCGCCGCCAGCTTGCGACTGGCCTGACCCAAACGAGAAGGCCATCCTAAATGAAGATTCGAAGTCCGCTGAGAGAGAACGTGGCCCGCTGTCTAAATATGCACGCGCCTTGGGAACATTGAGCGAGAGCGATCCCTGGTTCAGAGTTGCGAATGAGCGGCGCAGGACGACGCGAGGTCTCCGATTAAAAAGGCTGAGCGTAGGCCCGAAAATCTTGACCGTCGCTCCTAGTCGAAGCGGGAAACTGCCGTCACGGGCACGAGGCAGACACTGAGCGCGTACTGCGACAAGCAAGAGGGCACGCAGAAGAAGTCCGACGGCTGTCAAGGACGCGGTGCTTTTGCTCTTTTGATATTACTGAAAAGGGAAGAAGTCGGAATTTAGCTGGCGGTTTGGGCAGAACGAGGGCGGTGAGCTGTGATTGGCTCTGGAGCTTCCATTCCAGGCAGCTCGAGCTTCATCATCAACATCACGAACATCTACACATCTACACACATCTACAGGACAGCCACAAGACAACCATACGCATTCTCTCTCCTAGACGATAGACGGTAGACGACGGACGACAGACGACAGACGGTTACGACGGATCTCGGAACAGCCAGACCAGCACCATGCCGGGCTTCGACTTCTCCAACTACAACCGTAACCGGGCCCTCCACGCGAAGGGAGTGCCGCTGCCCAAGGCTACGAGCACCGGTACAACCATTGTGGGATGCATATTCGACGGAGGTGTTGTGGTGCGTTGTTTCCGGGCTGAACCCTTTATCTACAGACGCATAGACATGGCTAACACTCACTCAGATCGCTGCTGATACCAGAGCTACCAGTGGACCAATCGTGGCAGACAAGGTACTTAATACCCTGATACGGCCTCATATTCAGTCCTATTCTCCCATCCTGCGCATGTCTTAATCTTCTCGGCTACGGGACACGCTCCTAACCCGTTTACCCGCCTAGAACTGTGAAAAAATCCATTACATAGCGCCCTCAATATGGTGTGCCGGAGCCGGTACCGCAGCAGACACTGAATTTACCACCAACCTCATCAGCTCCAACATCGAACTTCACGCACTCTCCACCGGCCGCCCTCCCCGCGTCGCCACCTGCATGACCATGCTCAAGCAGCACCTATTCCGTTACCAGGGCCACATAGGCGCATATCTAGTCGTTGCCGGCGTCGACCCAACCGGCACCCACCTCTTTACCGTCCACGCCCACGGATCCACCGATAAGCTCCCATACGTGACCATGGGCTCCGGTTCGCTCGCCGCCATGTCCGTCTTCGAATCGACGTGGAAGCCATCCCTAACCAAGGAGGAGGCCATCAAGCTTACATCTGATGCTATCCAGGCTGGTATCTGGAACGATTTAGGATCTGGAAGTAACGTCGATGTCTGTGTGATCGAGAAGGATAAGCCTACTCAGATGATGAGGAACTTCCTCACGCCAAACGAGCGAGTTGAGAAGGAGAGAAGCTATAAGTTCAAGAGGGGCACAACTGCGTACTTAGACCAGCAAGTAATCACCAAGGCTGACCTAGCACGATATGTAACCGTCGAGGAGTTAAGTGGAGAGGAGGCTGTGGCAGAGAAGATGGACGTTGATGTCTAGAGGGTGGTCACTAGTCTTTAGATCTTATTCAGTCTATATCCCTTGTAATGACATGCCGCTACCTTGGTGACTATTAAAAAATAAAAATAAAAACTCGGCTTTTAGATCAAGTTTGGCTTTGATATAATCTATTCTATGTCTATGCCTATATACATCTCCCATAAATAACGTACAATGTCCAGCCGCGAGTAGGTCAGTTTAAATTATTAGCCACATTTTTCCCCTCAGCTTCCGCTACAACATCCATAATGAATTTTCGCCGTTCTTTTGGAACCGGATTGCCAGATTCATAGTTCCTCCGTATCCCAGCATGATACAGAGCTCGACTCATAGCAGGCAATATAGGGGCTCTTTCAGATGAAAGAAGCGAATAGCACCAGTACGTGCACCTCCACGATGTGCGATCAGAAATAGAGGGCGAACTGGCAAAACTTAATGCGAGGAAATTAATCGTGTTGAGGCAGGCTTGTGGATCGAGGACTGGCAGTCCTTCATCTAGGTATTGTGTAGCTTGCACGGTCCCTTCGCCAGGCAATGAGTCTTGTAACCGGCCCAAGGCATATCTGAGTGGCTTGTGTTCAGACAGGAGGTGCATGAGCATTCCTCGGTAGTGGGATTTCCCTGTTTCGATGTAAATCAGCATTCGACGCACGAAATCTGGATCAGTGATATCCGTCTCCCGTGCAGTCTGCCTGAAGAGCGCTTCACCCAACGTCTTCACCGACATATCTCTATCGTAGTCCCATATTGCCTCTGGTTTTTGTAAGGGGCCACACTCCAGTACATTCAGCTCCTTTATCATCGATTCCGGTGTAGAGTCTGTGATCCCCAGCCGCTTCTGATATTTCGATCTAGCCGCAGCTACGAGGACATGGTCTGTGAATGGAAGGCCCCTATCTTGAAATGCTGTCATAAGGGTTTGCATTTCATCCAACATGCCACCCTTTTCGTTGATCCCCGAGAGACCTTTTAGGTGATCAAGATATCTCTCAAAAAGACTCATTCGCTCTTTATCAACACTGTAGTAGAATTTTGTGCGTTGGCCTAGGGTTCTCAGCATCCACATATACAGAAAGCACCTTTCCCGCAGGCCAAGGTCTAGTTTGAACTTAGACTGGAATTGCGAACGCGGTACATCCCTGAGAGTGAGAAAGTCCGTCCACGGCTTTCCGGAAATAATATTACGGACTTGGATCATGCGCTGCAACATCCACGCCCAAAGTAGTAGCACCTGGGGTCGATTCTCATCGTATTGCTGTGTCGATACCAAGAATTCTGTGGTGTGGATTATAGTTTGACAAGCAATATCATTATCTTGGTACCGCAGTATAGCCCATACGTCGCGAAGACGATTGCGTAGCCTTCTGCTTTTCGACTTGGCGGATTCATCCTGGATTGAAGATGATTGATCCAAGATAATAAAGTTGAGTATGTGAAGTATAACGTTAGACATGGTTTGCCAATCTGATATCCCCTTAAATCTGAGAGCGTGGATAATGTTTTCGCAAAGTGATATCGAGTCTTCGCTTCCTGGAATAGCCATCACTTGCTCCAACCACAGGTTCAGGGTCGGTATCTCGAGATCCGACGGCTTTAATACGGAGGAAGATATCATGCCACTCCAAAAATCGATGTAGCTCGCTATCAGCAGCTCAGGGTTCGATGCGGCGAATGTGCCCTCAGAGGTTGTAAGATATGGCAGGTTGATAATGATTTCTTCAAACTCGGCTGAAGCTATCGATCCAAGAGCGAGGTTCTGTTTTAAATGGTCGATGTGTTCAATAATTGTTGGTAGAACGAGTTCCCCTAGCGTCAAACGCCGGATCAAGTCTGTGAAATTGCGCGAGCCTAGGGGATTCAATGACGGATCCTCGAGAAATTCATAGATTTCAGCAGTTGTCCATCCAGAGTCAAGCCGTGTTTCTAAAACGTGCTTGAATATCAGGTTGCTGAGATCTGGCCGCATGCGGAGGTTGATCTCAAGGTCTTCGACGATGTGACGGATCTCGGTCAACGAAATATTTTTGTGCAAAAGGCATGTCAGGTCTGCGACGACATCTTGCTCCTCCACAGAGCTAGACCCCGGTATGTCCGATACTGGAAGGACTGGGTTCATGGAAAGCTCGGTCGGAGCTGAAGTATTACCTGAATATACTCAATTGTCTTGTTAGCTCATGCAGCCAAAGACAAATCACAAGGCATGCAAAGTCAACCCCGAAGAGGTCGATATCACTCACCAGTAGCAGCTTGAAAAATTGGCGATGAAGTAATCAATGGTTCCCGTCGCGCCCGTCTCTCCATGCCCGAAAAGCCGAAGATGAGCGAAGCATCCAGCCCAGGAGGCGGGCCAGCTGCATTGGCCAAATTCATATTCCGTCGTTTCGCAAGGCGTTCCCTAGCTTCACAGGGACCAGGTATACTGCTGCCATACCTCCGTTGGCGCTGCACGAAGCTGGCAAATGTTGAAGCAACAAGCTCATCGCTAACCCAAACATGCTCGATGGCAGGGCTCCCATACTTCTGGGCCGCCGTTCGGCAAGCATGCCTGCAGAACGACATCCGGCACCGGCCCAATGCTCGTAGTTCCAGCAATTGCGCCCTTCTGCGGCCCTTAATTGAGGCCTGTCTCCCTCGTGTGCTCGCTCAGCCAAACATCGCATCGAAGTCGCCAAAATTGAACAATTATATCTGACTAAGCATTGAATTATATCACGTGATATACATTTTTCTATACAAAACTTCCAGCAAGACGACGCGAGCGAACTACAGAATCCGGATACAACAACGCTGTCTTGTCTCTACTTACTGTGTTGCAGCGTGATCCATTGGTAGTGCTAGGGGGTTTTCCTGCCTTTACAGATTGCTTTTACGGCCGCAATTAGCCTGACCCGTGGAGAGTTTAAATCGTAACGGCGAGCGAGGCACGGCTGGCTTGTCTATACCGACAATTCCAGATTCCAGCCACAGCTTCATTACTTACAGAAAAGCTCTAGATACATAGCGTCCTTTCCAATAATACAGCATCTCCAGAAGCAACAGAGTTTGCCTGACGTTCCCGGGACGCAAGGGGAGCATGGGGAACAAGTCGGGGAGCATCAGGGCTCTCAGGCCTTTCGTCAAGCCCGCAGGACGACGAAGCAACTTTATACGTATAACTAGGAGTGTCTAGGAATCACAACGGAATATTTGTCCAACCAATTCTCCTCTTTCCCTGTGCCGTCTCGCCTTTCTTTTTCTTTTTCTACCTTAACGTGTGTAGTGAGATCCCGCGTGGCTGATACGCTAACAGTGCGACTAAAGAACAAGAATCGGGTAGTGCAAAGGGGAACGTGCAAAACCACTGATCACCTTCTGATTCCTCAGCTCTCAATCGATCTTTATACATACAACCTTGCTCCATTCTTCAGGGTGCTATGCATGACATCAGGAACGGGACGACGTACGAAGTACGGAGTAGTTGGCCGTGGTTAGTGTGCAGCTGGTGATCTTCTTCTGCGGCCCGTACATACATACAGCGGCCCCTCAACGCTGAGACCGCATAACCAATTGTCATGCTTCGTTATATCTCCGAGCGAGAGAATACAATTCTGCAACACAACATGGGGATTTATAAATGAACCGGCAGCCCGCTGGACAAGCTCTTAGATGGTGCCATGTGACAACTCACCTATCGATACGACGTCTGGGCGCTGGTGTGCAACTCTATATAGCTGACGTATTATTACAACGAAGAGCCGGGGCTCGGTCGATCGCCAAAAAGACAGGTCTCATTCGACTACGATATACTGTCTAAACTCAGTATAAACATTTACGCTCCACGCTCACTGGATGAGCTCAAAAAGGTCATCGTGAACATGGGCCATCAGCTTTGCAAACTTTCCAGTTCCATGGGTTTGATATACGTCGAGGCTCGTTAAAAGGCGCCACTTGTCGCCGTTCATCATCCACCAAAGTTATCCCATTTTCGTGTTGGATCCAGCGAAGCAAAATAGCAGTCGCCTCCTTCTATTTTCAATCTGGCGTGGGGTGTGCAAGCCTGATAAACGACCAAGGCGAGTACTAAGGATGTTTTTGAGGGGCAAAAAAATAAAAAGGCTACCTGCGAGGATCCTGTCGGCTGGAAACCGCCTTAGTGGGTGACCTATTACCGGGGCGTGGCTGACCCAAAGACCAGCTAGGGTTCGATCTTTGTTTCCAGCTGTACGGAGCAGCATGGGAGGAATGCATTAGCGGGCGTTGGACTGCAGAAAACACCCACTGTCAAAGGAATACCATGATTCTGGTCCCTGCAGAAATGCTTCGTTGTTCAAATTCGGATAGTCAATAACCGGGCAAAAGGGATACAGGATGCACAAGACGTGATGGGCTAATACTAGCCTCGACACTAACAAACCTTCCGTTCCCCGCCAGCTGGTGGTCGCAGAGTCTGTTGTTTAGGGGTGGCCACGACAAACATCTCTCTCTCTTGGTCGATCGCTCTTCCGACCATAAATACGTTAATTACGACCTGCTGGTACAACCCGGTATCAGGGCCTCTCGGGGCCCAGCACGCAGGTTCAACCTTCATCCCTGGCCGTATCTCCTCCTCTCACAGAGAAAATTTTGTATAGGCTTGATAGGACCGAAAGCAAAGGTTAATTACAAATTAAGCTTCTGAGAGCCCATTTCTGCGTGGTCGCTGGCCCCCGGATGTTTGGTAGTTCGGGAAACGTATATAATTTCCTCCACATCCCCATCCACTTCCCTGGATTTTCCAGCCCCAAAGGATCAGGAGTATTTTGATTTTGTTACTTCTCGAATGCTAGAGAAAAGCTTCCGGGCTACAACCCTCATCCCATCTGATTGTCTCCTGAGACTCCTGATATGAAAACTCAGGGGGCGCCTCTTGCACAAAGAAGCCCCTTTGAACATCGACATTGCCATCATGACGACGAATACAGCAAGGGTTCCCGATGAAAGGGCCGACCAACCGCTCCCTGCCGCACCTGCTACTGAACCTCGTGCTATAACGCCTGATGTACGTTCGTTCAATTTTAAGTCTGAACACCGTGAAAATTCCAGGGCAAATCCTAATTTATTTTCCTTCAATGATATAGTCCAGCGAGTACGAGAAGGATTACAACCCCGAGTATGTTCTAATGATAGCCCCGAATGAGTAAATAATTACTGTCGTCGAAGGACCGAAACTGACATATGTCCACCTCAGCAGCTCCATATCGCTTACTTCGAGTGTTACCGACTATCCCATGGAGAATGGTAGGAGATATCACCGATATCATGAAGGAAGTACGTCTATTGGATCGTTGAATATTTTCTTCTCTATCCGTTCCCTCGAGCTAACATCAGCATAATAGCATACCTCTATCCCAATGACGAAAAAGAACTAGACCGATTGGATATGCAATATGAATTAATAAGATTGATAAACGGAGGGAGGATATTCTTCGCGCCTTTAACCAAACCAGAGAGACTTCTTGATGTTGGCACAGGCTCAGGTATCTGGCCAATTGAAATGGGTAATTTCCCCTTTTTGCTTGTTTCCGTTTCAAACCCAACCAGTGCTCGAAAAAATAGAGATACTAAACATAAATGATTTATAGCCGAAATATTTCCAGATGCTGAGATCATTGGCACCGATTTATCCCCCGTACAACCTGGCCAGGTACCACCAAACGTTCAATTCTACGTCGACGACGCCACAGAATCGGACTGGCTCTGGCCTAAAGACCACTTCGATTATATCCGCTCCTCCATGCTCATCGGCGCTCTAGATTCCTACCCCTCCCTCCTCAAAACGGCATTCGGCTACATAAAACCAGGTGGCTACATAGAGTGCCATGAATGGGACATAGCCTGTTACTGTGACGACGGTACACTACCACCTCCTCGAGCTGATTTTCAGGGCCCATATGCATTCCAAAATTGGCTCCAATATTGTCGCCTATCCACGGGCAATTTGGATAGGCCCGTCTTTGTTGCACATGAGATTTCCACCTGGATGAAGGAGGCCGGATTTGTGGATGTTCAAGAACGAATTACAAAAGTTCCGTTGAACCCCTGGCCCAAGGATCCACACTTGAAGCGTCTCGGTGCCTGGAGCGAAAGGAATTGGCTTGACGGCCTTGCTGCGTTTTCATATGCACCCTTTGGCTCAAGAGGATTAGGATGGACCCAAGAGGAAATTGAAGTTTTCTTGGTGGATGTTAGGAAAAGCATCCAGGACCGAAAAGTGCATACCTACCAACAATTTCACGTTGTGACTGGAAGAAAGCCTTCATCTTAAGGCCTTCTCGGCGTTCCTATTTCTCCTGTCTATGTGACTATCTGCAGAAAAACTCAACCTTTTGATATTTCTGTTTTTTATTTTTTTTTATATTTTTTTCTTTTTAAATTTTACCGTCATGCACGTTCACACGGATAATTGATGATAATAACGGCCAGGGACTGCGAATCTATGGAGGGAAAAGTGTTCACTGTTCTACATTGTTTATCTTGGTTTCTTTATCTCTCTCTTCTTCTTCTTCCTCTTTGATTCCATATATATTCCCGTTACAGGCGCCTTGGCGTTGAGCCCAAGCAATTTTTTATACTACAGTCAATGTGTATACCCCTACCAATTCCAATTTCTGATCAATCGAAATATTGGTCTTTCACGTTACAACTTATCACTTCACCGCCTCACTTGTGGAAGGCTAATAGTTACGAAGAAATCTTTAATCCCGTCACAGCCTCAGCTCTGCCGCCCATTCTCCATTCTCGGGCAATGCTGATGCATGTTACCCGACACTCCAACGAGAGCAGCCCCGATGAATCGAACGGATGTAAGATCACCATGAACCCGGACACGCCATTGTCGTACCGTCCTCTCAATAATGGCTACGGTGGCTTCCTAACATGAAGACACCAACCGTCGAATGGCTAGTAGTGCACGTCAAAGTCACACGATCATGGAGCCTTAGAAGTCATATTCTGTTAGGTTGACAACTTCATGGAAAGCAAGCTGTTTCTCAAAAATTCGCAGCCGCTACGGCACGAACCGCGAGTATGCCAACACGAAAGGTCAACGACCCGCAGCGAGAACCCTGATCACTAAAGCAATAGTCGAATCCGTACAGAGTGTCGAGTAGAGGAAAACTGCTGCAGGACACGTAACCTCCTGTTCGTAACTCTCCTTGTCGGAGATTTATATAAGGCTCGCACCACCAAAGATCCCAGGCCACCAGCCGGAGAACGGTCTAACCGAGACCTCGGCCTGACATATGGCATTTGTGGTACAGAGTGCTGTCAATTACACCATCTCTCGGCTGCAAATGAGAGTCTTTACCCCCACGGAACTGGAGAGTGGGATATTCTTTTGAGAGAAATGGAACAAAAATGAGCGATGACCAATTCGAGAGATGATGTTCAAGGTGTTGTAAAGTCGGCCACGATTTAAAACTCGCCTGGGCCCCCGACTTTGATATCCAATACCTACCCCCATTGTGGCTGTATTCAAACTCCTACTAAATACCCCATTAGGCTGGTGGATGTGGAGCGACCGGAAATCGCCCGTTATTCACATCTATTCGTGGGAATAGGTGAGCCTCAACAGGCCGGGCTTCTCTAGATAGGCCTTGAGCATTTCAGCAAGCATTAGACAGTTCCAAACCTACTTCTTTGTTCCAAAACATAGGACGCATGGCGTGACGTGTATGGAACGGTAATAAGAAGAACGGCTTCCAGACGGGCTGGGACACGGAACACTATCAGCCATATATGCTTCAAATCTTGAGGTTGAAGCCATTCAAGTGGACAAACTGATATCGACATGGTTGTTCCTTGCAACAGGGGATCTAGCCCCATGTTTTTTTTTTTTTCTTTTTTACATTCTAGGCCCTGTATCAACTAAGAATGCATATAGGGAAGACGGCACGCTATGGAGTAAGAGTTAGCCAGTAAGGACGTGGTATAGGGGAGGGGTTCGATATTCAGCGAGGAACGCCCGTAGCCCTGTTAATTGACACCATGGGCGGTTCCAGATATGGCCTACTGTGGCTTACCTTTATGGGCCGCTCCATGCGTATGACAACAATGAATAGAGAGGGCGACCAGAGAGAAGAGATCCAGCTAAGGAAACGATATTCGTCTAATATATATCCAATTTATATTGTATATCCATCTAAATGCCCCTTCAATAATCCGTAATGCAGTAAGTATCCAGCCTGTTTATATATTAGTCAGTTCTCTCCCACCCAAATGTATCCCAGGGAGGATGTATATGTTGTAATGGTGTATCCGGAAACTCAAGGGGAAAAATGTTTATATCCCAATCATGGTTCGGCGCTGCCCGTCTTACCGAGCCCCCAACGCCCAACCTCGCGCATGGCCTCTTCACCACCTTCAGCCAGCCTTCCATTGGCATTTGCAGCGTTGTTGTCACCGAGCACGCCAGCAACGCAGCTCCAACCATCTCGTCCACCACCCCATCTCAGTACCTCATTCTTGAATCTTTCACCGGCGTTCCTGTCAACAGAAAGCTCACCACCCTGGAATACATCAGACCACACCTTATTAGCTATGGCGCGATCGAATAAGTAGCTGTAGTATGTCGCTCCGTAGCCAAAGAGGTGGGTAAAATAGCCTTGCCATGCGGTCTTCGAATCGGCAGGGTCAGGTAAACTACTGTACTTGGAAGACACGTCGTGGAAAATTGCCGTGCTATCGATGTTCGACCTAGGGTCCGTGGTATGGTAAGCTTGATCCATTAGTGCCATAATGATTTGCGCTTCGTTATCCATGCCGCCGTGCATGCTATCACGGTTCTGACGGTTGAGATCTATGTTTTGTATCATATCTTCCGGCAGCGGGTCGTCAGTCGCCCAATGCCGGGCGTACAGGCGAAGAACCTGAGGATCCATTGCAAAGCTCTCCATTAATACGGACGGTAACTCTGCAAAGTCGGTAACGCAACGAGTGCCGGAAATTGATTGGAGATCCGTACGACCAAGAACGGAATGTATAGCATGTCCCATCTCATGGAAGAGTGTTCGAACGCTATGTTCGGAGAGAAGAGAGGGCGGCGATCCAGGACTATACGAGGTCGGCTCATCAAAGTCGCATATAAGGGCTATCGTAGGCAGCTGATAGAGCCGGTTAGTGCCTTGCCTTACGGCGGCTGCCATCCCATCATTGGGGTGCGGGGAGTCCGGCAACGATGCACACTCTGCTATCTCAGCTCGGGAAATCTCCCTAGAGCCTCTAAGGGTGAAGTGCGCTGGGTTGGGACTCTTTCCTGGCCGTGAAAAGAGGTCACAATAAATAACAGCGATGTGGTTATCTTCCTCATCCCACACGTCTAGTTTGCGAACATCTGGGTTCCACGTCTCGCCAGACAGCGTCTCACTCGGAACAAGCCTTACGCCATACAGGTGGGTAAAAAGCCTCGAGAGTCCCTGCATGACTGTTCCAAGGGAGAAGAACGAAGGAAGCAGATCAGAATCCCGCGATCTTCTTGCCCGGCCATGTTTAGTATAATATTTCTCCATGTAATACAAGTGGTCCCAGGGCTGAAGGTTCGTTGCGGATGGGTTCTCAATCTGCTTCAGCGCGAGCAGTTTTGAGAGCTCGTCATCTACTTGGCCACGATTGCTTGCGTTAAGGGACGATAGGAAATTAACCACGGCCTCTGGGGTTTTGGCCATTTTATCACTCAAAGTCATCTGGGCATAACTGGAGTACCCAGATAGCTTGGCCAGTTCTGCTCTCTTCTGGAGGAGCCCCTCCAGACGTCCTATCTGTTGCTTTGAGGAAGTTCGATATGCAAGGTGTATTTTCCTCCGGGTCTCCGCATCCTGAACTGTGCTCAAGGCAGTCCTGGGAACGGATCCAAACATTGGAATGACCACCTTGGACCATCGTTTTAGTTTCCGGATGAGTGATGGGTCCATTCCTAGCAGCTCGTTTTTGCCGAAGCTGAGCTGAGATGTTTCAGGGTTCATGTTGTTCACGAACGTAGGACCAAGCTGGCTGATTTCGTTTGACAACGCCACAAACCTCTGTCTATCCCCAGGAGGTAGATGTATGGCAGATTTCGCAAAGTCTCTCAGCAAACCACGGGCGGCAACTTTTTCTTCCTCGCTCCAGTGTGATGTAACTTCGGGATTGTCGACAGCTCGAGTTAGCTGTTCGTTTAGGCCGGGCGTCGTGTTGAGGATATTCATGTACTCGAAGATAAACGCAAAGGCTTCCGTAGCAGCTTCTTTTATCGCAGGATCAGGGTGATTCGTCTTCATAAACTCCGCCATGTCTATTACCCGGCACAGGAGGTCACTCAACCTGTCGAGGTCTCTGGACATGGCCCGGTAGTCTTCCAGCGTCGAAGCCGCCAAAACCTTCCCGACTATCTTCTGGCATTTCTGGAGTGAGATATGGGCGAATTTCCGAAAGCCTTCCGGGTTGGTGAGATACTGGTTCTGCAGCAAGCCCGTACGCTTCGAGTTTCCGGATCGACGCTGGGAGAATTCGCGCCAGAAGGAGTTTGAGTCGAAAACAAGCCGTAGGTTGGTATCATCATGTCGCTTGGCCGCCGACAGGCCTGACGCAGCGTGATCCTGTCCCGTAGACTGAGGTGCAGCGACGGAGGAGAGATTGCGACTCGGTATATAGGAGGCCCTGCCGGCTTTTATGCGCTGGAGACATGCTCGACAGGTCCACGGCCGTTGCTGGAGGGCCCGTAGCATTTTCCGCTGCACTCGAACGGCCGACTCGAAGACATCCAATACCGTAACACCGTAGCAGCAGTCCGTTGAAGCAATTGAAGGCGCACAAGGGTCGACGTTTGGTGTTTGGCGTTTGATGTTTGATGCTGGAGGTGCGATGTTCGTCCCCCGGTCTGCAAAAGCTTGCCGAGACACCAAGAAACTTCCGTCACCAACGCAACTTCAACAACCTCAACTTTTGTCCATCAGATAACGTCGATTGATCGCGGGACTCTCCTCAACCCACGATCATGCTCGGTTCAATGCTCCAGCGGGTAAGTCAGCCGGCCCTTGTGTACTGATTGAGACTCATATCTAATGCTTTGCAACCTCCAGAGGCTGGCGGCCACAGGCGCAGCCATTGCCATGGGCGTGGCCATCAACCCAGTCCAAACCGCCTATGCGGAAGCTCCTCCACACAACTCGGTAGGTGATCTATGTGGGCGTGAAGATGTGGACTGTCCAGGCTCTGACACCGCGTTTCCAGTACGTCTCGAAGAAGCCGATGTACGATGTTGACGAGGAGGACAACAGCATCCGCCGCAAGATTGAAAAGTCGCCCTCAAAACCCGCGCCCTCTCAGCCGGATACTCTATCACCACAGTCCCCCCTTGTCCGATCTAGATCCCCCGGCCCAACCGATCAACTGGCCGAGCAAGTCCGACATGTCCGGCTCTTCCTGTACCGCCATTCCCTCGTTGCGGAAAACAGCTTCAACGACACTGTTTCCCGCGTCCTCCACGCAGAATCACAATTCACAAGCACCATAGCTTCGTTGGCGCCACCGCGTGAATCTGGTGAACGGCTTCTACCCGGAGGTATCTACGTACTTGTGTCCGCGATGGCCGGATCGATCGTTTCGCGAAACCGCGGGATACTCCTCCGAACCGCATCTCCAATTGCTGTGGGAACCATTGCCGCCTGGAGTCTGCTCCCTATTACAATGAGGAACGTCTCCGATTTGGTGTGGAAGTATGAGCAGAAGGTTCCTGCTCTTGCGGAGAACCACGTCAAGGCTCAGTTTATGGTAGAGCACTCCGTACAACAGGCCATCAGGCTCAGTGGTGAAGCCCGAATTTGGATGGAAAGCAAAATTGGTCAAGGCAGAGAGACCATTGAGAAATTGATCAGTAAAGGAGTGTGAAATGACGTCTCACTGAAAAGAAAAGATAAAAGAGGAGGTATATAAACTTGCCTCAGGCCGGGATTGCACTCCTTCATATTTATTTTTCTAACTGTCTTTGTATAAATGTACTTTACCAGCAGCGTTTAGAGGCGCCAAAATTCATGCTAGATGTTGAAATATATCTAAGAAAGCAACATGTTTTAGAAAGGTTCTACATGCAGAATTTGATCTCTATTGGGATCAACACCTCTACCAATTCGATTCACCACAATATAATTATCTTAAGCAAAAAGCTATATGAAGCTACTCGTCCGGTGGTCCCTCAACTGTCTCCTTAACAGCTGTTGTCGCCGGTGGTGGCGGGACCTGCCCACCTGCCCTTGGGGGTGGCGCAACTGGCCCGGTATTTGTCGAGGGTATATAGTCCTCTTTCTGACTTCGCTGCTCGCCTTCCTTGAAGTAGTCATCAAATGAGGGCGCCTCGGCATGGGCATGGCGGTTCTTTCTTCCATGCCTAGTGCCAGGAGAAACAGTTTTCTTTGGCGCATTCGCAGGAGGGGAAACGATGTTGGCTGGGACAAGGAAATGGGGTTCCGGCGGTGGTATCGGTGGGTTGCTAGACTCAGCATCATGGCCATCTTCCTTTGTCGCAAACACTACCTCTCCGGGTCCTTCCACTTCCTCTCCCAAACCCAAAGGTAGCCTGTGCAAAGCACCATATCCCAAAACCGCGCCTAACGCTCCTTCACCTCCCCAATTTCTGTTGGGAACTATTTCCACCTCTCTGACAACGTCGAATTCATTGTTATACACCCATAGAGTGAGGCTTCTGTTTAAATGATCTTCAACAAGCTCGCCAAGCGCAGTCTCCCCGCGAAGTGTCCCGCTTGGTGTTCCAAGGATGTAATCCGAATGGGGTAGTAGGCCGGCAAGGTAGGCTGGGCTTTGCGGAGAGGGTATAGAAAGGACATGCCATATGTTTTGTGTTAGGGAGAGCGGCGCAAGCTGAAGGGTGACGCCGAGAGTTGGGTTCGATGGAGATATTGGGACGATGGCTCGATGCGTTCGTTGGCCCTGAATGAACAGTTTAGCTGATGGTAGACTTCAACCGGCTGTATGACGAGATACACTGCGTACTTTCGCACTCCACAGCTCCAGGGATACGTTTGATCCCGCGCAATTGCGCACCTCTGTTGTGAAAAGATTCGGGTCTGCTTCATCCTGTATGTACATTAGTTCATGGCTGTAGAACCACCGCCCAGGAGAACCACATACTATAAGATGGCCGTTGATTCCAATGATAAAATCAAACCAAGGCTCTAATGGCAAGTCTGGATTCTTATTCCGAAGCACCTGGAACCCGTATGCGTTGTCTCTGCTATGCGACTGGGCTGACGATGTATCTGCATCCAGCCCACTGATAAGGCGATTTAAAGCTCCAAACATGGCGAAAGTGGGATGTGATCTTTGCGGCCTAGAGGCGACTTCCTACCTAACCTGTCGCTGGTCTCAATAGTGAGATCAGCCTAGAAAAGAGCTCTTAAACGTGAATGCGATATTGTCTGTCTTGATGCTTCAAGTTCCCAAGATGTTGTCCATATCGAGATGCAAACAAAACAAACAAAGCTGTAAAAATATAACGTCACTACAGTAAAAAGAGAGAGAAGAAGAAACAAATCCTCGAGCTGTTCAGCCTTTTTACAACTAAGCATGCGACACTCTGGCGTCTCATAATCATGGCTAGCGAGGTTGAGAAGCCTCTGCCGGAGCACTATCATTACTCTACTAGAGCTGAAGTTCCGTGGGATATCCAGAAGTAAGAAGCTCAGCCTTAGTCTATTGAGTGGACGACTAACTATCTTCAATAGCTATTGGGCTCAACGATACAAGATATTTTCCAAGTACGATGATGGTGTTTGGTTAACAGATGATGCATGGTTTGGGGTAACCCCTGAACCTGTAGCAAAGTAGGTTATCCTTCTGGTTCACTATGATCTAGTGCTGTCGGGTTAACCAAGACTATAGCAAGATAGCCCAGCATATGGCGCAGTCAGCTCCCGACAACAAGAGCATTCTCATAGATACGTTTGCGGGAGCGGGTGGGAACACCATCGCCTTCGCAAAATCTAACAGATGGAAGCGTGTGTACGCTATTGAAAAGGACCCCGAGACCTTGAAATGCGCAAAGCACAATGCCGAGCTGTACGGCGTTGGCCATAAGATCACTTGGTTTTTAGGAGACTGTTTTGAAATTCTCCGAAACCAGCTGAAAGACCTGGCTCCGTACAGTGTCATCTTCGGCAGTCCTCCATGGGGCGGTAAGCTGCCCACTCACCAATCTACTCAGGCTGGGGCCTAACTTGCTAACTCGTTTCCAGGGCCGGGGTACCGTTCAGACGAAGTGTTCAATCTCTCGACCATGGAACCGTATTCTCTGGAGGTCCTTCACGCGGAGTTTTCCAGATTCACTAACGACGTGGTACTCTTCCTCCCGCGAACCTCAGATCTGAGGCAGTTAGCTTCTGTGGTTAAGCATAACAGGAAGTCGCTTGTTATGCACTACTGCTCAGAGGGTGCTAGCAAGGCTTTATGTATTTATATTGGAGACTTTAAGCCCATTGAATGAATGAATGAATGAATGAATGAATGAATGAATGATTATGCGTGTCCTATTGACCCCCACAACACTCACACCACACTCTCAATAGAGGTACCTAGACTCTAGATGACCTCACCCAGCCTATCAATAATATCAAGCACAGTTATATCAGCTGCAAGATATTATAACCGCCCCCTTTGGTTTGCTGAGAAAAAAACGTCCGTAGGTGTTGATCACGTGACCGAGCCGTAAGTGGAAGTTCGAGCTTCTTCCTTCATCGCAAAACATCAAACTGCGACTCCTCTAGCTCACCTGGAACACAACTTCGCTTTCTGCGGCGGAGCGCGCGTCTCTATAATGCTCTGTGAAGCCGTTCGCATTCCCTGAGCAAGCTCGCCTCGAACGTCACCTTAGGTTCCAGTGCTCCCCGGCGACATCATGTCCGCATCACCCTCTATGTCTCCTGCTCCGGAGTCATCAAGCAGGGACGCTCGACAGACAGCAAACATGGACGAAGCCGACGAACAAGGGTTCGAGCCCATGCTGGATGACCCTGACTGGGACAAGGTCATGGAGAGCATCCACGACCCGGAAAAAGCGAATGGCGTAATGGACTTCCTGAACAGAGAGCTTGAGACCGGAGAGAAGGCAGACGACGCGGTGGACTACGAGGATTTCGACGACGATGAGCTTCCGGATGAAGAAGATGCTGTTACAAACGCGCCACCAGCTGCACCTTTACCGCCGCAGGATGATAACCTGGGAGACCTATTTGGCGGAGATGATGAATTTCCAGATGGTGGAGGGGATGAGCTGGATGATCTGTTTGGCGATGTACCATCGTCTCCGGTGAACAAGGAGGCGTCAGTTGGACTTTCGCTCCCTACAATGGACCACGCGGCAGGCGGGTTTGGTGACGCAGCCATAAGCCACGAGACGGTTGAAGCAGACGATGATGCCTACGATGAAGCTATGGAAAGCGATAAAGAGGCACCTCAGTCGCCTACCCTCGATATGGACCCTGCGACACTTCGAGACTACCAGCTCCAGCAAGCTCTTTTCGCGATGTCCGCGTATGGGCCAGATAATCCTCCAGCACCACCGGAGAATAGTGAAGAATTGCTGGCTTCTCTATGGCCCAAGTTTGATAAAGATTGTCTTCCACGCTTCTTGGAGCTGTTACCACCGAAGAAAGCGCGTTTCGTGGGCAAGGGACCCCTCAAACCCCCGAAACGAATTAACCCTACAAAAATCAACATTGAACTCGCCCCCGACCAAGAACGCGCCTTTCTATTTTCCGGGCATTCACAAAAACGACCCATAGAGTCCGATCAGTTTATCACGGTCATAACCCCGCCATCTACATCGGAGGAGACTAGTGATGTTGAGGAGGGCGATGACTCCGACGAAGAGCTCCCAGGTGGCATTACTATGGAAGATTTACAGTTTATCTGCGCTGATTGGGACGTTAAAAGTGTTCAGCCTGAGGAGGAGAAGGAACCGACTCCGGAGCCGCCACGAAACGAGGAAGATGACTGGTTATATGAAGTGGCCCAGCCTACAAAGAAGCGCAAACTTGGGAAAGAACCTGCAGATTACCTCTCGTACTCTCATATTGATCTACCTAGTTTAGACGACCCAGCTGAAACTACCGCGATGCTTGCCAGGAAGATTCGGATAGATATGAACGATCCCCATTTGTTACTTGACGATTCTGTGATTGATGGACCTGCGAAGCAAATGAAACCTAGCAAGCTACAAAATATCGGAGAAATGTCCAGTGGCTTGACAAAACGGTTAATGCAACGATACAATGTTTCAAATGATACTGCCTACGATATGCTGAAAGAAAACCACCAGAACAAAGTGCGTAGCACACTGGGTAATATCACGCTTGAGCATAGCATGCCAGCAATCCGACTACAATGGCCATATTATAAGACGAAACTTGCCAGACAAGAAGCGCGATCTTTCCATCGTCCGGTTTTGAATTTTTTCCCGAATCTCCCGATAACATTCAAGAAGCCAGCATATATCAAACGGAAACATCAAAAGGGAAAAGATGCGAAAACCCTCTACGACACTACGAAATCATTATCCATGGGTGATAATTCAAATGTTCTTCTAATCGAACACTCAGAGGAATATCCAACGATGTTAGCCAACTTTGGCATGGGAAGTCGCTTGATAAACTATTATCGCAAGAAGAACGCAGAGGATCCATCAAGACCGAAGACGGAAATTGGAGAGACGGCAGTCTTACTCCCACAAGACAAGAGCCCATTTTCCAGCTTTGGTCATGTCGACCCTGGAGAGACGACGCCCGCCATCACCACCGGCCTATATCGTGCCCCTGTTTTCCGTCAAGAAGCTAGAAACACCGACTTTCTAGTGATACGGAACAGCACGGGTGTAGAAGGTGCCAGCTATTACATAAGAAACATTGATCATTTATATGTAGCTGGACAGCAATTTCCATCTGTGGACGTTCCAGGACCTCATTCCAGAAAAGTTACGACTGCTGCGAAGAACCGGCTGAAAATGGTCTGCTACCGTCGTATAAAACGGAATGGAAACAACAGAGTTAGCGTGGCAGAGATAACTGAGCATTTCCCAGAATCAACAGATATGCAAAATCGACAAAAGATGAAGGAATTCCTCCAGTTCAACAAAGACCATAAGGAGTGGGAAACGAAGAGCGGCGAGCCAGTACCCAATGAGGACGTTATGCGTAGTTACGTGAAGCCCGAAGACGTTTGCCTCCTCGAGGCTATGCAAGTTGGACAACAGCATCTCCATGATGCTGGATACGACCGCGAATCTGACGACGGTGATGATTACGAAGGCAAAGAAGGAGAGAGTTTGGAACAACAACTGGCCCCATGGAAAACAACAAGAAGCTTCTTACTTGCCTCTCAAGGAAAGGCGATGTTGCAACTTCACGGAGATGGTGATCCCACGGGCCGCGGTGAAGGGTTTAGTTTCATCAAGACATCCATGAAGGGAGGCTTCAGAGCGGTTGGAGAGAGTGTCGAAGACAAACTCGATGCCCAACGGCAGAAGGAGCTAGGTGGCCATAGCTATAATGTTGCCAGACAACAAAAGTCTTATGAAGACTCTATCCGCCGAATCTGGGAAGGCCAGAAGTCTAGCTTATCGTCAACTATTCAGCATTCAGATGCAGAAAGTGACGTTGACATGGAAGAAGCTGACGAACTTTTCGGAAAACCCACACCGAGGTCGGATCGCCCAACTCCGTCCTTCAGCCGCCGTGACGATGAGACAACCAGTCAGTTCAGCCGATTTAGTACCTCGAGTCAGTCGGGTAAGGTCATGGTAATCACTCGACAAATACGGAATAATAAAGGCAAGATCGAAAACGTAAAGGAAGTCATTAGGGATGCCAGAGTGATCAAGCAATACCAGAAACAGCGCCATGAAGCCGAGCTTGCAAACTTAGCGTATGTCCTTTTCTATCTAATTTACCGCATGCCTGTGGATTCCAGCTAATATCCTCTTTTTGCAGGCTTATCGACCTTGAACCAACGGGAGACCCAGAAGTTGATGCTCGAAACATGAAGCAGTATGTACTTTCTTGCCCAGCAAACTAAGGATTTTATAACCTGTGATTAGATGTCTAACCTTAGTGCTTTTCAAATATAGTCTACAAGATGAACTACGCCGTCTTCAGCGAAACAAAGAGCGGCGTCACGCTCGAGAAAAGCAGAAGAGTCTCATCGCGGAGGGAAATCGCGAAATGTCTCCGGGTACGGCAGCAGGTTCCCCTGCTCCTACGGGGCCTGGCACCTCCAAGACTGGAGGCACATTGAGGAAATGTGCCAATTGTGGTCAAGTTGGCCATATCAAGACCAACAAAAAGTGCGTCTCTCATTTCATATTATTTTCCTTTGCCATCAATCCCAGATTATTCTACCCCCTCGGCGATTACAGTATGCTAACAGCGATATGAATTTTAATTAAACACTTTAGGCTCTGCCCACTTCTCAATGGAACGATGAAGCCAGACGATGGGTCCAACATGTCGGCATTTACAATGGGCGTGCCACCAATCTAATCGCCTTAAGTCTTCGCGGAAGTAAAACACGCCCACTCACCAAATCGGCCAGCGGTAACTCACTCGGTCTGATGCATTCCCCACATTTAAAACATATTTTTCTTATAATATAATCAAACGGTTACGGCACATGGTGGGCACATTTATGGGTTGGAACGGACAGGAAAACAAATTCAACACGACGCATGGTGGTGTCTTGGGAGTCAAGGAACTTTTGAGCTAAGTTTTAATGCTTTTTAATATTTTTCCTTCGTATCTTTTAATGGCTAAAGCATCAATTATTACATCGCCCTGGAGGCTAAGCCCTGTCTTTTTTACCTTGCAAATCTTGTACTTTAAATAATAATTTAACGTGGCACCTAACCCTGGACAAGTGGGCTGCAGGCAGGTACTAGGAGTGTCCGCAGGATTTGAATCTATTCGTTTTATACCCTCATACTTATCTAGCCTTACCTGAACTAACAGTGGAAGAAAGGAACTCAAGTCTAAAGTAGGCTGACGGAGTAAAAATAGTATTCATCGCTAGCGAATGAGTTCTCTTCATACTTTTAATAAGGATAATCGTCAAGAATGCTCTATGACAACCATGACTCAAAACACAAATGCTTGGGGTGATCTTCTATGCCACCTATCATGGTCGAAGAGTAGAGAGTGCAGCCCTGCCACTTGGACAAATGGAAGGAATCCGTCAATCCAAGTCACAAATACACACGCATCATATTACCAAAGGAAGTAGGATCCTATAATCAGATCACTCTATAGAATCAACCAACGGTCTCCCTCTTTCTTGTGCAAAAGCAGCAATAACATCTTTCGGGCGTTTATAAGCATAACCCAAAAATGCCCCTTGTTTGCGAATGTTCAGTGCGATTTTCCCTACGGACTCATCACGTAGGATTTTATCCCGAGCTTTCCGCTTGCCCTTCTTTTTCGCTGGTTTCAATTTCACGTTTGAGGTATTTTCGACAGTACCATTTCCCTGTTTATTTCCATTCAGAGCAGGTCCTGCACCGTTATCAGCGTCGTTTGGATTTTCGGCGTCGGGCTCATTTGGAGGAGTATCTTCTGACGAGCCGTCATTCCGATCTGCAACTGAAGCATCGAAATATTTCGTGTCTTCCCAGCTCTTGACCTTAGGTACGAACGGAGGCTTTGTGAAATATATTTCGTCCCATTTGATGTCCCTAAAGAAAGGATGATCCTTGATATCCGCTGCATCATCTGGGTATACATAGTAGCCTTGGTAATTCCTACTTGCCCCGTTGGCTGCCTTATTGAGTAGCTCGCCAGGTACTCGTTTTGAATGTATATAGTCGTTTAACAGATACTTCCGAGAGGAAAGGCGGTATTCTTTCTCTTGAAGAATTTGTCCAATCAGCTGGATTGCCTCTTCAGAAACCAATCTGTCCGATGGTCGGTCTGCAGGGAATATTAAGTGTTCGTGATGGTTCTAAACGTACGTCAGTTTGAATAACGTTGGTTCGAGGGAGCCTTTCTATATATCTGCTAGCGCTTACCATGATTCTATTCTTGGTATCATCACGGCAATCCCCTGAAAAAGGGGTATATCCAAATATACACTGCATATCAGCTTAGTTTAGTTCTGGTTTTAGTAGTAAAGCGAAGGGAGTAAGATCCAGGGCTGTTGCAAATACCTCAAATAAAATGATACCAATGCTCCACCAGTCACATCTTCCGTCGTACAAATCACCTCTAACGACCTCAGGGGCCATATATTGACTTGTACCGACCACGCTCATTGCGAGCTTCCTTCGTTCCTTGCGATTGCGCCACCGAAGGATATCCTCGCCTGGACTTGGTTGTCTTCTGTCCACCCTTTCCGCAGTTTTTTCGTTCCCACCCTCAGGAGAGCCTGCGACCTTGTAAGGCCTATTAGCTTCTTCGATTGCAGCTTTTTTATCTTCCGCATCTCCCTCTACCTTGATTCCCAGTTTCTTTAGCAATGACTGTCGATGGTTGTTGAAATAGGCCTGGTTGTGGGACCAATGTCCATCGAAAGCAAGTCCAAAGTCGGAAATTTTTAGATGTCCCGATGCCGAAATAAGGAAATTGTCAGGCTTAACGTCCCGATGGATCCAACGCAGTCGGTGAGCTTCCTCAATACATAGGATCATCTCCGCAATATACCACTTTGAGACTTCTTCAGATAGGATGTTCTTTCTCATCAGCAAAGAAAGAAAATCCCCACCTACCATGTACTCCATGACAAGGTAAAGGTTATGCGTATCCTGGAAACTAGCTACAAGCGGTACAATCCATCGAGATTTGTAGGATGCGACGAGAAAATCTCTCTCTGCTCGCAGATGCCCTTCTTGGCAATTTAACAACATCTCCGATTTGCGGATAACTTTCATGGCAAAGACGTCTTTTCTCATCTTCCCTGTCTCCTTTCGACGGAAAGGTCGCCCACCCTTCGAGATTTGCTGCGAAGATTCGGAATTGGCATTCTTTTCTTTAACCAACCGAACAACGCCAAAACTACCCCTTCCAAGGACCTTGACAACCTCATACCCAGCGATTAATATGCTTTTTTTGCGGTCCATACAGTTTGAATGGGCCTTTAAAACGCGGTCTTGACGAAGATGCTCAGATTCTTGGCGAAACCAGGCACGTCGAGCTGCCTCCTTCTCTTCTTCTGATAGGGGTAATGAGTACATTTTTTGTTCTAATTCACGTTGCCGGCGCATCCTAGGCGGATCTTCAGAGAATAATGCATCGAAGTATGTTTCAAAGAATATCTTTGCAGATGCTGTTGCTTCAACAGTAACAATAGATGGCGTAATTACCGGTGGCGGCCCTCCAAAAGATGGTGACTGAATTTCCGATGGAGTGGTTTGCACAGGAACAGTGCCCTTTTCCTTACCGGTCAAGCTCACAGAATCGGCTTTTGGTGGAAATATGGGGCTCCCTTCTGAAGTAGGATTCGTAGATTGGCTTCTGTGAGAAGTGCCACTCCCACTCAGATGTGCCGCGGAGGAGTCCGAGTCGTCTTGCGCATTGTCACCTAATTTTTGAAGCGTAGATGAACTCAACGGCGGTGTACCAATAGAAAAGCTACCTATGGTTGGCCTGCGTCGCAGATTTGCGCGATGGACGACTGTTGGGGGGCAAAAGGACATTGCGATTTTATTTGATATCCTCTGCGTGAGCCCCGGGCTGGAGTAGATCCGCCGAACGTTGAACGGTGCCGATGGCTTAACAGCAGCAAATGTCTTCAACTCGCGAGGACAGTTGGGAGTACCGGTCTCTTTTCCCACGGACACAGGCTGGATTGGGTCAGACTTTGTCTCCTTGTTTCGCGGTATTGAGGTCAGGAATCTTTGGCTTGGCTCCCTAGTATTAGATGACCGTTTTCCCTCCAGTGAATCACTTGGTTGACTGGTGACGCCTCCCTCTCCGCTTGTTTCACGGTTCTCTCTCGGTTTATCCTGAGAATTTACGCTGCCTATCCAATGAAGTCAGTATCGTACATTAACAGGGATAGAGGTAAACAAGATATAACTTACCCCTACTCCCCCGTATTCTGAATAACGACAGGAATCTCGTTCCGCTCTTTCGTAGAAACCTACGAACAGTATTGCGGTCTTGGGGACCCTCTTCTTCCTCGACTTGTGAATCTGATGTAGCAGGGGGTGGATGGTCGACCTGGACTGGGACTATTGCCTTCAAAGGGGGACAGTTGGAGAAGATACTTCTGGAGGTGCTTATGCCTCGGTCCCTTGCAAACATGATATCGTCATGAGGCTGGCGAGTATATAAATATCCAAGGAGAGAAAGTAGAGCAATGCTGGCCACTGTAGAATTGACCAGGTTGCTTAGGCAAAATAAGGAAACGATGGAAAAAGAAGGTATATAGACACGGCTGAAACGTCTCATGTAATTCTATGGCATCACGGGTAAGTAATGCGTTGATAATAGTGAACGATAGTACGCATTCCTTACTCGCACGACGCAGAGAATGTTTAAAAAGACGACAAATTCAGCCGCCGTGGAATATCCATACCAGCGAAAGAAAGTGTACATGTCCATGACGAACTTGAAGCAAGTTCATCCTGACCTGGATGGGCAGAAGGAGCGAGAGACCCCGAGTGGAATGTAATTTTAACTGCAAGCATTAGAAGGAAGCAGCAGTAGGACGTTTCCATGGCCGTTTAAAACCATGTCTTTTGTCTTTAGGAAACATCTTCACTGTGAGGGAGGTTCTGATGTAAGGCTGGGAGTTTGATGGACATTGGTTGTTGTTGATTTATGCTTAAAAAGTTTAATTGGAGCGACGTACACGGGCCTTTTATCGTCACAGGCCAGTGTTTTTTATAGTAGACTCGCTTCATTTCACTCTTGCTCTTGGTCAATGGCTACAAAAGAATAACAAAAACAGAACTACAGCTCAGTAAGTCTCCGAATGTTCTACCCTTGAAAATTTTGATTGATTATACACACGCGGATATAAAACGCCAGTCTTTTAGTGCCAGTCTTTAGACGCAGCTGGTGTCGGTTTTGACAAATGAAATAAGAGAAATGGAACCAAAGGACGCGCCAAAAGGAGCAAAGGCCTCTAAGAAAAGAGCTAACCTGGAAAAGATTTGTTCGGTGTAGGCTGGAAGAACACAGCCGGGAGATACAAATGGAGGGGGATCAACAAACTTCGATTGGCCAGGGCCACGTTTATTTGATGTTCAACAGCTTGACGTCAAAGATCAGCTTGGAGTTGGCTGGGATTCCTGGGAGAGCTTTTCTGCCATAGGCAAGCTGGGCTGGAATGGTGAGTCTTCGTTCACCACCGACTGCCATGCCGGGAATACCAACCTCCCAGCCCTTGATCACCTCCCCACTTCCGACCTTGAAGGAGAAAGGCTTTCCGTTTTTGTTGGCTATTCAAGTTGTCAGCTAACGTGAATTAAACGTATGGTTGTGTGAGGGCGAGGGCTCAAGGGGACTTACAATCAAAAACCTTGCCGTTCTCGAGTCTGCCGATGTATCTCATCTCAATTCGGTCACCGTTCTTGACAGGCTTGCCTTTACCGAGCTTCTTGTCATCGACGGTAACTCCTTGCACCTGCTTTACTCCAAGGGTTCCAGTGGTACCATCGGTCTTCTTCTCAGCGGCCTTGGTAGGGGTAGGGCCTTGCTCAAGTTCCTTGGCGAATTGCACTTTCTTATCGGACTTGCTACCGGCAGGAGATGCCTTGGCAGCCTCAGCAGCCTCGCCATTGTTCTTTTTTAGCTTCTTTAGCTGTTTCTTGCTCAACTTGGGTTCGCCATTGGTAGCAGGCTCGGCAGTCTTCAGCGTCTTGGCGATCATGTCATCCAAGTTTACCTCCTCATCTTCAGAGTCATCTGCTGGGCGTTTATTGCTCTTCTTGTCCTTCTTGTCCTTCTTCTCCTTCTTCTCCTTCTTAGACTGAGTTATGGATTGCTCCTCATCAGTGTCGATCTCCATAACTCTTGGGTCGGCTAGGTCATCTAGCTCGTCACTCTCGTCATCATCACCCACAAGGGCAGCGAGCTCATCCTCATCTGGTGAGAGGTCATATTCATCCTCATCGTCCTCGTCGTCGCTCTCCTCATCACTGCCGTACGTGTCTTCAAGAGGAGTGACGTAGTTTCCAGTGAGATAGACGGTGTGAGTACCGGTAACTTTGAAAAAGACGCGCTCACCCTCGCCAACAACGAAGTCTAGAGTTTGTTGGAAGTTCTGTAGAGTTTAGATAAATTGTTAGTGATATCTTCAATGCAATAGCCTTGTATAGAGAGAGCAGACGTACGCGCTCTGGGTCGAGTGTGCAGACGATGACTTCGTCCAACTCCAAATCCTCATCATCGCTATCGCTCTCATCGTCATCAGTGGCCTTTCCCTTGCCCTTGACTAACTTGGAGATAGCTGCAGCCAAATCAATATCCTCTTCGTCATCATCATCCTCATCAGCTTCACCTATGCCCTCGTCCATGTCTCGAAGAGCGGCCTCAAGCATCGCTCGCTTCTTCCTGGCGGGGTCGCTTGGACCACCGTTGGCCTCGTCGTCAGAATCCTCATCTTCGTCATCCTCGTCGTCTTCCTCATCAGAGTCTTCATAGTCAAGACCTGGAGGAGGGCGGACAATCCTCAATGTAGCTCGGGGCGCCTTGTTCGCATGGGCCTCATCCTCGTACTCTGGCACCGCATCGGGATCAATTGCGGCCATGGTAACGCGAAACTACGGCAAATTATGGTTAATTAAACGGCGCAATCATAATTGGGGGGTGAAGTGTGTGCCAGATAGTTCATCTACGCACCATGGCGGCAGCATCAGGGACAGCAGGCACAAGGATGCCACCTGGGGGCACCTTGACCGCATAGAGCGCAACTGGCTGAGTTCCCGACATATCGACTTGATTAAAAGAGAGCACAGGCTAATGAAAGATCGGACGATGCGGTGTCCAGAGAGCTCTATCAACAACGAAACAGAAACCTGCGGGATAAGAGAATGGGGACTGCAGAGAATTCTCAGCGGAAGCTCCAAACTGTTTTCCAGCAACCAAAGTAAATAAATTTTTCTTTCCTCGGAACTTTTGCACCCACGCGCTAGGCTCTTTTAGGACTAGTCCAGGCTATCTCCCTCCAGGTCATGTGATCATATATCTATGGCGTCTTTTTCGCGTTTAGCACTTAACATATACACGAACAACGACGAGCTGCTAGTCGATGTCGATGTCGATAGTCAAGGGTTACTACGGCATGGTGTGATGCTGCGATGGTATCATGCGGACACTGAACGATGGGCTCTAAACTGGAAGCAGGCTCCAACGCCACGCGCAAGAGGATTGAGAACCGTGAGTCGCGAGTTAGGTATGCACCGATACACTGACACCGGGGTAGCTGACAGGAGACAGATGAGTTCACCGGTGAGGACGGGGAGGAGTACGATGCCTCTGGATTCGGAGGGTTTGGCGATTACTTTCGCCGCAAGAAAATCAAGCTGCAAAATCTAGATGCTGAAATACGCTCTGCATCCCCAAACAATCCAGCCATATTCAAAGGGATCGTGGCACACGTAAACGGATACACGCAGCCCTCGTTAAACGATCTTCATCGCATGATCGTTAGTCATGGCGGAGGGTACCTTCAGTATCTAGATGGGAAGACTGCCGCTACTCACATTATTGCGAGCGCGTTAACCCCCAAGAAGAGGGAGGAGTTCCGGCAGTACCGCATCGTCAAGCCGGCATGGGTTGTCGAAAGTGTAAAGGCAGGTCGTATGCTGCCGTGGGAGTCGTTCAGGTTGCTGGATGAGGGTGCCTCGCAGAAAATTCTAAAGTTTGATACGAGCGGGAAGATTTCTGCTGAAACTAATACTCAGTCACAAAGTTATCGAAGCCAGACAGAGTCAAGCTGGTATACGTCACAGCTGAGGAATGAGACGGCCGCCGCTGATACCCCAAAGGAAGCCGGCGCTTCCGCAGACAAGACAGGCGTAGCTGAAGAACCCAGTTTGATAGAGGAGCAGGCCACTGAGGCTCAGTCTACATCAATCGAGCACTCTAATAGTCCACCAAAGACCCCTGAGAATCATGGAACATTAGATTCTAATGATACTTTGCCTACTGTTCAACCGGAACTATCACTAGCAAAGCAAGACCCTGATGTGCGGGATCAAGATATCAAGGACCCTGAAAGTGATGGAAAGCAACTGACTCCCGAAGAACACAATGCGATTCTACTCTCCAAACCACATATAAAACAATATAGCGTAGTGAATCCGGACTTCATTCAGCAGTACTATCGCGAATCTCGCCTCCACCACCTCTCGACTTGGAAGGCTGAGCTGAAAGCACAGCTTCAAAATATTGCTCAAGAGCGAGGCACTCCAAGGCGAACGCCGACCAAGCGGCCTCCCGGGACAAGGCGATATATTCTCCACGTCGATTTCGACAGCTTCTTCGCCGCAGTATCTTTGCAAAAACACCCAGAACTTGCCGAGAAACCGGTAGCTATAGCCCATGGCACTGGGCCAGGGTCAGAAATTGCTAGTTGCAATTACCCTGCGCGTAAGTTCGGGGTAAAAAACGGAATGTGGATGAAAGGAGCCCTTGAGCTATGCCCAGAGCTAAAAGTGCTTCCCTACGATTTTCCCGCGTATGAGGACGCTAGCAGGAAGTTCTATGATGCAATCCTTGACATCGATGGTGTTGTTCAGAGCGTTAGTATCGATGAGGCACTCGTCGATATTTCCTCCCTCTGCATAGAGGCTGGCGGCTCTGACGGGAAAGCAATGCCTGAGGCTTCGATATATCGGGAGCAAGATAAGGCAGATATTACCGCCCAAAACCTGCGGGACTCGATTAAGGAGAAGACAGGCTGCAACATCTCTGTTGGGATTGGCCAAAATATCCTTCAGGCAAAATTGGCGTTGAGAAAGGCAAAACCAGCAGGTCAATTTCAGATTAAGCCCGATGATATGCTTGACTTCATCGGTGAATTTACAGTTAAAGATCTTCCAGGAGTGGCGCATAGCTTGGGGGCGAAGCTTGAAGAAATTGGCGTCAAATATGTCAAGGATATCCGCCAACTCAGTCGGGAAAAGTTGACCGGACATCTTGGCCCGAAAACTGGCGCTAAATTATGGGAATATTCACGGGGAATTGACAACGCCGTTGTTGGGGAACAGGTCATAAGGAAATCGGTCTCAGCAGAAATTAACTGGGGAATCCGATTTACCAACCAGACGCAAGCTGATGAATTTGTTCAAAGCTTATGTGAGGAGCTACATCGCCGACTCTTGGAGAATGGGGTGAAAGGGAGTCAACTGACTATGAGGATAATGCGAAGGGCCGCGGATTCCCCTGTTGATCCGCCCAAGCACCTTGGCCATGGTAAATGCGATACCTTCAATAAGAGTGTTGCACTTCATACACCTACCAATTCAAGCGACGTTGTCGGAAAAGAAGCCATCTCTATCCTACACAGCTTCAATTTCTCTCCCGGAGATTTAAGAGGACTAGGCGTGCAAATGACAAAGCTCACACCGATAAAAGCAACTTTCAGCGGCGAACTGGCAAGCAGCCAGCGGCAACTACAGTTCAAGCGGTCAAGCCCTAGCTCGAGAAATAAGGAACCCCAGGACCCAGATGAAATCATCAGCCCCAAAAAGGGAGAAAATTTAAGCCCACATATATCTGGGTCACTCAAAGCCGGCCCTTCACTCAATGACATGTCTCAAAAGCCTCTAAATCTAACAGGGACGCAGTTCATCTTGCCATCACAGCCTAATTCCTCTGTTCTTGCTGAGCTACCAGGAGAGGTTCGTTCCAAATTGGTCGCCAGGGAGAGGCCAAGTATTAGCGAACAGTTAAGAGCAGCAGCTTCCTCCCAGCGTGTTAACTCGCCATTCGCCTCAACTGCTCTCCCTCCGGAGTCACAGCTTGACCAGGAAACACTTAATGCCTTGCCTGAGGATGTAAGAGCAGAAGTATTAGGTTACTACAGGCAGAACGCCAATACTCCAGGGGCTCCTCCCTCGAGCTCGGCAGGACTACAGAAATCTCCGCGTCATAAAAAGCCTACTACGCCAACTAAACCGCGCCCAGGACGGGGACGCGGACGGCCACGGGCCGCAGCCAAATCGAGCACTGGACCCACCCTCATTCAATCCAGCTTCATCACCTCCCAACCCTCGATACCTTCATATAAGGACGCCAGCACGGCGGAAACCCCCACCCGACTGGAATCCACCGAGCCTGATAGTGAGATTTCAGCCGATTTTCTCGCTGCCCTGCCCGAAGACATACGTCAGGAGGTATTGGAAGAGCACAGGCAGGCTCGACTCCGAGACCAAGGAGGCTTGAACCTTGCAGAGATACACGAGAGAAACAATCGAGCGAGGCAGGATAAATCTAACGATAGCGCAGACCCCGTAGATCCCGAACAGAAATTCCTCCGACTGGATCCGCGTCCTGCAAAGCCTACTTTTACATCAAAGAAACTATCTGCTCTGCCAGAGCTCCGTGAGGCTCTTAACGAGTGGTACTCATCCTTCGAGACCGAAGTCCCGTATGAGGAGGATGTAGAGGCACTTACGAAATACCTGAGACGAGTTGTTCTTGAGGAGAAGGATATCTCCAAGGCAACCGATCTTGCACGATGGCTGGGCTGGCTAGTAAACGATTCCAATAGTAATGGCGGAAACAGTGTCAGTGATGCTGGAGACAAGGATCGTCCATCGATAGCAGGCTGGAAGAATGCCGTTATCAAAGTCCAGAACAGCGTGAGTGATGCCGTCGCGGAGAGAGGTCTCCCTCCAGTTGACTTTACGTGAACCCATATTCCTCCATCTAGCATATATTGATTTTTGTCTATCTGTATGCATACACACATATTTGAGCATAATATTATTAATCTGGAACGTATTGATCAACAGTTTTGATTAGAGCTGACAGCTTCATCCTGTATGTACTGCGCTGCGTGGCCTACAGCGCTAAACCCTGCATGCGCAGCAGGAAAGCGAAAGGGCGTCGGCACAACTTTTCCTTCTCTTCGGAGTTGGATGGACTTCACCTCCTCGCAACAGACCTAGAACATATAAGAGCTGGGCGACGAGGACTATATTGCGACTGCAACCAGTTTCGATTTGTCGGGAAGCATAGATTTACACAGGTGAGCCATTTTATATTCACCCAATTGCTTGGTTCAGAGCCCGATTGCCACCGGTCATATATCTCGTTCTTTGTTAATCCACCACGCCGCAAAACTAACCAGTCGTCGGCTTCTTGGGATACTATATCCTAGCCCTTTGAACGTGGAGCAATTCACCTTGCATTATTCTCTCTTGCGCTCGGAGTCATGGGTAATACCAGATGCCGTTCAGTTGCGCTAACACCTGTTGGTTTACAGTAGAGTAGCGAATCGAGTTACTATGGCCACCAATTCTACAGGTATTCGTCCTTGCCTAACCGTCTAGACTGCTAGTTCTGCTGCTCCAGGCCGTTTGCAGGCCGGGATATCAAAGAGCATGCACGCTGTTTAACAGGCTTCGTAACTAACACCGAAGCAGCACCCACGCACTACGCCGTGATCCTATACGAAGGCTTCCAGGCTCTCGATGTCTTCGGCCCTCTCGATGCTCTGAACATCACCTCACTGGACAATGGAATCAAGCTCTCCATTATTGGACCAAGTTTAGGCCCCGTGAGCACAAAGCCTCCTCCGCTTCCCACCGTCACCCTAAAGCCAGGATGGGGCTTCTCTGAAAGCGTGGTACCTACGCACTCCTACGCCGATCCACCCACAGATATCGACGTGCTCGTAGTCCCCGGCGGACTGGGCACCAACGACGCCTCCAACATCGAGCCAGCCATACAGCTCACTCGCAAACTGTACCCGAGCGTTAAATATCTATTCAGCATCTGCACGGGCGCTAAGATACTTGCGGCCGCCGGCCTACTAGACGGCAAGAAAGCCACAACGAACAAGAGAAGTTTCGATGCTTCAACGAAGCCGTATCCACAGGTCCAGTGGCAGAGGAGCGCCAGATGGGTAGTAGACGGGAATATCTGGACCTCGTCCGGCATCAGCGCTGGTACCGACGCGATGATTTCCTTCATTGGCACCGTGTATGGCAGGGAGTTTGCACTGAGCGTGGCTAAAAGGATGGAGTATCGATGGGTGGAAGATCCAGCGGATGACCCGTGGGCGGCCCCAGAGCCGAGCTCCTAACTGGGAGAACCGGAGTATGCGGTAATACGTCACACTATCTGGGGAAGGTGAGGAGTGAGGGGAGCGGGAGTTTTTTCCGGGACGATTGTCAAATATTGATATCCTGGAGACGAGTCCGGGGATCTGATCCTGGTTGACTCCCGCGCGCCAGGATGGTGTCATAGCTTCGTCAATCTCTACTCAATGCATAAAGAATAAGCACTAGCCAATTGGCGAGATTCCGGTGAAAAGAAAATGCGCCGGACATATGCACGTAGTCAGGCAGCCAGAATCAAAACCGACATCCACACGAGTATCCATTGGCTTAAAGCTTGAATATAGTTAAAGATAGCCGCTCTTGTACATTGACATCACGAGCACGGCACTTGACCTCGAAGGTACTCCGCACTCTGCACACACTTAAGGCCTAACATTGATATTAAGAATATCTAACATCTTTTGTAAGGAAGTCGTTTCTTTTCTCGATGAAAATTTGATAGCAAGTTGAAAGTCTTGGCGCCGACATTATTCTGCCGGTCCTCACCGAAAAGGCAGGTGACCTGGCTCGGCTGGAACCGGATAACTTTGAACGCGGGGTTTTCCGGGGCTAGTCCATAATAGGCAATGATAGTCTCCGGAGATATGGCTAGAAGCGGCTAGGGCTTAGGGCTAGGGCATGCAGGGAGCAGGGGCCTCGGATGTTTAGGTCTGGCCTAGCAGGGTCATGGGAGCAGAGATCGCTGGGAGAACAGGTAGTTGGCGATGCCCCAGCAGCCATGGCCCAAGAGGGAGTTGTCTTTATACTTGACTAAGGCTTGTCTAGCTTATCACTGGTCGTGCGAAGTGCAAAATATCCACCCTAAACTCAGCCTTGGTATATGTATTTTATAGTGATGGCATAAAACAACCCCTAACAAGTACAAGAACAACAATATAATCAAAGATATGTAGAGAAGCGCTAGCATGATAGTATCCAACTCAATGCTCGCATAGTGAAAAGGTACTACTCGCGAACGCATCGTCTTGGTCGGCTACAATAGCCTTTCTCTCCTCCATCAGTTCCAGCCGCAGCTCCTTCGCATCCTCCATGGACATTGAGGGATTGCTCATATAAGAGACTACCTCGTCGTACAGTTCCCTGGGCAACTTACCCAGAGCACCTTCCCATGGTACCAATTCGCCCCAGTCGGCACGTTGCGATGGCACATTTGCGGTAGAGATGATTCGAATATTTGGGTCGACGAGGAAAAGTGCTAGGATTTTCCGATGGCCTGGCTTGGTAGGGTCGTCCAATCTAAATGGTTCAACGCGATGTTGAAAGATGTTTGAGAAAGTGAGAAGGCGTCCCTCTTTACAGGCCACGCTCCCCGGGTATTGTATACTAGTCCCGTCCTGATGACACCCAAAAACCTGCTCTAAAAATTAGTGCTCGTTTTGTAGGTAATATAATTCATCAGTTCTCGCATTACCAAGCTGGCGAAATGCAAGACGGCTCTCAGTGATGTTCGCGCTATCGTAGTAGTACAATGCAGTCGCGCAGATATGTTCATTCTATGATATGTTGTTAGCGTCATGGCGCGAAGGTTTATTACGCAACGGCAGTTGCCTTCGGAGAGTATACCAATTGACCCTCGACATGCCATGATCCCCCTCCGTATTCGGGGTTTTCTGGAGTAAGGTGGATATTTGCAAGCTTGATAATGACCTGTAACCCCGTCTTTCCGTAATCTCGCTGAAGGTCTAGCGTTTTTCGCCGACGTAAGGGCTCTTGTATGTCTTCTTCAAGGTCTACCTCCTCTGGAGGGGCGAAGATCCCTGGCTCGGGCAAGATAATGCCGTCTCTCCAAATACCACTCCTCCATTCGTCGAAGCGATCCCAGAAGGCTTCGTCTTCTTCTCCTGGTAATTGTTGAGGCTGATCCTCCTCGGGCAGGGAATCAGGGTCAATGTCATATTTGACTTCATCATATGGGATACGTTCGTAGTCATTGGTATACAGTTTATGCGGCGTTAATGTCATGTTCCATAGAGGAATTGCTCGAGAGATAACCTGCTCGAGTATTCCATACAGCTCTTTATGTTCCCTGGGATGCAAATTGTTGATGTAGCTAGTGATTGTGCACTGATTGGATTTCTCTGGTATCGAATCTGCTTCTGTGGAGTCACTGGTAGACTTGAATGCAACATCACATGGGAGCCACTGGAACTTCTTGCTGTAGGGCCGACCCATTGTGTTTCCCGGATACGAGAACAAGTTGGTGCCTTTTATTACAGTTTCACCATCGGATGGGATAGGAAGTACTTCACCAGTCCCAGATTTGGAAATGCCGTCATCAATGCCCAGGATACCGTCTTTAATGATTTTTGTTGTTCCATAAACCAGGGGGAAGAGGGAAGGGTGCACGAGATCCAGGACTTGGTTATTTGAGTGAGGATGGTAGTCCTTTTGATGATCAGGCACATTTTCAAGCCTGGAAACCGCCGCTCTCAGCGACTCCTTTAGCGATTCTGGAATTGCCGAATCTGACTTGATGACTCCCCCATCGTATGCAGGAACCATCCCAGTCTCCTTGAAGTGTTTAGATCTATACTGAAGCTCAGCGATGATCCATTCGATCATTTTTTCTGTAATATCATCTTCGGTATTTGCTCTTAATTCTGCCTTCCACTTCTCTGTGATATCGCTATTAAAGACCTGAATAGTGGAGAAACAGTTATCACAGCTGAGGCGCCACAATTCCCATAATAAAGCCATCAAGCCAGTGCGAGGAGAAATTGAGTCTATACCTTGTTTTCCCAGTCTGGTTTATCAGTGATATCGTTCATAATTCGAACCATGGTGAGCTCACGAATCGTGGTCAAACGCATACTGCATCGATGTTAGCTGTCCACTCACTCAAGTGGCTGAGGGAAGGGGAATTCCGACGAAACGTAGTCACTATGAATGTCGCAACCATTCAGCGCACTGCGAAACAGGGTGGTGCCATGTTCCCGGCTATTGGAATCTGTTTCTTCATTGGTTATAAAGCCGTCACCAGGGGCTGCTTGCCAGAGTTTGACATCATTTAACGGTATACCGAAACCAGGGAGCTTCAGCGGTCGAGCCATAGTCCAGCCTCGTAAATAAACGTGCAAAGGTAGATAAATGTGTAAAGGGTATATATAGTCAACGTCGAGGATGAAAGTGAAAGGAATAAGAGGATAAATGAATGAATGGGAGTCCCATCGCAGGCTTTTTGTCCTTTTTCACTTCCTCCCCTAGACATGGGTATTTAGCGCCTCTGCGGCTCAGCCCAGGTTCCAATCCAGGCACCGGCCCAGGCTGCAAGCCAACAGCCAAAGCAACTCCAAACCAACATGTTGGCTGGCAGGCAGCAGCCCGGATCCCTTCAGGGGGCTTCCTTGAGGCCATATCAACGGGACGACGTATCTGATATTCCCCGGTTGGGAATAAGGGAGGTTCGAGCCGTGAGATTATGTAACCAATGAGATGACATAATCTTCTGACATAATCTCATGACTAAGCCGGCACATCGACCTCGGCGCAGAGATGGCCCGATTAGGTAATCTGAAGCTGGCCGGCTATTTTGCAGCCTTGGAAAGTCACCAAGAAGTCACTCCGGGCTGCGACTCCGTACCAAGGTACCAACCACGCAGCAAAGCGACCAACCGGCCAACCGACGACGCCGACCAAAATCGCTCATCCTCTCTGGCGAGCCAATATCAGCCGAAATACCGCAAACAGGCCCTGATCTCAAAGACAAGTAGCTCGTCAGCCTCGTATTTGCTCCCTTTTGTCTGCACCGCATCGAGTCAGTGATAGCTAATTGCTCAACAGAGTGCAGCAGCGCAGTCCAGTTCTCCATATTAATATTACGCCGGCCGTGAGTATCCGCCCGCCCACACGCGTATTATTGCTCAGCATTGGTCGCCGTCATCCTACAGATGCCCGCGTGGTTGGGTGGGAGTGACAATTGCTATATATTCGACCGCCACAGGGGCGGGACTTACCCCCGAACATTTTGACTTTTTGGCGTTGAAGGCAAAGGAAAAAGCAGAAAAAGAAGAAAAGCCGTTTTAGGTTCTCTAAAACTTTATCGGCGGGCATTACTTATATGAATACATGGACTCGGACTTTTCGACTAATGGTGGAACATTTTCTTATCCTGTAGAGATATCAAAACATAAAATACGCACCGACCATCTTAGCCAGCCATCATACAACCCCGGAACACGGATAGCAGGGCTAGCACTCACTTCTATCAAAGAAAACACTAGGCATAACGATACGATGGCACCACTGCAGCCAGAGAGTCTGTTCTCGAAGCTGGAGACAGCGCCGGCCGACGAGGTTTTCGCTCTCATGGGCGATTTCCAGGCCGATACATTCCCAGAGAAAGTCAGTCTGGGTGCCGGCGTGTATAGAGACAACGATGCGAAGAGCTGGAGGCTACCAGCCGTGAAGAAGGCATGATCCCGCCGACAAGACAGCCGGAAGAGTCATAATTTTCTTTTCTAACATCTCCTTTAGGCCGAGCAATTGCTTCTCGATGACCCAACGTTTGATCATGAATACCTCCCCATCCCGGGCTATGCACCGTTCTACAACCTGGCCAGAGATCTCATCTTCGGAACAGAAGATTCATCCATTCCAAAGGACCGCATTGCCAGTCTCCAAACCATCTCAGGAACAGGCGCAAACCACATCGGAGCCCGCTTCCTAGCAGACCACCTCCCACATCTGCCTACCGCTGGTGCAAAGCGCACAATTTGGATCTCAGACCCAACCTGGGCCAACCACCATTTGATTTGGAACCTTGTCTCAAGCGGATCGTCGGGAAACCCCATCGAGCTGAAAACATACGCTTATTACCATGAGCCAACCCGATCGCTGAACTTTGACGGAATGATGAAAGACCTCGAGGCCAATGCCACTACGGGAGATGTCATCCTGCTTCATGCCTGTGCCCACAACCCCACCGGTATCGATCCCACGCGCAGCCAATGGTTGCAGATCGCCGACCTATGTGAACGCAAGGGTCTCTTCCCATTCTTCGACTCGGCATACCAGGGTTTTGCCTCTGGCGATCTCGACAACGATGCATGGCCAATTCGCGAATTCGCAAAGCGCGGCATGGAACTATGCGTTGCTCAGAGTTTCAGCAAGAACCTAGGCCTCTACGGTCAACGAGCAGGTGCTTTCCATCTTCTCTGCAGAAACGCAGAGGTCACTGCTCGCGCCAGATCCCAGGTCGTCGAACTCCAGCGTGGAGAGATTTCTACGCCACCATCTTATGGTATGCCGTTCTAAACCCACCTGTCACTCCATACACACCCACGCCTTCTTCTTTTCTTTTTCATGCAGTGACTAATCATCCTTCCTAACCCCTGCAGGACCACGAATTGCCGCGAAAATCCTGAGCGACCCAGCTCTTGTGGAGATGTGGAAAGAGGATCTCGTCACCATGAGCAGCAGGATCAAGTCCATGCGCCGTGCACTATACGATGAGCTACAGAAGCTCCAGACCCCCGGAACATGGGAACACATCATCAACCAGATTGGCATGTTCTCGTATACCGGTCTCACCAAGGAGCAGGTCGGCCTCCTGCGCGAGTACCATATCTACATGCTTGACTCCGGCCGTATCTCCATTGCTGGATGTAAGTTTTCCCCCGCACATCTCCTATTCCACGTTAAAGAAACCTCACTAATACCGCCACAGTGAATACCAGCAACTTGAAATACGTCGCAGACGCCATCGACGCAGTGGTCCGCAAAACCGCAAAACCCGCTTCTAACGGATCCAACGGATCCAACGGCCATTGAATTAACGATATACAGTCCCAACCCATGGCGCGAATGATTTGAATGACGCTATGTATCTTACCTGATTGTCCTAGCGGGACCAGTTTCCTATGTTTATCTACTTTTGGGATCTGTGGAATTACTTGCATGTTGACCGACTATTTTCTTCCAACCAGACGTCGGTTGGCACATTTGATTTGATAACCTGGATTGACTCTTGTCTTGATGTATAGATGTACGGTCGATGTTTTCTGCGCTGCTCCTTTGGTTAATTTAGACTGGGCGGTTCACTCTCATACATGGTATCTCCTAATGTATGATAAAGCCAGACCTATAGCTAGCTTATCTAGAGTAATATGCTATTAATCAATCTGAGAATAAACATTAGCTCGAAGTCCATTGTCGCCATCACCAGCTTTGCACCTACTATCTCTCTCTTTTACGGCTTAAGTTATTTCTTGACACAGCGGCCGATGTTTCGCTATAACTCTGACACTAATAAACAATGCTAGGACAGGAATCTACTATACCCTCCGTCCCTGGTGCCTGTGCATCCTTATAAACTCTAGGTTCGGAGAAATATTAATAGATTAGGTTTCGGTGCGCTTTGGCCCAACCCAAAGAGGAAGATTGTTTTTTTGTACCTCACTAGATGTACCGATTCCAGGGAATTTCCCTCTAGCTACATCACGGATCTGACTCGCTCAAGGCTAGTTGATTTTAGACTATCGAGGTTGTTGAACAAGCCTGGTGGATAGGTTAATGGAACACTTACTGACAGTCAAGCCACAGATACGGGCTGGTTGGGCCGCGCTATTCGATACCTCTGCCCCTCGTCATCCCCGTTCTCAGACGAAGCTCTCAGCATGATTTACCTTACAGGCGATCGGTATAATTCTGTTTACTATCCTGGAGTAGACTATTATAATGAGCCAGGCCGTGGTATTGCTACTTGGGCCGTACTATACAGTATCTCAATTCAATCGCTAGGCTAACTACAGAACAAAATAGGGTATAATATTATAGAGAACATTCAGTCCAGATCGTAGTCGCGTCATGCCTGGTTGGTCGCGGCCTCCTTCACTTCGGGGTAGTACCAGGACGTGACAGCAATGATGAGATAGACAAGCATCAGCAGAGATCCCTCTAAGTAGTTGGACTTGCCGTCTCGCAAAAAGTTTCCAACGACCAAGATTGCCAGTACCAGGAGAACAACCATGAAGATCTCAAAGTTAAGACTCATGTCTTTATCGAGACACCAGCCGACAATGACGGCCAGAGGGGCGTTGAGCAGGGCAGTTTGGATAGACGGCGCCAGGCAATGGAAGAGCGCAAAATTGATCTGGTTATCCCACGCTTCATCCACGGCCGTGAGATGCTCTGCGGCCTTCTCGACCAGAGGAACCAGGATCAGACCCATAAAGTTGTCGGGGACGCCGAGCTCGACGATGTGCTCGATCTCCTGGACGAGGAACACAGCAGACATACAGACACAGGTTAGGGCAATTGCAATAGCCAATATACATTCAACGAATGTGAGCTTGTTTCTGTTCAGTTCCATGTCTCGGTCCTCGTCCTGTGCCTCGTCGTTTTCCAGAATCTCATCGAAGATCGAGTTATGGCTGTGTAGGTTGAATACGAGGTACCTATCAGAATGAAGTGTCAGCTCTATTTCTCCTGTCGGGTCAACCGCTGAAAAACTTACACAATGAAAGCAACTAGAAGAATGATAGCGGTTGCTCGACTGATTTTCAACGCGGAGTGATTCAGATGCTCGATGGTAAAGTGGGTGTTGACAGCGCCTTTGAGCGCAGTATAGAAGGCGCTGGGAATTAGAAGCCCAAAGCCAGCAACCAGAAGCAATCCCGTTCCGACCTCGCTGACCGCCTCGTGGAATACCTGCTCGTTGCGCCTAAGACCTCCAACGAAGAAACAGCCTCCCAGACAGAGAAGTAGGTTCGCTAGGATCGAGCCGAGAATGGCAGCTTGGATAACGGGAATGAGGTTGTGTTCGCCGGGGCGATGGTTGTGGAGGAGAACCATAAAGAGGACGAGTTCGACGACGGCGCTCAGGGTTGTCTCCAGCAAGACACCAAGAATTTTTGGCAGCTTCTTAGCCAGCTCTCCACCGGCGAAACCTAGCAAGTTGGCGGACGGTACCATGGCAATGTAGTTGAGAGCGAAGACCCAGACGTGAAGGTCCGGCCGGGCAAAGTGTATCGCGATCGCAGCTGGAACAAATGGCCAGAGGAAGTTCACCATCATTGACGCTGTGCAGACGCTCCTGAAGCACACATGGAAGAAATGGACAGGGTGAAAGCCTGACCGGCCACTCTCACCGGCGCTGTTGACGCGGAAGAGGCCCAGCACATAGCGATTGGGGTGCGATTCTCTCTCGTGTGTCGGCAAGATCGAATCGGCTCTGGCATCAGCCTTCTCATGCGATGCCTCATGATTGCCGTCCCCGTTTGCCTGCGACCTGATCGAGCCCATCGTTGTACTAACACGATAACCAAATGTGATTAGTAGGGGGATAGACGATGTCTACCAAGAGAAACAATTGTCGGTCGTCTTTCCTCAAAGACGACGGGAGAGGAGGTAAATAAAAACATCGTGCGCTGGAGAAAAAAGCAAGGAAACGATCGGATCGCCTCCACCAGTCACTCCTTTCGATCTATGCCGTTAGGACATAGCGGCCTGATATGCCTTTATTTGCCCCTGAAACATACCGGGGTGCATGCTTTACTTGTATTTTCCTCGGAGAGCAGGTAACGCCACAGAGGTAATGAAGCGATGCATTTGAACTGCTTACTGTTTCATACGGAGGACTCCATACTCAGTCTCTTCACTGAGCTGATCGTCAGCATACTCCGTACATGCCAACCCGGCATCACCAAACAAGCTTGATGGAAGGCTTGGTGGAAGGCTTGTCGTCATATTCAATGCTTGTTCGCAGAACTTATCATCGACAAGCCCCTGGGCCAAGTCTTCAGGGGCCTAAGCCAAGGCTTCCTCAATCATTAGACCTCGCGTAATTGCTTGGATGGTCAACTCTTATAGGGAGTCTGAGCCGCTCTTAATTAGTGACCAACCGGACGGAGCTCCATTTTGCATGGAGTTGTCTAACTGGTCAGCTCCATCAACAATTATGATATGGAGAACTGGACCGCCTGTGACGTTATTGTGTCCATCTGTTCAGCTATCAGAAACGTTCTCTTACAAGATATTGTATTTGCCAACTGCTCAAGGAAATCAAGGGTCCATAATATATAATGAACCCTGAAATAACCAGGCGACGTGCTTACCTCCAAGCAATCTATGCGCCTGACTTGTCAAACAATTAACTATTTAAAAATACGATTCTAAATATCATTTGTTGGATATGTTACTATGGATACCGTCTTCACTCCCCAACGCCGAAGTGCTGATACTGGAATCCACAGCCGCATTGTGATTACAATTAGGCCCATAGCTATGGAGTATACCCCCGTGAAGAAACCGATAACATGTGGATGAATACCTATCCTGAGTTCCTCCTTGTCTTAAGACTTCTACGGTTTTCTTTCCACTAACCGAGAACGTGACACATCTAGTACGCAATTCAGCTGATCAAAGACTCCGTCTTGATGAGGGCTCTATATTCCAGAGTATCACGACAGCCACGGAGCTCAGCGTATTACAATTTCCTACTCGCTATTATAGTAGCACTCTATACTTCAAATCCTTTCGCTTGTCTCTGAATCATGGCCACTCTACCCCAATACATGAATATGTATTTACAAAGGAGATGTCAGAACTGACAGTATCATGGGAAACGGGGGCCTGGTAACAACGGCTGCTATGTGGCTAGTACTAGTGACTCGGAGCATGCCAGCTTCTATCTTTAGCACTATGCATGCACTGCACTGTCACCTGCTTTGAACGTCGTTGATGAAAGTGGCCTTCTCGTCGTCCCAGTTGCCTGTTCGTTGGCTGGTTGATTGACTTTGGTGAACACATCTCACGACCACGTAGCTCGCCTACATGCTGTACATGTACGACATACTAACGATCCGACATTTATTGCGCACTAATACCCGTTGCGTTACCATCCAGCTTCCCAGAACGAGTGAAATGAGACTGAAGGATAGCATGCATGGCCCTAAATCGTCATTTCAGTCAGTAAACAAGGCCACTCGGGGATCAAGCTTTCTCTACAACTACCGTTGACTCTATGACACTACAAAATCATGATAAAAGGATGTTCTACATTCGATAGGAACTTCCGTTAATTGCCCTTACTTGAGCATAGTTTTACCTACTACCTATGTTGGGCGTCACCTCCCTAGGTTTGTTGGATGTGTTTATCTAGCTCCAGTTCTAGAAATATATATTCCACGCCATCCCTTATACCTTATAGCGGAACGGCTTCGGGGAATGGGACTTTATCCCTGTACCCTACTTATGCAGCTAGGGATCACTGCATAGCAAACACATCCCTTGTCCTTCTTTTCTGCGCCCTTGAGCATGCATCTTCATTTCACGTGTGGATGGAAACCGACAGCTACCTGCAGCTCTTCGGGTACCCTTGTGAAACCAAGCAAGAATTGACAAAATCCCCGCTACTAATCAAACGCAGTTCTCCTTAAACCCTGCTCATCACGCCCTTGCATTGTCTTTGTTCTAGGAATATTCTACCGCTATAACTAGCGGGTTGCCCAGCCTCTTTTTGTACATGTCTCCCCTATATGTCAACTTGTTCAAATGATTATTGAGATTAGTTTACCATGGTTGAAAAACTCACGTCGAGGGCTAAGGCACCCGAACCCGTAATGGCTCAGGGCGATGATGGCAATGACTCCTCTGATGTACGCGAAAGGAAAGGAGGAACTACTCGTGATGGACAGGATATGTGGCGAATTGGAAGAGTTCAAGAATTGAATGTGAGTCCCATAGGTCTCGATAAATTGGCCTTGGTGGAGAGAGCTGCAATAACTGACCACTCAAATATCGATAACAGCGAAATTTCCGCTTTCTCTCAGTCCTAGGATTTGCAGCTGTGCTTATGTGTACCTGGGAGGCCGTCATGTTGTAAGTTCTGCCGTTGGGGGAACTAATCAGTTGGGTATCAATGTTTGACTGAACGATACAACCAGTGGAAGCAATAACGGCTTGACCAATGGCGGTGTTGGCGGTATGATATACTCTTATATCGGCGTACTTATAGGGTTCTGCTTCGTCATTCCCACGATGGCGGAGATGGCTTCAATGTAGGTTGTCCGACATCGGCTAGTCCCAGGGGATATACAGCGTCTGATATTGGTCATATCAGGGCTCCAAGCGCAGGAGGACAGTACCACTGGGTCTCGGAATTCGCACCAGCAGAATACCAACAGTTCCTCAGCTACTTGACAGGTTGGATATGCGTTTTGGGCTGGCATACTGGCATTGCCGGGGCCTCGTACACCGTTGCCAACATGATAATTGGAATTATCCATATCAACTATCCAGAAACATATAAAGCGCAGCAATGGCATGTGACGCTTCTCGTCATTGTGATAGCTGTTACGGCAATGTTCTTTAACAGTTTCTTTGCCCAAAAGCTGCCCGTGATTGAGGGTATAATGTTGGTTATCCATTGCTTTGGGTTTTTTGGTATCCTTATTACACTTTGGGTCGTGGCTCCGACGAAACCGGCATCCCATGTATTCAGAACGATTGAAGATAATGGTAACTGGGGGAATAAAGGGCTGGCATGTCTCATCGGGATGGTAGGGCCTATTTATGCACTTATAGGTTGGTCAATCCAGGACTATATCCGTTAACGAGTGTTACTTTGACTGACGTTGAGCCAGGACCCGACTCCGCCGTCCATATGGGTAGGTTCTCCCTTTGAAATGCTCGTACCAGAGAGAGCTAACATAAAGGTGATAGCGGAGGAAATCAAGGATGCATCCATAGTCCTGCCTAGGGCAATGATTTGGACATTGGCGATTAACGGAGGCGCCGGTCTCGTCATGCTCATCACCTATGCGTCATGTGTTAATGATGCCCGGACTCTCCTGAAGACCTCCACCGGTCTACCTTTTGTCCAGGTGTTCCTTGACGCGACTGGCTCCGTTCCTGCAGCCACCGGCATGACCGTTCTCATCATTATTCTCCAAGGATGCTCTGCCATCAGCAATGTGGCCACGACCTCTCGACAGATGTACGCCTTTGCTCGTGACGGAGGACTACCATTCTCAAGCTTCATCGCCAAGGTAAGTTCCCTGACATAGGAGGAAACTTTTGGTACATGGTATAACGTCTCAATGCAGGTTGACTCGCGCTTCGTCGTCCCCCTGAACGCTCTGTGTATCAGCTTCGTCATCGTGATCCTGCTTGCCCTCATCAACATCGGCTCATCCGTAGCGTTCAACGCCATCTTATCACTCGGAGTCGGATGTCTTCTGACATCCTACATCATCTCCATTGGCTGTGTTCGGCTGAGGAGATGGCGTGGCCAGCAGCTCCCGCCTGCTCGATGGAACATGGGCAGATGGAGTAGCACCATGGAGACGGCCTCTCTGGTCTTTCTTGCTGTTGCCTGGGTATTCTCGTTCTTCCCACTTGCAAACCATGTCAACGCCGAAACGATGAACTGGAGCTGTCTGATCCTAGGGGGAGTGGTTATCGTATCGCTGGTGTATTATGCCTTCTTTGCCAGGCATGTCTATAGGGGACCAGTGACGAGGCTCCGGCCGTGGACAGACCAAAAGTAGGTATATCCTGACCATAATTATACACTATATAGCAGCACTTATAATAAATAGTTCCCATATTGATAAAAAGAGATAGAAAGAAGAATAAAAGAGAAGAAGAAAGAAAGAAAAAAAAGAAATGGGGCCCTGCCGCGACTCGAACGCGGGGCCTCTCGCAACTTTGGGAACCCAAAGCGAGAATCATACCACTAGACCACAAGGCCATTTGCTGTTGTAGGGATATGCCCTGGAAAGTTGATCACAACCCTCTATACAAGATACGTGAGCATATCGTCATACTTGGTGGGGGAAGTTCAAAATTGATCGCGAGACAAGAGTCGAGCAAAGATATCTCCCTGTCGCAAGTCGCAATGGCGTCCAGATCCCAGATACCTTACGGCGACCGTGCAAAGGCGCATCCCAGCCCGCTTGTCCGCCGGCTGTTTGAGATCGCGCTCCAGAAGCAGTCGAACGTCGTCGTCTCTGCAGATGTCACCACCACCAAGGAGCTATTAGACCTGGCTGACCGTACGTCTTCCATGATAAGACACTGTTTATTCCTCGTCTACGAGTAACGTGCGCTAACGGTCGGTGACCAGCTTAGGCCTTGGTCCGTACATGGTTGTGTTGAAGACACACATCGATATAATATGCGATTTCTCCGAACAGACGATCTCCGGCCTCAAGGCAGCCGCAGAGAAACACAACTTCCTCCTCTTTGAAGATCGGAAATTCGTCGATATCGGAAACACGGTGCAGAAACAGTACCATGGCGGCACGCTGAGGATATCTGAGTGGGCGCATATCGTCAATTGTGCTGTTTTGGCAGGGTCAGGGATCGTCGACGCTCTGGCACAGGCTGCTTCGTCGAGCGATTTCCCATACCCGGCCGGCGAGAGGGGGCTGCTTATACTGGCTGAGATGACCTCCAAGGGATCCCTGGCTACGGGAGAATATACGAGACTGTCCGTCGAGCTGGCGAGGAAACATACGGGTTTCGTCATGGGGTTTGTCGCCACGAGGTCATTGGGCGATGTTGAGACGCCCGAGGTTGCGAAGGCGGAAGGGGAAGACTTCGTCTTGTTTACTACTGGTGTAAACCTCGCGTCGAAGGGGGATCAATTGGGTCAGCAGTACCAGACCCCCGAATCGGCAATTGGGAGAGGAGCGGATTTCATCATCTCGGGGCGAGGTATATATGCTGCTCCTGACCCTGTTGATGCTATCAAGAGATACCAGCAGGCCGGCTGGGACGCGTACCTAAAGCGTGTCTCAAAGTGAACAAGATAGATAGTTCAACATGGGCCATAAGATAGACTGCCTTTGAAACAAAATAAATATTCATACATGATTTAGTAAATATTTTTGGTAAAATGAAATTTTCGAGTATCGTCATATCAAACTTGTAAACTATCATACATCTCGCACCCTGCCTTAGAAGGGCGAAGTTGGCGTCTGCATCATCGGCTTCGCGACGCCAAAGATGGCCATGCCCCAAAGCGCCATCTGGGCGAACCAGAACGCTCCTCCGTACTTGCGTCCGGCACCAGCAGCCTGGCCGGAGTAGACATAGCCGTAGAGGAAGAGACATCGCATGACGACCCAGGTAGTTCCGATCAAGGTGGTGGCGGCAGGGTATTTGAGACCGGCGACGAGAGTGAGCAGCATAGTCTGGGGGGCGTTCTCGAGGAAGTTGGTGTGGGCGCGCTGGGCACAGTTGAAGGCTTCAGCCTTGGGCTGTTGCGACGACTATGTTAGTAGCTGCGATATCGAGGACGAGGAGTAGGACGTGGACTCACGTTAGCCTTGCATTGTTCGGCAGTGGCGTAGCTGTTAGGATATGGGACGCCGGCATCTCTGCGCTTCAAGGTGGTGATAACGCCGTGGACGAAGCCGAGCACCGGGATGGCGCCGAGGGCGACGGCGATGATGTTGCTGCAGACGTTAGCTATAGCCTCTACCTTGGCCTCGAGGAACTCACCCGTAACCGTCTGGGACTGGGATCATCATCTTTGCGGGGTCAATTGAGTAGTTGATGGTTAATAGTTGATGGTTGATGGAGATGTTGATGGTAGTGGCAGATGTGATGGTTGATGGATGGTAGATGTAGAGAGATAGTTGGTAGACCAGCTCCAGGTCTTATATGAAAGCAGGCTCTACACCCCCAGGCAACCAGCCGTCCACGACATGGAAACTTCGAGCTCTTGATCAGTCGGGCTCCGGGGCTTCAAACCAACCGACCGGCAGCGCCAGTTAGGCCGGGGATCTCGGACTCTTCACGGACGAACTTACGGACGTGGTAAATACGGGGGTTTTTACCTTTAAAAAGGCGAAACACATGAAGAATGGCTAAATATATATTCACTCCGCGCGCATCGCTATTTTAGACAGATCAACTATAATACCAGGAACGCTATCGACTTCTATTTCACCGTGGCCAGTTCAGCTTGCAGCCAAACCGCGCTTGCTTACACTTCCGTACTTGGCCTGCCAGGCGAAGAAATACAAGAGCGCGCCCAGCGGCTGTCCGACGAGACAGAAACTCAGCCAGAAGATGGAATTGCCCACTATCTTCCCTGTCTGGCCTTTCATCTTCTCCAGCGGCACGGTTGCAGCTATGAGCGGTAGCTGTAGCATCATCCCTGCAAAGGCGACGCCTACTCGGAGCTTTAGTTAGCAAAGGATCGGGGACATTTGGGTAAACAGGTAAAGAGCATACCGATGATGTTATGTGTTGGTATACCGACGAGGACTTCGTGCAGAATCGCCGAGAAGGTGAAGACAACCAAACTGGCAGCGAACGGGTTCCAGCCACGACCGATGAGCGGGGAGAAGATATGGCGTTTCATAAAGTGGTAGACGGGCCTGTTCCACGTTCGCCAATAAGCGCCGACACTGGGACTGTTCCACCATTCGTGGTAGAACTCTCGGTCTCCAAAGCGCATCACCTCCGCGAGAGCGTTCAGGAAGGACTGGAACAGCGCGAAGAAGCCCGCCAGCCAGATGACAAGCGATATCGTAGACAGTTTCATGATCCGTTCGAGGATAGACACCCAGTCGAGCATGGCAACTTTGTCCAGCGAGTTACGTAGCACGGGAGCCGCGTACTGGGCCGATATGATCCATATAAACACTCCCAGGACTATGAACTCGAGAACCCGTTTGGCGACAAACGACCAGCGAATGCGGTCGGTCCGAGGGTATACCGGCTGATAGACCAGAGTTGGCGCGAGCCAGAAGTACGACAGGTTTGAAATGGTGACATTATTCGGATAAGGACATGCCTTGTAGATTTCCGGCAGCCTGTTGTCTGGAGACGGGTTCAGGACCGCATGGCGAAGATCACGGTTGGTGAACGCGTAGGAACAGTTCTTCAACCAGACGATTATAGCATGGAATTGACACACTGTGCCGATTCCCGGGTGATGGATATAGTAATATACCACATACGACGTCACCAGCAGACACAGGCTGGCATTGATAGAATGTGCAAAGGCAACGTATCGCCATGTCGTCTGAAAGGCAGAGAGCTCCTTGCTTGTCCGGGACGAGGATTCGTCTCGTTTCATCCGGCCCACGGCTCCCTTCACCTGCTGTGCTGCAGACAGCTCGATGACATATGCTACGAACAGATGGCAGGGCACCAGAGCGTAGAGGATTGCACCGAGAGCCAGGTCTTGTTTGCGGTAGTCGTGGCATCGAATGCAGATGAGGACGCCGTATTTCATGAAATTCTCCACGACCAGACGCAGGTTCATGACAATCAGCACGATGACCACCAGGTTCCTGAATCCAAGGAAGCTGGGCGAGTGTTGAGTATCGCGACTGAGGCATGACGGCTTGACTTCCAAGTGATACGCAGCTACATGTCGATACTTGCTCCTCGGCGGTCTTTGACGAGCCGCCGGCTGCTGCTGATGCTGCTGATGCTGCTGCTGCTGATGATGATGATTCTTGTGCTGTATCTGTATATGAGAGTTCCCTTTCCCGTTCGCCAGGCTATTCGTCCTATCTTCCAGCGCGATGCTGTGGCTTGCAGCAACCTCCGTCTCGGTGACGATCGCCATGATTAAAAATATGTATAACCAATAAAAGAAAACACAAAATAAGTATATGGAAGCAGTGCAACTTTTGTTTCGAGCCCGGGTTCTTATAATTAAAGCTGGCCCTATCCGGACATAAATATAAGTTATGCCGTGAATTGAATCGAAGGCAAAAGGTTCCGCAGGTGGCGGCACTGCGCGATGGCGAGAGAAACGAGAGAAATTCAGAGACGAGAAGATATTGGATCCACGCAAGTCACACCATGATCGCGAGAGCTCGACAGCGACGAGGACGGAGGTGAAGATGAAACTGGAGATGCGAGAAGTTCTGCTCTGCCATGGACTCACCGTTCCAAGATTCGGAACTTCTCCAAGGTTGCTTTTGGAACCTTGTCCAGAGCAAGCTCGACATTATGTAAGGACTATATACACTAACGTAGTATTTACTTCCATAGATCTTGACTGGACTGCTACATCGATGGCAGGACGGGTTCTCGCCGGGTCTGTTGGCTTGATAGTCGAGACGCTGCAGGTTGCCAACGTATCTTGAAACCTGAAGCTATCAATAAACCCGCGTTGATATTCCGGACCTGACGACGTCTGGATGTCTGGATGTCTGATGTCTGATGTCTGATGTCTGATGTCTGATGTCTGATGTCTGATGTCTGATGTCTGATGTCTGATGTCTGATGTCTGATGTCTGATGTCTGATGTCTGACTGTCGACTGGGATGCTTACTTGCTCAGATCAAGGTGGTGTTGTCTGCCCAGCTACGAGAGCTCCCGCTGCAAGCGCACCAGGGAGAAGATGATACAGAATCCGTCACCGTCTGCCTACCCGTGGGACCTAGGGGTGCAGTGATAGAGGCCATTGCATCCCCTACGTGCCCTATGGGACGAGATTACTGGTACAGATGCGCGTTTTTGAACAAGGGGCGACATCTTAACCCTGTACCTGTATACCTGCCCATGATGCCGCATCATGCATGGTAGGATCTGGACCGCAGCCACTCGGGCTTCTTTATCGCGATTAAGCCTCGGACCCGAGAAACCGGCTCTTTTATAGTAAGAGAAAGGTGTATACTTGTTGTTCGGACTAACGGTCCTACGGCTATGATAGGGACTGTGGACGAGAAGGGTAGGTAAAATCAATATATCCTCAAATTGTTATTATCTCTATACTTGTTACATGACATACCACCCTCCTACAGAGCCTTAAACAGCTTGCACCAGTTCAACATTTTAAAGCCACCTATAAGCATATCAATAGGTACGATGTTTGCCTCCGAGTCGACGTAGTGGATTACTGCATTGACGGTATCATCCACGGTGCGGCCGTAAGCAACCTTGAAAAGTCTCTCGTACTGGGAACAGAAACGGCCCCTTCCTGGTCGTTTAAGCAATACTGCTAAATGAGGAGACGACTTGTGCAAAGGGATGTACTTTTGCCCATACTGTAATCTATATTAGAGGTAGCAATTTTAGGGGTATGAAATCAATACGCACCTCTGGCAGATCTCGAATTATGTCCCAATAAACTGAGGGGACTTTGGCGTTGATGAATTGTTTGTCCGTGATGTCTTTCGAAAGCTCCACGAGGCGAGAGACAGGTGCTTTGCTTGCCTCTTTGGGAAATAGTTTCTTGACGATTTCTAGAACCATATTTCTCATGTATAGCCTTAAATATGGCTGATCAATTTTGAACATGATCCTATCAATCTTCTTTATTTGATCCTGTAATACTATAGATTAGTAAAATGCCCTTTAAACGACGAGGATTCTTACCTTCGACAACTTGGTATGCAACTCAAGCACCTTTCTTCGTTTCTATAAAACCGTATATCAGTAAATAGCCTAACCAAGGCCGCTTAAGAGACGTTTACCATGTTGACATATATCCACTGATCAACCTCACCGTCATCTGGTGCCACTATTGGTGCTTTAAGAGCACTAATGTATGCCTCCAGTCTCCGCTATAAGGCCATACATTAGTACAATGACCAAGCAAGAGTTATTTGATGAATGTTTACCCGCATATCCGCTGCCCAGGACTTGACATGGCGGGGGTGTATGTAATCCGGGATGTCGGCGAGGCCTGGGATATCTACTCGTTCTTCTTCTTCCTCTTCAGAAGAAGAATAGCCGCTGGAGCAAGATGGAGATGCCGTAGCAGTATACCACGTGGATGTGCCATCTGACGGCATGGTTGGTATAGATATGTGCTGTATCACTGGAGTATATACACTGAGTATATAGAATAGCTGGAGTAGAGTAGGAAGTAATATCCAATTTGACTATTGAGAAAGCGTTGTAAAAATGCAAAGCTTGGGGTGAGAGCAGAAGAAATTTATATTCAATATTGGGGAGCAGTTCATGATTCAATTTCCAAACTGGTTCCGTGGTCCTGGTAGTGCTCTGCCATGGTAACTTCAGTGCCTCGACCATACAATTCGGCAAGTCTATGATTCAACACTGCTGTTCTGGTGTAGAAAGCTTATTTTTCAAGTGGAATATCGGGAAGATGTATTCTGTGCATACCAGATTATATACGTATTGCATAAGGGTGACCAAATGTTTTTAGCCTTCTAGGTCCTCTATACTATAAACGTTCCGCCCATGGGTGTCCTCGTGCCTCTTAATACCAATAGCTTAGCTATCTTGACATCGTGTCAATAACCTTTAGATCATTTGGCTCGCAGTACGCTAGTACCTCGGTCAAAGTATTGTCTTAGTCGTCTCGGTAACGATCTGGGCGAGAGTACTGCCCCGTACATGCGTGCTGTGCTAGCAGGCGCTCCCTGGGAGAATGACGTTGAAGCTTTGGTTCGAGCTATTAGGTGCTGATGACTGGTTTTAAGCTCGACTATAGCCCAGCCAACCTCCATACCATTTCTATACAGCCAGTATCCTGGGAGAAGTTAGGCTGGCTTGATCCCAAGGCGGAAAAAGGACGGTTGTATAGAGGGGCGCGCTGTGAGGTCTCTCACGCAATGGAAGCTGATAAAGTCTATTTCTTTGCAGAATTTTTCGCCGGCTGGTTGGTGATGCCGTGCTTCTTGAGGGTGCGATATATTGTCGACCTTGAGATATTGTCTGGCATGCCTCGAGCAAGCTCTCCGTATGTAATTGTTGGATCGGCCCGGACGCGCGAGATTAACATCCGGATATCACGTTCGGTGAGCTTTGTAGGTCTTCCGGAGCGCGGCATCGACTCTCCATCCACTCGCGAATCCTCCTTAAGAATGGTACTCTGCACTGTAGAGACGGGGATATCAAGCGCCTTCGAGATGCGTCTGAGCGACCAGCCACCCTTGCGCTGCCCGAGGATCACACCCCTTGTGAACGGGGTCAGCTCTGCTCTCTTCTTCCTCTCTCCCTTTCCAGCCGAACTGGACTTCTCACTCGAACTAGCCTCCGCCATGACGAGCCGTATAGACAGTGGGTATACCAATATATATATAAGCCTGGTACTATTTACACCTTTTGTAGATGTTTTGTTTCTTTTGACGCGACGCGATATGCACGTGACTGCTTACATAGCAATATTTTAAAGCGGCGATGGACTAACCCAAAGTGTCCATCCATATTTGTATCTCGGAGCTCGCTTTTTGATATCAGGAACTCTCTCCCCGGGCCCTTTTTCTCACACTTACGCACTTACAATGGCCTACTTCGAGGATGGCGCCGAAGGAGCGTTTGCGCCGCGGCAGGCGTCCGGCCCGCGACGCCCAAGTACGTACTTTTTGCTACAGCAATTGCCAGGGCTGCCGGTATGCTAATCGATTTCTATAGGACCCGTCACAGATTACGGCTCGTCGCTGGTGCAATGGATGAGGGTACGACAGCCTCGTTATAAGGGCCCGCCTAGGCTGGAGATAGAAAGACCGAGTCCTAGTTATAGTGTTGATGTTAGTTATGCTACCAGCTCCCGCCTTTCGAGCTTGACAGCTAACACCGTTACCCATCCTTTAAGATGCTGCCTCCCGTCGCTGCAAGCCACTCAGCTGCAGATACGATTCCCGTTCGGCACCTGCACCAGTCTATTGGAAAATCGAAGAAACCTATAACCGTCGTGAGGTGGACGCCAGACGGCCGCCGTCTGCTTACGGGTGGCCATACTGGTGAATTCATGCTATGGAACGGCACAGCTTTCAACTTTGAAACTGTTATGGATGTAAGAAGCTTCTTGGTCTTCGACATAATCCCACTGCTATATGAGGGCACTTCCAGGGCTGGACTATGCTGAATCAAGACAATAGGCACATTATGATCAATTTCAGGCCGGCGTGACTTCGGCTGCTTGGTCGCATAGCCATGACTGGCTGATATCGGGTGGCCAGAAGGGCGATGTTAAGTACTGGAGACCGAATTTCAACAACGTAGAGACGGTCGACGACGCGCACCAAGAAGCAGTTAGGGATCTGACATGGTGCCCCAACGATTCGAAATTCCTTTCCGCATCTGACGATACCACGCTGAAAATATTCGATTTTACGGCTCGAACATGCGAGATGGTTTTAACTGGGCATGGATGGGATGTAAAGTCATGCGACTGGCATCCTACAAAGGGCCTCCTGGTTTCCGGCTCTAAGGATCATCAAGTCAAATTCTGGGATCCTCGCACTGGTAGATGCTTAACTACGCTACATACACACAAGAATACCGTTACGACGACGAAATTCTCCCCGGTAAACACTAACTTACTGGGAACATCATCTCGCGACCAAACCGGTCGTGTCTTTGATCTCCGCATGATGCGGGATATATGTATCCTGCGAGGCCACGAGAAGCCAATATCATCTCTAACCTGGCATCCAATACATAGCAACATGATATCTACGGGTAGCGAAGACGGTTCCTTGTACCATTATCTACTCGACGAACCCAACCTCCCCACCGGACAGATTCCTACAGTTGCCCCATATGGCACCACGGACCCTGCAAACACTCCCGCCCAAGTGATATTCCCAGCGCACAAGATACAGTATGCTCATGGCTCTACCATTTGGTCTCTTGACTGGCACCCCCTCGGCCACATACTTGCTTCAGGTTCAAAGGACAACTTCACCCGTTTCTGGTCCCGTGCCCGACCTGGGGAAATCAACTACCTCAAAGACCGATTCCATATTGGAGAAGAAGCTGCCGAGGCACAAGGAACTTGGAACCGCGGATTCGGGCGTAAACAGATGCGCGAGGAAGAAGAACAAGAAGCCCAGGAAGAGGATGAAAGCCGTATGGACCAAAGACAGGCTGGAGAATCGCAAATTCCAGGAATTCAAAATGCACTCCCTGCCGAGGGACACGGACTGCCTGGTTTACTGCCTGGCATCGGTGCGTTGCAACCACCACCACCTCCTCCACCAAATGCATCTGGCGCACCCTCGTCTTTACCACAGATGGATCCGGGACGATTAGCCGCTATGCTATCCCAGGGCGGTTACGTTCCACCGCCGCCGCCGCCTCCCGGCCAGGGCCAGCAGCCTCCATTCCCACACTCCACGCAGCCGCTGCCTTTTTACCCCAACCCTAACATGCCGAGCAACTTGCCACCAAATATAGCTCAGATGTTCGCCAACCAGCAGTTCCCACCGCCCGGAATGCCTCAGGGTTTTGGACAGCAAAATCCTGCATACCCGCCGTCAGGGTTACCTGGTCTTTTTGCAGGGCCAAATGATCATCCCAAGTGAAGGCCATAAAACGAGTCAACTTGTCAGCACATAAGTCCGCTTAGTGGAAGCGCAAAGTCCGAGCCTGGATACCAGCCAGAAGGCAGGCATACTGGTGGATCATAACCACAGCCTCAAAGAGAGTGACCGGCGCCGATACTCTCATTGCCACCCAATGAACTCTCCACGAAGAGAGGCTCCCTTGATATAAGCGCCCTTGTAAGGCCTCTCGCCCATAAAAATTTTGGTATCCGGATATATGTTGACAGATATTGGTTCTAGGGCCGCAGATTGCTTCTGGCTGCTGAGGGACAAGCGATCTGCCTGGAATGGCTGAGGAGATCTGTGTTATTTGGATTGGTACTTCTCAGTGCTTATGACTTTAGAGGGAATCTCCATTTAATGCGCTGCTTCCTGCGTAAGCAACTGCCACAAGATACAGAAGCCGTCATGATACGCCAAAATAGGGGTACTATTTACTATGGTCAGGGGCCAAAATATAATCGCTATCTAATCGTCCACAACTATACTTGATACATCAATGTGATCTCCATAGATCTTTCCTTTCTCCTTAAATCGTCCCGTTCCCCTGAGCCACAAGCCCCTTTCTACTCTTGGCCGTAAGTTGTATTCAAACTCTCGTAACAGGGAAGGAGATAGACATTGACATACCATAGACGTAAGCTAGAAGATCATAACCGTCTTTCTATCCTAATTCATCATGTTTGATTCACTATGTTTACAGACAAAAGGACAGAAATACTGGATGACATAAGCAGCATCCCGCATTAATGTTTATCCGTATATCGCGGGCCAAAAAGTGCTTGAGATGAAGCTGTGGAAGAGCTTGAGAACATCGACGGAGTGCTCACCATGGGCAAGGACGCTGATATCTCTGCGAACGAGCGGGCGTTCATCCTAGAAGCTCTCCACAAGAACGTGCGACTCGATGGCCGTGGATTCGACCAATTCCGCCATCTGGAGCTGACCTTTGGGGAGGAGCATGGAAATGTCAAGGTACAGCTGGGGAAAACTGCGTGAGTAACTAGATCGTTCTTCCTTGTAAACTGTATCTATATATGTGAAGATGGCTGCTAATTCGCAATTTGCCGGTAGTGTTCTTGTGCGCATATCAGCAGAGTTAACGACCCCGCGGCCGGAGCGTGATTGCGATGGAATATTCACGGTCGTCGTCGAGCTGAATGATATGGCTCTTCCGGGGTATGAGACTGGCCGGTGTGTATACTCTTTACATCTTATATGTCTCCGTCAGCCCTAATATGCATTTTGTTCAATCTGCAGTCAATCCGAGCTGGAGGTCAACCTGTCACGAACTCTCGATAAAATCGTGCGGCGTTCCAATGCGCTTGATACGGAGTCGCTATGCATTGCAAAGGGAACAATATGCTGGAACGTCCGAGCAGATATTCATATTCTAGACTGTGACGGAGGCCTGATTGACGCCAGCTGTCTTGCGACCATGGCTGGTCTGCTTCATTTCCGGCTACCCGAGTCCGCCGTGCGTGACGGTGAAGTTACCGTCTTCACAACGGAGGAGAAGGTACCGGTATCACTGAACCTCACCAAGCTTCCGCTGTCAGTGACGTTCACCCTGTACGACGAAGGCAAGATCGTGCTCCTCGACGCCACGACGAGTGAAGAGGCCGTTAGCGAGGGATCTCTTGTGATTGCCCTGGACAAGACGGGGGAGATTGCCTTGTACACGAAGCCAGATGGGGCGCCGGCCGATCCAGTGAATATGGTTACATGTTCGAATCTTGCATTGGAGAAAGTCAGGGAGCTGAACAAATTCATCTCGACAAAACTGGACGAGGACAAGCAGATGCGGGAGAAGAAACGACCGACGGCCGAGCTAAGTGCCGCCAACGAGAGATGATGAAGACCGGCCCACGGTACCTCAGGTATCAATGGCCCTTGCCTTGCGCCTGCGCCTACGCCTGCGCCTGTGTCTGCGTCAGCGTTAGCATGTTCGGTGCGGAAAGCTATGAATGCCAAATAGATCTACATCTACTACTCCGTTCCTCCACTGCGCCGGCAGCCACGGCGGAACACCCGGCTCTGAAACGAGCTCCACGTTGCATATTCCAACACCGCCAGAATCCAGGATATGCCTACGTCTCGCGGCCTGTCGTTCTCTTCAGGGAACTCCTTAAAAACTCCGCCCTGGCTATGAACCGGCGGCCCTTGAACAGCTCGAGACCGACCCACCCGCGCGACAGGTTCGCTAAAGAAGCGGTTTTCGGGAGCTATTAATAGTTAGTTAAAGAGGAACCCAATATAAATGCCTGCTGCCAGTAAACCGACGCCGATGTCTCTCTGTGTAGCTCCGTACAGGGCTCAGTAAATGTATCAGGGCAACAGCGCCAGCGCAGGATTCGCACAGTAAACGGCCAGCCTCGTGCGCCTGCGAGTGGAGCAGAGATGCTTGCTATTCCAGCCACTCAGCCTGAGCAGCTAGTAAGCGTTTTTCGATGTTGTAAATATAGGTGTTTTTTGCGGTAGCGCTGCGGGTTTCGTGTTGCCTAAACGCATCGGATCTTGGCTGTTTGCGCTGTGGCTGAACGGCTGCTTCGCCTCGCAGAACGACGAATCTCCTGGCCAAAACCCAGGTTTCATACGCAAAGGACGCAAAGCTGGAGGGATAATTGCCAGCCTGATCCGTGTCTCTTCTGTTGTTCGTTGTTAGTTATTCTCTCCTTTATTTGCTTTGACGGAAGTGCTGATTAACGATAGCTCTACGGAGTCTTGTCTAGAGATACGCCCCTTGAAGTCGCAACCGCCAGATACTTCGACAGAGCAGCTCACCGTCCGTCTTCGATGCGTGGACACCTCTTCGCATTAATATCTCGGTGACCGGGTCGTGCAGAAAAGCGACATGGCCAGCGGCAGGCCTCCTGGAGGTCCTCCGTCTTCGCATCGTGACCATGATAACCTCCTCCAGCTCGACGATGCTGCTCCCTCGCAGTACAATACGGGGCAACGACCGCCTGTGAGCGACGATAATCTTATACAACAATACAATATTAATGACTCCGACCAACCCCCGTCACGGCCGTCTGTGTCCTACGATGATTTCGTGGGCGGCCAGGGGCATGCCGCGCATGATAATCACAACAACGCTCCCGGCCAGGACCACCGCCATGGACAGCCTCAGTCCGGCGCTAATAGGGCGTATGCCGGTGAAGGTGGTCCAGGAATGTATTCCCAGACCTCAGACCTGAACCATTACCAGCGCTATTCCGATCTAGACGATATCGACGACGATCGAGCTTATGGCTACTACAACGATGGAGACAGGTCTGACGGGACGCCTATTCAGGATGCTCGTGCTAGGGACAGGAATAGCATAATGGCCCTGGGCGGCGGAATCGTGGGTAGAGCGAAGAACATGCTCGGTATAGCCCCGGAATATTCTGAGATGGACCTGCCCTTGACGGAGGCTGGAGCATCGTCCAGAAGAGTTGGCACCGCGGGAACAGATGAGACCCCCCCAGGGAAGTCAGACTCAAGATTCAAGCCAGGCAAATTCAAGTTCGGCTTTGGTCGACGAGAACCTGATCCCTCTACCCTCGGTCCGCGTATCATCCTCCTCAACAACGCTCCCGCCAATTCCGCGCATAAATTCGTCGACAACCACATCTCGACCGCTAAATATAATATCTTCACCTTCCTACCAAAATTCCTCTTCGAACAATTCTCAAAATACGCCAATCTTTTCTTCTTGTTTACCGCCGCCCTCCAACAGATTCCTAATATCTCCCCCACCAATCGATATACAACCATCGGGCCCCTTATCGTTGTCTTGATCGTCTCGGCCATCAAAGAATTGGTCGAAGATTACAAACGAAAGAGTTCTGATAGAACTCTCAACCACTCCAAGACAAAGGTGCTGCGTGGCTCGAACTTTGAAGAGGTGAAATGGATAAACGTTGCCGTAGGCGATATCATTAGGGTTGAGTCCGAGGAGCCCTTCCCCGCAGACTTGGTTCTCCTGGCCAGTTCCGAGCCCGAAGCCCTTTGCTATATCGAAACAGCCAATTTAGACGGAGAGACAAACTTGAAAATCAAACAGGGTATTCCCGAAACCGCCGATCTCGTAAGCGCTGGTCAGCTTAGCAGATTAACGTCCAGGATCAAATCCGAACAGCCAAACAGCAGTCTATACACCTATGAGGCTACCATGACCCTACAATCAGGTGGCGGGGAGAAGGAGTTCTCCCTTGCTCCCGATCAACTGCTCCTTCGAGGAGCTACTCTTCGCAATACCCCCTGGATCCACGGTGTCGTCGTCTTTACCGGCCACGAAACGAAATTGATGAGAAACGCAACAGCAACGCCAATCAAACGTACGGCCGTCGAGCGAATGGTTAACATGCAGATTCTGATGCTTGTTGGAATTCTGGTTGCCCTTAGTTTGATAAGTTCGGTCGGTGACTTGATTGTGCGCACGACCGCTTCTCAGAACAAATCTTACCTGGACTATGGCAACGTCAACCTCGCGAAGCAATTCTTCTCAAACATCTTCACATACTGGGTTCTATACTCTAATCTTGTCCCCATTTCTCTTTTCGTGACAATCGAAATCGTCAAATATTACCATGCTTTTCTCATCAACTCCGATCTCGATATTTACTACGAGCCAACCGACACCCCTTCAAATTGTCGAACGTCGTCCCTTGTCGAAGAGCTGGGCCAAATTGAATACATCTTTTCAGACAAGACCGGAACTCTTACTTGCAATCAGATGGAATTTAAACAATGCTCCATTGGCGGTATTCAATATGCAGAAGTCGTTCCGGAAGACCGGAGGGCGGCCTATAATGAAGATTCTGATACAGCCATGTATGATTTCAAACAACTGAAGAAGAATATGGAATCCCACCCTTCCCAAGACGCAATCAAACAATTCCTCACACTACTTTCGACCTGTCACACAGTTATCCCCGAACGAAATGACGAGAAACCCGGCGAGATCAAATACCAGGCCGCATCTCCCGATGAGGGTGCACTTGTCGAGGGTGCAGTCATGCTCGGATACCAATTCACTAACCGAAAGCCCAAATTTGTTAGCATCTCCGCTCAAGGGGTAGACCAAGAATTCGAACTACTGGCTGTGTGCGAATTTAATTCAACTAGGAAACGTATGTCAACCATTTTCAGATGTCCCGATGGCAAAATTAGGGTCTACTGCAAGGGAGCAGATACCGTGATACTCGAACGTCTGGGTCAAGACAACCCTATCGTGGATATTACCCTTCAACATCTCGAGGAATACGCTTCGGAAGGTCTTCGAACTCTTTGCCTCGCAATGCGAGAAGTTCCCGAGGAAGAGTTCCAAGAATGGTGGCAGGTCTTCAATAAGGCTGCTACTACCGTCAGCGGAAACAGACAAGAGGAGCTGGACAAGGCCGCCGAACTTATCGAGAGGGACTTTTTCCTTCTCGGTGCCACCGCCATCGAGGATCGACTACAAGATGGTGTCCCTGACACTATCCACACTCTACAACAAGCAGGCATCAAAGTCTGGGTTCTGACCGGTGATCGACAAGAAACAGCCATAAATATCGGCATGAGTTGCAAGCTGATTTCAGAAGACATGACTTTGCTCATTGTAAATGAAGAGGATGCCCAGAGTACCCGCGATAATCTAGTTAAGAAGCTGGATCAGGTTAAAAGTCAAGCTAACTCTGCCGACGTCGAAACGCTAGCTTTAATCATTGATGGAAAATCGCTTACCTTTGCCCTTGAGAAGGAGTTGGAGAAGGTGTTTTTGGACCTGGCCGTTATGTGTAAGGCTGTTATTTGCTGGTATGTCATTCCTTACCTACCCACATCGCATTCTAAATATCACATGAAATTAACACCTTCTCCTTCTCTACAGCCGTGTCTCCCCACTTCAAAAAGCACTTGTCGTGAAGCTTGTTAAGCGTCATCTCAAGGCTCTATTGCTTGCCATTGGTGACGGTGCCAACGACGTTTCTATGATCCAGGCGGCGCACGTTGGTGTTGGTATCAGCGGTATGGAAGGTCTGCAAGCAGCGCGAAGCGCTGATATTGCAATTGGCCAATTCCGATACCTTCGAAAATTGCTTTTGGTTCACGGCTCCTGGAGTTACCAACGTGTTAGCAAAGTTATTCTATATTCTTTCTACAAGAATATTGTTCTTTACATGACGCAATTCTGGGTAAGTCTTCACACAGTCCGTGTTTACATACATTGCTAACAATCTACGTTAAATGTAGTATGCTTTTGAAAATTCTTTTTCGGGACAGGTTATTTACGAATCTTGGACGCTTTCATTATATAACGTTTTATTTACCGTTCTTCCTCCTTTCGCAATGGGTATATTCGACCAATTCATCTCAGCGAGACTTTTGGACCGATATCCTCAACTTTATCAGCTTGGCCAGAAAGGCACCTTTTTCAAAATGCATAGTTTCTGGTCCTGGGTTGGAAACGGCTTCTACCACTCTCTCATTGCTTACCTTATCTCTCGACAAATTTTCAAAAACGATATGCCAACACAAGATGGTACCACGTCTGGTCTTTGGGTATGGGGTACCGCTCTCTACACAGCCGTTCTAGCAACCGTCCTCGGCAAAGCAGCTCTCGTAACCAACGTCTGGACCAAATACACTGTTATTGCCATCCCTGGCTCACTCCTTGTTTGGCTTGGCTTTATCCCAGCATATGCATACGCCGCACCCAAAATTGGGTTTTCCCACGAATATATCGACCTCATCCCACACCTTTATCCACTTCCAACGCTCTGGGTTATGGCGGTTCTCATACCATGTCTTTGCCTTGTTCGTGACTTTGCTTGGAAGTATGCTAAACGCATGTACTATCCACAAAGCTATCACCACGTTCAAGAAATCCAGAAGTACAACGTACAGGATTACAGACCACGTATGGAACAGTTCCAAAAGGCTATTCGGAAAGTTAGACAGGTACAGCGCATGCGCAAACAGAGAGGTTATGCTTTCAGTCAGGCCGATGAAGGTGGCCAGATGAGAGTTGTTAACGCTTATGACACGACGAGAAGCAGAGGACGATATGGAGAAATGGCAAGTTCACGGCCGATGACTTGAGTACCTTGCTCTTGCATGTAGTATAATTTTCCCCGCTATATTTTTCTTTTTTTTTCTCACCTTTTTTCCTGTTCTTGATATGACGATTCAACTTTAAAGGAGACAGTCTTTGTACTCCCCTACCCTTTTTTGTTACCCTTCGAACTTGGATCGATTTAGCAGTTAGCTGTTATTTCGAATTCCGCTTTTTATTCCCTTGCTTCCCACCCGATTTTATTTTTAGATCGCCTTTTTCTCTTTTTGTCTACTTGCTAGGAGGGACCGGTTCTTCTGCGTGGGGGACGTTTTATGTGTTTTATTTATTCTGCATCCCTTCATTCACTATGTACAAGCTGCTACTTACTCCGTACACTTCCGCATTCAAACCCTCTTTACACATATATCTATCAATTAATCACGGATAAAATGGTTAATTCCTCAATTCTCGGGGTTTGGGTTGCGCTCTCCTCGTGCCCTTTGCCCCGGTCTTATATAGTTCGATATATCATATACGCTCGCTTCACCTTCGTTTTCTACGCTTCTAGGCCAAGTCGATGATGTTTCCATGCTTGCCGGACGAGCGGAACCCGTATTCGGAGAAGACAAACGGCTGGCCCACAAACGTTTCAGATTCTCCGAGGGCTCCAATAAACATACTTGAAACTAACGAATAATAGAGAGTTTGTGAGGGAAATAGGATGTTTCAATATAGTTGCCACCGCTCCGTATAATCATAGTCGATAGATAAACAGTCAACTTAGCATTTGCATGCTCAAAACTTGGAACTCTTTCCAAACCATGCGTGAACTTGATTGGGCCCATGTCGTCCTACACCATCTACCGGAATGGAATGCTTTTAACCGTGAGCCAAATATAAACACCCGAACGCTTTAGGTCCGTAGTGATCTGAGTGTAGATTTAATATGGCCGGACCCAGTTGAAAATGTATAGAACAGTTGGTGTAAGTAAAATCCCTGGCGGCAGATCTACGATTTATACATCAGGTCAGCTGTGTCTCAAGTGTGGAGGGGACATCAGGTTGATAGGTAACTTACGCTCAACAGTGTTGTCTTGACAATTCCTGAAGTCCCTAGCCACCTATCTTACATTCCACTTCGCTACAAAGGGGTTTGACATGCCCTTGATTTCGCTCAAGATCCGATGCAAACACCAATCCACTGGCCTTTTCGATGGCTTCCAAAGGCGTGTGGAAACTCTCCAGCGGAGTGCTATTATCTATCGCCTTATTTGGCAACACAAACGACCCCAAAGCAACCGCTTCTCCCTTGCCTTCAGCGAAAATCACTTTGAAAAAGTGCGTTGGGACCGCAACATTTGGTGGATTACCAATAATCTCATATTTCATAACCCATTTGCTGCCCTCTTGAATTGGCATATAGAGCGGTCCAGTGACGATTCGCACGGAGGAGTAAACCTTCGTTAATCCACGACAGAATTTCTCAAACTCAGCCCAATAACCTCGATTAAAGCCTTTGCCAACTTGTGGGCACATGTTAGACAACGTGAAGATCTCGTTCGTAGCTTCTTGATCCCACCTGCCATCCGACACGGGCATCATATTCCCATGGTCGTAACCTGAACGGGCATAATCCTTCAACAAAGCGCGGAACAGCTCGGGTATAGTTGTATCTTCGTGATACTGAGCGGCAGAAGGGTCTCCAGTGCTCTTTGCGAGTGATTCGGCAGTAATGTGTTCGGCAATCCAATAGGGGTTTCGACTCCGCCGGTCATAGGCGCCGATGTAGGAAGGACGGTGTATAGGATCTGAAATTACGCCGGTGAAGCCATATTTACTTAACCCAGCCGGGTCCGCGAGGCCATCGGCGCGCTTTTCGACAAATGTGCCCGCATAACCAGATATTCCAGGGACACAGGACGTAATTGCAAACAAGAGTCCAACAGATATAGGTTTCATGGTGTCAGTTTTAGCAGTAAGCTAGAAGCTACTCCGTAGATATTTTTCGATCTCAGAGCTTCGCCTTCAACTTGACACCCTGAACAATAAAGAACGCTTGACAATGAAAGAACCTGCGTCAAGTGTATCGTTCAACTGGGGGACTGCAGCTCTATAGAGGACTATAAATAATAGGGCCACGACACTCAGGCAAGATGATCTACACGAGTAACGCCAAATATTGAATTGGGCGCTCATAGTAGAATTTCACCAACTCTCCCATCGTGCCGTTATATTTGTAGATCATCACGCCGTGGACCACCTATTCCCTAGTTGGATACTCTGATATTTGAGAAAGCGTGCTCGTCGCTTATAATGCGCCCTTGGTGGTGAATAATGTCGGTAGCTTTCTCTAAAACGGCTGATGTATACTCCGGATAGGAATAATGAAAGGGGACCGTTGAATTAGAACCCCAACAAGACAAGCTGTCATTGGAGGGGCCTATTTCTAGTCGTCCCTAGCACAGTGCCACTCGAAAAATGCCTGACACCTAACGCCTAAAATTCCCAAAGCGCCATCTCGACTACTCGAGCAAACATGTCACATTCGAAGGTTATGTTTTGAAGGTAGGGAACCCAGGGCATTCGATTGTCAAACGTTGGGTTGCCGCACATGTATATAGGATAGGCCGCGCATGGACTAGAAGCACAAGCCGGAGATTTAGTTGTTTGACAGGGGGTCATCTCGTACATCTCTCCGTTGGCGGTCTCCATCCAATTCCCAATCCTTCCATAACCAACCTCTCCCTTTCCTGCCATGTTTTCCCTTCACTCTCGAGGTTAATGATCCTACCTCCACTTCCATCTCGCGACCGAATACCACTAGAGTCAAATTTCCAATTGTGTACTTTTTTGGCGTACCTTCGCAAGTCGCGTTCGAAAGTCGTATCGCCTGACCATCCAAGCACCGCGCACCCTATAGTTCGGAACGGGGATACTATAATATCAACACGCCGGTGGAGATTTGGGTTTGTCCTTCGGGGATTTTCTGCGATGGGGGCGGCTGCTGTTCCAAGCTCAGCCAAGGAGTTGGGACCCATGTCTTGTGGGTCTTGCTTCAAGTGTTTCATGTTGGACAGGCCCTCTTTGCTTGCATTTTCGTTTTCTCCTTTCCCCCTTGATGCGTGGGAACCCGACTGGTGCTCGTAGGGATGGGGTTCGGGCAACGATGACGATGATGGCGATGAGGGGATGTTTTCGAAGTTGGGATCTTGCCATACAACCAAAGCTTTGTCCAAGCTGTCGAACCTGGGTTTCCCGCTTGATTCGCCGCGGTATGGTAAGGTCTGTTGATCGCGGTTGGTATTTGTTAAATGAATGGCAAGCGTATGGGTAATCCATCCTTCATGCTCGAGGCTCGCAACAACGTCGTAGACAAGATTGGATGTGACCCTGTCGTCTCGGTGAGTAAGAATCACATCTACATCTCCGCTTAGCTTCTTTCCCCGTCGATATCCCCCGACAACAATACATTCCATCCCCTTGCCATCGAAGCCAGCCTCTGGCCTTACTCTTTTTGCATGGCTTAGTATAGTGTCGGCAATGTATTCCGTTTCATCTTTTGGGATTCCCTCCAGAAATTCATCATAATATTTCACCCCGATTTGTTGGACACGGGATAAACTATCCCAACCTTGCTCGACGATGTCGTCTAAATTTCTCCATTGTCTCTGGTAGTAAAAGTCTCTGGCAGACTTAGCTCCAACACCCCAGATATTATAGAACAAATCGATCACTCTCAGAGCGGGGTCAGAGTTGAGTGGCATGGCAGACTCCAAAGTTCCATCCTTACTGTGCTTCCATTCTGTAAACAAATTTGCGATTCGATTCTCACAACCCGGTAGAGATAGAATCTCTTCCGGAGACTTAATCTTATGCGGGTATGCTGCTAGTGAGGCGACGGAAGTGCTATATGCACGTACGCCAACTTCATCCAACGTTAATACTCGGATTTTCTTAATCATCTGTAGCTGGTTTATAAAGTCCTCGTTTGGCGGATGCAGCGGGGTGGAGCGGCAGCAAGAATATATAACGTTATCGCGCACCCACTCTGGAGGATCTGGGATGGATAATTCTTCCTCAAAGTCAGAAGTAGACGCACGGTATAATTTTGGCCTTCGCCCTTGAACAGAAGGGCTGCTTGGTGTAGCCCTCATTCGACGTGGAGATGACGGTATAAATTGTGGTGTCGGCGAAGATGCTGCATCCTCTTTTGCTCTCTCCAATATGCTCCTAGCTGGACTTTGCTTAGCAGAAACATTTTGACCAGGAGAACTAATCGAGGAGGAAAGATCAGACGATGGTTTTGGTATTCTGCGACCTCGATAGACAATAAACGGGTCCAACGGTAGAGATTGTCTTGCTCTCAGCGACTGGTGTATCCAGTTTAATTCGACCACTATGATATCCTTATCATCGTCTTCAAGTCGGCGCCGTTTGAGGGGTGGTTCTGGCACTTCAGTCGGGAGTAGCACGTCTTCTGTCCATAGTCCTTTGGAGCGAAGCTCCAGCGCTGCGCGTTTCTTATGCGATACCTTGCCAATTGCCAATCGTGCTTCAGTGATATCGTAGGTCAATGGCGCACCGCATCTAGAGAGAAACCCTTCGATGAGATGGAGCTCTTCCAGTGATATATGCGTTGGAAGAACAAAAATAGAGGGGCATGACTTGAGATCAATTGTCTCCTCCTCGGTTGCTAGTGAGCTTGAGATGTCAAGGTCTTGCATCATCACCAAAGATCGCTATCGGCTTCCATACCGCCGAAGCTGTCAATCGCGAAGAAAGGTTTAAAAAGTCAATAATTCAACGGCAGGCAATATAACTCGAATTACATGGCAACGTCTTCACTCATATATACAGAACGGATTCAATAGAAAGCACGGGGTTCATTGACTTGGAGAAAAATATGGACATCACACAGAACTGGGAGAGAGGAAAGATTCCATGAATCCGGTTGAATGCTGTGTAATAGATCCGGCCCGAATCAACAACATGTATGGAAAATAATGAAAGCTGCTGGCGGCTGATAGTAGAAAGCCGTTAGACCGAATACAGCGTGACGATTATATAAACTCAGCAATAAAGACAAGATTGTGCAGCATGCCTCTCCAGATTTCAGTGATAGCTGCTCATGGTCTCCCTGCAGGAGTTATAAACCCGGAATGCGATGTTGAAGGAAGAAAACCGACTTGAATCTATCAAGATAGACCCAAGTTGCATCATCGAAGTCGTGAATTTGATAGTCACGTGATACATATGCCCGATGCAACGGATTAACATTAATCCTACAGTACCACGTGATATGCTTCTTTATTTCATCTTCAGCTTCAAATTTGATGTCGACGTCGACAAGCCAGCGTCCAGTGGACCAATGACCAATGGACCAGATGCGAGGCCTACTGTCAGCAAGAGATAACCAGCCTTTGATATTTATCCCAATCTTTACTAAATTACTATGACAATTTGTGGTTCGCGTTCGTGAGTTCGCTTGGAGCTTAACGGTCGCTTCGATCCGTGTTCTGAGAAAGCATGCGGCGGGCCACCGGAGTGTCAGGACAACGGTAACCTCCCCTTTACCCGGCCCCCGCTCCAAGCTACATAAATAGCACGATGCATAAATGCGATCAGATCAGGGCCAAGGCAACCTGGGCAGAGGGTCCTATCACCCCTTTACACGTCCACACATGCAGCACTCCTGACTGGAAGAATTAGACCAATGTTTGGATTCCTGTCGCCTCAACGGATGGCCTAAACCAGAAAGTCGAAATCTATATCACATGGCGGTTTGATTTTAGACCCAACCGCCTCAGCAGGTATGAATGGGTAGCCTACTTGACACCTAGGATAGAATGCCGATCAGCGCAGGGGAGGGTATAAGAGGTCTCGGCCCAGATCGAACCTCAACCCTAACGGCTTCCAACTCGGCCAACTTTGGCGATTTTCGCTATACAGAGGAGTTATGATAAGAGTAAAGAATCCCTCTTCGGCAAGAACTTCTCCAGGACAGAAAACAGGACCTGAGGTATAGCGATATGCGTTTATGCTAATTAACCCCAGATATCGCTTCGTTGGCGAGCTGTGAACAATTTCGCGTATAGACACGGGACGGAGGGCAAAAATTTGGGTTTCCATTCCATATGCCTGGATTCGCTTCTACGGAGCGCCAAACAAGACCTTTCTCCGGATCTCTGTCTTGGAGGCAAGAGTGTGGAGTATTCCGAAAGCCAAGCTATGTTTGTACAGAAATATATGGTCAGCCCGGTGACCTATGACATTCCAATTGCCGGTGAAATGCATTGTAAAAGTTGCATATCTACAAGGGGGCATCCACGGAAGATTTTTGTCCAGGCCAGGTACAGAGGCAAAGAAGTCGGTGAATTAGAGGCAGGGAACCAACGCGCTTGTGAAAGGCGTCATTTGCTGGGCAGGGTTCTTCGTTTTCTGAGCCACGGGCTATTTCCTCGTGCTCTCGATGGGGTGTTGGATCGCAAAAATTGCAGGAGAAGGTTGGCTCCATGCCAATTTCTAATGGAGAATTTTCCTTAGGTCGTCTTAATCATCTTGCTAAGGACCTTGACTTTAGGTGTTTCAGGGTAAATCCCCCTCAAAGGCTTGGCTTAGCGGAGCTCCGGGCCACCAATTTGCAAGGCAGACCATAACAAGCAGTATGTTCTCGTTGTCATCCCACGGCTTCCGGGTTGAGCTAACGTAGAACGGAGCTGCAATAACAAACGCACTATAACGTCAGGTTATAGCTTTTGATCGCCGGATCATGCCTTGGGTGGCTATCCTTATACGTCTGACTCAGCCGTCTTCCGCTAGCTTAAAGTCGCTTTAGCGCAGGGCGAAATGGATACTTGTGGCTAGTGTTTTGCCGCTGGAAGCTCGCCAACGTTTGTCGTGCTACTGGCTATTTTCGACGTTCCACCCTGACTTGGACGCAATGCACGGGGCCCGGGAGTCCTGCCCATTTCCAGCTCTCCCGTACCATCAAATGGCTCCAGGGTCTTTTGGTGTCTATGCACGAAGTCCTCCTGCAGTCCTTTCTCGCGATTCAATACACACGAATTGCATGTGTAGACTTGGCATTGCACCATCGCATCTGCATGCATCGCAGTGGCTAGTTAATGCTGGGACGATTTGCTTGTTTTCCTGAAACCCAGCCATGATCCATCCTCTGTTTTCGAGGAGGCAGTTTATGCAGGACATCCACCTCACGCGCCCTGTCTGACCACCCACCCCACTTCCTGGTACCTTTCTAGAACCTAGCACCGGAAAGATTCTTGGACGCCGTCGTGTTCCTGGACGTTGCTGGCATGCATCCCCTCCCACGGCTTCCTGGCCGTTTATCTTTGATCAGCCCGTGGCGCATAGGGCTAGTAAACCCCCTTGCAAGATAATCACCGGAGCTAAAATCCATCAATTATATCGCGCTGTTTTGCGGGTGGCCATCCTGGCCAGAGCTTCCCCTTGCAGGTGCAAGGATCAAGCAGGGTGCATTCCCTACCAACCAACGAAATTATGTCTTGCGGAATATCCAGGATTGATATCACCCCTTGGCCAAATATGGAGCTGGACGGAGTTGCGTTTCAAGCTTCGGTGCCGCCCTGAAGGTGCATTTGTGCATGCGGACAACGCCTCAACGGGAGAAGACTACAGTAGAATTCAAGTCCTTCATCTTGAAAGGCTCTGTGTCAAATCGACTGTAATTTGGTGCTTAATATTGTACGGAGTATTCCGGACCTAGGAGGTTTCAATTAAAAGCCACAACTCACGATTGTCAGTCAAAATCGGTGTTGGTGGTCGGTTATGATTCCGGTACCCCTAGATTCATGCTGAAAATATACCCATGGCAGCGCTTCTGAAGGTAAACGGCCTTCCCGGTTTACTGCTATCCGTCTATATCTGCAAGCCGATATAGAAAGTATTGGCGTGCAACATCGCCTCGGTGGCCTGCCCTTTAGGCTGGGACCTGTGAGCTCCATCTTCATTCATTACTTTCCCTTAACGTGCTTAACGCTTCGGAGTCCTCTTGGCGGCGTTTATCACCCTGCACTCCGTACTCATGAACCCTGAGGTGCTCCTCCACTTGCTCTCTATCCTGGCCACACCCGATCCACATAACCTTCACGAGCATGACTTTCCTCGCGAAGGTCGCTCTCGCCATGCTGTCTATTATGGATGTGGATTCCTACCCATATTACAGGGATTATTTTCCGAATAGGTCTGAACGCGAAGGTTTTATTTGCTCAGACAGGCTTGGGACCCGCCCTTATGGCCGGTGGCATGGCATCACTTCGGCTCTCTAAAAGACTGGACAGAGGGGAGGGAAATATCTATATAAACAGCCAAACCTCCTCCTCATCGACCTGATTGACAACCAAGGTTCCAACTATCTACACTCTTTACACCAGCTTCCTGGTCCACATTCTTTTTTACCTTTCTTTCTTACTTACATTCTTTCACTTTTCACTTTCACCATGGGTGTCTTCAGATTCATTTCCATCTCCCTCGCGGCTGTGTCCGCCGCCAATGCTGCGCAAATTCTCTCCATGTCCCATGCGCAGACCGTCCCCAACTCCTACATCGTTGTGATGAAGGATGACACCTCTGATGATGACTTCGTTCACCATCAGAGCTGGCTCCAGTCCACTCACACCCACAACGTTACCCGCCGTGCTACCGTCCAGAACGCTGGTATGAGACACAAGTACACCTTTAACAAGATGAAGGGATACAGTGGTGTCTTCGACGAGGACACCATCAACGACATTGCCAAGGACCCCAAGGTATGTTGCGGGAAGGGTGAACTACTTGGTCACGGAAGCTGACTTCAAATTCCAGGTCATGTTCGTCGAGAAGGACAGCATCGTCTCCGTCCACGGCCAGCCAGTCGAGCAAAAGAACGTCGAATCTTGGGGTCTTGCCCGTATCTCCCACGGACAGCCCGGAGCCAACAGCTACGTTTACGATAGCTCCGCTGGTGAGGGTATGACTGTTTACAGCGTCGACACTGGTGTCGACGTCAACCACGAAGATTTCGAGGGCCGCGCCATCTGGGGTTCCAACCAGGTTAACGATGGTGACAACCGTGATGGAAGTGGCCACGGCACCCACACCTCTGGTACCATGGTCGGCAAGAAGTTCGGTATTGCTAAGAAGGCTAAGCTCGTCGCCGTCAAGGTTTTGGGCAACGACGGAAGCGGCCCTACCAGTGGTATCGTTGCTGGTATCAACTGGAGTGTTGAGCACGCCCGCAAGAACGGCGGTCTCGACAAGGCTGTCATGAACATGTCTCTCGGTGGAAGCTCTAGCTCTGCCCTCAACCGTGCTGCCGCACAGGCTGTCCAGGATGGTATGTTCCTTGCTGTCGCTGCCGGAAACGACAACACCGATGCCAACGGTAGCTCCCCTGCCTCTGAGCCAACCGTCTGCACCGTCGGTTCCTCCGCCGAGGATGACTCCCGCTCCTCTTTCTCCAACTGGGGACCTGATAGTGAGTGCCTTCTCGACTCTATATACGTACCATTACTTAATACTAACCCGACCTAGTTGATATCTTCGCCCCCGGCTCCAACATTATCTCCGCCAAGCCAGGTGGTGGTTCTCAGTCTATGTCCGGAACTTCCATGGCTGCTCCCCACGTCGCTGGTCTCGCTGCTTACATCATGGCTCTTGAGGGTATCTCCGGTGGTGCCGTCTGCGACCGTCTAAAGGAACTCGGCAAGGCTGTCGTTTCCGACCCCGGCCCAGGCACCCAGACCAACACTCTCATCTTCAACAACGCTGGCAAGCCCGGTCCTGGCGGGGATGGCAAGAAGACCCCATCTCCCAAGCAGCCAACCCCAAAGAAGCCCACCCCACAGCAGCCTGCCCCAGAGGAGCCATCTGCTCCTATTCCTCAGCCACCATCTCCTCAACACCCACACACCCCATACCCCGGTGACGACTTCGACTTCGATGGATTCTGGAAGAAGTACTTCGGCGGTGACCACTGGCGCAAGACCTTCAGCAACTTCTGGAACTAGAAGTTTGCCCCCAAAATCTTGATGTTCAGCATACTTTGAAGCAGCGCTTCGTGAACTTTCGCTATTCGTTTCTTTACTCAATAACTTAATTGTAACTATTACCCTGTATTTAGTTAGACCTTCAATATATATGTGTGCAAAATAATCTTGTTTGATACAACGCGTGGTTGTGCATCCGATGATCATCTTTCGATTGTAATATTATATAACGTTGCACAGCAGCCGATCCATCGACACATGGCTGTGCTGCCAGTGATTATCGTGTTTCGATCAATTCCCTCGCCATGCATTATGGGTGAGGGAAACCCCTGCGGGATCTAGCTAGATCGCACTTATCATCTTCCCATCTCCTTACAGTCGTGCTCTATGACAGCAGCCTGTTACTTGTACCTGTGTTTGATCGTCGTGCTTATCACTGTGGTTAGTAAATCTCTAGTATCGATGCTCGATCGATCGATGTTACTTGTAACGTGATATTCAAACGATGTTTGTGTCAACGGCGTCCCCTGTTTTAGAAAATTTTAAAGGCCGTTCACCCGCCTCAAAAGCAGATGGACCTCCCACTTTTGGTCCATTGTCCGGACAATCAATCCCTCTCTCCTCGTCAGCCTGGACCTGGTCACCACAGGTATCGTTTGGAAGGCCGGTCTGCCTCTTCCCTGCCCATCGTCGCCACCGTGGATAAATCAAGACGCTTATCCCACCAAATACAATGAATAATCCACAGATAGCACCGCCGATGACGTCGTAATAGTCTCCAGCTACTTGGACACCGTCCCAAAACCTTCTGTGCGGCTTAAGGACGTTCAATAGGAGGGTTAATAGCTGGATTATTCCAATCACAATGGCGACGACGACGGTTAGACAAGTGAGAACTATCGAATAGTATAGGAAGGCAACCGGGTCTCGTGGGTTGCGGGATATGGGCTCTTCAGCTGGGGAAGATCGTGATTGAGGGGCACGCTCTAGGAAAGGTGTACGGGAGGTTGATGTCGATGGTGATTGTGGCAACTGCGAGCCCAGGAAGTGTGTTGCTGGTTGAACATATAGAGAGAGCATGAGAGCACCATCGATGGTGTCAACGAGGCACATACCGGCTGTTGAACGATTCTTGTTAGCACCTAGGCGGACTAACGTGCATGGAGCAGTATAAAACTTACATGTGAACAAAATAGGGAGTATCATGATTAACCAGATGCTCGTCCCTTTCGAAGCCTGTATGGAAGATATTCCCAGAAGTGCAACCTCTGAAGACGTGTCAAATCCTAGTCCGAATAACACACCAAGCGGATACATCTTCCACGGTCTAAGTTTCGTTAATAAGTGCCCTATATCAAGTTGATCTCCTATGAAAGAAGGAACCTACCGGTCGATTATTTTGAACATCCCTTTAAGAATAGAGAACAAAATTCCTCCTCCCTGGATCTTCCACATCTCCTCGCCTCCATCTTTATCATTTAGGACTTTCCTCATCTGCTGAATAAGTTTATATAGGATATATCCGTTCATGATTCCCAGGAGAATAAGGAATGCAGAGCTAACGGAACTCCCAATAATACCCCCTATTGAGCCATACTTGTCGAACTTATCCGATACGGCTGCTGCAGTAGCTGCCACCACGATTGACGTGACAATGACGATACTAGGGATGTTAGTTGAAATCCTCTGGTAGGCGATAAATTTAGGGACGCATACGTTGAGTGGCCCAGCGAGAAAAAAGTCCCTACTGTCACTGCTTTCTGGCCTGTGGCGAGGAGACGCCGTGTCATCAGATCGATTGCCTAAGGGAACTGTTAACATATGAATAGACAAAAACGTATTATAAGCGGTGTGTTGCTTACGGATATATGATCTGCGTCAAGAGCATGTCTAAGGCCGAGAGTATATGAAAGAGCAGCGGTCGATGCAAGGAATCTGTGTATACCGGACTTATCAGTTCTATTTACTAATATATTCCAGAAATGTATCAATAGAATTCTTACGGATGATATGCCTAGTCATCAGTTAGCACTTCTCATTAATACACTTACTGAATCAATCAAGCATAACTCACCAGAACAATCCCAACCGCAATCCAAACCAATATATTGACTAACGTAACAAACAATATAATGGCTAGGGCTGGTAGCGGAATCTTTCTCAGCCCCGGTATGCGGCGGTGCGACCTTTCGGCCTTCTCTATGATGGACCATCTGGCAGCTTTCACTTCCCCCTGAGCGGTCAATGATTGTTCTTCAACCAAGACAATGCTCGGCGTAGTCGTTGATGCAGTATTCGCCATTTGATATCGATCTGAAACCCGTACTATCCCGAATGTGCTGTTCTATGCCCTAGCCCATCTGCGTGAGTGTTGCGTTTTATACCGTGAAATAGTGCCCCTCCCCAAGGAATAGCCGGATCGGAAGAAGAGTCAGGTGTATATCTTAGTTCTTCCTTTCTTATTCCTTTTTATCGGAAGTAGGGAATTTCGGGATAGCTACGAGCGGGCAGTGTGCATGTATGTGTATATCGTGTATGCATTGCAAAACGCAGTTCCTCACATGAGGCGCAACTCGAGAGATAAAACAACAGAAACCAGCTCGGCAATCACTGGCCGACCACTGCCATGATTGACTACCAGTGTGGAGAATGATGCAGGGCAGGGGAATATGAAGACAGAAAAAAGAGGGGCAAAAAACGAGTTTCCCCGAAGTTCCGCACATCAGAAGATTCAATGCCTGGTTCGTTGGCGGACTGGGATGGAAATAACCCCATTGGCAGGGAGAAAAGGCTCTTCCTCTTCGTCCCTTGGATATTATATAGAAGAGAGAAGCTGTAATGACAATGTTTGTAGCGATGTGATGATAAAAGTGAGATATAAGCGAGTGGAGTAGAAAAGCTTGGGTTCACTCCTTATCTGATCTACTTTGACCTACTTTGACATTACGGAGTATATCAGACAGAGAAGAGAAGAAGAGTTGATCAGATATAGACAATCATAAAGGAGCATGTTTTCTACTGGGATATATACCTGTTACCCACCAGCCAATTCATCCCCTCATCCCTCATTTAATGCGTCCAGTCTGTACTCGGAAGTGCCTAACCCAACGCCAGAGTATAAGATAAAACATGAAGAAAACAGCAGGAGATAGAAGGTGGGAAGACGCCTTTTTATCAAGGGAGAAGGGGTAGGAGATAACCAACATATATGGGCAGATGGTAAAAGTTTATACATCAATAGAACAATCATATATAGAGAGAAGGGAATTCAAAGTATAGGTAGAATGAAGTTACTCGGAACCATCGTCGTGCTCGCCAGACCTCTTGTCGAGTGTAAAATCCGCCTGAAGATCCATATCGGGCCCCTGTGCGCGGAACAGGTTCGACCCATCCTCGTCGTCCTCATCCAGAGCCTCCCCGTCCTGCATTCCATCTACATCATCTTTGAGGATATGCGGACTCATCAAAAACCTCCCCATGGTAAGCGTAGCCTGGAAAATCTCCTTGCCAGTCGGCACGATATGTTCTTTCGGCAGTAAGAACCCATAGCTACCTCGATCCCGCAGCTTGATCTGGTATGAGTACCGTACGTCGAGATCATGATAGAACCAGTCCAGCGCGCTTCCTGCCGTACTCTCAAGAGTATATGAAGCGACTGGCTCGTCGTTATCTTTATCTTTAGCGCCAGACGCAGCCACGATGCCTCTGCATGCAGCCTTGACGTCATAATTTTCTCGCGACGATCGGCGAATCGCTTTTGCTAGGCCTGCACCTAGCTCTTCTAGATTTTCTAGATTGGCGGGTAAATGCGCGCATGAGTGGGCGTACGGATACAGGATCTGCTGCGAGTAAGAATGTAGATCTACAAACGCAACAAAGTGGGCGTTATTCTCGGATACTTCGGAGCGAGCCCAGGCGGCGATCTGGCTTGCCTCGATCGCCTCGAAGGCCTCGTCGCCTGCATAGCTTTCTGAACAAGGGTTGCTACGCGTCGAGTTGCCGTCCCATTCGAACCCCCAGGAGCGATCGAGGTCGATTCCGGGACAGAAGGAGAGGGAGGTCTGCTGACGGTTTTTGCGCCATAGACGGTCCGTGGAGAAGGTATATGCGTATCCGTCGGGATTGATGGTTGGGATGAAGACGTAGTCGAACTGTTCAAGCAGTTTGGTGATGGATCGGGACTTGCCGTAGCCAGTTATGAACGAGTAGGCGATATATGAGACTGTGGAGACACTGATCCATTCACGGGCGTGGGCACCGCCAGAAATAACGATTGTTCTACGCCTGGGAGGTTGTTGGGCGTTGTTTGTCGGGTGTACGCCGACACGGAGAGCAGGGATATCGCGACCTTCGGCGGTCGTGCCCACGCTGATCAAGGTGGCATGGGATGAAAACATGGACACGAGCAGGCGCATCCAGGGAATCAGCACGGAAAGCGGTTGGTAGTCCTGGAAGAAGACATTCTTCGTCCCTTGGGAGTTCGATTTTGAGGTGCTGGCGGACGGAGTGAAGCGACGGGCTCCTGCTCCCTGTTGTGATGGTGATGACGGGTTGGTGTTTGGATATGATTCGTATATCGTCTGCGCGAGGTCGCGAATCAACGGAGTGTGAGATGTCCGTAGAGAGGCAGGGAGCAGCCCGAGAAGAGATGGAACCTGTAGCCGTCAGCATCAACCTATTTTTATATCAAACATAGCAGTGAAAGAAATAAAAAAAGGACATACCACATCCCTAGACAGGCGGATGTCCACCCATTCATCATGCGTGCCCCAAACATCAAGAAACAAGATATTCGACGCCTCAATCAACGCCTTCACCTCATCCTGTGTCTTTATCGTAAATCTAAGCACCACGTCCTCGCCGTATCTCGCCTGCAGCGTCGCCGGCGCCTTCGAGGTAGCCTGAGACTGCTTCCGTGTATCTATCTCACAGTCCTTGCCACGTCGCGGGGCGCCCCAAACAGACTCGACGAGCGAATCCCGCAGTCTCGTCCAGGCAGAGGGCGCCCTCAACGAGCCCTTCTGGACATCTAGTATCGGATCTGTGTTGGCAGTGGCACTGCGGCTGGTTGCGTGGAATGTATATGCCTGGTCATCGTGCTGGGGGATAGCCGAGACCAGCGGGAGAGAGGATGCTAGCGATAGGAGCAGGCCGATACGCATGGAGAGGTGCATCTTGCCATCGACAATCCGGTCAGTCGGTCAATTGATGGCGTCTATCGTGTGTCAAACGGTTATTTCATCGTGGGATGTGGGAGAGCTGGCCGAGTCGACCATTATGAAGTCATGGATGGGAGAGAACTGGGCAAAGATACGAAGATGTGGCCGGCGCCACACATCAGCCACAGTCATCTTATACCTTCATCGTTTAGACAGTTCTTTGCTTCATGACTGCTATGTACGTTACTACGATAGTACGTTTCTTAAGAACAGCATATATACTACAGGATCATCATGGCCACCTCCAAGGATACTAAATATATGCTCCTCGCAGGAGATATGTTTTACAAGCCATCAAAGACCAGAGAATACCAAGATATACCGACGGAGACGTCCACCAAAGGCGTTAACAATATCCTTTACAACTTCTAGCATCAAGTCTTATTTATCTTTAACCATATCTATATTCGTCTTTTCTCATTAATTTGCTAACATACTCAGAATGAAAGGGGATGAAATTCAACCGCCTGTTATGAGATTCCTTTATGCAATGTTCCGCAAGCACTGTAAATACTGATACATCTTTCTATAAAGAGTCTCGCTTTTCTTCCTTCATCCCATCCTTTCTTTTCTCTTCTCTTCTTTGCCGACCATACCCAAGTGTTCCTACACGTCGACAGTATTTTAACTCTTCCTTCGCTACACCACTCTGAGGAGGCATCTGTTGCCGTTTCTCATCGTCATGGATAAGCCATTTGGCAAGTAAGTTTACTCTCCTCATTCTGGAAAACTGCTCTCTAATTCTAAAGTAGGCTTATCCGTTCCAACTTATTTACCTTTCACATTGGACCCGAAAAGGTTCCTTTTGTGGTTAATTCAGAGGCCATAGCGAAGCAATCACCCGCCTTGAATGCGCTCATAAATAGAAATATGATTGAGGCTCACTCCAAAATCGTTGATTGGCCAGATGTTGACGAAGATACATTTGTTCGGTTCTGCGAGTTCTGCTACCGGGACGACTATTCTCCTCCCAGCTGTGCATGGGATATCAGCACTGATGAGAAAGAAGAGCCGCCACAGGAAGCGAGGGCTACATCCAACGAAGAAGCGCCTTTATCTATTTATAAATATTTTGACGAGCCGGATGCAGAACTATCTCCCAGCCCATTTCCGAGGAAGGGAAAAAATGGAAAGAAGGCCCCATCCGAGCCCCAAGACCTCCTTAGTGATAGCGATTATTCTCCTCCGGAGCACTTGACGCACTCTACTCAACAGTTTAAACCCTTCTCCAACGTCTGCGAAGACCAAGACTTCACTCCCGTTCTCCTCGGACACGCCCAACTGTATGTGATAGCCGACAAATACTGCATCCAGCCCCTCAAGGACCTCGTGCTATACAAGCTCTATACGACTTTGAAAGGGTTTACCATCTTTCCCAGGCGGGTTGGAGATATCATCGCGCTGATCAGATTTACGTATGATGACGGCAACACATGCGGGCAGATGAAAGAGACCGACCCTTTGAGAAAGCTGGTAACGCGGTATGTGGTAACTAAGATGGAAATTCTTGCTATGGAGGCAGCCTTTCTGGAACTCTTGCAAGATGGGGGCGACTTCGTTACTGCTTTCTGGAAGGTCGTATGGGAAAGGCGAACTGAACTGCTAAAAGTGCAGGAGACATCAGCGTTTTCTAGTTGTTGGGATTAGTAGAAAATGTTGAAATAGGACATGCAACTCTAGATACGAGAGAACAACAATAGAAGACGTATTCAACACGCCAGTCTCTTGCGATACTAATATCACCATCATTTTAGTAGAAGGAGAGGGAGTTGTGCAGTTGTTAGAAAGTCCAGATATCAATCTCGATGCTGGCCTCGCTTTCCTTCTCTCCTTGATATCCCCCTTCCCCCTTTCCTCTCCCACATTCTCTCTTCCCTCGTTTCTTTTCTCTATCTTGATAAACAATTTCTCTATCTTGATAAACAATCCAGTCTAGAAGATCGTCTCAAGTCCCTGGCATCTTAACCATAGATCAAGAGTTCCTCTGCCACAGCTCATCATCACTTCACGCCATCATGGATGGTCACTTTGCCCAGTAAGCCATTCTAGCAGCTCATTCTAGCAACTTGAATGCTAATAAAAAGTAGAGTGATCAACTCCAACATGTTTACTTTCCTTGTTGGCTCCAAACAAACCTCCTTTACAGTGTATTCTGAGGCTATAGCAAGCCAGTCTTCCCCTCTGCATGCTCTCATCAACAGCAATATGGCAGAAACACACTCCAGAACTGTCTCGTGGCCAGACGTCGATGAAGATACGTTTGTCCGGTTCTGTGAATTCTGCTACAAGGACAATTACTCCAACCCTTCCTGGCAGGTAGACTCCAGCGTGACTCCTCTCGTGGAAGTACAGGAGAGTGTCGAGGTAGCAGATCTGATAACTAGGATGGAGGAGGATCTTTATCGAGGCTGGGGACGCCGCGAGCCGTATCATCCAAAGCGGGCGGTTGGACGCAACGATATCAAGAACTTCTGGGGACCTTTCCCGACCTGCTCTACATCCTCCATCAGACACGCCGTCACCTCCAACACCTCAGCTGGACAAGACTTCACTCCTGTCTTCCTTGCCCATGCCAAGTTGTATGTTTTGGCAGATAGATACAGAGTCGACAACCTCAGACTCCTGGTTTTAGGGAAGCTCCACGGAACTCTGCAAGAGTTTCTTCCTTACAAAGAACGGATCGGGGATATAGTCGAGCTGGTCAAGTTCGCGTACTCTGATGAGAATACTCTTGGGAATGGCGCCGGCAACACTGACGACCTGAGAAAGCTCGTGGCTCGCTATGTCGCATTCCAGGTGGACAGTATGCGTTCGAGTGAAGAGTTTATGGAACTCCTGCAGAAGAATTGCGATCTCATCCACGATTTCCTGGCGGAGATCGGAACACAAACGCTTGAGCTGGCCGAGAGGGTAGCAAGATGGGACCCGAAGATGTTTTGACTACCGTCTTGACGATATGGCAGAGGATGATCCTACATCCATACGAAGCGCTAGAAACACGATACATGGAATGTGCATCTAGAACTCCCACGACAAGGAGAAACTGCATAAAGGAGACGCACACCAAGAATATCCCTAGCCAATGGCTCTCACCAGCCGTATACGCAGCCTATAAAGAACCCTGTATAATGTATGCATCGGCCCTCAGTAATCATACTATTAATAGGCAGCGTCCAACCCGCCCTCACGGTAGTATCTCTTAAGTAAGAGGCCTATGTACCCTGTATCTCCCCGTGTATCTTCCTGCGTATCTTCCTGTGTATCTTCCCTGTGTATCTGCTTGGTCGTTGTTGTATGTTGTAAGTTATGTTGTGGTAGTGTTGTAAGTACCAGTACTTCGTCATAGTCAGGGGTCAAGGCGACAACAAAGTACCGGTACCTCGTTGACCGGGATATGGTCAACTTCTCCTCCTCCGACCTCAGCTTCAACTTCCACCGTCTTCCCTGTCCGACTCGCTCGTCCTCCAGCCCTCGACATCAGGACATCCAGACAGACATCCAGACACCCAGCTGCTCAACGGTGCCGGCTGTCAGCTCGCTTGCTCCCCTTGCGCGGTAAATAGCCTTCCAAGGCTGACGCACTAGCCTCATCTCACGTCTCTTCGTCGTCGCTCTTCACCACGCTTCACAGCCAGCGACCTCCTTTAAACCGCCCCGTCCGCGTCCGCTTGATACTTATCACATCTACTCTATCACGCTGCACAGTACGACCTTGTCTCCCACTGGCCAGACAGGCATCTCTCTCCGTCCCGACCATGACATGACATGACCAGCGGGCGATGTGGAGGAAATCCAACACCACCACCACGACCACCACCGCAACCACGACGGCGACGGCGACCACCATCACGATGCCGTGGAATCTTCGGAGCTCGTCCAAGGACTCTGCAAGGAAGCACATCTCCCCCGCGCACTCGGAGGTGGAGTTGCCGCCTCGCCGGAGCGAGCACTCGATTCGATCGCGCCCTCGCTCCCCGCTGCCCCGGCTATCAGAGACCCAGGGAGTGGCTGGGGACCGCTCCTCGTTCGCGCACGATGTCAATGGCAGCAGGCTCGATGTTGTCCGGGAGAACGACGCCAGGGATCCGGCCGTGACTCGTTTGGCGACCAAGAGGAACCGGTTCAGTCTGATGAAATTCCGCCATGCCTCCGATCCGCAATTGTCGTCGAGCTACCAGAACTCGGAACCCCCGCCGGTGCCCAAGCTGCTTCCTCGTATGTCGTTCCAATTCATTGCTTTATGCCGGCATAGAGACGTGCTGACCGTTCTAGCTCCTACAATCATCACCACTTCGCCAACGAACAACAATCTGGACCTGCCGGGAAAGGGTCAGGGTCAGAGTCAGGACCACGGCCACGGCCAGGACCAATCACGGTTTTCTCAATCGTCGCATAACTTGGTCTCCGAAGGGGACGTGGTATCTCGCAGCTCGAGTCCGGGGCTTACGGGCAGGCCCAGGAAGGATAGGAGTACAAATCCGACGCCACCAGCTACATCGAATGCAAAATCTTCCCATATCTGCTTCGAAGAGACCGGAAGACTCTCAACCACTTCTCTCCGCAGCGGACATCGGAACCACGCACACGCGGACTCGCAGTCGGCTCTATCTAATGCTCGGCTATCTGAATCTTCTCGCTCTGACGCCAGTTCCGGTGATCGGTCGGTGTATCAGTCCCAGTCCTCGAAGAAGGAATCTACTTCTGCTGCCTCCTCGATATTCCGGTTCCCTCGTCTGAAAAAGAGCCGAGCGTCCCTCTTCCCGGTGCCTGTTAAAATACCGCCTCCAGATGGTCAGTCCTTCCACCGCCAGACTCAATCGAGCAAATCTGCAGACCTACATAGCGACTCTACTCCTCTCCCGTCACCTTCCCAGTCGTCGTCCGGTCGCCCTCCGTCAACTGCTGGCTCCCCTAGACCTCCGCTTTTCCGCAAAGACTCAGGGACATCAGGACGCTCCAAGACATCCATCTCTCCGGCCGCCACAGACCGTGCAAAACGCCGTGCTAGGTCGTCAACCCTGGGCTCATTGCATAACATCCATGATGATACAGATACCTGTCTAACCCCCGACATCACGCCGCCAGCAGTCAATGCTCCTAGGAAATCCTTTAGCGACCTCTTCAGCATCCACACCCGTCTAAAACAGAATCTGAACGACCTGCCTACCACTCCTCCGTCAGGAACCCCGACTACCACTCCAGGGACCGGCACAGGACACATGACGCCTACAACTTCCAAATCCAACTCCTTCTCCCTCGCCCGCGAACTCTCGTCCTACCCAGCACGCTCTTCCACTGATACCTCTGCAACCTACCTCTCTCGCCTCGAATCCAGTGTCCACCGTGGCGCAATTGCAACCATTCTCTCCCAATCTAGCGAGGAATTCTACTCTGTTGCTCTGCGCAAATACATGCGGGGGTTCTCCTTCTTTGGGGACCCATTGGACATGGCTATCCGCAAACTGCTCATGGAAGCTGAATTGCCCCGAGAGACTCAACAGATAGATCGCATGATCCAATCGTTCGCCAATCGTTACCACGAATGTAATCCAGGAATCTTCGCATCTACCGAGCAAGCATATTTCATTTCCTTCTCGCTACTGATCCTGCACACGGACGTGTTCAACAAGAACAATAAACGCAAGATGCAGCGTGCAGACTATGTGAAGAATACTCGCGGTGAAGGCGTAGCGGATGAGATCCTCGAATGCTTCTACGATAACATCTGCTACACCCCCTTTATCCACGTCGAGGACGAACTCAATCTCAACTCACGCCTCAGCTCCCCCAAGGCACGAAGCAACCTCATGACAAAGATGGCTAGCACCGACCACCTGATGAAATCATCCAAGGACCCAATAGATCCGTATGCACTCATCCTCGAGGGGAAAGTCGCTTCCCTCCGACCAAATCTCAAGAATGTCATGGAACTAGAAGACGTCTACTCCTCCACCCCGACAACAATCACCCATCTACCGGCTTGTCCTTCCATAGCACAGCTGAACCACACCTTCGACAACCCATGCATACTACAGATTGTCTCTGCCCGTTCCCGCCCAGATGCATTTATGACTGAATCGTCAATCGCTAACCCAGCAGAATCCCAACCCGGTCTAGTCGATATCCGTGTCGTCAAGGTTGGTCTCCTCTGGCGCAAAGATGCGAAAAAGAAAAAGGCGCTATCTCCCTGGCAGGAATGGGGTGCTGTCCTTACTGGTTCCCAGCTGTACCTGTTCCGTGACGTGCAATGGGTTAAATCCCTTATTGCACAGTATGACGCAAAACACAAAAAAGACAGCCATCCTCCAGCGGTGACATTCACCCCTCCAATTGCGGACTTCAAGCCAGACACAATCATGTCTACTGCAGACGCCGTGGCGCTGCTCGACTCAAACTACAAGAAACACAAACATGCCTTCTTGCTCGTACGTCATGGTGGATTTGAAGAGGTGTTCCTCGCAAATTCCGATGCTGAGATGGCTGACTGGATGAACCTGGTAAATCATGCGGCTACATACCGTACCAGCGGCATTCGGATGAGAGGCTCGGAGAAAGAAAAACTTGTCAAAGCAGACCCGCAGCATACACATGAAGCGCATGCCGCGCGCCGCACGCAGGTGGCAGCACGCATCAAAGAGGCGAATGAGAAATTATTCGTTTCACAGCGTCAGGTCGATATGCTGCTCCGTAATGCGAGACACCTTCAACATCTTACACCCATTCATCCACGCACTAGGGGGCAGGTTATTCTTTCAGCAGGCCGCATGGCTGCCAAAATTAAATGGGCTCGACTTGAGCTAGAACGATTAAAGTGTCATCGTGGAATATTGGCTAGGGATCTAGCGGAGGAAGAGGGACGGGTTGGCAGTAGCGGTTGGAAGAAAGAGGTTGGACTTGCCCTTGGGCAAATGATGGATGGTGCGAGCGATATTGGAGATGTCACCACGCTTTTGGGCGAGAAAGAGGCCGAGAAGGCATCAATATCAACTTCTCAACCATCGAATTGGAACGGCATCGTCGCGTCGGACGCTATGTCTATCGCCAAAGAAAGTAATCGCCAATCAATCTCTTCGACAATTGCGTCGAAACAGACCAACCTTTCTACTCCCAATCCCAACCCCGCAACAACACCCATCACGGACACAGATAGCACATCGAACGCCGCCACTCCAACTCCCAGCATCACAGACGATGATGAAGAACAGCGATTCCTTCGTGAAACAGGTATTCTCGGTCTTGATACCGCCTCCCTCTCAAGCCCGCCCAACTCTCCAGGCAAGAAAGAACCCATCACACCCATCTCAACCAACGCCCCTGCAAATCCAAGTGGTACACATCCTTCTTCCCCACCGTCCTCAGAACGTTCAAAGGTCCGCCGTAGTTTCCAACGCACCCTTCGTGAAGCTCATCATAACGTCCCCCTCCACCGCACAAGCCGCAAGGGCCGTGATCGCGATTCCTCGACCCATTCCTCCATCCACTCCACAGCTACCGGTGGTAGCGGCGGCAATAATAATAACAACCCTTGCGCCCCGTCTACTCCCACGGCGACATCGGATGAACCGGGGACTCTCGCGCGCAAATCTCCAAGCTTCACGGTCCACGGCAAGAAGGCATCAGTCATCACCTTCGGTTCCGAATGGCAGAGCCTTTCACCAGAGCAGAGACTAAAGCAGCGTAAGCCGCAATCTCATCAGCAGTTACAGCCCTCTCAATCGCAGTCTCAGGGACAAGGACAATCCGATTCCATCTCGATTTCTGGCGTGGATGACGGAACGGACTCGGTTTTTTCGGCTTCTATCGTTTCGACTCTGGGAGGTGATAGCCCGGACCAAGTGGGCGCGCAACCTGCAAGGTCAGGTAGTGTTGCGGCTAGAAATGAGGCTCCAGACGCGGCGAACTTGGCTTCTAACGCCGCAAATGCCGCTCAGACTACAGACTTAGCGGTCACATCTCGCTGTTCGCCTACCATAGGTGACATTGGAAATTCTCCTGTCCCTGGTTCCGGTAATAACACTGAACATCAGGTTTCTCACGATGATGCAAAACTTGTGGTTGCATGAATACAGCCTACCCTCCACCTTTCCGGCCCTTACTTCGATTCTCATCCAGACTTCAATTTCGACTACCAACTTTCCTTTTTCTTGTATTTTCTTCTTCTTTTCTCTTTCTAGAAAGAAACGTATGATGGATGGATGGCATAACGTAACGAAATACCCGACTTTTTTCATCTTTGTGGAATAAATAAAACGTTTCTTTCTTACCTTACTTACCCACGCTGCGCGCTATGTTGAAACATTTACCCTCTTTCCTACCTTGCTCCCTCCTTTGGACGGGGCGATGTACCACACGGCTTCCCGGTTTTCATCTTCTTTTCCTGTTTTTTATTTAATTTGCGTTATTGTCTTACTGTCGAGTGTCTACGTACACCCTATATGCTGGACATGTGTATGTATGATGCTTCACGTTCTCTCTCTTACCCTTTTCTTTTTCTAATTGTTTTCTCTATGGTAAAGGATGGATGGCTGGTGGGATATGTTCTGATTGTTTACCTACTTATACACTGCTCTGTTTTTCTTTCCTGTTTTTTTTTCCTGCCTGGTTATGTATAGAAATGGTACTAGCATTCATTTTGCATCTCTGTAAGTTTATAAAGAAAAGCATATATCTTTCTTACAAGTGATTATATATATGGCTTCCACACGGGGTTTGTTGCCATTTGCCTACTAACAAATGTAGCTTGCGCAGGGTGTTTTTGAGCATGGTGGCCTTCCCTAGCAAAACCCTAGCTCTAAAACAAACGTTTTATGAGTGTTGATATTCCCGTGGCAGCGCTGTTTAAAGGAAATGAAATAGATGGATATAGTTCCAGTTACTGGCATCCTTCCTATTCAGGTTACTTATCAAAACAATCGTAATACCCCTGAAGTATGCAAAATAATGGGGGAAGGGGCTCTGACAGATGGAACTTCATATATGACAGTACACAACGACTCTCACCCATTTCTCTGGTAATCCTTTTAACGCCACCCAGATCGAAGCCGAACGCATCCGTCCAAGGTCCGAGACGACCGAAAAGGACCATGAGTCTTTCATCTATCCAAATACCTATGCCCGAATTCATATAACCCGTACTCGAAGAACCATGCAAAACCCACGCGACTGCGGCGTCCCGGCCGCTGTCATGGATTATGATCCTCCCGGGAATGTCACAGTGAAATACGTCGGTCAGCTCGGAGTCGGCCTGGTTGCCACCACCAATATAGAGCGTGGTGATCCCATTTTGTTCGAGCGAGTTATAGCAGTACTGGAAAGAGACGAGAGTATCAGTGCGACAATATATAACATCGCAATCCTAGCCCAGCTTGAAAATATGGGGCCTTGGTTCAAGAACTATTTTTATAAGCTGCAAAAGCGCCATGGCGATGGGACGCCAGACAGCCTGGGTGCGAAGTTCGACCTAGCGTGCATCCCATGCCCGGCCTCAGTTACGGCTGGGGGAAAGATGATAAGAGTAGCGGGCAGTTGGTGTTCGAGAACCAACCATTCGTGCACGCCGAATGCGCATCAAATGTTGTCGAGAGGATTGGACGACAAGGCCAAGGAGGCATATTACGTCGCAGTGCGCGCAACTAAAGTCATACGCAAGGGCGAAGAAGTGACTGTCGCTTATGACTACGTCAATATGCAACCGGCAGCTAGAAGGCAGTACATGCTCGCACGATTCGGATTTGTTTGCCGTTGCCATGTATGCGACCGCCCTACTGAAACTATAGAGAAATGCTTCTCGGCGCTCCACGAAGATATTGCAGCCATTCAGACGCGATATTTTTCCAGTATAGATCCGGTGAAATTCTTCCAGTGCATTGAACGTATATACCTTCTACACGTCGGCCTGGATTTCCTTGACATCCGGGGCGCGCAAATCCTGGAGCAGGCCGCTCGGTTTTCCGCTTACCATTCAGACAAGGGCCGCGCCGTTGGTTTCCTTACCTTAGCCTCACCCCTATATCTCTTTGCTGAGGGAGTACAAGGGCCTAACGCGGTCAGGGCTACCAGCTGGAAAGATGACCCGTCTCTAATACCAGGGTACGGGACAACGACAAAGGGGCTATCCAAGGAATCGGATTTCCGCAAGATAGGCCCATTGGACGCAGTAGGCCTCGCTATTGCTTGCATGCAGGGCATCCAAGAGGGCCAGTACCTCAGCCTGAGTTATATGGCAGACCGCCGCGTAGGGGCCCATTACGGGGGTGTCAACTCGGGTATGAGGGGTGATGCTGACGAAGAGGACGCAGAAAATCGGGCTAAGAACTTGAAAGAACTGATCAAGACTTTGGAGGAGGAAAAGAAGCACCATGATCTAGAGAGACTTGAAGGATCTCAGCTCATAGCAAATGGCAACTCTTCAAGCACTGCGAATAAGAAAAAGAACGGGGGAAAGAACAAGAAAAAGAAGAAAAAGAAAAGGTAATCGGTTATTAGCCTTGCGGAAAACCTGGAAAAGGGGATATTGAAGTTGAAGTTGAATTGAAGGCGATGTTGAATTGAAGTTGAAGCTGAGGTTGAAGTTGAAGTTTTGTATACAAATCAGCTTAGTCAGCATCCTTATCGATTTGGAGCTTCAACTTTTGGAGCTTCCTTCTTGCATCCAACAGATAGAACTAGTACTATCATCTACTGAATTATATCATTATTCACGTCAGTTTCGGGTTATATTTCCGTATAGAACTCATACCGCTAGCATACTTGATATAGATACCCAATTGGTTACCGACGGCCACCATGGCCCATTCAAAACGCAACACCTCACTCCCGCATTTCACGTCCTACGAAAGATCCCTTCTTCGCTCTACCTGGGGCTCCCAGAGTACCCGCTTATCTCGCGAATCCTTCCTGCCATTTTCCTCATGCCGTCTCTGCCTTCTACCGGCCCGAGAACCAGTGGTCGCCTGTGCAACGAACGGCGATCTGTTCTGTCGCGAGTGCGCAGTCAATGACCTTCTTGCACAGCGGAAGGAAATTAAGCGTCTAGAAAAGGAGCGGGAGATAGCGAAACAGGAAAGAGATGAAGATAATGAGCGATTGGCAGCTGAGGCGAGAGACAGAGAGTTGAAAGAGTTTGAGATGGTTAGCATGGGGCTCGAAGAGAAGATGAAGAGAAAACGAGAGCTAGAAGGTGGCACGGGTGGGAGTGATAAGACAAAGAAGAACGGAGACGATACCGCGGAGAGTAGAGAGGCAAAGAAGAGGCGGAAAGAAGGATTCGAGCTGGACGAGGAAGGGATGCGGAAGATAGCGATGGAGGAACGAGAGAAAATGATGAAGAAGATCGAGAAAGAGAAGGTATGATTGATTTCAAGCTTTCTCTTGATCTAATTCTGCATATATAACTGACTGGTTACTAGGCGGAATCATCGAAATCCCAACTCCCCTCCTTCTGGGTGCCATCATTAACACCAACAGTGGCAGAGAATGGAGAAGACGCCAAGTTGGCAAAGCTCAGCCCACTGTGTCCAGCGTCAACTCCACAGGATAAGCATGGGTACTCCCTGAAAACACTCGTTACCGTTCATTTCACAGAAGAGAAAGACGAAAAAACAGGAGACATGGTTCGCATATGTCCGAGCTGTAAGAAAGCTCTTAGCAACGGACTCAAGGCAATGCGTATGTATTCCTGCCAGCCATTAGGTACACGACTAATTTTTGCTTCTAGTAACTAAACCATGTGGACATGTTCTCTGTAAACGATGCGTGGAGCAATTCATGACTGCAGACAAAGGCCCAGACCCGCATTCTACCGATCCATCTGAGTCGGAACGGTTGGGGAAAATATTCTGCTATGTATGCGAGACCGATTTGACGGAAAAGAAGGTGAGCAAGGAAGGGAAGAAGGATAAAGAGAAAATTCGGCCAGGCCTGGTCGAGATATCGTCCGAGGGAACTGGGTTTGCCGGCGGCGGGAAGAATATGGCTTCCAAGTCAGGGACAGCTTTCCAATGCTAATTGAAGTAGGGATAAGATATATACAGCTGGCACTTAACGGTTTACGGTAGTGCCTTTCGTGCTCTATCCATAATTGAAGCAACACGGCACATCTGAAAGCTGGCCGTGCTATCGAATTTTCCCTTACAATGTAAATAAAGCGTGCAAGTGGAACCGAAAGGTTAATTCTAGTGATATATTACAGGAAATAGTACAAAAAGGGGGCATAAATGACGCTATAGATATTTCATGCGGCGTTTCATGACGAGGGCAAGTTCTTCCTGTTACTTGCCTTCTTAAACTCGCGAACGGTGATGTCGCACTTTATTTCCTGACATAGCACACCACGTCTGTAGGCGGGTAGTTTGCTAGCGAATTCAAGACCACTCGCACGTTCGATAGCTTCCAATGGCACCTCAAAATCCTGCAACCGTTTATCGTTTGGAATCCTGGCGTTGGGAAGCACGAAGGCTCCAAGGCTGACCTTTCCTTCCTCTCCATACCCATCCTCGGCGAAGATTACCTTGTAGAAATGCGTGGGCACGGCGACATTGGGAGGGTTTCCGATCACTTCATAGCTAACCCTCCACTTCCCATCTGCCGGATCACGTTTGGGCAGATACAGCGGTCCAGTCACGATGCGAACAGACGGGTATTTCTGCGTCAGTCTGCGGCAGAAGTCTTCAAAATGCGCCCAGTAATCGCGGTTAAATCCCTCTCCGACCTGCGGACACATGTTTGCCAATGAGAAAGTCGAGTCCATTGCTTCCTGGCTCCATTTGGCATCTGCAGCAGGTACTTGATGTCCTCTGTCGTAGCCAGAGCGGTAGTAGTCGCTTAATCGTGCACGATACGCAGCTGGGATAGTTGGTTCTTCGTAAAACTGGCTGTGGGAGCGGTCTCCGCCCTTCTCAGCTACGGATTCGCGGGTTATATGCTCAGCTACCCATGCTGGATTGCGAGTTCGACGATCATAGCCGGAGGTCAGAGGCGGGCTGGTAACGTTATCTGAGACCGGACCAGGGAAGCCATATTGAAAAAGGCCTGTTGGGTCAACAGGTGCGGCTGAGCGAGATGGAAGCGCTGGCGGTGGTGCTCTAGCTGCTGCGGTGACGAGGGATGGTGCTGGAGGAGCTGCGGGAACTCGAGTAGCTGTTGGAGGCGGGAGAGACTGGTGACGAGACGAGCTGGAGGAATATATCAGAGCAGTGACGCCGGCGCCTGTAGCTATACCGGCGGCTGCGATGGCAGCGAACGTAGCTTTCGACATGGTCAACGGGATATCGAGAAGCTGTAGATGGAAGAACCGCAGCAGCAGAGAGCGTGGGATGTAATAGAGAGCGAATGTCAGCCTCCTCCTCGGCTTCCTCTTGGTCTCGTCGTCGTCGTCTTCGTGATCTGATCTGGTGATAAGTAGAAAAGTGATATTTATCCGGACCGACCATTTCTCCATCCAACCAGGGGAAAAGGGGCAAACGACAAATATTGTCCATATATCAACGACCACGGGAACGTTATGGATACAAATAGGAGTATTTACGCCCAAAATAGAAACGGTATATATTGAATAATCAAACATTTCGCGATATACAAAAGGGCTATATAGAGAATTTCGAGAATTATGATATGCATATACAGTACGGAACAAAGGAGGAAGAAATGAAGATAAGAAACATCGTCCCGTTCTCTCCATAAATGCCGTCAATATTTGGAAATCAGTTTCTCAATGCTGTATGGCGGTGCAAGGATCCCAAAAACATTACTCCAGTTGAACCAGCGACTGTATCTCCGGACACAGCGGCCGTTGATAAAGACGTGGCCCAGGAGTTCACACGTCAGTCCCTGCTTCGTCAGAATATGATAAATAAATTTCTCTGCGTCGTCCTCGGTGTGAACCACCCGATGAAGTACGGGGTGTTCTTTCATCAGCTGTGAGGCTATCCACATAGACGCTACTCGACCGAAAATACCTGCTCCGAGAACAAGGCAGAGGGTTGTCAGTGCAACGGAGATCGTGATCAAGGTTGACGACGCAAATGTTGCGGTTCCGGCCGCAAAAACCCCGACAGAGATGGCCTTGGAAATTACCCGTAAAGCCGCATGGCCGTGGCTAGTCCCAGAGACGGATATGATGACCATAAATGCCTGTCGTGGTACGGCAAAGGGCTGAGACGGATCCATCGTGACGTATCCAACTGTGTTAAACCCGTGCCGGCCCAGGTTGTCGAGCAGCCGGGACTGACGAGTAATAAGGGGAGGTCTCTGGAACAGTTTAGGGTCTTCCATTGTAGCTGCTGTAGATGATGTATCGTGACTATCCTGGTGCGTAACCGACCACAAGGGCCGCATTGCTTGCTTCGCCTTGGCCACAACTTCACTTCCCTCCCCTTGGGTATCAGCCGTTGTTTTTTCAAGCGGAAACAGGGCAGGCGCATCATCACTAATACGGATCGAACCCGGTGCCTTGGATACCCGTATCGTCCATTGTCGGGTAAAAGGTATGCCAGCGAAATTTGCAAAAAGAGAGGAGAGGGCAACGACCATGTACCAGCCTAACATCCAGCCGGAAAACTAAAATCGAGGTAAGCTGCCTGTATCAAGTTAGATGTTCAGTTTATTGCAAGGTTGATTGGCTTACCGAGCACCACCAGGAGACTATTCCCCCTATCCCCGTAAACCAACAAGCAAATATGATGATGCCGATCCAGAAGAGCTGACAGAACATGCCAAAGGCAGTCAAGAGCCGTTTACTATTGCCTAACGGGTCATGCGCGCGGGCCTCAACCATGTCTGCAAACGTTGTGGCATTTGTCTCGTTCATGGGTATAGGTTTGACTGGCTCGTGTAGATCACCATTGCTTGTAGTTGCGATCCAGCCACCGTATGTGAAACCATCCTGCTCATAATCTGAAGAGAGATCTGGGACGATGTTCCCACCTAGAGATAGCATCATGGCAAAAACACCAGCAAGGGGCATGATCTTATAGAGTATCCATAGCTCCTTCGCTGGTGCGCCAATGAGTGCTCCAGCCGTCGGTAATAGACTCAAGGCACCTGCAGATCCGGCAGTCCCCGCCTGGTAGATGGGTCCGACGTTCGAAAGAGCCATCGACAGCTTGGTGAAGCATTGTACTCGGTTTCCTAGTCGGATATTATTCCCTTGAGACCTCCACTCCTCGAAGTTGAACAGACTGGTGATCGAGAAGACGTCCGCAGCGACTTTTGGGTCTGTTCCGTTCGCATCGTTACTAATTTGAGGATCGTTGAGTGGCTCCACTGATGCTATTCCGAACAGTGCAAATGGTAGGATGGGATATATTACCCGCATCAGTCGTGACGTGGTACTCCGATAAACGATATAGCACGCCGACCGAAAGGGATGTGCGGGATCCATTTGCATTTCATGAATCAAGGCCCAGTAAGGACGAAATGGGTAATAAAGTTGCTTGAGCAATCGTCAAAGCGGGTTATGGCCCTTGGTTCGATGCTTCTATTGACCACCAGCATCTTAGAAAGGGTGAAAGCTCGGCTTCTTAAATACGGAGTATACTGCGCACGGTACATAGTACTACGCATTCCGTATGTATCCTTAGGAATAGCGTCAATGGTTCGTTGATACAGAAACTGCTGGCTGGTCAGAAAACACAATAGATTGCCTCGCATACCGCGTTCCTTGCTCGCTAATCTAGCGAGGGGACATGAGACCGCCACATGTTTATCCATAGGTCTCTGGCAGCTCTTTTACCTTTTCTAGGTAAAAAGAAAGAGAGAATGTAGTCCTTACGGTAGTAAGAGATTATCAATGCGAGTGTCACCGGACGAGGCTGCATACCACTAGACTCACTTCATCATAGTTGATCCTGATGGCTGGCTAGTGGAAGACAGCCCGGGTTTGACAGCTACCCCAGGGATAGTCAATACACGTTGTCTCGAGGAAATATGTATCAGTTCATATTAAAATGTAACCGCCAGCCTTCCCGTCTCCCGCCCGCCACGTCTGAGTGTGACCTCGTATCCATAGAACGTCATTTCATCTTCTGCTAGACAGCTTCGATCCACAGGTATATAGGAACCGGGCCATGTGTACGGAGTATAGAGGCTTGACTGGACTGAGCGTCGATAGATCAAAGTCCTCCAGCAGGCTGTGCGTTTGATGTACCCCTGTAGCCTACTGCACAGACCGATGACCAGTGCATCTTTGTCCGCGTCCCTGCGATGATACCCAGTAGCAGGGAGCACTTGAGCGTAGAGTAGCGGGAGGAGAGCAAAGTTCAAACAGGCCGATCCGCCAGGTTCGAAACTATCAAGTTGGAAGATGTCAAGATGGATGAAAATTGAGATGCAACTTTTCTGTGGCTAACAGGATGATGACTAAGAACCACCCGACAAGACCAATTTTCCTAGATGCCCAACAAGCAGGCATTTCTTCTTTCGTTTGCTTCTCGTTTATACGGAGTGCAGAAGAGAGCTCAAAGACAGGACTCGCTGTAACATGACTCGGGCGATTCAAGGGTCTAGCGACTCTAGATGTCATTTGAAGCCTCCGGCGAAGAAGTGGATTTGTCGTTAACTGCTACTTGCTGGCGGGGATGTCTGGTTATTTCTTTGTGTAAACCCATCCCTTTGGCAATGCAGGATAATATTTCTTTATTATGGGGAGCTTACTTCGAGACCTTGTCGCGGATCACCTAATTCCTTTGATACTAACTGAGGAGCTCGAGACTCGGATGCCTATACATCAGCTGCAATATACCATCATATCTTGCTCTAGATATGGTATTCTACTGTGGGCCCCAAGTTAACGGATTTCATTTCGCAATACCAATCCTACGGATAGAAGACCCCATTTTCATTTAGGCTATTTCCTCTAGCTTCTTTAGGTCCCTCAGCTTCGGTTAATTACACACCGCTACCTAACTACCCCTTCAACTCGCGATTTGATGTGCGAGCATTATTAACAAAAGGTCATACTACCTAGCACAACCGTTTTTATGTTGCGCATTTCAGATAAGCTAGCCCCTGATCAGAGCTACAAACGATGTAAGTACCCAAAAAGGGGTTTTTTTTATATGAGAGAGACTTTTATGTTTCAGTAAGGTACTTAGGGCCACTTATTCTTGTACACAGAAAGCGAATTTCATTCTCACCTCAATGATTACGTTCATTTTGAGATATAAAAGATTTCAACTTTCCCGGTCTTCTTCATTATTCCCATTCAAGGATTCAGGATCAGAGCCCTCGAATATCGATAACCTCTTAAAAGCCAACCAAGTCAGGACTTTCCTTTACTTTTATGTGCTATTACCCAATTCTAATGAGACCTTATAGGCCCTTTCTCAAACAATTTACCAAACATTGCTACTCTAGTTCATTTTTACAAAAACTAGTTCTTGTATGTTGATTGTATCTCACTTCTACTCATATTAAAGTCTAATCTAGAGCCAGCAATAAAAGCGAACAACATGCAGTTCACCAGCAACCTTGCCCTTCTCTTCCTTGTGCCAGTGGCGTTGGCAAGTCCAATTGCGAATGATTTATCTACTCGCGGCGGATGCGTGCCCGGACAATATCGATGTTTTTGTGGTCGCGCAGCTGGCAGTCCCCCTCTTCTTTGCGCCGTTCATATTTGCGGCCCAGGACAACAGTGGCAGGCTTCGGCTGAGTGTGGCATCGCACTAAGGCGTACGTGCAGGGAAGGGCCTAACCACACTGCATTTTGTGTTTAGATATAAGGGGTGATTTCCTCTCATGTTTTTTTGATGTTTGACAAGACTTCATACCTATGGTTTACACCTAGTTTATCAAAGGATAACGTCAATACTTTGGATCAATATCATCATTGGTCCATTTAGTGGATCTCTTTATCTCCCAGCGGATCTACCCGAAGCCTAAACCCTAACCTAAGTTAAGGTATTCCAGCAGCGAGTCTCATGGAAGCCAGTATTCATGCGCAAGCTGAATAGCTATATTCACCTATGTTTTTGCTTCTCTTGAATCAACGATAACCTCATATAAAGTAGTGAATTATATCTTCCGGTCAGGCTTGGTGGTTGCTACCCTGTGATTGTACGGAGTAGAGCCATACGGTCCTAGCAGCACGCCGCTATCTAGATACATGCTTCCCATGCCTAGCGTCGAGTTAGTTTGGACCAGAGGTAAGTTATAGCAACAGCCAATTATTTCTAGTTTGAGTCCTGAATATAGGAAAGCTTTGGGACTGATCTAATTAGGTGTTTATCCTAGATATAAATTACTAACATCAACGAGTCATACATGGACAACAAAATTGATCGACCTGCGAGGCACACAAGGGGTAGTCTCGTGGTAGAGATTGACTCCCGCCTAAAATAGAGATCTACACCTTTGACGAGGATGACAAAAGGTCAATTTCTAAGTGTATACATTCTACTCTACTGTTTGGTCTTTAAGACTGTTACACCTCGATCGGCCCATGAATTTCAGTATCATCCTTGCCACTCCACTCAGCAAGTTGTGCTCGCATTCACGAAGCTAAAATATATCCAGCCGAAATCACATTCAGGTGGCTGTGGCTCTTCCTTGATGCTTTGCAGAGAGGCTTCATCAACTCCTACCCGATTCGGAAATCTCCCCCATGCTAGCCACGTGACAAAAATACATGACTAAGCTATCCAGCACGTGTGCGTGACTAAGCAGATCTGCCGACAAAATTTTGTCCCACGTGATAAACCTTAAAGTAGCGCAAGGACCTTGGGAGGCAAACTAGTCCTCTTTAGGAAGGGCCTCCCCCCGCCAGCAAATAAAGTCCGACGCTGACAAACTCGGGGAAACGAGCTTGTTTGAGCTTCGTTAACCTTCTGTTGACCGTCTTCTTCCTCTCCTGCTCGTCCTCTTCATCCTGTGTTTATACGGAGCACCGCTGGAGTTGATATCGTCTCCGAGACAGCATTGCGGCTTCGTGTTCCTCGGTGGCGGATAGACAAGAGGGGTTTATATATACGAGGCGGCAACGCTGTTCAGGAGCTGTCTGGTCTATCAACAGGATGGTGTCCAATAATGACATCCAGGGATGGATAATGAGCTGTATCAGCGGTATTGGTATGTTGAATCCGTGCTACCGTTGATGTACGCTATCTAACGGATGAGATATATAGCATGTGCACTGGGATCGGGCCTTATCTGTGTTGACGTCGTTGCGCAGTACTTTGGCAAGAAGGACTTCAGGATAGCAGAGAGCGATGTCTTTCTCTCATCGTCCCTGAGTCTGAGTGGTGGAGTCATCGTATGTAGATATTGACCTCGGACGAAAGGAGAAGCCATGGCTAACTCATACTCAGCTTTTCACGGCTTTGTATAGCATGCTGCCGACTTCAAAGTACTACCTGACCCAGGCCGGATATTCCACACAGACAGCTGCATACACACTGATAGGGCTGTTCCTCTCGGGAATTATCGTTATAAACATCTTCTCCACCCTCCTGCACCGATGGATGCCCTCTCATGTTGTCAGCTGTGAACACTCGCACTCGCACTCGCATCCGCACAAGGCCAACGATATCGAAGAGAACGGAGAGGTGACGCACGGTGCATGCCATGGCACCACAGAGAACACTCCCCTTTTATCACAGCACCACGACATACATAGATCTGCAGGCCAGGATGCTCCTCATGAGCATAGCGTGACGCCAAGCCGGCCCGCAACAGGGACACATGCCGGCACATCGGTCACGGCCCAGCTGTCGGAACAGTTAAACTGTCTTATGGGTGGCACTTCAAAGGCCACTTGTGCAAACGGTAAATGTTTTGGCGTTTCGCAAGCTTGCGGGCTCGAGTGTGCGAAGCTTAGGATCCAAAATGAAGGGGAGGATCGCACAGTTGGCGGGGCTACTGAAATTACCATTCTCGCACAACCTGTAACAGACGAAGGAGATGCCATCGGTCCTGTCCCTCCTATTCTCAGAGACGCTGCCCACACCCGCCTTGCCGGACAAGACGCTCCTATTCCATCCTCAAGTACCGCAACCACCGCGTATGCACCTTCGCCGCCTTCACAAGAGCCCCCAGCGCACCATCATCATGTCCCACAGAACGCTTTTCTATCCATCGGTCTGCAGACCTCCCTCGCCATCGCCTTACACAAGCTACCCGAAGGCTTCATCACCTATGCAACCAACCACACCAACCCAACGTTGGGTTGGTCCGTCTTCGTCGCCATCTCCATCCATAACATCACAGAGGGCTTTGCCATGTCTCTACCGCTTTACTTGGCGCTCAAGTCGCGGCTCAAAGCAATCCTTTGGTCCAGCATATTAGGTGGCATCAGCCAGCCTGCTGGTGCTGGACTCGCGGCGCTGTGGATCTGGGGTTCGACGAAGGCTGGTGGTGCCAATGGCGGTGGTATTGGGGATGATGTCCCTCTTGAGGGGCCGTCGTGGGCTGTGTATGGTTGTATGTTTGCTGTCACCGCAGGCGTGATGACGAATGTAGGGCTGCAGCTGTTTGCAGAAAGTCTGATGCTCTCGCATCGGAGGGGATTATGTATTGCCTTTGCATTTGCAGGGATGGGTATCATCGGGGTTAGCTTTGCATTGACTGCTCGATAAGCAGTGTCCGTTGGTCCTTAAGTAGGATTCTTTCCGTTAGATTGTTCCTGTTCCATATTGATCCGGAACCGGTATTGGGTGGTTCGCATTGTTTAGAGCATAAATTGTCCCAGACTACACATAGACCAGGTCGTCAAATCCATTTGCTGTACATACATGATCCAATTGCGCCAAATTATACTGCGTTCAAGCACCACCTTCCTTTTGCTTCTCCTTTTCCTTTTCCCTCTCCCTCTTTCGAGCAAGGTACCTCTCCTTCGCACTCATGACGTCTGTCTGTGATTTCTGGCTCTTATTCTTCTCCGCCAGCTCTCGTAAACGCGCGTCTTCTTCTTCTTTCTCCTTCCGTAACTTCTCCTCCAACTGTTCAGTAAGCATCTCTGTCTGTCGTGCCCGTTGCATCTCACGCGCAGCGCGAATGCCACCACGATCAAATCCAACATTTTTTGTCGCGGCTGCATTCGCCCGCGAAGCACCTGCTACCCCTGCCGCAGGCTTAGGCTTCGATACAACGTTCAGCCCAGCAGTAAGCAGCTGCCGCTTGTCAACGACCTCCCCTTCATCGTTAACCGCAATCTTTGCGCCTCTAGCATTCAGTTCCTCCGCTATCTGCGTTGCTGACTTCTCTTTCGTCTCCTCCTCCTCGCCCATACCCTTGTCTGCAGTAGCCCTATTCTTCACCGCCTCCTCTGCCAATTTAACAACCTCCTCATGCCTTTGCTCATCTCTCTTGAGCACGTCCCTATAAAATCCAGTCATCCCCATCCCTTTCTTCCTCTTCTCGGCTTCTTCCTTCTCCCTCTCGGCTTCCTCAGCTTCTATCTTCCTGACCTCCTCCTGCTGAGCCTTGTATGCCGCTGTGACGAATTTCTCTTTATCGGCGAACTCATCGCCCTCAGCCTCGCGTTCGCGGGCAAGTAGTTTATCGCGCGCCCTCAGCTGGTCCCGCTTCCGTGTGTCTGCACTACGGAGAAGTGCTGTCATGTATTTTGGCCCTTGCGCCGGCGCAGATGGGTCGTCATTTGAAGTATTGGTTTTGGATTTAGGTTTGGCGTGTAGAGAGTCGTATACAGCATCGTAGTCGTATATTGATGGATCAAGGGATTCAGCTTCGTTGGCATGCTTCTTACTGCTGTGTAGAGCCGCAAGGTTGGTGTATTCGCGCTTCGCGGGGGCTTCGGAGAATTTCGATTTCGTGGTGCCAGATGATTGTGATGTGGCTGGTTTCTTTTTGGATGGAGCTTCAGCAGCCGAACTTGAAGGCTTAGATTTCGCTGGGAAAGGCGATAGACCGCCTAAAGTTGTGATTTCGACGGCGTTGGATTCATTGTCATCGCCCTTTTGGCCTTCCTCATCTGAGTCGGGGTCATCCCATAGACTCTTGCGTTTCTGGCCAGCAAATACCGAGAATGAAGGCTTCTTGCTATTAGCTTTGGACAAGTTAAGCCCATAACTCAGCTTTGGCGGTGCCATCTGGGCAATTCGGGGCTGATTATAGTATCTTGAAGCTCTCTCAGATCGCAAGTCTGATGTATCCGATGAAGCTCCATGTTGGACGCCAAGTATGTCACGTGGTATACAGAGCCGCAAGGGGGTCCGGCTTATGTCATCTTCGCACCTCGGTCACCACTACGATGTAAGGACTGTGAGTTTGAGTAATAGAGAGAACTTTTTTATAGTTAATATATTATTATAATAAAATACTATAAGCTAGACTCTAGCCTCGCAGCTCTATATAAGCCATCCTTATAGCCGCCAGAGCTACACCCACGATACAGGTAGCTTTGAGAAATTCCTGCATAACATGATACCATCGAGACCAGTACATTCTTTTGCGAATTTGGAGCAGGGAGCTAGGCTCATTGAGATTTGGGAATTCTTCTTCTGGGATAGGAAGGTCGAGGAACTGGCAAAGTGGCTTCCAGCCCTGACTTGGATGGAATTCCAGTAGTTTCCGCTTGGGAACTACCTTACGGACGTAGTCATAATGCCGGTCAAACGACTCGAGTAGAGCTGGAGCAGCAGCAGCCTTGTAGGCAGGGATTCCCCGGGAGAGCACCGAGGTGCTATAGTTAAGAAGCGGCCAGTAGCCCGCCGAGAAGTCTTGGTCTAGATATGAGAGTATAGTAAAGGACCTCCAAGAAAGGACCGTGAGAACGCTATTTTGCATCGACCTGAGCCAGGACTCGCGGGTGCGGACGTTAAGAATGACCTTCGAGTCCGGATATGCGGCGAGGAGCTCATCAACGAAATGACAGCAGGGCTCGTCCGACACGGCCTAGAGGAGAAGTTAGCTTGTCAATGGAGCGGGATCTTTTTGCTTGTGAATATGAAATATGAATAGGTGTTGTATACATCATAGTTCCAGAGAATGCGATCGAAATCCTCTCCAGCAAATGGCTTTCCTTTCTTATCGAATTTGGCTTGCATTGCATTTAACCAGAGTTGAAAGTGACCATTCTTTTTATTGCTCAGCACTTCGTCCCAGTGATAAGAATTGATGCCTAGTATCTTCAAAGCAGCACACATTGCTGTAGGCCATGGCTGTCAGTATGAAGAGCTCTTCATAGGGGAAAACTGTCCACAGGACGCCTCACAAGTTGTTCCTGTCCGAGGCAGTCCAAGGACCAACACTCTCATCGGTTTCGGCCGCGGAAACACCGGGTCTATCTTCTCATGGAACTCCATGACTTCCTCAATTAACTGCCCTTGAGTAGTAGTATTGATAAGAATGAGGACATATCGGCTCGGATATCTTTTCTCTTAAAAGCAACTAGAAAGAGACTGCGAAGCCCGAAATATCCGTTTGAGAGTTCCCGAGGCCTGGTCGGATTTAAAACTCGATGTATTCATCAATGCACTCAAAATTTGGGCCTCACGCATCGCTCATCTGACAGGCAGATCTACAGTTCATAACTATACTACCGGCCCTAAGCGTTGTTATCATCTCCTATAGATACATGTTTCGCAGGGAGCTGTCTTGTGGCTAGCTGGCTCTAACAAAAGGAGATGTCACTCTTGCGTAATTGTGCACCCTCAGGACTATGAGATATCAGTGGCTGCATAAAGGGCTTTGTCATTCCTGAGCAACAAGGATATGCGTTTAACGACCTTGCTCAATTATTCAGATCGGTGCATGTCATTTTCCTTGTATCAAGGAGTAACACCGCGGGGGAAGAACCATAGGTGGAGAGGGGTAGCCCAATGTTGATCCAAGTAACCCGTATCACGCAATCGTAGTATTCAAGGTAGCCATCCCATGATATATAAGGGACGAATTGTCCGTCCTGCAAGCAGGTAGAAGAAGCGGTACTTTTCATATACTCAAAGAGCATTCATTCCCCCAACACCCTTCAAGTATATTTTCATCACTAGAGCCTGAAACGATGTCTGCCAATAGCCCCCTTATTTCTGCGGATGACGAATGGTCTCCTTTGAAGGCGGTCATCGTTGGAAGAGCAGAGCATTCGGCCTTCCCGTCTGAGCCCTTCCACGCGATGGCGGCAACCATGAGAAAGGAGCACTTGGCTGAGTTCCGACCTGGGAACCCCTTCCCGCCAGAGGTCTTGGAGAAGGCTCAGCAGGAGCTCGACAACTTTGCTGCCGTTCTCGAACAAAACGGCGTGCGTGTGTATCGCCCCAAGGAGGTCGACTGGTTGAAAGTCGGTGGCTTTACCGGAGCAATGCCGCGTGATACCTTCATGACGGTGGGAAACACGCTCATTGAGTCCCCATTCCCCTGGCGCTGCCGCCAAAAGGAAGTCCAGCTGGGATATATGGACATCCTCGATCTGCTCAGCAGCGACTACTGCGCAAGAATCTGCCGAGCGCCCACTATCGTCGGTAGAGATACCATCTACGATGGGGTAGGTGGTACTAATGGTAATTCCGAGACCAATGGCTCCCACCACTGGGCCATCAACAACAGCCGTCCAGCCTTCGAAACAGCTGACTTTATGCGCTTCGGGAAGACGATTATTGCTCAAATCAGCAACGTCACCAACAAGAAGGGTATCGACTATGTGCAGGCCATGGTGCCCGAAGGGTATACCGTTGAGATTCTGGAAACCAACGAGGGGTTCACGACGAGGCACATTGACGCAACCATCCTGCCTCTCCGCAAGGGACTCCTGGTGTACAGCCCTCCTCGTGTCTCCGAGGAGAGCCTCCGCTCTCATGCTGTCTTCCAGGACTGGGAGCTTCATCCGCTACCCTATACTCCGCAGCCTGAAAAGAACCCATGGCCTCCGCAGTATATGTGCTCGCCCTGGCTCGTACTGAACGGGCTGAGTCTAGACGAGAAACGCATTTTTGTTGAAGAAAAGAACAAGGAGTTTGCAGATTGGATTAGAGACCGGTTTGGGATGGAGCCGATTTTGTTGCCGTTTGCTCATGTTAATAGCATAGGAGGATCGTTTCATTGCTCGACTGTTGACCTGGTTAGATCAGCATAAGGCGGCCTCTTCTGTTGTTTAAACAACCTGTAAGTAGTGCGAGTTTCGCAGGATTTTAAGTGTTGAAGTTTTTACTTTATTGAGTGTAGTCGAACTAAACCAATTATGTCCATTTGTATATCTATGAAAATAAAAAAGAAATATCTTTCTTTATGCATTGTGTTGTTATAGGGTGGATATTCCAAACACCACCGCCACAGCTTTCTCCTCCTTTACTTTACCTTGATCTGCATTTGAAGCTCCTAGAGATGCTCGAGGCTAGTTGATTATTGTCGTCAGCCCACTCAATGCCCATTCTTTAGGCGTGATAGCGATTGGATGGGACAGAGATATTGTACTCTGGGCTGAAAAAAGAAAAGAATGAGTTAGCACGGATTCCCGCCATAGTTATTCGAGCAAACAATCACCATGCATATGGAAGACTGGCTGGTACATAACCTGGTGCGCTCCGAAGATGATACATGATATTATAGAAAGGGTCAACCTATATAAGCTATATATACAAGGGGATACCAAGGGCCGGCTTGGGGTCACGTGATGTACCACCCGACCGTTGACCAACGTCACCGTCTTTGGCCATTTGTATCAAAGGAAACGACTTGAAGCGCGGAGACGACGCGGGAGTATAGATATTGCCTAGAATATTACGCAGCTGGCGGCGCAAAATGTCATACTACTTCACAATCCTATCCTCGACAGACGTCCCCCTCTTCAGCCAGGCGTTCGGGACTTCCAAGGGGGGTGCAGATGGCATTGCTCGATTTCGATATGCGGATAATGAGAGATATATGAACCAGTTTATCGTTCACGCCAGTCTTGATATTGTCGAAGAAGTCCAATGGACCAATGGCGCAATGTATGTTCACACTACGTTATCAAAACCGTCTTGCCCTGTTGGTGGGATGCGTTCTAACGATTTCACAGGTACCTAAAACACATTGACACTTACCCGCCAGCCTCTGCCTACGTCTCTGCTTTCCTTACAGGAACCGGTGTGAGGTTCATTCTTCTGCACCAACCACCACAATCTGCCTCCCAGCCCGCCACGGGAGGATCAGGCAGTGGTAGCGGCAGCGGACTTTCAGCTTCTGGTTTCCTCGCGGCGACATCGGGGTCGTCACGCGGCTCGTCGTCGTCAATAGCTCATAACCCAACCTCCCCACAAACAGAGGATGCGATTAGGCAGTTCATGAATGAGGTGTATGAGAATTGGGTGAAGGCGGCCATGAGCCCGTTTTATCGGCGCGGGATGGAGATTACAAGTCCCGCGTTTCGCGCGAGGATGATGGCAGCGGGGAAAAAGTGGTTGTAACTTATGCCATAATGAGAAGGTTATCTAATTTACGCTAGGATGAGCCCTGGGTATGGCTATTCTATGCGTCTTGCCTGATGGGCTGGGAAACTTGATTGGCTTCGGGCGGGATATTACTCCTCGACCCTGCCTGACGCCGTATGAATCGCTCTCAGGCTACTAGTCCGGTTCCCGAATGCTGCTGGACAGTAAGCACTGCCACTGCAGCATCGTATGCTCGGCACAGATAGGCCCGATTTCCCATACCAGACTACCACCGCAAAATGTCGGTCAATTGGCATTTCGAAACTGGGGTGATAGAACGGTTGAGATGAATGACCGGAGTTCAGATGCAAGTGTGAGGCCTGGAACGGTGGAGGCTGTAGTGTCGCATTGGCTTATATCGCAATCGACGGGAGTTGGTGTTGCGGAAGGATATGAACGGATTGCTATAGACTGTCGTACCTCCGTTATCTACGAAATCCATACTATTGGTATACGGATAGAATGAGTGAATAACTCAAATTCAATGTACTCCATAGATAAACTGGCACGTTTCATCTAACTTTCCAAAGGCAAACTGGGAACTATTAAGTCGGCCCGAAAATAAATATGAATGCGCGCAATGAGACAGCAATATGCGACAACCTGGGTACAGAATAAGAGCCAGGGCGCCGTAACCCAAACACCGTCGATGTCATGTGAAACAAAAATAGCAACAAAACACCTGAAATGGAATAAAAAAATGATCAACACTCATGAGTTTTCCCTCCAATCGCCTCGCTTATCACACCATCATTTGTGGCGCCATCTTCTTAACGAGTAGACTCTTGAAATTATCCACAGCATGCACGATATCGTCGATCCGTGAGGTGGCGCCCAACAGGCCACCTTCCATCTTCACGCTATTACACGCACCGATATGCAGCGTGTGGTCGACTGCCACAGTCCCATCTTCCAGTAATAGGCAGTCAAACCCCTTATCACAGGCTTCGCGAAGGGTACTCGCTACAGCCCCGTCGGTTGTCATTCCGACAACAACAAGATTTTTAATCCCCTTGTTACGTAGTAGTAGTTCGAAGTCGGTATGTGCGAATGCTCCGCGGCCAGGTTTATCAATCACTGGCTCACCATCGATTGGATAGAGTTCGGGGACGATATCGTGGCCTGGTTCACCGCGGATGAGGAGACGGCCTAACGGACCTGTGGATCCGATGCCTGTGGCTGTTGGGTTGTTGTGGGAGCGGAAGTTTTCACGAGTCGAAAGAGTAGAGAGGTCTGGTCTGTGGCCTTCACGGGTATGATATATGGGGAAGCCGGCGGCGCGGAATGCATCCAGTAGCCGTCGAATTTTGGGTATTAGCGCCATGGCAGGCGTGACATCGTAGCCTTGATATGACATATATCCTTCTTGCGAGCAAACTAGATACATATTTAGAACGATGTCCAGACATGATGGAGGGGCCAGGGTCAGCAGGGGGTACGTACCATCCCGTTGCATGTCAACGACTACCAGAGCCGTGGTGAACGGAGTAAAAGTGGCATCGTGAGGCCAGTCGTAAGGTACGGCGGTGACCTGACCCTTTTTGACTCGATGATGAGGCGCCTGGCGGGGTTTATCCATGATAGCTCCATGGTTGTGTGTCGGATTCAGGACGGTGAGCGTCCATATGCCAGGATTCCCAGCAGCCACGAGCATGAACGGACAATCCATCAGCCTGGACGTCCGTTTCCGCTTGCGAGTCTCCTCCGTCAACCCATTCCGGGGCCTGTACTGGCCTCCACGATCGCATCTTAACCAGACCTTCGCGGTACGCCCTGGTTTCTTCTCGGTGGGCGTACTGGACGATTTGACAACAACATTGTACCCGTGTGCCTTTGCATGAGCATGCACCGACGCTATCAACGACGCTTTATCGGGGTATGTGCCTTCTGGCGGCGGAACGAGGTCGTCAACGGGCGACAGGTCGGGGATATCCTGTAGATCGCTGGGCGCATCGAGGTTCAAGTCCGTGGGGTCCGCCATGCTTGCCGCATGGCCGGGTGAAGCGGACAGCCCTTCTTTCCAGAAGTTAGCGCCATTGCGAGCAAGCATATGTAGAGAAATGTGGACTGCGCAGAGTCTGTGGTAAGGGGATGCGTAGATAGCTAAGGTTCGCTGTGCGTGGATGTATGGCGGAAGCTGTGGTGGTGCCAGATATGCCGGAGCAGCGGTTGTGTGGAGGCGGGACGTTGAGAGAACGGACAGACCGCGCTGTCCTCGCAGAAAAGAACGCACTCACCTACCGGCAAGACGAAAGGCAGCGCTCGCTGGTGCTGCTGGAGCCGCTGTGGTTGCTTGTATCTATATCTAAACAGAGGCTATGGGCACGTCGTTTTCTACCTGCGGTTGGCGAGCTTCAAGTAAGCAGAAGTAGGAGATGTCACGTGGTGCTGACACATCACTATATAAAAACGTCCAGTCCATCGTTCATGTTCATGTTCATCGTCGTCGCGTTATATCTCGTATTCTATGCTGTCCTTAGCATGGCGGGTTAGCAGGCCTCGGGTTCTTACATTTACAAGTGATCATATATAGTCATAAAGGTCAGGGTCATAAGCTGAGTTCTAGATAGTATATCTTATCTCAGCCTGGGGGTTGCATCGAGATGTGATTATCCAAACCTCCAGCTGGTCAGTAGTATCACTAACGGTGTACATAGGTGCAAGTGGGAGACGCTTTCCTTGCCGTCTGGTTTGCATGCAGGAGGGCCGATGACAGCTGTCACAGACCATGCTGTGCCTGCCATGGAGAACGGTGACGACGATATAGACTCCTTTTTGAAACCGTTGGTTCTTGACAATGGCACAGTATACAATCTTGCATACCGTTTCTCGAAGACATTCAAGGAACTCGCAGCGAGCTCTCTAGAGCAGTTCTTTCCTGCGGCTGTAACCCGCCTACCCACAGGGCAGGAAACAGGCCATTATCTAGCAGCATATGTCGGCCTTTCATACCTTCGGGTTGCCTTCATTGACCTGCTAGGTCCGGCTGTACCAAGGGCCAAAACTAACGGTAGTAAAGGTGTGATACCACCCCGTGTGCGACGAACTCTGGAGAAAGCATGGCCTATCGAAGAACGCCTGAAAAAGGATAACGCGAAGGACCTCTTTGCATGGATTGGAGACTGTGTCGCCGAGGTTGTAGCAGACAGCCTAGATCCGGTGGGAAGCAGTTCACCGGCATCAGTAGATATGGGCATTTCATTTTGTTTCCCAATAAAGTTCGTCTATTTTACCGGACTGGACTCCGTTTTCCTCTTTTTGGATACAGAGAATTAACATTTAATAGGCAAGGAAACCTGCACGAGGCGATATTAATGCCTACTGGCAAAGGATTTGCAATAAACTCGGATCTCAATCTTCGAGAGGCTTTGCTTGACGGTTACGACCGCCACATACGGCGCGCCAATCGGGAGTTTGATGCTGACACAAAGCGACTACGGAGCAGTTCGCTGCCGACACTAAGAGTAGTGGCAATCACAAACGACACAGTTGGGACGCTGGCGTCTCTAGCATACTCGGTGCCATCGCTTCCCAATAGCAGGGCCGTCATGGGCCTTATCGTCGGTTCAGGATGTAATGCCACCATATTAATGAAGATGAGCGACCTCCATGAAATGAAAACCCATCAGGTGCGCATGAATCAACCCGAGGCAACAGAGGTACTCGTGAGCACCGAATGGACCCTAAGTGACTCTGCTGCTCCTCTCCGAGAGCTTGAGATCGCTACCAAGTGGGATAAAGAGCTTGAGGCGGCTAGTAGTCGACCGGGCTTCCAACCCTTGGAATATATGGTTGGCGGTCGATATATAGGCGAATTAGTCCGTATAATTGCGCACGATTACCTGAGAATTGTCCTTGGAGTCCCACACGACGCGCTTCCGGTGAACCTCGTCGAGCCATACAAGCTTACGACCGACTTCCTCTCTTTTGTTGTCGCATCCCCCTCCGCCACCAAGGAAAGCCTTGCCTCTGAGCTTCGCGCCAAACTCCCACCTCCAGCATCGTCAAGTGAGTGGAACTGGACACCTGAAACAGCGGGCATTCTACGATCCATCGCATCCACCGTCCAGGTCCGGTCCGCTGCCCTCGTTGCCGCGGCAACCGTCGGCCTGCTAGCCTGTACGGAACACATCCATCTCACGAAGCTTCAAGATCTAGCATCTGTTCCACATACACCTACTCAAGAAGCTACCTCGTTCCTGCAGCCAAGCGACCTCCGTAGTCCGGAGGAACTAGTTGTTGGTTTCTCTGGCGGTGTTATACAACACTACCCAAGGTACAAGGGCCATGTGCAAAGGTATATTGACCAGATACTACTACGCAGTGGGCCACAGGATGGAGGGAAGAGTATATTCCTTAGAGAAGCGAGTGATGGTGGTATCATCGGCGTGGGCGTCCTGGCTGGCACAACTAACGGCAAGATAGAGACGATTACGGGCGCAGGTATGAAGGCTGTGCAGGATGCAAAGGATCCTCAGTCATAACTATGGGCCATATTGGGGTTTATATCTCTGAATTTTACCCAGATCGGTGGTGATAGGCACATGGCCAGTTGACACCTGAGCCATGAGGTGTATTACCCGGATATCGATGCAGGATAGTTGGCTGGACATTTCAAGCGAGCCGGCATTTGTATGACTGTAGATGAATATTGTGTATCTTTTAAGAATATTTGTATGAATATGCTTCTATGTCACCTATCATCTTGCAGATCCAGATTTCGTACGTCTACTTGACAAGATGGTTGTCTATACGGACTTGGGGCCCTGAGATAAGGTAGTGACACCAACATGTGTCTGCTGCAGGTGATGCTAACCCTCCAGCATGGCATGCAAGCGCAGCTGATATCGCCAGGGTTGAGGGTTGAAGCATTTTAAGCATCGAAAAGTGACCAGGAACAGCGTCCACGTGACCGTGGTTGTCAGGGCATCGCTGAGTCAGCACATCATCAACATCGAACGACAACAACAGGGGGAGAGAGAGAGACCGGCGAGACAGTGAGAGATAACGACGACCACGACGACGACTAAGACGGCGACAGGACAGCAGAGGGACAGCAGAGGGACAGGTAGGTATAGGTAAGATAGGTAAGTAGGCAGGTTCCTCTCAGCCTGCGCCATACCCGCATCCTTGACCGAGTGTCTGGATGATACCGGCATCTGACGCCAACGATTCACTCCAGCTGGCGCAATAGACCGGCTGCATACTACGTCTGGTCGCGCAGTTGTCGCTACCAGCTATCGCGAAACCATATAGTGCTCTACTAGAAAGCACCTGCAAGCGTGGTTTCCGACCTCGACACCCGGAAAGATATCTAAGCTCAACATGGCGATTGAAGAACCTCCGTCATCACCGCCCAACCCGTCGACCAACACCGCCGACGCCATCGCCTACTACAAGTTGCAATATGAGGCACTAGAAGCCGAGCTCGCAGACTTTCAGACGTCAAGTCGCGAGCTAGAAACCGAACTAGAGAAGGACATCGAGGCGTCGGAGAAGAGGGAGCGGAAGCTGAAGGAGAAGGTCGAGAGCTTGGGTTACGAGGTCGAGGAATGGAAGGTGAGCTTCAGACGTGCAGCGCACCCACTGTATGCCAGGCGCATTCTTACGGATGTATGAATAGACCAAGTATAAACAAGCCAAAGCGGAGGCGAACTCAGTGCAGAATACCCTACAGAAGGAGATCACGACGCTGCGAGACTCAAACCGGACACTACAGTTAAAGCTTCGCGATATAGAAGTGGCCAATGATGATTTTGAGAGACAAGCTCGCAACACGACCTCTTCGCTGGAGGATGTAGAGTCGAAATACAACGTCTCTATCGAGCGCGGGGTGCTGCTCGAGGAAGAGATCAAGAACGGCGAACAGGAGCGAGAGGCACTGCGTATCCAGGAGCAGCGACTGCGTGATGAACTAGCGGACCTCAAAGTGGAAACGCATATTACCCAGGAGAAGCTACGAAAGGCAGAAGCAGCTCTGGAACGAAAGGCAAAACTATCGTTGCTGGATTCCAGTTCTGCGAACGGCCATCGCATGGATGCGGCGGACCATTCGCCTGCAACGACTGCCTCTTCTCCCATCGCTACACCTCTTACCAAGTCGGCGTCCTCTGTTGCATCAGAGATCGCTACTCCTCCATCACCACCCTTCTCCGAGTCCTCCACGAACGGGGCCTTTAGAGGAGGCACCCCGAACATGCCTCGATCCCGCATCTCTCTGTCTGACTCTACTTCGATGCCCAAACACCAGAAGTCGCAGTCACGGTCCTCTCGACATTCTCGTGTGCCATCTGTATCTATGAGCAGCACCACAGGCCGTTTGACCCCATCTACTGGCCGCCGCACCACCTCCAATGGTCTCCCTAAATCAGCTTCGCTGCACCAGATTCGCGGCCTGATTGGGAAGATGCAGAAACTCGAGGAGCGCGTACAGTCCGCACGCTCTCGATTACCGGCACCGGTCGACACACCGCCTCGCGTATCCCCGCGTACCAACTCCGCCATGGGCCAGTCCTATATATCGTCGTCGGTTACGGTACGTAGCAACAGGAAGCGATCCAACGGCAGCGTGGCGAGCTCCAAGGACCATGAACCTATTACCCCCCTTTCCCGACTACCACAGGGTCGAGGTTCCTTTGGCGGTCCTCCGCCAGGTCAATCCACCCCCTCACGACCAAGCAGTCGCACAAGCATGTCGTCACGGTGCTCTATTAACTTGACATCGTCGAGCGGCGTCGCACAACCCCGACCAGAATCTCGCCAGAACCTAAACGGCTCCCGCACCGCGCTGGGACATTATTCCAGCAACTCGCTCAACATGAGCATGTCCAGCATACCCGACTCCCACCACCACTCGACGAACAGCAGCAGCAGCATGAGTGGTGGCATCCGCCGTCCTCGCTCCTCACTAAGCAACTACAACCCATCCGCGAGCATGTCATATATCGACGAAGACAACGCCGAGTTGGACCTGAGTATGCACACGCCCACACCGCGACGATACGACAGCATCGGATCCGGCGGCTCGATCCCCACCCCTGCAGGCCTGAAGAGGAGACCGAGTGGCGGTATGTCCTCGATACCCACGCCGGCCACCCTGACACCACGACGGACGAGCTCGGCACTCGGAAGGAGAGAAGGCGATATGCCTCCGCCGTCGACTGGTAGGAAGAAGTCGACTGTCGGGCCTCGACCTTCCTCGTCCCTGGGGAGCCTGGGAGAGACATATTAACCAACCTCGTATCGTCCGTCCGCGGCCCCCTAATGAATGTCTATGAATATACACTATCATGCATACATCTCCCACCTACCCGCGGCGAATAATACCGGACGTTTGTTTTCACTCCAGCCGCACCTGACTTATTCTATATTTTCGTAATAGCCATCCGCTCTTTCAGCATATCAACTAGATAATGACGCATGTGTTTCGTTCCTTTGTTCATGCCCTTATACCCTGTCCTTCATCTTCAGCTACCATCATGTATGTATATCCACGCTACGCCAGAAATACCAGACGGTCTTACTGAATCTCGGAGCATTTGCATCCTCCCTGTCAGCCTTATCCTTAGTCGCTTCGTCGTGTTTTATATAGAACCTTCCATAAGCTCGGCCTCGGTGCCGAGCCTTACCTAAGCCTTACTTAGTCAGCGACATAAGGGGCTAGCGCGGTTTTTCTGTTGGGGAAAACTCGGGCCCGCTGTTGAGATAGATATATAGAAGATATATAGAGATAAATATAGATGATAGGTAAGGTAGATAGATGGATATACGGAGTAGAGATAGAGATATAAATAGATAGAGAAAGATAGGTAGAAGGTAGAGATAGAGAGAGAGAGGGAGAGAGAGTATACTCCGTTCGGGGGACGGACATTAATGGCGTGGGGGAGCGGACAGTTAGCTGCAGTTGAGGCAGCTCAACAGGCCGAAAGCTCCTTGGGAAGAAGGAAGAAGAAAGGCGCAAGGGGGGTAAAGTTGAGGTAAAGTTGAGGCAGAGTTGAGTGGTAACGGCGGTACGGTAAGTTACGGTGCTTTTCGGCCCGGTGGCGGCTCTGGTACACGCCGGATACGCATCATTACGTAGCAAGCTCGAGGGTCGCCCGATCGGGAAACAGGGCCAGCGGTTTTTCTTCTTCTTCACTTCTTCATGCGCCGGCCTCCCTCTTCTTCTTCTTCTTCTTCTTCGTCCTCTTCTTCTCCAGCTTCACTTCTTCTTCTCTTCCCTGTGCTTCTCCTTCCTGCGTAGAGCCGCATTCTCTCACTCGGGTTCTCTTCTCTTCTTCCATTCCTTGCTCCGTTGCGCATCCCCTTGCCAGATGGTAGCAGACGGCTTGCGGCGTTCAGGCTGAACAGACATATACAACACACATACACAGAGATCATTGACACTGCAACAGTGCTAGACAGTTCCCCCTTAGACTCGACAGACTTGACAAGCTCCGAACCTGATTTGAGAAACCCTCCGAACGTTCATATAAAAACACCATAGACAGCTGCTCCAGACACCGAATTCCGCTTTTGAACAGTCAGTCAAGATGCCTGAAACGAATTCAACGTCCGTCAACGGCTACGGTAGCGCGTACGCCGCCAAACATAAGCTCCCTTCACATTTTATCGGTGGAAATCGACTGGATCTAGCTACTCCGGGCACCGTCAAGGACTTTGTGGCCAAGAACGATGGTCACTCCGTCATTACCTCTGTATGCTTGGATCCTACTGAAAAATATATGTATACGGTCAATTATACTAACGGGTGCAGGTCCTGATTGCGAACAACGGTATTGCGGCCGTCAAAGAAATTCGATCCGTACGAAAATGGGCGTACGAGACTTTTGGCGATGAGCGGGCTATCCAATTCACCGTCATGGCCACCCCGGAGGACTTGAGAGCGAATGCAGACTATATTCGTATGGCAGATCAATACGTAGAGGTAGGTTCCCCCGCACTGCGTCAACCGAAAAAGGGGGTGGAGGGTAGCTAATTCGGACAGGTCCCTGGTGGAACTAATAATAATAATTACGCAAACGTCGAGCTGATCGTCGATGTTGCGGAACGGATGGGTGTGCATGCCGTTTGGGCTGGATGGTATGTTCATACGTCACTATTTCGCCAGCATTCACTAACGAGTATAGGGGACATGCGTCTGAAAACCCCAAACTGCCCGAATCGCTCGCCGCCTCGCCAAAAAAGATCATTTTCATCGGCCCTCCAGGCAATGCGATGCGCTCTCTCGGAGATAAGATCTCATCTACGATAGTTGCGCAGCACGCGGGGGTTCCCTGCATTCCGTGGTCGGGCACGGGCGTAGATGAGGTCACTATCGATGAGGAGGGCATTGTTACCGTGGAGGACGAAGTTTATGATCTGGGATGCACGCACTCTCCCCAGGAAGGTCTCGAAAAGGCTCGTGAGATTGGGTTCCCCGTCATGGTCAAGGCGTCCGAGGGTGGTGGTGGAAAGGGTATCCGCAAGGTTGACAGCGAAGAGAACTTCGAGGCCTTGTACAATGCAGCTGCCAGCGAGATACCGGGATCGCCCATCTTCATCATGAAGCTGGCCGGAAACGCTAGGCATCTGGAAGTCCAGCTTCTCGCTGATCAGTATGGCAATAACATCTCCTTGTTTGGCCGTGATTGCTCCGTCCAACGACGTCACCAGAAGATTATCGAGGAGGCCCCAGTCACCGTGGCTAAACAGGCTACTTTCCAGGAGATGGAGAAAGCTGCAGTTCGTTTAGGTCGTCTTGTAGGCTACGTCTCTGCCGGTACTGTTGAATATCTCTACTCCCACGCCGACGACAAGTTCTACTTCCTCGAGCTCAACCCTCGTCTGCAGGTCGAGCATCCAACCACCGAAATGGTCAGCGGAGTCAATCTTCCTGCTGCCCAGCTGCAGATTGCAATGGGTATTCCCCTCCACCGCATCCGTGACATTCGCCTCCTCTACGGCGTTGACCCCAACACTTCCTCCGATATCGACTTCGGCTTCTCTAATGAAGGAAGCACCAAGGTCCAGCGCCGGCCACAGCCAAAGGGCCACACCACCGCTTGCCGAATCACCTCCGAAGATCCAGGTGAAGGTTTCAAGCCTTCCAGCGGTACGATGCACGAACTGAATTTCCGAAGTTCCTCCAACGTGTGGGGTTACTTCTCTGTGGGTACTGCGGGCGGAATCCACAGTTTCTCCGACTCGCAGTTCGGTCACATCTTCGCCTATGGAGAGAACCGATCTGCCTCGAGGAAACACATGGTTGTTGCTCTCAAGGAATTGAGTATCCGTGGTGACTTTAGGACGACGGTCGAGTATCTTATTAAGCTGCTCGAAACGCCTGCCTTCGAGGACAACACTATCACTACCGGATGGCTGGACGAGCTGATCACTAAGAAGCTGACTGCCGAACGACCGGATCCAATTGTGGCTGTCATTTGCGGTGCCATGACCAAAGCTTACTTGGCCAGCGAAGCATGCGAATCTGAATACCGTAAGGGTATCGAGAAGGGTCAAGTACCTGCCAAGGATGTCCTCAGCACCGTCTTCCCAATTGATTTCATCTATGAGGGATCTCGCTACAAGTTTACGGCTACCCGCTCCAGCATCGACAGCTACCACCTGTACATCAACGGCAGCAAGTGTTCCGTTGGTGTTCGTGCATTAGCTGACGGTGGACTCCTTATCCTTCTTGACGGCCGAAGTCATAATGTCTACTGGAAGGAAGAGGCGGCTGCTACTCGTTTGTCCGTCGATGGCAAGACCTGTCTTCTTGAGCAGGAGAATGATCCCACCCAGCTGCGAACCCCTAGTCCTGGTAAATTGGTCAAGTTCACCGTCGAGAACGGCGAGCATGTTCGTGCCGGCCAACCCTTCGCTGAAGTTGAGGTCATGAAGATGTACATGCCCTTGATTGCCCAGGAAGACGGAGTGGTTCAATTCATCAAGCAGCCCGGAGCTACTCTCGAGGCAGGTGATATTCTCGGTATCCTCGCACTAGACGACCCATCTAGAGTCAAACATGCCTCGCCATTCCACGGCCAACTGCCAGAGCTCGGCCCACCACAGGTCCTTGGTAACAAGCCCCCACAGCGATTCATGCTTCTTCTGAAGATTCTCCAGGATATCCTCCGCGGATACGACAACCAAGTCATTATGGGAGCCACTTTGAACGAACTCGTTGAAGTCCTGCGTAACCCAGAGCTACCATACGGAGAATGGAACGCATACGCTTCTGCCCTGCACTCTCGCATGCCGCAAAAACTCGATGCCCAAATGACACAGGTCATTGAGCGTGCAAAGTCTCGCAAAGCAGACTTCCCCGCTGCCCAGCTTATGAAGATCGTCACCCGCTTCATCGATGAGAACGTCAAGCCAGCCGATGCCGAGGCTCTACGAAGCACTATTGCGCCTCTGTTGCAAATCATTCAGCGTTACAACGAGGGTCTCAAGGTGCAAGAGTACAAGATCATCGTCTCCCTGCTTGAGCAGTACTGGGATGTCGAGCGCTTGTTCGCTCAGGGCAACACTCGAGATGAGAGCGTCATCTTGAAACTCCGTGACGAGAACAAGGAGGACATCTCATATGTCATCCAGACCGTGCTTTCACACAGCAAGATCGGATCAAAGAATAACCTCATCCTCGCTATCCTTGACATGTATCGCCCCAACAAGCCTAATGTCGGCAACGTTGCGAACTATCTCAAGTCCATCCTCCGCAAACTAGCTGAACTTGAATCTCGCGCTACCGCCAAGGTCGCTCTCAAGGCCCGTGAGGTGCTTATTCAGTGTGCTCTGCCTTCTCTTGAAGAGCGAGTTGCTCAAATGGAACATATCCTGCGCTCGTCTGTGATTGAATCTAAATACGGTGAGACCGGCTGGGACCACCGAGAACCTGATCTTAATGTTCTCAAGGAAGTCGTTGACTCGAAATATACCGTCTTCGATGTCCTGCCTCTTTTCTTCGCCCATAGTGACCCATGGGTTTCCCTTGCTGCACTTGAAGTCTACGTTCGCCGTGCTTATCGTGCCTATGCTCTCAAGGGTATCGAGTACCACAACACATCCGAAGCACCATACTTCGTATCCTGGGACTTCATCCTTCGCAAGGTGCCGCACTCTGAATTCGGTCTACCAGGTCAGTCAACCACGTCATCTGTGCCAGGAACACCCATTTCGGAAATCAACCCATTCAAGAAGATCGGATCTATCAGCGATATGGCGTACTTCACGAACAAGGGAGTGGGCCCAGATGAAGTGACGAGAAAGGGTGTTTTCATTCCTGTGCATTACCTTGACGAAGCTGAGGAAGTGCTCTACAAAGCTCTCAGCGTCTTCCCCCGTGCTGCCCCAACCATAGCTAAGCCAAAGAAGAACGGGGCTCTGCCTGACCGTAGCAAGCCAGCGGCACGTTATGAAAACGATGAGGAGCTCACAGGTGTCTGCAACGTTGCTATCCGTGACGTTGAGGATCTGGATGACTCCGAACTTGCTTCTCGTCTCGCAGCTCTTGTCAGTGATGCAAAGGGTGAATTGCTTGCTCGTGGCATTCGCCGTTTGACTTTTGTCTGCGGTCATGAAGACGGCACGTATCCTGGCTACTTCACCTTCCGTGGACCAACATATACCGAAGACGTTAGTATCCGTCACAGTGAGCCAGCACTTGCCTTCCAGCTTGAACTGGGCCGTCTGTCCAAATTTAAAATCAAGCCTGTCTTCACTGAGAACCGTAACCTGCACGTTTACGAGGCTATTGGCAAGGGTCCTGAGCTTAGTGACAATGCTGTTGACAAGCGCTACTTCACTCGTGCTGTGGTTCGACCAGGCAGACTACGTGATGACATTCCTACCGCTGAATATCTCATTTCCGAGGCCGATAACTTGATGACTGATATTCTCGACGCACTCGAAATTATTGGCAACAATAACTCCGATCTGAATCATATCTTCATCAACTTCACCCCTGTCTTCCCCTTGCAACCAGCTGATGTCGAGAAAGCCCTTGCTGGTTTCTTGGAGCGCTTTGGTCGACGTCTGTGGCGTCTGCGCGTCACTGGTGCTGAGATCCGTATCCTCTGCACTGACCCTGCCACGGGCGCACCTTATCCTCTCCGAGTGGTTATCACCAACACCTCCGGCTATATCATCCAGGTTGAGCTTTATGTTGAGCGTAAGTCTGAGAAGGGCGAATGGATCTTCCACTCTATCGGTGGCACGACCAAGATTGGATCCATGCATCTCCGTCCTGTCTCCACACCCTACCCTACCAAGGAATGGCTGCAGCCTAAGCGTTACAAGGCCCATCTTATGGGTACTCAGTACGTTTACGATTTCCCAGAGCTGTTCCGTCAAGCTTTCCAGAACAGCTGGACTTCTGCCATCGCTGCTCACCCTGCCTTGGCTGAGAAGAGGCCTGCTCAGGGCACTTGTATCGAATACTCCGAGCTTGTCCTCGATGATAGGGATAACTTGGCCGAAGTTTCTCGTGAACCTGGTACCAACACCCATGGTATGGTTGGATGGCTGATCACAGCTAAGACACCAGAATATCCACGTGGAAGACGCTTCATCGTTGTCGCCAACGACATCACGTACCAAATTGGTTCGTTCGGACCACAGGAAGATAAGTTCTTCTACCAGTGTACCGAGATGGCTAGAAAGTTGGGAATTCCCAGAATTTACCTGTCTGCCAACTCTGGTGCGCGTATTGGTATGGCGGATGAATTCATGTCGCAGTTCAGCGTCGCATGGAACAACCCAGAAAAGCCAGAGAATGGGTTCAAGTATCTCTATCTCACACCAGATGTTGAGAAGCGCCTTGCCAAAGAGAAGAAGAAGGATCTTATCACCGAATTGATCACTGAGGATGGCGAAGAGCGCTATAAGATCACCACCATCGTCGGAGCCAAGGATGGTCTCGGTGTTGAGTGTCTTAGGGGCTCTGGTCTGATTGCCGGTGCTACCTCCAAGGCATACGAAGACATCTTCACCATCACACTCGTCACTTGTCGTTCCGTTGGTATCGGTGCTTATCTCGTTCGTCTCGGCCACCGTGCGATCCAGGTCGAGGGTCAGCCAATTATCCTCACTGGTGCACCAGCTATCAACAAACTTCTTGGACGTGAAGTGTATACCTCCAACTTGCAGCTCGGTGGTACCCAAATCATGTACAACAACGGTGTCTCACACATGACTGCCAACGACGACTTTGCGGGTATCACCAAGATTGTGGAATGGATGTCCTTCATCCCTGAGAAGAAGGGTGCTCCCATTCCTATCCGCCCATCGGCTGATCCCTGGAACCGAGAGGTCACATACTGTCCTCCACCCAAGCAACCATATGATGTCCGCTGGCTCATTGGCGGAAAGGAGGACGATGAAGGCTTCCTTCACGGACTATTCGACAAGGATTCTTTCGAGGAGGCCCTTGGTGGCTGGGCTCGAACCGTCGTTGTTGGCCGTGCTAGACTCGGTGGTATCCCAATGGGTGTCATTGCTGTCGAAACTCGATCCGTCGACTGTGTCACGCCAGCTGACCCTGCCAACCCTGATTCCATGGAAGTGCTGTCTACTGAAGCCGGAGGAGTCTGGTATCCTAACTCCGCATTCAAGACCGCCCAGGCTCTCAAGGACTTCAACTACGGTGAACAGCTGCCCGTCATGATCCTCGCTAACTGGCGTGGTTTCTCTGGTGGTCAACGTGACATGTACAACGAGGTTCTCAAATATGGTTCCTATATCGTTGACGCCTTGGTTAAGTATGAGCAGCCTATCTTCGTCTACATCCCACCACACGGTGAACTACGTGGTGGCTCTTGGGTCGTCATCGATCCAACTATCAACCCAGACCAAATGGAGATGTACGCCGATGTTGAAGCCCGAGGTGGTATTCTTGAACCCGAAGGTATCGTGAACATTAAATACCGCCGCGATAAACAACTCGACACCATGGCCCGCCTGGACCCAGAATACGGCGCCCTCCGCCAAGCTCTCAAAGACAAGTCTCTAAGCCCTGAGAAGCTTTCCTCGATCAAGGCCCAGATGACCGAGCGTGAGGAGAAACTACTGCCCGTCTACATGCAGATTGCCCTTCAATTCGCCGACCTCCACGACCGCGCCGGCCGCATGGAAGCCAAGGGCACAATCCGCAAACCCCTCGAATGGAAGAACGCCCGCCGCTTCTTCTACTGGCGTCTCCGCCGTCGTCTAAGCGAGGAAATCATCCTCAAGCGCATGGCGGCTGGCACCCTCGCTTCCGCCACTGCCTCCCCAACCCCACCAACCACCGCCACGACTCCCCCCATCCCCAGCCCTTCCAACACCCCATCCCCCGCCAACACATCCAGCATCGTCACTGCTCGCTCTCCACGTGATGAGAACCTGACCAAACTTAAATCATGGACCGGAATTGATGACGATGAATTCGAATCCAACGACCGTGAAGTCGCCATCTGGTACGAAGAAAACAAGAAGACCGTGTACGAGAAGATTGAAACGCTTAAGACCGATGGTGTCGCTGCCGAAGTTGCTGCTTTGCTTATGGGTAATAAGGAAGGTGGTCTGCGTGGTGTGCAGCAAATTCTTAGCATGTTGCCTGCTGGAGAGAAGGCTGCTGTGTTGAAATACTTGGGCTCTTCGTGAGTTGACGAGCTTATGTCCAATGTATAGAGAGGGAAATTCCTTTGTTTCCTGCCTCTTTATGTGATTCATTATTTACATTTCGTGTTTCTTTTTTGATGATTACGTTTTTTCTTCTATGTTTTCATCTGTATATTCTTCTTTTTTGGCCCTGACATTTGTCTTACGTTATCATGGAATGAAGTAAAGTACTTTTTAATGGCTTACAGCTCTATTGGTCATGTTATCATATATTGGTCGTTTTAGAATTACTTATAATCCAGTTTATTCATGTCACTTGGTCCTCAAACAGGCTTGTATATGCTGTCCCCACCCCAGCCCTACTTCCTTGCCCTACTTTTTGGATGGAAGCCGAGAGCACGTGCAACAACCTTATTCAGCCCGCGCCACGTGATGAGGCTGAGCCAAGACATGTCTGTTTATGGGCAGTTTCTCCGAGCCGGGTGGATTTAGGCTGCATAAATTGCTGGCCTCTGATTGGCGGGTCCCAGGCAGCAATGTTCTGCAGCTTGGGCGATATTTATAGACGACGACGACGCAATCGCAGGCGCAGGCGCAAGCATCGCGACATGAGAACAACGCCGCCATCAAGGTGAAAAAGTCGACATATATTCAGATACACCGCTGTCCTCGGCTACCTCTCATCAAATACCCCCAAAACCCTCATCCAACTCTCTCACTGCGGGGTTTCCGGTGCTGATACCGACATTATGTCGGTACTTAGACATGGCAGCGCTTTTCTCCAGCGACGGCTGACGAAGCTGTATACCGACACCAAATCATCCTGCGAAAGCGTCACCACAGCTGCCAGGCCCAACGACGACCCAGAGCTCGTCTCTCTTAACCGTCACTTTCGAACGCAGAAGGATAGGCTGTTAGCGTGGGGTCTAGACTGGAGTGATGCCAGTGCAGCGCAACCAAACGATATTGATGAAGCGTTAACAGAAGCTGGATTCAGCGATGTGGTCGCAAGTGTTATGTCATCTATCCAAAAACTTCTCAATGAGGCTGAACGGCTGCAACACCCAAATGCCGCAACCATGTCACCGGATGGTCTGGGAGGCAAGGTTACGGACGGCAGCTACACAGCTAGCGCTACTGGTGGTGTGAAAACAACCTGGACAGAAGCAGAGATATCCCGATCCAAAGTATTGTTGGAAGAATTAACATCTCACATCGATACCCTTTACGATTTATCGGCATCTAGGCGGGATATGAGCATGAGCATATCATCGAATGCGCCACAAAACGAGAAATATGCACACCATCGTGGCTTATCGAAACAGTCGAAAGAAGCTCTTCGTCCAATATTAAAATCCTCAAAATCAGCTGGTAGCAAGCCAAGTTATCGGGAAATTGCGTCGAAGGAAACTCGGCCTGTCATGCCAACCAACGGTCCTTTTTTGAATACGCACGTTGATCCTTCTCTCACCGTGAATAATGAAGCATTTCAGCTACCGTTACCACAGCCTCAACAGAATGGAGAATTCTATCTAGATCGCTCTGCCTTGAGCCTTTCGAAAGAGAGCATCGCACACGCAACAACGCCTCCTCCTTATGAGGCCGTTGCCGCCTCAACTAGTTCAAGAGCGATGGGATATATCAATAGAGAGGCCATTACGTCTTGCCTAATGGGAAGTTGTCGTGGCGCCTCCATCCCAGTTATGGTTGAATTTTTGCCAATTTTGATGGAGGCGCAACGTTCTCTTGCCCATCCGCTAAAGCAGCGCATGAAGACTATCAGTCAGACTCTAGATCGCCTGATAGAAAATTCAAGGGTTTCTCACCTTGGACTGTTGAAATTTATTGGTTATTACATCGACATGACTTACTCCCGTTACGCATTCGTTTACCAGACACCCCTCGACGTGTTTCCATTTTTACAACAACCTTCTGATACCATGCAGCCCAGGCCACTCGTCTCACTTCTTCACACTGGCGATGATAAGCAAGAAGGGCCTGTGCCAAACCTTGAGGTTCGGTTGGCTCTAGCATACAATCTCGTGCTATCAGCGCTACATCTACGAAGTCAGAATCTCGTTCATGGCAACATAAACAGCAACAACATTATAATATTTCCTGGCGTCCACGTATCTAACACTGGATCCACGAGTAACGAGAGCTCGGATTACCGCCGACCTTATCTTACTTCCCTTGGCCAGTTTGATGGCGATGACAAAAATGCGCCTCCGGAGCCTTTGTCGTCAAGCATGTATCGACACCCTGACGATCGAAGGGCCTATAATGATAAGGCTGCCTGGGCGTATGATCTATACAGTCTTGGTCTAGTCCTGCTTGAGATAGGACTATGGACACCGATCGGGAGACTGTGGAAATTAAAATATAATAACTCGATGTTCAAATCCAGAATCGAAAACGTCTACGTGAAAAAGCTAGCAGCTAAATGTGGAGGTGCTTATATGCAAGTCGTTCAGCTATGCCTTGACACTCCAAATTTCCATTTATCTACCGAGCCCATGGCCGATTTGGGACTTAGAATTCCACAGACATATAACTATCCCTGGACCGACTCAGTTAGCTCGAATGATTGGAGCACGTTTTCGAAGAATTTTGTTTACACGATTGGAAAGGTTCTTTGGAAGTGTTGCGGCGTCGATGTGTTCTCACCACCTCCGGCTTCTGATCTAGAAGACTCCCTTCCTCCACCACTGGGCCTTGGACCCGAGTTTTCCTCCTTTCAGCAAATACCCTCGAATGAGTCAGGCATGCATTTTATAGAACCAACCGTATCAATTGATATCCCCGATGATGCTTCCGCCCACCCGGATGTGAAAAATATTAATGAAATGTGTGAGAATAGTGAGAGAAAGGCCCGAAAACGATCATTGAAAAAGTGGTCCAATGTGGATATTCCTGAAGAGCACCTACAAGCTTGGAACAAGGCATTGATGCCAAAGCTAAGCAAACTTTTACAAAAGATTTTAAAAGACTCGCCAGAATCTTGCAGTGCAACGCTGTTAGTTGCTGGAGAAACAGCGGACACGGCTAAGACAACGATATGCGTTACTTGCACCAATGTTCGAAAAGTCCGTGCGGCATTAAAGAAGTACTTTGAATATGATCGTGAAAACTGGAATCTAATCGTCATTCGCGGAGATATAAAACGATCCAAAGTGCCACGGAAGAAACGCCGGAAGCCTAGAGCGAACAAGGGCGTTGTTCCTCCAGAGGCGACTGTGGCTAATTTCAATGCCAACTATCAAAGCAAGCCTATATGCGGTGCCTCGATTGGCGCCTTCCGTTATGATGAACATCTACCGCCAGTTTCTTACGGTGGCGCGATTCTTGTGGACGGTGTACCGTATGGGATGACAGTTCATCATATGCTAGACACTCCCTGCGATGATGATGATGATTATGGCGATGGGTATGAGGACGACGATGCAGATTATCCACCTCGATCCGCAGCTAATTGTATACCCAATCTCGATAATCGTGATACTTCCTTTTCCTGGGGCGATGCTAACGTACCAGAGGCTGTCTACCCATTTGAGTTTTCGGAGGACGAGGACGATGATGACGATCAGTCCATAACACATAGCCTTGACGAATCATTTGACGACCACTGGCTATCTGACGGCTACTCGAGTGACGAGGGAGATGATTACGGCGGTTTCGATGACGACGATGCGGCTTCGATTGGGGATACAGTTGGGGTTGAACCTGGCGAAGAGCCTCGGATTATGGTCACGCAGCCAGCACTTGATGATGTACATGAAGACTTCTTTCCAACACCTGAAGATAGAGATGATGAGCATCTTGCATCTCATTCCTTGGGCTTTGTTCACGCCTCATCTGGAGTTCGAAGGTGGACTCGTGATGGCATCAAACATGAGGTCGACTGGGCATTGATTAGAATCGACTTAAACAGGATGGAAGTTAATAATCAGGTTCCCGTTAGCGCAACACCCCAAGGCAACTCTAGGTCTAACCGGAGACAACCACAAGCTGATACCAACTCCTTCCGCACCCTAACCAAAATCGCGAAACTCGATGACCTCGGTGGTTTAAATGTACAGTGTTGCGGTCGAACTAGCGGTTTCCAGAGTGGACGAATTTCTAAGGCCTTAACTCTAGTTAAAATGTATGGCCGTCAATCATTCTCAACTAGCTTCAGCGTTGACGGCAACTTTGGAGGTAAGGATTTTTCATTTCCCTTGTTAATTTATGCAGGTGCTAACATCTTACCTCATAGTTCCCGGGGATTCTGGTGCCTGGGTCTTTAACGACAAGGGCCAAGTATGTGGCCATGTTCTTGCTTGGTCCGAGAAGAGTCGAAGCGCCTACATCGCCCCTATGGAAATTCTTCTCAATGACATCGCTCGCACCCTTTGTGCGTATAGCGTAAAACTGCCAGGCGGCGACGAAGAGATATGTTTTTGTGACTCCGCTCCATCAGCATCTGTGACTGGGGCACCACCGCCAATGCTACCAATTCACTCGATGAAACCACTCCCACCGACCCCAGCGATGGCAGAGCATCTTCCAATTGAACTACAGAAGTTAACTCTCGAGCTGGAAGACCCCCCTCGTAATAATACTAGGGTTGGGAGTGTTAAGAATATGAAGGATGTTTCTGGAACTTATCGAGCCAGCAATGCCTTGATGCCGCATACTCGAGCTATGGAGCGGCAGATCGCCTGATATCACCTGTATGATATATTTCACGTTGACGTCAACATATCCAATATTTATATAAACAATTTTACGATCTGCACTGCATTCACTCGGCCTATATGTATCCTTGTACACTGCAGTCACTTTGTATTTAGTTCGTTATACCCTTAGAATCAAATCAAATGAAAATGAACCCACATATTATTTGATCCCGAAAACAGCGTAGTATTAGAAGATTTATTAGATATATTAACAGCCCATAAAGGGCATCCTGTCACATCAGGCATGCCTATATCAGATAGTTGACGTCGTTAAGTCCCTCCTGAACGCTTTTAGGGTAGCATAATTCACCACTACCACTGTATTCTCACTGAAGCTATCGATCGCTTGCAGTTATGAGGTTATAATCAACCTCATCTTCGACGCACCAGCCCATACGCTACCGGACTTTGCCTTTTGCTTCTACGAACGTGAGATCCCCAAATAAGCGTGTTATCGATTATAATTACTAGAGGTTGTTAGCCACGTTGAGATCTTTGGAGAGGGTCATAGGATAGGGGAAGCTTACTAGTCAGATAAGTGAGTACGACGGTCGGTGTAACCCACGCACTATTAATGTAATGCCCAAGTGCGGACTCTTTATTAGGGCTATCATATAAGGACATGACCGATAGTAATGAGAGGAAAACTCCCGCGGTAGTAGTGATGATAATGCTCAAGAATTCGGCGCGGCTTTTGTTTGACTTGGAAAGCCAGTGTTGCAAGGCGAGCACAACGAGGGTTATTCCTGCAGCAATAAAGAAGAACCTGAAGACGATAGTCGAAGCGGCAAGTATTCTCGTGACCTCGGCGGAGGCAGCATTATCCCCTTCTGCTTTCTCCTTACTTTGCGCTTCATCTTTGACCTGGATAGAAAAAGTGTGGAAAATCCAGATGGTTACCCTTGAGTAAAATTGGTTGGTAAGAGCGCGCAATTCGTCCCTAGACTTGCTAAGATCCTTTATAGATAATAGATCATCATAGAGGGAGGCAAAATCTGGTCTCCCATCATCATTAACGAGCCGATTAGAGAGACCTTCAACAACTTTCTTTAAAACATCGACAACTTCTGCCGATGTTTTGGCTACACCACGGCCTGATAGAGCAGCGTTCTTAGCGCCTTCTAAGACATGTATAGAAACATCGTACAGTATCCAGGAGCGACTTCCTTTGCTTGTGACGAGAATTGCCATATGCAGCGGATAGTGAAACAAGACCCAAAACTGTTGTTGAATGTATTCAAAGCGCTCCCCATCGATTTGATCAATATACAGCGCGTAAACAAAACACTACGAGCTTGTCAACCTTTGTCTTCCAAAATGAGCTGGGATGTAAACTTACAATGAGTAAGATGTGGGACAAAATCAGGCCAAGGGATGTTCCTGAAATGTCTTTCGTCCCCATTGCAATGCTTTTAAGCTGGTATGAATTAGCAATGAAGTTTCTTAATGGAAGAGTTGCCGAACTTACCGAGTCCGTCATTCCAACAATCCCTTCTCCTAGAACAATCAAGGTTAGGCCGATGAATCTGTCTATAATCGGAGTTCCCTTAAAACTCAAAATCTCCCAAAAGCTAGAGATCAGAATCATGATTATAGCTTCAAACGCTATCACAATATACCAGACAGCATGTGTTCTCGTTGAATGGATATTTTTAGCACCCAATCCTAAACCGAGAAATATGATCGCAGAGACGGAAAGAGTTGCAATCACGATAAGTTTGGCCATAAACGTTGATTTATATCTCCTTAGATACCAGGCGACAGGAATATATTGTGCAATGAGAACCACTCGGGAAGCCGTGAGAAGAATACACACGCTTCGAAACTGAGTACTGTCGTCTCCTAACTTATTGACATCAAACCTAACAGCGGTGATCGCGAATCCAGCCGTGAGTCCAAAATGAATAAGTTTGAAGGCCCGCCCCACAAGGGAATCCGTGTAGAACCGAACATCAAAGATGGTAGCTTGGAGCCAGTAGAACCATAAAACCGTGATGAAGGAAATGTACGACTTAAAGCCTGTGATGACATTAGAACTATTGATATTGGATCAAGTAAGATTCTTTGAAGAAAAGAAGAGGGGATCACATGCTGTCGGCTGTGGTCAGCTCATGAGAAGCATTAAAGGCTGCAAGGGCGCTGACGAAGAAGAGATCGAATAGTAACTCCATCGAAGTCGGTTGACGATTCTTTTTCAGGACAGGATTTTCGCTGGAAGCGGGTGTCTGTCCAGCTTCTGCTTGACCGTGGTCGTCATTATGCTTTTCCTCTAACCGGTCTTCCTCTGTTGCAACCGGGCTGGCAATAATTGGAAGGGGTTTCCGCCAGTTAGCATCGGTATAATTGCTCTGGAAGATATTTTTGATCTTCATCCTGGAAATGCCGAGGCAAACAATGCTATGGGTGGCTTGGAGGATGCCCGAAAGAAACCCAGCGTCAGAGAGGACATCGTGGAGATATAAGTGCTGAACACGACGACACAGGCTTCCTGGCTACAGGGGGAACATGGATGCGTGGACGATAACATGGGAACGGCGAGGCTGAAGGATGATACATACATGCATGGGCCAATCAGATAAAAATAAGCTCAGGATATAAGCAAGGGGCTAAACCTTGTTCTATGGGGCCAAAACACGTTTGTCATGGCTTTACATCAAGATGCAGCAGGATACGGGGTATATAATGATATTTACTCTGCATAAGAAACTTAATAAGTCCTTGGTCCCAATATTATACCATGGGCTAGGTGGAATTTACAAGAGAAAGCATGAGAATTAGGGAAGTTACGGAGTATCTCTATACCACAGAGGGAACAAGCTATTCAATGCAATGATTTACACCAGGGGCTCAAGGATTTTGATGTCGAGTGTATGAACAGCTGATCATTCGCTGGGATATCGCAGGGCCCAGGGGCCCTTGACTGCGTCGGCCAGTAATATCAACATCAGGTTATGTCTGTCATCTAGCGACTCCTCAATCTGGCATAGCACCTTCGATCCCGTCTTTCTAGGTTTGGTCCACATGCTTCTTTTCTCTCGCGGAGCTGATGTTCTCTTGTCTCGTTTCTCGACGTCGCTAAGCGGGTAAAGAGAGCTCCTTTAGCGCGAAGGAAGACACTGTTGACTCCATTATTATCCTCGGACGCGGACAGAAGCGCTATACGGAGTAGACAAGGCCTAGATTAAATTCTGTCAATAGTGTGCAACATATGAATATCAGCAACGGATCAGCCCACTTGGGCTCATGATAGTCCTTAAGGCTGATGGATTTATATGCCTTAGATCTAGGGGAGGGCCCTGGGATCCAAGATGGGTTTGATATTTGACGCGTCTTCTCCTTCTTTCCGCTTACCTCTAAGGTCGCCATCGAGGGCTGAGAAGCTTGCTGGCCTAGAGGAGTTTGCTGGCAACCGGAAAAGAAGGCCCGATGCTACTTTGGTTAAGTTGTCACGTGATATATTCCAATCTCAACCTCATCTCATCATCCAAGGCTATCGAATACAGCCCTTTGCCCGTCAGTTCTCATAAACATGTGGAATAAAAGAAACATCTTTTAATAGAAGTCCAACTGTTTACTATCCTTGATTCTTCGTTGTATCTAGGAGTATTGGCTACATAAAAACGACCCTAGAACGGCGCAGGCAAGGAATTATCTTTCGTGCCATTTACAACCACGAAGGCATAAGGGAACTCTCTTCTTACTCCTCGATGAAGACAATACCCTTTAACCATACTTTTTCCTCATGATAATTGTCCCCATCAGAGTTTCCGTGTGCAGTTATCGCAGGCTGTACGGTTAGAAGCAAATCGTGACAATCGAGACGAGTATCGCCGACGTTGAGCTTGTGTAGACGATGTGCAAGCATGTCGGGCGATTTTACATAGAATTGCTCCTTGTTGTGGAAAAATGTGCAGCGTACATCGGTCCGCTGCGTCCAGAGGCGGGTCGACAGTGCGCTCGCAGTCATCAGCAGGGAAACTAACTTATCATGCCTCCGTGCAGCCTCATCCATAGGAAGTGAACCACAAGTTGAAGATGTAAGCGTATTGAGAAGAATTTGTGCTATGTGTTCACATGTCCATTTCCGCATCGCACTAATATTTGACTCTGCATGATTTTTTGCTTCCAGTCCGTCAAGTAGCCGGAGAGTCTGACAGCGCCACCAATGGGCGTGAGGGCGGTCAACTAGAGACAAGATTAGATTATATCTAACCTTTTGATGATATTTACTTACCATTTTGCAATTCGCCATACAATCCATTCAGTTCCACCCCAAGTGTTCCAGTCCACTCTCCGTTGAGTCCCATCTCTTGAACGAAATGGAAGGGATCCGCGACCAGGTATCGAAACACATAGACCGAGAGGATCGACTGTGTTAAAATGAATGGTATCTTGTCTGCACTCTTACTCATTGCCCTGACGGTATCGATCATTTGCCTGCCCCCATGCAACTGCCCCTGTAGTTCTGCACCTAGGGTTTCCAGGACTACACTCGACAACTGTTCCGTGAAGAGGTTTCTATTTGAATAGTCTCGAGCCCAAACTCTTATGGCGCTTTCGAGGCCCTTAAGCTGTGCACGGACATCACTGTCTTCGAGGGGAGTCCATTGGGCCTCCTCCAATCGTTTAAATGCGTTCTCTTGAGCTACGCGAATTTGTTCCCTTTGAGTGGCAAGCTCAATCTTTAAACCCTGCATTTCTTTTGTCATATCCTCAATGGTAACTTCCAAGCCTGCAATTTTCCTGGTCCAATTGGTTGTGTCGCGTTCTTGTCGTTCCTTACAAATGACAACCTATCGTCAGCCATAAATGTCTGACTTTTCTGTCAATGTACTTACATAAAAGCCCTGATAGATTTTTCGAAGATTATTCTGAAACTCTTCACGCTCCTTCCCCAAGAGCCGTGTCCTTAATTGCAGCTGATGCTGAAGTTCTGCTACCTCCTTGCGCAGTTCACTGGCCTGTTGGGCATTATCTGCAGTTGCCGTCGATGGACGCTCTGCTGGAAGAGGATTTCTGTTCCGAGATCCTTGCGGCAGCCGAAATTCGGCGCCATTCTGATATGAATAGTAAGTATGATTCTATGATAATAACAGAAGTGTTAATGATAAATAGCTTTTATTCATACCACAGGTGATCGACCACTGTCCATTTTCTTTCGCTTTTTATTTGGCATTGAGGCCGACTGCCTATCGTTCATGCGAAAGTATTTAGCGAGTTGGGTGGAAATACTTGAAAGTGAAAAAGTGAGGATAAGGCCTGAGCGAAGGTATCATATGAGGATTGTTACCGGGAAGTCCCGTCAACCCCTCGCTTAGAGCTTGTCTGTGTGGGAGGCAGGTCAAGCTACAGCCACGAAACCTTTTTCAGATCTTTGTTTGAACTAGAGGCTTCGTTTTCACCTAGCTATCAGGTTGTTCTCAATCTCATCTACACAACACCAAACTTGATCAACTCTCTTTACCACGTACCTCTTGCATCCGACTTACACCAGAGTCGGGCTGGTATCTAGGGACATAATGGCTGGCAAGAAACGGCCACTATCAGGGGCAGGAGGAAAAGACAATGGTAAACGTCGTGACCTGGATGTTCATAAAATCATTCTCGGGGTGGATTTTGGGACGACTTTCACTGGTAAGATGCTTTAAATTTTTAGATACTGCTGACAGGCGTTCTCAGTTGTCTCTGTGCTAAAAAAAAATTATAAAAGGTGTGAGCTATGTTTCGACGGCAAAAAGAAGCGTCGATGATATTTCTATCATAACTACTTGGCCTGGGGCAAGCCGCAAATCAACGACCGTGTTCAAGATACCGTCAAGAATTGCATATCCCAACCAGAACTCCAGGATCAAAGAAAAGAAATGGGGGTACCAAGTTGAATCCGGGATGACCTCCTACTCTTGGGCCAAATTACTTCTTGACAAAAGCTCTCACGCAGCAGAATTTGACGATGAGACCCTTACTTTTCAAGAAGAGTCTGGAATGCCAATCCTGAGTCTTCCACCAGGAAAAGATGCAGTGACTGTGGTTGCCGATTTTCTAGAAGCTGTATACAAACACACAATAAGCATCTTGGAGAAAGAAATTTCAGCAGATGTGTTAGCTATCACACCAATGGAGTTCTGGTTTACTATGCCGGCTATTTGGTCAGACAAAGCACAGCATGCAACCAGGGAAGCAGCGAAGCGTGCTGGGTTTGGTTCGCGGCCCGGAGACGAAATCTATATGATATCAGAGCCGGAAGCTGCAGCGATTGCTGCTCTTAAAGACCATACAAGCAATGAAGCTTTGAGTATTGTGAAGGTTGATTCTCGATTTATTCCCAAAATTTTTATTACTGATGCTAATTACTATATCAGCCCGGAAATGGAGTCTTGATTTGTGATTGTGGGGGAGGAACTGTCGTAAGATAATCTTATTATACCTTGGTATAGGTCTAAGCTTACCTCCTAGGATGTCACCACGTATCGAATTTTGGAAACTTCTCCGAGACTCACGTTCGAGGAACTATGCACCGGCGCTGGTATATCGTGCCCTATTGACAAACCATTACAGGGTTTTACTGACTACTGCTAGGAGCAAAGTGCGGCTCCACTACAATTGACCGGCAGTTCTATAAACTTATGCTGGAGAGATTTGGAGACGCTTTCCGTGATCTCCCTCTGAAGACGAAAGGCCCAGGGAGCGACTTTATGGACGAATTTGAGAAGATCAAACACGACTTTGGATACTCTGAGAGTGGAGATGAGAATTACGAGCTACCACTTGATATCTCATTGAGTGACCCTGACCCTAAGCACTTCAACTGCGACGAACGGCTTGTTATCCTTTCGGAGTATGAATATGTTCTCGCCCAACTTACCTTTAGAATATGCTCACTAATTTCTATATTTTCAGCAAGGATGTCCGTGCATTATTTGATCCAGTTATCGGCAAGATTAAAGCCCTGGTGAAAAGCCAAATCTCAATTGCCAATGGAGAGACGGGTAAAAACGTCATCAAAGTATGTTCCTACCTACATCCCAATACTAACACAAACATTGTTCATCTTAAAGCGAAATTTTTTTTTCTTTTTATATAAGGAATTTAGCCTTTCTTTACTAATTTAATTAGACTATCATCCTAGCTGGTGGATTTGGGGACTCGGAATACCTTAGAAAAGCGCTTCAACGAGAGTTTTCGGCACGACTGAGTATTGAAGTCATCGTACCTAAACACCCGTAAGTACTTGCAGATGTTAATAATTCGCAGAGCTAACGCATGATATGCTGAAATAGACAAGCCGCAATTGTCAAGGGAGCTGCGTTGAGAGGCTTAGATGGATTGCGCCCAATTACCAGACGATGTCGCCGCCATTATGGATTCTCGTGCGGCAAACCCTTTAGAAAGGGGGAAGATATGGAGCATACAGCATACAAGAGGGTATTCGACGGATGCAAGTATTCGAGGGGAAGAATGGAGTGGATGGTTAAAATGGTAAGTTGCCTTGCTCTACGAATGGCTCAACTAACTCTATCTAGGGAGAAAAAATGGGAGAAAATATCACAAAAATGACGGAAATGAATTATTCTGGAAAGGATCAGCCGATGAGTTGCAGGGTGGAGCTCTACTCGTGTAGTTTGAACGAAGCGCCTGAACGAGTTGACAGCCCTGGTAAGCATTTATCCCTGACTGTATACATTCGTGACTCTGTCTAAACTTAAGTAGGCGTCAAACTGGTCGGCCATCTCATTATTGACTTCTCTACTGTCAACCGGGCCTGCCTAAAGACGAAAATAAACGATGAAGGCGTCCGGGTGTATCTGGTTAGCTATGAGGTTCAGATGTGCTTTGGAGCAAAGGAGGGTATTTTGAAATTTTCTGCGGTTGCGAATGGAAAGAATTTGGGCGAAGCGCAGATTGATTTCTCAAAAGACTAAGACCAAGGAGCGAGTTCGTTAGGTCGGGCCCTGTGGATTTCCTAAAATTCAACGCTCTTCGTACCCTGAATAGGTTACTAACGGGAGTTTCGGAAGTCTATATTCTACACGCATTAGTTACTTTTATTTCAAATTGCAAGGCATGTTGTGAAACTATCAAGGATAACTACCAACGCGTTCCAACGGCAAGATCAACATTACTCTCAGCTTTGATGATCATCGTGGCAAGTCATTTCATATTCGAGGTCGGGTGCGCCAGGCATTGGTATATCTCCTCCAACATCTACAATAGCATAGGTTAGCAAGTAGTGGAGGTAATAGATATAAGAGTGAGAACACACCTGGTACCTGGAGAACCCAGGCAACAAGGTATGTTGTGCTCTCCTTGAAACCGAACTTGGATATTTCCTTTGTGGAAAGTAGAGAAGCGAGTCCATGCACTTTATATATTTTCGTATCACTTCATGGTCAAGCTTGAGTGGATCATTCAGCGGTAACGGGCTTCCAGGCTGATAGTTGAAGCATTCGGCGCCTTCTCGGTGGTCTCCTTAAAAGTTGAAGTTATAGATGATATCACGTGAAACATCGTTCTGTCTTAGCGACACCATTAAAACCTTATTTATCTTAGTGAGTGTTTAATTTATATAAGTCACATGATTTGTTCAAAGAAATGGCCTCAGTGATACTATATGGTTTATGATTACATAAGGGCTAAAGTATGCTCTATTAAAACGAACTACATCAACCTTGAATCAACCTCAAAAATATTATCTACATCGGGATTTACTGATATTCAAGAACGATCCATTACAAATAGTTAGATGAGTAGATAATTAGACTAGAATGGCGGATGCACTGCTACAACTTAATGAGTATATTAGAGGACCACTGATATACCATAAAAGAACGGAAAGCTAAGAATGTGGAAGCAATCAATTGACCCTAGGGTATTTCTATTCCAAACAAGAACTTCGTTGTTCCTGTTACCACGCACCTTTAGCGCCAAATTCCCATCACCACAGAATAAAGAGAAGAAAAACAGAAGAACTAAAAATCAAAACCGGAAACTGTGCATTATTTATACAAAATGGAGATGTTTTATGAAGTAATCATCGTCCTCGCTGGGCCAACATTCCTTGCGCGCTTCTCGCCCAAATTATGAAGCCGCTCTCCAATCATATACACATCGTCTCTAATGCTAATACGCCAAACGCCAATTTGACGCTGGAACATGCGCACTCCCCAAGCAAGAGCCATTAACACCAGGAATAAGGGGTACGAATACCGGTAGACATGAGACTGGGCTGTAGCTGAAGAGTCGGAGAAGAGAGTTGCATTTAGTATAAAGCCAATCGGGAGCGGGCATAGCGTCACAACGAGAGCTAGAAGAGTGATAGGTATTAAAAATACTCTCGTTGCTAGCCAGATATCGGGGTTGGTCCAGCCGTTCCGCACTGTCCCACGGAGTGCCATGGCGGGCACGGATAGGGGCTTGCTGAGAAGGAATCGAATGGTTACACGAAGGTATAGGATCCCGAGAGTCCAGTCTTGCACGAAGTAAATGATGTGTGTTTCCGATGGGCTTAGATAGGTGTGTAATGGAATCAAAACATAGAATTCGGTAACCAAGGCGAAAACCGACGGGAGGAATAGCCCTAATGCTGCAGCAATGTATGCCATGCGGAGTGCTCTAATAGCTAGGTCGAAAGTCTTGTAAAGCAGATGTTTGGGAGACCTCATGTATGGCTCGGAGCCATCGCGTACGGCGTTTACAATTTTATGGAAGTGTAGATATCCATAATACACGGTCCCAACCGCGTAAACACCAGCCGACAGTGCGTAGATATCATTAACACGGATGTGCGGTGGGAACATGAAGGACAACATTCGGCGCCCAATAATGAGGGGTATTATTGTAATCCCAACGCCGGTTGCTGCGGCAAAAAGCCAAAGTAGTAGAAGGAAGGCAAAAATTCTAGCCCGGAAATTTGGCGGAACGTAAACAGGTGAGTACAGTTCGTTCTTCTTTCCGTGGCGACCATCATCATAGTCTGGTTTTCCGTCTATGCGGTCGTTATTTTCATCCACTTCAACGAAAACTTGCTCGCCTTTAGGTATCCGTACTTGGTCGGATGCTGGAGCTCGGACGAATCTTCCATCGCGAAGGAATCGCCGAGGGGTAGCTTTCGTCCCAGTAAACGTCCCAACGATAGCATCACGCCACGAAGGATATACAGTGTACCCTTCCTCATCTGGCATCCGGTCTCCAAAGAGAAAATGCGTAAGTCTAAGCATTCGAGCACATCGATGGAACCACCAGTCGTATATTTTATGTAGCCCATCCGAAGGCTTGATCGCTCGAATAGCGACTGGCATCACGAAGTTGTAGAAGAGAAGGTCCACTGGGAACTCTAAAACCGGCTCATTCGAGGACCAGTAAACCGGCAGGACGCCGTTGAACGTAATTGATAGACCCCAAACGACTCCACCAAGGCAAACAATTACCAACGCTCCATATACAAGGGCGCTAAATGCAATTTTCCGGAGCTGGGTGGTGATATTGCGTTCGAGGACATCACGCACTGGGTGGAACGTGGGATCATCAGGATCTCGGATGAAGTCTGTAAAAAATTAGTGTTAGTGCTATCAATATCGTAGAGTAGTATGTAGTGGTAATAACTTACAAAGAACACCACTGCGCATAATCTTTCGACACATTGAAACGAAGAGCGCGAAGTGAAACATATAGCAGGTTCCAATGAACCAATGGACGAACAGCGAGGTTAATGGAGACTCCAAGGTGAACGCTGCTCTAGATGCAAATAGGCCGTTTCCAAAGAGCGGTAGGAGCGCGATGTCCAAGAGAATGCCGCAATATAATGGGAAGACGATCATTTCGATCCCAATTATGACAATAACCTTCATGACACCGCCTGCCTGGCGAAGAATTTCGGCAACAGGACCGTCTCCTCTCTGTCCATCACGACGGGGGCCGGATATGATACCAGAAATGCGGAGATAGGCAACGCCAAGGAGAGAAGCAAAACAGTAGCCCAGAATTATGGCAATTAGCCGATCTTTGGAGCTCCAGCGGCTCAACTCATAGTTGGATGATATGGTTGAATTTTGGATCAAGGTATCGGAGCTTGACCAATCACTCAACCCGTTAAAGAAGGTGGCAACACCTCCTAGGCCCTTCAGTGCAGCTAATGCCATGGCAGGGGCCTTTGGCAGATCAGCAATGAGAAAGTGTTTCACTACCGAAATAGGATCTTCCGACCGTATTACGCCCAGGGGTATATCGTAAAGTAGAGACTTTCCACCACTAAATAGCACGCTACTCAGTGAAGCAAGCCTGGCTTGATGTAGTTTTAATGCCTCGTGGGATACGGCAGAAAACATTGGGAGGTCGGATTCATGGAACGTGAACATAGTCGTAATGAGACCAGTTAATCTCTGGCTGCTACCTTCCATCAAAGATAGAGAAGCAAAGGTAATAGAGTTAGCGGCGGAAAGCTTCCCGAGACTTGGTAGGAAGAGCCCCAACTGCGCTAGGATTGCCCGAACCAACACGTTCATCAGGTAGACGACGTATGCGAAACATCCAAGGATCAGATCGACGGTGATATCGGCAAGCATTGAAACAGCGGTGATAGGGACTCTAATGAATAACCCGACGGGATTCACTAGCATCACTAAAGCAATTTTACCCCATAGATATGGAAGCCAGATGCCAACGGAGACGGTAAACGAGATCAAAAGTGCGCTGAAGACAGCATTTTGTAATAGGCCGAAAAGGGGGCCATGCATTCCAATAAGCTCCATGACGCCCTCCAGGTCGTCTGCATCTTCGACGGCTTCAACATCGTTACCATCTGCGGGGTCGTTGGCGGCAGCCGCTTGCCGAGCGCGATTTTGTGCTTCGTTCGCATCACCACCACCGTGCCTGTGCCGCTGGTGCTGCCGTAGAAGAGCAGGTTGACGGTCAGCACCTTCTTCCTCCTCATCGTCCGGAGGTAATACTATTGGGACAGCGCCCCAGAAACAGTTGAAGATCCTGTCGAAAATATTATTAGGGGGAACTAGCTCCGTATATAATAATTCGGCCGCTTGCTCGGTAGCGCGTGTGGGAGCAGGAGCAGTCATAGAGTTAGGGGAGGCTAATTCAGCTTCCGCATCTGCAACTCTCTCAGGTTCAGTGTCTGGGTCATCCCTTAATGTATCTCTAGCATTTTGAGTACCAGCTGCGGTGCCTGGGGGTGTGTCGTCATCATCATCGTCGTCGTCGTCGTCGTCGTCATCGTCATCATCATCAACATCACCGACTAACCGTGAGCCTAAAACGTGAGGGTCTGGGATGGGCGATTGGGTGGAAGCTGCTACATCTAAACCCTGGTTTGCAGGTAGAGTAGAATTAAAATCCGAGTTGAAGGCTGGTGCGGTAGCGGAAGTTGGCTGAGATAGTGGATGGGTCGACCCCTGAACAGGAGAGACACGCTCGTCGTCCAAGTCAGGGAACCTCCATTGAATAACGCCTTGTCCACTGAACGGATTGAACGGCGGCATAGTCTCTTGCCTGACCGCTGGCCCTTGAGCAGAAGAAGAAGGTCTATTAAGCTTCTCATCTTCATCTTCTCTATCTTGATTCGCGCCAAACGGTGTCAATGGATGACGGCCACCGATAGTATGGTTGCCGAAATTTGCTTCCGCGGAATCATCCCACATGCTAGGGCGATTTGAGGCATCTGCTGGAATCTGGAAGGGTCGATTGTAGTTGTGAAAGTTTCCATGAAATATTTGGGAGTCTCGATCGCGAAGGGTAGTGGGAAAGGAAGAGTTTTCGGGATACGCTCCAGCATAGTTAGGAGCAAAGGGGTTATATGTTTGAGAGTCAGGGAGGGCGTTCTCATTTAAGAAATGCCTTATTCCAGGTGAGTCATCAATAACATTGTCCGGTTCATGGTCCGACTCCTCTGGTTCTGGGTCATGGACCTCCATCTCAGCGTGGGGGACCTCCTCTTCCGCTTCCTCCTCTCGCGCCTCTGCTGCGTTTTGCTCAATTGCGCGATTAAGGAGTTGTCCCAGAGCCTCCCCTTCGCCCTCGGGAATGTTGATTGCAGGTTGCTGTTGAACAACCCACTCCCTGATTAAAAATACGAGGATGAAAGAAATGACGACGAGTAGCGTAATAAGTTGGCCTTCCAGGGTATCAATAATAATATTATTTAACGTCGGGGAGGATGTGGCATTGTTTAAGAAGGACATATCTGAAAGCCATGATGGCTGCCGTATGCGCCTGACTGGTGCAGTGGTTGATTGATTTGCACCAGTAGATGTGGGCGTGAAAAAGGCGTTTGAGAGTAGGGTCTTGGCGATGGAGTATATCAACGGCTCACCGGTGGTAAAGTTGAGCATTGATGGAGCATTCTGCGATTGCGGGTTGCTATCCACCACAGTTGCTGTGGCTGGTGACATGCTGGGTATACTTGAGGCAAGGGACGATGTTGCAGGCGACGTTCCGTGTGCAGCAAGCCAGGCGACACTTTTATTTGCTACTGTCGAAGTAGATCTCTGCACCACGTCCGGAGCAGGCCAGCGCCCATCTGCAAGCCAAAAGAGACCCCGCCATATCGTCCTCATCGACCAAGGAAGCAACCCAAGCCAGACGAAAGCAACCAGGCCAAACCGTAACCATGTCACGAGTGCTCGGCAGCCATGGATAAACAACTCCTTTAAGAAAACCGGCACGGGCAGCTCCTGGGGCATATTGGGGTCGTAAAGTTTCGTAAATCGGAAGGGCGTCTTGCACAGTTCGCAGTGCTTCTTCTGCGAATGGGAGAGCCATTCCATGAGACAGTTTTGATGGACGAACTTTATGCTTCCGCTGCACTTGCAAGGGTAGAATAGCTGTTCCTCCTCTGTCCCCTCACCACGACATATCCGGCAAGTATCCATCTCATCGATTCCTCCGGACTTGTGGCCGTGGTTTGTTTCGAAGGCAGGGTCGTTCATGATGTCCGGCGTGAGCGGGCGGACCCCTGTAGAATTCACGTCCTCCCAGTCCATCTTTATCGGAGTGTCGGGTCGTCTCCGGAGTGGTCCACCAATTTATATCTGGTCCTGTTGACCTGAAACGACCATCGATCAATTCAGTGCTGCGTCACTGCCGACGGAACGGAACCTCGTGTGAGGTGGCATGAACGATAGCTGCCACTTATTTGGAATCCCGATCAGGATGGGTTCTATATAGAAGTTTAGCATCTAGGCACAAAGAGGGGGGGGCACAGCATCCGCGATGCCTACCGTCTAGTGTCCAGTCAGGGAAGAAGCGTGGGATAGCTTGATATAAAGCGTTGATGCTGTCGCTCTCTCTTCCTTCAAGATTGCAGAAGGCGTTGGTTGGGATGATGAGTAAGATGACTAAAATGACTAAGGGACGTCAGATGACTAAGCCAGCAATCAGATAAGCCAAGATCACATGATATATTAGTCAACCGGATTTTCTTTATGCCGAGCCTTATTCGGTACACGCGAGTCCATACACCTACTCTATACTTATTATACCTACTACGTATGCTATCATACCTACTCTATATTATACCTTCTCTATATACATATTCTACCTACGCTACGGAGTACTGAGTATATATATTCTATATCTACATCTACTATACTGTGTAGGCGGAGAAACATGCCTAACTGGGGCGACATGTGATAGTGGATCTAGGCACGCGTCGTTTAGAGTTAGCAAAGAAGGCAAAGGCAAAACATGATCTCAGCCTGCATCGCAAACTAAAAGATCTTGATATCAGACAGGAGGCCGCAGCTGCAGCAGCCGACACGCGATTCGACGGATCATCAACGGCCTACGCCACCACAGCCAGCTCTGCCCGGACTGGCCGATCGCTGTTCCAACATTCGCCTTCTCCAGGGTTCATAGATCTAGCTATTTATGACACGTGAAGTCCGCTCGTTCTCAACGTCAACACTGCGCTTCTGCTGAACAATCTAGTACTACTTTCGCTCATACCGAAGACCTCGCCGAAGCCGGATGGTTTAGCTCGGCCCGCTGTCGCTATTGCATTTCCGTCACTCGCGCCGCAGGGTGTCTGATTGGAGGTAGCGTGGCATCAGCAGCCACGATGGATCCAGACTCGGATAGGGTGGTGAAGTTGGAAGAGACGGACATCGAGGAAGAAATATACACGGTTCTGGTGGAAAAGCGCAGGAAGGAGGAGGAGTGCAGGAAGCAGGAAGCCAAGAAGCCATTCAGACCGGTCCGGGCCACGATAAGTGCGCTGTTAAGGTATGTTTACCTCCGTTGCCATTGAGAAGGACTCCTTACTGATACTTCATCCCTGCAGACTTTTCGTCTGGTACTCAGTGTTTACAGCCCTGTTCTACTGCCCGTCGTCCGTATCCGAGCTCGACGATCAGTCACCTCGAGTCTGCAGACCATACCTAGTCGTAAGGACACACTTGGAACCGCATCTAGCTCCCTATTATCGCAAATACGGAGCGCCTTATGTCGAGAAGCTTGAGCCATACGCACATTCTTTCCACGAAAAGGTATATACTCCCACGGCGCAGTTCTCGAAGGATGTCTACCATGGCTACGCTGCCCTTCATGTCCAGCGCGGTGCACAGCTAGCCAAGGAGCAATGGACCCAGAGAGTTTCGCCACATATAGACCCTCTCCAGAAGCAGATCACCGGATACTATGGTGCGTCTGTCGAACCGCACGTCAAATCCGCGCAATCGATCATAGTCCCTCAGGTTCGTGTGGCGGTCGCGCAGAGCGTTCTGGTCAAGGACAAATACCTCATTCCCTATTATATTCGGACTAGGCCAGTGGTGCAGAGAGCCTATGCGACTGTTCACAACTTGGTCGTATCGACGATAGCACCGTACACACAGAGAGCAGGGTCGGCTATCTTTCTGTTCCTCAACGGCACTGTGCGAACACACATCACACACCTCTATTCAGAGAACGTGGAGCCCCAGCTTGTAAAAATTGGTGCAAAGCTTGCCAGTTACCGTGAAGGCCGGACGATACAACACGTCAATTTAGAGACTGCTAGGTACATTTACCTCCGAGGTAGTCAATGCTTTATATCATAAAAAGCTAACTTTTTGTCTAGTATCACGGTCGAAGTACCGATCTCTGCAACAGAGCCAGAAACAAGGGAACATGTAGAGTCGAAAGCTACACAAACTTCGTCATCCGTGGAACTTCCCACTACCACAGAGCTGACTCCGGCTCAACAAACCGAACAAGCCCGCGAAAAGATTGCGACCGATCTAAGGACTTGGAAGGAGAGGTCCGCTGCCTCAGCTGAAAAGGGGCGTGAAAACGTACAGGAAAAAGTCCATCAGATTGTTGAGAGCATTTACAATCGCCAACGGCCCGTAGGTGAGGCCCTCCTCTCTTCGTTGCAAGGGGTGGTCGAACGCGAGCTACACGGATTGAAAAGCGAACTATACGACATCGTTCAGTCGATCCCTGCCGAATATACACCAGAAGATGAATTGGGCGCCCAAGACGAATTTCTGCAGGCCCTGAAGTTATCTAGCCTTGCCATCCGGGAGCGGGCGCACGACCTCCGCCTCTGGTTCAACGAGTATATGGATACCCTCACGGAGTCCATTAACAAGACCGTAAACAACACGCTGGATGTGCTCGACAATGTCCGCAACCTTAGCCTCCAGGAAATTGGAATGCGCTGGTCACAGATGGACGGTGTCACCTACAACGACTGGGCCAACTTCTACGACCTGAAAACCAAACTCGTGGAATGGAAAGACGATATTCGACAGGCTGGTATGCAGCACAATACCTTCCTTGCTGCCAAGGAGTTTGCAGACTCTATCGTCGCGGCGGGAATGGACGCTGCACGAAACGCTGCACAGCAGCTGTCAGAGCTAAAGGCGATTGGCAAGCTAAAAATTGAAGCTGGGGAGACGAGCGAAAATCTTGATGTCAGCCACATCAATGAGGAGATGATACAGGAAAGAAGAAAGTCTATGAAGACCAGTTCACCTCCCACTCCACTTAAGACCACGGACCTTTCGGATTCACCCACACCAAGTGATACAGAAGTCGTACAATCGGCTTCTGAGCCGTCAGCTCCCACAAGCTCTGTGGCCGAGAGCCCAGGGGAGGAAGTCGAGGCTCCACTAGTAGACAATAACGGCGAACAACCCAAGGCAGCCTTCTTCGACGCAGAGCCAACCCCTTCAGCCGACGCTCCGGCAATAGAGCCAACCCCTGAAGTACCGGCTTTAGAAGAGACCCCTGCCACGGGAACCCCAAGCGAATCCGCACCGAACACAACATCTATAGCAGCCATTATCCCCCCATTGGCCTCGGGAATCCCAGGCTCGGACCTATCAGACGCAACAACATCAGATTCGGATAAAGTGATAGATTACATTTACAAGGAACAAGTCCAATTAGAGGCTGCCGACGAACAGCGCAAAGCCACAGTACCAGCACATGAAGACTCTTCTTCAATCCCCAGCTTGATTTTAGCCTCAAGCACGGCTTCGGCAATTCCTAGCCTTGTGACGCAGAAGATTGAAGATGCCATACTAGGCGTTTCAGATGATAGCATCTCAAGCTCTACTCTTGAAAATATTTTAGAACCCGCTCCGTTGACACCCTTGACGGAAGCCCTTGGGGTCGATGAGATCATCGACTCCGCAACAGATGAGCTCAGCTCAGTCATCGATTCTGCAAAGGCTGGACTGGAAGGGGAATCACCTATCCCCAGCGAGAAAGTCAATTCTCTCATCGGAGATGCAAGCATGAAACTCGACGAAGTCTTGCCATCGGCCCAATCATCCATAAGCTCTCTCGAGGAGATACCAGTCGCCTCTCCATCCCAATCAGCTGGCGATAAGCAGCAGGAATCCATCGACAACGAGATCGCAAGGCTAACAGCTGCCCTACAGGCGGCTCAAGCTCGTCTATTAGAATTAACCCAAGCGGGGAGCTCGACCACGGACACCCCCGAGCACAAGACAGAATCGGAGTCCACCATCCCCGAACCCCCGTCTGCATCCAGTCACGCAGATGAAATATAAACGAATATACGATGGGTATTGATACGGGGTTTCCTTGCATTAAATATTGAAAAATATGTCTTCTATTTTTTCCTTTCTGATTTATGATACGATATGTCTTTCTATGCCGGCGAGCTTTTTCTATTTGTCATTATATACACTTCTCAGCTATATTATCGTTGACCAGGGCGAAATGTATAATTTATATCATCTTACATATTAATATCTACATATGACTTATGACGAATTATACATTGAAGACGTGATAGCAGTATTCTACTTACTCAACTCTATTCTTGCCTCTACCAGGTCTCCTTAAGTATAGATGAGAACTAAACCCGTAGCTAATATCTAGTATTCGTTATGTACCCATGTTAGTTCCTACTTCGGCAGTGATCTGAGGGACACTAAATATACGAGGAGATATGACACTGGTTGTACTACATTTCAACTCCAACCTGACCATGCTGCAATATACGAAGTCTTCAGTGGCAATGCACATAAATGCCCTCATTAGGCAAATCGTCGGAGTGGAAAAGGAAAAAAAGAGATGAAAAAAAAATGGAAAAAAGAAAGAACAGAAACGACCGCGGTGCGATTCGAACACACAGCCTTTGGAGCCGAAATCCAACGCCCTAACCATTAGGCCACGCGGCCTGATCTTATCGGTTACAGCGCAGTCTTTCTGTTTCTATCCTCAACAACCTCCTCCTCACTTTTACCACATATCAAATAGTCAACTTCGACCTACACTTTGAAAGGACAAGAGAGACTCACTCCAGGTCGGAGGAGTAGCATCTCCCGCTGGGCTAGCTGGCTCCAGGCAAAGACTGCTACTTCGTATATGCAGATGAACCTGTGTTACCACACTAGACAGGATAGGCTTCATCCGACGGTCCGTATTGATGTCGACAGCTGCGCCAGCTATCAATTACGAAGATCGGCTTCTTTGATCGACGTCTCTGACCATCTCTCCATAACGAGGGAGTAAGCAGCGAGGCTGCAGAGAGATATGGAACGCTTCATCTTTAAGATATACATCTTCAAGATATAAATATCTCATATCCTCCTGCCAGAAATATGATACCCTCTGATAACCAGCAGTCTCCAGTTATCAACGATACATATACCCTGAATACTTCTATACAAGACAGCATCCCACCATGCAAATCCAAGCACTCCTTCAAGTCTTCGCGTCGGCCCTTGCTATCAGCGGCGTCACCGCCGAGCTCCACGAACGAGAGATCTATGCTCGTGATATCGCCCCCGGCCAACTCAGACACCTCGCAAAGTACCAGGCCAAGAATGCCCGCTCTCTCAGCCCTGACCAGCATGCTGCCCTCGAGCGTATGAAGCGTCTTGTCAAGGACTATGCGGTCGACGACATCCACGAAGCCCGCGCGGCATGCGAGTCTGCATTTGGCGACGCAGAGTGTAAACGAGTCTTGCATGCTGGCAGAGACGTCAACCATGCTCGCCGGGGCCCGCTTGTTGGAAGAGCTCCAACTTGCGAGTGCGCTGACCAGAGTCCGTATTGTCCTGGTTCCCAGCATTGCAAGTACAAGTTGGCAAACTGCAATTTTACATCGAGTAAGTACTTCCTACAAGAGACTCCATCATTGGTCATTAACGTCTCATTTAGAGGGCTGCGGTGCCCTTGGACTTTATGTCTGCAACGGACTCTGCGAGTGAGTGTCATTGTGGGCAATTCTACGTGTTAGGCTGTGTGATAGGAATACTGTACCCCATCCGCTCGTTAGTCCTACAATCTAGTTATTCAATCGATGACAGTATCAGTTTATTAAGTGCCATGTCTAGTCAAGAACAGATATAGGCATTAGTCTCTTCACGGTATTTTTTAGCAAGTATATAACCCAGAGTTCAGAGATGCTATAAGACAACTATAGCAGACCTCGTTAAAGACATGGACAGACGACGGTGCCTATCTATACTTGACCCTCTGGCCACCGCCTCTCTTCTCCATCTTCTTCTGTCTCTTACTCTCAGCCTGCCCGGCACCTTCATCCATGCCCATGTCCATTCCAGCACCTCCTCCCATGCCAGGCAGGCCCTTCTTCACACCCATAAAGGTCGTATAGGCAAGCCACATCGAATACAGCGGCACAACCACCCACAGCCACCATCCGTAGTCTCCAAATATACACGCAGCGCCCATACACCCCCACGTCCAGTACAGCACATCCCAGCAGTACTCCGTCAAGCCCGGCGCATCGAGATCTTCTCCCGGCGATCTTAGCGAACCGTTAGCAGCATCGTAGCGCGGACGACCCAGTCGTTCAAAGTAGAACTCGATCACGAGTGTTGGAGACGTCAACAGGCCATATTTCAGCAGAGACGCCGGCCGGTTGAAGATGAAGTGTAGCAGCAGGAGAATCGCGTGTAGCGAGGCCGTGGTGATGTGTGTCCTCAGAAGAAGCGAAGTATTCCGGGCTGCGAGGGTTTTGGAGGCTTTCTATGAAATATCAGCACTATATCCTGTATTGTTGCTGGAAGCTTACCTGTGCCATGGCGTAAACCTGATAAACCGCCTCCCACTATGTCGACGAACAATCCGACTTCAAGCTGTTTCTTCAACTTGTTTAAATAACTGTCATATATAAGCGTTCCTGCAGGACTCGAGTTAAATAGTGCATGCAGATGTTTGTGTCTCTGGGCCACTAGCCACCTGGGATCTCTTCAGCCACCAGAAAACACTTCCATCGCCTCCCCAACCCGCGTTTGTTATGAAGACAGCTCGAACAGCAGCAACGCAACCACGGCGACCACTGCGACCACTGTGACACTGCACGTACGGAGTATTCGTGCTGTCGTTAGCTGTCGGTCCGTCTTCTCAGCGCTCGTTCAGCCATCCAGCAGACATCGGCCGTCTCCCTTTCTTTTTCGCCGTCCGTTCTTTATCTCCCAGGCAACACCAACGGCGCACCCGCAACCCCGAGCTGTGAATGTCGAATATACCATAGGCCCGGCGACTCTGCAGCTCTGCCTCATGTCAAGCGCATCCTGCGGCTGCTATGAGACTTCTGGAGCAGGAGAATACCTTTGGCAACAGCGCAGCTTCGGGCTTCTGACTGCGACCTTCCTACGACATCGCGCGCCCGCCGGAGCCGCCCTCAACTCTCACTTCTGAAAGCCTCAGTTTACCTCAGTTCGAGCGGTATCTCACTTCTGGAGCTTTACTCCGATATATCTTACCTAGTCTACACCTACGATCTCCAGCCGTCCGATTTACACACCTAGAGCGGAGTTGAGCTCGACCAGACTCGAAAGAACTCCCCGCGCCTCCTCCACGTCCACGTCCAGTGTGCGAACACAATATGGCTCCTTCGGCGCCTCATATCTCCAGCCAGCTACGGCAGCTCATATACTACCATCTCGACAACAATCTCCTTCGTAACGCCCTCTTCCTGGCCGGCCGCCTCCATGCGTTCGAACCTCGGTCCTCTGAAGCCGCATACCTACTCTCGCAGTGTCTCCTACAGTCCGGCCAGCCAAAATATGCCTGGGAAGTTTGTCGCAATGCAGGATCGCGCGGGACACATGTTGGATGTGCCTATGTCTACGCCCAGACATGTCTAGATCTTGGACACTATATGGAGGGAATCACTGCGCTGGAAAGGAGTAAAACTCAGTGGGTGTCAAAGAACAACTGGAGTAAGCTATTCACATATCAGACTATATACCTTATTGAAAACTAATTGCTGTTGAATAGATAAACATAGTGAAAACCGACGACACCATCTACCTGATGCAGCTGCAGTTATTTGCCTGCAGGGAAAGTTATGGCATGCGCACAAAGATATACACAAAGCCGTCGACTGCTATGTTGAAGCACTCAAGCTCAATCCATTTCTTTGGGATGCATTTCTTGGTCTTTGTGAGACAGGTATGTGATGGCCTTTGCCACAGATGGGAACATATCTAACAATCATTATCCAGGCGCAAATGTCCGAGTGCCGAATATTTATAAGATGACACCGGAAATGGTCGCCATGCTTACTCCCTCGCCATCAGAGAATTCCATGGCTTCGGAGAAGGCTATCACCAATGGCCAGCCGCTGCAAACTCAGCCAAACGTCAATCACAACGTTGACCCTTTTCTATCTCTCAACGGAACCAGTTATGGAAGCTCTGCACTCTGGGAAAAACTAAATGGGAGCACTGTTAGCGTGGCATCCGGATCCGGGTGCGCAACAGTCCCCGAAGGGGTTGAAACCCCGATTACGCAGAGTGATTCGGATGATTTCCGTGTCCGTCCCAGTGCGAGTGCAGGAGAGTCTTATGGCGAACCACCATTTGCGCCTGCCCGACGACAAAGATCTATGCAAGTATTAGGCGTCGAGAGTGGTGTAGATCCACCAAGAATGAAGTCTACCAGCACACGATCCAAGTCGAAACCAAAAACCACAGGACCTGCTGAGGAGTCAGCTTCCGGTAAAGAATCCACGTCTACACAGCAAGCCGTTTCAGCAATGGACCGCAAAAGGACCGTATCCGGGCATATTGCTCCAACAAATTCGGCACAGCAGCCAGTTGAACCTGGTGCCCCCCAACGACGAAGTGTTCGTCTATTCAATCAGATCCGGCCCACCAGTAAATTCTCCACGACGGCAGCCACCCTTGGATCACGAGAGGGACGGGAGATTAAAAAGGCAAAGTCTACCAGCTCAAAGAGTCGCAGCACCGCTATCGCTGCTCCCATCGGACGAACAACTGGTACCACGCGGAAACAAGGTGAGTCCACAGACGTCGAAGCCAAGGAGAGCCGGTCGGGCGGCAACTCGTCGGAATCTCTCAATGGCGTGTCAAGGACTCAAGTACCGGATAAATCGAAAGAGATAGATGCTCTAAGCTGGACACTAGATCTCTTTTCTAGGCTGGCAAGCGGGTACTCGGCTCTAAGCAGTTACAGGTGTCAAGACGCACTTCAGATCTTCAACTCTCTTCCTCAGAACCAGCGTGAAACGCCCTGGGTATTGTCTCAAATCGGCCGAGCCTATTACGAACAAGCGCTATACAGTGATGCAGAGAAATACTTCATCAGGGTGAGGACCATAGCGCCATCACGTATGGAAGGGATGGAGGTATACTCTACAGTATTATGGCACCTCAAAAACGAAGTCGAGCTTGCGTACCTTGCGCACGAGCTGATGGATACTGATCGCCTGGCACCCGAGTCGTGGTGTGCGATTGGAAACTCCTTCTCTCTCCAAGGAGACCACGATCAAGCCTTGAAATGCTTCAAACGAGCAGCACAGCTTGATCCCAGATTCGCATACGGCTACACCTTACAAGGACACGAGTATATGTCTAACGAAGAATACGACAAGGCTCTCGACGCCTATCGACATGCTATCAACGCTGATCCTCGCCATTATAGCGCTTGGTACGGTCTCGGAAAGGTCTACGAACGAATGGGTAAACTCAAGTTCGCTGAGCAGCATCTTCGCACCGCCTCTAATATCAACCCAGCCAACGTGGTCTTGATCTGCAGCATAGGTCTGGTTCTAGAGCGCCAGAGTAACCTCAAGGCAGCATTGCTACAGTACAGCCGCGCTTCGTCGCTATCGCCGCAGTCAGTCCTAGCTCGACTCCGAAAGGCACGAACGTTACTTAAGCTTAATGAAGTGAACCTTGCCCATATCGAGTTGAAGGTTCTAAAGGATGTAGCGCCCGATGAGCCTAACGTGCATTACCTGTTGGGCAAGCTGTATAAAATGATGCACGACAAGGGAAATGCGATAAAACATTTCACTACCGCCCTGAACTTGGATCCTAAGGTAATTCCCTTCTCCCTCACACGTCGAGACAAGATCTAACCAGAATATAGGCTGCTCAATTCATCAAAGAAGCCATGGAATCCCTCGAAAGCCCTGATGATGTTGATGACGATATGACATGATTTCCATCGTAATCATCCCCCAGACCACTAACCCGCCCTTTTGTACTTTCTCCTTCTCCTCTGTATTCATTTCTTACCTTCATCGGCAGCATAATATCTAGCAACCGCTGCTCCTCTTTTCAACCAGCATATTGCCTTGTGGGTTTTGGTTCGTTTGTTTCTTTGGCGTTGGTGTTACTGGCTGGCTTCTGGGATAATGCATAACGAGCATAACGCAGTGGAGTAATAGCATTGGGAAGAGAAAAAGAGATATTTGACTGAGGAGACGCTCCATCCGGTCTGATGGGCACGGGGATGAATGTACATTTGACTACGTACAAAAGAGAGATGGACGGACGGATGGATGGATTGATTGAATGTGGACATGCCTCTCTTCCCCTCGACTCTCCTCGATCTTGCCAGCCCTACGGAATGGCCTTTTATCCTATCGTTTCAGATCGAATCGATTAATTATTATTATCATTCATCGCGAGCTTTGTGAATTATAGACATATGACTGTATCCTTCATACGTACGCCCTTAAATCAGTCCCTATGTCTATCAAGGAGTCCACTAGAATTAACAGCCATAGTAGTCGTACAACCATAGTAGTCGTAGAAGAAACATCAAGACCGCATGCTCGTCGGTATAACTTCTATCTTGTTGGGGCTGCCCCGTTTTCAACAACTCAAACCCCTGACCTTGAGCCCGTGAAAGTACCAGGGAACAGAAAAATAAAATCTTCAAAAAAAAAAAAAAAACCTACTTCTACCAGAACTCCCATACTCACTCCCTCACAGCGCGCACCGCATGTCCTAGCAGCCCGAAACCCGCACCGCTCCCTCCGTCGACAGAGACCGACCGACCATGGCCATCCTCTCCTACATCCTCTCGGGCCTCACGTCCTACGCCGCGCTCACACTGGGCCTCTTCGGCCTGTCCCTGAAGGTGCCCCGCGCAGGCTTCTTCGCTCGCTGTCTCGCCGCATACGCCTCTCTGCTGTTCTGCGCAGCATACGGTGTGCTCGCCTCTATCTGTCTTCGCCTCGTCGGCTACGGCCAGATCTCGCAATGGACGGTGGCCAGAGCCTTCAAGTGGTCTATGTGGCTCACTACGGGAATACACTTCGACGTCATCGAGGGCCAGGAATACCTCTCTACTCGGCCAGCGGTGTTTCTCGCGAACCATCAGACGGAGCTTGACGTCCTGCTGCTCGGCGCCGTGCTGCCTCAGTATTCTGCTGTGACCGCGAAGAGATCTCTTTCCCGAGTGCCGCTGCTCGGGTGGTTTATGACGCTTTCCGGGACTGTGTTTATCGACCGCGCAAACCGCGAGACTGCCTTCAAGGCGTTTGATAATGCGGCCAATCTGATGAAGACCAAGGGACAGAGTGTCATTATCTTCCCCGAGGGTACTAGGAGCTATGCGCGAGAGCCGGCATTGCTACCGTTCAAGAAGGGCGCATTCCATCTGGCGGTCCAGGCCGAGGCTGATATTGTGCCAATCGTCGCAGAGAACTACGCGCATATTCTAAACGTAAAGAAGATGCAGTTTACCTCTGGGGACGTCAAGGTTAAGGGTGAGTTTCTGTCGACCTACCAGACACTACAATATATAGCCTAACAATACTAATCAATGTTTAGTTCTGCCCCCAATCAGTACCAAGGGCCTTACGGCTGCCGATGTCGACTCCTTGGCCCAAAGCACGAGACAGTCGATGCTGGATGTCATGGTTGAAATGGCCAAAGCGAGAAAAGTCGAAAATCTCACCAACGGAAAGGTCGCAATGGAAAACGCACCCCGAACTTCGCGCTCTACCGCCGTCGAGATATAAAAGCACACATTTAGCCGGCTGTCAACGCCGATGAACACCTTTCCGATCCTTTGAGCAACCCGGGCTTACCGCTTGGCCTTCTTTTTGGCCAGATAGTAGCGTAAGCCCAGCTCTATCACCAAAATTTTACTATACTCCCCCTTCCCCCCCGAGGACGAATAATACATCCCACCCGGCTATATAGCGGTGGGAACACGAGGATCCCCTCTACAAAGAAGACTTGATGGATATATTTACCTAAGCACGACACTCGAATCCTCGGCGGGCTCACGTTCGGCCAGGAGGCGTTACTGGTTTTGGATTAACTAGATATTTGCGCAGGATGATGAGCTTTTAACGTTACCTAAAGCATTGCATCAGGAGTACCGGGTATTTGTATCACTATCGGATTTTAGTAGATCATGAATTATGACATTTGGGGTCCTAGTTAATATCCCCGTCACATGTATATATTTTTATGAATATCTTCCCTAGACAAGTCCTCTGATCATGAAAGCGAGATATCCCATTCATGACATGTGTATAGCATCCGTCTTCCACTCACAAACTCGTCAACTACTCTGAAGACAATCGCATTCTCCCCTGGCACACGGCCCGACGTCCTTCTCAATATTGATAGATCTAAAGTCATCCCACCGAGTCGAGTTGGGCGTTTTCCCGAACCCTCCTCCTCTCGTGGCTGTCGCCAATATATATCGTTCTCCAAACGCAACAACTTCCATGCGTACGTTGTCAACTATCTCCCCCTTCAGCCGAATCTCAATCCCCGTCTTTGGAGAACCCCAATCAAGCCCAGCTTCAGGCTCGGGTGGAACAACGTTAGAAAACTCCAATTTCTGTAACCAATCTGCCAGCAACCCTTCTCCGACCATCTTTATATAAGCCTCCTTCAGCGCCCAGTAGGTGTAGAACAGACGTGTGCGATATTTTATAGACTTGGCCAATCGTTCATCATATGTATCTTCAGGGCTGTCACGATAGGAACCAGTACCGCGGGGATCAGATTTGATGGTTTCCAATTCCCGCGGTGAGAACGCTTCGGTAAAGATGTCGACGAATTCACGGAACTGCGCTTCTGTGGAAGGAAGTGAGTCTGGATTCCGCTTTTCTCGCTCGTCGGTGCATGTTATATCGATTCCGATCTGGGGAGGGCCATCCAGCCCATATCGCGAGGACGGATCAAGCTTGCTTTGTGCATCATTTTCGCTTCCATCTCGGGAGAACATGCATCCTGCTAACGCTACCATGGAAGCCTGATGGCTGACGTTGAATTCAACCTGCAAGACCTGACCGGCATCCTTCTGGGCATCTTTCAGCGGGATATAGCATGGTCTGCAATGCGGTTGCGGGGTCCGGCTGATAATGATCTGGTTCCAGGGTACTCGAGAAGTGCGATGAATATATAGATATTTCAGCAGACTGGAGGCAAGGGACATGTGCTGGTCGACTACGTGATAGAACGCCCTGATCTTCTTCTGCTCGGATGGTTGAAGGGTGTCGATAAGGGGGAGTGCAGTGCTGGTCTGCGTCCAGTTGCGCATATCGATATACCATCGTGTGAGCTGCCGGGAGGTATCATCGACGGGGAGTATATGGGATGCCATTCTCCCTATATATATGAGTTTCCCAGACAAATCGTTATCTCCTATGACTCTCGAGGTCGACTTTTTGGTTACGGTCTGTACTCCGACTCAGTGGGTATGTAGCATGTATTCTTTCAAATATATGTCAAGTATTCATGCGTAGATGTACGAAGGTTCGATATATAACAATTTGGTTGAGTTGTTTGAGTGCTCAGATTAAATATTTAAATATTCAAATATTCAGCCTCGGACCCCGCCATAGTAAGATCTATATATCTACATAGTACGAACAACTTCCACCATATCGGTCATATTATTTATTAATTATATTCGAAAGCTCCAGAGAAGACATAACTACTCAGAAAAGCACAAGACCGAGGAGAGTAGTGGCCAGTGGGATAATATAGAGCCAGCGCGTCCGCAGTCCATCATCCCAGCCGCTCGCCCCCAGTCCCTTGGATGCGGTTTGCGTTACGGTCTTCGTAGCCGTCGCCGTTAGTGTCTCCGGTTCCTCGCTCGTTGTCGTTGCCAGCGCAAAGGTCGCCCGGTAGTACGTCCTGGGAAAGTCATAGAACCGCGAGGCCGAGAAGCAAGCGACCAGACTGTGTATCCCGGTGGCTGCAACTTCTCTCGAGTTGAATATGGTGACAGTATCGCATATTTCCGTACCGCTGATATTGTCTATTAGTATGGATGCCGCCACAGCAATGTATATATACACCAATATATAAAAAAATTATAGTACCAGTCGCCCCTGACGCCGTTGGAATGCACTCCGATATTTCCTTCACAGGCTACCAGGGGATTGCAAAACGCCTCGCCGCTGGGACAACAGGCACCGAACCTTGGTCCAGCTGCATAGTACTCGCCCGACGGACAAGTGTACGAATACCCTTTATATACACCATGTTAGACCACGACTGTTCGATGAATTGACAGGAGGGAGCGCACAGTAGCTGCTCGACGAATACCACCCTATAAGGTCAGAATACCCAGCCTGGCGCTTCTCCATCATTCGTTCGACTGCCGCAGGTTCTGGGGCAGCGGTGACGAGGGCGCGCTTCAGATCCTGCGGCTGGGTGCCCTGGGCCCCAGCACACGCGATCAGTGTTGTAACGAAGAAGAGGGAGAGCTGCATCTTGCTTGCTTTTATCCTAGCATTTATCAACGAAGTGAGGATGTCCGGTCATGTTCTCCATACAGGCGAAGATCATATCGTGAATGATACCCGCCACCAATACGACCGCCGTTTTAATACGAGCCAATTATTGGAAGACTCAAAGTTGGAGGATGTCGATACGAGCCTGCACACGACAAAAAGAACAGCTACCGGAGAGTTCTCGTGGACTCCTATAAAAGTCTTATCGTTGATAATTGTCCATGGAGCATAGTATTGGCTTTCTATGCTTTCACAGCTCTATCAAACTGAGGCAAGCCTACGGGTATGTTAGGGCCATATTGTTCCGGATATACCACTTTGATAGGTCTGCGACTTAGGATGTGAATACATAACTAGGTCCTGCTCTCATGATACTGGGCAGAGAATGCGGCGAGCCTTAGTATCTACTCCCTTCAAGCCAGCATACTGTTGAGTGATGTTCAGCGCTGCAACAGGGTGATGACTGGCCCTTCAAACGCAGCACATCCTCTAAACTGATTCTTTATAAAGGTATCTATCCTATTCAAGTTGATATTCAAGTTGATATTTATATTGATATCGACGAGGAAGTCAGGAAGCCGAGAAAAAGCCGAGGAACAACTTAACACCGAAAGCCGAATGACTAATCACTATCGATAACTTTTTGCGCTGACTCCGAAAGGGCGTTTTCCTGGGGTAAAGGAAGAAGAAACATTGACTGATCAACGGGCAGAGACGCTGGGAGAATTATAGACAGACTGGTTATCTAGAGGGCCATGCGATGACGATAACCGTGGGGGTCCTCGCCTTGCAGGGCGCTTTTTACGAGCACATCCAGCTCCTGAAGGTTGCCGCCGACAAACTGAGGGGCAACAAGTCCATGACCAAACAGCAATGGGAGTTCATAGAAGTTCGCACGCCCGCTGAGCTTGATAGATGTGATGGGCTCATCATCCCCGGTGGCGAGAGTACGGCCATGGCCTTGGTGGCCGCGCGATCGAACCTGCTTGAGCCGCTGAGAGACTTTGTAAAGTACGGCCACCCCAAGCCCTTTGGAAATGCTGGCGCGTTGAAGGCGAGTAATGTTAACGTGTATTGTGGTTGTGCAGGCTCCATAGAAAGCCCACCTGGGGCACTTGCGCCGGGCTAATTCTCCTTGCTGAATCGGCAAATCGGACGAAGCGAGGTGGTCAAGAGCTCATCGGGGGGTTGGATGTTCGTGTCAACCGGAACCACTTTGGACGACAGACAGACAGCTTCTATGCGCCGTTGGATCTACCGTTCCTGCCGGGAGACGCCGGCCCCTTCCGAGCCGTGTTTATAAGGGCGCCCGTGGTCGAAAAGGTACTCTCGCCCAAGGAGGGTATTCAAGACGAGGAGCTCAAGAGGGATGAGACGGTGGTGGCGCCATCCAGACAGCCTGAGAACGCGATTGCTCGAGAGGCCATGGCGGATAAGGTTGAGATTCTAGGGAAACTCCCTGGAAAGGCCGAAGTTGATGGAATGCCTCAAGAAGCTGGTGACATTGTCGCGGTGAAGCAGGGCAACGTCTTCGGCACCAGCTTCCATCCAGAATTAACTGAAGACCCCCGAATTCACATGTGGTGGCTCTGCCAGGTCAGTGATGCAGTTGGAAAGTTACAGAAATCTGAGGTAGTCGTTCGATGAACAGGAGAACACCGGTGCCACGACATATGATAGAAGATGGTATATAGAATGTTTTTTTGTATTTTGGGTATAAGATAGAACTGCGCTTTCATATCAAGCGTGTTTGATGCCTTTTGGTTGAAGGACCTAAACCCACCTACCTACCTGTATATAACTCCAACTCTCAACTATCTTCTCCAAACACGCGCCCGTACCCACCACGGCCCGGGTCGAATTCATCTCTGAACTCATCACGAACTTGTCCACCAGATTTACCACGTCTGTAGAAGAAACGTCAGCACTCTCGTTGAATTGTAGGGTACGTTGGCAATAGCATACCCGTACTGCCTCCCCTCTTGGAATCCAGGGTCCAAATCGGTTCGAATAATTCGCTCATCCAACTTTGTTCCTCCGATATACTTCATACAATCCAAAGCATCCTGATGTGTATAATACTCAACGAAGCAGAAACCACAGGGGGTTTTCTGGAACCGATCCAAGCCCATGACAAGACGTTTTATCTCTCCGCATCTAGAATAACGGTCAGACGCTGCAGTAGCCGGTACATTGATGAAAGTTGGAGACGTACTTTGCAAATAGCTCGTGTATTTGTTCTTCGGTTGTGTAGAACGAGCTGCAGGAGAGAGAGCAGTTAGAACTTGCGCTGAGCAGGCAACATCCGGCTGCAACGTACAGGTTTCCGACGTATAGAGTGGTAGCCTCTTTCAGGGAGATATCGAAGTCCGCCTGAGGCTTATCTTCCTCGCGATCTCCGCGATCATGATGCGACGACTTCCGGCGTTTGTTCTGGAGATAACAGGTTAGAGATCAGGTATGCAGCCGCACCGCAGCGTTAGAGCGCATACCTTGTTATTGAAATAGGTGCTGGGCCTATCCAGCCTCTCCACCGTAGATCGAATAGTGGTCGCCATGCTCAGGTCTCGTGTCTGCGAGCTTGTTGCGTAGAATGCAGCAGATGCTCGTCTTGCCTGAAGCTTGAAGCTATTCGCAAGTTGAAGCCGCTAAGAAGCTCGAGGCTTGGCGCGTCGTTTGCCCATCAAACTTCTCTAAGCTTTTTACGGCGGACAACAAAAAAAACAGTTTATTTATTGGCAGCGGAGAACGAAGAATAAATACAAATCTACAAGCATGAGGGCTACTGCGTCGTGAGCAGGCATCGCGTTCGTTACGACATCTTCTCCGGCCATACCTTCTTTCCATCCTGAACGCGGAACCGCCTTGAGTCTTCAATATCGCTTCAACATCCCTAACCCAATACCCGGGCCAACATGCCGCGAATCGTGGACTATTCTCCTCCATGGTTATCAAGACCCTCTCCGGGAGTTGACCTATTCTGCCCCTCGTCAACGGACAAGCCGTCCTCGTCGATTCGCAATGCGCAGAAAGCTATTGTTGACGCTGCACAGGAACCAAGACCAGTTCGAACACTCGCTCGCAGAGGCACGGAAATATTTACCGTCGTTGATAATCAGATCAGATGGGCAGATCTTGCAAGACTAAAGGATGAATGGAGGAAAGGCGTGAAGCAGAAGAGGGAAGAATCCAACCGTGGCAGACAAAACGAAGATACCAGCAACGTGGAGAATGGACAGAATGATAACTTGGAGCGAAATACGGCGAGGGAGGAATCAGATGGACGAGAAGATGCGGCAGATACGAAAGCTTCATATTACAGGGTAAGTCCCTAGCTTTCGTCTTTCGTCGAGTTATTCGCATTCTAATATCAGTCTATAGATCCTGACTACTCCAGTATATGGAAAAATCGAGCAACTGACCATATCCCCCAACGGAGCGTTCCTTGCCATTACAACAACCCACACTGTCCATATCGCCATGCTCCCGGATTCATCGCATCTGTCTGGCCCTGATTACTCCCCCATTCGTGTCAAGACATTCCAGCTAGGGCCTACTACCCACGTCATCCCAGAATCGCCAGTTGTGGCTGTCCTGTGGCATCCTCTGGGAATATGCGACAACTCAGGGGGATGTCTTGTTACTGTTACCTCCGATTCGGCTGTACGAGTATGGGAGATCGATCGCAAGAACCAATGGTCCTTTGATAGGCCAACTCTCGCAATTGATTTGAAGAAACTAGTTGATGGAACTTCAATGGATGAAGACTTTGCACCCCTCAGCTTCGGACAAAATAAGGGATTCTCAGCCGACTCATTTGAGATGGAAGTTGCTGCTGCCAGATTTGGCGGTCATGGATACGAAGAAGAAGATGCTTGGGCTGCCATGACGCTGTGGGTTGCTATGCGGACAGGCGATGTATACGCCCTTTGCCCTCTTTTGCCCTCAAAGTGGCAAGCATCGCCGGTTACCATTCCATCCTTGACTTCATCCATCGTCCGAGAGCTCGCGGTTGCCCAAGAGGAATCGCTTGAAACGGATGACGAGCTTAAAGCAATTCAGCAACAATATGAATGGCTCAAGGAAATTGACAACCAGGACGCTTATCCAGTGGCAGAGGAATCGATCTTTACCGAAATTCGAGTACGCCCGTCTAATCCAAGCCCTATCCCACGGCTCCAGGGACCTTTCTTGTTTGAATGTGACGATCTTGAGGATGACCTTGACATCACCGATGTCTTCGTCATTGCGGCTAGGGCTGACATTGATGACCTGATGGCTGGAGAAGACGAGCCTGAACTACTTAACGACAACGCTCAAAGCGGGTTATCAGGTACAATCATCTGCCTTGTAACCTCAACTGGAACTCTACACGTGTCCCTTGAAATGGATGGAGTCAAGGGGCAGTGGCTTCCAAGGACCTGCAAAAACACCTTTAGCACACCGATGTCTGAACCGTCTGAGCTACTATTATTGGAATCATTGGAAACTGTTCGTGTCAAGGACCGACAACCCAATATGTGGCCAATGTTCTCAGAAGATATTGGCTCTCGATATAACTTCTACGTGACCGCTGCCAGAAGTGTAGTCTTCTTCTCGCTATCATCGTGGGTTCATCGTGTAGAACCCGAGCTACGCTCCGAGGAAACAACAGGATCGGCGTTCCGTATCAATATCATATGTGATGGTGCAATTGCTGAACGTGAACAAATGCTTCAACTCCCACCGTCAGAGCTAGCTCCAAATAGCAAAGGGGAACATCTAGCTAGCTGTTTAGCTATATTTGATTACGACCTGGGCTACCTATTACTCTCTTTCACGCCGTCTCAGCCTTGCGCCGTTCTCCTTGATTCCCCCGAATACGAAGAATTTGCGGCATCCAGGGACTTAGCATCTTCAGACTCAGAGGCGGTAGATAGCCGCACCACCCTACCAGCACATACACGCCCGCCATACCAGGTCCCTTCCATCCTCTATTCTCCTTCCCCTCTCGTCTCCTTCGTCGCAGAGCACGTCCCACACGGCCATAGGCATACATTGAAAGATCCCGTCCGCCTATCGCCATCAACCCTAGAGCTCTTTACATCCGCCCACAGGATCCTAAGCACATACACACATTCATTGGAAGTTGCAGCCTCTGATCTTTTCCGCCGCTGTGAACGACTACAAGGCGAAATGCGCGGCCAGTTGACACAGTTGGCTGAAATTGGGGAGAGGATAAATGACGTCTCAAATGGCACGGTTAGGGGAACTGTGAGGAGACCACCTATGGATCGTGAACAGGCCTTGGATTCGAGGATGTCTGCTGCCCAGTCAAGACAAAAGGAGCTTGTTGAGCGATACAACAATATCAGACTGAAGATCATAAAGGCTGGAGGCAGACCGATAAGTGAAAAAGAGAAAGGATGGATGAGAGAGGTTAATACCTTATCAAAATCCGTTGGCGAAGATGATAAGTCAAATGGCGAATTAACGCAGAGACTTGAAACGGTACGCTATTGCACTGTGCATGGTGAAACATGGGCTCGTACTAACGAATCATATCATAGGCGACGTCTTTGGCTAAAGAATTACTATCTGAGATGAAAAATATCCCAGAAATAGCTGACTCTACACCTTCAACGCCTACACACCCAACGCAACCCAAGGTACCTCAACGGCTACAAAAGGCAAAGGTCGCAGATGCTATGAATATGGTTGACAGAGAGTGAGTAAACCTTACCCCTATTCGGAACCACGGTAGTTGTTAAATGTATTAACCACGGTTGTGATATAGGTCTGCCGTCATTGACGCAATCACGTCCAGACTTGAACGGCTATCAACCAGCTTCCCTGACCTTTAGTGCTTTGCCTGGCAGTATTTCCTTTCACTCAGATATGTAATGATTCGAACAATACCCGTACAAAGTGTATAACCAATGCTCTCATGTTTCGTTCCGTTTGCCAACCAGTCTAACTAGCTAGTGTTTATGTGCAAATGAAATTTTGGACGATTTACGGAGTACTATCCGGGGAAATCGGGTTGCCTTTTAAAGCCGTTATCGTCGTTACGTTGCTTCCCTTAGCTCAGTAGATGCAGCAATAGTATACATGTCGCGTACTTGTTCGTCTTTACTCTAAACTCTAGGGTCAAGTGAGAACATGGAGATTTTAGAAGTTGCTTGGCCCCTATTATTAAACGAGCGTGCTAGCAACAATATGAAAAGAACAGCCCAAAGGTGACACTATACTCCAAAAGTTGCCGATAGACAAGGAGGAGCCAAAAAAAGAAGAAAATGCATATTAAATAATCAAAGGTAGATCCAGCCTCCGCACCGTCTAACCGCGCCCTGATTGATCGTTTCCAACTCCAGTCAAAATCACCTATATAGTATCATCAAAGCCAAATGTCCCATTCACGCTGCAGATCGATACGTTCCTCGATGATACCCGCTAGCTCTGCAATAATGGACTGCCAGCTCGGCAGCGTGAGCGAATGTGCCTTTTCTTCCCAGACCCGCATCTCCCCCCTGAACCCATTCCACCATTCGATAAGCATGCGCCGAGTGTACATGGGCATATTAGCGTCGTCAATATAGGCGCCAAAGTAAGAATCAGCGTTGAGCCAAGTGCGATATGGCCCCCGGAGGTATCCCTCTCGAAACTTGTTGAACGAGGCGGTAAACTCCGCATACGCTGCTTCGTCGACCTTGAAGCTGATGACGCAGGCGGGGATTTTTGCCGACACAGATGTGAATTCGTTGCGGTTTGTGCTCCAGTTGAGTAACCTGTCGATTGAGTTGATGTGCTTCCTGATGCGCTGTAATGGTTTGAGAGGACAGAGGTAATAGTAGCGGTACCTATACCTCTGTTCAAGAAAGAGGAAACCTTTGAGCGCGGCGTCTGCTTTTTGGCGGACGATGTTGAATGTCTGGAGTACATCTTCAGGGACAGTAAGAGACAGCTCGCGTGGAAGAATGGTCTTTTGTCTGTCAAATATGACTGGGGGGGACCTAGTCCAGACGGGTGTAGGGTGATGTTTGTATGGATTTGGTCGTAAGGCAGCGACACTTGGGGTTGCCGGGGGCCGTGGATCAAGAGCCATGGTGGATAACGGTAGATGGAGGGTATGGGTAGACAGCGTATGAGCTGGATGGCTCGGGGTAGTTGATGAGGGAGACATGGGGGGATGGGGGTAAGGGGCCATTTTGGTGATGAAGTGAGTAAGGGGTGAAGGGAATAACAGGCGAAGGAATGAAGAGAGAGTAAGGATAGCTGATATCAAATTATAAACTGAGTGTCACTTAAATGAAAGCGTGGGCGTGTTCTAAAAGAGTGTGTTGTATAGGAAAGAACCAGCAAAACGTCATCTCACTCTCAGGTGAAATAGTGAAGGAGAGAGTAAGGCCTTATTCGAAGTCGACAAGGCTCAGCTTAGATCGAGTGACCAGCAGCAAGAAAAGGGCATAAACGAATTTATACAATCCGAGACGAAGGGAGGCCAAGGTAGTGATGACCTCGGATTCAGATGGCTGTCTTTCTGGCAACCAGATGACAAGAGTGAAGGACCTCTTAGAAGGTTCTTTCTTGAAATCCTTGCCATTTCCCATGCTGACAGGTATGTACAAGTATATAAAATGTACAGGGAGAGGATAGTGAAGAAAGAGATCAGACGGAGAGCACCAAGATCAAGGATATATAGACACAATATGGTCAGGAGAACGGGGATGGAAGAGAGAGGCGGGAAAATAGGAATAGGGGGTAGAGCTCTCGTTATTTATCTACGAGTATTCCATGTCTATGACGATTTTCAGGGAGAGGAAGTTTGGGTCCGGTTTCTGGTTCTACCAGTACCAGTTGATGTTTGTTTCATAGAACAATAAGATTCTGGATGACAGGAAGTATATATGTATTGGTATAATGTATCATGGCGAAGCAAAGAGGGCATAACTCCTTACATAACGCGCTGGGAGATCCAGATACCGGGAACCAAACTTTTGCGTCGAAGACGGATACTGTGTGTCTGTATACCGCCGAACAGGAAGAGATATTGAAGTTGATTATCCTTGTGTGGATAATCATGCATAGCTGAGAGTCTGGAGAGTAGAGAGAATTAAGAGAAATTAACTCCACATTTAATGCTTCATGCTATGGTAGGTAGTCTGTGGGTGTGATGACGGGGAATAGGTTGTATGAAGTGAGGGAACGGGTTGATGTAGCTTTTACAATCATAATACATAAAAGAACCGAGGACGTAATAAGAGGAATGCAAGTTATTGAACGCTAAACAGCCGTCAGCATAATCCATCATGTATGCACGACAGAACACTTACCGTTCGATCAAATGAACCCCCGAGGCCGTTTCCACTATATCACTTACCTCGCCGACCTTCAATGCGAAAGCGGCCTGCTCAAACTCCGCCTGCATCTCGTTCCGGCCAAAGAAGCCCCTATAAATCAACAGATCAGCATTCCACCTTTATACGATATCGTCCTTTTCAACTAACAGATCGCCTCCCTTCCTAGCACTGCTGCAATCCGACTCTGACATCGCGATATTGCCGAGTGAAACTTGGCCGGACTGGATACGCTTCTGGTGACCACGCAGTATCTCAATTGCCTCGCTCTTCGACCGTGTGATATCAGACTCTCGCCAGCTGCTCGGCCGTCTGCTGTCCCGGTGCTTGATGAGCAGGTGGCTCGCCCGGATCTTGCCCTCGGTCTGTCCCCCGGCCCCGAAGCGATCTGCTGCCGCCGGTCCGCTGTGGTTGGTTGCCATGTACACCTTCAGCTTCTCCGTGTCGGTGTTGGCCGGGGGTTCCCATCGTGATTCCTTCGAGATCGAGTTGAAGTAGTATGGAAGGTTCTTGGAGTTTGAATGTCGTACCTCCCAGCCGGAGGGGAGTCCTGTTTCAGCCTGCGATCCCTGTTAGCCGTCATCCTTATCCGCGCACAAGGACCACCCACCATGGCGTATATATCTATATTGTCCGTCCGTTTATCTGCTTGCTGTCGTTTGTTGTTTGACTCGTCTCGATGTCTCGTGGTGGAAACCAACAAAGAATGCGGGGGCGGGCGGGAGAACTGCTGAGTAAGCGCGTTTCTTCACTTTTCTTCATTCACTGCATTTTATACGCATTTATACAGCATCTACGCATTTATTTCTTCTTGACACACCACACTATCACAATATCACAGCTTTCTTACTATCGACCATGTCTGCATCTCCAGCTCCTCAGGGCAACGCTGTCCAACAGCAGGGAACCGACCAAATCCACTTTAAATTCTGTCGCGAGTGGTACGCATCCCCGAGTCCTATATCCTAACCGCGAAAGACTACAAGCTAACCTATGTCTCTATCTAGCTCTAACTTGCTCTATCCAAAGGAAGACCGCGCGACCAACTCCCTAGTTTTCGCCTGCCGGACCTGCCATGTCGCGGAGCCCGCTACATCATACTGCGTCTTCCAGAACAAACTACACAGCCAGGTCGGCGATACCGCAGGTGTAACGCAGGACGTTGGAAATGATCCGACGGTTGGTCTCCCATTTTGCCTCCTCTGCGGCGAGGAGATATGCTGTGACTTTTGCGGAGACCCGGCAGACCATATTGCCTTGGGAAAACCCTCGAAGCCCGCGCAAAGCAACTTATAAAGCTTGGGGAGAATATTTGGCTAACAAGAAGTGCAATTTATTTTAGCTTCCTCGCTCCAATAAACTGTGTCCAAGCTGCGGTGAGAACGAAGCTGTATTCTTCCAGTCGCAGCAGCGATCTGCCGAGACGGGAATGGTGAGATATACGAAGCCTCTGCTGTTGGTTCTGTTCGACTCCGTTCTGACAAAGCTCTATGATTTCAGAAATTATACTACGTTTGTTGCACGTGCGGAAAGGTGTTTGTTTGAAGTTCCTGCGATATAGACTGCGCTCTCCCTCTACTCCCTACGGATTCCGTTGAGTCGACCCTTGTCATATGATCACGGCAGTTCCAACCACACGCTCTACGGACGGCCCATACACATGCAATAACTACGAATGCTCGTTCCGAAATATTTTGTCCGTGGATATACCGCGTACCACCGTTATTGATAGGAGTTCTTGGGAGATTTGACATTTTCACTACGGGAAGGCGGCCCAGGCGTTTTTGATGATTTTTCTTAGAATTTAATGACACAATAATGATGCTATAAAGACGCCCTCAGAGATGTTGTATAATACAGATATTTAAAATCACAGATGCATCGGCGCCAAAGACAATATCTTCGACCATTTCTTATTTCGTAGTTCTGCTCCGACGATGCCTGTAATCATTCAATGTTAGCAGCCATACCAAACAGTCATATCCCGTCAGCATCCAACTAACCGGTGAGTCTTGATCCGATTGGGTCTCCGGATTTGTTTATCAAGACGCACGCATTGTCGTCGAACTTGATATAGCTTCCATCCGGCCGTCGGACCTCCTTCTTTGTCCTAACGATCACAGCATGGCGGACATCTCCTCGTTTCACTTTGTTGGCAATCGAGCTGCTGGAGTTGCTATCCGATCCGAAGCTACGCTGTTTCTGGACAACGACGACAATTCGGTCACCTTCAATTATAGAAACGAAACATCAGTAATGGCTCGTAGGTATAAGGCAGCGGTAGGACTCGACAAACCTATTGTCCCTGCCTTCCCTTTCCTAAGTACTTGGGCGCATTCCACGACGGCAGCACCGGAGTTGTCGATACAATTGAGGAGGGTCTGGCGGCCGGGAAGTAAGTAAAAATGAAGCTCATATAGCAGACATGCAACAGGCCTTACTTTTAGTTGTATCATCTTTGCTTCATGGCGCAACCGTCTGGCGTTCAGGTCGTTTTCTTCGTCGAGCTCGCGGTTTCTCGATCTTTTGATAGCGCTTTTCTCTTACCCGGACTTATAATACGCCGAGTGCCGGGCCTTCAAGTTCGCCGGCGGGAAGTGAAGACCATAGCCCTTTGACTATAGGTATAGTAGGTAGAATGAACCTGCTAGGGGCTTTTACTTGACGCTGCAGGTGTATCGGGAGAATATTTTGGGCGTATTAAGTATATTTTCTGGTAAAAGAGCGTCCTGATTGAATACAGTATATGTCCACGTGACCTCGACTTTTGGCCCCCTTGCGGCGTCTTGAGAAGAGAGAAACGAAGCGCTAGAAAGGCTGGCGTCGACATCGAGCGCGCAGTCCTCCTTGCAATTTGACGGAGGAGGATTTGTGCTCGCTGAACCAAAGGACACTGGTTTGCGGGAAACTCCTGGTTCAATGCTACTGGAAGCGCAACTGTCTGGAGGTCGCGTTTCGCCCCAGCCGCCGAGCAAGAGGCCTATATTTGAGTCTTGAGCATTGAGGAGGCGTTTTATGTCCCTCACCCTCGCGGCTTCAACACCATTATATCGTGGTGGTATATGATCCATACCGATGGCACGTACGCCTCCGGTTGAGAAGAGGGAGAGATTAACCCTCTCTCAGCTCGCGACGTATGATGATATCTTGACGGATACCCTCGTGGATCAAGTGAGTTCTCCCATGATATATGGCTGCATACTGCGCGCAAGGACCTATGCTAACCTCTTCACAATATAGGCCTACTTCTGGACAACAATCCGCAAGAATAGAGCCAAATATTTCCCTGTAAGGGGCATACTCGAGGAGAGCGTTACTTCTATCCTCCTACACGATGTAGTCGTTGCAAAAGACGCGTTAAAGGCTGAGAAGGCCTTCCTGGAACTTCCAGGTCTGAAGAAATTTGGCGATAAACTTCGTTCTGCGCGAGAGAAGGAATGGTTTCGACGACATCTTCGCAAATACATCTCCATCTACCTCCCTGATTGCCCGTTCGAGGTTACGACAACGAATAGGTATACTATCTTAACACATGAGGCTGCTGTGTCTGCTAGAAAGTTCATATCATCCGGACACCCGGTGAAATACCTGAGTGGTACCCTTGTTTCAATCACAAAAGAAGAGGAAACCGATCTAGACCTTACAAAACGTGATTTCAGTATTGTCATGTCAACCAGGAAGAAGACTGCCTCGTTGTTTTTGGGACCGGCAAGATTTGCGAATCACGACTGTAACGCTAACGCGAAGCTGGTCACAAGGGGGTTTGAAAGCATGGAGGTTGTCGCCACGCGGGATATTGAGGTCGGAGATGAAATAACCGTCTCATACGGCGATAACTACTTTGGCGATGACAACTGTGAATGTCTTTGCCATAGCTGTGAGTTGGCGCAGCGCAACGGCTGGTCAACGCCCACGCCCTCGCGTGTGAATAGCTGGGTTCGCAGCGCATCCGCATTTTCTGACGAGCTGGAGCCGTCATCTAGCCCCCCGAGCAATGGCAGCGAAAAACACGGCCTAGAGACAGATTCTGATGCCTCGGATGGTTTTCTGGGAAAGAGAAGGAAGGTGGAGCGTAAATCGTCAAATCTAAGGTTGCAGGAATCTGCAGATGAAACCGGTGACGCCGAGGCTGAATCGACTTCGTCAGTGCCGAATGGGTGCTCGCCCGCTGCTAACGAAGTGATACCTAATGACATCCAGTTACCTAGAGATGACAGCCGTGACAATGGATGCGACACATCAGATATCCCAGTTGGCGACGAGGAACTGTCAGCAGAAGGCCGGATTTCTAGGGACACTTCTATTGAAAATAGCAGCGGACAGTCCTCTGGATCCACTGCAGCAACATCTCATCCTGGCTCAGGTATCCAAACAACACCTGCTCCAGGAATAACAGATACCATCCCCAAGGACTTAGATATCGGCGAGAAACTGCCTCAGCTAAAAGACAAGCTCCCATTTCCACAGATTCTTATTGGAGATAGTGAAGAAAACGATTTGTCTGCGTTTTCTGAAGTAAATGAATCAGATGCTACGACAACGGCCCCTAAACCTAAACGACGATACAAAAAACGCAGCTTCCCAGTCCCAGTTGACGAGCCCCCTAAATTCCGGGTTCCAGGCGATTACACGAAGACTACAAAGTTGCTAGCACAACGCTACGATCGCTGGGTCGAATGCCAAACATGCAATGACTGGTTCGTGCAAGGGGAAGCATATTTCACTCGAAAGGAATGCCCGCGCTGTGAAAGACACTCTAAGCTGTACGGATATCGTTGGCCTAAAACTGACAAAGAGGGTCGACGTGATACGGAAGAACGAGTCATGGACCACCGTACTATTCACCGTTTTTTGACAAATGATGATGAGTCGCGTCTTCATCGTCGTGGTCGAGGACTTGGTGTTAGCACCTCGAGTCCTACTCCCGAAATATCTGAAACGAGAACGGAAACTGACGCAAGTGAAATTGGAGACGGAAGACGTGTTACTCGGTCATGTCGAAGGGTATCCCGGCGGCTAGAAGATACCTGTGTTTAGAACAAAGTTTATGGTGGATGTTTTCGCCATTGCGGCCTGAAACGAGCGCTGCTGAAATGAATAGCCGCGGGATACCACCGGGGTACAGCCCCATGCGTCTAGGGGATATTGCCATGTCTGCGATCGACCGAATGAAACATTTCTTAGACCTGCAGCAGCTCAGCAGAGAAATGAGCGAGCAGTACGAGCTCCCAGACAGCAGTAAACCAGTAAGCTGTGGTAGTCTGCATTATAATGTGTTATTTAATACGATATCAGACCTCCAGCATCATAACCAGGACCTTCATTGCGCCCTTATACCAAGGAAATGCACAAGGGTAAAGGCGATCGGTCGGGCTCTCCTCAGGCACAAGACGCATCGTTGGCACGTTGGTGGTTTATTAATACACCGGAAAAGAGTGACCGGTATAAGAGTTATACGCTTGTAGCACACCGTTCCCGTCCAGAAAAAGCTGCAAATAAGGATGACGAGCCATGAATATATCGAGCTGACGCTGACGCCTATACTCTCTGAAAGCATCATCCTTCTCGGGGAGGGTGAAGGGCCAAAAAGGGCCCTCGGGGTATCTCATAACCACTGGCACAAGGCTCCTGTTTTCCTTCTGTGCTTTTGTGAGTGCCATCTCCCGCCGATAGCGAAGCCGTCGAGCCGCAATGTGATCATTCCCGCTCCATATCTCGGGAGGTGTGTGGGCAAGCCGGCGAGCTGTCTGTGTTTCGGACTCCTTTACCGCGTGCATGGAGTCGCGAAAGTTACTCCACCAATTGGAGAATCCCATTCTATTGATAGATTGGTCTGTGGTTTCGAATAGTCGATCATGGGGTGAAATATGTTTTACAGGTATGCCTACTAGTTCATTTTGCGATCTTTTATATTGTTGTTGCTAGAAGTTTGCTTGATTCTATGTTTGCTTCTCTGGTGTAAATGCACGAATTGCATGCATTATGTTGCTTTCCCCGACGAATACCCAATATAAACACCCGCATGTTTCTACTTGTCTCACTTGTCATCCCTCGCTCGGTTCCTGACATACATCGCTTGAGCTTTGCTAACCCGGGAGTAGTAGGTTGTCCATAATTGCACTATTTATGCAGTTTTACCCCCCTGGTCGTTTTTGATTGCCTCCCTTTCTTCGGGATGATGCATATCAGGGGCAGTGAAGGGAAATAAGCGACATGCCTCATTCCCACCATGCATCTTTACAGGTTGATTAGGCCATTCTAAACCACGTCATCCTTAGTCTGAAGACCAAACACTCACGGTGCTCACCAAACCACCATCTCACTCCCAATATCAAGATCCTCTCCTCGATCTCCGACGGTGTCCTTGCGTGTTTGGCTGAGTACCGAGATCTGGAACCTCATGGTGAGGCCGCTCTTGAGATCTGTCTGTTCCCTGGAACTCATCCGTAAACTCTGGATGTCCTGTATATGGAATCATGGGTTAACTCAATGTCACCAAACGTGTTAAAACGCTCTATGAATGACCTTCACTCACCATGCCCCATCCTCCCCGGCTCTTGTGCTCGAGCAAATCTTTCATCCCGTCCGTACGGGGTGGAATGCGACTCTTCCTTCCTCGCCTGTGACAATCGTATCTTCGCATTCTCGACTTCTATCTTCATAAACTCAATGGCGACTAAGAGTAACATATTCAAGGCTGTGCTTTCATTGGTGCTACTCGACTGCCGTCTGCGGCCACGTCTATGGCTGCTCCCCTTGCGGTTGTGTGAATCGGCCAAACTAGACATTGATGATCCCATTTTCGTGGCGTTGAACAGTTGAGATTTTATCGCGGTTGCGTTAAGACAGGTAGATGGCATGGGTAGGCTGGTCTGGTTTTCATTTGATCATTCGTCCCTTGGAGACTTCCTTGCTTTTATTTAACATAGATTTGGCTGTGAGGGGAGGAGAAGGCGTTACGTGTACTTGCTTGCTAGATTAGTTGTTTGTTGTATATTGCGAGCTAGAAGAGCTTTTTGTATTCTGTAAGATATGTATATTAGACTCCTACTCAACGAAGACATGTTTATTGCCAGACTACAGCTTGTAGTGCGGTTGCTACTTGTATTTGTTTTATATTTGGTCTCTAGCTAAACGTCGTTTTAAAAAACTATCTAACGTAGAATATTTGATGTTAGCGATTCTTACGCTAGTACTCCCACGAAGTTCACAATGTTGGAAATGGGTTCAATCATTCGAAGCTTTCATTAGTATATATCTATTGCTTAGCTATGACCCAAAACTCCAAAAATAATTAGATGATTTGACTCATAACGCCGCCGATCAGGTAGTAACTATCATACAAAGTATTTTAACCAGCGCCAGTTGTTTGATGCCATATTAACAAATGGTGTATAATACAGGACAAGAATCAAACAAGTTTATATGTAAAAATGGTGCAAAAAAAATCGGAGATTGTCGCGTTAAATCAGTGCCTGGCCTCTAAACATCGCCTCACGGACACCCTTGACGACGTCCTTCCTATCCTTCTTATTAACGAGGACAATACCTCTACCTCTCCTGCCCATGCGACCTAGACGGCCGAGGCGGTGGATGAAGTCGATGGTTGAATGCGGAACGTCATATAGAATCACAGTTTTCACGGCCACAGTGTCGATTCCTCGAGATCCTAGATCAGTGATCACAAGTACTTTCGTGTTTGCTAATGACTTTGAGTTGGTATCAGGTTTCTTGGGTTCATCGGCCCGCAGGAAGGGGACTGCCTCTGAATCGAATTTCTTGCTCTTCATAAGCAATTTCTTGTCATCCTCTGAGAGCTGCAGTTTCGCCTGCGTGAATTCGTTCAGGATCTCGGCTTGTCGTTTTTCGGGTGTGTCGCGGGTTAAGGAAACAGCATCAATTCCCTTTGAGGAGAGAAAATCAGCTACCTCGTCGGCGGTTTCGCGCTCATTCACAAACACAATTATATGCCTCATCTCCGAGCTTCCGGTAATACGTGCAAAGGCATCGGCCTCGTCGCCGCTTCCCGCCTTGCCTAGTGACCATATAACGTCGGCGCATGCAAGGGATTTTTTCCCGTGGTAGGGTTCTTTGTCAACATCAACAACACCGAGTTGGACTCTTCGAGGAATGGCGTGAAGATTCGGAGTGACGAGTCTTCGAATGTTAGGATATAACTCGCGCAAACGGTTATCCAAATGTCGTGGGATAGTGGCGGAACAAAGAATCAGCTGCTTCAAAGATGATGCTGCTCTCTCTATTATGGAGTTGGTGATTGGAGCAAAGGATCTATCGAAAAGGGAGTCCGCCTCGTCTGCGATGATGTGGGTGACACGGCTTAAGATATATGGGTTGGATTCGGCAATCGAGCTAACAAGATGTGGAGTGCTGATAAGGACGTCTAATCCGGCCGGATTGAATAAACTATTCCGAATTCTGCGGGGCGTCTGAGATGAATTGATGAGAGCGGAGCGGAATTTGACGGTGTGGGATAGCTGTTTCACCAGCTGGCCCACTTGATTGACGAGTTCCGAGGTGGGAACGAGGATTATAACCTTTGGCTTTGCAACATCAGGGTGCGTATCTGGGGTGGTCAGCTCGGGAGACTCAAGCTCAAAGACGTTATTCCTTTCTCTCAAAGCCTTCTCCTCCGCTTGTTTCCTTGCCTTTTCGTCCGCCTCTATCTTATCTTGTTCCTTTTGAAAAGCCTCTCCATGCTTGAGAGCGTCTATAACCGGAACAAGGTACGCGAGAGTCTTTCCGGAGCCGGTTTCCGCCGCGAGTAGGAATTGGTCGTATTTCGGCGCGTGGTCATCCTGGGGAGCGGTAGCAGGAATTTTGTTGTTGTGGCCCAATAACGCCGGAATGGCCACACGCTGTATAGGGGTTGGGGTAATATCCTCCATGCCAGATAGGGCATTCTTATATACCGCCTCGCGAACAACATCGAGGAGAGGAAACTGGTCAAAGGATGTGATATCTGCAATCTTCTCTTTGATTGCCATGCGACGGTTATAAGGCACAGGTGTAAGGGCAATCTGCATTTTCAAAGGCTTGATCCATGAATCTTCATCTTTTTCCTTCTCCTGGGCTTGCTCCTTGAATCTGCCAGGCTTTGCTGCTCTTTTAAGCTCAGCGTCTGACCTGGGACGAGCGTTATCTCGCAGGCGCACACGGGTCTGATTAGTCGCACTCCAGGGCCCATTCTGGAAGCGGTCCGGCTTCTTAGATTTTGCATCAGGCAGTGCTGACTTGGAGACGTTCGGGGAGAGCCTCATTCGGGAGGCGGGCTTTCGGCGAGCGAAGGTTGACGCAGACCTGGCGAGCTGGCTCCATGGCTGCAGGGTCTCGGTGACGTGCGGGAGAGTTGCGCGTTTGATCTGGCAGTATAGGCACATAGACCTGGGCCCGAGAGGAACGCGCGACGACAGCATCTCGTCTTTCTCGCGGGGATATGTAAAACGCTGTCGAATCTTACCTTTTCATCCTGGTCGTCTTAAAGATATAAAATTTCTCCGAAAGGTTTCGCCGTTCCGTGTTAGTAAGCAGTTAGTAAGCGCGTTGTCATGGCAACAAATTGCCTATTGCGTTCTATTTGTCAACAGCTTATATCAACTCCTCTTCTACCCTCGAACCATCCACAACTTCTTCCCCTCCACGAAAACTATCTCTTCTTCGCACTGCAGATATTCCCTGCTCTTGCAGCTTTCTTTCTGTTCGATCATTCGTTAGCAACACCGCGCGCAGCGCTGCAGTCCAGTTCTACTCTATTTGTTGTCACTCGCGACTCGAAATCTATATTCTCATTCTTTGTGGAATTTCATCTCCATTGTCCGCGTCCACGGCGAGATTCCTTTGATTCTCGATCGCGGGAGATCATAACGAGGACTATTACACCGCAGGGTTGCAGCTAGCCCTTGCTTGATCCATTTTCTCAAGGTACGATCGCCAGATCGTCGAGATCGAAGAGGATCGCGACCTTGTGAATATCATGTATACTGACTGAATTCATGAAATAGATTCTATTTTAAAATATGGCCCCGAGTCAGCGCCCTCTATCTGAGCTTAGCCCAGTGGCTCACAAGCGCAACTCTCCCAGCTGGAAGGTACGCTGAAAAACTTAATCTGCTTTCCCCTGGCTATACTTGAACTTTGGCCTAATATAAGTAACAGGATCCGGCGAGCAATGAATCATCGCCATTTGAAAATTCACCAATAAATAATCCTACCTCTCCACGACGCTTCTGGCAAGGTCGTGACCCCGGGTCCCCATACAGGGTGGCCCATGAAAACACCGATCCATATGAAGGGTCCTCGATGACTTCGTCTCCGAGTAAACGATCCTCAATTGAGAATTTGATGCGCGCTTCTCGTGTTAAGAATAGCAGCATGTTTGCGAGAGAGCATAAGCAAGAATATGATCCCAGCCACATCCAAGTTTTGGAGAGGCCTCTAGCAGGTGGCAGACCTCTCAGCCGACAATTTCAAAACAGCCAAGAAGGAACGAACCAGGTTGATGCCCGTCGTCAGCTTCCATCACAAACTGGAGGATTTAGAAATAGCGGCGAGGGCATGGGGACGCCACCAGCTACATCCAAGACCGGAGATGACTCTAGCTCGCCAATAAAATCGCCTTCATCCCAATCCCCGGGTAAATCCTCCTTGTCTAGAGGGAGCCGGTTTGGAAGCCGATCAGCCATATTCGACCCACGACGCGAAATTTGGTCCGATGAAGGCGATGAGAGTAGAGTGAGTATGAATTCCGAAGGTTACAGCTATCACCGCCAGACGAAGAGTGTTACATTCGACGCCGCTCCCCCTCAAGTCAATGAATACGAAATGACGACACCAGTTCCTTCATCAATAGCTAGCTCACGCGAAGGGAGCTATGAAGATGCTAGTAATGAAGATAGCTTCGACCACGGTTATTCTATGGAGATTGAGGACAGCTTTGACGCGTCCCTTGAAGATACAGATAAAACGCCAGTGGTTCTTCCAGACGAATGGCGATACATGAGCCCCGCCAGTGCAAACGATGATGCAGCAGGCAGTGATGATGACCCATTTAGTGACGACTTTGGAAGCCCAGGGCCTGATATCAGACCGAGCTCCAGAGATTCTACCCCGTTCAAGAATCGAATCGAATCCTTGGATTCTAACGGAGAGCGTCGACCACTTCCACCTCTCCCTCCATCCCAAGCGACTCCTCAGGCGTCCCGCAGCTCACCCAGCCCCGGTTTAACCGCAGCCTTTGAGCGTGGGAGCAGTGCTCAGCGTGACATGCCACAGCCTCTCAGACCCGCTTCATATTCGAAAGCCGAGATTAGTGGCACAGGTCGCAACTCTCTGTCGCTTGAAGATCGCTTGAAATTGATGATGGCAGGCGACCATAGCCATCAATCTGATGCTGAAACCCAGCGTGAGAGACGAATGAGACGCGCTGGAGCAAAGGAACGAAGTGTTGAACGCGAATTGGAACGCAGCCATCTCTCAGAAGACCATGATGAGTCCACTGCCATTGAGTCACCACGGATTTCACGTGAGTCGATTTTGAAAAACATGAAAAACGACCAGGATGCTTCTAACGAGCAGCCTGACTTCGGTGATGTGTCACACAACTCTGGGACGTACAATGCATTGACCTTCGACCCGGATGTCCCAATCCCTTCTCTTGAGACTGACCAGCCCATCGAAGATGAAACAGTCATCATTAAAGACGAGGAAGATGAAGAGGATATTGATCTTTATTCTGTCCCTAGCTTCACTGCGGACGATACCAATGAGGAGACCGATCACGCTGAGTCTCAACACCTCATCGCAGATGATTCTAGCAGCCGCTATTCTTACACTTCCAAGGATGATGTGCAAACACCTCCAGAGGCTTCGCGTAGCTTTGAGATGGAATCTTCCGAGCTAACTCCAACCAAGACAGCCCATTCCCCTCGTTATTCGGAACATGATTTACTTGCATCCACCCTTTCGGGCACTAATGGAGATCACCAATTCGATATGCAGTTCATGTCCTATATTGATCAGTCCACACCTCCTGCTGAAGAGCAACCTGGCCAAACTTCCCGCCTTGACTTTACATCCATCCGCGAGTCTCTCAACCGTCCAGGTACCCCTGATTCCGTTATCCGTCATCCAGTCTCGCCAGAGGAGTCGCCCGACAGGTCGCTTATTGTCCCTGAACCAATTGCCACTATCAAAGCGCCTGGAGGTACTTATAAGACACGAACCTCATTGACCCCAGCTGATGCGAGCACCATGGCAGCAACTCGCCGTAGGGTTAGCGGCCACGATGTTCCAGTTTCGCCAATTGAGGAATTCACGCCACGTCTACCCCAGCTCGACAAGTCTCTCCATGAGGAGACTGGTGAAGCGGACGCTTCTGCGGAAACCAAGACCACGGAAACACTGCCATCATTAGAAAAGATGCGAATCAGCTCACTTGTCAAGCTTGACATCCCTATGGATTCAGGCAATGATGGTTTTGGTCTAGATGCCGAATTCGATCGCGTTATGGAGGCTCAAAAGGTAGCATTTGATATTCCTTTCTCTCAAGTCTCAACATACCCAGTATCGAAAACAGACAACCAGACACAAGACACTTTGCGTTATTCCACATATGAACATACAGCTGACACAACTATAAATAAACAGAGAGGCTACCTAATGAGGCAAAACACGAAAGTGGTAGTTGCCAGCAGCCACCCAGATGACGAGTCGACCAGCGGCAATACCCAATCCCTAACCGCGCCAAACTCTCCTAGAAAAGGTAGCCAGCAGACATGGACGACTGAGCCATGGACCACCAAATCGAGGCGCCAAAGCATTAAAATTGCAGGAGCCATGCCTCGAAAGAAGATTGCGAATGAATCCGTTCCTCCCTTGCCAGGACAAGAGAGTAGTATCAAGGAAGCACCGAACGCGGCCGTGGAAGCTGAAGCTGAAACTGCAGATGCCGTAGATACCGCTGATACCACTGAAGGAGAAGGTGACCGCGGAAGATTGTTCGTCAAAGTGGTGGGCGCGAAGGACTTGGATCTTCCCCTCCCTAGAGGTAAGCGTTCTGACACATGTTATCCAGTACACAGCAATACTAATGTGTCCGTTTTAGGTGAACGATCCTATTTCTCGCTCACACTTGACAACGGGTTGCATTGTGTTACAACAGCGTGCCTGGAATTAGGCAAAGCAGCCCCTATTGGACAAGAGTTCGAACTAGTCGTGATGCAAGAGCTTGAGTTTCAATTAACTCTGCAAATGAAACCGGACCAAATCAAGCCCAAGCCGCAGCCGGTTCGGCCCGCTTCTCCAGCTAAAGCAACTAAACCACAGAAAGCCTCTACCTTTAGCCGCGTTTTTGCCTCTCCTAAGAAACGCCGAGAGATGGAACTTCGTCAACAACAAGAGGCACAACAACTACAGAAAAGACAAGCCGAAGAAAAGGCTCTGGCCAATATTGTCGATCCGTGGGAGAAAATTCGCAAGGTTGTTGACAAAGACGGAAGCTTTGCACGTGCTTATGTCTCGCTCGCCGATTTTGAAGAGCAGGCATTTGGTCGCCCGCTCACCGTTGATGTAACATGCTTCAACGAATGGGCAGTCGATGAAACTGTGAGCAGTGTGAAGAGCAAACGTAGCACCGGAGCTACTGCTGGTTCAGGAACTCCACGTCGACCACCTTACAAAATTGGCACCCTAGAGCTTCAATTGTTGTATGTTCCAAAGCCCAAAGGCGCAACTGACGATGATATGCCCAAGAGCATGAACGCCTGTATCCGAGAAATGAGAGAAGCCGATCATACAGCTTCAAGATCCTGGGAAGGATTCTTGTCCCAGCAAGGAGGCGATTGTCCTGTAAGTTATCTGTCCTACGTTTTCCAGATGTTGATTGATTCCCAAATGCTAACGTATCACGTAGTACTGGCGTCGTCGTCTATTCAAACTGCAAGGATCTAAATTGACTGCATTCCATGAGGTTACTCGTCAACCTCGCGCCACCATCAACTTGGCAAAGGCTATGAAGCTGATTGACGACAAGTCCTCCCTTACTCAGAAAGAGACCTCCGCAAAGGGTGGCCGAAGACGCAAATCTGCCTTTGCTGAGGAAGAGGAAGGATACATGTTTGTTGAAGAAGGCTTCAGAATTCGCTTCGGTAACGGAGAGGTCATTGACTTTTACGCCGACAGCAGAGTCGAAAAAGACGGCTGGATGAAAGTTCTCGCCGAGACCGTTGGAAAGGGTTATGCCTCTGGAAGCGGCCAAGTTAAGCCTTGGACTGAACTCATTCTCCGCCGCGAGAAGAATCTCAACGCCAACAAGCCATCACACGAGGATAAAATGACCTCTAGGCATTCATATGCGCCTCCGCCTCCGCCAAAGGAGCAACATATAGCTCAGGCTGCTCGACCAACTCCCTCAGGCGTTCCACGCCCTAGACATCAACATCAACTATCACAGCCCAACATTAGTGCGCAAGAGGCTCGACGCCAAAAGACTCGATCACTTATCTTCTAAAAGGCCCTTTTCTTTTTACTTCATGGGACTGTAGCATAGCACTATCTCTGGCAGGCAACCTGTGCTTTTTCTTCTTGTATTCACATCACAGCCTTTCCTATTTCCTGGATACTTTTTCCAAATGTCCCTCCCTTTTTAACTTTTCTTCTTTTCCTATGTTGATTGATTCCGTTCTATTCTCTTGACTTGTTTTGCATTTTATTTTTGTTCCTTTTTTTTTCTTTCGGGGGAAGGTAGCCATGACACGCTTAATGAATATACGCTGGTGTGATGATTGGTTGATGGTTGAGTTATGTGTCTAACTGAAGAATTTAATTGTTTTTTCCTACTATCCTTCTCGTTTCTGCTAAATTTCTACTTCTATTTCTAGTACTGTTTGTACCTACGTGTTTTAAAATAAAGATTGTTGTTGACTTTGTAAAATCCCTCGTAAAATTGATAGCTCTTTCAAATTAGTCTATAGTCGATGTTACCACTAGAACTTATGCCTCTCTCTCTATATATATACGTGGTTAGGATTGGATTTCGGTGTCCCCAGCCTAAGTAATAACTCTCAGCAATAGAAGCGTTACGGGTGTGCGGAATGACGCTAACAATAATCGTACATCTCTCATCTATGTACATATATTTTTTGTTTGCAAGTGTCCTTGGCTATGAGAGAATGATGACATGGCCTTTACATCCATCCTCTGTTTTTTTATTTTTACCACGTTTGCTAATAGGAGGAAGCGTATGGCGCTGGATACCTAACCCCCATCCTCGCCATTGTTCACAAGCTCCGACTCCGACTCAGATTCCACCTCGGCCAAAAGCTTGCTTTCCGCCTTCCTTGCCTCCTCCTCTTGGGCGGCTGTGGGCTCTGTCGTGGAGGCAGCGGTGGCAGCGAGGCCCCCAGAAGTAACATACAGAAAAGTATTTTCTCTATAGCTGTCGATGTGGTTGAAGAAGTTTCCAAAGCTGTAGGGAACAGTGTCAGCATTATTAATAAATTAAAACTAAGCTGATAGGGGAAACATTGGCTGAACTTACGCATGCTTTTCTCCCTCTTCCGTAAAGATACGTTGATAGATCTCTTTGAGCTTGAAGTCATCCATTTCTTTCTCGTATTTTGAGAAATCAATGGGTTCCCTGCCCAAATCTGCAGCTTTCTTGTTATACCCGTCGAAGATAGGCCGTTCAAGAAGGAGGCCGAGACCCGGTGCTTTGGGGATAGGTATTCTAGGACGCTTATAGCTTTCTTCTATCCTATGAATATCAGCACCGCATCGAACGAGCAAGGCAACCATGGCGACCATCTTTCTGATCTGATGCATCATGAAGCTCTGCCCGTGGACTTTCAAGCTCAGCCATTCGGTGCCGTTGATGACGACCGGGTCCCTGGAGATTTTGAAAGACTTTATTAGCCGTTTGGCAGAAGGGTCGCGGAAGGTCTTTTGGATAGTGTAATTGTGGAAATTCTTTGTGCCGACATATAGGTTTAATGCTTCGTTGATGCGATTAATGCGTTCTGGAGGTATTCGGTACTCGTTCTTGACTTTGAAGTAGGCTGCACGAATATCCTTAACTGCTATGTTAACCTGAGCTTGTTCGTCAGGCGTAAGCTCCGACTTTTCTGGCACAACGTCTTCTGCATTTCCGGTCTTTTCTTTTTCACCTTCGCCTTCGGTCTTGCTGGAAGCCGCCTTATCGTCCCCAGCAACTGGCGCGGGCTCACCACCCACAGCACCGATGGCGGCCTGAACATACGGCCTGATCTTCTCGGGCAGGGAATCGATGATGGGCTGAATATGCTTCCTATCCGTCTCTTCCCAGTAGTTCTCAACCTCGGCCTGCCTCTGCTTGAATCCTTCCATGTCGTCATATTTCTCAGCCATCTCCACCATCTTTTGAGCCATGAATGTACTCGGGTGGGGTGGTATGAAGCAATGCGTAGGTATCAGATATTCGTACATTCGCGAGTCGCAGAACTGGTAGGCGCTGAAACCTTTGGTGGAAGGGAAGATACCCCACACCCTTATCTGCGGGTTTAGCTTGTCATTGATCTTCTGTACAATGTCTGGGTCTTCGACGATGAGTTTGAGAGAAACCACATTTCCCGCGGCGTGGACACCTTTATCTGTTCGTGCGCAACGGACGAGGGAAGACTTCTTCGGGTCCATGGCATTGGCCTTTGAGATTGCGCCTGCAGCAACAAAGGCGGCAAAGAGGTCGCCTTCAATGGTTTCTTCGGTGGCGCATCTATGTAATTGACGCTCTGTTAGCTTCAGGTAACTTTTTTTCTTCGTCGTAATCGAAGACAGGTATCCCCTACAGCTGCATTCCATGGTATCCGGTGCCAGAATAACCCAGCATGACGATGACCTTCTTCTTCGGCCGGCGTACATCGGCGTCGATATCCTCCTGGGAGAATTGAGTAGCGTAAATCGGCATCGGGCTTTCGCCTTCTTCTATCTTCCTACGCTTCGACTCCTGCTGGTCATTCGCCGCTCGCCTATCTATGTGTTTATTTCTGAATTAGTTAGTTGGTCGTTTTGTCTACCCGCGAAAATGGAAAATCGACGGCACCAGCTAGACAATATCACCTACCTATACGCTTTCCTTCCCATATCTTTGTGTTTATTGCGGCCACCTCTGCCAGCTGAGCTGCCGTCCATCTTCCCTTCGTTGGAGCCGGACTGCTCTGTGACAGTCTCCTGAGCTGCAAGAGGGTCGGCTTTGGCTGTACTCTCAGCCGGATTGGGATTCTGAACAGCTGGATCCATGCTGGGCGAATCGAGCTTGCGGCTCTCATTGATCAATTCAGCGTTAGCAGCAAGTTCTTATGCCACTTTACTTGCCTTCATTTTGAATATTTCGGATCTTCCCATTTATACCCGCTTAGTCATATAAATTACTAAGCAGGGTCATGTGACATCTTGGCACTTTTCCTTTCTAAGAGCAAAAAGCAGCATCTCACCATGATATAGAGATAAAAAAACAAGGAGAGGAGGTAAAAAAGAAGAGAAGAGGAATACTGTAAGGGCCGACCCAGAATCGAACTGGGCACCTTGCGATCTGCAATCGCCTGCGATAACCACTACGCCACCGGCCCGGGTAGATACTGGCTGGTCTGGTTATGAATTGTTGTTTGATGAAAGCGAGCGTCGAGTAGAAATACAACAAACACGACAATAGGCGATGGTGACGGTGTTACGAAGAAATAAAAAAATAAAAAGTAAAAGGGCTGACCCGGAATTGAACCGGGGACCTTGGGATAATTATACAGCCTCGAAAGAGGCCATATATCGCTGCAATCCCCTGCGCTAACCGCTGCGCCACCAGCCCGTTTTGCTGTTCTCACCTCTGGCTCTTTGCTTTTCATGCTACTTTGCGTCACTGCTTACTCAGAAATCTTACTAAGCACAGCATCGACTTCGCGGCTCAAAAAAGAAGAAAGACATCTCACCTCAGGCAACTATCGCCATCGCCATCTTCGACGGAGACGGGTTGTTCTGTCAGCGATCAGAGGGCAGCTCTAGGGTGGTATTACATCTCTCTGGCGTGCTCTCACATCCCGCTCACCCGCTCACTACCAGCGTCACTGCTGCAAGGAGGGGATTCGGCCTGGCGCAATGAGATAGACATCTCCCCTCACAGCAACAGGACTCTCACGCATTCCTAGTCTGCGGCCTTGGTCTTGAAGGAGGCCAGCTGAAGGAAATCCAGCATGGATCTCGCAGGCACGCTCATCCGGATGGCTGCGCGGGCGTTCTACGAGACCCGTCACATCCTCGTCATCGATGCTCTCTTCATACACTCAGTGTATGCTATTACCACTACTGCTCCTTGCTTGAGCCTTGAATTCTGAGAGTGGCCTGGCTAACATCTCTTTATTCTACAGCCTGAATGCCGAGGACCTGGCTCTTCTTTTGGGGATGCAGCAAAAGGACGTTAGGAAGCTCTGTGGCCGGCTGCGCGAGGATCGGTTGATTGCTGTGTATGCTATGACCCTTAGAAGTGATGCTGCTTTCTAGGGATGCTCTTTTCTAGCCATGGGGCTGACGTGGACTTGTTATTGACCAGACACCATCGCACCGAGATGCGGGAGGGCCAAACTCGCCCGCGCGAATATTACTATGTCCCGCTCTACCCCGTTATCGACGCCATCAAGTACCGCGTATCTCGTCTCACGTCCTCCATCAAAGCGCAATATACGCCGAACCAGGAAAGAAAGGAGTATATCTGCCAACGATGCGGAGCCGAGTGGACGCAGCTGGAGGTTTTGAGTAGTGTAGGGCCAGAGGGATTCGAGTGCCTACGCTGCAACACTAAACTGTCGACGGTTGACGAGGTTGAAGGAGCTGGTGCTGACCGCACTGGTCACGAGAAAAACAGCAAGCTCATGGCACAGCTAGACTCCATCCTTAAGCTTCTGATACAGATAGACTCAACCGATATACCGCCTAACGATTTCGATAATGCTTGGGAGCACAAGGTGGACGTTATACGGAACCAGCATACAAACCCGACCCGTGTTGCTGTTGCGGTTAACAAGAAGGGATCATCGGTGGTCAAGGGTGTCAACAAGACGGATGCTTCTGCGCTGGAAGTGAACCTGTCCTCCTCCGCCGAGAGAAACGCAGAAGAGCAAGCTCAAAAGGCGGCACGAAAGGCAGCAACGGAGAAACAAAACGCCCTTCCAGTCTGGCATACTCACTCCACCGTATCTACCGAAGCCACGAATTTACCTACCGTCAAAACAGAGCCAAACGGGACAGCGACAGACGCAGGTGCAGCTACAGCCACGGAAGAAGATACCAAGGTCGGCATCAAGGACGAAGAGGAAGAGAAGAAGGACCAGCAGGAAAACATGGACGATACTATCGCTACGTACTATGCTGAGATGGCACGCGAGAAGGAACTTGAGGCCGCGGAGTCTTCTGATGACGACGACGATGATGACGAAGAGTTTGAGGACGTTAGTGTTACCCCGGACGGGGCCAGTAGTGGACAGCCAGGCTCTGTCGGTCTAGCTGTGGGTACGCCCACGGTTAATGGCAATGGCAATGGACATGGACATGGCAGCAGTCTGAAGCGAGAGTTGGACTCGGAGTCTGGCACCAGCGGACCCAACACTAATGCGGGGACGCCTATTACTCCAGCGGACGATGAGGGCCCGGCGGCTAAGAAGGTTAAAGTAGAGGCCGAGCCGGCGATCAAAAAGGAGGAAGACGCAGGGTCTGATGAGGACGAAGAGGAAGAGTTTGAAGATGTATAGGCCCGTACTTCCTGACCACGTCTCGGCTGTGTATTTGCCGGAAGCAACTGATAATCAGATCAGCTTGTTCTTTTCTTCTTTCTTCTTTCTCTTCTTCTTATCTTCTTTTTATCTCGTTTCTTCTTATCTCGTTTCATACTCCGTACTGGCGCACTGGCTGAGCCTTAACGTTGATCTTCGTCCATTCCACATGTACCAATACTTAAGATGAAAGATAATAGTAGCTGTATTATTGCGCACGAATTGAAGCCTCTGATCCCTTCGTATAAACACGTTGTCTCAGGGATGTGACCTATCCTTGGTATCATCCCCTGCGTCTCGCGTCCTGCATCATGCACCCATCGCTGATCACTATACATACTACCAGGCGCGAAACGACCAGGCAAAGGCTGGAGAACGAGGCGTAGCTCGCACCACATAGAAATGGCCTATACAATGCTGTGCGCCCGCGAATTCAACGCACATATTAATCACCATCCAACTCTACCAGCTGGCACAGCCAGACTATCCGATTCGATGGCTCGGGGCGACGGATGTACATACGGAGTACACCGCATATCAGCCCATCTCAGCCGTCAGATCAACAGCAAAAAGTCTCCTCGACCACGGCCCGGAGCAGCTCCAACTTCCCGGCGTCAAGCTAGACGGCATATCAGGGCGCTTCCGCATGCCTGGCCTGCCCCGGCTTGGTAGCAAGTTAGAAGCCTAGCGGAGGCAAAAAAGAAAGGGACAAATCGGCTGGCTTTTTGAGCTAGACTGCTAGTCACCCTTGTCCTTGTCCCTGTCCCTTTCGACGGAAATTTATATTTATATCAAGGACCGCTTCGTCACCCTTTCTCACTCCGTCTTGCTGTCTGGTTATCATATACATACGCTCCTCTCTCGCTCGGTGGGAGTCTCTCTGCGTGGTGTCTTTGGCCGGGCATGTTTCTGTCCAGGCATGCCTTGAAGCCACCCGCCACGCGTCTCCCTGCTTAATTACAAGATCAGACCTCCGTTACTGCGCAGACCGTCCAAAATGTCCAACATGTTTTCATCTACGGGGGGAGTGTGGCCTCGGATGTCTAGGCCGAATTTTATATTCGTGCACTGTACGTTTGCTCGTTGACCTGCGATGCGACTATGTGCTGTGCGATGGCTTACCGGTTACTCCTTGCGTGCGACTATCAGATGTCTATATCATTGCTCTCTGCATCATCGGCATGATTATGATATATCCTCAGCGAAATATGAGTGCGATCGATGCATTATTCCAGTCTGTGGCAGCCGCTACCATGACCGGCCTGAATACGTACGTCATAAATCCTCCGACTTTTTGTTCTAGAAGTCATTTAGATGATTCCGTCGGCTTTGCTCATTATTTTGTTTTTCCGCTGTGCCGTGTCATTTGAACTTGTGAAAGTGGCGATGATATTGGCGTCCAAGTCTATCAACTAACTACTTGGATTGTAGGATCGATTTCAAGGATATATCGACCTACCAACAGCTGGTGCTCTATTTCAGCCCTCTGCTTGCAAACATATGTTTTATCAACTTTGTCGTCGTCCTAGTGCGATTATACTGGTTCGAGTCTAAATTCAAAGAAATCGGTACGGGAAACATCCAGAGAGCCGTCGTCTTTATTTGATTTATCTCTTCTTGTACCTGCACCCATAACTTTCGTATGGAAAGGTTAACTGGCTGGTTCTGAAGTGCGATTTTCTCGTCTGCCATCTACTGAACGAATGCATCATGTTGAAAGTGGTTCGAGAAGTGGCAAGGCCATTGCATCATCTACTGACCCTGAGATCTCCGCCGTGAGCTCGGAGCAGAATGAAATTAACAACACAGAAGGGCTAAAGCAAAGACCTACCTATGCGCCCAACAATGATGGACAAGAAGATCATAAATGCACCGTTGCTGAGAAACAGTTGCCAGCTACCGGGCCGGGGCATATAACATTTTCAACTGATACATTCAAACCGCGGGAGAAGGCACTTAGGATCCCGGGTCCGAGGGAGTTTGAAGCCGGGCATAGGGCACATGAAGTCGAGGATGAAGTTGAGGGTAAATTCTCCATTGATGCGCTGACCAGGTAAACATGCTAATAATATCTAGGCGATGAGCTCACGAAAGCTACCTCCATCGATCCATCTCTCGCCGGTGCCTCTAGCTTGCGCGACAGAGGGAAGCTAGATAGAATACTATCCCACGCGACCACCGTGGAGCAAGCTGCATCCTCAGCATTTGTACTAGGGAGTGCATCGCGTCCTAGATCCCGCTCTCGCTCTATCTCTCGCTCCCTACGTCCGCTTAGCAGATCTGCCTCAAAGGCGTCCCAAGCGCCATATCTATCATATACTCCTACGATAGGCAGGAATTCGCAATTCTTGAACTTGACTGAGGAGCAAAGGATAGAACTGGGCGGTATTGAGTATCGAAGCCTGAAACTACTCGCTAAGATTGTCGGTGCCTACTATTTTGGCTTCCTGTTGATTGGATCTATATGTCTCATTATTTGGATCTATGTTTCGAATCCAATTTACATGCAGGTCCTTACGAAGAGTGGCATAAATCCGACCTGGTGGTAAGTTTGAGCTCTTCACACAACGCTATCTTCCAGACTGACTCCTCTAAGGGCATTCTACTCCTCCATGACAGCATACAACAACCTCGGATTCGCCCTTACCCCCGACTCGATGATCGGCTTCCGCACCAGCACACTCCCTATGCTCTTGCTGGCCTTCCTGATCCTCGTCGGAAATACTGCCTACCCTTGCATGCTCCGCTTAATTATCTGGTGCATGTTCCGCCTCTCTCCCAAAACCTCGGCGATCCGCGAACCACTTAACTTCCTCCTCGATCATCCTAGACGATGCTACACGCTTTTGTTCCCAAGTAGACCAACATGGATGCTTCTAGGCACGCTGGTACTGCTGAACGGTCTGGATGTTATGCTCTTCATGATTTTGGATCTGCATAATCCGGAGGTCACGGCGGTAGGTACAGTCTGGCATCGATTCTGCGCTGCGTTTCTCCAATCTACGGCTTCGAGGACGGCAGGGGTTACGACTTTTGCTCTATCGAAGATTCATCCCGCCGTGCAATTTAGTTTGATGGGTGGGTTATTCTTGCTTTATGGTGAATCGTTCTAGCTGACAGTGCCTTTAGTGATGATGTATATCTCTGTCTTCCCGGTTGCTATCAGTATGCGAAGGTGAGGCTGGTCCGAGGCTGCTTATCTCGCGAACCTGAACTAACATGCCACATCTAGGACGAATACGTACGAAGAGTCGTCGTTGGGTCTATACGAGTCGGAAGAAGAAGTTGACGAGAACACCACCTCCTCGTCATACATAGGTCAACACGTTAAGAAGCAACTGGCCTTTGACTTGTGGTATGTCTTCCTAGGCGTATTCCTCACAACCATAGCGGAGGGAGGTAAGATCGCAGACCCCAACGATCCTGTAAGTTATCCGACATTATTCATCACCAACATATACATTGTGAATGCTAATTCTCCCTCTCAGGCGTTCCAAGTATTTGCAATCTTCTTCGAGGTCGTCTCCGCTTAGTAGGTCACTGATGATCCCTCTGTCAATGGAGCTCTGCTAACGGTCACTAGTGGCAACGTCGGCCTCAGCCTCGGCCACCCAACGATCAATGCTGGATTGTCCGGTAAATTCAATACGGTCAGCAAGCTGGTGATGTGTGCCATGATGGTCCGCGGTCGACACCGAGGTCTACCCTATGAACTCGATCGAGCAGTACGTGTTCTTCTCTTCGTTTCGTCTTGGGTACCGGCTAACCTCCTCGCAGATCGTCCTACCGGGAGAAAGACGCCGGAGAGAAGAGCAGGCTCGATCAGAGAGTGTCGCCGTGGCTGGTATCTAGATGAACGTTGTATAACTCGTTGATAACTCATTGATAACTTATTGGATAACTTATAGACTAGAGTATGGTGTAGGCCTAGTTTGATCACAAGAATGACATGCATTCATCTACCTTCTCTTATCCTCTATTGTTTATTGTATATTGTATATTGTCTTCACTCTTTATTCTGGTCTGCTCTGCTTACTAAGCCGTATTGTTTGTTGATACCGTATTTTTGGCCGTTGTGTGTCATTACGTCAGCCCTTGACAGCAAATAGACCAATGTAAATGCAGAATTAACAGAGCTTCTCTGAAATTGGCCAATCAGACCGCGCAAAAAAAGCGGCGGTTGGACACCATGGTACAAGCGGTACCGGTATTTTATGGCCGATGGAGTCATCGCGAAAGAGGAACAAGAAAGAGAAGAAGAAGAAGAAGAGAAAGAAAAAGACAAGATAGACGGGGCATGGCGTTTGTTCATGAGGATACTCTCTGCTGCTACACCTGCATCTACGTGAAGTAGCGAATCAGTGTAAGTGCCAGCCTGGTGTCCGTCTGCAGGGCGTTACTAGCATACTCCAGCTCCAGCTGCTGGTTGCTGCTGCCTGTCACCCTACGCTCACTTCACCTCAACCTCCCCCATACAATCAACCACCGCCAGCACAGCACACCAGCCACCGGATAGCTGTCTGCGACCGAGATACCAGATCTCAGCTCTTCTCTGCCTGCATCTACTGACAGCTTTCGTTCTCCAGAATACCCGGTCCGTCCTCATTGTGCTGCTGGTTCACCTCTCTCCGTCTATCCTTGCGGCTCTGAGGCCAAAAGCTAAAGCTACCCAGCCCTCCGCATTCCTACCTTCACCTCGCCAACAACCTCACTCCCAGTCTCCTGCCGCTATAGAATACGCCCATAAAGCCCCAAGGCAACCCATCCATACCGCCGTCAAACTGGAAAATGTCATGGGCCCTACCCCGCTAGAGCACTCTAGCAATATCACCTCCACCACGAGCACGAGCACCGGCACCGGCACTGGCACTGGCACCTGCGCCAGCCCGCAGCCACAATCGATCGACGCAAACAATCCGGTCGTCCACCGTCCGGCAGGGATACGCATTCCGGACTCTCCCTCTCTTCTGTCTCCCGCTCACTCGCCCTCGCCAACGGGCTGCAGCGAACTAATGGAAGATCTAAATTCGGAATCTATGCGCAAACGTCCTCGACTCGATAGCGGTAGCGGAACTGGTGCCAATTGTTCGCATGACCCTGCACCGATGACCACGCCTACGACGTCGGCGGGAGGCAACGAGGATGTGCAGAAGCAAGTGCTGCAGGCTGGCGGGATGGACGGTTCCCCGGCAACGGCAGCGGAGGATGATATAGCTGAGGGTATGGACAGTAGCTCGGTTGCTGCTTCCGCGGCGGCTGTTGCTGATCAAGATGAGATGTCCATCACTCCTCCGCTCCCGCCTGCATCCCAGAGATCGTTGAACGGGAGCCCCGTCGTGCCCCCGCGCCCGTCAAGTCGAGTTACGATTAATATGAAGTCTCCCACGTCAGAGACAGCAAGGTCACAGCCGGCCATATCCGTAGACGGGATGGCAACGTCTACAGACAAGCAGAGTACCGGAGTTGAAACCGGCACCAAGGATGCACCGCATGAAATACACTCCTCACAGCCAGACGGCATGGATGGAGCACGACACAGCAGTCCCAGCAAGCCAGAAGCCGAAGAGGACCAAGTCACCATACCAATAGACCAAAGCATACTGGATATATCCGATAGTCCCTCTCCGGCTGCAAGTGTGGAAATCGAAGTGGCAGAGCTAGAAGATATGGACCAGGGTCCGGGCAACTCAAGCTGGAGGCCGTTGGAAGATGCATTACGGTCTGCTCGAGAGCCGGAGGTTGTACATATTCACGAGGAGATTTCCCTCGCCGATGCGTTTCCAAACTTCAGGACTACGTATAGTATACGTGATTCCGTACTAGATATGAAGAACGCAATAGAGAGAGGTATGTGAAGTTAGCAGCACCATCATTTTGTCCTATTAAGATGGAAAATCGATGCTAATATCCTCCCCCAGGAACCATACATGACATGACTGTGTTCGAGGCGTTGAAAGCCTGGTTCGAGCAATGCTGTGAGAATATCAATCATATCACCTATCAAGCGTTTATCGAGGACCGTGAACTATGGGAAGAAATTCCTTCTGTGGTTGAAGGCCTCCTACGACGAACGTAAGTCTTCTCGGTGCTTTGAATATCCGCCCCTTTGTCCGCTAAACTACTCGGCTAATACTTCCTTAGGACGGAGTTTCTACCAGACCAAGCCGATGGTCCAATGTCATGCATAGAAGATTTCCTCGCCTGCTACGCTGAAATCGCGATTCATATGATTGCCATAGATGCGAGGCACCTAGCGGAGTCTCTAGGTGACGCAAGTGTCCAGCCTGACCCAATATCGAAAACCTACTGGATGCCTTTGGCCTCGATACTCCAGCTTCGTAAAATCCCTCTATTTGCTGTAATGGAGCGGGAGTATGGATCCGAGATTATCGATTCAGTCGCTCACGTTAACGACCGCGTTGCTGGACGACTGGTCAATGGCGTACAGGTACTTGGGGACTTCGTCGAAGCTATTGCCGACTCTCTCCCAAAATCCCCCATCCTCACGTCTCTTTTTGCGTCTGCCATGAGCGTCATAAATAATATCGTGGATTCATTCGTTGGAAGAAGATTTCAACCTAATCATGGCCGAGTTAGCTGTGCGGATGTTATCACACAGGCATCTGCGCTACTTCGGCTTTCGGAACCTGTATACAGATCGCTAATCGAGAAGACGTCATCTTGCCTATCTAGCGATACGAGTGAGTCGATTCTTAGGTCCTTGTGCGGTTCATTCCGCAGTATATGCAACTTCGACGACGAGGTAGCAGCAAAGACTGCGATCGACCTCCAAATTAACGTTCCAGAGGAGGTTAATTCTCATGAATTCGCTCACATCGTTAGCCTAGGCTGGAAATTCACCATCCTGAAGAAACATATCATGAGCGGACGCATGGAGTTGCGCGTCTACGGAATGGAATCAATACAAGGCGACCTCGTCAGCTTCTGGTCACAGCATATTCAAAACGTCCCAGGCGCGCTTAACCATGTGACAACCAAATACTTGGTGAACTTCCTGCGAGAAAACAAGATCGTCGACTACGTTGTTGGTATCGAATCGCACCCTCAGCTAATCAGTCGAGGAGGCAATATCGTGGGTTTCCTTGTTGTGACTTCAACATACACAAATGAAGACACAGACATCATCTGGAAAACCGTCAGCGAGAGCCATGATCCTAGAATCGTGTCTGAGGTTCTCGCGATGTTGTCTTCGACGTTTAGCATGCATCATGAATCCGAGTCGCTTATTTACATATGTAATAAGCTGATTGAACTTCCATTGCAGCGCTTCGATGTTAGAATGATTGAGTTCTGCGAACTTTTGCTAAGCGCAGTACGAAGCAAACATGGAGAATCAATGCGCCATCAGGAGATCGGTCACTATGCCCACGTTGATATCGTACCTGTCCGTTTATGCGTTTGGCTTATTCGAGGAGCAGCATCTGTCGAAGAGTTGTCACTCGAACAACGATCTCAACTGCAGAGATTTGCTAGTAAACAACTCTCCCAGTTCGTCAGCCTCGGTATAAGTGAGGCAGATAAGACAGAACTCTATCAACAATGCATCCAGGATGTCTCTGATATGAACGAGTTCGCTGTTGGGAGCATTCATGCGCTCCATGCTTTGATACCTGCCTATGAAACCCACGATATTCGACGCCTGGCTCTGGACTTCGACTTCACTCGTCTTATCATTACCGAGCTTGCCCACGCCGCTGCCACGCATACAATTGATACAGAGGATGAATATTTATGCAACACAATCGTCCCGCGGCTAAACCTAGTGCATCGCATCATCGATAAAGTTCCGGAGACAATCACCCCTGAGCTAAGCGGTGTTTTGTGGGATAAGGTTTTTATGTCGAAGGAGATAAGCGAGCAGAACAGAAGCTATACTTGGGAAATATTATCGAAATGTGCATCGCGATGCGGAAAACGAAACCCCTTTTTGGAAAGTTTCATGAACGATTACCTCCCACGTATCCCACCGGGGGATATTACGGAGTCCGTCCTCTCGTTCGCAAAGCAAGCCGTAAGCTACGATGTTCGATTCCATCACCAGCCAATCGCCAACGACGGGGACGTCATTACCATTCCTGGAATGGACCGAATCTGGCATTTCATTCTCACGGCGCCCAACCCCTCTATCGGCATCAATGCTATCAACTTTGCGATTGACACATATCTAGATCACCCATTAATCAAAGGGGCCAGTCGGACTTCTGCAGAGGCTACACACGTTTCCCTCGTCGATCGTTGCGTGGAGCAACTCGCTGGTGCCGCCACACGACTGAAAACGTTCATAGATGGGACGACAAGTGGTGAAGACGAACCCATGGTTATAGTACCTTCCGACAGCGAAGTGCATGCAGAGGAGCTGCGCTTTGCCCGCTCGCTTCTTTTCCTCCGCCAGCTCCTCCAGGGCCTCCGCACAAGACCACAATATACCCCACCCCAAGGGTCTCCGCCTTATATACCCCTTAAACCCGAACAAGTCAAGGGAGAACCCATCGAAATATCGTATCAAGCATTCAGCGTCCGTTCACAGACCCATATCCGGACATTCCCTATCGGTGATCTAACCACCGCCTCCGAACTCGCGGAGAAACTAGCCTGTCTTACGGGCTTTTCGAAATTCACGACTATCAGCGGTGGCCAAAGGTTAGACCTGCGTGGTGGAAATGCTAATATGACGTTACGTGATTTAAAACTTGCAAACGCAGGTTTACTTATTGTGAGGAAGGACTCGGATGCATACGAGATTTCATTTGGAGGGAGACGCCAGAGTTTGACATTGGTCGATTCTGAAGTGCTGAAGCATTTCGATGATCTTTATGATCTGTTGAGCTTGGATGAGAGGTTTTCTAAAGAGGTTAGTTATTATTGCCACTACCTCAGCCTGGAAAATGACTAACAGCGAACAGATATTCGACTTCCTTGTACTCTTTCCACCACAACAGGCGGTCCGTGATTTTGTACGGTCCCCAGAAATGGGCGAAGCAGAAATGTTTCCTATTGAAAAACCGTACAAACTACTCTATATACTGAACTGTCTTATCGTTTGCGTAAGAGAGGAGACTCTGAACGTACGTTTACAACTCCATTTACTTTTCTATCACATTATGTGCCATGTCCTCTACGCGTTGATCACTAACTAACTGGTCGTGAGTAGTCAAATCGCGATCAAGAATTTATATCACATGCTATTAAGAATATCGATGCCACTTTGATGCGGCCAGGGATGCCTGGTATACTTCGAGAGAACACCCTGAAACTCACTATTGCGTGCAGTTTTGTGGACTGTCTCCTTGTGGCCCTGAAAGGTTAGTGGTTTCCATGATTATCGTGTTAATCTGTTCTATACCATATTAATTCTAACGCGCTCCTTATTACAGCTAAATCAACATCCGATACTTCGCAACCTCTTTTCACTAATCCGTCGGGATTAATATCTCTTCTCCTTGATTTGCTCCCTCTTAAACGCGATGAGTCCTCTATCCCACTCGACGAAACAACGCTACAGCGACTCATTTCCGGCTCCTTCGCCACTCTTATTGAAGCTTCCATGAATGATGATCACGTATGGACCGCATTGAAAGATAATACCCAAATGCAAGACCTTATCTCCAGCCTTCTACTCTCTGAGCCTCGACAGGCTATCCGCAAGGAGATTGCGGAAATTATCTTCGGGCTCTGTGGCGCATCACCGCAACAGAAGAACTACTGGTCAACCAAAGTTTCAAAGGATGTTACCCCCTCCGGCAATCTCGCGACGGCTACTGGTGCAGATATGGTGAAGACGTTCTGGGGTTCACTATCTGCCCTGTTACCACGGACGGTAGACTATGCTCAATTATCACAGGAGTTTTTCGAGGTGGCATTGGTTACGTTCCATACCGTTGCTATGCTGGCATCGGCCGATATGCCTTATACTGACTACATACGGGACTGGGCGAGAATTCTATTAAGCCATTGTAGCAAGGAGGTAAGGAACTCTCTATTCACTTGTGCCGCCACTAATATGAAACCTTTTGCTAAATCTTATTTCTAGTTTGTTGGCCGTGAACGTGTTGACTACATAGTTCTGGGCTTCGCCTACCTACTAAAATTGTGCCTCGAACTCGCTGATTCAGAAACGATAAGTGCTGGTACCAGGTAAGACTTTAATCACTGTCTATTTATCATTTCCTCTAGCTCACTGTGGTTTTTCACTAGCCTCCTGATGGAGAATTTATTCACAACTTTCCTATTTCCCAACCTATCCGATACGCAGACAGAGAGGATAAAGCCAAGTATCCCTGTCATGAATCCCACAACCCGCCAGGAAATTTATAATATCCTTCTTCTACTCTGTCAGAACTCAGATAGCTGTACCCAGATGCTTGAACTTCTCGAAGACGTAATCCCATTTGGTATGCCTTCCCCCTGTATAGATTTGGAAAACTTTCGCATTTGCTAATCTGGTGCTCAGACTATACATACGACCCCACCTGGATATTTGACCGCTCAAAAACGATTCGTTCTGGCGAAGGGTACGCAGGGCTTCGGAACTTGTCGAACACGTGCTACCTTAACTCCCTATTCACGCAGCTATTCATGAATCTTGATTTCCGGAAATTCATTCTTGAGGTTGATATCTCAGAGGATGATCCAACACAATCACTTCTCGCCGAAACGAAAAGGGTCTTTGCATACCTACAGGACACATGGCAGAAGAGTGTTGATCCACAAAGTGCAGTGGAAACTATCCGGACTTATGATAACGAGCAAATCGATGTTAACATTCAGATGGATGTGGATGAATTTTATAACCTCCTGTTCGATCGGTGGGAAAGTCAAATACGCTCCGCTGACGATAAGAAGCAATTCCGTTCTTTCTATGGCGGTCAGCTTGTGCAGCAGATAAAGTCAAAAGAGTGTGAGCATATTTCAGAGCGCTTGGAACCATTCTCTGCAATTCAATGTGATATCAAAGGGAAAGCTGGCCTTGAGGATAGTCTGAGGGCATATGTAGAAGGCGAAATTATGCAAGGAGGCAAGTTTATATCCCCCTCCCCGTTTTTCCTTTCTGGCACAGTTTTACTAATGCTATATTTCCAGATAACAAATATTCTTGCACTTCCTGTGGAAAACATGTTGATGCAGTTAAAAGGTAAAGTCATAATTTGCATGTCGATGGAATAATATGATGTTAATCTATAGTAGGGCATGCTTGAAAGATATACCTGACAACCTCATCTTTCACTTAAAACGATTCGATTTCGACGTCATATCCATGATGAGAAGCAAAATCAACGACGAGTTCCATTTCCCCGAACGGATCGATATGACACCCTTCAAAATCGACTACCTCAGTAACCCAGAGGAGCCAATTGAGCCCGATATGTTTGAGCTCGTGGGGGTGCTAGTTCACAGCGGTACTGCTGAATCTGGCCATTATTACTCTTATATCAAGGAGCGGCCATCGGCAGGACCCAATAATTCGTGGGTAGAATTCAACGATTCCGACGTCACTAGGTTCGATCCAGCAAAGATTCCCGATCAATGTTTTGGCGGAACGAGTGACGGCATGCATACTTTGAGTCACGTTCGTTTTGGCTGCAAAGTGTGGAATGCATACATGCTGTTTTATCAGCGAGTATCAAGCATGGAAAATGCGCGATCGATATATGAAGAATCAATTGGCGATTCCCCGGTCAGCATACAATTGCCCTTAGAACTAGGAAACCACATCTCCATGGAAAACGAATTGTTTATTCGAATATACTGCCTTTTGGATCCCAACCATGCCCGTTTTGTTGTTGGCCTCTTTGACCGAGCGCGAGAGATCAGCAAAACGGAAGCCACCCCAGTGGCTACGAAGGTTCAAAAGATGGCAATGCATGTTGCTCTGGATACCTTGGAGCAACTTATCGCGAGATCCAAAGACTTACCTGAAGTTGAACCGCTTATGATCAGCATCAAAAGAGCAGTCAATGAAAGTCCTCTCGCGGCATACTGGCTACTGCAATGGACGGGTAAACGACCAATGGTTATGAGAAACCTCCTAGCGAAGAGTCCCAATAGCGTCATCCGTGTGGGCTTCTCCAGGCTTCTTGTCGCCTCCTTAAGTCAACTCCAAGATCGACTAGCTGACTCTAGCATCGAAAGATCGGTACAGAACGATTATCATCGAGAATATATGGATATGCTCGATAAAATAGTGGTAAGATTGGTCATTATGTGGAACACGCTCCATTTCTACTCCCGTGCTTGGGATGATTACTTCGAGTTACTTGTTGAAATTGCCAATCTTGGGCCATATGAAGTCGAAACACTGCTTGAGCATGGGTTCCTTCTTCGATGTTTAGAGATGATTTGGCTAGATCGCCATGATACTAGAAGGCTAAAAGACGCTTATCCTGCTTACGTCCGTCTCATTGAGAAAGGCCGGAAATATTCACACTTCAAACTCACTGAACTTCTTGCCGTCTTTCTCGAGAATGTTGACTTGGAAACCTCACCGGTACATGATGACCAGCCACGGCGGGGTACTGATGGAAAGTTAGCCCTTTCTTACGCTGAAAGTGACCTTCTTCTAGCATTGGGTGAAAAGAGAGAACTAGTCCTGCTTAAAAAGGTTATAGAGCAGCAGGAAAACGTTGAAGCAAGTCGGAAAATCTTCACCATATTCCTCAGTTTCACGTCAACCATGGATGGTTTAATGGATAGTATTGTCCGCGTGCTTGAGGAGGGTCTAGCAGTTGAGCCAGCTTCTCTTGCTAGTCCCTTTCTGGAGATAACCCTACTATTCTGCGGTATGGTTCCTGACATTGACCGTGTTCGCAGTCTCATTGAATTTGCTACGAGATCAGTCGACTCCATAAACAATGCTGGTGGCCGCGATCATGTCTCGTTCATTCAATCCATCGCATCCCTTAACAACGAAACGATCTTAGAGAAGGAAGAGCTTTTCTTCTTCTCGCTCGTATTAGAGATGGCGCCTTATTGGGCTCCTACCCTACTCCATTACGATGACCGATTAGTCAGAAACTCCGCCTATGAGTATTTACAGGAGATTCTGTTCTCAAAGGACCTTGATGATGCACCGGAGGCTACTCGGCAGTTTTATCAACGTACAGGCCGCCAGCTGGGACAAGCTTGTGTCGATAAATTGCGGGCCACTTATCTCGTTACTTCCAATGCCCAGACCGTCGTAGACGCGTCAACCGTCGAGATGCTTCAGTACGTCGTCAACTTATGCATGGAAAAATATTTCGACGAACAAACCATCGAAGGGGATGGCGCTATTATTGAGCGGGCCGGAGGTATGTTTCAACCCTTTCTACCATTTTCCCTTCAAGATATCAAACTAACAGCCATTTTGCAGCGGTCATAGCAGCCTTGGAGCAATACACTGTAGAGATGCCAGAGGAAATCGGATCAGGTAAGCTTGAGCCCTCCCCGCACTCTGAGTATTGAAGGTACACGCCGTTCGTTCGTCCTTTGTAGTTAACGTGTACCGCTTTTGTTCGTTTTTGCTCTATATTCAGGACCTGACTTTCCTTCAGATGCCTGGGAGGATAATTCGGTGATAGCCAGCGACTCGGAGATTGGCTTGACTACCTCGCCATAAGTACTCGTTTCGCTGGCCGTAACGCTTCTTATCAGCACGGAAGAGCCGACCCGTTGGAACCCCAAAAACGTTCCATTCCCCTCGATATCAAACTGTCCCAAAAAGATAGCAACTGCAGATCTACCTACAGTAAAATTAAGGTTGAATATTGGCGAGATTCGCTGTGCAATGACCAGTTAACGACCACACTTGATGATATCCTTTCCTAACAGACGCCGAAACGGAAAGGAAATTAAATCATGGTACTTTACATTTTCTTTCAAACGAGACCAATGAACGAGATCCAACGGGATACCCAACGGACGCTCCGGTGCATCTTGTATGGCGTTTATTTTGTTTTGATTTACCCCTTCCCTCAAGCGTGCGTGCGTGTGTGATTTTTAGACCATAGGAGGAGGAGGAGAGAAAGAGAGGATAATACAAAAGCCTTTCTTGCCAAGGTTCTCCATGATCATTGTTGTTTTGTTTTTCAAGCATGTCTTTAAGGAACAAACCAGACCGCGCCAGGCCGCAGATGTTTCTATATCTTCCTTTGATTGCCTTACTACCTACTACTCTTAGTTTTGCTTGCGTCGTTATTACACTGGTGCATTTATTAGGGGGTGGGAATGTTTTCGAAGGTCAAGACGCTACCGGCTGGGTCCATTAAAAAGCATTACGACTCATAAATAATGAATGTTCATGTAGTACCTTGTACTTCTGTAGAGGGAAGCCTCTGTCTTATCATTCTCCTGCTGCTATCTCGTCTTCGTCCTTTATATCATTGGCACATGATGTAATCGTGGTCTTTGCCTCGAAAGCTTTCAAAGGATCCTCAACATCCATACAAGTCGAAGGTTGGGCAAAGGTAAGTGTTGAGAAAATGCTTGTGTACTCTTCTGTTAGAAGGCGCTTCCTATGTTCGATTTCCATATATATTTTATAGAGTTCGGATATCTTAGTAGATAATGGCTCTGTTAATAACTCGTATAAGCTTTAATATATATATTTATAGAGTATTCTTACCCGCCATGTTTCGGCCTTCCTAGCGATGTTAAATTAAAGGATAAAAGTATATAGTTGTGGAAGTACATTCCTCTATTTATCTCCTTTCTAGGGTTTAGTTACAGGTCGCAGAAATATCTTCTGTAATTTTGCGTATTGTCTTGATAACCCATTCAGAAAAACCCACCTCTACAAGGGCTGCCACGTCGTTTTGCGTCAAATAATAACCAAGTTCCATTTATTGACTCCCGGTGTTGTTACCACCATCATTGTACGGGGGTATCTAACCCAGTTGAGCTTATATAATATCACCAACCGTTCCAATGCTTATAAGGCGCGAGACAACCTCGGTCATATCGTGCAGCCAGGGCTGGAGTCGTTCTATTGAAGCCTCAATTTCTTTAACTTGGCTATACGTTATTAGTAGTGTTATCTTAATATATATAAGAGAGGTACTATATTATACCTTTGGAGTCTCTCATAGCTAGATAACGAGTACAGTATTAGTATCGCCGATGTATAATCCTCTTTAAAAGTCGTATCTAGCTCTGATAATAGTAATTTCACTTAAATAATGTTTGTGATTTGCACAGCATTGAAGCCCGTCGCCTTTTGACTGTGATGGCGGTAGTAAATTATTGGAGGATTGTGGCTCCGCGCGTTGGGGTTCATCCATGTACCCGAAGGTTGCTGGACCTGGGGTATCATTGAGATAATTGTTGAGCTCGATATCGAACGTGTTAACTATGTTGTTTTCAGCGGCGAGCTGTCCTAAGATTTCTCGCCATTCACTCTCGGCAAGAGGTTCAATTTCTGGCATAGTTATAGAGACTGTGTCGTAGAAGGAGTTGAGGTTCAAGCATAGATTGAAGTAATAAGCTTGCAGGTAGCTTTCTCGCACCCTTTATATACCCTCTTGCATTGACACGTACTGACATTAGATGAAAGACCAAGTCATCTCTAAAGTCGCACGTTGACTGATAAGCGGCACACGACCCACTTATAATACGAAACTCTATTTACCAACAAACGTTAGGTCTTTCCTATTGGATACCCAAGCGCTGGGTTTCAAACGACTGACGCCTGAGCCGGCCCTGCCCTGGCATATCTGTCGTCATTCATGTCCCTATTCTGCGGCATGTAGATGTCACCTTAGCATATTCCATTTGATTGGCCCCTTTTGCTGGATAATTAAGTAGTCATTTAAATGGCGGCTTCATCAAGTCTAGCCGATCATCCTTGTTCCATCTACCTCGCCCCCCCGTATTTTTCTTTACGAGGCAAAACAGTATACTTGGGAGGCGGTCCCATTCTAACTATAAAAGAAGTAGTAAATCTAGTAGACTCTCTATTCTAATGATTTCTTATCCCATCAAGAAGCGCCCATTCCGCCTAGCACATCCTTCTTGTTTAAGATATTTATTCGAAACGGTGATTACCCCCAATGTTAAAGATCTCTCACTTGTTTGGCCTAGTACTGATATATAACGTATAGATGTCATCGCAAATCAACGACGCATGTATGCTCTGCGGCAACATTAAAGAGCTTCTATTCTTTAGTGGAGTATTGAAGAATAACCTCGCTCTTGCTGAACAGTAGCATGAGCAAAACAATGCCGCGCTACAGGAAGCGAGCACCCGCAATGATATACTTGAACACGAGCGGGATATTGTAGAAGAGGCACTCGCACAAGCCAGAAATTAATATATAGTAGGCCTGGAGCGCCTTAATGCTGAGATTATTCGTTATAAGGATACGGTGAGTGAGTGCAAGGCCTTAAATATAGAGAATGAGATACTATGGAAGCTTATTAGAGAAATGAACCCGAATTCGTTAGGTTCCCTTAACCCGTCGGCCCTTCGAGAGGTGCTGTGTAAGGTATAAGAATAGGCAGAATTTATAGAACAACTCAGTGTTACCATCTAGGACTACGAGGCGTTAATCCATCAAATAGAGAACAAAGGAAACTCGATCGATGAGAGTGATCGCGATACAGAAATTGAGGATAATGATGATGGTGATGATGATGGTGGTGATGATGGTGATGATGATGATCGGGCGAGTGTGTAGGAGGTCACGCTGAGGCACACTGGGAACATGGTCATTCTAAAAAAGGTTGTCCATCTCTGTCCTCGAAATTATAGAGCTGCGAATAATTTTTGTTTTCCTCCTCTAGCTGTCGCTCCGTTTCGTCTAGGGCGTCCTGTACCATTTGATTTGCTTCCTGTACCATCTGGTTCGCTAGAGTAATTTGACCCTTTAGATTTAATAATAACACTCAGTCTCTCTCATTTCGCGATACTTCGCCCCGAAGATAAGAATTTTCAAGGCAAGATATATTACTTTCTCCGCGAGATCAACTCCATCCTCTGAGTAGATAGAAGAAGACCGTTTATCTTTATAGCTTTGCATACGCAGTGAAAGTCGCTCGATTCTAGAGGAAGAAAAGCCACTTAGATACGCTTGGTGGTCAAGAGGGGTTATCTCCTCTGGAATTGAAGGAAGATGGAAGCGTGTCTTTATTAAAGATGTTTTATCAGAACCCTGAGCTGGCAGCGGCCCTTTCGTAGGTGAAAGTAACATGAATCTCGGCCTTAGCGCTAAGCCCTTTTCGGCAAGTTTCGGATAATATATTAGTCCGTGATAACGTGACATGGAAGCTTATTTTCACGACTTCATAAGGAAAAGTCTTAAGGCTCGTTATATTTTATCAAGCAACTGGACAAAGGGCCCCTAATATATTATTTTTACTATCTATAAACTTGTCCTTAGCTATCCTTAGACCTTTATTAGGCCTGTCCCTAAGACTTATCCTTCAGTCTGTCCTTATGAAGGGGGACAAAACATAAGGAGCCTTAAGGACTTCTTGACAGGGACCTCCATGCTCTGTATCTGGACGGCATACCCAACTAAACATTACTAGAGATTATTCAATGAGTAGTCTAATTCCAACATTGGTTTGAGTTAGCTATCTAATTGGTAATGGTACAAAAAACAACCGATTTATACGAATCGCTCCGAGATAAGAGAAGCCTTCTTGCCATACATACATTCACCCTAGCTGCCTGCTACTGCACCTAACTCCGAACAAGTGCGTCTCGACGGATACTTATTGCCTGCCACGGTTATTCGGCGTAACAACAAGACAAAATGATTCCGTTCATGCCTTGCGGCAAGTCTGCATCACTTTCTTGATAGACCCCAGCTTCCCGGCCACCTTTGTTCCCAGTTTGGCCACGTCGGCGTCTTTCAACCCGCGTCTGATCGCAGCCGCCTTGCCGACTGCCGCCAGATCACTCAGTCCCAACGGCGTCAAGATCAAGCCGAAAATCGCAAGCGGCGCATTCTCGGGATCATCGACGATGCTGTATATGTCAAGCGCTACCTCCCCGGCAGTTCCTAGGATTGTCAGGATTGCTGCAACGCTGGATAGTTCGGTTACCGCGCCGATTACTTGACCCGCGATGGGCACGAAGAAGAGGATGGCGCCCAGGAACCCCAGGATGAGGGCCTTGCGCTTGGCTTCGTCAATCTTCTCCGCCACCTCCTCGACCTGCGCCATACTCTCCACTCCGCTTACGATCATAAGTATCGGAACTGAAATACTGTCTACCAGCTCAGAGGAGTCGCCATTATAGCTCCCGAGCTTCAGCCGATAGACCGCATTTCTCACCTGAACCACGAGGTCTTTTGAGTTCTCGAGCGCCTTGGCCACCGTTTCCATCGGGTTGAGCACGTCGGCTTCGCTGTAGCCATTTGGAATAGGAACGTTATAGTCCATGTCGAAGGCGTGGCAGAGGTCATCAGGCTCTGCGCTCGGTGCGCAGTTTTGTCCTCGGTTATAATTGCCGATCTTGGTCTTCTCCTTGGGGATGCCCGTTTTGGTGAAGAGGTCTGCGTAAAATTCGTCTGCCTTGTTGCTCTCCAGAGTCCAGTAGACCGCCTGATGATAAGGATTGTTTGGTCCCTCACCGCGCTTTGAGTAATCTGGCGGACATGGCTCAGACACGTTCTGAGTTTTTACGTTAGGGGTCTCAATCGGGTACAGCATGTCGGGCGGCCCAGAACTCGAATTGAAGAGCGAGTAGAAACTGTTAGGCGGACAACCGAGCTCCGAGTCGCATTGTAAGTAACATTCGTCTTTGTGGCAATAGTCACAATATGAGGGCCATTTTTGCTCCCTCATACACAACTCACAGCACTGTGAAGTCTCAGGGATAATGCACGTAAAATACTTATCGCCATTTTTGTCCACGAATTCATGTACGCTGTTGGATGCACTGCCTGCTACGGCCTTTGAGTACGTCTTGAACTTCCCCTTGTACCCGTTATTAACTATCTTGGTATAGTTCTTGACTGCCGCATCAAGAAGGTTCGAGAGTGCTCTAGCGGTATAATAGGCCTTGCAGTGCTGCGGAATATCGCCTGCCGCAGCTTCAAGCGCTTCCAATGTTGCATAGTCGGCGTCGCATCTGGAGAGTGAAGGACCTGGAGGCAAAACTTCCTCGCCTTCTGGATCACCGTCATCGCCTGTGAAGTATTCTAGGTCAACTGCCCAGTCTACAACACCTGCGAAGTTGAACTTTCTGTAGTACCCAGCGCGGGACCTTTTAACGGCGGCGTTCATATAGGCAACCCACTCCTTGCCGTCATACGTCATGATGTTCGAAGCGCTCTCCCTGTCATACCAGGTCTTTACATTATCGTTATTATTGATGATTTGGTCGATCTCCGCGTTGGAGATGTATCCCGCCGTGCCGGTGCATGGACCCTCTTTAGCGGTTGAATGAGTACGGTCACCGCTAAATCGACAGTCAGGGCTTGTGCAGCCTTCCTCGAGCAATCCGAATGAGCGGCCGTAGCTGGAGATACCCACGGCGATTTTGTTAGCAGGCACACCGGCTTTTGTGACCATGGCGAGGGCATAATTCGTCTCTGTCAAGTTAACATGGCTACGCAAGCAGTTGCCACCCAGGCAGCCTTCCTGGCTCCATGGGTTGCCAGCATCCCACTGGCCGTGGAGATCGTATGTCATGTAGACGATATAGTCTAGCTCTTTTGCCATGTCATCGATTGGGAACGGCCGAAGATACCAGAATGACGCTGGCGCAGCGATGGAAAGGGATTTGCCCTCGGGCAATTTTCCCCGGACTTTCTTCAGCATGGCGAGGTAGTTTGGTCCATCAGTTTCCAAACCTGGTGGAATTCCAGGAATATCTGGCGCACCTGGATATTCCCAGTCGAAGTCCACGCCGTCCAAGTTGTTGTCCTTCATAAATTGTATGACGTTATCTGTGAAAGTATCCACGTTTTCTGGATTCATCGCTTTGCGCAATATCTCATACGTCGCTGGTTCCGTCGAATAGCCCCATCCGCCAAATGACAGGATCTTTTTGAAACCATACAGTGAGGTAAATGGCTTCCATTGCTTGTGTTTATCGTCGACGCTTATATCGAACGACGGACTGATGAGACCGAATCCCCAGTGTAGATGGGTGAACGTCTGGTGAATTGAATCTACACGCATGTTAAGGCACGGGCGGTCGAAATTCCAGGACTCATAGTACCCTATGTTGATGAAGCTGCTGGGCCCGGCGTCGCCGGTTTTTATATCAGTCCCACAGTTTGAAATGCAGCCGTTGTGACCCGGTGGTGCCGTACCAGGATTGCCTGTTGGTCCCGCCTCGTCCGTACAGAAATCTGGCGTAATGCCGCACTGGCCCCAGATGTTGCAACACGAGTTGAGAACACAGGGATTCAAATCCGCCAGTTTTGTCTTGGGGTCGGCCTTGGTACCAGGTTTGATTGGTCCGCAAACCGCGTTGGGCACAGGGGCGGGCATTGGTGGAGAGCCTGAAGAAAGACAGATGCGAGTGCCAGCCAGGAGGGAATTGCAACCAAACCAACCCCAGATTGTTTTGTCGTTGAATTTTCCCAGATCCTCCACCTTAAGGCCATTACTGGCAGCAATAGCGGAGCATGTGTCGCCGGATTTAACAGTATAACTAGCGCAAGAGCCATCCTGTTCGGGTTTGGGCCGGATATCTGGCAGTGTGCCAGGGGAGCAGCAGACTCGTTGGCCTACGGCAAGGCCCGGACAGAGGTTGGGGTCTGGGTTGTATTTCGTGAAGTCGTTTGCTGAGATGCCGCATCGCTGTGCCAGTGTACCACAAGAGTCCCCGAACACGACGGAGATAGTTCTGCACTCTCCTTCGCTGGCGACAAGCCGGAAGGCCTCTTGAAGAGGCGCTTCGGCAATAACCGTCTTGTCGAGGCTGCGGGTCATAATGCCATCACCGTTGATGTCGAAACATGTTGCGTTGCTCCAGGACACTATGGCCTTTTGTACGGCAGCTACATCACCCGTTGTATCCACAGCGATGCCAAAGGTATGATCCGAATTCCGCCCCTGGCCGCAGAGTTGGACAACAGCTGTCTTTGAGTCGCTAACTACAGACGGGAGACGGTCCAGGATCGGGGAAATCGTGGCCTTGTTGTCTATTGCCGATCCAGAGTAGACGGCCACCACGGCTTCTTCCGAGTAGCCAACAATGAAAGTTTCGTCACAAAAATTTTGCAGATAGCTTCGCACTTTTCCCAGCGCCGAACGGGTATCTTGAGAAGAAGCATGGCCACGACCGCTCATCTTGACGTTGAGAGTCATAGTCTTCTTCCTTGCGGAGGCAATGCAAGAGGTGCCGTCACGCGGATAGTGAATTGTCCGGTTTGTGGTGAGCGCGTTCCGGACATCGTTGGCATCTCCTGCTGTGCAGGCTCGCAGCTTTGTGTACCTATCCTGACCATCGATTGGGGTATGGATGGCAAAGTCGAATAAGATAGGCTGCGCGCAGACGCGAAGGCGATCTATGGACGTATAGACAGTCCAATTTGAAGGAGGGCCGGCACAAGGCTGAGGACATGGCCGAAGTTGGCTATCGAATCCTTGTGCAGAGGCACCTACTGCGAGGAGGCTGATAGCAAGCCCCGTCCCGGAGAACCAAATATCGGGACGCATAGATGAGGCAACAGAGAGCTTGAAGGGAAATCGGGGTGAATACGGTCTGTTTGAGCAGTGCAAGCAGACACAAGTCTGAAAAAGAGTGAATGAATGAATGGCAGGAGACTCAATACCCACATTCTGAGAAAAGAATATCAGTCAGTCAACTGGCAGGACTTTATAGCTGCTCTTTAGATCCTTCAACGGCGAGGTATCTTGGTAATCAGAAATGATGCTTCAAGGGTTGGTTTCCCTTGAGGCCGGTGATTACCGGTATTGCCCTTTCGCATGGGTTTACCGAGGGATAACAATCTGCGCCTGGTTGCAGTTGGTGACTATTGATATCACCCCCTTTTCATGGGTTTTGGGAGTCATATACCGGAGCTTTTGTGACCAGGGGACTCATCTAACAGCCGCCGCAGCAAGGATATCAACTGTTGGTTACTAGCAGGGGTAAAGGTCACATTGCAGGCGCCTACATTTCGGGGCCCGAGAGTTGCATCACTCCCTGGCCAGTTGAAATGCAGGCTAATCAAATGTCTTCCTCAACTAAGCAGGTGGAAGGGGTCAATATCAACCGACCCCTGAAATCAGGGGCCCGCGTGAAATCAAGTTAATACTAAAAATGTGAGATGGCCCAGCAAAATGCTATCGTTCACAGTTGCTTTCCACACCCGTTTGTTCTCTGTACACTACCTTTAATCATGAAGTGTTTCTTCATCTGGCTTTCAGTCATTAGCACGCTATTGCCTCTGGCAACTGCCTATGGATCGCGAGGTGCCGTAGAACGGTCAGTGGAACAAATTTAACTGATTTATTCAACTGCTAACATTCACAACAGCCTCGTCTACTACTATGCTTACTTAGCCGATGAACTCGTCAATGCTGACGGGGCGCGTACGGTCGCCGTCGGCTGCCGTGGCACCCTACCCGGCAATCGTTGTAACCTGGACGAATTCCTCAAGTACATCTGGAGTCCGTTGCCAGGCGAGTCTCCGACACCTCCGAATCCAATGGATCTCGGGTATAAAAAGAAGACGAATTTCGAAGATATCACGGTGAAATCTCTTTACAACAAAATTGTCAAGTGGAGGGACCCCGTTGATAAACGCGGTATAACCGGGAACATAGACAACACAAAGCTCCTTCCTGGTTCAACAGATTTCTACGACTGCCTTGCGAGAATAGCTAGGCCCATTGGTATGCTCGGCATGACAACTTTCCCTGATGATAAAACCAAACGGGATCTGGCCAAGAAGATCGTTGACAAGGGCAAAATGGCTGCACAAACGCTGTACGAATTTCGCTTGAATGACTTCGATAAGCACCGTATATCCCACTTGAAGGATAAACTGGGCGAGGATAATATCATCCAGAAGCCGGGGAGGGACGTGGTAGGCTTGATGCCTAATTGGCAAACCCTTGACGTGGATGCAACGGCTGCTAAACTCGGGAAAGGCGGACGGGACACGCTGGATACGGCAATAATGAATTACTATATGATCGAAAAGGCTAGGGACCACCGCGCAGCGTTGGTTGCGGCCGACCACGCCCAACAGCTGAGCGGATGCCCGTTAGGTGCAACGTAACTGGAGCGGCCCGCCGGATAACTAGTTAACTAAACATGTACATAACTAAACTGTCCACTGCTGGCAACCGAATCGTTACTTGATTCACTCGGAATTTTATAGTTAGACTAGTTTAGGTTATCATTGTCCTTCATAGAAGCTTCGTTTGTGAAATCTACACCTTTCCTAGGAAAATGTACCACAATGCATACGTATTATTGCTGGGCTTTGGGAACAATCTGTTGGATTTAATACTCGTCCGTAGCTATGGCCACTGTATAATTTCGGGCTATTCCTCCTCGATGCGCGGCGTAGGTGGGGGTGGACGTAACAGGTTCAGCATTTGATCTCTTCCATACTGCTCCGCCACATCTGCTGCCGTCTTCCCGTCCTCGTCCTTTACGGAAGCATCTACACCCTTCTTCAGCAGATATTCAGCGTGCTCTACAGCCAGCGTGGATGCCTGCAAGGCAACTAAGTGGAGTAAAGTCTGACCGTTCGCGCTCCTCTGCGTCCAATCGACGTTTGTTTCGGCAAATAAATCCTGTAAATCCAGGAACGTATATAGGCGTATCTTAGAGGTTCCGTGGAAACTTCTAGTAGGAGGGAGTTTATCGACTCGGCTCCGCCCAGAATCTTCATCGTCGAGAAAAACCTCGATTGCGCTTCGTCCGGCGTTGTTGCGCGCGTTTATATCTACCCCAAGCTCAAGGAACTTATGAAATAACAGTCCGCCGGCCTTGTAATCGTATCCGTAATCGAAAGGGGTAGCCGCAAGGTAGTGCAATCCAGTGTTCCCCCTTCCGTCGCGGGCATGGGGGTCAGCTCCTGCGGCGAAAAGCTGCTCGATGCGGTTCACATAGTACTTTGCACTACTAAACAGATTACAGCGCATGCTCTGTAAGGCAGTATGGAGTGGAAAGATGCTGTGGTGGTCTGGCTGGTTAGCCAGCTGGGGTAGATGTGTTAGAGTGTAATTTATGGCGTCACTACATCCCTCGTCACGGACTCCACCATCACAGAGATGGTGAAGAATGTGCCGTCCTCTGCTGTCGACCGCCAGCATGTCGGCATTGCGAAGCCGGAGAGCATGGAACAATGAAGGCTGGACATCGTAGGAAAAAAATACCGTATGGGTGTACCAGACGTACCAGGTATCATCGAGAAGGGCATCAGCACCTAGTTCAGACAGGCAGGCGGAATGCAAAAGGGTGCGGCCCTGGGGGTCACGATGCTCAATGTCAAGCTTAACCTTCTCCTCAAAAAATGGTAAAGCCTGCCCGCCAGTCTCGAGAATGGAATGGAGAACACTGCGGGTGCCGAACTTAGAAAAGTGAGTACGGGGTAATACACTGCCATCTTCATCATGAACCGGGTCTAATTGCTCGTCAAACGTCTCGCAAGGGTAGCGGAAGAATTTGCGTCGTCCGAGAGGAGCCCGGAAAAGCGCAAAGGGATCCGCGCCCTCCTTAAGTAGGTAGCGCATCACCTTGACCTGCTTATCTCGACGATCTCTCATCTCCCTGCTATGGGCTGCAGCCTGCAGTGGATAATAGTTTAGGTGTAGGCTTTCATTTTCATCGTAAAAAGTGACGAAGGCAATGTCGGCATCACGCGTAGCCCAGTCAGGGGCAACATCCGCATCAGGAGGAGGCGCCCCTGCTGCCCGCATGTTGGCTGTGTGACCATCGCTAAATAAGAAGTCGAGGGTACACCTTTGACCAATTTCAGCGGCGGCCATGACAGCCTCTCCCGTAACACGCAGCCAGAATATCCCCCGAGTGTCATACAAGGCCCGCGCTACCTTCCTGGGGGATCGGACGAAATTGACGAGTGGCTGGCTCCATTTGACGACGATATCATCCATTTCCTCCCATTCAGAATCACTCAACGGCTCAAAGGTTCTGGAGTCCCGGTCCGAGTCGGAGTCGGAGTCAATAAATGCCATGCTGATTATCTCACTCTGCGCCGGGTTTCTCCTAGGGACGTCGATGACTATCTGGACAGCTGCTAGACAACTAACTAAGGTAGTTAGTTGTCCGACTCCCTCGCGGGGTTAGGGCTATCTTATAAGCCGCTTAAGCTAGTACTAGGATCCCTGGAGCATTGATCATTGATGTAACCTAACGCAAGACACGAGCATGGATAGCGCTTGAACGAGATCTAACTAAAAATGGTCATTAGATTTAGTAAGTTAATTAATCATTCCCATATGTTTTTACTCCGTATATAAGCTTATCATAAAACAATAGATATTACGTAAAATTGTTGACTCATCCTGGCCCCGGAAGTCACCTCCTTTTAAAATATACCCCTGAGAGATAGTAGTCTTCCAGGGATGAAATGGTCTCTGCGGCTTGTCATACGAGAACGAGTAAGCGATCCAGGTTGTCGGAACCGAGGATAAACAAGGGGCCAGGGCTTACTACTTAGTTACCAGGTTGTTTATGCTAGTCATTGAACTCTCGTTTATATCAGCCTCGTTGTTAATCGCATCCTGCGGGTGAACCCTGCATGAACCATTCCGGGTCGTTCAATACTGATGCCGCCGTTCTTTGACCAGGATGGTCTCCAGGGGCACAGTTTGTGTTTTCATGCGGCTCACAATGATACCCAAATTCTACGTTGACAGAGCAAATTGCCGAGTTCAAGGAAACAGCCGGATTTCCGTGTTAGTCCGCAGGAGAGATGTGGGAACATGCGCATACGATCACACGCATGCATCGCAGCCTGCCAGTCAGGCCATTCTTTGCCTCAGCCCATGTATTTGTTTCCAGACTACCAAGGACAGGCCCGGGTTTGGAATATGTTGGTTCTAACCGGGGGATGAGGTGGTATGCAGCTAGATGTCACCTGGAGGATTAGAATCTGTTAGGCGGTGAAAGAGGCCCGCATTGAGTCGAAACATGGGTACATATAAGTCGGCGTGAGATGGGATTATGTCTTGTATAGCCAGAATCAGGACGAGCTGCGAGAGCAAGATACCAAAGTAAAGTCCCTTTAGAGCACCATGTTCTTTCCGAGACTCACTCCTGCGCTGATTCTCAGTGCTACTGTCGCCAATGGATATTTGGTTCCAAGGCAGAACGGCCCAGTCGACCCGGGCACTGCGCCAGACTGCAGGCTGTACGACGATGCCTTGGATATCACATATAATTGTGCATACTTCGAACAGACGTGGGGGGTCAGCCATGCGGACTTCGTGTATTGGGTAAGCTGATTTGGAAAAATCAATGATGTTGAGCTCGCTAACACAAAGCGTAGAATCCAATTGTGAAAGACGATTGCAGTGGGATCAGGACCGGCAACTCCTATTGCATCGATGCAAAGAAAGGAGCTCCAGGAACATCATCCCCTCCGGGAACCACAACAGCTCCTTCAAGCACAACTGCTGCTCCAGGAACCACGACTACTTCAACGCCTACTCAACCCACTCCGACGGCAAACCCGACGCCATCGCCAATCCAGGATGGCATGGTAAACACATGCGCGAGGTTCTATCAAGCCGTCAGCGGAGATACCTGTGACAAGATTGCCGTCAAATTTGGGACCTTCACTCTGAAAGACTTCGTCACTTGGAACCCCGCCGTCAATGACGATTGCTCGTCGCTCTGGGCGGGATATTACTACTGTGTAGGTGTTCCAGGGACACCTACAGTTCCTCCCACCACAACGATGTCTCCCACCACCACCGCCCCAACCGGGCCATCCCCGACGCAGGGAGGCATCATCGCAACGTGCAACCGGTGGCACAAAGCTGAGTCTGGGGACAATTGTTTGAAAATTGTTGACAAGTACGGCGCCTTTTCGTTGGCAATGTTCCAGAGCTGGAACCCAGCAGTTGGTCCCGACTGTAGCGCGCTTTGGGCGGGATTTTACTATTGTATCGGCGTTCCAGGAACTCCCACTCAACCTACATCTACATCACGGCCTCCCACGATAACTGCTCCCTCGGGACCCTCGCCAACCCAGCCCGGTATCATCAGTACGTGCAACAGATTCCACAAGGCGGTTTCCGGAGACACATGCTATGTCATCGCCAGTAAGTACGGAACTTTCACTGTGGAGCAGCTCATCCAGTGGAATCCCGCTGTGAATTCGGATTGCTCTGCCCTCATCCTAGGTTACTATTACTGCATCGGTAAGATTACATAACCCCCCTATTTGCATTTGCGTTGGAGTTCTGTATACTAATACCCTCTGCTCACAGGGATACCGGGCACTCCAACAAGCAAACCAACAAGCAAACCACCAGCCACGCCAACGGGATGCCCCAATCCTAATCTTCCATCGCCCACGCAACCAGGAGCCGTGTGCCAATGCAAAAAATGGCACAAAGTCGGAAGCGGCGAATATTGTGATAGTATTATCAAAAAGTATAACATCAACGCTGATCAGTTCCATACATGGAATCCTCAAGTTGGACGAGCTTGCACTACTCTCTGGTCAGGCTATTATGTTTGTGTCGGGGCGTAGACTAGTTAGCAGGTTGGTCGATGTGAGTTACCTATCTTACTAGACAGTCATTACACTAATAGCCTGGGAATGTTCATGCTTCTTGTTGAGTGTTATTATCAATGAACGGTTAGGCCGTCTATGTACTAATTAGCATCGATATTGTATTCGAAAATGGAAACTATTCAGTACTGTGAACTGGACCTGAAATAATCTGAGCTCTGAGACCGGCCCCCTGAGAGATAGCTCGTATTGGGACATATTTTGTTCCCAAATTATTGCCAGAACTATCCAGTATTATGAAGTACCGTATTTGGCTGGGACCTGAGCTTGCGTATTCCTCGCTAAATTGGCGCGAGAATAGTCGTACTTAAATAAACTTTTCCTGTCGCTGTGTACATTTTTGTTATGCTAACCAAGCTATGCTTTGATGGATAATTTTGTTGGACCGTTGAGATAGGGGGGATGAATAAAGATCGAATCCTAGCCTCAAGGTAAGAGAAGGATAACACCAGGAAAGAATCCAACAATAAACTGAAACTATGTTAATGATGCATTATAGCTTAGAGGTATCTCGTACACAGCAAGAAACAACCGAAGACCTTCTTTATAGGTATGTGTGGCTTCTCGTCGGGTCCGATTATAGTTAAGTGGCATATCACTGTAATAAAGACGCAGCTTACAAAGTTGTCTGCCAGGTTGCTAAGCCCGATTCTCCTATGGCGGGAGGAGAATTCAAGGCCGTCGAAGGGCAGACGATGGAAGAAGTTGCAATTGCGGAAAACAGCAGCAGTGAACACCAAGGCCAAAGAACAAAAATCATCAACTCCTTCAGCCCCCATCCCGGCCTCTTCTCCTGCTCCCGAGATATTGCAACATGTCACTATTGGGTTTAATTCTACCATGAGATGCCTCGAGTCGCTCGGTGGGGCAAGCCTTGATACCAAAAATTCCACGTCGGACTCGTCCGGGTCTCAGTGTGAAAATCCTGCTGATACCGAAAACACGGATGACTCTACAGCCAAGGAAGAGGATACAACAAGAAAATCTTGAGTTTTGCATCTTTTTCCCCTACTGTTCTATCTTGGAAAATTTATATGTCCAGTGAGCTTTAATAAATAACATGTTCGCTATTTAACATTCAAGGGATCCTGAAAAATGGTCCAAGTCCGCAGGTCCCCTACTGATTAGCCGCATCACTACTCTTCGCTCGTGATGGGTCTAACTCGGTTTCTATACGACGGATGATTCTTGCTGGATTTCCCGCGGCAACATGGAAAGGCGGGACATCCTATATCACGGTCAGCGAATGCCTTAGATTTATTCGTATATATACCAATTTTGAACGCATGATCACATAGTTCAGCCATACCTTTGTTACCACGCTCCCAGCACCTACTGTAGCGCCTCTGCCAATCGTCACTCCGGGCAAAATGTCGACATTGCCGCCTATCCAGCAATCTTCACCAATATGGATTTCTTTACCATACTCTGGACCCTTAGTCCCCTTTCTTATGGCAGGATCCAAAGGATGTGTGCCCGCATACAAGTTAACCCCCGGCCCGAAGAGCGTCCTTGCGCCAATCGTGACAAGGCAGGTATCTAATATGACACAATTGAAGTTGATAAAGACTCCTTCTCCCACCTTCACATTGCAACCATAGTCAGTCCTAATGGGAGCCTCTATCCACGGCTCATCTTCAAAGAGAGCATCGTCCGCTTGCTGATCCGAAGCCTGTGGAGGAAGAGGGCGTGTATCTGCGACTATACTACAGCAAAGGTATTAATCAAATTTGCTTTCATATTTGACTTGAGCGATAGTATCCAGAACTTGGGGATAGAGCCACTTACTCCCTCCAAAGCTCTACCCGCTTTCGACGAGTTACTTGGCCTGCATTATTAAATCTATCACAGGCTGCTTTACATCTTGCTCTCTCCGCGATTAAATCTGGCGTGAAGGCAGTATACAACTCTCCACGTAGCATTTTCTCCCGCTCTGTGGATGGCTGGAGGCTGGATTGAGCAGGATCGGACATGATTACAGCTTCGAACAAGGCGGATATGTTATGGGTTTCTCAACGGGTTTTCAGCTTGCTGCAACGTTGTTAGTTGTTTGTTTCGTTGCAATTCCAAGTTCCCCGCATTTTTATAGGACCTCATTTGGCTTATATAAGATGACTAAACCTAACTCGACCTAGCAAGTTTTCCTTTGTTTTTTCGGATTTTGGCTCGGCGTTAAGAAAGCCCCAAAGGGCCAACATTATCTCTTGCATGTAATGATTCTACTATTATCTCTGGATCATAAATGTACCAAAAAGGGTATATAATCTGTTGAGAGGAAGAGGTTGTGTCTCACCAAGGCAACAATGTTAGAGATTATTGACATAGATCATCACACGCGGCCCAGCCCCATCCCCATGTTTCTCGTTCGACTCGTTAATTTAATCCTCTTATTGCCATAGTTGTTTGCAATAACAAAGCAGTTATCAATTGGAGTAACAATAATTATATCAAACGTTCCACCGGGCTCCAGCCTAAGTGACTCTGCACTCCACTCTAGCTGCTAAAGACCAAAAATAGCTATTGGCACGAGATGATGCCGGTTTACCTATATATGAAGTAGTAAAGTTCGCTTCACGCAGAACAGTAAAGATAACCAAGTCAATAGTGTCAACATGGCCTTGTTCAACCGGAATATTAAGGCACGCACCATTGGGCCATTGATTGAGGGCACGTTGAACCATGTCTAAATGCTTAGCATTATCCACTGCAAATAGGCCTAGTGTTCGCGCCTCCCTAATCCAGATGCCGCAGGACTGGGTAATTTGAGTGCCCTTCTCAGGAGCGGTCTCTACAGAAACATAATTAGCTATCAAAATCATGCAATTGGAATAACTGAAAAGATTTTTTTTTTTTTTAAATTTTTTTTTAAAGGAATTGTTTCGCCGCAAAAAGCACTAGTTGTGAGATGGAATACTAACTAAGAGGCTAGCAACGTATGCTCTAGATTTGAGGGCCGATGGACTGGAGACGAAAGTCTCAATCACAATGGTTTCCTGCGCTCCACATGTAGACGACGCACCAACCGGCAATGTGGTAATCGTAGGCGATTTTGTCATTTTTCCCGGTATCATTCAAGCAATTTTCAAGCAAAATGGCGTGTTTGGTCTTTGGCTTTCCAGCGTTCAAGAGTCACGCGCGGGCCATCGAATACCTAGAATCAGGATTTTGGATGTTCAAATTGAAGAGTAGGGGTAGTTTGCAATCACTAAGTACAAGCTGGTTGTATAGATGTGTCCAATTTGCCGGATGAGGGCCAAGGTCACTGCAGAGTTGTGGACAGCCATCCAAAAGGCACGAGATCCAGGGATCTTCAATGCCGATGCCCCCACCGGAGTACTGGGAACGGTTCCTAGGCCAAATCCAAGCCCAGTTGAGTTAAGTTGGAATACTTGAAGCTAGTTGGATATGCCTGAATTCCATGTTCGGTGTGATTTTGGCCTGCGGCATAGGAAATAAAAAACAAAAAGAGGGTGATGAAGGATTATCCCGTCATGATGGATAAAAAAACGCGTGGGAAAGGTTGGATTTAATTCGCAATTGTCCTGCGACAGTGAAGTCAACTGGCTCCTTAAAGAGTTCTCAGTCTAGCTATAAAATATTTTTCTCTGAAAGACCAACTAAGATAAGTAGATATCCCGTGATATCCTGAGTCACAGCAGCCAGTGCAGCTAAATATAGCCAGGTATTTCCGTCGTGGAAGAGATACCGCCTTTTAGTTTCAGTCCGCACCCTGTCACTCCTAATGATTCTTGTTATGCATAACCCACTGTAAAGGAAGAAACACATGCAGATGCCTAGCTGTAGCTAGCATTTTATCTGAGAGTAATTCCCCAACAACTTCGAAACCCTTGCCAGCATATCGCATCGAATCAGGGAATCCTGATTATTATCATATAACCTCACACGGAGGAAAGAAAACGGGTATAGTAGCATGTAAGTAAAATAGGGTACTGCTCCAATTGATGCGCTAAGGCCAAACTCTCGAGCATGGGAGTGACGTTGATGTTGCCTTTGGCCTACAGCGGAGTCTTAATCGAGACTCCGCGCGGCTTAATTTAACATCCCTAACCAACAACTGACTAGGGTAATTGTACTCCGTATATGTCTGATGTATTATAGGCTGTTGTGTTTCTCTGGACACAGCTTCCAACGAACTGAGGTCGCATGGATGTCGCTTGGCAGACGTTCCGACTAAGTTAACTTTTATCTCGGCGCGGCCCGGCTCCACATAGATCGAGATCAGGCGCTAGTAAAGTTATAGTGGGGCATTCTCTCAGCATCCATACCATCTATTTAGAATTGTTCGCGATGCGCAGTCTGTTCTTAGTCCTCTTTACCTAGCTGTTACCATCAATTATCTGTGTTAAGGCCGGCAACATCAATGATGCGACTGTCCTTCAGCGAATATGGATATGGGAGATGTACGATTTCTTTTTGAGTGTTGGGGAAAACTAAGGGGATGTACATAATAATTATGGCGATATACATTCCTAGAATTTCCAGACGGTGTTATCACCTCATAGACACCTGGTGGGGACGCATTCATAATCTAGTTTATAAATTCTACTAGTTAGTTATCTCCACAAATCTCGCACCATTCCCGAAATATCATCCACTGGCTCTACAGTAATATCCCTTTGTATTCGGTCTGTTATAGCATAGATGTTATTTACTAGGTTTAGAAGGCGGAAGCCGGAGTTTCTTATTGTATGCCCGCCGTATAGCCCGATTACAGCGAGACTCTCGATATATTATGGCCTACATCTCAAGTCTTAGAGTTTTTTTTTTTCCCCCAACTATGGATGAGACGTCTTCAATCAAACGACTGTTAATTTCCGCTACATAATGCGACGGATGGCGCAGCCCTTATAGGAAAGGAAGGAAATCCTTGTTGCTGCCCCTATACACGAAACGCATTAATTCAATAACTGGCTAACTAACTAGTTAGTTATTTAAACGGTTCAAAGTTCCCATATTCTGCAACCTCAACACAAACTTCCACTTTCTCAGCAAGATAAATTTTGTCACTCTAAACAGTACCAAACAATGAAATCAGAAAATATGGACAGCTCAACCAGGGAGATGCGTCCATATAACTCCGATTCCGACGATTCCAGTGATCCCGAGTACCACGAATGTGTTAACGGCCATTATAAGCAACTCGTCGCCGCCATACAGGGCGAGATGGTGCCCAACGCGGATGATCTGGACCGGCGACTTGGACTTCCTTGTCTTATTCGAGGCAGTCGTTGTCACTACAAGTTTGCAATAAGCTCTGAGGTAAAGGAAATCTGCGCATCACGTCCAGAATTTGCCCATGCTCACAATTCTCGGTTGATCATGAGTGATGTGGCGCGTGAGCCAGAAGATATGGATGACCTCGACAAAACAAAACACCCCTACTGTATCTGGTACCCTGACTTGGCGAAAGAAGGCACCTATAGCCAGCTAGTCCAGCGCTTTCCGTCTATGCGCTACCAGGTTAGACGGTCATGCGCGGCTGCAGGATACGCTGGGCTCTTGAGCTAGACCAATTGCCCGATGTCTCGATTGCCGAAGAGGCTCGAGAGAGTGATACCCTTGACGGCCGCACTATCTACAAATCAATAATGGCCTGTCATGTTCGTTTTGCTATTGTGGATGACCACAACTTATCTATAAGCCTAGAAAGGGAGAAGACCAAGGTACCGGCGTACCTCAATGGTGATACAGTGGCGCGGTGAAAGCTCTCAGTCCGCCGACGCCTGGCGCCCTTTGCATACAGTATAGGCGGCATTCGTGTACCAGTCGTAGTTAGTATTGAAGAGGATGAACCGCAGAAGGTATAATTTGCCCGAAGGTTATGACTCCCTGACTCCTGAGGAAATTCAGCTGATTCTAATGGCTGCTTATGAAGGAAACGTAGACCAGTACACGCGACTCGCCCGCCTATCAGCAATGGATGATATTCATTCTTGAAAGTAATTGAATATTACTATAAGTAAAGCCGTTAATCAATGGAAATATTCAATTATGAACACTGATAAATCATCTCACAGAATCGCTAGGTTGCTATCTATACATAAACATATTATTATTATTATTATGATTGATGCATTCAATCTCACACTGGAAGGATAAAGGTAATGAAATTTGGAAATTGAACCATATTGATGTTTGGCAGAGTTAAAGCCCTTGATCAAGCATATGGCTTGACCTGGGCCTCTGTCCAATCCCAAAACTGTCTCGCGGTTCCAGTACCCCCCTCAGACTCGGACTTAGCTGCTGCAAGCATGTCCTCAGGGAGTTTCCAGAACTTCCCCCATGGGGCAACTAGACCGTTGTTAGTTTGGAGAACAGGATAATTGTGACAACTAAACTTGACTTACCGAAACGACTCGAGTTATCAAGTGTGATTTTGCGCGAAAAGGCGGCAAAGATAACCGTGTAAGCTCCAAAGACGGGTGGATGCAGCACGGTCTTTTGAAGAATACATGTCATCATTGCTCCCTGGCTGCGCCAGAAGTCTGAGTCTAAGCTCCCTGGGTTTAGCGAGACAGAAAGGACACCGTCTGACTTGAGGCGAGATGCGAATTCCGTCGCGTGGAGGTAATTTCCGAACTTGCTCATGGCGTACTGATCTAAGGGCGTTTTCTTCTCAATTTCTGACAGGTTATCCATGAACGTCTTCGGCTCCACAGCCTCAGCAGCCGATGAAGAAACCCAGATTATGCGAACGGCGTTAGGGGGCGATACCTTGGCCGTAGAAACTAGGATTGGTGTAAGGTGCGTTGTAAGTGCGAAGGACCCGATGCAGTTTACCCCGAGTTGGAGCTCATGGCCTTGTTTTGTCTTGCTGCCGCGCTCTGGGAATCCAACTCCAGCGTTGTTAACGAGGAGGTGGAGTTTCTGCTCTCTGCGGTTGAATTCATCTGCGGCCGTCTTCACGCTCTCGAGGTCTGCTAGGTCAAGGTGAATAAAGATCAAGTCCCCTTCTGACTGGGGAACGGCAGCCCTGATAGCGTCGATAGCCTGCTTGGTCTTCTCCTCCGAGCGTGTCATCATATACACTTTAGCATTCTTAGAGTAGAGCATCTGGGTGATCTCCTTGCCGAGGCCGGTGTTTGAACCAGTGACGATAGCAACCTAGCAAGATCAGCAAATACAGCTCTTTAGACACGGGGAATCAGCGCAGTTACCTTGCCCTTTAAATCTGGAACATCTTTCTCGGTGAACTCTGGCTTTCCTGGAAAGCATTGCTGCACGAAACTGACAGTGCCTCGCATTTTGATGGCTCTTTTGATGTGATGATTTTTATATGATAAATAGCGCTTTGATGCGGGAGATCGTGAGATGATTGATAGCCAGTCGACTTGAGCTTGAGTTGATCACAATCTAACTTCTCCCTATCTTTATATCCATCATCGCATCCTGAGCTCACATAACGCAGTCTGTAATTCCCAATCCCCATCGGGGTTAAGGAGAGGTCGCATGTTTATCACCGCGCCGCTTGATGGGTGTTGCTGCCTCCCTCTCCGGAATTTACGTATCCTGATCCCTTTGGTAAATCGTGGCAAGGCGCGTCATGAATGCTGGTGTGCTGCCACCGCGCTGTTAAGGCTATCCCCTACGGCCGTTTCGTTGTGGTCAAACCGGCCATGGATTTATCCGAACACACCTAAATATCCACCAACTCGCTTAGGTTCCTCCGACCGCCGCGGCTGTACAAAGTACTTTGTCCTTCACCAATGACAGAGATGATATCTTATCCGCCGATATTTCGTCCGTTCATCGCAGTTTGCTTTTAAAAAGCGAAAATGGCGGCTGATACAGCCCCCACGAATGGTCGTGTAGTGTAGCGGTCATCACATCGGATTCTGATTATGTATCTGAAGTTCCGATAACCCTGGTTCGAGTCCTGGCATGACCTTCATTTTTTGCTCTTTCACGGTGTTTCTGTTATTTTTGCTGCTTTCGTGGACATGGAGTGTTGCATTTTGATATATAATGTTAAGGAAGTTGCCAAATTGCCGACCTGATGCTACGTTTTTCTATTTAACATCCATAGCATATTATCTTAAAGCTATCAGTTTGAAGAAATAAATAACTTGTCTAGCTACAGAAAATCAGAAGGACGGCTTTAAGATATCTCCCTAACTGTCGTCGTCATCCACTCTCGTTTGGCGAATGAGGTCGAGCGTCGCCTTTCTTGCTGTGAGCTGTGAATTATCGCTGTACTGAAAAATCCACTCCATCCCGATGATAGACTCCCTCGCCTCCATAGAGTTATGGCCTGCATAGTTGAAGAGAGTAATATCCGCCCCATGCTCTATGAGAAGACGGGTTAAAGAGCCGCACTTCTTATCATGTACTCTCATAAGTGGCGTGGAGAGATTTATATCCCGAGCATTGACATTTGCTCCTCTCTTCAGTAGATTCTTGGCAGCCTCTTCATAGCCCCTGTTAATAGCAAAATGGAGTGGAGTTTCGCCTTTGTTATTCTTTGCTTCGATGTTAGCACCATGCTTGTCAATTAGGCCGCCAAGGAAAGCGTCTGATCCTATGCCTGTAGTATGGAGAGCCGTGAGGCCATCACGATTTGCAGCGTTAATTGGAACCCCCAAACGTAGAAATATCTCAATAATCCCCATGTCACCTTTGCTTGCGGCTGAAAGAAAGGGTGTAATTCCAAGGGGTGTGGCATATAAAGGCTTTGCTCCGCGCCGGACGAGTGGTTCGATTAACGATTTATTTCCACGGAGCACGGCAAAGTGAAGCGGAGTATGGCCGCTAAGATCACAGTCGGAGTCGACATCGAATCCATCATCCAATAGCGCACAAACCACCTCCTCGACCCCTTCGGTCAGAGCAGTATGCATTACGGCCCTTTGTCGTTCTGCATTTAAAGCTGGCTCTTGGCCGTGCTTAGTGGATAAATAGCGGGCAAACACCCGCATCACCTGCGACCGCCCCGTTTGCGCGCGTTCGTTGTGGTCTGATTTAGACATTCTCGATTCACCGTCGGGGTCATTGATCACCGCAGGTTCGTCGGTATGACTCCACACTAAATCAGCAAATTTCCTCGAGGGATATTGGCGCAGGACATCGGCTGCGCATGAACATGCTCCCTGGCTTTGTAGAAATGTTACAGTGTCTTTGTGCTCCCCTTCCTGTGCCAGGGCAAGGGGTGTCCTTTCTTTGAAGTCGATGGCATTGATGTCGGCGCCATTCTGTATGAGGAGACGGACTACTTCCGCGTGGCCTCTCTTAGCTGCGAGATGAAGTACCGTTGATCCAGCCTTTCGACATCTGGCATGTATCCTCTCTATAAGGAGCTCGACGATGTCGAGCGAGCCGAAGAATGCGGCCAGGTGGAGAGCGGAGTTGAATTTTCGTTTTTCTTTTTCAATAGACCGGTCGTTTTGTTTCTCATACCTCGCTAGGTATCGCCGCACCAAGGACTGATTTCCTCGTTGGATGGTAATTCCCAATGCAGACCGAGCATGTCCGCCTGGCAACTCGAGTCCGTGCTGGTCGTGCTGCTGCAGGAGTTTGAAATACTCATGACGCGAAATGCAGGAAGAACGGGAGCGGACAACGCCAGTGAGATAACGGCTTCCTGCAAGCTTCACGCTGTGGTAGTCAACCACGGATATAAAAGAGAGGACATAGTCGATGATCTCAAACGGTAGACGTTCGATTCCCGGGTAATTGGACATCTTCCGTAATCATGGTTCTTACGGAGTAGCTATGGTTGAATTGTCCGTAGAGTGAAAGCGAGCATCCTCCAGCCTTATATATTGCACTGTCGGGCGTGAATCCAGGCTGCAGCGCTTGACTCACTGTTTGGCTGTGTCCATCGACTGCTGCCCCAGACCCACTTGAGGCTTCGCAGGGATCTTCGCCTTCTTGCCTGCAGCTGTTGACATGGCTAGGGTTGCGAGGGCGAATTGTCGAGGATATTGCTCTGTGGTTCTGCTGTACCGGAATAATCCTATTGGGGCCACGGAATCAGATATAACGGCCAAGCGGTCTTTGCTCTTTCGCGAATCAATAACGGTCCTATCGAGCTGCAGCTGATACACTCGGCGTAGTGGCTTAGATTAGCTACTTGAGGCTTGACCGCCTATCAACTGATAGCCTTGATGGATCAATCCTGAGGTCTTTGGCCCTGGCGCTTACGGCTTTAACAACGACATGTGCATAAATCCACCTCAAGGCTGTCGCTAATTCCCCTTCGTTAGTCTTGGTCTTGACCGATAGTCACCAGTCAAACTTCCACTATCCCAGGCAGATGCGCCATGGCAGCCCTTGGATGAGGCTGAAACATCAAGCTCCAGCTCGACTGCCAAAACGCGAGAGATTCTTCGAGGGGACAGTGTTAGTGTAGCCGGTCGTAAGCTTTATCACGGCTTCTGCGTGTTTCATACCTAGTCAAGTCTAAGCATGTCGCCTTTATTCTTTGAGGTTGATAACTTCTCATATCGCGTGAACTCGTCCCTCTTTGGTGAACGTATCACGTGACCAAGAATTGTGGTGGGTGGTCAAAGTAAAATTTCGCAACTTTGGAAGTAAATACATTCACAGTTCTCGATATCCATTACCGCTCAATTTATCCTACTTCTACACTTGCCTCACTTTGCAGGGGCTTGTAAATATTAAAAAAAATGGTGCATTCTGCAAGAGTTGGTGTCCTTGGTGGCGGCCAATTGGGCCGAATGCTGATGGAGTCTGCCAACCGCTTGAACATACAGATGAATATTCTTGACGCTGAAAATTCGCCCGCTAAACAAATCAGTGCGCACAATACCCATGTCTCCGGCTCGTTTATGAACCCGGAAGCTGTGCGTAAGCTTGCTGAAGTGAGCGATGTATTGACCGCCGAGATCGAACATGTTGATACCTATGCCCTAGAGGAAGTTGAATCGCTTGTCAAGGTTGAGCCGAGCTGGAAGAGCATCAGGATTATCCAAGATAAATATGCGCAGAAGCAGCATTTGTCGAAGTTTAACATCCCCATGGCTGATTATCGGGAAATCCGAGATAACACCCCAGAAGAATTGGCAAAGATTGGAGAGGCCTTCGGCTATCCGTTTATGCTGAAATCGAAGACTGGAGCTTATGATGGAAGAGGTGAGCTCAGATGTGGGCTTATTCAGATTGTTGTTTAAACGGCTACTAACCACCCGTATTTAGGTAACTATACGGTTAAAGGAGAGTCGGACATACCTCCTGCCTTGGAGGCTTTGAAAGGGCGGCCACTTTATGCTGAGAAATGGGCCAAATTCAGAATGGTAGGTAGTAAATTCCCACATTTCTGATATTCTCGTAAGAAAAATCAGTCCACTCAAAACTGTCTTGTTTAGGAGCTTGCCGTCATTGTCGTCAAAACAAAGGACAATGTACTGTCATACCCCACTGTGGAAACTGTCCAGGAAGACTCCATTTGCAAACTAGTTTATGCTCCCGCTCGAGGCGTATCTGACAAGGTAAACGAGAAAGCTCAAGAGCTAGCTAGAAATGCTGTTGCTGCTTTCGAGGGCAAGGGTGTCTTTGGAGTAGAGATGTTCCTCCTTGACGACGACTCTCTCCTTTTATGCGAACTTGCTAGTCGAATTCACAATTCGGGACATTACACTATTGAAGGATGCGGCCTGTCTCAATTCGATACCCACCTCCGAGCCATTCTCGACCTACCCATCCCCCCGCAGAGCTTGCAGCTACGACAGCCGTCGGTTATGCTTAATATCCTCGGCGGATCGGCTCCGGACTCCCATCTAGATATCGCGAGATATGCGCTCTCAATACCGAATGCGAGCATCCACCTGTATAGCAAGGGCAATGCTAGACCAGGCCGAAAAATGGGACATATAACCGTTACCGCCTCTACGATGCATGAAGCAGAGACCATCATACAACCACTTATTGAGCATGTCAACGGCAAATCGACATCCGCCCCATCAACACCACTAAAACCTCAGCCCACCGTGGGTGTAATAATGGGATCTGACAGTGATCTGAAAACTCTTGTTCCAGGATTAAAACTTCTACAAGAGTATTTTGGCATCGTACCCGAAGTCGATATTACGTCGGCTCATCGCACCCCAGAGTACATGGCGGAGTATGCATCCAAAGCTGCGTCTCGCGGGATCAAGGTGATCATTGCTGCTGCTGGCGGTGCGGCTCATTTACCTGGAATGGCTGCCGCGCACACCTCTCTCCCTGTGATTGGCGTGCCTGTTAAAGGAAGTGCGCTTGATGGCGTGGATAGTTTGTATAGCATCGTGCAAATGCCGAGAGGTTAGTATCTTTTATCCAACCTTGCAAGAATGAAACTAACATATATCTTCTAGGCGTCCCTGTTGCTACGGTTGGAATCAACAACAGTATAAATGCGGCTTTACTGGCAGTGAGAATACTTGGTGCTTTTAACGAGACCTTGCGTCGAAAGGTCGAGGAGTATGCCAAAGCAGCGAAGACCGAGAATCTCGATATCAAGGGGGTCAAGATTAGAGAGATTGGGTGGGAAAAGTATTTTGATCAAATGGAAAAGAAATGAAGAATTAAAAGCCAGTGGTTATATGCTTGAGATCTTGTCCATAGCTTTATGCATGGTCTAGCTTTAGAAAAAAAAAATTATTAACAACCCTTGACATTATACACGACTTCCCAGAGACCTATAATCGTAAATAGCTATATCTTAGACGTCTTCAACCTGTCTCTCTTCGTCTATATTTTCGCCCCTTTCTTCTGGCGCGGTTAATACTAGTTAACTGTTCACGTGATGTCATCGCGCTGTTCGGCTTTAACCAAACATCAAGAAACCAACAGCAGAAACAAGTGAGAAGAGAACCAAGTTGCGCTCAAGCTCATCTCCAGCACACCAGAAAATACAAGGACAGACGAAGGTGTCGAAGAGGCGAGTAGCTACCGCTACTTTTAGCCATAATGACTTCAAATGGCGGAGGCGGAAAAGGTAGGCTGTCGCTTCTCCCAAACTGCGTCATCCGGCGCTTAACTAGCTGGCCGGTCATTTTTATTCTTCATATTAGAGGATATGGGCTAACGTTTGGCTGCCTGTCACTTGTGGCTCGTGGTTGTGTGGTTTAGTATTAAATCTACCCGCTAGCTCTGATCCCAGCTTCGTCGATGCATCCGGATACAAGTTTAAGGAAAAGGACTTCAAGTCAGGAAAGGTCAAAGTGAAGAAACCGGCCTCGAAGCTGGCAAACGGCATTACTGAGCAGGGTATGGGCCCTTATCTCTCACATCTTCGTCACCTCTGTCTCACCGGCAACTTGTAAATGAAGTCTCTAGTTGTAGGATGATGTTGCTGACGTACGACTGCTACAGGCTCAAAGGATGCAGAACGAGATTCCAGAGGCTCTTCATCACCTATACTACCAGAGATGGACGCCAACACCATGGCGGCGTTCCCTACGGGCAAACCAAGAGAAACCAAGCTCGAGACCGTAATATGCAAACACTGCAAGAAACCAGCCCTCAAGCAATCGGCTGCCGAGCATATACGTGCGTGTTTAAAAGCCAAACAAGAAAAGGCAAGGAAAAAGAAAGAAGCTCGAGAGGCCAACCGTACAAAAGACAAGCCGGCAGATAAAGACGGCAATGAAGACGCAGAGGGAGAAGTTGTTGCAATGAAGGGTCAGAAGAGCGCGAAGAAGAGTGCTACCGAGGACGGTTCGAAAAAGGGAAAGAAGCGGAAAGTTGATGCAGACGAGGACAAGGAACCGAAGAAGAAGAAAAAGAAAGACGAGCCGAAGCCCAAGGTCCCGAAGCCCAAGGGGCCAGTAGATGTTGAGAAACAATGCGGTGTCATCCTTCCGAACGGTGCCCAGTGTGCGAGATCGTTGACATGCAAAAGTCACTCTATGGGCGCTAAGAGAGCGGTTCCTGGACGATCCCTGCCATATGACATGTTGCTCCAAGCTTATCAGAAAAAGAACCAGGCTCGCCAGCAGAGTAAGTACTCAGCTTTCCTACCAAATCCAAATCCACATATGTACCTATTTACCTATGGCATGGTGCTGACTTCCCTAACAGAGGCTGCTATCGATGCAAATGCACCTATCCACGACGATATCGACGGGGCCGGTCCTATCGACTCGGATGAGGAGAAGGACGCGGTCATGGCTGGATTGGCACGATCTCGCCCACAGCCGCTTGTGACACACCCGTTGATGTCCACCAAACGCAAGTACCATTTAATACGCATGAAGGAAATGTTCTCCCAAGCTCTCGGGGGCGGCGGAGGGGGGCTGTTCTCTGGAGATTCCGTCTTCTCAGGGCGCAGTCTATTCTCGAGATCAGAATCGCCTCCTTTTGGCTCATCAGGAGCCGGTAACACAGCAGACGGCCCTTTACAGCAGTCGCAAGATGGATCTAGGAAATCCTCTCTATCACAGCAAGCGGTCCAAAACCGTACGGCCCAATCGGGGGTATCATCCAAACCCGTTACAGCTTCTTGACTGTCCTTGGAACATATGTGATCTTCTATTTCTCTACTTGGTTTGGCGTTATCTTTGCATTGGCTTCCATAGCCTGGTTACGGTTGGGGAATTTTGGATGGCAGAGGTTTTTTATTTGCCTGCGGTTGGTTTCGCGACTTGTACTTTGGATGAGGCCTATGATACCCCCGAGATGTTAGATGTATGAATATTCATGAATGCAAGGTAATTCCTTTAGACGGGATTCAAACTTAACCCACCATCCGCCTCGTATCATGTGTTTCGTAGTTTTAAATGCAGCTGATCAATTGTTGGTTCATTAATAATGGAATGCTATACCAACCACGCGACTTATATAGGGAAAAAAGCCACTCCCCGCGCAAAGAGCTTGCTTGGTTGCCTGCCAATAAATAATTCTCTAGGCCAAACACTCACCATTTTTTTTTACCACAGGGAGCTTACACCTCAAACCACGATAGCAAACCTGCATCCTGCGATATATCGAGAGCTTCTCATCTAACCAAGGAAACGAACAGCAGGTCTACCACCTCCTCGCCCGTGAACCACGCCTCTATTAACGCCACGTCGCGAGACGGCCGTGGCCTCATTCCCTTCGCTCTCTCCAACAGGCGCGTCCCTCCGCTGCGGAAATCATGGGGAATTCCGTTCCTGACATTGACGCGATCGGGATAAAAGCTGAATCCCACCTTGCAGACCAGTTTCGACGAGAGGTCGCGCACCTCTTAGGCCGTTCATCGCTATCCTTCCCCGGCGCACAACCCGTCAGTTTCGCATCACATCATATCCGCGAGCTACAGGAGAAAGACTACTACGTATGCGAGAAGACAGACGGGATACGATGTCTAATGTACTTTGCGCGAGGAGACCCGGACTCAGACACACCGGAAATCCACTACCTGATCAATCGCAAAAATGAATACAGATTCATACCTGGCCTACATTTCCCGATGCCCGATGACGATACGTTTCAGAGCTTCCATGTGGACACCCTTGTGGACGGCGAGCTGGTCAATGACACCTACGAGGATGGGACGCAACAGTTGAAATATTTGGTTTTTGACTGCTTGGTTCTGGACGGGACAAGTTTGATGCACCGGACACTGGATAAACGGCTGGCGTATTTCAAGGAAAAGGTCCTCAAGCCGTACAATTCGATGTATAAGAAATTCCCAGAGGAGAAAAAACACCGGGTTTTCGCGGTGGAGGACAAGTCAACCCAGTTCAGCTACGGTATCGAAATGATGTTTCGAGAGATCATCCCGAAGGTGAAGAAAATCCACGGCAACGACGGCCTGATTTTTACCTGCCGGAGCACTCCGTACAAGATTGGAACCGATGAACATACATTGAAATGGAAGCCGCCAGAGGAAAACAGTATTGATTTTCGTCTAAGGCTAGAGTTTCCAGTGGTTGAGCCTGATTCAGAAGATGAGGCAGATGGGATCACCGACCCTTACCCAGACTACGATGCTATGCCCATTTGGCACCTCTTCGTATTGCATAATAGAGGAGAGTACAAACATTTCGGAATCATGCACCTGACTGAGTCTGAATGGGAGGAGATGAAGGCTTTGCAAAAACCACTCGACGATACAATCGTTGAATGCTCCCAGGATGAGCAAGGCAGATGGCGATTCATGCGATTCAGGGACGACAAGACAGATGCAAATCACATTTCCACCGTCGAAAAGGTACTCCAGAGTATAAGGGATCGGGTGTGCGAGGAGGAACTGATCAGTAGTGCCCCTGCGATCAAAGCAGCGTGGAAAAAGAGACAAGCCCAAGCTGCCGAGGAAGAGGCTGCGAGAAGAAGAGGGACAATGAACGGTAGCTCCAACGGAGCCAACGCAGGAGCTAAGAGGAAATTTGGAGAGTAAGACGTGTTTCCTGGCCCCTTGGTGCCTCCATTTTGTTGCTTTTGGATATCCGCGTTTTTCTTACTATTACCCCCTTTTTATCTGCGTTTTCGCGTCTACGAATTTCGTTTTGTTTTTTTTTCGGAACTCACTTTGCTGTATTCCAATACGCTGTGTCTGGCCGTTCCTAACTGTGGTGGCTTTCTCATACCTTTTTTAGAACCTGTATAACTAAGCTCATTATGGCGCATTGGTCGTGTTATTCTATTTTATCCCATTCGACATCGTGTATGCTGGATGAGGCTGGTTCACCAAGATTTCTACTTTGGTATAACACCCTTTGATGCGGTGTACTTTATTCATAATGCGACAATAGGGACACGAGAGGATCGTCTTTCGTATTATTCCAATACTCTTCGTATGACCTACTAAACTATTTGAGTAGGTAAAGGCTATATGAAGCATGTCCTCCAATGGATACTATAACATCCCACAATACCGACCGGGTTATAGTGATTTCAATACTCAAAATCATCATCCACAGCCGCCTTGCCCGAAGTGTCCTTGGAAACACTCTCTTGTCTCCGATACATTTCTGCCACTGCTTTAGTAGTGGTAGCTTCATCCGGTTTCTTATCGTCTCTGGCCTTAATGTAACGAGGGAAACGCAACGAGATGCCCTTAGCAGCGGTACCACCAGTGTTTCCCATTACCTCGTCACTTGCGGCACTATACCTAGGGCTAAGTGTGAGATCAGCGGCCTTGACTTCCCAGACGAACCTGGGTTCAAACCAGACGTCTGGCTGGTCCTTTGGAACAGTTGAATGAGAATAGAATGGCTTTGGTTTGTCAATGACAAGCGGGCTGAGGGTGTTATGAAGCTCTTCAAGGAGCGCTTCAGAGAAACCGGTACCAATGTTGCATATTGTTTCGTAGTTTTGGGTTTTGACATTGTATGCTGCAAGCAGGAAAGCTCCATAGACAGACGTACGTTTTCCGCGGCCGAAATATGCACCCAGAACGACGAGGTCGAGAGAGTCACCAATCCCCGCGAGGTAATCTTTTTTCACCTGTTGTTTTGATGAGTAATGTGTTTGGGCCATTTATAGTGAATACATATATCACTGGAAGAAAGAGGGTGAATTACCTTAAGCCAATTTCGACTTCTCTTGCTTGGCTCGTAGCCACTGTCTGTGGTATCCAGCATCTTCACCATCAGTCCTTCGCAAGAGGCTTTAACACTTTCGTCAAGCATGGTTTGAATCTCCTCCAAATCACTGGTGTTCCCATGCTGAGCGAAAGCAAACTCTCCCTCGATCGGTGTAAATGCGTCATGCAAAAGGTCGCGTCGTTCTCTGAGTGTTTTCTTGACGGTGGGCTAAACAAAGTCAGAACTACTTGTCCTTAGTTAGACCTTGTACAGAAAAAGCTTACCTCTCCGTTTAAGAATAGCAAGTCGAACGCAAAGACGCAGACTTTAACTTTAATATCTTCAGACTTGACGTCCTTCCTTTTCCTCGTCATCAGTTGTTGAAATGGAAGAACTTTCTTGTTGACAGTATCCCATGCCACTGTTTCACAATCGAGTACGAAGCTCTGGGTGCCGGGCTTAACCCAGCTCTCCAATTTCTCAAGGATATCCGGATATTTCTTGGAGAGGTCTTCTGAGTTTCGAGAGAAGATCGCGCAAAGGCCCTCTCCGTCTTTTTGAAGAGCGGCAGAGGCTGCTGGGTAATCCTTTATTGTGTCGCGGGAAACATAGTGTATCTGCGCTCTCTCTCCATCGTACTTGTACTCACAAGTGAAATGTTTCCCTTCAAATCTATCAAGAACCTCACTGATAGATTTTGTCGGCTTAGCCAGCATAGGTTTCAATGGAACACCAGGCTGCAGTTTGCAATTATCTGAAAGATTGAATATTCCGTGTTTAAGCATGGCGGGAATAATCACTTCATACGATGGCAGTTCGCTGGAGATGAAAAACAAGTCAATACGAGTACTGCGAAGCACGCTGCTTGGGGAAGATAAACGAACCTGTAAACAGTCTTGAGGATGTCTTCTCCTTTAGCAAGCTGATCTGTGCTTGGAGTCTTTCCTCCGTTCATCTCAGCCTCATGTGCCACTACTGCATGTGCCAAAGCAACAAGCACCGTCCTCTCGGCCAACCCAAGCCGAAGTTTACCTTCAAGAAAGCGTACAATGAACTTGGCCTCGCTAGCACCGCCTCTATCCTTAGTGATGTCAATTGCCCTTGTTCCTTTGCCAGCTTTGTCGGCATCGGCAGCAGACAGCAATTTTTTAATACCTGCAATCTTTCTCTCCTGCGATCCAGTACCTTGTGTTTTGGCAATAGTCAACAGCCCCTCGTGTACGCCTCGTACTGTTAGAGCCTTGGGTTTGAACATAGTAGGCTGGTTAGAACGACTCTTTGCAGCGACCAGGCCTAGGTCTCCAATCTCATTCTGATCCGCTTTGATGACTGCAAGGCTACGTCCGGTCGATTCACCGACAGCTTTCATGATCAGAGACTCTCCTATTCCAAGTTCAATTCCGGCATAATCAGCTGCCAATTTGTTTATCATCAGCTGGACGGTTGAAAGAAGGTCGTCTGGGGTCAGGCGGAGTACTTGGCGAAGGAAAAGTGCACAGTGAGATAATATGATAAGACGTTTCGTAGTCATTTCGACATGTGAGAACGTGGTGCAAAGAGCTGCGTAAGGGACAGGCTCTCCTGCTTTCCAATCGGGGTATAGAGCTTTCGTATTGGACGTGAGCGTGCTTTGGACTTGTTTCCTCTGTTTGGCTACCGCCTTCTTCTTCTGTTGCACTTTAGCCGGCTTCTGATCTAGCTCATCTTCATCAATGTCTGACGCGGAATTCTCTTCGGCCGATGACAGTTCTGGCTCTGGCTCCGGTTCTACCTCCTTGGTCGGTTTTGGCTCCTTGACGGCCGCTTTTCCGCGAGGACTCTTGGGAGCAGAACTTTTCCCTTTGTTGCCAGGCTGAGGCGATCTCCTTCGTCTTTTTGTCACGGGTTGCTCATCCGAGTCTTCACTCTGTTTATCTGCTACCACCTCTTTTCGTTTCTGTCTCCTAGCCACTAGAGAAGCAGAATCGCTTTTTGTCCCACCAGAGAGTATCTCTCCATTTACTTCCTCGTCATCAATTGGCGGTGGAGTGCGTTTATCCCCGGCGCCCACCAGCTGCTTTTGAGGCGTCCTAGGCTCCCCCTCCACCTCTTCCTCCTCATCCTTCACTCTTTCCGCTTCATTTTTGGAGCTGCCGCTGGCCTTTGACGAAAAGGCAAGAGTGGACTGCTTCTTAGGCGCGGGAGTGCTGTTCGACCCGAAAAATTTCCTACATGCGCAAAACACAGATTTACAATGCAAATTAGCCAAGCGAACTCTTAAGTAACAGCAAGCAATATATTATTACGGGTGAAGATGCGACATGTCAAGAGCGGTATAAACACTCCATACACACGCACCAAAGGGTCAATTGAGGGTCTTTCACGCACCCTAAGGTTGACTGCTTAGAGCCACCAGATTTCTGAGCCATGATTATGAGATTGGAAGCCGAATTGGTATATAATCTTCTCGAGTATCGAAGTGGGTTCCACTGAATGCGATAGTATGATAGTAAAGGTCTTGTTCGCGCGATGTGTTTTGAGTATATCGAGACCGAGAAGCTCATAGAGACGTGAAGTGCAACGACGAGACAGTGCGGAATAAAGATGAGGATAATATCGGTGGCTGAAGCAGTGCAAAAAATCGAGACGCAGCAGGAGATATGTATTTATTAAGACAAATTGCTAGGCTGAAGTGGCGAGGCAGGCAGGCAGTCAGAGCATGGGTGGTCCCGACATGGTTTCTCAATGGTCTAGCGCAGTATTGATCTGTTGGACAGTCACCCTGCGCTTGTAGCCTGGCGCAGTGTGGACCCAGAAATTGTCCAGGACGATGGCTGCCTGGTTGGAATATTGACGAGAAATCAGAGGATTACTATGCGGCGTCATGGACATTTAATGGCGATCTCGATATTACACGCGCGGAGCTCGAATCGCAAGCGCGTCGCGTTGACCACGTGATTTGCTGCCTGGTCCATGGGAGAACTTGAAAGGGGCATCTTGATATAGATATAGACATTTACTTGCTAGTCTAGTGGTATAAGGACGGTGGCCTCTTTACTAGGATTAAAAGATGGGTGTGATCAATGAATATATGACATAGAATCATGTTAAATGAGTAGTAACTCCATACATAGTTGGATATTGCAAGTATAAATAATAAACAAGAAAGAATGCATGTGTAGGAGCAATTTGGATCATAAAAATACTCTCACAGATCTCAAGTGAAATCGACAAACAATAGTGGTGTTCGTCCTCAGAATCTGGCATTTCCAGAAGCTAAGAATATATACGCGCCTCGCGTATATATAACGAGGCTAGCGAATGAATTATTCGGTATAGCCAGTAATCAGCCTCTCTGCTTTCCCTTCATTACTCTGGATTTCGTTGCTGAATCGGCCTGGTTGACATACTCATTAGCTGCTGGTGTTGGAACGGGTGGGATAGCCGGGAGTGAAGTGAGCCATGGAGGGATGGCAGTAGGAATGGCAGTGGGGATGATAGTAGGGATGGCAGTGGGGATGATAGTAGGGATGGCAGTAGGGATAATAGTGGGAATGGCTGTGGGGATGATAGTAGGGATGACAGTTGGGATGATAGTGGGAATAACGGTTGGAATGACCGTGGGAATGATCGGGGGTAATCCTGATGGGATGGCTGTAGGCAATCTGGTAGGAATAGCCGTAGGGACCCAAGGCGGCACTGTAACCGATGGAATAGGGAGAGACGGAATGGGCAAACTTGGGACTCCTGGAACTCCTGGAATTCCAGTAGGAATGGGGAACTGTTCTACCTCTGGCTTCGAATCATCGGAAGAGTCCGGGTTTGCACTGCGGCGTCGGTTTGGTGGGACTCCTGGACAATATGTAAGTACTGGATGCTCGATAAATATGTATATAAAGGAGTGCTAACCTAGCTCAGCACAGTATTGGTTGCCAGCTCTGGCAAGCTGGTCACGCTCGGCCTGGGAGCATTTCTGGGCGCAGCCGTGGATAAAATCGTGGTACGGCTTGCTACGACACAAGCATGCTCCGTCTCCGAATTTGCAGCCAAAACGCTGGGGGTTAGTTATGCCCTCATTGACACAGCTTTTCTAGAAGCATATCGTTAGCGGGATTTGCATGAGACATACCCCTAGGAAAGGGAAGCTGCATCATACTGGGCATGGTGGGAGGCGGAGAATGGGACCAGGGTCTGCGGCCATAACTGCAGCCACCATCATGGTAGCGGGGAGCAAAATCGAGAGCTTCATGTTGTTCGGGGGTAAGTTGAAACGGGGAAGAAATAAACAGCTGTATTAGACGAGTTGATGGCGTGTCGCCGGTGTTGTATCTAAAGACTGATTTGTGAAGTGTGCTGAGGATGAGAATGATGAGGAGAGGTGGAAGAAGGAAAATGGGCCGATGATATATTTATATCCAGCGGCAGATGATATTCAGGAGGAAAGCCTGACGGAGTAAAGCACCAGTACTTCCCTCGAGAACGAAGTAGTGTCTTCCTCCATGTTTCCCCGTGTTTATTAACGAGGATCTTCAATATGCCTTTGCGTCGGTGGAGCGGAAAGCGGGTGAGAAGGATGCTTATGCATTGCAAAAAGGGGGTCACACACCAAAAGAATAACATCTAGGAAGCAGGATTGGCCACCGTAGGGGAACTATGGCCTGTTATTGTCCACCGATGGAGACGCAGATTACGCATGGCTCATCTTTGTGGATGCATTATTGACAGAAAAAGCAATGTTATGCAGCCCTGGTGTTGAGGCGCCGCCCCCCCTTTTAGTCCAGTAACTATGACCCTTAGTTTCCTCACCACCTAAATGTTCCGGCGCCTAGTTCGAGCTAGATCGAATATTGACTTCTCCGTGTATTCGAGAACGACAGCTCTCTCGTGCATATGAGGCACTCGAGACGGAGATCAACCCATCTGATTCAGCCATGTCTACACTATGGTTCCTGGAAAGTCAAGGTGTAAGCTAAGAAGAGTGATATTGAACTGGCCAGACGGTTCTATCGCTTTTTCTCTCAACCCTTATGTAGAGTTAGCCGTAGAGATTGCTGCCATCGCTCTCGTGGAGTCGATCAAAACGCCCGGTCGTCCGTATGTGCAAAGCGAAGAGACTGCTCTAGGCGATTAGTGTGCATAGTCATATTCACAAGTCGGACAGAATAGCAAGTTTTCAATGCAACGGTGCATCCGGATTATAGCTGAAAGGAGAAGCCCATACATCCACTAGAACTGTCTCTAACAGAACTCCAGAATTATATTTCGGGGTCTCCGGGATGAGCAAAATCGCCATAAAAGACGCTCAAAATGCCTCCCGCCACTTATTGTTCATGCTGTCGCCAAACATAGCTCGTCATGGTCCCTATATTCCCCTCTCTGGTTACACCCTTAGAGAGCGCAAGTGAAACAGTATGATGAAAGTGTAGTCGTCGATAGAGCAGTAGTCAAACATGTACCACATTATATAGTGTCATGGTAAGCAAACAAGAGGGCAAACCAAATGGGTATGCATTATCAGCATTGCACTTAGGCTGGTCTGGTCGTCGGGCCAAAGGAAGGTCATGGAGCATAGACGATCATTTTATAAGTTCGCCTCGATAAACATAGCCCATGGGGTATCACAGGAACGGGAAGAGCGGGTGTAGAAAAGCGAGCTCATCATCTATAGCACTCGCGTATAGCCCGTCGACGTAGTGTTTGTTTCCTCCTTAACCGAGGAAGTTGAAGCTGAAGTTGAAGTTTGAGATGGAAAAAATTGATATCACATGATATAGATTATGACTAAGCCGTATAAACGCCAAGGATTAACGTTAAAATTAAGAATCTGCTTATATAATCACCATTTATCTTGACCCAAAGAGACAAAATGAGAGCTACATTTAACAAACGATACATGATCCAAAAGATGTTCAAGGGAGGATTGGTATGAAAGTTGCCTCTAATGGAGGACATACGTCAAAAGGCCTTTCAAAAGGTACCGTCTCCGTAGCATTTACAACCTGTACATAGCCGTACTGACCATTCTCTACAGCTACGACCCCCATGTGTTGAGCTTAGTTCGGTTAGCCTAAAGTTCAAAGGGAATCTCGCGTCTTCAAATGAGGTTCTGAAGGCTTTAGAAACCCTTGCCCAGGCACTAAACGATGTCACGACCTATGGCGGTCTAGATGAAAAGCTTGCTGAATACGCTTTCTTCCCATTATCTCAAATATTCAATGAGAGTCAGCGTATCTCCGCTCAATGCGTTGAGCTGGCTGTCAAATGTCTACAGGTCCTAGTTGAAAAAGGATGGCGTGCAAAGCTTTCTCCCCAGCTGGGCAAGCAGTTGCTCATTCTGATGACGCTTATCTCTGGGGGCCCTCCTACCCAGAGCCAGAGTCAAGGCTCCTCAACCCTTGCTAGACCACGGTCAGAGGAGCTGATTGTTGCTGTTTTTGACTGTGTTTCCTCCTTGTGCCGTGCGTTACGTGGGCCAGAGGCGGCATCCTCCATTTTTAACGAGGTAGGGTCTACTACTATTATAGACCAGACTGTCTATGTATTGCTTGAAGGGGTTGTGGACGGCGCCTCGGATGCAATTCAGAAATCCGCTGCCACGGCCTTGAATGCGTTACTATCGCGTATAACGGATAGAGTTGTGTTGGCCAGCCTTCTGCCTCGAACCGTTTCTACTCTTACCAAAACGCTTCGTACAACCTCCCAGTCTCGTCGGTCGTATAAACTTCTATGTGTCTGCCTAGACGCTCTTACACTGAATGTCAGATCGGTTTTGAACGATTCGGTTGTTTCTTCAACGAACGCCAATACTTCAAAGAAAACCGAAACGGGGCCCCTCGTCCTTGATCAATCATGGCTTAATGCGACTGTATCTCAGATTAAGCTAGCCCTTTCAAATGTCATTCGACTAAGGAACCATGAGAAGGCTGAAGTCCGCCATTGCCTACTAGGTCTGTGTTTGATGGTGTTAGAGGACTGTCCAAAGTCACTAGCAGAGTCCTTATCGATGATGGTCGAGACTATTGTGGTTCTAGCGCATATCGATGGCGACGAGCTTGATAATGAGGCCTACAATGCTTTGAAGCATCTTTTAACTTGCTCCGAGACCGTCTTGGGAATTCTTAAATCGAGCTTGCATTCGTGGATAGTTGCACTCCCTCGAGTTATGCAATCCACTGATGATGCTGCGAAACATCGAGCTATAAGACAGATATCCACCGCTTTTCAGGCGTTGTCGGACATCCAGGTTAAATCCGATATTCTCGATGATACCATGACAATGAGTTTGCATGACAGTGTATCTAATATAATCCTGTCCTCCCCCAAGTCTCCACAACCGCTGGGCACTTCTATAGATTCTGCGCTAGAAACTCTTGGTATCAGCAGCGATGCCCATTCCAACTCGTTCCAGCCGATAATACTCGAACGACAGAGCCAAAAGGAGACTCTCTCCGAAATCCAGACCATGATAGCCAGGTCAGGCAACGCCAATACATCCTACAGCATGACCAGGTCCATGCTAAATAAGCTTTACCAGTCCTCAGGCGACTCTTTTGTGTCATCATTCTGGTTAACGTTGTCCTTCCTGAAAAGCACACCCCCGGACATTATCATGAGCGATGATATACTTGATCTAGGCCCCGGACCTTCATCGCCTTCGCGGCCGCAATTAATTGAAGAATTATACTCTATGGCCCTGCCAACTCTAACAGATTTGCAGGTCTCAGATTCTAATGACTGGCGCACCCCTGCTCTTGCCCTTGAGGCAGTCGCTCTACAAGCCGGACAGCTGCAGGAGACTTTTCGACCCGAGTTAATTGACACTCTATACCCGATACTCCAACTGATGGGATCTAATAATCCGATTCTACAAAACCATGCAATGACTTGCCTTAATATAGTCACCGCATCCTGCAATTACCCGGATGCAAGCACATTGGTTATTGAGAACGTTGACTATTTAATTAATTCCGTGGCCTTGAAGCTTAATACTTTCGACATTTCACCTCAAGCTCCTAGGGTTCTGCTCATGATGATAAAATTATGTGGTTCTCGCTTAATTTCACATTTAGATGATGTTATAGGCTCCATTTTTGCTGTCCTTGATGCCTTCCATGGTTATCCCAAACTAGTCGAACTTTTGTTCGGCGTATTGGGAGCGATTGTTGATGAAGGAGCAAAAAAGCCTACATTTCTTGCGATCTCGAGCGGAGACGAGGGTACACTGCACCAACGCCCAAGGATGTCACCACAACCCCGATCAGTTTCTAGTATTGCATCCTGGTTCAAAGAAAGACGTGAAAAACGCACAAGGGAGCTAAAGATTGAAAGGAGTGACCCAGAGACACTAGAACCCCATCCAAAGAAACCCTGGGCCCCTAGCCCAGCTACTCCAGCAGATGAAGCGGACGAAATGGACACGAACTCTCAAGCTGATCAATCTGAACAGCCGCAAGAGCCTGAAGAAAAGCCATTAAGCAAACCACACGCACTATTATTAAACATCATAAAATCCATACCTCCTCACCTCTCTTCGCCATCCCCGTTTTTACGACGATCGCTTCTCTCAATCCTAACGCGCGGTCTTCCCGTTCTAGCACAGAATGAGAAGAGCTTCTTACCTCTAATCAACGACATCTGGCCTTCTGTGAGCGCTAGAATCACACTACCATCCCAAGCAGGAAAGGAGATTCCATCGTTGTCAACATCTATAAAAGAGCAGAAGACACATTTTGATGATTCTGGTATACAAGAGGAAACATTCGTCACAGTTGCCTCTTGCACGGCCATCGGCACCATGTGCAAGGGAGCAGGAGACTTCATGTCCTCTAGGATCGAGCATGAGTTCCCCAGATGGGCAAAGCTATATAAAATCTCGTGGAGCCAAGTTAATGAAGACGCCAAAAAGGTAGCAGAACGGCACCGTCAGCAACTAGCTAAAAAGAAAATACAAGATAAAGAATCACCCAGCAATACCACGTCGAGAGGGATAGTTAGGGTAATAGACGACTCCAGTCAGCTCTCACCACACCCAGGATTTGCGATAACCAAATCGTTCACCCATCACCATTCAATTTGGAAAGCACTTACGTCGCTATACACCACAATCTTATCAAACGTCAGGTTACCTGCAGACATTGGCGATAATATCTGCTACTCTCTGGGGGAGTGGATAACGTTTTTCCATCCAGAATTATATTCAGCCAATACATGGCAAGTCGAGGCGGGGGATGGCACCTGTACCCCCCAGGGCAATCTTGATAAAGGAGACATAGATAACGAAACCAGATGGAGCCAAGGAACCCTCGAGGAGGCCAAGCGCGCCCTTCGAGCTATGAACTCTTGGAATCCTGATTTGACTTGGTTTATATGCATGCAAGGCATGGTAGGGCACCTGGGCTACCAAAAGCCTAACCCTGATCGAGGCACAGAATTATTGAAGGGGACTGTGGTTGAGAAGATGAACCGTGAATTAGCGCGCCTGGGAAGTGATGTTGACCTAGTAGACAGTCGGTGGAAATTTACAGAGCTCGTGTTTTGATGCTATCAAGGTAGATACGGCATGCCTCTTATATCTACAGCGAGTTTATTTACAAAATGCATTATTCCGTGGTTTACTATAATTGAAAAATGGAGTGTTTGAAACAAATTAGTTAGTTTTAAAGAGGAGTGTTAAACAAGCGGGGAGCGGCTATCCGTTCCTCGTGAAGCCCGAAACATGCTGGAGATGGTAATGAGTGTAGTATAACATACCAGTGCGACTGTCAAGTAGCATACAATAAAGGATATACGATCAAGGGGTTATTCTCAATAAACCCAGGAGAATGCAACTGGAGAATTGAGCGAGCATAACAAATTGGGTACATCTAAGATATAGAAATGAAGAACAAATTCAAATCAAGTTGTCAAGAGTGGAGATTCAGAAGAAGGAAACGGTCGCAATTTCTTTCTTTTTTTTCTTTTTTAGGATTTTCAAATGCGGCATAAGGAGTGATAGCTTTCCATACTTTACTCGTCGTCTTCCTCGCTTTCGTCTTCGCTCTCGGCAGTCTCAAGCCACTCGAGGAACTTCTCAGCGGACTTGCGAACCTTCTTGCTGGTAGCTAGGTCGACGTACTTCTTGCTGGCTTTGGTGCCCCAGCTCTTAAGCAAATCCTCGGAAACCAAGTCGTTTTGGTAGTACGTGAGAAGGATGGAGGACACCATTGGGAGAAGGTTTGGGCGGTCTTTGCCGACGAAACGTTCGGTTCCTCCGAGAAGAGCCTTCTCATGGCGCTCGGAAGTAATCATCTATGGGAATTGTTAGAACGGTACATACACCTCGGCACTTAATGGGTTCCGTAGATAAGCTTACCTTCTTCAAGAGACCAGCACGAGTTGGAATCTGCTTGACGATGTTGTCATCGAACAGGATCTGAGCCAAAACCGAAAGGGTCTTGTGCTTAGATTCGATGCCGAACTCTTTAGCCTTCACGTAGATGTCAACATCGCTGACACCTGCGGCACCTTTGTCGGACTTCTCGGCAGTTTCGATGATCCAGCTTCCAAATTGATCATAGGAGCTAGCGACTGCGTTTTCGCCATCCTCATCGCCGTCACCGTCGTTGAAAACGAGAGTGCGCTTGAGGTCATCGGGAAGCTCTTGAGCACGGGCCCTGACAGCCTCCTCTGAGACATCGACGGCCCATTCATCGTCATCGATGTCATCAGTATGCTCGATTGCCTGGGCCTCAGCCTTGATTCGACGAGTGAGTTCGTCATCACTGTGAGCATCAACACCCACGTCACCATTGTCGTCTCCCATATCAGAACCATTGCTGTCTCCTGGGCTACCGTTTGTTTCCCCATTCTCTCCATTCTCTCCCTTCTCCTTGTTCCTCTCTCGGCGAGATTTCTTGGTTGACTTATCCTTCTTTCCCTTCTTCGGTTGATTCTTCAAGATGAAGGAGCTGAGCTTGAGACGGGGGTCCACATCTGAGCGTTCACCACAGGCCTTGCAATCAAGAATGATAGACTGGTCTTTGATGACGACGTCAGTCTCGGGGTTCTTGCACTTCTTGCAGAGGACGAACTTGGTGATGAAACCGTCCAGGTAGTCCTGAAGCTTGGGAGCGTCGTGAGCACCGTTGATGATCCAACGATCGTCTGTGGGTTTAGAGTTTGCCTGTGCTCCAAGTTCGAAGCCGAAATACTTGATCAAATCTGGTGTGAATTAGCCTTTTGGTGCAACCAATAACTCAGGAGCAAAAATGGGTAGACAGAGAAACATACAGGATGGGGGTCGGCTGAGGGACTGGGCAACGCTGTTCAGGTTGACGACAACAGTTTTGATACCGTTGCCCTTGCCCTCGATCTTGGCTTGGAGACGCTCCATCTTATACCGATAGAAAGGGTCGGAAATGTCCTATCCAGGGCAAAAGTACGTAAGCATGACAATTCATCCCCAGGCAGATCCAAACACGGATGCAGATCGATACATACCCGACGAATGTTGATGTTAGCCATATTGCCGAGATGGATAGTTTTATACGCTTAAGCGAGCTGAGTCGAACACGGAGAGAGGATGAGAAAAGATTGGATTACTGCTACACGACATGCGTAGTAACGGCAAAGGAGCAACGGCGGTTAGAATGAAACGATAGCACTGAGATAAGTCCTCGTTTCTGATATAGGATGATCTTGACGGTGACGTGGATCGGGAATTTCAACCACACGATCTTGAATGGACACTACAAGGTTTTCGCACGGGGCGAAAAGGTTGCAGCGCGAGCGGCAGGTGGTGTTCGAAAGCGTTTTCGTAGGGCGAATACATAGACAGGTGCTCGATCTTGCTCGGTGGCTTCTCTGAGCGATGAGGAGAACCAAGAGATCTACTATGTAGAGAGGTGCCGGGCGGACGTGATAGTTCCGACGGACAGTGGGCGGGCAATCGGGTTCGGTCAGGCGCAGTACAAAAGCTGTCGGGGTTGCGGGCTCAGGATCTGTGAAGCTGCGGTGTCGAGAGCGATGTGAAGTCGAAGTTGGAGGGGACGAGGACGAATCCTTTCGTGTCTCGCCGGGAGAGGAAGAAGTCGAAAATTCTGCGGCAAAACGTAAATCCGGCTGAGTAAGCAAGCTAGTCATGTGACTAGCGGACTTCGATACAGCATGAAAGCAGGATAGATGAGGACAGAGAGGATGAGGATGGATAGAATGATAATAGAGGACAGAATGAGAATAAATAAGAATTAATGAGGGTACGATAAGGATATATCAATAATTACATGTCTAAACTGGTCCTCTCTAGTGTTCTTGATAGATGTACAGTAAGGAATAACATTTCGCCGAAGTCCGGCGGCGGTTCCCATTAGTCAGCAACCCCCCTTCCCGATTGAGGGACAACTTACGGAGTACTTTGATACTCTATATACTCTGTCTTTTGATATATAGATATCACAGTTGGAGGATTTTTTCTGGCGGCCTCTTGGGTAATTAGTCAAGTTGTTGTAACTTAGCAAACTTGGAATTGCGCTTGTTAGGATTCACTTCTGGATCCGCGGATTCCTGCAGCTGGCTAAAGAACTCCGTTTATGGAACTTCCTTTCTATATCTCTATATATATTTCTCTCTTTCTGGCCTCAATTTCTTCTGATATTATTTATAATATCCCCTATCTATACACTCAAGAAACGATATCCTTCTTGACCAAGTTACAAGGATGTTAGCGAATCTTTCCTTATACCTGGTCACGGACTCTACTCCTCAGATCCTAGGGGGCAAGGATCTATGTTCTGTCGTTGAGCAAGCTATAAAAGGCGGTATGCATATATTCTTGCGGGTGCTGTTTTTACTGGATATACGTTGACATGGCCCGTTAAATGTATAGGTGTGACCATCGTTCAATATAGAGACAAGCATAGCGACACAAAAGAGTTGATCGAAACAGCAGCAAAACTACATGCAGTAACCCTTAAGCATAATACCCCCCTCGTCATCAATGACAGGGTTGATGTTGCCCTCGCTGTCGGGGCTGAGGGAGTCCATCTAGGCCAAGATGATATGAGTAACGTTACCTTTCCAACGCCGTACGCTGCCGAACCATGCTAATCATTCAGCTACAGACATCTCCCTTGCTAAGAAAATGCTTCCTGAGGGAGCAATTATTGGGGTTACTGTATCCTCGGTTGAGGAGGCTCGGATTGCGGTGGAGAGCGGTGCTGATTATCTAGGCATCGGCACCGTGTATGCCACACCAACGTATGTACCATTTCCACAGGCCTTACCTTAGCCCGGCCTTATTATTATCTTGACGAGCTAACCTCAGTAATAGGAAAACCAACACCAAGTCTATAATTGGTACGGCAGGCGTTAAACGCATCCTCAATTGCGTTTCGTCTATATCCGACAAAGTCGGTACGGTGGCCATTGGTGGTATCAACCTTAGCAATGTCCAACGAGTCGTCTATCAATCACAAGGCCTTAAAAAGGGGCTAGAGGGCGTTGCAGTAGTAAGTGCGATAATGGCTGCTGATGATCCCCAAGCAGCTGCGGCTTCGTTTGCAGAAGCAATCCGCCAAAATCCATCGTTTGCAACTGTTCCAATCGCCCCTCGTGTAAATGAGGAGGGCTTACTGTTGAATGGGGTTGATGCACTTGTTCGTAAGGTCGCCACTGCACATCCCCTATGCCATAACATGATTAATTATGTTGTGGCTAATTTTGCTGCAAATGTCGCGCTTGCCATGTAAGTGGAGCTTTTAGATATCCCCCAGTTTTCAATATCGGGTTAAACTGACTTTTTGCCTTTTTTCTAGTGGTGCTTCGCCAATTATGTCCGGATATGGCTTGGAAGCTTCAGATTTAGCTAAGAATAACGGTGCTCTACTAATAAACATGGGGACTCTGAATAGTGAGAGCATGGACAACTATCTGCAAGCAATTCGTGCCTACAACGAAGCTGGAAACCCAGTTGTCCTTGACCCGGTAGGAGCAGCAGCAACCAAAATTCGACGGCAGTCCGTCAAGACACTTATGCAAGGGGGTTATTTCGACCTCATCAAGGGAAATGAGAGTGAAATAAGCCATATCTATGGCCGTTCTCCTAGACATCAGGTTGGTGTTGATAGTGGCCCGAGTAAGCTAGATGCCAAGGAGAAGGCGATTCTTGTTCGAGATCTTGCCATAAGGGAGAGTGAGTGGAATAGCCCCCTTTCTCGTTTTGCTAATACTTTACCTCGCCGTTTTCTTTGACTAACTCTAATCCTACTTTATAGGGTGCGTTGTTCTTCTCACTGGGTCAACCGACTATCTCAGCGATGGTGCGCGTACTCTTGCTGTCCGTAATGGCCATGAACTTTTAGGCCAGGTTACAGGCGTAAGTCTATCCAAGTATCCTTGCGAGAGTAGAAAACAAGAAAAATGAGGGTGTATGGAAAAGCTATGGTCATTGATTAGCTAATTAATATCCTTGAACAGACTGGCTGCGCTATCGGCACCATCAGTGCTTCATTCCTTGCTGTGGAACGACAGGACAAACTCCTCGCCGTATTATCGGGGCTGCTCATGTTTGAGGTTGCCGCTGAACGAGCTGTGAGTAACGGCTTTAAGGGGCCAGGCAGCTTCGTCCCTGCACTACTGGATGAGCTGTACTCGCTCAAGATCCAGGCGACGCAGTCTAAATCCGCTCCAATGGATATCATCAAGAATGCGGCCAAGCTAAATTTCATTCATCTTTAGAGGGGTGGATATCAAAAGGATACAGGCAATTTATAGACAAGGTTACCTAAAAGAATTTTTGGAGCATTATGATGATAAATGATATGTGGCAAAAGAATGCATTTAAATTTAGCTTAGAGCCGTTTACCTATTCGTAAATGATATCCTGATATTTCTAGATTAAATAAGTATTCGCAGCTAAATCTTGCTAGCGGAGCAGAATGCTTCCAAAGCACTCTTGGTCTCCTTCCCAGTTTCTTTAACTAGCCCACTAATCTCCCTAAATACCCCTATCTTAGAATCACCCATGATCTCAAACAACACGCTCTCACTCGTGGTCACAGTAGCACCTGCATCCCGTAGTCTAGCCAACGCTACATGTCTCTCCTCTGGATTGGCACTGCTCACCCCATCAGCAATAATGTACACCCGATGGCCCAATGATAGAAGGTCAAGAGCTGATTGAGTCACGCAGACATGCGATTCAAGTCCAACAATTATAGCATCAAGAGGTTGCTCGCTGGCTGTGTTTGGTAATTTCTCCTTGACTTCAGGCGTTATCATCGAGAAGAGGGTTTTGTCACAATTGATGCGTAAGTTAGGGTTCGAGGGCTGAAGGTATTCATCGAACTCGGCGACAGTGGGACCCAGGCGTGCGGTGTTCTGTGTTGTTACGTATATCGGGATGTTGAGAGGCTTGGAAGCTCGAAGGAGTTTGAGGGACGTAAATACTCTGAGATTGGCTTGTTAGCGGGTATTTAACACTATAGCGCCATGACAATAGACTCACAATTTCGGGAATTCATATGTAATCGATCTAAATCTCTCCTGGATATCACAGATGCTAGATGAATCGGTTAGATGCTGGCTAAATTCGACGACGTCCCTTCACGGGTACCGTTTCAAACTATCAACGAAACGGGACGAGGTTGTAGCAGACAACATACAATAATGCAGGATTCCCTATTAACCAGCCAGTTAGATTATTGAATGCATCCTATCCGGCGTAGATGATAGCCAGGTCGCAACTGGGAATGCAGGCACAGGGTACGTACTGATGCGGGCCGCTCTAGCGTTCGCCATTGTGGCCGAGTGCATAAACCGAGATTGGATGGGCGCTGCAAACAGTTTCTTCGCGAGCATTACTCCGTGTAGACAGGAATATGTAGCAAGGGAAGATGGTTATCGAGGTGGATGAAGGTTGATGTTGGATAGACCGAGGTTGTCGTGAGGGGGAGTGGGGAGGAGTTTATTTACCCCATAACCACCATCGTTGTTCCATCTCAACCACAACATCTCATCACCTTTTTCATGAAGCTATGGACAAACACCTATACAAGCTGCGACCAGACAAACGAGTACCTTGATGGGGCTATATCATGATCTCGCCAATTCAGGCTTCGTTTCCAAGTACCCAAGACTCCCCTGCTGGCCCCAAATGCAGTGCCTAGCTGGAACCCCTGACGGAACCATCGCTCTCTCCCATGCTGTGCTGGCCTCAAAGCAGCTGGAAACAGAATTATAATCAAGACTAAGGCATTATCGCTCAACTTACGGACTCCTAATGATCGACACTCGGGTTAATACCAGCAATACCCCAAGATTAGACTCTGCGGGAGTCGTAAACCAAGCCAAACACGAGCCTACGAAGTGCAATAAATGGCAGAGGCAGACGGTTATCATGGCAATGGAAGCTCTCGGCACTGTCATTGCAGCAGTTCGTTCGAGGTCAGCTACTCCAACGCATATCAACTTTGGACGGGGAACCGGTAGGGGTATCATTGGCCGGTTCGCGTCGCTTTTGGTATAAATAGGCCGCTAGCTATGGGAAAAGCCAGTGGTCATTCTTCTCCATATTGTTGACTTCGGACGCGGGGCCGCAAGCAGGGATCGATGAGCCCACGCCTGCCATGGAATGAGCCCCGCTCAAAGCCCACAAACTGAGTGTCGACGAACAGAAATTGCTGGGATCAGTTTCATGATCAATATACTTGCTTTGCTTAGGAGTCTAGAAATGTTTTTTTTCCGGTCATTTTGTCACAGCGGTCATCTAGCTGCTTAAAGCTGAGGGACTCGTCACAGCTTCGGCCCCACCTGGTCGTACGGCACCGCTACAGCCTTCGGCTACGAGGCACCTTGTTGCCCCGTGGATATTAATAAATATGCCAAAAGAGGGCTCCGCTACTTCCTAGGCTGCATACCAACCACAGCCGGCATGTAGTTCTAAGTCCAAACCCTGGGCCGCGCGGGGAGGAAGTACACCAAGAACCGTATGCAGACGCAGCGGCACGGATGCAGAGGGCTATGAATCCTGACTAGACAATGGGTCCGCAGATTCTGGGTTAGGGGATTACCCGGCAAGAGCCACAAGACCGACCAGAAAACCGGGAGACAGGAGAGTTTAACGCCAATTGGACTGCCACGTTGCGCAAATTGCTAGACAGGGTACTCTTCCAGCTGGATTTAATCGTGGTCGGGGTAGGGGCGGCCTACTCGGGGTATTGCACAGCTTCGACGATGTCAGAGGAGAAAATAATGCCTCAAAACATGCTATCATAGCTATGCTATGTGACGACATCTCAGCTTGATTGCAGTTGACGATTACAAAGGCTTTCACTAGGAGTTGACACGGCCATTTCCATACCCATTTTTTGTAGTTTTTGTTTATTCTGGTGTCGATATTACCCCGAGTATACTCCGAATATCGACTGGAGTAGAAGAGAAGAGCAATGTTACCCTGTAGAGTACAGGATGTCCCCATAAGGCTAGGATATTCTAGTCCCTTTGTCAACTCGAAAGATCGTATGGGCGGGTTTTCGGGCTTAGCTTATGTCGACTTTACATCCAATATTAATATATCTGCTACTTGGCTACATGCGTTCCCCTGGATCATAATAGGGGCCGCTGTCTATAAAACAAGCCATCCGGCGGAATGCCACGAACTATCCCGCACCAACCGTCATGTTCCCGGGCACTTCGGGGCGCTTCTTAGACGGCTCCCTAGCGGTAACCATCTCTTCGGGCCGCGCCGCCAATCATGAAAGATACCCTCCACCAACAATCCTAAAGATATCTTCTTGCACCCTATGGATATTTTGAGAGTAGTCACAGACTGCTAATCTCCCCGTGCACTTTATGCATGCATGCACCATTTTATCCTAGCAGACTGATGGGATGCAGTCTATCCAAGGATAACTCAACCCTTGCATTTCGAACGGTATAGACCGCGGGAAATCCCTTGCCTCACTTCGACAACCCTGGTGCATTTTTACTTTTTCCATAAACATCCGATGATGCTTCCAGGCTTGATTTCAAGAGGCAATGTGATGCCGTATATCCCGGACTCGAACTGTGAATTGGGGTATATATACGTCGAGTGCTACACACTCATAATAAGAATAAATTCTCTTCATCCAGTTCAATAAGTTCATATTGATTTACCTATCAGCCTTTTTGTTCCTTAAGAGAATTATCTTAAAGCCCTTACTACAAGCAATATGCAGTTCTTCACGACTTTGCTACTCTTGGTGGTGCCATGTGTGATTGCCGCACCGGGCGATACTATTGTAAGTTGTCCCAAGGCTGTCATGATATCATCCGTCTAACAGAAAGCTAGGGAATCCGTCACCCGGATTACCAATGCTCAGTCGCATCCCAGCTTGCTCTCATCGAGGGCGAATGCACTACTGCCAGCGGTGCCATGTATGTTCTAATATTGCCATCGTATAATTTACAAATCCCCAACAACTGCTAACTAAATAATAGGTCTATTAACTTTACTGGAATCACCAACTGTGATCTACACCGGTACGTCTTCACTAAAGATGTAATTGATTATAAGATAGACGAAGAAGCTAATAAAACGCAGAACTGAGGATTGCTCGGATACTCCTGACCACAGGACTTTGCAACAAGGATGCCAGACCTTTATGCCCGGAGATGAAGTATACCGCGCTTTGAAGTGTGCTCCTCAGGCATAAAGCAGCATTAAGAAGGAATTTCTCTTCGACAATCCTGAATTAATCATCTACAAGACCAATTGATCTTCTGGTTTTGGTGATACAGTCCATGTCCAGTCTCAGCGTGGAGGATTAATTTAAGATACCTGTTAATAGCTAAATTTTAAGGCTGGCGGCCTGGCAAATTTATCCCATCTTCGTCATGAAAATCTAGAAGTATATTATGCTCCGTAAAGTATTCCAAAGTCGTAGTTATGGTCTAGACAGTCGTAGAATAAGGGGTTTTGACAGCGCTAAACGGAGTTAGCTTAGTAACTATATTATGCATATTTTCCATAAGGTAGGGAAAAGAATACCTACATATCTAGAGTCTTCAATAATCTCATAAAATCTGGTCTATTTAGCCAAAGAGTTTGGAGCAGCGTTATAAGGGAATGTTTAACAATATTTTACTTTAGTTAACTAGTTACCTAGACAACTGCCTCGTATATACGGCATTCGCTTCCTCTCCCTTCATCCATCCACCATCAACCATCCGTTGGTGCAACATTTCTTCTCACTCTACGATTTATGGCGCGAGTGAATTAAACCCCGATAGTTCAATCCTTCCGTGGAGCGATTGCTTCAACACAAATACTATACCTAGTCTACACTGGCTAGATATGTTCTTTATATCAGAACTGGACACTTGTGGCAGCTTTTATTACGCAAAGAGCCTATGGCTCAGTCGATGACCATCCTATTTGTCCGTCCTTCTCTCCCTGTTACGTTGGCTACAATGGTTATTCTGTCGTGGGCTGTAAGTTGCAGGTCTTCGACATCTTGCCCAGAAAGCGAAGGATGCTGAAGTACGATATGCCCTCAGATGACGATGAAAAGTGATAATTCAAGAGGACTCAGGCTTCTCTAGCGGCGTTATGGCTGGATACTTATAGTTAGAGACAGGACCTGAGGTCGATAACTGGCTAATCAGCTCGACTGGTAAAGTAGGAAGAGTAATCATAAATTGAGCTCTTCCTCAAATAGGAGATTGCGATATAAACAAGTCCATGTGGTTTTTTTCTATATAAATTTTATAGTTCAGAAGCGTGAGGGGTCAAGGATGATTTGATTGATGCCAGCGAAAAGTGTGCATATTGGCGAGCTTCGGACAGGGGATTCGGCGTATTGATGCATGATGATGTAGCCCGCTTAAGTTTCAGATTCCCCTGCTCAAAAGAATTCCTTGAAGGCTAATATCAGGAGACTTTTAGACGCCATTGAAATAGCACGCTTGGGTTTCCATCTTTGCCAGTTGACTGCTCGGTTTGCGAACTGCTTTTCTATATTCCCTACCTCACGGGCTCAGCTGGGGGTATGCATGCATTTCTGCTTTGGCCTTGCGGTAGGCAGTCCACGTCAAATAAACCTATGTACTAATGCATGCAACAAGGTAACGCGCTTCAGCTGGAAGGGCTAGACTCGCGATTTCGCGATATCTGCATCTCTCCCTCAGCTTCACTTGGCAGATTCAGGTTTAAAGGTCTTTATGGCTTGCTTCACATGACTACGTTTAGTTATCAAGTGGAGCGTGTCAATAGGTATTTGAAAATTCTGGAATTACCCCAGTAAGAAGATATCCAGCTCATCCAGGGCTGAAATCGGCTGTTGAACGGACGGAACCGGCCATCATTCTCCAGGATGAGTTATAAAAAGGCCCTTCGTTCCCCCGAAAATTCTCATACTTGAAGCTCAAGCATCAGATTAATTCCAACATCAAAGCCTTATACAAACACCATATACCCTCTATCACTTCACAATGGGTTCTATCCTGAGAATTGCTGCTCTACTGTGCCTTGCCCTGCCAATTTCAGCCGTACCTTTCGACCAACAAATCATAACCAGACCTAATGATGGATCTCAGCGCATCAAGAACATCATGACCCCAGAGGCGTCTCATGGCGGCTTATATCTATGTTCCGGTGCCGGTTTCGTGGGCCACTGCGAGTACTATAGGACTGCCTTTGGAAGTTGCAGTAAGTAGATATGGCTATTACCCCACGACAGTCCATGACGGCATGCTTACCCATTGAACAGTTACCATAACCGATCAATTCCCAACTGGCCAAGGTGGTGTCAACGGTGTTAATGCTGCTGGTGCCGACCGTGGGTCCTGGTGTACCCTATATGCGTAAGTTTTTCCTTGGTTATAATGCATACTTGACTTGCCATATTCTAATTCGTGGTATGTAGAAATTCGAACTGTCAAGGATCCGAGCTTCAAGTCCATTATCCTGGCTATGATGACTTGCGCAAGGTCCAGTGGAGGGCTAAGGCTCGAAGCTACAACTGTGCTGCAGAGTGAGGCGGTGAAGCTGTGGGCGGCCAGGATGATAATGATTGAGGACCATCCCTTGCCCTGCAATACTCCAACTTGAAGGATGTTACTTTCAAAAAACAGCCCACTCTATAGATGTCATGTCTATATGCCTGGTTAAAATGATCTGTTTCTGCAAACAAAAACATATTTGTATTAAAAGTTAAAAGAAGAATTAATGCAGCTAGAGTCACGACGATTCATTGTTCGATGCAAAAGAAACTTTTTGAATCAAGATACAACTTAAGAATTTACCCGAGTCGTGTTTCCGTTCGAGGTTGATCTTGACCAACTCACAGCTGGTAGCCAAGGCCTTAGGCGAGCGTTCAACCCCGTCTATAGGTTATTGAATATCAAAGCCAATGAGCGACTGCATATCATCTGCAAGTGTACGGAAGAGGATGGAAGCCTATTAAGCCTGCCAGGATAAGAGTTGGAGGGACTCGAATCGATTCTTCGGGAGGTTCTAGCGAACAGCAAACAACCAACGTGAAAGCGGAGAAAACAAAAAGCATTCACCTAACTAGATACGAATTTTGATAAAGCAGCATCATTCCATACAGCTTTCTTAACTGGTTCTTGTTGGAAGCTAAGGCTACTTTTTTCTTCAAACATTTGATAACAATATCTCTAGGGGTTTAATACAGTCACATCTCTCTCATTAACTACCTCATCAATTACTGAGGTATAGTATTTTAGAAAGCTTATTTCTTCTAAGGAAACACTCTTAAGAAAAACACCTAAAAGTAGGAGTAAGCATAAAGGGCAAGCCTAGAGAATAAGCCTAGAGAATAAGCCTAGAGAATAAGCCTAGAGAATAAGCCTAGAGGGTAGGCCAAGAGGGTAGGCCAAGAGAGTAAAAAGTACATTTGAAGAAAAGGCTTAAGAGGTAGCTTAGACAGTAAGCCTAGTACTTCAACTAAAGAGTATTCCCTTAGGGGTATCGATCTTTCTCTGTCATAAGGTGAGATTAAGTGGGCTTGTTCTCCTGCTGTGGGGTCGACGTAAGGATGGGGACTTAGATGGCGGTAGTTGGGCTCTGTGGGATAGACACCGGACCTGATAAGAGCTTGTGGACAGGGAATTTTGCAAATGAAAAGCTGTACGCTGAGTCGAAGTGCTCTGCAAAGTCGACTGACAGCGCTTTGCTTTGAGTAACAGCTGAAGCATTGGATAACTCGGCAGCGAGAGTTCGTTTTTGGTTTTGCGCACCCAAGGTACGAGAGGCCGTTTTTTGCTCAGGGACAGGAGCTAGAAGTTCAAAGGTATCATCTACTTCCATATTGAGTTTCGCTGACCCTGCTTCGCTACTGTCTATGATGAACACAGCGTCTATAGGCACCTCCGACGCCTGAAAGGAGTACACCACGCTTCCTGTAAGTGCGTTCAAGGTAAATTTTGGCTTTGAATGAGGCTTTGCGTTAAACCAGAGTCTTTGAAGTGGTCCCACGGCCCCATGCCCTGAATAATGGGTGATCACTAAATAGCGACCAAGCCATGGGTCAAGACATTGCTTTAGACCCCGCGAAAGGTGTTCGTGGATCCTGTTCAGAAGAGTCCATCCAGGTGCTTTGTCACTAGCTGCTAAAACGCATTCATCGACAGAGTCTATGCCTACGGTTCGAGCAAGACTTTGAATTTTGGAAGATCTTGTTCTGCACCGGTGTCATCTTCCTCGAATCTGATTGAGAGCGCGCGAAGACCTTGATAGTAGTGCTGTCTCTGCTGGGCACACTTTTCCAGGGAGACCTGGATTTCAGCCGCAGTTGCGGCCTGTTGGGTACCCCCCATATCATCCATGACTGAGAGAGCTGAGAGATATGTCAAAATATGAGTTAAGAGCTCAGTTAAAACATAAGTTGGGAGATAAGTTGAGAAGAACAAAAGGAGCTGGAGGAGAGGATTTATATACTTGCGTGATGTCATCGTGACTTTGAGATGCGCAAAGACATCATCCGCTTTGGGACTAGCCTAAAGACAAGCATTCACTCCCGGTCCCAATTAGGATAAGCGCCATGCTCGTCACTTCTAACCTGTCCAAATTAGGATAAGCGTCGTGTTTTGACTTCTGACTTGCCAGATTGGGACGGATGTGAATATCTATCTCTAGTTAGCTATATACACCTTAGTTGTATATCAAGGTAGAGTATTACAGAGCACTTAAGTAGTTAAAGATGACCTTCTGCTCTGACCTTCACTATATAGGTTTCCTTAGAGTAGTATTTTTCTCCTAGGGCAGACCAGTAAATAGAGCGAGGAACCGGAGTGCTAAGGGGAAGATCTAAGGACAGGCAGAGGGAGTGATCAACGAGGCCAATCAGCCATGTAATCAATTATCAACTCTGTCCATATACAGAGAATCACATTATCGGCCCATTGCGTACTATGTCTAATCAGACGTTTACGATGAATACAGCACTGCATATGAATTACTATGGGCACCGTGCGGGTGATATCTTGCTGGGGGTGTGCATCATGGCCACCCCTAACTACTAAGGAGGATATTGCTTCTACTGCTCGGATTGTTGGAAATTGCGGAAAGAGGCACAGCGTCTGTGTCGTAGAAACACGTACTGTGGTCAAATATAGGCATCACATGGGCCCTTGACTAGAGGCAGAGACGATGAAATACAGCACTAAAATAATTACAGAACGGTTCCCACGCAAGACAATCAATCAGCCAGCCTCCCTTCCCGGTATCCGCTATCGATAAAATCATACTCATACTCAGGTCTAGAAGCTCATTCGGCGTGAGTCGTGGAGTTCTGTTTCTGTTGCGTGTTCAACCACCCGAACGCAGAAGCTCCGCCGATCGGGTTACTTGGTCTGGACTTCCCAGGCCATGAACCGTCTCCTGCTAAAGGTCTGCTAGAATGGTTATGTACAGAATTCAGGACATCTCCGTTTTCGCCGCTCGTCGATCTCGTTGACCTGGGGCCGAAGGCGCCGCCGTCTCCGGAGTGGGAGGACTGGCGCTCGGTGCTAGAAAGCTGGGCCATACCAGGGGCATTGGTTGTTGTTGTGCCGTTTCCTGGTGTTGACCGTGTAAGCGTTTTGGTGGGCTTTAATACTTTCATGTTACGTCTGACTGTAGGGCGCTGTGACGCGGCGACATATGATATCGGCTGATCCGGTTTGGTGGCAGAGGTAGTTGGAGCTGCGTCGCGCCTCCATGAGCCCCAGAGCCCACTCCCCTCTTCGCTCTTGGTACTCGGCCTGTGCGATTTCTCACTGGTTGCGGACTTGGGAATAACCAGATCGGAGGTATTATCCTCTGAGTCGCTGATGGCGTGAGCTGAGCGGTCCTTGTCACGCCCTGTTAGAGACTCGGATGACGTCCTCAGCGAGAGTACAGATTTCGAGGGCTGGCGTTGACTAAGGCTAGGGCGATGACCGATGACACCTGCTGCTTGCTCTGGGTAAGAATTATCTGCTTCTGATGCGGTGGCGTCATCGGTATCTTTGGTCTTGGAAGCCTGGGATAATGATTTCCGTGGCATGGTCGTCAGGCATCGGAATGATTCGTGGTCCTCGGGCCGAACCAGAGGAATAGAAATTCTATTTCTCGCGTCATCAACAACGTACATCTTATCTTGAGAAAAGAGGATATCCGCATTATGGACTCGAAGAACGTCGCTCCCGATAAAAATAGAAATTGCTTTTTGGTCTTCCTGGTCTATATCACGAACGAAGAATCGAACTGTCAATGCTGGGAGATGAGGTTCGGGGCTGGAGCTGCGCGAAGACGGCCGACAGACACTGGCCTCGGGGAAATAGACAGGTAGTTTAATGGTGCGTGCACCATCTTCCACTGTAATATCACCCTCTAATCCAAGCTTTTGTATCAATGGATAGGCCACTGCAGACGAATAAGCACCGGTGCAAATCGCAGCATAGAGCAAGGAATCATTAGAGAAGCTAGTTGTGAGCCAGCATCTAATAATGCATGGGACTGGGCCAAGGATAAAAAGGCCAGGGGGTGGTCTGAGGGGAGGAAGTTGACTGGCAGGAGTCGTGGTCGTAGAGGAACTATCTACTCGAGATGTTTCCAAGCTATATGTGCGTGCAGAGTGGTGTGATTGCCCGGAAGAACTCTGCTTCCCGTCTGATCTATGGGAGAAAGATCGTTCGGTGAGTGGGTGGGCTCCCATTCCACTCCCCGTACGGGCGGGCGCGAGCTCGGCTGCAGAGCGGTTTCCATGGCTATTATACCCGTGCATTGCACTCTCATCGAAACGTACGCTGTTCGCCCTCGATGCCCCGCGCCTGGGTTCATCTTCGTGCTCCATGCTCATATGTGTCCCAAGGCCATGGTGGTGGGCTTGATCAAACCCCTTGAAAGGTTCAGCTGCTGCATTAAACACAGTTTCTAAAAAGTAGCAATCATATCACAATCAACCAGTGTTCTTCGACGTATATTTATTTATCATTTGTGGCTCGGATAAATTGCATGCAAGGGACTGAGTAAAGGACTCACCTTGATTTCCATGGCTGGCACTAGAAGGGAGAGGTGAAAATGGACTCCAGAGGCTCTTCATCTTAGCATCATCTTCCTTCCTGCGTTCAAGCTTTGACAACCGTTCCGCGTGCTCGGCCTGAGTGGCGGACAGTTCTTTCACTTCTTCGTGTACTCGCCAGATGTCGTCTCTTGTTGCGAAAGAATATCGTGCGTCCATGTCCTGCCAGAAACACCACCACCTTCTATCACCACCGTCGCGTTCGAACCTGACGTTTCCTTTACAGCCAGTGTGGTGTTAGAGAGCGAGAGATGAGTATTGGTGACCAACCCTGCAACGAACATCCAGGAGGCGCGGGAATGCGCAGTAAAATACCAGGGAAAAGGCTTAGCCGTCGGCAACGACAACTTCTCCCTTGCGAGCTACAGTACAGAGCAACGATGCTGCACGATTCCAGCGCTAGCAGCGGACCATAGAATGCAAAATCCTGCTAAAGACAATGAAGCCTTTAGACCCCTCTCTTTTCAATGGACTGGGTCCGTATCGTTCCAAGGCCAGCCGCCGGTATGTGTAGATAACTCTCGCCTTCGCACTATATTCGCTGGAGGGTGCAGCCTGATGGCGGGATCGCCCACCGGGCTAAACGCGTTTCCTCCAAGTTGTGTAGCCTCACGCCGGTACTGCTATCTGGAATATTCGTTCGTTTCGTAGGAATCCGAGGAATCGGCGGCCACCGGCGCTTCTCAGGGCTGGAGGGTGTGCGGCCAGCTAAACAGGAGTCGCCCTATTGAACGTGAGGAGGTCGTTTAAAGGATTTCGTGCCGGGTAGTTCGATTAGATGGTCGGCAGAGTGAACCCCTCAGCAACGAGCTAAACTGTGGCGATTGGAGCAGCTAGTGGCAGGTAAACGCGATCTCGGCTTCGATGTCTGCGGCTAGCAGGAGGATGTGGAGGATGAGCTGCTCGTGTTATGGCAGACGGCGCAAGGATCGAATGGGAGCGTTGGTCGTTCGGGGCGCTGGATTCAGTTGATCTCGTTGGATGCAATTCCGTTCTTTGGCTAGTTAGTTGACGACTAAAGCCCGGTGTAACAGCCGACCAAGTGGCTAACGGGCGATTCCAGTCAGGTTTGTCGCTTGTTTCTCGTTCGACAGGGCGGTTTCGTCTGTAGAAGAGCTGCGCCGGTCAGTATCTCGCGGTCAAGGGAGGTAGATGGTGTCTTTCAATGAGGATGGGGTAACAACTAAGTAGTTCGACTCGTGTTTCTGACTTCAACCTAGGGGAAACACCAGGTTATGTAATGCTATTTTAATATATTTAGCTTGCATGGGGCGAAACAGGCCAGCAGGGGATATTTGTAGGCGTTTCTTTCTTTGCTCGCTTTGTCTTATATTTACATGAGCTCCTCCAAGATGGCCCGGGGCAGATCGTGACCCAGGGATGGATCAATTCAGTTCAACCGATGAAACTGGACAAGGGAAAGAAGATTTACGATTAACTACCGGCGTCTCCCAGCATATCTGAATCTGAAACCAGATGTCCATCATCTCATTATTGCAAGACAAGGGCTCGGAGGTATGTTAGAACAGCGCTATAGCCGGACGCCCGCACCGCATGCTACCAAAGCTTTGCGAAAGAAATGTCTGAATCCCCTACTTCTGCCATATCCCATCCGTCTCAGGATGGCTGGGAAAGCAATCAACGGCGCGGTTATGCGCTTTCAGCAAACTGATATGGCGGGAAGTGGACAGGCTGCCTCTCAGGGGCTTCTTCAGGGTAATACGCCCGGATCGCGCGGAGAACCTCATTGTACATCACTTTATATCCTTCCGGGGTAAAGTGGAGGCCTGAAGTAGGTTAGCATATGCCAGCCTCTCCTGAGTGTCTGTCTTTGGATAGGGATAATTTGTTTCTCACCATCAACCAACAAGGCAGCCAATTTGGGATTTTCAGGGATATCATGCGATCCCGCGACTGGCTGTCCAGCAACCCAGCCGGCCTCTTTCATGAAAGCAGACCAGACGTCGGCAATAGCTACGTTGAGAGACTCGCCGACCTCGCGACACGCATCAGCATACATTTTGGTATTGTTTGCCGTGCGTGATAAAGACGTGAGTCCCTTTGACAGGTCAAATGCCGTGAGCTGGTACTCGTTAACAGGGGGTGGAGTGATCAGGACAATCTTGGTGCCTCCATAGCGAACTATGCGGTGTCTAATGATATCTCTTAGGTTTGCTTTATACTTGTCCAGAGGAACGTATTGGTCTCCAGGGGGAAGAACGGCGTCGTTTGCACCAAAGAATACAGTCTATCCCAAGGTTAGCTCAAGTTTATGTAGAGCGCACCTCATAGACAAAGTAGGCTTTACCATCATGCGAACTTTCGCGACCTGCGGTGGTGGGAAGAATTGAGGCAGCACATTCAGTGCTTGGGAAGACGTATATCCACTACCAGGCACCTAGGAATGAGCGAACTGGCCACGGCATGGAAGAGCGATTAAAACAGCATCATCTCGCCTTCGTACCTGAATCCACGATTGAGCACATCTAGTTTTCGAATGTAATCTATGTAAGTGTTAACGGGTGTTCTCGTCTGATAATGTGCAATCGATGATCGTGAGAGCTAAATATCGGATCAACCAGACTGACCATCTTGTACCTGTGGTGCAAAAGCGAAACCACGCCCTTGCCACTCTGAAAACTGGGTGATCGAGTCTCCAAAGAGAAGGATTTGGTCGTACGGGATATATGAAGCTGCGGTCACATAGCCCTCGGTAAACGACATCTCAGTTGTCATGACGAGCCCTAGTATTAGGATGACGTTCAAAAGGGCCGTCGACGTCGACTATATGGATTAATTAGATATTCGTCTGGGCTATATGGATGGTGCAGCTAAATCGACAAAGGAGAGAATGGATGGAATAGAATAGAGCACCTCCCTCTCATAGCATGACAGTGGTATATGTAGACTAGCAAGAGAGGAGCTGACATCGACATCACTCGACGTCGACCCGTGGATAGGGGCAGAGGTCGAACATGATAACTTCACGAAAGTACAAAGTGACACCGCTTAAGGTTGGCGGGTTAAATAAAGTCCGCGAAGGTTGATAGGTACCTTTACTATGCAGATGCAGCTAAGAGGTACAAGAAACGGTGGACCTACCTTTATACTAACAGAAAATGAGGTACTATATAGCGCCTTCATGGCTAGATGCGATCGACCGAGTACGGTAGCTGGGAGATATAGGATAGGTACAAAAGATATCAGAAGTATACTGTTAATGGTACTATTTGCTGCGCCGAACTGATGGCTGTCCAGGATATTTAGAAGGGAAGAAGGAGACTAGAATCAAAGGGAGCAGCACATCGTCGGGGTAGAGCAAGCAACTTATATCTCCTGTCGAGGGGTTCGTCGATAGGGAGTTCTGTCGGCCATGGATGAGGTAGCATATAGAAACCAGACCCAGACTACTCTGCCGTGTAACCCGACACACACTTCCCCTCGGAGAGCCACAGATGAGATGGGTAGATCGGTTTAAGGCTATCATATCTAGAGCCGACGACCATGCCGTACGTCCTGTGGACCATCACTCCCACTGCCCCGAAGATAATAACCGGACCCCATCGTGGACAAGGTCGACCGCATTGGGCCATGAGCATGACCGTGTACAGCTCTCCGGCAGCCGTGATAAGGATGAGGGTGCAGCTCAAGGTCGTATCGTATGGTCGAGAGGCAGTCCAGCTCCAACATCTATAGACGAGGGGGTATACGCCGTGCCGCGCATCAACCGGTTGATAGATTAAGGTAGATTAACCGTGCCGTTGAACAGGCAAAAGCTCTAGACCGGCCCGTGCCTCGAGCCATATGACAGCAGCTGTAGCAGAGCATCGAGGGTCAAAAAAAATGCTTGTTATATTGGCCTCCCAACGAGATATCTGATCCAGATATATCAGCAGGGCCACCTGCATTATGATCGACACGCTCCCGGTTCCAGCGCGGGGTATATTTCTATCAGGCCGCCGCTTGTTCGATTATATAACACCTGAAGGCGCAGGGATTTTTCCCCGGACTGCACGTCATCCATCCATGTGTTGGGCAGGTTGCAACGAGAACGGCGACAGCTTCAACAGGCGATGTCATGTCGCACGAAGCATCCTTGTACTCCGTATATACTCAGTAGCTGGTATATGCACACCTGACCAGCGGCCACCGTGACCTGTCTCCCTCTCCTTAAAAGGTCTCCCGAAGGCCTTCCGAAGGTCTTCCGAGAGGCCAGGGTGAGGTCGAAAGGCCGTCGACTTCTCAACCCCAAAAATGAGACTGACCCCAAAATGAGACTGACCCTAAAATGAGCCTGACGCCCAAGACATTAGCCTCGCGTTAGTATGCGCTAGGAACCCTACCCGCTCACCCATGCTGAGGCAGAGGCAACGTGGGTCATGCTCGACAGTAAGGAGAACAGTAGAATAAAATAGAGAAGAGTAGAGTAAGTAGAACCCGTAGAGAAGAGAGTAAGTAGAGAGCAAGTAGAGAGTAAGTAGAGTAAGTAGAGTAGAGAAGAGAGTAGAGAGAAGAGAGTAACGAAGGAGCCACACGTGACCGGGAGATCGCGCGCATCACGACCTCAAGCAGCGTCAACTTTCTGGTCTCCGCCAGTCGTTTGCTCCATCCCTCGTTTACTCCGTATATCTGGGCCAAGGGGTTGCTGTCGGAGTCAGATGATGCGGTCGTCGTCTGCCCCCTCGCCGTTGACCTTTTTCTTCCCTCCTACGTTCCACGGCCGCTGCTTCATGGCGATGTAAGTACCGAACACGAAGCTCCTTGCTCTGGTAGTATGTGGTCTACTGCGAGCTCCCCCGTCCTTAGCCCTATCGTATCGCAGCTTGCTGTGTGCTATTCGAATACCCTCGCTGTGTGCTGTTCGAAGACGCTCGCTGTGTGCTATTCACATACTCGTGGCCTTTAACCGCCTCTGCGGGCTTGCTCTACCGCCTGACCTCCGAAGCGGCCAAAACTATCTGACAGATCCTATGAGTATGCTCGGTGTTATCAACAGTTCAAAGGCTAACTAATCCGTATTAGAAGCTAGAAACCAAACCGCACGCACGTGTATACTTTTTTCCCTCCTGTTAGGTCCTGCGATATGCCTCGAGCCGCGCCATCACGCTCGATGACGGACGGGGGAGGCACTGGAGGTGGTGACAGCACTAGTGATAACTCGAGGACGCTGCCGGTAACATCACCCCCTTCGCCAGCAGCACACCGACAGGACAGTGCTCCTCGTCTTCCCGATATCCGATTCAGCATCCCACGACGAGCAGGAGATATGGACGAAAGGACCGGTCTCCTGGACGCCAGCAACCACCACCACCAGCGCGGCTACAGCACCAACCCGGCCTCTCCTAGGCCAGATGCCTTCTTCAGGCATAACAGCAATGTTGGTAGTCTACGCATGTCCAAGAGCCATAGTCGAGCAAACTCTCAGGCAGTCAGGTTTGCTCCAAACAGGACGGCCGAGTTTATAACCTCCGAGCCCGATCATGAATCGACGGCAAATAATTCCCCATACTCGGACGACAGGGTCTGGTACGACCAGTTCACGTCTACAGATTGGGTTCACGATACTATTGCAGATGGAATACGACTGCGAGAGCTCCGGAGTCGACGTGACATTCGTGGACGGCTGTTGGCATGGTTCGATGGCGCTCAGGGCTGGGTCCTGGTTGCTATCATCGGCATTCTTACCGCCTGCACAGCTTACTTTGTCGACGTTACCGAGATCGTCATCTACGACTTGAAAGAAGGCTTCTGCAGCAACAATTGGTTCATGAGCAAGAAACACTGCTGTCCCTCAGAGGGTGCATGCATGGCATGGCGTTCGTGGTCTGAAATATTAAAGTCTTCCACCGTTGACAGCATGTGGATCGACTTTGCTGCCTTTGTTTTCTGGGCCGTGCTGCTCGCAGCTGCATCCTGCTCTCTCACGCTGCTTACCAAAACAGTAGTTCCGTCATCGATTTCCCTCACTACGCTAGACGAGGACTTTGGTGCCGTAGCTAGTGGATCGTCCGATGATCCCGCACGTCCTAGGAAGACAAATCTCGATGTTCGACCCACCCAGGATACTGTTCCGCCACCCATGGTATATTACTCGGCCGCAGGAAGTGGTGTCGCCGAGGTGAAGGTCATCCTCAGCGGCTTTATCCTGCACGGATACCTGGGCTTTAAGACGCTTGTAGTCAAGACTCTGGCATTAGTGCTAAGTGTTGCATCGGGCTTAAGTGTCGGAAAAGAAGGACCCTATGTTCATATCGCCACTGCTATTGGTAACATTAGTTGCCGATTATTCTCCAAGTATCATTACAATGACGGGAAGAGGCGTGAGGTATTGAGTGCTAGTGCGGCCAGTGGTGTTGCTGTTGCGTTTGGAGCTCCCATCGGAGGCGTCTTATTCAGTCTGGAGGAAGTCAGGTATGTTTATAACCATATTACGGCGTGCTGTCACTTGCACAACTAACGTATTTGTCTTTTTTTTAGCTATTACTTCCCTCCAAAGACACTATTCAGAACATTCTTTTGCTGCATTGTAAGTGTCCAAGAATCACATAGACCCTAAAGTTATATCAGCTAACGTCATTACTAGGCTGCTGCTCTCTCTCTAAAGTTCCTCAATCCGTATCAAACAGGAAAAATCGTTCTCTTCCAAGTCCGCTATGTATCTGATTGGGAAATATTCGAGCTTGCCATATTCATGCTCCTTGGTGTCCTGGGTGGAGCCTTTGGCGCCCTTTTCATCAAAGCCTCAAAGCACTGGGCCCAGACATTCCGTCGCATCCCTGTTATCAAACAGTGGCCAATGCTCGAAGTCGTCCTGGTAGCCTTAATAACTGGCCTACTCAGTTTCTGGAATCGGTATACCAAACTCGCGGTGTCGGAACTCCTTTTCGAACTTGCCAGTCCATGTGATTATGAGGGGAATAACGAGGCTGGAACCGGCCTGTGCCCTACAAGAGAAGGCATTCCCAGCGTTATCAAGTACCTCCTAGTAGCGTTCGTCATCAAAGCGTTCCTCACCACCATTACCTTTGGCATCAAGTTACCGGCTGGAATCTACGTTCCTTCTATGGTTGTCGGCGGTCTGATGGGGAGAATTGTTGGCCACGTTGCACAATACTTTGTCGTCCATTACCCGAATTTCTTCCTCTTCGGACAGTGTCCAAGCACGAGGATGGCGGAATCATGCGTGAACCCTGGTGTCTACGCACTCATCGCTGCCGGCTCGACAATGTGTGGTGTTACTCGACTAAGCTTAACACTCGTTGTTATCCTATTTGAGCTAACTGGCAGTCTGGACCATGTCCTTCCATTCTCTCTAGCGATATTATGCGCTAAATGGGTTTCGAACGCTGTCGAACCTTTGAGTATATATGATCTCCTAACCGACATGAACTCCTACCCGTTCCTCGACAACAAACTACATCCGATCTCCAACATTGAGCTGGGAGATATCGTGCCCCGTGTCAGAAGGAACCGAATCATCGACATTTCGAACTCTCCCTTGGTCAGCGCAACTGAGCTACGAGAGAAATTAGACATGCTCTTGATGGCTGGCGAATTGGACGGTGGACTCCCGATATTAAACAAGAATATCCTTGTGGGCTTGATACCTGCCCCGGAACTGGAGTACGCGCTTGACAAATTAGAATCCGAGCAAGATACGATGTGCTTGATGTCTATGCAATCATCATATCTAGCAGAAGGAGAGAACGACGAAATGGATGTGACTGATTTCACTCAATATATCGACCCGGTATGTTCCCTATCCCTACCCGCTTGTAGTTTACATTTATCACTAACTTACATATTCTAGTCGCCTGTTTCACTGGATATCCATTCACCCATCAACCTGGTCTACCAATGCTTCGTCAAATTAGGCCTTCGGTACATGTGTGTTCTCCGCGACGGCCAATATGCAGGCCTCGTACATAAGAAATCGTTCGTCAAGTTTATGAAAGAGACCGAAAAGGCTTCAGCCTCAGTACATTAACATTCACCTTTATAACCTTTATAAAAAACACCCCCGTTCGCTAGATGAACGCAAGTTTAGGAGTGACAGCTGGCGGTTTGTGGTCATCATTGTTTCCATTTCCAATCATTCTTGTCGCCATTTTTCTCTCCCACTGCGCCACACCCGGCATGGAGAAGGTATATTACAATACGTTGATCCCTATGCAGCTTTCGAGCTACAAGGGCCTTTATTTTTGCGTTAGAATGGCGCATTGCAGAGGCGTTTTTTCATTTTCATTTTGAGTGCTATACTTTCTATCTCATCATTTACCGATACACTTGTTCAGCCGATTGTTTGCGTGTCTTGTATATTCAAATCGCTATAACTGCATATAGATAGATTCTGTATCGAAGAAGAATGTTTCCATCTTTGAAATTGCTTTTCCAAGATACTCGTGTAGATTTCAAGCCAGTAACCCTACAAGGAACTGTATAAGTGTATTCACAATGGTCCTAATGAGCTCTGTATTATAGCCTCTCATATCCAGACATCTTCACCGCAACGTCTCCCTCCCAAGTCCAATCTGGCGATACTTCCTCTCCAACCCATTCCCCAAGTTCCTTCGAGGAAATTTTCTTCCATCCTTCTTCCATGCCCTTTTGATCGACGGGGAAAGAAGTATCACACTCGAATCCGTCAACCAAGTTCTCGACATCAGATTTTGAGTCAGACTCCCCCCGACGTCGAACATCGGTCATCACAATTCTCAACGGGTTGTTCTCCCCAAGGACGCTTGGAGTCAGCCGTAAGCTAGACATATATATCTCACTTCCTCCCATAATGTATATATTCCCCAGTGGTTTCTTTCCGGCTTCCACGCCCGACGACGAGCTTGAACCAAAGTCCTTCTGTAAAGTAGAAAGTGCAGCTTCCAAACTGTTGGAAACTATAATCTCCGGCTCCCCTATAGATGTTGACTTGCTGCTCTCTTGGTTATTTTCTTTTGCTTCTTTCTCTAATTCTCGCTGCTTCGACGCGTTCCAATCTGCGATTGCCCGTTCCTTGACGGATCCGGACTCATCACGCGTTATAATGACATTAAGCCTCTTAGATAGCGGTCGGAATCTTGCAGGTATCGAGTCATACGTCTTTCTTCCCATTATTACGGCGTTGATGGCCGGTGTAGGCGTTGCTGACGATGCGGCGACAGGGGGAGGACGCGTCGTTACACGCGCAAAAAAGCTCATGTCTGTCTTTATTTTGGGCCATGGCAATGTACCACCTTTACCAATTCCGAGTTTACGGACTCCCGGGTTTGCAGCTGTCGTTATCGGGGTGGTCGCGACGACGAGGGTGAGGGGTGGGAGTTTGGCGGGCATGTTTGCGTTCTCGGGTTCGTTGGTCATTTCGAGGTTGTAAGGAGGAGCTTCTAGCGGTATTCAAGCGTGAAATATGGTATATGTATAGTATATTTAGTTGTTTTCGTCGAGTTATTGGGAGGCGTGATACAGATGCTCTCTTCAAGCAGCTCGTATAAAGTGGGGAGGGGCCATAGCTAGTTAAAGATTTGAATGCCGCGTGTATATGCCCTCCATGCTCCCTCGCTTTATGATTACACAGAACTCTCCTACAAATAGTAAGACAATGCAATACTTAGGATAAAAAATCTTAAGTAAACAATATAACTGGGGTATCGTCATCTAATGAGTATACACCTGAACGCCTCCAGCAGAACCTAACTCATCCGCAGCTAACTCCAGGTAAAATCGACAAAAGGCAACCTCCCACGCGGAATAAAGTGGGCAACGATAATAACAGCTATACAGGTCATTTCCTTTCTGACTCCGCTTGTAGTCTTTGTTCAATCACGTCTCTCACTGCTTCCACGTCCTTTTCCAACTGCTCACGCCTCTGGATGTCCCTCTCATCTTCGCCAAGGGTGTCCAGCTTCCCAAATAGCCATGTCTCCTTCAAAGTGCGAGTAAGCGATAGTATATCTTCGGCAGCACGGATCTATCAATATATGTTAGGTCCGGGGTTTATAGACGGAGCAAACGGGATTGGCCTGTGATTGGGATATTCAACCAAGAGCCAGCTTAAATCTTGGCACAGATCTAGAAGAGGAGAAACTAACAAGAGCTGTTGATTCGACGTCCAACTGATACGATTCAATGGCGGAGGATGTGCGGCTAGGATTGTCTACCTAGTAACCCCTCAATTTAGCAATCAAGGTGCGGGGGTTTGGGACACCAAAATTAAAGGGTTTTCGCATACTGTTGCTGCGGCCATAATGTTCTCAAACCTCTGAAGAAGCTGAGTTATGTCCGCATTAATTCGTGCTGTATCATAAATTTCGGGGGAAGCTGTTAGACCAATCGCTTGACGTGTAGCAGGTTCGGGCAAACCAAATTGCTTACCATGTAGAGCGCGGGAGGTTGGTTGCTGCGTAGCCATCGCGACGGTTATAGCAGTACAATAGAGGATGGTCGACCCTCATACAACAGTCGCTACGGATGAGATTTGGTTGAGATACGAACGACTTCACCAGGTAGAAAGAAGGTTTTAGAGTGTCGGATAGCTAATCTTATCTTATCAGCTAATCAGTCACATGATGCCTAAACACGTGAGCGTGCGAGAACCGAAAGTCAAGCTCCGATGGATATCATATTGAATAGGTAATAAATGATACATAAGATTGTAGGTGGGTTACATTATTGATGGTCACACAAAAATGAGCCTAAATACTAGCATTCAATTCGTTCCAAATGAAGGAAATATTTCCAGTGACACAATTACATTCAAACATGTTCAGTGACTGTCATATGTGGCAGGAAAGTGCCACAACTGCAGGTAATCCCCTTGCAGCTTAAAAAGGGTCTAGTAGTTGGAGTCGGATCCTCCGCGGCTGCCAGAGCCAGAGCCAGAGAGCTTCTCACCGATCATATCGCCAACCTTGCCAAGGACCTTCTGGGTAGTAGATTCTGCAGCGACTACGATTAGCACTATCTCGCAAAGAGAGACGCCATCGACGGGTAGAAGAGGGCTAGGGGCTAACTAACTGTTGCGGTCATCATCATCGTCGTTTCCACGAGAGTATCCAGATCCGCTGTTGTCATTGCCAGAGGAACCATAGGTGTTTCCAGAGGAAGACTTGGAGCCGTAGCTGTCATCGTCACCACGGGTCTTGGATCCGTAGCTGTCGTTGTCACCGCGAGACTTAGATCCGTAGGTATCGTTGTCACCACGGGACTTAGATCCATAGCTGTCGTCGTTGCCGGAAGAGCCATAGGTGTTGCCGGAAGAGGTCTTGGTAGAGCTGTAGGTGTCGTTGTCGTCATTACCAGATCGGCCAGAGGAGCCGTAGGTGTTGCTGGAAGACTTGTTGGATCCGTAGGTGTCATTGTCGTCGTTGCCAGATCGGCCGGAAGAGCCGTAGGTGTTGCTGGAAGACTTGTTGGATCCGTAGGTGTCGTTGTCATCGTTACCAGATCGACCGGACGAGCCGTAGGTGTTGCTGGAGGATTTGTTTGATCCGTAGGTGTCGTTGTCGTCGTTACGACCGGAAGAGCCGTAGGTGTTGCTGGAGGACTTGTTGGATCCGTAGGTGTCGTTGTCGTCGTTACGGCCGGAAGAGCCATAGGTGTTGCTGGAAGACTTGTTGGATCCGTAGGTGTCGTTGTCGTCATTTCCAGATCGGCCGGAAGAGCCGTAGGTGTTGCTGGAAGACTTGTTGGATCCGTAGGTGTCGTTGTCATCGTTGCCTGATCGGCCTGATCGGCCTGATGATCCGTAGGTATCATTGCTGTCTAGGCCGGAACGGCCAGAGGACTGGAGCACCCCTCGTCAGCATTTGTATTACTTGGGGGTGACAGAATGGAACATACACCGTAGCTGTCATTGTTGCCACCAGACTATTATGCCAATGTTAGCTATATGAGACCAATTGCATTGCAGTAGGACATCTCTATAGCAAAGAATCAGGGGGCAAGGCCACATACGTAGCTGTCGTTGTTGTCACGGTTGTAAGACATTGTGAATGGGGGTATTGCGCTAAAATAGCTTTGAGATTTGAGAAGTATCTGAAAGGAGCAAGAAGATTGGAGTTTGTGAATGTAGAAACGTAAAGATTTGGTGTGGTTCTAATCGAGGGGGAAGACAGAGGGGCCCTTTTATATCTATACGACGGACGACAGCATCCCCTATGACGGCGATAATTACCCCTCCACCTGTTTGGATCTACTCCAAACCCAATCCATTGCACGATGAACGTCACGCCTGCCAACTTCGGGGGTGCAATTGGTAAAGACGGCAGACGGTGGGTATCAGTCTACGGGTGCAGAACGCGAAGACGCAATCTGTCCATGGATGGATGGATGGAGGGGGCGGGGAGATGTGATTGATCCAACCGGCTGGCCTGACAGTCTTGATACAGGGGGACGACATCAAAAGCATGTTTAGGCAAGGGTGGGATGGATCGGGTCCAAGCATATACGTATAGTGTAGTATAATTACTCCATATACATCCAGTATAGCATGGGAGTTAGCTCTAGCAGATGGCTGGCGTCATGCTGCTACAAGCCAATTGCGATCTCGCATCTATCCCGATCGAACCCCGCATCGACGCCGTGAGTTTCACCTTTCTCCACTGCTTATTCGAGCTTGTTCGATCGAGGCGTAGCACCCTTGCATAGGCTCATCGAGGGCCGGAGAAACGTGCGATGCGTCCCATGGGGTCCGTGGTTTGAGGGAAATATACACGGGAAATTCAGGGTACAGGGACACCCGGTGCTAATTCCGCCACTTGGCTCGAGGATATCGCTAGAGATGGCCTCCCTGTGGCTGTGCCGGAGCTCGCCAAGGGGGATGGAGCTTTTGCCACAAGCGACGAGATGTGGTGCAAGGCGATGATCGAGATCTGAGGCTGAGCACAGCCACACGAAGAAGAAACTGGAGAGGACTATCGTTGTGGCAGGGATATTAGACCATTTCTTTTGCACATGCGATACACGAGCAAAAGGAGGGTAAGGTAAACAAAATCAATAATACAATTCAATGTATACCTGGTATAGAACACGATAAAGTTTATGCGTCGCCGCCCCTCCAAATCCCCTCAACAATAGCGTACAGCTCACGGTGGCGAAATCCGTGACGCCCCCATGCCCCTACTGGCTTACCGAACATACTTAGACTAGGTTACCAGAGAAGTCAGCTTTCCACACCGTTCGATAGAAGCTATGATGGGACGAGTCGGAAGTAAACAAACCATGAATCGCTTATGGAAGTCGGATCGTAGTAGATCCTGTGAGGAGACGAGTTAGCTAAACATGCACGCTTGAAGGGGGATTGTACGATATAAGTAAAAGGATGAAGGAGGGAGGGGCAGGGCAGGTGGATGGCTTACATTAACAAATTCTTTGTCACCCTTATTCTCGGTCCCCCGGGCTTGGTTTTTGAAGATAACATCGTCATCCCACCGTCGTTTAATATTGAAATCTTGCGTGTTGAGTAACGGATTCCCTCGAGCGATGTCGACTTCTCGTTGCTCTTGTTCCTTTGCCGCTTGTTCTTGTTCCTATTTGACTGTCAGTCGTTTAATTCAATAATCGGGGCGTTCCAACTAACCTCTTTTTCCCTTTGCTCTGCCCTTTCTCTTTTTATCTTCTCCAATTCTCGCATTAGTTCTGCGGTTTCATCTTCGTCGTCGTCACTACAAATAAAGCTTTAGTGTTGGCCCTGGGAAAGGGTTAAGACGCGATTGGGAGCCCATCCTTACCTGTCTTCCTCGCTACTGTCCGAATCTCCCCCGTCTGAATCGGCATCTATATCTCGTGTCTCCTCTAGTATCCTCCGCCGTTTTGCTTCTGGGTCTTCGGTTGCGTTTTCGTCCTGGCCCCGGGCGGCTTCTAACTGTCGCTTGGGAATGGATGGTTCAGTAGCAGAGCTAGGCGACCCTGATCCTCCATCCACACCCTTAATTTTGGCGATATGGGCAGCTTCAGCTCTCAAGAGCTCGGCGCGCAAGTCGCGTGTCTCCGGTTGCGCATCCGCAGCACCTCCTTGGCCCGGTTGTCTGTATAAGAAAAAGGCGTCTGGTCAATAACGATGGTATGAAAAGCGCCGTAGATGCCTCCATACCTGACTTTGAGAAGAGTATGCGCTGGGAGAAGTCGCTGGTGGTAAGCAGGCCCTCTCTGAGCCTCTTTCCCTCTAGCCTATCATAACTGTGAGCTTTTGGAAGCATAATTAAAGGATGTTGATATTTGACGTACTGGGTCGAATGTTGGTCTATGGGCTAAATTTCGAGTCAGTGACAGTGATTTTCCTTGAATAAGTAAGCTATTACTTACCTGTAGTCATTTTTGCGACTATGCTTAAGCTAATCCAGGCGATTAATAGAGAGCTAACGGTATAATGTTGTCAAGATAGAGCTGCTTCGCCGCCGGCAGATAATCTCAAGTGAGAATCAAAGTCATTAGTCACGTGCGAAATTAAGCGCCAAGACGATTGGATATGCTTAGTAAGACTATCATGCCTTGGTGTTTGCATAATATGCTCTGTTTATACTGTTTGCACTCCCCTTTTTGCTACTTAATAACAGACCTCCGGTATTTTATTAATACCCGCCCGACCCCTTAAATCATGTGATATTGACCTGTTTGCATTGTTTGTATAAAACACCTTGGGAGAAGGTTGCAAGAGAGCATCTTATTCAAAAGGCCAACAAGGTATGGCATGCTAAAAAATCCCCGCTGGTCGACGTCCTCCTAATGTTATCTATATTCTGGGGGATATAATAAAAATTTCAAACTAAAAAATGGTAGGCGATTAGCAATCATGTCTATATAGTATTATTTATCTATCTTAGGAATATGTTTAACATGTAGAACAATGGTAATGGCGCTCTACAATTGAGCAAGACAATCTAGGGGTATTTCTAGGCACGAGAAGTAATGGGCTATCTATAAGGAACTCTCCAATTGGTATCCCAAAGTAGACCGTGCCATCTACGGCGTTTTTCAACGCCTGTACGTATCCTGATATGAACGTAGTTCCACACCAGCTTCGGCATTTGGGTGACTGCCGATAACGCGAATCTTCCGCCTGTCACTCTGCTCCAACTTAGTGCTAGCGCTGGCTATGTACTCCCAAGCCCTTAGGTTTTGAAATCCTGGGTTATCGATCGACAGTTTTGGCTGTAGGAGTAGGGTATGTTCTTGTATTTACTTCGAACTCCTCCGGCCTACTCAGTCACCCATAATAAAGACGGCCCTAGGCCGGGTGTATATAGCATATGGGTCTCCGTTCAGTCGATCGTCTCACTCGCTAATACGGCAGCGATAGCATTGTACAAGTAGTGGGAGCTGGTCGCGGATTTCCCCATAGCCAGACCGAACAGGCCGTTGGGTAAATATTGTCGTCGATTAAAAGGAATGCAATCATAGCCCGCCATGGAACGAGAAGCACGACACGATAAGGACTAGTACGTTGATGCAGCCCCAGGCAAACGGAATCCAAGTCGACATCTGAAAACTTCCCGCCTCATAAACCAGTCCAAGGCTAAATAAATTAATGATATTAGCGTATGGCACTCTAAGGGTTTAGCTTATAGCTCATCCCAGGAAATTCATACTCACATTAGCCCAACAACGCTTCCAGCCAACACAGCTTCCAATGCAGCAACAATCGCATATATGAGTGGAATCGCCCACGCAATCCTCCAGCCATGTCCTTGTCTAATGACAGCATAAAATGCTATGCTTACATGCGTTCCGCCGTAAAAGATCAATGTCCAATATAATGTGAAGCGCCAGACATCTTCCATATGGTATAGGTGCTGCGGCGTTTGGTGTAGCGGCCGAAACGGGAGATAGAGGGACGGGAACTCCGGAGTGACATATTCAGCTGGTACGATCTGCGACATCATATTTCGGTCGATGCCTCATAATGACTGAAAAAAGCGCCGTCCCGTCGCCGATAGAATTGTTAATTTGATGTTGACATTTAAAGTCGAGCAGCTTGGAACGCGCGCAAAACGTTAATGCTGGACCAGATGTATCACGTGATGAGGAAATTGAGCCTCGGCAACAATTCAATGGACCTGGGGAAGCTTCGCTCGATTATCACTATTCATGGGACCTTTGAGGATAGCCAGAGTCCGCTGCCTATATTCAATGCAACAAGAGAGGAGATAAAGTACACCATGGGGACTGAAAGGTCTCTCGCAACGCTTTTGCGGTCACTCCAGACTGCGACATCTCCACAAGACGCTCATAGGTATGATTCCCCCGAATACATGAGACCTCGCTGACGTTGCTAACGGGTTGATTTTCTAGTCTCTTACCATCAGCATTGGGTCATTTAACTCTACTCACCAATCCATTGAACGTCACGCTTCTATCAACTCAGCTACTTTGCTCAGAATCACTGTGGGAGCAGGCTCCCCTTGATCTACACGCTTGTCGGCGGATTCTGAGCGTCTTCAACACCGGTGCGATCACCATCGTAAACCATGAATCCGCTTACGATCCGCACTCTCCGAACCTGCAACGACGTGGACTTCAACGGGAAGACTGGTTGAAGGCAGTGGTAAATGGTGCGGACGATAAATCCCCACGATGGCGCCATCTCCTTCTACTTGGTGGACTTTTGCTAGGATTCGAAGGCCAAAATCGTCGAAGCTTACCGTATAATTTAAGGAAGAAACTCGAAGCTGCCCTAGTGACTGTTATACAACTATCTCTCGAGGAACTTGGATCTACGCCGAAGATAGCTGCTTACACCATTGTTCTCGTTCTAAACTATACCTTTGAGCTACTTTCAGATTGGGAACGCAGTAGGATTAATTATGATATCTTACTTCCCGTGCTAGCAGACACTGCATTTCTCTCATCTGAAGGACTTGAATCTGGATACTTCCTTGGCTCCATCGATAGAGGTATCGAGGAACTCCGTGGCCAGGGCAAATTTGGATGGCCAGAAAACTCGCCATCTTATCACCAGGCCGCGGCTATATTAGCAAGGCCTCTTGTCTCTTCGTTTGGCCCGTTATCTAGGTTGATAGCCCATGCAATCGAAAACACTAGCAATAGGGGCCAGGTGATGCTGGTGCTGGACTCGCTCTTCGAGCTATCAAGAACGCTGATGGTTCAATGGCGCCAGAACAAATTATCAGAAATCGACCAATCCGAGGAACCTGAATTTTTAGATGCGGCCTCGATACAAACCACAGTCCCTACCTTATGGAAATTACTAAATATACCACTTTTTTCTTTCATCATTGTCCTCCGTGCAATTCTAGGAAGGGTTCTTAACGATCCTATTCTGGCTTCCGATAGGAGTAAGTGTACCCAAAACACGTATCCTTGACATAGAAACTTACAGATCCCAACAGGCAGCCCTTTCATTGCTTCCAAAGCCCTAAAATCTCTACGACACCTTTCCTTTATTACTGCTAGAGCTGGATATAGTAGCTCGTCGCAATATGTCTTTGTTAATCTCACCGCCATTGACATCCTCGCACAATACCCTGACTTATCAGAAGATTTCTTGGAAGAGATCCGGCCATCCGACCCGTCAAAGATTCCCGCTCATCCACTCGACAGATGTCTAGACCTCTTCTTCCTCAACACGGCTGAACATTTCAGTTTGATAGTTTCACCTGCGCTAAATGAGCGCCTCCTAATAACAGCAGCACAACCTTACCTTGCATCCGGTGGGAACAACCACCTTTTGGAAATTTTTGAAGCAGCCCACAGCGTGGTACTTGCCGTCCTTGCTGCTCCACAAAGCGCTGATATGGCCACAAGGCATCTCCCGTACTACGTTGATACCCTATTTACCGTAAGCTAAAATCTACCAATCCGCCTTCCTTACCCAACCTAACCGTGACAAATACCTTACTTACCCCCTTGTAGGTTTTCCCTCAGAACTTATCCGCGAGACAATTCCGGCTCGCGTTCAAAACCATCCTCAAGATAACGGCGCCTCCGTCCCCTCTTGCCAATAGTCAACCTTATCTACCTTCAGTTCTTCTTCAACTCTTATATGACAGGGCCTTAAGTGCGCCTACAACCCCACTTTTACCTCCAGCCACTGACTCGACTCCAAAACCAGCATCCGAGGATCTGTCTGAGCAGGCTGTCCTCGCGATGACTATAATCGATTCTTTGCCGTTTCTTCGAGTAGAACTGCTTGAAGATTGGTTAGACCTTACGGCTGATTTAATAAACCACATTCCTGATAAAGAGATGAGGAGAAAATGTCAAGAGAGGTTTTGGGACACGCTGAGCAACGGGGACATGGACGTTGAAAGGGCCAACTTTTGTGTGACGTGGTGGAGTACACGGGGAGGGAGAGATATGGTCTTACAGAAATCAGAGGAAGAGGATGCTCAGCTTTTGAGCATGAGCGGTGGCTTGCTCTCACAACCCATTCAGAGTAAGCTGTAGAGGATTTTTCTATACTAGCTTACCCTTGCTTTTCACATTTATTGTATATATACTCCGTATAAGCAGCTGAAATCCTATTTTAATTTATGGTAACGACGACTAGCCCCCGACAATCAGCTATTGAACTTTTTATATTTCCTAGACTTAGTTCCCAGTCACCATACTCATAGTTTAATAAAAGCGTAAAAGTCAAACAGAACTACCTTGATAATGCCGCCTTTCCAAGAACAAATATATGCATTTTTGCTAGTACTATACTTTTATATTTACTAGGAATTATTCCATATATTCCACTTAAAGCCACGAAATATCCTATACGCCTCCGTACCCTTTGAATTCTGATCTTGGCTTGGACTCGATTTCGGGTTTTCTATGTTCCTCCCTAGTCTGCCTTTCTGTATTTTCTCGGAAGATTCTTCCTCCTTACGGCCAGGGCACGACTCGACATTTGTCTCTGGGCCTCTAGGTGGAAGTAGAAGCTTGGCTGGGTCCCGTACTATATACCAATGATCATGGCATGGGTACGGATCTATCTCGCCAGGGAAGATATATAAGCGTTGGCAGCGGGATAGCATCCCTTCCGAAAATGATTCATTGAGCGTGGTGATAAATCGCGATCCATGCCTGGGCGCCGATGGGCAAGGCGGCAAACTGAACATGCTGCAGAGCCGTATATTATGTGACCGACAGCCGCAAGGTTGGTGGGTATGAGTTCGAATTCCACACATAATAGCAGTTTCCCGAAGCCTTGATGGTGCTTTATGGGTGGTATGTGGCCTCCATATAATGTTGCCCAAGGGGGTTTTTATAAGGCTCCCCCCTTAATGCAGTGGACAGATTAAGGGTATCATAGTGATAGTATTTGCAGGAATGTAACTGTGAGGATCTATAAATCATATCGCTTCACATAGCCAAGATGAGTAAGGGAATATTCTAAGTAGAAAATTCTATCGGGGGAGGGATAATATATATCCCAAGGGAATCTTCACTGAGGTATTTTCTGAACAAACATAGGAATCTTGCAGGAAGTACGGAAAAAGTGCAAACGGAGAGAATTGCAAACTGCACAAAGCAAACAGTAAATTAGTTTGCCCCAAATTTATGTCACGTAAGTGTCCGTTCTCACAATATGCTGAAAATTTGAGCAATAGAATGGTAGAAGTAATAAACAGCGCCTGCTTGTACCCTTAAATGATCACATTTTGAATAGTAGGCATCATAAATTTCTGGTAGTCACAGTTTGCAAAATAAAACACATCAGTGAATAAATGGGATCCCAACCCACGTCTTGCTCTGATATTCCACATACTCCTCGCCAAAAAATTCAATCAAAAGCTTTTCCTCCCCTAAAAATGAGTTAGTACAGGCTCAAATCCCTCCAAAGGGGTAGAATGACAAAACCCATTACTCACGCTGTATCCTAGATGAGAAAAATTTCCAGAGTACCGCAGCGTAACCGAGGAAACAGACGAAGTTCCCTAGTACCAGCTGTGTTCCCAAACCCCACCAGAAAAAGCCGAAATAACTGGGATGCCGGAGGACGCTGTACAAGCCGCTTTTCACGAGTACATGCTCCTCTCGTCGCTGCGTCTGCACCGTATGAGTGAAGTTTGATCCTGCCTGGACCATGGCGAGGCTGCGAATAACCTGACCAACAATCATAATGGCTAGGCCAACAGACACTTGCACTCTAGCTCCGCCGAAGGGTATAGAAGTCCACTTTAAGTAGCTCTCTGGGAGCAGTAAACGACTCAGGAGACACTCGGCAAGCGCAGAGCTATGAGCGATATTGTACGCCGCACCGTTAGAGCTCAGAAGAAAGGCTGATATTGTTGCAAATGAAGTGCTATAAGCCGCCGTTATATAGAACTCAAGGAAGTGGAAGAGAGCCAGAGATGCAATAAAGAAGGGGGCCCGCCATAAGGTAAATGAATAATGGGCCAGTATTATGGTAAGCAGTGTACAAATCCCAACAGATTGGCCAAGGAGGAATGCTCGGATAGAGATACCAGCCAGGGACCTATTACCACCGGGAAGATTCGAGTTGTCAACTGAACGCCTTTTGCTATTGAAGCTTGCGCTATCATCGGAGTCGAATGAGGAGTCTGAATCCAGAGGTGACGGGCGTGCACGCATGCTATACCGCGGCCCATGAGAGCCATCCGTCCCTGTCGTGTTTCCAGACATGGTGATGCAAGTAGTTTCGCCTTCTTAAAGGAATGAAATTGAAGCTTTGAAGCTCAGTTGTTCGTGAGCGGGCTGTTGGGTAAATTGTTCAAAATGGACCCCTGGATGTGATATTGAGAAAGTCGAAGAACAAATCAACCGGGCCAATTTCCCGGGGGTTTCGATCCTCTTAATCCATCGCCCCTTTATCAATCAACAATAGATATAAACGAACAATGCGAAGCTGAACAACAATGAACATCGAAACCTAGCAAAAGTTTAGCTGGAAGCTCTATCAGTCACGTGCCAAGAATGTATCTTTTTCCTTTTTGGTAAAACACGGCTTTCTCCTTCATTTTGAAATATTCTCCAGCCAGGAGATTTTACATTGACTCAAGAAAGAAGAAGGTGTATGAAAAATCACTGTATACAACATTCACTATGCCCTCCCAATCATTTGCGTCAGCGAATATAATCGTTATGCTACGTCAGCTCCGATCATTATGCCATGTCAATGCCAACCAAGCTGCCTCAGCATCGCCATTTACGTTCTCTTCTCCTCCCTCGCGATTTGTGTCTTTCAGGGCATATAGCAGCTACGCAGTAACACATCGCGCCCGACCAACTACCTCTACAAGCGCCATAACAAGGCAATGGCAGTCAACGCCCTTCTACTCTACCTCCGCTCCTCGTCCACCAAAGCCTACAAAGAAACCCAACCTCGAAGACGTTATCCCTCAAATACCTCAACCTACAAAACCTAAGAAACCCCAACCGGCATGGGGAGTACAGAAGAAGGCATTAAAATCTAAATTTGAAGAAGGGTGGAAGCCACGAAAGAAGCTGTCTCCTGATACCATGGAGAGTGTCCGCAAGCTACATAGCATGGACTCTGTTAAATTCTCGACAAAAAACCTGTCAGAACAATTCAAGGTTTCCCCAGAAGCGATTCGAAGAATATTGAAGAGTAAATGGAGGGCGACTGAAGCAGAGGAAGTGGATAGGAGAGAAAGATGGGAAAAGCGAAAAATACGGATACGTGAACAAATGACCGAGCTCGGTCTAAGGCGCCCTGACGGCATTTCCAAAAAGAGCCTTGATAACGACAAAGAGCTATCTCGAAGGAGTAAGAACTGGGGGGTTACAGATAAGGAGCTAGTTGATATTGTGTCTGAGGCTGAAGAAGATTCGCCTCCGAAATACTAAGCATCTGGAGGTCTTCCCCAAGCAGCAGTTTAACACCGGAGATTTTCCAGAGCGTCAGTTTGCCTAAAAAAGCCGTCCGCAGGGATGAATACGTCAGTGCGAATAGCCGTCGAGGGGACGCCTGGCTGGTAGAATGGCAAGCTCACCACCGATGCAACTAACCAAACTACAGCTCAGACTTGTATATCAACTATATATCATCAAATGTACAATACTATTCTACCCTTACAAAACGTATTCTTTGTTCCGAATAATGTAGAAAACTAGTCGCGCTTAGTTAGCCGCCAAGCGCCGGTCAGCCACATGAAGATCGGCCAAGGAGCCCGGAGATGCGCAGGTGAACTCTCCACATCTACATCTTTTCAATGCTTCGTCAACGCGAGTAACGGGTGCATGCTCGCTGTGTTTACTGCTTGCTCTACTCTGCATACATTCCTAGTCACCAAAAGTGCGTGTCAGCTCTACCCAGAATGCTCACTCACAAGCCGGAGATGCTCTAGTCCTACCCCCGAACGCCCTTGACATGCGCCCAAACCCATAACCACGAACTATCCATGCTGCAAGACACGGCCTAGCGTTATGTTATCGGACATTCAGGTCTTCGTAAGATGGAAAGAACAAACAATATTCGCGGGAGAGGACGTCGAATGTACCATCACCTTCAAGAATGTTGCAGAGGAGGAGACCGGGAATGAAGCTGTTGGAACCCCAAAGCACTACCGGGGCGGATCTCGGCCCATAAACAGCGTCACAGATGGAACGAACTACTCTCCGGCAAAGTCCCTTAACCCATTTTCCTTCAATAACCCTCAGCGCCGCCCGCAGTCCTCGGGGTATCGACCTCGACAGCCACTTCACAGATCCTCCGCGTCTGTCGGCTCCTCTCCTATCCTTAGCCAGAGCTTCCCACCTACCACTCCGTCACGGCCCAATGGTAGTGCCAAACCACCAGGTCATTCTCATAAACGATCGGTTTCGATAATATCACTAGAAACGGATATCTCCCACGACCGTAAACAGGTTCAGTCTCCACAAAGTCCGAGACCTACAGGTCGACATACGCGGTCAGCAAGCTTTCAAGCGCCTCCTAGAAGACACGATACATATAGAGATGACTTCCAATCTGGTACTCCCTCATGCGACCCACTACCCCTATTTTTCAAGTTTCTCTCGTTTCTAACTCCTAGGAATTAGTGTCCCCTCGCACCCCGATTTCGAGGTTCTCGCCTGCCGCTTCACAGTCTAATCTATCTCTTCCGAATGCCAGAGATGAATCAGACTCCTCTCGCTACCCGGCCAATTCGCCAGCAGCTAGAAGAAGTCCTATGCGGAGACCGCCGCGCAAACTAAGTCCTTTCCACGGCGACTTCAAGTTCCCACAAGCACCACCTTCGCCCGAAAGTAATACAAACCAGTCAACGCAACCGTCAACGGTAAACCAGTCCTCAGAAGCTGCCTCCAAATCTGCTATACCCGAACATATCAATACAACCGTCGCGAACGGGAAGTTGGGGATCGATCAACCACGTTGTCTTACACCAGCAACAAAACTCTCGGCTGTCTCGGCAATTGAAGGCAGCACCCGAAGCAGCAATGAGTTTTATTCACTTAGCAATAATTCGACGGAGACACTTGACTCCGACTATAAACTCGTCTCCATGAATCGAGGTTTGCCAAGGCATCGAAGACACCATTCAAGCCTTGAACCAACTAGGAACGGTCGAGGCAATGATTCCCAATCCCTCCTTATGGGCTATGCTCAGATTAATGCTTCGTTCACAGTTGATGGCTCACTATTAGACCAATCTATTTTCGAAGAAGTGAAACGCAAAGGTGTTGTTGGCCATCATGGCAATGGAGAACGAACACCAAGACAGGCTAAGTCCAGAAGCGGATTCTGGGGAAATATAGGGCTGAGCAACATTGGTAACTCACTTGCAAGTTTGACATCTACCGGAGAACTTGACGGGTTAAGGGAAATGCGAGGGGCTTCGTCTTCTCACTCTATACCCCTATTATCAACACCACAATCACTACTTTTCGTGGACCTTCGTTTAGCCCCTGGGCAAGAGAAATCATTCTCTTTCTCCTTTACTTTGCCTCGCGGCCTGCCTTCAAGTCACAAAGGCAAGGCTATAAAGATTTCCTATAATTTGGTCATTGGGACCCAGAAAGCCGCAACGATTAAGGGGAACCAACGGCTACATAAAATAAATGTACCATTCCGTGTTCTTAGTGGAGTAGATGGTAAGGCTGCCCCTACCCGGCTTTTTATATTCTTTTTGCTGATAATTAGACAGCGCAGGGAGGTGTGCTGGGACACGACCTCATGCAGCCCTATGTCGTGCTACGAGATGAAGCACGGGTGCAGAGTATTGATTCCGCGACTCCACGACTACCAGCGAAGGAAAAGAGCATTAGCGCGAAGGCATGGACATCTGCACCCCAGTTTTTATCATACGTGGACGAAATCCTAAAGCAGAGGGACCGACAAGACTCTCTTGCCTCTCCATTAATTCCTGGTCCACCACATCTACGTCATGACACACCATTTTCGTGCAAGGACGCCATCGACCTAGCAATACTACGAAGTAACCAATCCACCGCATCAGATCAAAGTGCCAACCGCTTTGAAATATCGCGCAGTGGCCGCCGGGTGGCTGTTATCGTTCTCAACCGACCGTCCCACAGAATCGGAGAGACGATTGTAGCAACTGCAGATTTTACAAATGCAGCCTTACACTGCCATTCTCTTCGTGGTTCGCTTGAAACACACGAGAAGATCAATCCAGAAATTGCCCTTCGTTCACCTGCAAGCATCACTCGCGCAACACGAAAGGTCCACGCTATCTGTTTTGAAAATACCCTCTTCTCTTCTAGGGTAGTGTTTACCCCAGCTATCCCGGTTTCTGCAACTCCTACTCTTATTACGTCCGGTGTAAGCGTTGAATGGCAGCTTCGATTCGAGTTCGTAACAAGTAGCCTATCCGATGTCATGGAAAACCTAGGGGCTTCGGGGATAGGTCTTTTGGAGCAGGTTGAGCGTGACGAAAGAGGCTCTGTGTTTGCCGCTTCTGAACACATATCTTGTGAATCTTTTGAAGTCAGTATCCCTTTAACGGTTTATGGTGGGACCGTGCAAGAGCCCAGCCGAGAAGATCTACAGGGAATACCTATATAAGGCCTTCGTGTCTAGAATCTACAGCGAGACTAGAATCTACGTTGGTGCCGCTTTTTCTGGCGGTATCATCGATGCTATAATATGTTAACTAAACGAATAATACCATGCTCTTCCTGCGTACTTAATGCAAGGTTTACTGTCCCTTAATTTTTGTGCCATTCTAATCATCTCTATAAAAAGTATGTTACGTGGGAAATGTCTTTTCCGGGTGTGCTTCTAGAGTATCTTTACCTCAAACAAATGTGATGATATTAGCGGTATTTAGACCCTTACACCACAGTTACCGGTCTTTACACCGTATGTGGCCAAAATGGCTGTCCCTTTGGTGCGGTGTGGCTTTGGTTAGCTATCAAAAATGTATACATCGCTTGTATCGCGCTAGAACGATCAAATTTACCAGGCGAGAAGACTCTTTCGAACCAGACTAGGCAGCCTTGTAGTAGACACCACTTAACCTCATGAAGCTCTGAGGACCCTTTTTCAAACATCAGCAGTGCGTTCGAAATTAGTCGAAACGATGGCAACGCAGCCGGATAAAAGACCCTTGGTTCCTAGTGAAGGGAATGAGGGCAATGCTCGCAAACGCCGACCAAAGCCTCCTCCCTCACCCCGACAAAAAGCTACAGTCTCGAAACTTGCGGATCAGGTAACCGTGGCGACTAGCGGTGCTCAAGTCGATGATCACATTCTCGATCGAATTAAGAAGTGCCTTGATCGTGCATCTCATCCGGGCACAACTGAAGCCGAAGCCAAAGCAGCACTGTTCCTGTCACAGAAGCTGATGGGTCAATATAATGTGACCAACGCCGACCTCATCTCAAAGGAATCTGCAGACAAGCAAGTGCAGTTTTCCGGGAGCAGTATCGTCACCATTGCAAAGACGGCAGAAGAGAACGTTTCCGTACAAAATGAAGGTTTCGTCGCGAATGCAATCCACGCCATAACCACCTTTTTTGATTGTGAATGTTATTCCACTCGCACGCGCTGGTCAATCAAGTGGACGTTTTATGGCATTGCCGAGAACACTGTGATGGCAGCCAAAGCCTTCGAAATGGTTTACAATCTTATATCCCAATGGACTTTGGCATATAGGGGTAGATCGGCTAGACACAGCTATTCCAATGGTGTTTCTAGAGGGCTATTGGACATGGCATGCGAGGAAAAGCGGCGAGAACGGGAGGAGGCGAGAAAGGCAGAAGCCCAAACACTGGCTGAGCGCGTGAGAGAAGAGGAGCGTCAACGTGTGGAAGAGATAGCCAGGTTGAACCGCGAACAAAGTGAATCCTGTGTTGACGACAACCATACATCCTTGGAGTCAGCCCCGTTGGGCCCTACAGCTTCGAGTAAGCTTGAGCCTACTCAATATGGCAATGAGGACAGCGATGATGAAGATGACAATGGGCTAGCAGATGGTTTTACATTAGAGCCCGATTTCGAGGAAGAAGACGGCTTAATCGATTCCACTGTGGACTTGGACGAAGCGATCTCCCGGCTTCTAAAACGCAAGGAGTCACCACGTCTCGACTTGGGCTCACTGAAACAGGAAAGCAAGGTCTCCGTGGCGCCTCCGAAAAAGGAACCGTCTCCAGAGATGAACCAGTGGAAATCCGAGATGCAGCTTGTTCAGTTTCGCCGGACGGCAGCGAAAGTGGCCGAAGAGTATATCCAACAAGAGAAGATCGAGTTGGTGTCCTCCACGCCGAGCTACACCGCTGTGCGAGACGGGAAAGCCTATTCTCAGGGTGTTAAAGACAGCAACAGGATAGACGTTCGAGGGCGAAGGCTTGAGTAACTCTGAACGAGACGCTCGATAACAAGCCGTGAAGCCTTATTATCGTTGGTAGCCCAGGCGTACTTCGCTTTTTGGTATAGACCATCGCTTGCTCTTGAGAAGGTCCATTGGCCATTGATTATTTCGGTTTTGTCGTTTGGGTTCTCCTTATTTATAGCTATTTGAATAATAGAAGTGAAGTTTGGGCAAATTTAACATCTTTCACGATCGTTCGATTTAACTTGCGCCAACTTTACTTTTAACTTGTTTAAGCTTCCGCCCGAGACCGGAACCGCAGCATCTTATGTCCATTATTAGACTCCGTAATATAAAATAGAATGATGAACAAGTATATGGTAATATGATAACGATACAAATGCTGCCATGTTCGAAGGTTTACGCCATGTGATAGCAACATTTCTGGTAGACGCGAGACGGAAGACGGGAAGACACGATATCCTTAACAGAATAAGAGCTGCATAGCTCGCGGTCCTTATTGAGCCAGACATCACTCTCCAGGTAGACGTAATTTTCAGGTCCTGGACGATTGACACCAACAACCAATGTAGGGTAACGTCAACCGTTATCCGTAGTTTGGGTGGTAACGGCTTCAATCACCCTGAGGATGCAAATTCAGAGCCGTCTAGAGTATCACGGTATTCTGCTAAATGGCTCTGGCATCACGCTTGTTGGCCAGGACCTCTTCAGCTTTGGCTCTGCAGCGTCTCAGATACACACACACACACACACACAGAGAGAGAGAGAGAGAGAGAGAGAGAGAGAGAGAGAGAGAGAGAGAGACTGAGGACCAGGAACGGTCAACTGCTTTCTCCCTGGCCATCGTGCTGTTGCTCAACATGGTAGAGGCCCAGGATATTCACTGTATCACACATCAGTGACAGTCTTGCATCAATTATCATGTACGGTGCTGCCTATATGGGCGAGTATACAAGTCCTCTGACCCTCCACTATAAAGCCAGTTCCAGCTCTGGGCCGATAGCTGTGGTTTCACATCAACATTAAGAAACCATCGGTGGTATTAACAGTCATTTAACAACGATAATAGCAATATCGTTCCGTCTGGAGCTTGGTTGAGCGACAAACAGCCTCAAGACGAAGATAGTCGGAATACTCGAGAATTGGTGGCATCTCCGCCATGGTCTCTAGGAATGTAATACCGTTAAAGATCAGACAATAGACGGTTGTCATCATTATATGTGTCTTGCGGCCAGTAGGTGTATGAAGATGATAGAGGGGCGGTGGCCATGTTGACCTGATTGTCGTCAGGGCAACCACCCCAAACCCGCGAAATGATATCACAGCTGCGAAGGACCATGACACGGTGAACATACAGCAAGATAACGCATTGCTCAGCATTTTGCAGTTTGATTCTACCGCAGGAGGAACTGCTCAGAAGTCTACAGGTTTGCGAGGACAGCGCAGAGTACGGACTAAGGCAGCAGACAGCATAAGTCGCATCCCTGCTACACCCAAGAGCGCGAGATGGCATCCTCGTTCATTACCACAATGTAGGTGCATTGCCAACTGTTTCTCGCAAGAGCCCATGGAATTACGCTCTCCTATTCGCATAACACGCTGTCGAGCATCCGCTATATAGCTGCCTTCATCACTACCAAAATGACCCCACCACTGACTGACCTTTCTTCAACAACAGAAATTCACGGACGCGGGGGCCATTCCGACCGCGAACAGCGAATAAAGGCACAGGAAACTATCAGCTTCGACAGTTTGCAGAAGCAACACTGGGGAGTGGAAGTCTGCGGAAGGCCGTCAAGCTACCTGAGGGAGAGGACCTCAACGAGTGGTTAGCTGTTAACTGTACGCTCTACGGATACCCTGATAGACTGGGATGGAGAATATGCGAAAAGGTTGAACCATGCTAACGCATCGATGGGTCTGTGTTGGCTGGAATAGTGGTCGATTTCTACAACCAGATCAACCTTTTATATGGATCAATCACCGAGTTCTGCTCGCCGCAGACATGTCCGGAGATGAAGGCGACAGACGAGTACGTGTTCCATTCTAACGCCATTGTTTACCATGCTAGTTGCCTGATACCTTGAGTTTTACCAGGTTTGAATATCTATGGCAGGATAATGAGAATTTCAAGCGCCCGACCAAGATGTCCGCACCTGAATACGTCGAACACTTGATGACATGGGTGCAGGCGAACATTGACAACGAGCAGATGTTCCCTAGCCATATAGGTATGCAGCCCTATACCATCATATTACGAGAAGCTAAATCACCATGCAAATACTTACCCCCTTCCAGGTGTGCCGTTCCCAAAAACATTCCCTTCACTGCTGAGACAGCTGTTTAAACGCATGTACCGTGTCTACGCACACATATACTGCCACCACTACCCGGTCGTCGTCCATCTCGGGCTCGAACCGCACCTGAATACCAGCTTCAAGCACTATGTTTTGTTTATTGAAGAGCACGGTTTGGCTAGCGGGAAAGACTTCTGGGGTCCATTAGGTGACTTGGTGGAGAGCATGCTTCGGAGCGACTGAAAGCCGCAAGGGATATAAAGCCTGTCGCTTTCCGGCAGACTTCTGTTTCTCCTCTCCCCCCGTCTTTCTTTTCTTTGCGGTTTCCTACACTCCGGGTGGTCGTTTCACTGAATATTACTGGGCCTGGCGTCCACGGTCGGTCTCCAAGCATACGGGTTATGATAAATAGCATGAAGTATAATAATGATACATGATTAAGAGTTGTAAACTGATTCGAGATGCGTTGCATGTTACTGTTATTTGCTGGAGACGCCGTCCCGTCAAGCCCAATTTTATATCACGTGACTAAAAAAGCGTCCATGTTTCGCCGAACCCACTGCGTCCCTGTTGACCTTTGACCACGAAGAATTGTACGCCAACAGCAGCATCATTGGTGCCCATCTCCAACGTCCACGGCTACCCCAATTCCATAGGCACAGTCCTCCTCTTTCGCCATGCTTTCTTCCCGAGCCGCCCAGGCGAGCCTTCGCGCTTCCGCCCAGCAATTCTCTCGACGATCCGTCGTCAACGGAGCCAGAACCTATGCCACCGCAACCCAAGATACGAAGCCACCGGTCGCTCTCTTCGGCGTCGACGGCACCTATGCCAATGCCTTGGTGCGTATAGCGATGATTTACGTTGCGTTGGGATGACAATTGGGTGATGGCGGCTGTTGTCGCGAACACAGGCACACACAGGACGGACACGGATAGGCTGACTTTTATATGATTGATGAATAGTACACTGCTTCAGCCAAGTCCGGAAGCCTAGAGCAGACCTCCAAGTCCCTCTCTGCTTTGGCTGAAGTGTTCAAGAAGGACGCCAAGTTGGGACCTATCTTGCACACTCCTACCTTGACCGTCAAGGACAAGTCTCAGATCGTCCAGGAATTGCAGAAGATTACCGGCAAGAACGAGCTTCTGGGCAACTTCTTGAACACTCTCGCTGAGAACAACCGACTCGGTGTTTTGGAGGGTGTCTGTGAGAAGTTCGAGACTTTGATGGGCGCTTACCGAGGCGAGATTGAGCTTAACATCACCAGTGCTCAGGTATGCATATATCGATAACCCCCACCGAAAGGAGAAAGTGATGGCGAATTGCGCACTTCTCTATCCAGCCCTGCCTAACAATTTGATATAGAAACTCGACCAGAAGACCCTCCAGCGTTTGGAAAACGCCATCGCCAAGTCTGAGTACAGCAAGGGCAAGAAGCTCAAGGTCATCACCAAGGTTAGTGCAATTATTCCCTCAACATCTAATAATTAATGCAATCGTGCTAACTTCATCCACCAGGTTGACCCCGAGATTGTTGGCGGACTTGTTGTCGAATTCGACGGCCGAACAATCGATCTCAGCGTCTCCTCCAAGCTCACCAAGCTTAACAAGGCTCTCACTGATGCTCTGTAAATAAATACTGTGCTCTAACATTATAAACACCGCAACATCTGCAACAATAGAACTTTTGTATTATTGATCCTTTTTATCTATATATCCTGTTCATCGTAACAACCAATACCACCGGGGCCCCTTCAGTTATCAGATAAGACGTTTCACCCAATGCAAAAAGTATGTGATGATAGTAATGGCATTTCCATGGAACATGTAACATGTGCTAAATTCCAACAATTAATCTTACAGCCAAGCAGGGGTAAAAAAAAAAAAAAAAAAAAAAGAAGGGAGAGACTATTATAAGGGCATGTAAACAGAGTAAAAAAAGTGTCAAACGAAGGGAAGGCTGGCCAATAAGCTATTAAACTATATATATATGCGGTCATGTATAGAAGAAGAAAGAGTGAAGAGAAGAAAGGAGACGAAAAGACCGAATGAGGGAATCGCATTCCCGAAAACCGTCATATACCATTCAGACAGACGTGTATAGACGGAGCAGCCAGGCATCGAGAGGATTAGGTAGGAAATGCCCATATAAAAGGTATGTAAGCGTGTAGCCGCCTCCGACAGTCATTCTGCGGCGGCAACCGTGATGATGGTTGTGGGGGGAAGTCATTGCAGCAGGTCTTGGGCTCTGAAAAGGGTATAAAATAATTAACATAAAGTGTTAAAAAAGAACGGCCCACCGATCAGGACCATCCTTCTTTGCCCTTTGAGTTATCTTCCTCGTTGCGTCGACCATGAATACCAGCATGGTTTGCTGTCTCCTCGTCCTGGTCTGTTGTGGCAGGAGAGGTGGAAGCGTTGGTGGTGAAGCCATCATCAGACTGGTTGGGAGTCGACAGGGGCGGTAGACCACGTCCCTTATCTGTAGTGGAGACATCCGGGGGTGTTCTCCTTTGTGTACTGTTTCTGGCATTGTTCTGAGCATTGGCATTATTATTGGTTTGTTCGTTGGAGTTGGACGGTTCGAGGGGAATTTCTCCCTTCTGCATCCTTAAACGGTTCTCGGTCTCTCGAATCCTAGCTTCCAGCGCCTCGAGCTCGCGACTGTGCATTGAGACCAGTTGTTGCCTGGAAAGTCGTAGGGTCAGTAAAGGTGCCCCCTTTTCAGCAATACTCCGATATCAGAGCCAGAACATACTTGTGCTGGATAGAGTTGGTGAGGGAGTCGACTTCGGAGTCAAGCATGAAAGCATTATCTAGAGCAGCGGCCAGAGAGCGAGCCATGGTTCTGCAGCGAACGAGTTAATTGACGGTCTATGGACATAAGATGGGTGAAAGGGGGAGAGGAGGAACAGACGATTGCGGCCGCCTGCCATTTGGCTTCCACTCTTTATCCAGCTCCATATCCGTCATGTTCTGAGACATTGTCGAGAGGATTGTCGAGACGAAAGGAGGAGGAGCGTGTTTTATAGATTTTAAGTACGGAGTACAGGTATAATTAATTGAAGATCGGTTTCAGGTTCCTAGTTTGAACGCAACGGCGATTAAGTAGAGGATGCCCCTGAGGTTTATATAACTTTCGAAACCAGAGCCAGCTGGGAAAGCATCCAGACTCGTTCACGCGGAGGCAGAGGAGAAAACAAGGGGGGCAATGCAGGGCAAAAAGGGTGAGTCGCAGCAAAGGTCCAAGTCAGGCTGTGAGGTCAGCAGAAGAGCCCCAGGGACGAGAGATATTTAAGGCCAGCTCAGGCGGGCGGGATCCCGTGCTGCTTTTGGGCGTCGCGCAAGTGACGCAGGAAGAGCAAGCCAGGTCCCACCGCCGCAAGAACGGTGCGTGGGAGTACTCTTGGGCTGCGCTCACTGGTCTCCGGCGTCGTGTCGCTCTCTTTGCTTCTTCCCCCTGAACGCCAGCGGTGGAGTTTTTGTTATATCGCAGTCGCTCCTTAGGTAAACATCCCAGTCGGGAAGGTCATGGCCGATCGTCATGTGATGTCACGTGATAGACCTCTTTTCCATCACGACCACGACGACGATATAACGTATACCAATATACCAATACAAAGACACCACCCTGAGAGATAGGAGACATACGAAGGACACGAAGAGAAGAACGAGAATAAGAACGAAGACAATAACGAGAACAAGACGACGAATAAAGACGCAGCGAGGCTGCAATGGGGGAATGCCTTCTCTGTCGGCCTACACCCCCTTCGAGTCCCTGCTCTTCTTCCAGTCCCTCGCGACCTTAGAATCACGTCCGGATAGCTTTGCGCCCGTCTCGGAGCTGCTGCAGAGCAATCCCTTCATCCAGCAGGATGTCAAGTACGACGCGGCCAGGTTGAGTCCGCAGGCCCTGGAGGAGCTATACACGACCCTGCTAGCGGAAGGGTTCAGGTCTTCAGACGATGAAGCATCAGACCACAGCCAGAACCAGAGTCCACGGGAGACAGCTAATTTGAAGAAGCGGAAGCGTGCTCAGGCCGTGCATGATGGTGCCGCAAAGTCACATTCGGCTGCCATGCCGGACTTGGTAAATAGGCTATACGCTAGGTACAAGGAACGCGTGACGAAGGAGATACGGCGCGAGGAACGGCGGTACTCGGAAATAAAGGACGAGATACGGAGGCTGGAGGCTGGCGAGGACCTGCAGCAGCCACCTGCCGCCCTTGGTTCAGATGTTCCTGTTCCTCATGTTCCCCCGCCTGCTGGACCGTCAAAGGCAGACGCCGTCCAGGAAAAGGTGATGGGCAGGATACCACAGGATGGCCTTCAGATAGCTGCACCGACAGCCCAAACGCCCACCACGGCTACCACGACCACCGCGACTACCACAGGACCACCACAGGGGGTCCGGCGTGTGCAGCCTACAGTAGGTCCAGTTCCATCAACTGGTATCCCGCAGGAATCTCCAGTCCCAAATACGCCCATTTTCAAACAGCCACTATTGAACAGTCAAGTGCCACCTTCTACTCAAACGCCTCCGCCAGCCAGCACAACTGGAGCCAGCGTATATGCAAACATACAACCATTCCCTCCTCCTCCTGCCGCTACGACAGTGGCCACCCAACCCGCATATCAAAATACCGCGCAACTGGTACCTCTTGCGAGAGTCCCGCCCACTCAACCTCCCGCAAATACCACTTGGAACAAAACGCCTTCTCAGCTACCGCCCAAAGCTGCCCCTCAAACCGTCAAATTCCAACCACTATTAACCCCGCAAACCATTCCGCAGTCCTCCTATGGCCATGGATCTCCTCGCACGACCCCTAAACCAAATAACCAGGCCCGTAATAAACCTACACCTACCCCGAAACCCCTCGCCCCAACTATCGATAAATCTAATATTCCCCAAAACCCACCGCTCTCTGCTCCGCCAGCAATTTCCGCGCCCGCTGGCAGTGTAAGCACCCCTACTCCATCAACGACGGCAGCTCAACCCACTGTCACACCAGACACCACAGGCCTGGAGAAACTAAAGACTCAACTCCCGTCCTTTGCACAATCGTTAGGTCGAAGACCACCAAGACCCTCATTGGTCACTCCCAGCGGCAATACCCCTTGGAAAATACCAGGCCCAATATCTTTGCCCAGTGAACCAGGATCTCCTGAGCGCCCACGGTCCACGGATATAAGTCCCATCAGCGAACGGGCACTCTCTCCATCAAGACAAGAAGACGTCGAACAATGGTCTGGTCAAACTGCACGTCGTAAGCTAGATCTTGGAAGTGCTCGAGGAACTGGAGCCCGTGGCGGCCCGCAAGCGACTCCAAGGCGCATTGAAAAGGATAATGTTGAAACTCCTTCGCCTACTGCTTTGCCTTCTGCACGACCTCGGACGCGGGGCCAGTCAATCGCTTCCCGTGGTGAGGATACGAGCCGTAATATCAAAAACGAGCTACCCAGCACTCCAATAGGCATACCTGCAGAAGACCTTGAAACCACCCACTATCGCACAAAGCGGAAAAGAAGCCCCAGCGGATCATTTTCCCTTGAACAACAGCCGTCGGATTGGATGAAGGACAGCCAATACGTGATATGTTCGCGAACATTTGGCCGCACATGCGGGCCCATAATGAACGATGTAGCAGCCCACAAATACGCTTCCATTTTTGCCAAACCATTGACCAACCGTGACGCGCCGGGGTATAAAGACTTAATATACCGTCCGCAAGACATAAAGTCTATAAAATCTTCAATACACCAAGGCAGTCGCGCCGTTGCTGCAGCTTCGGAGGCAATGAACCCCGCACAAACCACGGATGAATCCCCGCCAGCAACAGCAGCCACAACCGGGCCTGGAACAGGCGTATCGTCCAAGGGTAACGTCCTGCTAGCTACGAAATCGGCAGAGCTAATGCCACCAAAGGGCATAGTGAATTCCTCACAGCTAGAAAAAGAATTAATTCGCATGTTCGCGAACGCCATCATGTTCAATCCAACGCCTGATCACACCTTTGGCCCCGCATTCCCCATGCGAAGCGATTCTATCTCCCGCGAGGGGACGCGGAGCGCGGAGCCAGATGAGGGAGGTATTATTAACGACACGCTGGAAATGTATGAGGATGTGGAGAAGGCAATCTCGACATGGCGTTCTGCTGAGCGGCCTGTGGATGATGCTGGCGCGAAGGGTTTCCTGGCTCTAAGGCGAGGGACGCCAGGCGACCCTACTGACGCCGTGGAGGATTAAGAGTGTACTGTTCTTGTCTACATATTGTAAAACACTACTCCGTTGATTTTTTTTTTTTTTTACAAAATTTATAAATTTTTGCTATGACTCCATTGTTGCATGTGTGCTCACTATCCAGCCGACGAGGCGATAGTAGCACCAGGTTTTGTCCGCCCCAGGCCTTCCTTTGCATAAAAGTCCATGGGGTATATACCATTATTCGCCTTATCCCAATCTTCCTTGATCCCCAACGCGATCAACGCCTCATATGGTGTTAGCAGGGGCTTAGGAAACGCATATCCCCAATCAATGCTCAGTCTGGGACAAGCGATCTGCACCCAACAATCGACGTCCGGCATACTCGCCAACTTCCCCGGAAATATCTCGCTAAGCAACAAATTTACAAACGGTATACCCTTCTCGTTAAGATGTGCTTCAATCATCGCCATCGTATGCGGATTCCCCTGCCGCCCCAAACTACTCAATATAATCCCCCACCTCTTTGCCGATTTAGCGACATTTATTGCCGTTCGGCGCAGATCCTGCATTTCTTCATGATCATATCGTTCCCTGCTAAGGATGCGGGAGTACGGATCGTATCGATACGCTGGTATAGATGGGTTATGAATCATGGCTGATTCAAGATGGAATCGGCCATCACCCAGATAGAGAAGTAGATCTATCTCCCCGCTCGACAGCTGGGGTGAAGTGCAGCCTAGAATCTCTCCTTTGCTTAGCGGCATTATCTGCGGTACAACGATATGGAACCCTTCTTTTTCTAGAGCTGGTTTCAGTCCGTGCAGAGTAGCGTTGAACTGTATCGTGCCTACTATTGCTATCCTTTGACCGGAGGTGAAGTTTCGCAGTAGAGTGTCGACGAGATGTTGGGTGTCGATACCGATGTCGACGAAGATATAGAGTGTTTTTATCTTGGTGACGTCCACGGGTATAAGACATGAATGCGCATAATGGACTAGCAGGTCACACCCTAGCGCCCGAGCGGTATAATCGTCGATACAGCATGCGCCGTATGTCACATCTCCCATAATGACCGTCTCGACTCCCGGACAGAACTGGTTTAGAATATCTGATATTGTAGTGGCAAACAGTAGCAGCCCTTCGGGGAATTGGAGAGCCACCCGCTTGGAGCCAGATGATCGTATTCTGTGTATTGTTTTGGGTATTTCGAAGGAGTAGTTGTGCGGTAGGAGGGAGATGGCGGATTTGATATCTTCATCATCAAGTATGTCTGCGGGGATCTGGTTGAGCGCTCTAGGGCCTCGTCTGGTTGATGCTAGATTTTGGATAGTGTTAGCCAGGTATATCTGTAAAATATATCGCTGTTAAATTTTTTTTGAACCTCCTAAAGTACTCTACCTTGCTGTATGGTTGTGGTATGCGACTGCTCGGTATCCCCTCCATTCCTCTGCGCCTGAGCATCTGCAGCTTTCCTTCCGATGAACCTCTTCTTTGGCACTCTCATGCCATTAGTTGGTGCCACAGCTGGTGCCACAACCGGCGCATCCATCTTCTCTGTATTATCCGTCATCTTTCACAAATTGAGCTCAACACATAACATATATACCCATCTTTTCCTTATCGCGTCCCTCCATCGGCAGATAATTTTCATGACTAATAACTGACTAAGGTGACTAAGATGACTAATATATGACTAACATCCTGGCTTACTACACGGCTAAAGGCGGCGGCAAGTTCTTCCATGATTGGCTAGTCCAAGCGGGCTCCGGGGATTTTCAACATCGGTGCAAATAGCCGAGTTCACGGCCTCGAGCGCCGGCGAGAGCGAGCTGGGATGCGTGCCACGGAACAGCATAACTACTTCTTCTCAGCCGGAGAGTCGACGACCTGATCGATACCTTGAGGTGTATGCGTGGCCTGTTATCATGTTCGGACTCAGAGCTGCCTCCAGGGTCTCCCGCCAGCTGGCCCCTCGACATACCGCAGCACGGTGCTTCGCGACCGAAGCCAAACTTGCTCCCGATTTCGTTCGCATCGTCGAGGTTGGCCCCAGAGATGGCCTGCAGAACGAGAAGAAGTCCATCCCGCTCGAGACGAAGCTGGAGTTGATCTCCAAGCTCGCTGGTACCGGTCTCAAGACCATCGAGGCCGGCTCGTTTGTCCCCGCCAAATGGGTGCCCCAGGTGAGTAGAGCTGGCGGCCCGGGATCTCGTATTGTTGCTGTATTATCTATATAGAACTGAGCCGATGGACTAACGGAATCACTCTATCTCTCTGGCAGATGGCAAGCACAGCTGATATTTTATCGCATCTTATCAAAGCCCCGCCCTCCGCCCCTCACCCAGTTTCATATAATTACCTGGTCCCCAACGTCAAGGGACTCGAAACCCTCGTGAAAGTTCTTGAATCCGAAACCGCTTCCCTCCCAGAGCAAGCCCGCCCTACTGAGCTACCAGAAATATCACTCTTTGCCGCCGCAACCGAAGGCTTCTCAAAGGCCAACACCAACTGCACAATAGAAGAGTCCCTCGCGAGAATAGGCCCAATCGTCTCGCTAGCAAAGGAAAAGAATATCCGTGTACGCGGCTACGTCTCCGTTGCACTTGGATGTCCATATGAGGGTCCAGATGTAGACCCGCACAAGGTCGCGGAAATCACTGCGTCGTTATTGGAGATGGGCGCCGACGAGGTTTCGGTAGCTGACACGACGGGCATGGGAACAGCCCCGAGGACCCAGAAACTATTGCAGACCTTGACAGCTGCCGGAATAGCTAGCAGCGACCTCGCGTTGCATTTCCACGACACCTACGGCCAGGCTCTGGTGAACACCATCGTCGGCCTAGAACATGGTATAAGGATATTTGATAGCAGTGTTGGAGGATTGGGAGGATGCCCATACTCCAAAGGTGCCACTGGTAACGTTTCGACGGAAGACCTGATTCATACTTTGCATAGCCTTGGGATGAAGACCGGCGTGAACCTGGAAGGTGTATCGAGGATCGGAGCTTGGATTAGCTCTGAACTTGGTCGTGCAAACGACAGCAGAGCTGGAAAGGCAACTATGAGCAGACTGCAGGGATAGTTTTCCTTTCTTCTTGAGACTTCCCAAAATCCTCATACAGTCTCTCCATAACCTCGCCCCCAAGGCACATATCAGACCTCAGCCCTTGTTAGCTGCATCCCACCCTCTCCTAATGCGAGAAATTTATCCTTTTGTCTGTTAACGAGCTTGTTCCATACGCTGACCGGAGCCGCCCCACGATTCACGGATAATGCCACCGGCTAGCAAATTGTATATAGTTAAGAGAGTAAACGAATTCCCCAGTTGCAAATATATACATTCCCTTATTCAAAATGTCGTGGTTGTAATGTAATGTACATGGGCGGTAGTATCGTGTTCCTACCAGCCCGCCGTTAATCTTTAGCCTCGGACTCTAGACTCGAATATAGAATCCGGGCATACTCTACTCGTAGAGTCACACCCGGGGCAAAGATGGATCTTCAATATTCACACTCCCAAGAATGACTGTCTTTGACCATCTATTTCTCTGAACTCATCTCCGGGTGTTGATTCGTCCTTCAGAAGTCTGTAACTCTCCCATTATAGCTCCAATCACCACCCCCGCCCCATCTCAGCGGTTCGTTCTTAGGACCTCCAACCTCGCCGGTCTTTGGATTCTTTTCTCCCTCAAACTCCGGCTTTGCTCCTCGACGTAAGTCCGGGTGAAACTCTTCTCCATCCACCGAGCTTTGGTGCATAGTTTCAGGCTGAGCGGACGGTTCGGAGTGAGGAGACTGGTTTATCTGAGGCGACGACCGCGGTGTGCTGAATGCGCCTGTCGACTGCTGCTGAAGGTTTTCGAATATCTCCTGTTCTTCTGGAGAAAGGCGTGGAGGCGATGGGCCGGGTGTGAAGCGACTTGGTTTAGAGGACTGTATCGAAGAGACGGAAAAGCATCGTGGTAGCTGAGCTGACGCAGGTCTTGGTGTATATATAGATCCGAATATCGAGTAAGAACGGAATCTAGCGACGTTGGCCATTGTAACCGCCTCTATTGATCTATGCTAGTATTTGATATATGTAGACAACCGTCGATAAAAAGAATGAAGTTCGGCTTTAAGCTTGAGCTCGCCGATAATCGGAAGCTCTGGTTTTTCCGGGGAGTCATCGTCCTCGTTTTTATACAAAAGACTCAGCTTTTGGATCTTTTACACCTACGGGACAGCCCAATTGCGCTTGTTGGTTGTTTTCGATCCCTTTCTCAGGCGGTGCAGGGCTGATAATACCCGATACAGACTCATTGTGCCGGTCGGTCTCACGATGATTCCCCCAGTAGCTATGCGACGCCTTGGAGCTAGAGCTCTCCAGCGGTATGGGGTCAGCCCCCTGTCGCAATGGCGATGGGCATCCACAGGGTCAAGTTCAGAGGCAGCCGATGCCTTCGAGAAGAAGTTCTCCAGAACTATTACCAAAGTAGTACGTTGTATATGTTGAAATATACCCCGTCGAGAGTTCTTTTGAAGTACATACTTACACATCAAATGCGCGTATAGGAACATGAGAGTCCTCCCGGTAACCTCTCCAAGCGAAGTGATCACTTCGTGGAGGGGATTATGCCGTTCATGGTGCCTACATACGTCAGGCCAGCTCCAGTGATGGTCAGAGGAAGCGGATGTTATCTCTGGGATATGGAGAATAAGCAGTATCTCGACTTCACCGCCGGTATTGCTGTGACGTCTCTTGGCCATTCTGATACAGGACTATCAGAAGTGATATCAAGACAGGTATATCTATACAAAAGAAACTGTTCATTTGATACCGAAGCTAATTGGAACCTGCTGGCTAGTCTGAAATACTGATACATGCATCCAATCTCTTCCATAACAAGCATACCGGCAAGCTCAGCCAGGCTCTTATCAGCACCACCCTCACCTCAGGAGCGATGCGTACTGCCACACAAGCATTTATTTGCAACTCAGGAACCGAAGCCAACGAAGCAGCTCTCAAGTTTGCTCGGAAAGTAGGCCACAGCCTCGATACATCTGGCACAAAGCATGAAATTGTCTCCTTCCAAGGATCGTTCCATGGCCGAACATTTGGTGCTCTATCTGCTACTCCAAATCCCAAATACCAAGCTCCTTTTGCACCTATGGTCCCTGGATTCAAATATGGGAAGTATAACGACATCGATCAACTCCCAACCCTAATTACGGAGAAGACATGCGGTGTCATTGTAGAGCCCATCCAGGGTGAGGGCGGAGTGAACGTGGCCTCCGCGGAGTTCCTCACAGCACTCCGTGCGCGATGTGACCAAGTCGGAGCTGTGTTGATCTTTGATGAGATCCAATGCGGCCTTTCCCGCACAGGCAGCCTATGGGCACACGCACACCCATCACTTAGGCCAAAAGATGGCTCCAAGCCCGCCCATCCAGATATCCTAACCACAGCCAAGGCCCTAGGAAACGGTTTCCCAATTGGTGCCACGATCATTTCCTCTGATACAGTAGGGAAGTATATCAAGGTTGGAGATCACGGAACTACCTTTGGCGGAAGTCCGCTTGCCAGTGCCGTGGGTAACCATGTATTGACCCGTCTTGCGAACAAGGATCTACAAGATTCAGTTAACTCTCGATCCCAGACTTTTATCAGGGGCCTGAAACGTCTGCAGGAGAAGTATCCTGATGCAGTATCTGAGATTCGAGGCCGAGGCTTGATTCTTGGCTTGCAGCTTACAGCACCTTATGTTAGCAAGGTAGCTGATATTCTCGGATCCGCGAGGGATAAAGGATTGTTGATAATCTCTGCTGGAGAAGGATGTATTCGCTTTGTTCCACCATTGGTCATTACCGATGCGGAGATTGAGGTTGGCCTGGGTATCCTGGAAGAAGCGATGAGCGAAGTTATCAACTAGGATTAACCAAAAATTACTATTGTGACTTTGAAAGGCGTTGAATTGTTTGTTTTAGCGGTTGTTTTTATATACTAGTTCCTGAGTTGGACATCTTTCCGTTTTCGGTTTGTTTATAGACTGGAGGCATTTAGTCACCACCAAATCCACAGGAGCAATCTTTAGCTAAATAATTCCTAGCACTGATCATTGCAGGATATAGAATATTCGTTAACATGAGTACATCTAAGGGTATAGCATTTACATCAAGGAACAAAAGTATATACATAAAACAAATTGCTAGTCATCACGGCGTCTTTGCTCCTTCTCCTATCCCCATAAGCCCACCGGCCAATCCATTCATTCGTCTATTGAGCAAATCCTCATCACTTGGTAAACTAGTCAAGCTAGCTTCACGTCGTAAGCCGGTAATCATCTGTTTCACGCGCACCAAATCATTCTCACTATGACTGGTATTGTCGGCATTACGCAATCTCTCCGTCTGCTTGGCTGGTAACGGGGAAAGGAACAATTTTGCAGCATTCGGGCGACGAATATTTCTCTTCTGTCTTTTGGGGTCATTGTTCTGTTGTGTAGGGGTTCTAGGTTTGTGATCTGGCATGCATGGTGAAACAGGAGATGATGCGTCTGATTGGGATATATTGGCCTGGGACGATGGAGGCGAAGGTGATATCTTCGTCATCTTCAGCATGCTGATTTCCAGCGGACCATCGTCATCGCCAGATGACTCGCCCGTCAGCTGACGTTGGTGATGGCGCTGTGACGTGTTTCCATTACCCGGCTTGTCTGTCTCCCCATCTACCACCGGACGTGATTTGACATTAGAAACGGCTCGCGACCGGGAGGCAAGAGACGCCGTGGAAGCTCGCAAGTCGTTCGAGCTATTGACATCCACCGTTTCGAATATTTCTGTTATCCATCTAGCGCATCGGAATACGTGTTTCCAACCCTCTGGGAAGACAGCAACAATGTTCAAGAAGCCATGGGATATACCGGGTATCAGGGTCACTTCGACATGCTGTTTCTCGTCAAACTTCTTTCCAGACTTCTCCAGGCCCAGCTCCTTTCTTTCACGGAATCGGTGGAGTTTCGCTTGTCTAAGTCGTCCTGCAAATATGACAGTGTCGTCGACAAGGGGGTCTCGTTCTCCAGTAAGGAAATATGTCTTTGGGAATCGAGCTAGAAGCGCTTCTGGAGCCAGAACGGGCGAGAGAAGGAAATCAGTGCTGAAATTTGGGCGGTTATAAGGGCCGATGTATAAGATTATCATAGCCCTCATCATTTCAGGGGTAAGGATACGGTCGTTGAAGTACGATATCATGGAAGAAACAGCAAGGCGAGTTTGAAGTTTTTGGGGCTTTTTCTCTGATAAATCTTTCATCTGAGATTCAATACTGGTTTCCTCGGATTGGCTTCCCATGGCTGACGCTGCTGTTGAAGAGGCCGCTATACCATCCGCGGGATGTTTAGAGCCGTTTTCCAACGATGCATCGTTCCTAGTAGCCGCGTCCTCTGCAAGATCATCGTCTGAAGGATGAGGAGTTGATGGCGTCAATTTATAGTAATCCTCGCTTTTCCGCCGCAAAATATTTCGGTTTGTTTTTCGCATTCCTTTATCTCGAATTAGGGACATTTCCTCATCAGTCATCCAGCTCCCAATATTCAGGTCCAAATTTGGGTATATTAACACCAGTCCAGTGGGGGCGGGCAGCGAGTCTTCGCCTCTCCACTTTCGAGAATCTGTACTCCCGGATTGCAGGATCATAAGGGTTAGACCGGCCGCAAGGCTTCCTCCAGCACTGTCGCCCGTCACAACGATCTTGGGGCATACCTTTCCACTCAGGCCCAAACACCTTCCCCTTGTCATAACGATGGTGTGGTAGACATCGTAACACTCATTCAAGGCATAAGGGTATGGATACTCAGGCGCCTTCTTATAGTCAAGGCTGAGGATTGGAACGCCCGTCTTACCGGCCCAAGCAAGCAGTTTATCATCACTCACTCGTGGGCCCATAGCAACAAACCCACCACCAGGGACATCAAGAACGATATTTGTCTGGTCACGAAGCGTGCTCATGGGTCCGTCAAAATAAAGCCATGCTTCCACTGGGTCTTTATATGAAGACTCGCGCGGACGAGGTATCCGGACTGCCACCGGCTGACGCTTGCAGAGCCGTGGCCGAAGTAGTTTGGAGAAGAAGGCAAGATAAGGAGTTGTCGGTTTATTCCACGAAACCCGTAGATGCTCCACGGTTAAGGTAGCTCTAACCTTCCGTACCTTCTCATCCGCTTGTTCCGCAGCTATCAGGTAATATACCGAAAATATTATAGACGCTAGATCCCGAAGCCATTTCTGCCGTATGTTCATAGCAGTCCAAAACCCGGCATCGAGCGCTGTCACTATCCACGTTGCCCTGAAATAGGAACGGGAATATAGGTTTGCCAGTGGCTCCGGCGATTCGAGACCGAATAGTTTGGCAAAATTGCGAGATAGGTAGAGCGTCAACATGGTCATGACGGTGGCCTGCCACGGCGTCATTCGCCCTTGTAGACGGGAGGATAGAAAGCGAACTCCTGGAGGTCCATTCTTGTCTCCTCTAAAACAGTGCAAGCATGGTCAGAATAAGTGCTTATTTGAAAGAGTCCTTCATCTCTCGACGTACCGGAGAAGGTATAATGTCCAAAACGAGACCACTGCGAAGACCTGGATCTTGCGGAACTGGGTTGACGGTCTACCCAGTACATGGTCTAGAGAATCGTTAGATATTGCAGCAATAGAGACAGAACGAATAAGAGGACATTCATACCTATCATGACTAGGGCATTCCTCAATCAGTGAGTAGACCTAGAGCCAGTATGTACTCCAACGTCCCAACCTGATACACCAATATATACACTCTAGAGATACAGTTTGAAACCGGTAGTATTCATCAGTTTGTCTAACGCACCACAGGACCGGACGAATAGAACGCCGTACAATAGGCTGGATAAAAGATAGAGATATCCCGAGACTTGTGGTATATACAAGCTGGCAACCGTCTATCCTCAGCCTCAAGTTGTCCATGTTGGGCTATCTTCCTTCGTCCAGCGACTTTTTTCCAGGCGGAAGTTGGTGGATTTCACATGCGCAACATGTGAAAGGGCATGTGATGCACTTCGCAATTACGTCACAACCAAAATAATAAGAATGATGATAACAATAAGAATGATAATAACAGTAATAGCAATAACAATGATGATAATCATAGATATATGTTATAGGGTAATAGAGTACAACGCCGTCGCTCCAAATTCCGACAATCATGAAATACGCAGCTGTATCATGTCTTCTGGCAATAGTCCCGCCCATGAGAAACCTGCCAATTACACAACCAGACCTCGAACACCATCCCCAATAGCCCTGCAATGCATATGCCCGCCGAGTCGCTGACAGTGGTTGCTCCAAGGGAAAATTCACGTTCCTCTTTTGGTACGCGGTCTGTGATCTCCGCGAACGTATTGACATACACCAGTCCACCCAAGAGACCTTCCCAAAATACAACGAGGAAAACAATGTAAACATTTTGTATAAAGTTGAACAGTGCATGGAGGGTCAGCAATACAAGGTTGAAGATCTGAAGGAATGACGGAAAATATAAGTCGTGGATACGGAAAAAGGGGGTCGATGACCGTGAGATGAACACTCCGACTTGGTAGATGGCATTGTATGTGGGATAGAAGGCACGGAATTGCTTAAATGGACTTTCTTTGAGTGGGAAGAGGAGAGTAGGTGCAACACCCTGGTTGATAGTGTACTCAGCAATATAGACGAGTAATAGCGGAAGCATACTATTGTGCTTTGTTAGCATAGGGTAATGGTGAGTTATGGGGCCGGGTGTACCTACAAAGGAAAGAATAGGGCTCTGGCGCGGTTCAGATTTGCCTTGAATAGTTCCCACGACAGCCCAGAGTCTTGCTGAGGTGTACTCTTCAAGTCATCGGTACCACCGGTGATGGAGCCAACAGACAGGCCGCCCGTATCATCTCTAGCACCGTCCGACGGCTCTATAGCTTCTTCACGTAGGTATTCTCCGCCCTCGACTTCTTCAATCGTTTGATACCCATCTTTGGCTTGCACCATCGGCCCTCTAGGCAATATCCCAAAGAAGCTTATAACCATAACAGCAGGCAGAAACGCAGAAGCCAACAAAGTTGCCTTCACCGAAAATCCAAACGATGTCGTTGCCAAAGCATATGCGCCAGCTCCCACCAGCCCAGCAGCCCCCGTTCCGCTACCCCACGCAGCCAGACTAAACGGACCATAAAAATGCGTGAGGCCCAGGAAACTTAGCTCTCCACCGCCGCTGGACAGGCTAGCTAACATAACTCCGAATATTTTGGCTGTTATTGAACTATCAGCGGCAGTAGCGTTTGCATCGTAGGCTGGCGATAGAGCGACCAGAAACATGCCAGACGCCGACAGGGCGACGAATATGAATATCCGAACCGGATAAGGGACGACATGGATGAAGTAGGGAGCGCATAGCTTGGTGAAGAATGAAGGGACTACGTCTGCGAGTAGGACGACGCCTTTGGGTACGCTGGGACCGACCAAGTCGAGAGCTGCGGAGAGGATGATGACGTAGAGGACATTATTTATTAAACCTGTACGCACACTCAACCCGTTAGCAAGTGGTCTCCGGAAGCTAACTGATGTATTCTTTGTCCATACCGAACAGCCAAAAGGCCGTGAAGACTCGAGGGTCAACTCCGCTGAAGATGGAGCGAAGATGATGCCGAAACTTGCTCCAGCTGGAGTTCGGGGCGCATGGGAGGGGCAGCATTGGTGGTTCGGGTATCTGCATAAATCAAGTCATTGGAGTAACAAGGATATCCGGTTTTATCTGCTCCCTCTCTCATTCTGCCCGCTCTTTTATATATATGGGCAGTTGAGTTGAACTTGGAAATCGATCATGTGAGGACGACATCTGGATCAAAAGCCGGTAACCTAAGCGCGTACTTTTCTATACTTCGCAGACACACCAGACAAAACTTCAAACATTCAGCTTACGCGTGTATACAGAGTTCCTCGAACTGTCAGTTCCCAGTAAAATACCGTTGAACGTCAATAAGCCATGCTGTGAAAGGAGGCGCCTTTCTGCTGTCTCGTCAATGCGCGATGATGCGCTACGGGTAGCATCAGGGTCAAGATTCACCCCTTGCAGCGTACCGAGTACACAAGAGTCAAGTATCAGTCGGCTCAGTTGTAAATAGTTCCCTTGGGGATTTGCTTCTCTCTTCTCCGGATTTGCCTGTGTGGAGTTGGCTTCTCATAAAACGTGGTGCTGAAGGTAACCATTTCGAGATATAGCCATAGATACCAGGTTTGCTAATATGCTGTCAGTAGGTACAGTTACATTCCACTGTCGATATAGCAACGCCACAACTCCGCACACAGAAAAAGGGAGAGCCGAAAATGCGGTAAGACGTGTTGCAGGCCAGACTAAAAATATAGCCGAAGAGATGATGACGGAGGCAGTGGACCGATATGCCGTACACAGCAAGTATTCCTGCAACATCATGCAGCTTGCCACGGCTTCGTGTAACTGATATCATAACTATATACAGGGAAGATGAGGGACCGATAGCCACTGTGCAGTCGATCCCGAAAAAGCACGCTAATGTGCATCGAAGTCCGAGGAAAATATATGTGAAAGTAAGACGAGATCTTTGACTGGGGGGAATCGCTATTTATCTCCGCGTCCGTATGGGTACAGGACGACTCGGTTCGTTCCTGTGTGCTGCTGCCGTGGTGTTGTGTGATGCGGTGCAGGGCAAGGGAGGCCAGCATGCGGTCACCCTCGTACCCAGCGTGCGTTCCAGTTCTCCAGCGATCAAAGGGTCCTTTGCATACACACTCAAGCTCCCACACGTACGGAGTGCATACAGACAAACTGAGTGCGTGGCGCATTTCCCCGTGTACGCTTCGGGATCGGTTCTGCGCAAAGCAGAGAGCTCTGAGATAGATATCTGCCGATGCCTGCGAGCAGCTATTCTGGGAAGAGAAAGGCTAAATCAGGTCCCTGCAATGCCAAAAGATTAATCCCACACCATGTTCCATGTCACAGTTTCGATGCACTGTGCGTCCCTGAAGCAAGCCAAAAGGACCGCATCATCTCTGGCATCAGAAGGACGCGCGATCCCATTGCACTGCACATGATGCTGTGATACATGACATCGCTATCAAGCAAAAAGCTGGGGGCAAAAGGGCCTGCCTGGCTGGCTCTTTATCGACCTATACGAAACGAACATTCGACAGGGATCAAGCTAGTTTACCCGTTAGTTAAATTTAGTGCCCTTCGGCGATGTGCTCTGGCTCCACAATCGGCTTTAAACAACGTAACAGACGAGGAAAAGAAATCATTGGCTCGAAACCAGCTTGTTCGAATAATTTCTGTTCCTATCCTCGTTCGTCTTCCTGTCTCAGCATGGAACGCGACAACCTTAACGTTCTTTGATACCTGTCTCCCGTTTTCGGCGCATATCTCAGTGAACAGGCACAGTACAGGCACGAACACAGGTACAGATACAGCATGGAGTAGGGATCCTTTCACAAGCATATAGGTTATGCTGTGGACTCCTTGTTGCATCGCTAACTCCACCAGGGAGCACTGACAAGTTTACCTGCAGCTGCAGCTGCATCTGCCTTGTGTGTCACCTCTCCGCACTTTTTTTTCCCCCTTGATGACCCTATTTACCCGTGTTTTTTTCTTGTTCAGGCCATACTGTCCTTCTTTTCTCCCCCATACCATTTCCGTACTTGACCTTACATTCACTGACAGCACGACTAAGATATACCGCCTGGATAGCTCCAAGGCCGCACACGAGCAAAGAGGATATCCTAGCTCGTCAGAATTCCCCGCACGAGGGATCTCGCGCTTGAATAAACAAACAAACGAAAAAAAAAAAAACCAAGGCGGAGAAAAGGAAATTAAAAGAACAAAAAAGAAAGAAGAAAAAAAAGAAAATACCTTATTACTAACTGCGTCAAGAATCTTTTTGACTTGAAGAGGCGTTAGCTGGAAGACACCCTCGAGACATACGCTTCATATCTCAATGGATCCGTCACAGTCGACGTATGGGCCTCGACATTCGGCATTTGGCAGGCCTCGCGAACCTCGAAACTCGTCTCTTCCACCTCGGCATTGCCCTCCTTCCTCGCTATCGACGAGCCATACCCAACAATCGCCCTTTGACGTGGTAGCAAGCTCACGACGAGAACCGAGCAATGCATTTTCACGCCATCCACCAGCGCCTGCCGCGCCGCCGTCGCTGGGATACCCATACTCGCGAGACGTCATCTCACATACGCAGCAGCAGCATCAGCAGCATGCACACCATCCGCATAACAACGGTGCGCCGCGACAGAGAACCGACGCCGCGACACGAGAGCCACGAATCAAGCATAGCGCGGAGGAAGGGAAAGGTCAGGCTGGGATGAATATGCGCAGAGAAGGTAAGAGGTAGAAATTTTCTTATTTTCACCTTGTTTACACCTTCATTGCAAACTCTTTTTTTTAAAGTTTGCTCCTCTCGCCCTGCCCCAAGAGGATGGTCTTTGGCGTGCATATCGGAGGAGGCAGCCATTACATATATGCACATATATACACCGGACGCTGCAGCAGTGGACCACGATGCCCAGGCCTCTCTCCGCCTTCCGCTCCTCCCTTCTTTTTTTTGCCGCCCGCGCTCCGCTGTTCCCCCTTTCGGACTCTTGGCACGGTTCACTCCGGTGGTCCGTGCCGAACGCGCTAGCCGCTTAAGGTTTCTCGCGCTAGTCTACTTTTGGCGAGCAAATGCTTGGCACTTTAGCGCAGGTCCCGTGACCTAGTTTTTCCCCAAATAATTCTCCAACTGCAACTGTTTTTTGCCTTTTTCGGGCGCATTCAAGTTGCTTCTTCCAATAACTGACACGGCCTCTCTCTATGACTTGGCCTCACTCCAGGCCCGCCGTCCTCGATCCTACGAGACATGTCTCATCCGTCGCAGCACGACCAGGCTCGCAGGCGGTCTGTGGGAAGCGCTGGCAGCTCGTCTGCTTATTCAGGTAAGCCTGAAACCGAACGCGACTACCGCTCGCCCCCGTGAAAAATACCCGCATCGACGGCCATTCCCCGACCAAGAACCGCGCTCTCTCGCCCACGAGGATGGGTCGCAATTATTCATTGGCCATGGCACTGTCTTTATACACCCTGATGCACTGCCTTTTCCTCGTTTCCTGCCCTCGCATGTCACTTTCGGTCGTGGTTCGCGCCAGCTAACCGCTGCTACTCAAAGGCCATCCAGAACACCCAGCTGCAACTGCATCAACCACCTATCCTAGCCGTCAGATGCTTCCTCCGTCCTCCCCGCAGCATTATCCTCCTCGGGGCCCAGCGATCCAGCATCCTCAGCCGCCGTCGGCGCCTCCTCCGTCCTCCTCGTTCGCGTCCCGGGAACTCGCCATCACAAGCCAAGCACACAGGCCTGGGAGTAGCATGTCGATATCGTCGATGCTTGGCTCGGATACAGATCGTCTACCGCGAGAGAACATACCGGGGCCTCTGTACTCGCGACCTTCGGTAACTTCAATACCTGCCGCCACCGCACCACCACCACCGCCTCCTGCGCAGCCCCCGTCCATGTCACCACCTTCCGCCCTGACAAGGCAGCCGTCATCAGAGTACCCTTCCTTTCGCCGGTCCCATACTCCGGACGGCGGACCTTTCTCGAAACCTCTCACTCCCCGGCCGTATCGATCAAGATCGGGAGGCAGTGCTTCTGGAAATCCTCCACCGGTCACGGATGATTCGCGGTTTGGTGGGCCTCGGCCGGCCTCGAACGCACCTCAACCGCAGTATAGTGAAAAGCAGCCGTCAGCACCTAGATCCCCTCGAAACACATATCCAGAATCTTCATACCATCAAGACCGACGCATGAGTCTTGGTGGGCCAATTCCGCGAGCGAACCCGCAAGGTCACCAGCAGCATCGATCAGAGGAGCCACCGTCACGACCGCCCTTGTTCAGCCCACCCGTAAGGCTGGCACCGGGATTTGTTGAAGGAGCGCAAAAGGAGTCAAATACTCAGCGGGAACAACATGGATATCCAGGAAATTTAGAAGCTCCTCCTCCACGGCCATCGTCGAGGTTTAGTGATCCCTCCCAGGATCGACAGGAACATGGTGGCCGTGATCAACAACCTTACCGGCAACATGGTATTCAGGAACACGCGCACCACCAGCAGCAATCACAGTCACAGCAACATCAACATCAACCTCATCGATATGGACCTCATGTCTCGGAACACGAAGGTGACAGGTCCCAGCGAGGGCCCTGGGAATCGAATTACCAACGTGTATCTCCAGAATCAACCCGATATAATGCCGGAGAAACAAACACGGGCTACGGTTTCGGATCTATTCAGAATTATACAAAATCGTTAGGCTCCCAATTAACCGCTCCACGCTCCATTCCCGGCCAAACACCGCTTCACCCACGACAAGACGCAACCCCTTCAAACGACTCGTCACCGCATATCAGCCGTAATAGACCTCCTACTCAGAACCCTCCTCGCCTGTTTTCGCCAACCCCGGCTTCCACCAGTGCCCAGTCGTTCAACAGCTCGTTTGCGGACGAACAACGTGCCCGCGGAGCTACCGAGGAACCACCTCACCATAAGAGCGTATTGAACATAAATGCAGAAACTAGACGAGGTGGAAGGGCGTCGCCGCTCCCTCAGGCCGTGCAAGGTGCCCAGGCTCAGATCATCGACCCGGCTACCGAGTCAGGTATAAAGAGTGAATTGGGCCGTGTGTTCTCCGGCATTGGCAGCGGCGTGGGAGTATCTAGCTCGGCATCCTTGGGAGGAAGCGGACCTTCAACGCCCATGGCATCGAGCCCGTTTAAAAAGGATCATGGCGGACGATCAATGAACCAGGATTTAAACGGCGAGAATTCCTTTGGTAAAGGCCCAGGGTCTGCACCAGGCAGTGGCCGACGCGGCCGGAGAGTGAAGGAAGAAGAGGGCAAGGACGAAACTGAAGCAGCTGTCGTTCCGCGTGGTGGAGGTGGAAGGAGAGCACGGCATGTACACCATCATCATCATCACGGTCATCAGTAAGTATGTTACCATTATGGGTAGGGACCGTTGGCTAACCGTGTTTACTCCTTTTTTTTACTTGCTAGTCACCATCATAAACATCGAATCGAAGACGATCCATCTATCTACCCCGGGAACCAAGGCCCACAGCTAGCGGCTCCCTTTAGACCACAGTCCGGCCCTGGTGATGCTTCGGCTGCATCTACAGCAGCGGGTGCCTCACACCATCACCACCACCATCACCATCACCACCATCATGGCCCACGCGCAGCACCTGGCAGTGGCATACCGCATCATCACCATCCAACTCCTCCCGCCGTTCCGTTAAGAGAATACAACACAACGGTAAATCTAGAGCCGCTGCTGAAAAGTGTCGAACATCATCCTCGCTACCATTTAGGTTCTACGCTATATGCACCACGCATTGAAATGCCGTCTGCTAGAGCACCCCCGGAATCGTCGAAATTTGGCTACACCTCGACGCCAATACCTATCCCACGGTTTGATGGAAAGGAAAACTGCACCTTTACCATCCGTGTTCCTCGATTCCGGATCGATTCCAGCCATCGTGAGGAGATCTGTGCCCGCAGAGCTCTGTGGGGGACAGGCGTGTATACAGACGACTCTGACCCGGTGGCAGCAGCAATACATTCTGGGTTCATCCGCGGTGAATGGGCCGAGGACGTCGACGTATCCATGCTCAATCTTGAAATCAAAGACAATCGCAGATCCCAGCCGGCAGCCACCACCAATGGACACGGATCAGCCGTAGCAAAGCCGGCGTCCTCCAACGGCAACACCCCGTCGGCGAACAGCAACAGCACAAAGTCTGACCCGGCATCGACGGCACAATCAGAGACTCCTCAGCAACCACCCGCTGCGTCAACCACCCCTGGAACGTCGGAGTCCAAGCAGCTCCCTCCCGTCCCACCACCAAAAAAGGACCTGCACATCAAGCTCCTGATTCTGCCCACCCTCGAACGGTACGATAGCAGCGTGATGTACGGTCTCAAGTCGCGTTCGTGGGGCAAGAACCATGACGGAATGAGCTTCAAAGTCCTCGAAATCGAATGGGTCGACGAAGGCGCTTCCAAGGGCGAGGAGAGAGGCGGAGAGGCCCGCCGTAAGCGACTGCGAAACATGATGCGCAGCGGCCGCATCTGTACGCCCGCTGGCCTGAAGGGCCGGAAGGGAGTAGAACTGCATCTCTCTTCCAACCGCGACCCCGACCCCGATACGACCATGAAGGACGCAGACGAAGCAAGCCCTGCTGTCCCTGCCTCGACCGCCGTGGAACCCGTGTCCTAAGCCTCACCGTATCTTTCCCATCTACTGTCTTATCTCTTATTCATCTCCAACATTCCTACCTGTCATTTTTGCAAGCGACCATCTCTGTTTATCCCTATTTTATCTCGTTATTATCTCCTTTTTCTATCATCATTTTTTATATTCCTTGTGAGCGCTAGTAAAAATTGTATTACTAATAAGGTTTCAAAAGAGCCGAGGCTCTCGGAGTTTTTGTTTCGGCGGAAAGATCAGCTGACCGGCAAGATCGCGCGCGTTTTTGGACTGTGAAAACAGTTTGTAGATGCGATATTGGCCTGAAAGCGAGGGTTGAGTGCGCTGGAATGCTACTGTATGTAAAGCCGAAGTTGCTGTGTCATGTTATCTGGTCATCTGGCGTTGGACGTAGGTCTTCTCCCCTTGGTATAATTCCTTTTGCTGCGGAGGGGCCCAAGGATCTCCAAGCCGAGGATGCACTGGGAAAGCTCTCTCTCTCTTAAACTATCAACCAGCCCGGCTCTCTCGAACTTCTTTTTTATTTTCGCTCTTCCCTCTGGTAGACTCGGGTTTTTTTATCTTTAAATCTTTCCCAATAGACCATATAACCTCCTGGGCATGTTCCCTGCTGCTTTACGAGGCCGTCTGACTGCTCTTGGACGTGCTTCTGCGATTCGCCCCTCCCCCCGTCTCACAGTAAGTATATCTTGGAGTCGAGAGACAGTCGTTTAAAGGACGAATCTGGCTCCTTTATTCTGCGTTGTATACGGTTGGGTTGTGTCTAACTGCTGAGTCTAGTCTCTCCAAGCAATGGCTCCCCGGCGTGCGGTATCCTCTGTACCAGCAGGTGAGTTGCCAGATACATCATGAAGATAGGGATCCAGCTAATAGTTCGGCGTGGATAGGGTACAAGGAGGACATGTCAAAGGGCAAGATGCTTCGATTCGAAGATTCGCTTCCCAAGTTGCCTGTTCCTACTCTGGAAGAGACCGGACAACGATACCTCAAATCAGTACACCCACTGCTCTCCGCGGAAGAGTATAAGAAGACAGAGAAAGCCGTTTCCGACTTCATCAAGCCAGGTGGTGAGGGAGAGACGCTTCAGAGGCGTCTGATTGCCCGAAACGAGGATCCCAAGACCGAGAATTGGTTGTACGAATGGTGGAATCAGACCGCCTATCTGACCTACCGTGATCCCGTTGTTCCATACGTCAGCTACTTCTACTCATACCGGGACGATAGACTACGACGTGCTCCTGCGAAGCGAGCTGCTGCTATCGCCACTTCGGTGCTGGACTTCAAGAGACAGGTTGATGACGGATCCCTCGAGCCGGAATACCTGCGAAAGGAGCCAATGGCCATGAGCTCATACCAGTATATGTTCAACTGCTGCCGTATCCCCGCTGATGGCGCCGACTATCCTCAAAAATACCCAGCCAAGGAGAACGAACATATCATCGTCATGCGCAAGAACCAGATGTTCAAGGTCCCAACCTCGATCAACGGCCAGCAACTAAACACCTCCGAATTCCAACAACAATTCGAGTCTATTCTCCAGAAAGCCGAGCGAGTTCCCGCCGTTGGAGCCTTGACTTCTGCCAACCGCGACTTCTGGACTGCTGCCCGCAAGAACCTCCTGGCCGCCAGCCCTGCCAACGAAGCTGCTTTGAAGACCATCGAAGGTGCTTCCTTCATCATCTGCCTCGACGATGCGTCGCCCGTCACTCTCGAGGAGCGTGCTCACGTCTACTGGCACGGCGATGGCGCCAACCGCTGGTACGACAAACCATTGAACTTCATCGTCAACGACAACGGAACAGCCGGTTTCCTAGGCGAACACAGCATGATGGACGGTACCCCAACCCACCGTCTAAATGACTATGTGAACCAGCTCATCTTCAGCAACCGTCTCGACTACTCTAACCCATCCATTCGCTCTAACCTCCCCGAGCCCCAGCCCATCTCCTTTGAACTCAACCCTTCCGTTCTCAAGGACATCTCCACCGCCACCCAAGACTTCCAGACCGTTATCAACAAGCACGAACTTCGCGTCCAGGCCTTCCAGGCCTACGGTAAGGGCCTCATCAAGAAGTTCAAATGCAGCCCAGACGCCTACGTCCAGATGCTCATTCAACTCGCATACTTCAAGATGTACGGCAAGAACAGACCAACCTACGAATCCGCCTCCACACGTAAATACAAACTCGGCCGTACCGAGACCACCCGTTCCGTGTCCGACAACAGCGTAGCCTTCTGTAAGGCCCAAGCTGACCCATCAGTGTCCCGAGAGGAGTTGGTCAAACTCTTCCGCTCCGCCGTGGCAGCACACTCTAAATATACCGCCGAAGCCAGCGTTGGCAAGGGTGTAGACAGACATCTCTTTGGATTGAAGAAGTTGATCCGTGACGGCGAGGCTGTTCCTTCGCTCTTCCAGGACCCAGCATATGCGTACAGTGGCTCCTGGTTCCTGAGTACCAGTCAGCTTAGCTCTGAATACTTCAACGGATACGGATGGAGTCAAGTCATGGATGAAGGATTTGGAATCGCTTATATGATCAACGAGAACAGGTAAGATCACGCTACGATTTATGATGCTCTAATTTTAACGCTAAACTAACCTCTTTCTTCCTTGTAGCATCCAATTCAACATCGTCTGCAAGAAGATTGGTGCCGAGAGGATGAGCTTCTACCTTAATGAAGCCGCCTGTGAAGTTCGAGACATGTTGATGCCCGACCTTCTCAAGGAGAGCGAAAAGGCCAAGCTCTAAAAAAAGTCCCAGCTTATAAATGTAGACTTCTTCGTGCATTTTTAGAGACTGCCGGACTCGAAAATCCCGCTGGGAAGGGCTACCATAACCCATTCTTGTACGATTTAGGTATTGCTTACTTGTTTCGTTTATATATATATCACATATATCGCAGTCATTTTCAATACATCCGACTTGATAGACAATATCTCATGGTTTTGTTCAGAAGTTTGCAAAAAATCTTCATTGCTCGTATCTTCCAGGAGTAAAATATCTATCTAATCCATACAGGTATCTCATAATGTAGTACTTGGAGGGCTACAACTTGCCAACGAATCGTTTTCATCTGTCTCGGCGTGCACTCGGATAAATATGAGGCTCTTCAGCCCCTCCTCAATCTTCTTCTGCCAAACTTTCGACTGGTCCTTCAAAAATGGTCAAGGAGATAAAATATAATTCTGTAATGTTACATGGAGCATAATTCCTTTCTCAGCACTGGTTTTCTCTCCGCTATTTATTTCCGATCACAAATATCTGTGCCTTGTTTAGAGCATCCTTTGTATGATTGGTAGGCCAAGGTATTTACCACCTTCCTAGCTGCCAATCTAGAGCCGTCTCCTGTCGCCGGGGATAAGTGGTATTCGTAAGATTTAGGCACGCGCTGCCTTCTCACATAAGTTTCAATAGAAGTCCTTTTCATCGTGGCATTCTCACGGCTTGTCGTCTGTTTGGGCTGTTGGTGTTTGAGGCCCGGTCTGGGTGGCCGAGCCCGCTGGCACAGTAGGTGTATCAGCAAGGGTACTGGTAGGGACTGGCTGGTTATGTTCACTAGGCTGAGGAGTGGACTGTGGAGGGTTGTTCGTGCCACTTGCAGTCAACTCGGCTACTTGACGCTCTATGAATGCAATAAGTCAGCACACCAATCGTTAGGTAGAGAAGAGGCAGTTCTATGTTAAAACACATACCTAGTTCCCTTATTCGAACCTTTAACATCTGGTTTTCCCTTGTCAAATTAGCCGTTTCGGCCTGATAGTACGAATTTTCATCTCTGCTACTTCGTCTGCCGTTAGAGTCTCCAAGTTGAAGCCACTCATTACCACCAGTGCTAGTACCGGATTCAGCCTGCGATCCTACTGGGTGTATGGGTGTAAGTGGTGCCATTGCAGTGCTTGAGCCCCTCCGAGCGGAGAAACTAGAGCCCATCGGGAGAGGCCCTCTTTGGCCAGTGCTTGGTAGAGGAGGGATAATTGGGAATGAAAACGACCTTTCTGAAGTCGGCGTTGAATCATCGATGGCTGTTCCGCTTGCGGTTGCCGATGGTTGTGGTTGTGTTTGCTGTAGTTGCTGTAGCTGAGCTTGCTGGTTGCGGATCATCAAAAGAAGCCGATTCTGGTTAAACACAGATGAGTATAAAGTGTAACTGAAAGAGAATAGATGAACAACCAAAAACTACTTACAACTTGTGCTTCCTGCTCTTGCTCGAGCTCCTGGTGCAGCTCGCCAAGTGACGGAGTACGCTGATGGTGGGGGTCTCCAGTACCGATGACAGGACTCCCCGCAATGCTCGAAGGGCTATGAGTTCGGAAAACACTGCCAAAAGAAGAGCGATGGTGATGATTCCGAGGTGATTCGGCGCCTGTAGGATCAGAATGAGAGGCCTCATGAAGATTGGCAATCGAATTAGCTCCAGATCGACGACGCTCTGAGTGTCTAGTCTGAGGGGACCCTCGATGGGCACCAGACGAGGAACGGCGGGATGAATCTGCGGCAGCGTTCATTGTAGCTGTTGCTTGTAGTGATATCGACGAAGAGCGAGGAGAGATCGACCGCGCGACGTTATTGTTGTCCATTGAGTTACTCATCGTGCGGGTGTGATACGGCGAAGAGGAGGTTGACCGGGAAGGAGGGAGCGAATTTAGGTCAGGGGGCATGGCAGCGAGCAAAATCAAGCTGATAGCTGGGCTTGTGGCTGGTCAGATGATCTTTTCAACGCATAAAGAGCCTGATAACTTGCTGCGTGGGCGAGTGAAGAAGAAAGTGAAGCTCGCGAGCTCAGCAAGTTCTCTTTATCTCACGACGTCACGAGATCTCCACGTTCAACGTTGCTGACGTAAGAATGTCGTCATGGCTTTATTGTTATTATTTTTATATCAAAGTCGGGAGAGATAGAGTGAAAGGCTTCGAAATGCCCAACTCGCCGCGGGTGGAATTTTCCACCATTCGGCGTAAGTGTAATCTAGATTGTCAAGGAGACTGCCGGTAGAGTTGTCTATTTGGGTAGAGGTAGTATCCGAGAAGTCAGATAGGAGTGACAGGAGCTGGGAATTCTACAATAATAAGCAAATAGACGAAGAAGGATAGCCTACTACGGAACTGGAAGGGTGCCGTAGTCAACAGGATGCCTGGAGAAACACTGAGTGGCCTGATCATCGAGTAGAGTGGCGCCTGTAGTAAAGGGACGCTAATGGCCTCCAAGATAATGCCTACAACCATCGCGGTGACTAGGCTAGCCTGAAAAGCGACCACGGTCCTAATAATAGCGGTACATATTGTGACTAACCTTCGCATTTATGATGTGAGTCCAATATGCCCTCGGCGCTCCACCAGCTGTTGCTATTATCGATTCTTTTCAGAGAAGGACCAAGGTATGATTACCAGCAGTAATTTTGCCGAGCCTGGGAACAAGATGAGAAGACCACGAATGCAACAGATGTGTCTTCAATAAAATCGAATTAACCCGGAAGATACCATCTGTCAAGCTATGCTTAAGCGCCCGGCTCCTCCGGCGATAGAAGTATGTGAACTTCATATCAGCGGCCGATTAAAATACGCGGCATCTTAAAACCAGTTATAGTTCGAGTTCTAAGCCGAGGAGATGTTGTTCAGAGCCCCAATACTTTCATCTTTGGCAGAACGAACATGTAGGGATCGCTCTTTTGAAGCAGAAAAGGAGAGTATTTGCGCCTTGCGAACTTGCTGTCACATGAGACAGATTATTCAGCATATCTAATCAGATTAGATAGTAAAGACTTGGCGCGCCTTATCTGATTAATAGTTTTTAACTTCGCGCCTCAGGATACAATGGAAGAAGAGACTTGAAGTTGCACAGAGCACGGGGCAGTAGGTGATAACGATGTCATTCATAACTTGCCCAAAGCCATATCCTCGGTGTTCCCGACTGTTTAGCCACCCTCTTATCCGACCGGTAAGAAGGTTTGGGCAGAAACGGTGTATTAATGTTGCAGCTTCGCCCTCGCGGCGATTCCGGGTCGCGGTTGTCGGCTCTGGGCCCGCGGGATTCTACGCTGCTTATAGATTGATGGGGAAGGTTCCGGAGGCAGTTGTTGATATGTACGAGCAACTCCCTGTTCCATTTGGGCTGGTTCGATACGGTGTTGCCCCGGACCATCCTGAGGTCAAGGTAAGTGAATGTACCCGACACGCTATCGAGTTCTTCGGCTAATACTTAACCGGCTCCAGAACTGCCAGGATAAATTCACCGAGGTTGCAGAATCGGCACGATTTAATTTCATTGGGAACGTCGAGTTGGGCAGTGGTCTCCCACTTAGCGTCCTGAAACCGCATTATGACGCCATCCTATTCTCGTACGGAGCCTCGAAGGATCGGGAATTAGGGATTCCCAACGAGAGAGAACTCACCGGGGTGTTTTCTGCAAGGGCATTTGTTGGTTGGTATAACGGGCTACCAGAATACAGGAATCTATTACCTGATCTGGCCAGTGGGGAGGACGCTGTTATAATTGGACAGGGGAACGTGGCTCTTGACGTTGCAAGGGTATTGTTAACCGATGTGGACGTTCTACGGAAGACAGATATGTCAGAACATGCTCTCGAGGAACTTGCAAAGAGTAAAGTCAAGAGAGTGAGAGTTGTTGGCCGTCGTGGGCCGATGCAGGTAAGCCCTTGTCACGACCACGCTTCACAAATTCTGGTAAATCGCTGATGTCCAATCACAGGCTGCTTTCACCATTAAAGAAGTTCGGGAACTTATGCAGCTACCTTCAACTGGCTTTGAACCCATACCGAAATATCTGCTTCCTCCAGATTCTATTATATCCGGACTTCCAAGAGCCCACAAACGAATAACCCAACTCCTTGCTAAGGGCTCCTCCACTAAACTCGAAGACTCAACGAAGAGGTGGTCTCTTGACTTCCTCCTTTCTCCTCGCTCATTCCACTCTTCACTAGAAAACCCCGGAGTTTTATCACATATCACATTTACACGAAACCAGCTAGACTCAGCCGATCCTTATTCTCCTACAGCATCCGTTTCCCCATTTTTAGCAGACGATGGCAAAGCTGCCCATATAGATATACCGGCAAACCTTTGCTTCCGAAGTATAGGTTACAAATCCTGCCCACTCCCGGGATTGGACGATCTTGATGTTCCATTTAATTCTTCCCGTGGATTAATACCCAACGATGGACAGGGGAGAGTTTTAAGCTATCCTCCTCCCTCTAGCAATGACGATGATCTCCCAGCTCATGTTCCTGGGGTGTATTGCGCTGGATGGGTGAAGCGAGGCCCCACGGGAGTCATTGCTTCGACGATGACTGATGCATTTGCCACGGCAGATGCTATTGCGGCAGATTGGGCGATACATCGTGATGGAGGTAGTGACAAGATGGCGTTCCTCAATTCTAGGGCTGGAGGTGAAAGCACTGGCCTTGGGTGGGATGGTGTGCGCCCTGAGGCGGAGAAGCGAGGCTTACAGCCAACTAGCTGGAAGGACTGGGAAGAGATTGATCGAGTAGAGAAAGAGCGTGGACAGGCTAATGGGAAACCCCGAGAGAAGTTTGCACAGGTTAGCGATATGCTTGAGGTTTTATCGTAGAGATAAATTTGCTTTAGATGCCTATAGACATATAGAGATGTATTATATAGTATATTGTATAACACCTGAATCGATATAATGTGTATCCCACCTTCTTAGCATAGTCAGGGCTGAGCAAAGTCATTAAAAATTCTCATAAATCTTCCACAGTAGATACATTTATTATGAATCCGTGCTCTAAGCTGTTAATTTATTCTGGGTAACAGCCATAATAATAGATCGACTGAATCCGTAATATATCAGTATCCATCATACTGCAGGCCATTTTGAAATAAATTGCTCCACAAATCAAAATCAGTTTCAAAAATAATCATTACACAACAGGAGATCCTTTCTTCGCGGACAAGTGATAACTTCTTATTGTTTAATTTCCATTACATATATGTTGTTACATCATACATGCCATGTATCAACACAAGACCGTTTGCCGAACTGCGGCATAAGTAGAGTATGATCGTGACTATCGAGTATCGACGCCACAAAATTACCACCGAAGGTCAATGGAGGTGAGATTCGTTTCCTATACCAGTTTCTATTTGATTACAGTACTAAATCTAAGAGAAGGATAGGGCCGTGTATGGTAATCCTTTTCGAAACTGAACCGTCAAAGCAAAGCAAGATTGAGCCAACTGCTCAGTAATATCGTCCACCTAATAAAGCCTCGAGGTACCTGGCTTAAAATTTGAGATATTCCCATTACGAAGGTACTCCTTCGTAATCCCATCCATCAATAACCCTCCTTCTCCTCGAATTTCGCCGATTTGCATTACACTTAACAAACAACGTTAAAGCAGTTAGGATGAGAACGATGATAGCCGCAATCGTTGGAACAAGAATTGCCCGCCTTTCAATCTCGTTAGTATCCAGCTCATACGGGCACTGTGCGGCCGCACCATGTGTGACCCAGCAGGAAGGCACATCCGCAGAGTTGAAGTCTATCCAGACCGACTGGCTGCTACCGCTGTCTTTATCACTGGTATCAGGTAATATTGCCGTAGTAACATTACGCTGCGGATGGAGCTTTGAATAGAGATAGGTATTCTCAAGCGCGGTTCTGGGGACGGAGAAGGCTGTACGTTCGGGGCAAGCTTCAGCGGCGGTGAAGTAGCTAGCCGTTTTTTCTGAAATAATCCAGTCGTATGGAGAATTTCCGACTCGGCAGGCAACACGGAATTCATCGGAACACTCATGCGCACGCCATTTCCCTGACAATGCCGCATCCATCGCTGCGCATCGATATGAGTTTCTCGTTTTTGACGATGTTGAACCGGTGGAGTTGAGAGGTTCATCCTTAGCCCAAGACCAGGTTGTTGAAAACGAAACGTTTCGATAAGGTCCAATGTCCCTATCAGCCGTCACGTTAAGGAGGGTATAGTTAACGACGGGAGATATGCCACACGATACAAATTGCCGGGTTAATAGCGCTATTTCGTCGGATGAATTTCGTTGGGGGAGTTCTGCCACGGCCCATGTGTGGTCATCAGTCGACACTCCTGTGGAACTAGGGTCATAGAGGCAGCCTTTTGTGAGATTAGCTGCCGCATCAACCTGGATATCTATGCGAGATGTCAGTGAATTTGGCGGGAATACCATAGGGTCCCCTGTAAAGTTGTAAGATGACATTTGAGGGTCAATGGTCCCCCAGCCCATGATAAGCCTTGAAGCTCGAGCTAGAACAGCGAAACCGGTCGATGGCCATCCATTAGCCGTGGCAAGATGATGTTTACTATCCACAGTTGTCGTGAGATATTCCGCGATGGGTTGTTGGGATGGGGAAACGGAAAACCAAGATTCATTCAGATTCTGACGATTCTCCATCAACCTGGCTGGGCTATAGATAAAATTTCGCAGCGAACTTCCTAACATTCTACCAAGTAAACGCGATGGGGACGGAAGGCTGCTCAAATCAGGCGTCTTTGGAGGTTCATCCGGCGAGTCAGACGAACCAGCAGCGTGCATATTGATAATTAAATAAAGCATGTTTGCGTTTATGGTATTTTCAGTGCTCAGAAAGTACTCTTCTAGTACCGCTGACAAAGTCGAGATGTTGAGGGACTGCGTACACGAGTACGGCCCTAGGTTGTATATCTCAGGCCCGGACTCACTTCTCTCTTGCGCAGCGCGAGCCTTTTTCTTGCTATTGACTGCTGCCGAGGTTGAAGACGGATTAATAGCGGAGGCTCTGCTTGACGTGATATCCCCAGATGGCGCGCTAGTCGGGATAGTTGAAGTTGGACGGGCGCCGACAGTGTCTATCGGGCAAAGCCCCCATAGATCCCCTTCTGATGACCAATATACGTCCACGTACAGACGTCTGTAGCCGACTGCCAGCAGGTTGGATATGCACTTCCGAGCCGCATCGTCCTCATATAATCCAGCACCGAAACACGCCGCCGAGAGTGATACAGCAGGAAGCGTCACATAGTCGAGCGGAATTTGAAGTGAAACATCTCTCTGAGACTATAGAAAGAGCCAAATTAGCAAATGTATCACAAGCACATTCAAACTCCTCTCAGGCATCCATCCTACATACTAGTTCAACGGTGTTCCATGGTGGGATGAGGAACGCACTCTTGTCAGGTATGAAGTTCCGCATCGGCAATTCGCAGGTAAACTCTACGCATCAGCCGGTGCAGACAGCAATTGACCATGGTAGAAGAGTGATGGGGAGGAGGCTGAAGCTGGGGGACGGATGCTGGTTATCGTCGTGTTTTTGTTACATGGAGATAAAAAGATACGCGGTTCTATCTCCATATCACGTGATACCGCTACACGTGACTATTAGCGTCATGGACTTTATGGTTGCTGAGTCATCCCAAATTTCGGTACGGTACGCTTTCGTAATCAACGATCTGGCCACTGTTGAACTTCCAATTGCATCGCCCGCGGCTTCATTTTTTGTCCAACACCACCTTTCGTGCCACTCTGTCTTCAGGCTCTGGGCGTCTTTGTTTTTATAGGGAATATAAGTCGAGAACGTCTTCACCATGGCAGCCCCTGGTCCAACTCCGGAGCAGATAGCGGCTATGCAGCAGCAGATGGCCGCCGAGGCGCAAAGACGAGGGATGACACTCGAGGAATTCGGCAGGATGCAGCGAGAGCAGATTGCCGCAGAGGCCGCTAAACAGGGCCTGACTCCCGAGCAGTTCATTCACAAACTAAAGGCGCAGGCCTTACGACAACATCAAATGCAGCAACAGCAGCAGCAGCAGCAACAACAACAACAACAGCAGCAGCAACAGCAACAGGGAGGCGGACAGCATCAACATCAACAGCAGCAGCAGCAGCAGCAACAACAAACACAAGTGCCTGTAAACTCAGGAGCACCACCAGATCCAAAGGGCATAGCAGTTGCGCAATTTTTGAAATCGCAGAATCTGAAGCCTAGAGCCTGTATCTTGGACGGCCGGCGCAAGGAACTGTTTAAAGGTAACCATATAGAGGCCCGCAGATATACAATTTTAAGGAGAGCCAGCCGCTGACACGTTATTAGTTAAACGAGCATTGCGGGCGCTTCAATCACCCGCCTACGCCAAAGCATCTGCTAAGCCAAAATCCAACCTACCACCAGTCACCGACCTAGCTTCCGCCGAAAACGCTTTTAAACTTCTACCAATGTCCCTTCTCGCGCTGAAAGTCTCCAAGATTGACCCCCATGAGGGCCATGACCACGCAAAGCCACCGCCAAAGAAAGGTAGGGTCAAGGGTCTATGGACTGTTCGTATACAACAACATCAAGATACCGATCCTATGACGCATTATGTCTGGCTGTATGAGGGACCTCAGTGGAAGCAGAAGGCGATGGCCGCTGGAGTTTTGGCTGCTATCATGGCCGTCGTCATGTTTCCTTTGTGGCCCATTATGCTTAGACAGGGTGTTTGGTACCTCAGTGTTGGCATGATGGGATTACTTTGCCTGTTCTTCGCCATGGCAATCTTCCGTCTTATTCTCTTCGCAGTCACGTTCTTCGTCGCTTCACCAGGTCTATGGCTATTCCCGAACCTATTTGAGGACGTTGGATTCTTCGAGAGCTTCGTACCTTTATGGGGCTGGCAAGAGGTATGTTATATTGCCCCGCGTATATACTAATACCGGTTGGACTGTGGCAACGAAATTACAATGGCTAACACCTTATATTTCTACAGACTAAGAAAAAGAAGAAATCCAAGAAAACAGACGGATCAGCATCTTCAAAATCTTCCAAGTCCAAGTCATCCTCTAAGCCTGCTGTTGCTCCCGTCGCTGCTCCCGCCGCTGCTACTTCTGCCGAAAAAGCCCCAGTTACAAATAATGCCGCGCCCGCCGCTCCCATGGAATCAGCTAAACCCGAACACTCACCTGCTAGGCATGCATTTGCTGCTAGCGTAGAGGATGCTGAAGAAGAGTAGCTTCTACCCCTAGAAAACCGATAAGCAAATGAAGAATAATTTTTCATATACCCCACACCTTCCCATTTTCTTTTATATTCTCCCTCTTATTTGCTTCATTTAGCCAAACATCCGGCCTAGGACTACTTCTACCTTGTCGACTTTCAACCTATTTGGCACTTTTGTTTTTTTATAACGGTTATTCGTCTTTTAAGTCTCTTTTCGAGGGCTCGGTTTATATATTACGATGTATGAATAATTACCCTAAAATAAACCTGGCGTTACGTTCTCCATCTTCTTATTATATCAAAGGCGCTGCAAGCAGAGGTTGTGCATCGGTGTAGCTTTAGCACACCGCCCAATCTCGGTAGCTGACTACTTAGTTAAATAAAGGTCATGGTTGTAATAGTATTTTAAAGATAAAGATCAGGTTATACAATGCTATTGTGTGGGAAATGAGACCGAATTTTTAACCAAAATGATGAAGGAACATAAGAAACTATGGATATTGGATAGAAGCTGTGTTGTCGGCTCAGCTTCTCCTGCGACTCCGTTTTGATCACATCATATCTTATCGGTCGTATCCAAGGGAAAGGAAACCAGGAAAGCCAGGGACGGTAGGATATATATAATATATATCTATATATGAAATGAAGTCAAAAAAATAACGGTTGAGCGACATTGGATATCGATGTGGTCAGGGGTATAAGAGCTAACGTAGTAGACGCAATGAGAGGATATCTGTCAAAGGAATGGGCTAAGAGTTCCGGTAGGAGGTTGGTTATTTGGAGTTATTCCCTTTGAGTAGCGTACATGTAAAATATAGGTAGGCATTAGGGTATATGGTGCAAATGTGGCATGAATATGGTACATGTATGCGGTTACGTGTCCAATCAAAACAGTAAGCGGATGGAACGCGCAGTTGAATCCTGAATGAAGCAAAAACAACGAGGGTATCATGAGTCGCATATTGGGAGATGGTTTAAACGAGGAACTACTCAACAGAATGAAACACGTAACTGTAAACGGAATGACGCAATGCTTTGTTAAAATATGCAAATAAGAGAAATATGCAGCACGGCCAGCTTTGGGGCACGCCGGAATATGGTGGCCAGCCGATTTGCTTCCTTCAACATGAAGGTGCTCGGATACCCCTGACGACCTTGGTATTTCATCTATCGAGGATGATACTGGGTGCTTTTTTGTGGTAGCGATTGACAGCTAATGATGCTAAGTCGTGAATTTTCACATGGAGACGATGGCTCGGAGAATACAATCGGCGGTACTTCTGGTAGAGGGCAAGTTGGAGGTGGAGCTGGGGGTGGGCCGTGGGGAATATGTGACATGCTTTTCCTGCTTGAAAGAGAGTTTATGGAAGCCCTTCTACCATTGCATGATTTCACCGTCATAGATCGTCGGCGTCGTGTTGGGTCCTGGCTAGGTTCCGGGTTGGGGCTTGGTTGACGGACGTTTCTGGATGTCTTAATTCTTGGTTCATTAAGGGTCCTGGGCCCTAAGCTCTGTGGCCTTTGCCGTAAGTCGTGTGGGTTGTTCCTGGACTGAAACCCTGGGGCCTGATGGGGTACATCTAACGGGTCGTCTTCGAGGATGGACAAGGCCGGTCGATACTCAGAAGCTGGACGGCAGGAATTTTGTATACTATCGGAGGACGAATACCTTCGTATTCGAGGAGTATGCTCGGGGATGGACGAAGGGAGGAGTGGGCGAGGTGTACAGTGTCCTTGTTCCTGTGACTTTGAGTCGTCCAATTTGGGTTTACTTTTGGCTTGCTCAGGTTGGTGCATTCCGTTACTACTGGTTTCCCTCCTCCTTGGAGGTGGACTTTGATTGGAATTGACGCCCTCGTCAACCTTAGGGCTGCCATTGATCTCGGTAGCAGGAATGGTTTGTAAAACAGGGCTCTGACATATTCCGTTATCAACCGGAAAAGAGGTAGTCTTGGGACTAGATGCAACTGAATTTCGTTTGTTGAGAATTGGATGGCTAAAGTTTGGTGTAGGTGAAGTAACGCGATGTTCAGACCGGGGTGGAGGAGAGGGTGTCTCGTTGATAACCTCCTCTGGTTTAACAGAGGGTCTAACAAAAGACCTGCTCCTAATCCCTAAATCGGTGCTCGCGACACGGCCGGCTTTTGGCGACTCCAAGCAAGGGCTTCTGGAAGCTGGGGTTCTGGTAGTAACAGAAGATGATGAGGATTGAGAACTCGGCATAGTCCGCGTCCCGATAGAAACATATGATAGCCTTGACTCTCGTCTAAGGTTATCTAATTCCGGTGTACTTGCCAGCGATGATGGTGAGGGTATCTCGATTGATTGATGCACAGGTTTTTGGTTTTCTCGTTTCGTCATATCATCCGTACGTGGTCCAGGGACGGATATTTGGCTATTCCTTGCGCTCGATGGAGATGACAAGGCCTGGTCTACGAGGCTATTCCGGATGCCTTCGTGACTTTGGTGTGTCATCTGCGGGGGTTGAAGCCGATGGAATCCAGGAGTTTCTGTGGAATAGTCCTTCCCTCCGAGACCCTGTATTTCACGCCGGACGAACATAAGCCAAGATGCCAGCTCTTCTGCACTATCCAGCACCAATAAGAAACTGCTTGCTGGTTTCTGAGGCTCGGTATTATTCCGTCGAAACCGCCCGAGTATAGTTTTCTTCGGCTCCACGCTTGGTTCGATGTCATCTTGTGTCTGCGATATTTGTAGAACCCAGTGTTTTCCTGGGATAGCATCACAGGCAAATGCGACTGAGTCCCCACCCAAGGCCAACACCGCCTCAGGGAGTCGATCAAAATTACCGTCAACACTATACTGTAGCAGATATCCGCCGGTCACCAATATGAATATTTTCTGTGTCCATTTCATGCCGCTCGACTGGCTAGATTGGCTCCTAGTGTGCGATTTTTTGCCTTTCTTCCAACTCTTTGTCTTGGTTACACCCTTAGGACCTGGGCCATCTGGTCTAGTATCAGCGTCCGTAGCCTTGTCTTTATCATTGCGTGCTTTCAGGTCTCGACGCGCCTTGCGGCGCAAAATATCTTCAGTGGACATCGTAGGGTACGGGAGCGTAGCATGCTTTACGGCCTGCGGGTAAACCATAAAGAGAGGCGGGGGATCCCACGTTGACATAGGACCCGTGTCTTCGGCATTTGATTGATTCTCAAAGTTGGCAGCTGGGATTTGAATTGGAGACTTAACCGAAATTGGGGTGGCATTTACGCTGGGGACGGGGGATGGTGTTATTCTTGAAATTGGGCTGGTAATTCCGAAAATGGTGGGCGATTCTGTGGCAGGAGTAGGAGAGTCTCTGCTCGAGGTAGATTGACGGCTAGGCTTTGCCCTTGCGAACCACCGCCGGAGGGTGAAGCCGTGTGGTTTAGGACGCAGTGGAACGCGATTTCCCGATGTATCGCCATCGAGCTCTTCTGGGAGGGGAGGCTTAACACGAACCGTCGAGTTCCTGTTGGTTGTTTGAATTGGCGTTAGCCGCACTCCCCTTCGAGAACCGACGGTGGAAGGGGGTTCAGCGTTCATCTGTCAATCTTTTCTAGTTATTTAATGCCTTCGTCCGTTGATCTATTTCAAGCGTAATCTCTCATCGCCGATACGAAACCATGGGTGGTAGTCAACTTAGGAGCTCCATCGACGACACACACACACAGTCTATAAGAGAGGCTATATGTCCATTGCCAGGAACTGCGCCGCTAAACCACGACTTCTTTCCGAGACATGTATCAATTGAGACAAAAGGGAGTGTTCGATGTGACACTGGACGTCAAGGGGTTCGAGCTGACTGTGAGAGTAGAGGGGCAACGAGCGTATGTGATAGTAAGGCTTGTATGACAAGGTTAAGCGGCCATAGTCTGGGGAGGACACGGCCTGAGAAGTGAAGTGAGCGAAGGAAAGCGAACAGAACGAAGTTCCTTGACATGAGAAGCCTGAATTCCGTGCATAGGAGGACTCCAGATGCATGCAAGAAGGAGGAAAGCTGCTTTGCCGAGTCACTCCGTTGGTGCTGGGCTGTTGATCAGATGTTAGCGGGTGAAGCTGCAAAAGAAATTCTGCTCTTTCGTTGGTCCACAGTTCCGATTCGCACGGGCTTTGAGCCTTGAAAAGGAATCCATTACTAACAGACCGTTAGGGGGCAAAACCTGCGGTTGAAGAGTATTCCCTGCGGCCAGCCCTTACATTGACTTTTGCGAGTGTGACAGCCAAGTTCTCTTCACGATATTGGCGCCCATCAAGTCGAACACATCTCAAGCTTGTGCCCATCACACGGCTAACCCAACCATCCTAGACAGACCCCTGGCACATGCCACTCGCCCCTGACTGGCTACTAAGCGGCGCTAAGACCAATGCCGTTGGGCTCAAAGTAACAAAGCCCGACTTGGGGAAGCTCTCCTTTCGACCTGCAGACTGACGCAGCCTCCGTAAGGCCGGACGGGCTCTCAGAAGCTATGCCTGCAAAAGACCGGCAGGGTCTTGGAACCCAAACCTCCGTTGGCAAGAGGAAGGTAAACACTGAGGATAGGCGAGCTGAAAAGTCATAGATTAGTCGCCCTCTTATCATCCGTCAACAGCAACGAAAACCGCATGTTGTTCCTGTCAAGCCATCGGCTGGTAATCGCGGCCTGCATCAAGGCTTAATTCTTCGCACGCGCGATAAAATCCCGTGCCTAAATATTCATTGGGCACGCAGCTTCCCCCCTTTTTTTACTGATCAAAAGGCCTGGAACAAGGCGGGGGAAGGGCCAATTATAATATATCAACCCAAGGTCCCCAGAATGCTTATATACCTTAACTCATAGTCGAGGGGAGTTTAATTAATCATCTAAGACACTCTAGGTCTAGAAGTCGGTAATGTTTGTAGCGTTATGTCATGCCGTCGGCGGCTGGTAGTCGAACCAAGCCCAAAGTCTCAACGTTGAAGTATCGTTTGCTTTCCCCTTTAGTAATCATCAGGGTCACGATGCGTGTCTGTTGAGTCTAGTCTGAAGAGTAGCGGACCCATGGGGTTGGAGAGAGGAGTCCGGTGATTAAATATCAAGAGTTGCCGAAAAGATGATCGGAGTAACGGCAGCTCGAAGACTATGTATTTTGAAGAAAGTGTTAGTCAATAAGATAGCATGACAAAGTTTGACAGAGCCGTTGTCGCTCTATGTAACACTCAGACGACCTCACAAGCGCTAATGACCAAGTTAATCTCCATCCGGCGAGGCGAATTAGTACGTTTCAGCACCTGCCAGCGCGTCAGCGGGATGCTACCTAGGTATATAATGCAAACCTGTTTCCTAACGTAGTTTGTTTGACGATTATAGGGATCTCCTTTTCTCCGGGGAGGTTGGTCTTGTCGTAGCCCCGAGTGTTGGCAACTATATACTTCGTGTCTCTGACCACGCCACGCAACGGTTTCACGCTTATTACTTAGATCCCTTTATTATAAACCTGCCGGAGAATATCTCCTGAGATGACTGAGGCGATCGCGGGAGAAGATCCTATGCTTGAAGATCCGATGCTTTAATCGTCCAGGCGCTGGGCGTGGCAGATTGAAATGACTGGGTTTAACTCATTATTGGGATTATTGTACGGAGTAAGCTTGGAACGTACCGCTGGGCTGGTAGCGCGGTTTGAGCTAAAGGAGGTAGGGGAACCAAATCGTGCGATCGATCCCGTGGTATTATGTAGGTATTCCGAGAAGAGATAGCATAAGTAAAAGGTCCTTCAACAGAAAAGCGCGGAGTACTCCGTACTCCGTACGGGGTAGTCCGTACGGTGATAAATCTTTGTGTAAGGGCCGAATTTTGTATGGGATCCTTCCACGGCATTTGTATATTTCTGCTTAGGAAGGCCTGGCTGGTTTAGATCAACAGATGGTGGAGTCAGGCCTGGTATACTCGCCATCGGATGACAACACTCATATACTTGCACAACGGTGTCGAATCAGTACTCCATACGTTCATTGTATTGAGGCACTATTCTCCTGCCAAATATTTAGTTAGTTTGTCCGTGGTTGTGGCTCGAGGAACTATAGTTCTATGCAGATGCTGGAGATGGATACGTGCCGAAAATATATGACAGTAACTTCGATGGTAGCGCCATAGGTCATCTGGCTTGGGCTGTAAATTTCGAGAGCCCTTTATGCATCGAGTAGGTTCTTTGAATGAGAGTAGAAGAGAAATTGATCTTGACTATGCAGTGTCTGCCTTCCTTGCTCATTGTAGACGAAGTAGACTGAAGGCAGGTCGTGGAATGTAAACACAGCGTATTCCCCTCTGCCTAGCCTATATGAGACATACTTACCGCCGGAGAGGGTGGAAGGACGATATGAAGCATTGGATGTGCTGAGATGTCGTTGTCTTCTATGGCTGTGAAAATAAACAACCCGGTGTTGTCGGTTCAAATAAGCTCAGCGGGTACAACGGCTGCGGTGGGTTTCTTTAGGTCGCGGGCCTGGTCTGCTTCAACGTCCATATTCTCGCTAACCCTGTTCTTATCCAAGAGAGATACAGAATATATCACCCTTAAAAGCATCATCTGATGGGTATGGCCACATGATCAAGTATCTGTCTTGCGGTTGACGTTGACATATCCAAATATAGACTAAAAAAAAAAAAGAAGACCGTGATTTGAGGGCTTGAAGGTTACTTTTAACGGCGCAGCGGCTGAAGTCATAGTACCTTTAAAAGGAGAAAAAGCGGCCAGTGAACGTCTATAAAAGCACTCGCCATGCAAGGCGAAGCTGTCCACAGTTTCTAAGTGGAAAGCATGAGAACCTATGGCTGATCCCGGCCCAACCTCTAATGTGAAATCACGCCTATTGGGCTACGGGGCAGAATGTGTATAACATCGAGCCAACGAGCTGCAATTTCACCACGGCACACAGGCCTTTCCTTTTTCTTGTAACACAATCCCCCTAAATCTTGCTCGATGAGGCTGGTTATGAGGGGGCTAGACGAACGGTTATCTTGCTGCTGCGATGGCAGCGCGAAGCAGGAGAGTCTCATCCTTCTCCGGTTCTCATTATTTTAGAATTCGACGATCCTTCCGGGGGTCATAACTGGCCGTGACGATGGGCTTCACAGATGGCTCACTATTGTCCTGGCTGGGGGCGCCTACCCTTCTCCTGTTATTGATATTCTTACAGCAACTCAGCCTCGTGGCATCTACCTCGAGCATCGCGACCTTCACCGATGAGAGTTGCCAGAACTCTCTAGGATCGTTCGATGGGCCAAATGGATATCCTAATGGAACGTGTACGAGACTTAGACGGGCCGGAAATTTTGGTAGTTTCCAGGTTGTTAACCTTGATGAGGGCTGTGATGGTAGGAAATAAGCAGCCCATTCTTTATCGCGCGAGCTTCCTACGCTCTCCCAATAACTTACTACCCAGCTAGGTAGTAAGCTATCATCGTGACTCCGTTCGCAATATATACTAACTTTCGTTTCCTTGCCTTTCTTGAAGTGACATTATACGGCAAGGACGATATCGCAGACCAACCGTGTTCCTCTTCAGTGGTCCAGTCCGCCGAGATAGCAATATGCTACAATACATCATGGATATTGTATAGTATAGACGAGTGCACCGCCCCAGTCCCAACTAGGACACCATCGGCAAAACCATCGTCAAGTCCGGACATGAAGCACGACTATACTGGCACGATCGTTGGATGTACGATAGGTGGCGTGTGCTTGATTGGAATAATCATTAGCATATGTTGGCTCTTTTTCGTGTATCGTCCTCGCCGGCGGAGTAATGGGGGTTTGGAGCAAGCGGCGCCACAAGAGAAAGGAGACGACGATACGGCGGATCGAAGGACTGCGTCCGAAGTTTCGGGTAGTCCTGTGACAGTCATGAAGAAACAGCCGGTCGTAGAAACGAGTCGAGACTGGAGAGAAATATCGGAATTAGAAGGATCTCCTCCTCCTCCGCATGATCCTATCGAGATGGAAGCGCATAACCCGACCCCTCCCTTTCCGACCTTGTCGAAATAGGAGGCCGGTAGATAGAAAAAAACGGAGGACGCGGCGCGGGGTTCAGTCAAGACAGCCAAGTCCCGACAAATGGATATTCAGAGTGTTTGAATGTTGTTATTCTCGAGGCCTTGGGTTGAGACCTGTTGGACACTTGTTCTCTTCTCCTCGCATACAAACGTAAGAGCCAGCGGGAAGTTTAATGTCTTTGATCCAGAAGGGTATCAATGGGCTGAGATTCATGGCGTCGCCAAGTTTGTTGTCAAGACTTCTATATCTTTTCATTCTCCTTCGCATCCTAATTACCCGTCCAATTTCCGGGAAAATTCCATTGCCAATATTTTTGAGTATGCAGACTCTGTGAGAGTGGACTTCAAATGATGCACCGACACTCGTTCGTATTTGCCATATATGGTAATATTGTATGATCTACAGGGGACGGAGACTTCTTCTACCAAGATCGAACTCAAAGCTCACCGGCTGCAGCAATACGGAGTAAGGAGTTATGGTTTGCAATTAGTGAAAGAGTTAGGGTAGTGTGCACACTCGCATTATATTTCATGGATAGCTTGATGCTCCCTGCATATGTAACAAGATATAGCACGGGGATAGCTCTTGTCCAAGTTGAGGCCGATGAGAATGCCGATGGGGATGCAACGTCGGTGGCCCTTCAACACGACTGCCTATCGGGCCGTGTCTATCGAGTGGGGGTGACAATATCGTGATAAGAGAATAATATGTACTCTGTCGGTCGGAATGAATATACGGCAGAGTGCTTCGTACTTGCGGCCTGGCCGCTAGATCATGGAGTATGGGCTGACGGCCTCATTGGTATTCATGTAGTGGTCCACATAGTAGCTGCATCGGCAACAACATTCCGCTACAAGTCTTAGTGATTTCAAAGTTCTGGTGTTAGTTTTCCAAATTCCTAGGGTATATGCATTATCGGTCATGGAGGCCGTCCCTTGAGTCGAAGAAAAGGCGTGGGAAGGAGATATTCAGGATTAGGCTGCATTCCCGTACATGGCAGAGGAGGAGTCGGCCAGCTAAGTGACCAGTCGACTGGAACAATTTTCCGGGCTGTCAAGGTATAGTCGCACTAGGGAGAGCTTTCCAAGCTTGACGACAGGGGTGAATATGTATATACATGCCTGCTCATTTGTCGGAGATGGACTGGTCGCCATCCGATGAAGTATCAATCCCGAGACAGACGACTAATGCGGAGGAGTGTCGAGGGTCGTCCCTCCAAGTGGCCCATGTACATAGCAGATGGTATAGTACCTCCGGAGCATACAGGGATTTGAAGCCGCCTATTGAAACCAATTGAGGAGAGATAACGGAAGGTTAAGGTGTCCACAAAGGCCAATTGCGCCATCAACCATGCAGAGCTATATCATATACGATGATATAGTATAATTCAGATGTTGCCAACGACTGCATATGGTAGCAGTGCTAACGTCAACAACCAGGCACTTAGGTACGGAGGAGAAGTGTGCTATTTTTGCAATAATATATAGGTTAAGGGGAAGACTTACAACCCGCTACCCCCTGTCTCCACTGCACGGGTGGACATCAGGACTAAAGTGATTTGCTTCATTAGCGTGTACAGGGATGAGATGCAAGAAAGTAGACTATTGAAGCGAAGGAAGGGTGAAGACTTCCAAAACTGGAGAAAACTTGGGCGGTTTAACCTTTTTCCGTCTGCATCTCAGCATTAATGAGAGCTACAGCTTCAAGAACGGGTTCTGAGCAGCGAAAAAAGTCCCACAATTGTGTCAGATTCGCTTTTGGCACTACCTGCAGAGTCCGACTGGTGATTCTTGGTCAGAGATTCAATCGCATCAAGCTGTTTGCTATCGCAAAGTGGTCCGCATTAACGCCATCGGGCCGAAATTGGTGCCTGAATCAAGTTCGGCTCGGCGGTCAGGGAAGCCATTGACCACAGTAAACTCTCGCTACCATTCTGTAAACTCACCGAACGGCGTTTATTGAACACCGGAGGTTTCTCTTCGACAGTAGTCTAGTTGGCCAGGGGATCGCATTTTGTCGATGGAGTCTAAGCCTAGGCTTTTCTTTATCCTCCGGGCCATCTTTTGGCGTGCGTCAACCCATTCTTAAGTCCGTTGAGGGATATATCGTAAACATGCATATGTATGAGAAGAGTGGGCGGGAGGCGGGAATGACATGATGACAAGACGAAAAAGTCCTGGCCATGGTCCCCTATATACGGGGTCCGGGGTAGACCGAAGAAATCGCACACGTATGTATTGGCAAAGGACGAACGTACGATATGTGGTTCGTGATGAGAGATGTGAAACTCTTTTTCAAAATGACTAGGGAAATAATGCCAATGCTTGAGTATATGCATTCGAGACGACCATGTTGCGATGCATTCAGCTTGTCGTTTCGCCTCTTTACTCGGCTACCCCCGCGGAGAGCTCGCGTGTCAGCAGCTGTTTACTCCGTACAACGAGAGGAACCGTCCAAATGCGAGCCAGCGTGTCAATATGCGTATCTTGTGTGACCTTTCATGCAAGGCGTTCCCTCAGGTTGGTTGAGTAGCATTGCACTTAAGCAGCTGATCGCCACATGCCGGAGGCGCGGCGCGGGGGTGAATATGAAGGATTTGGCTATGTTTAGCAACAAACAAAAGAAAGAAAATGGTGGCGCCATTGATTTACTCTAGACGTAACAAGCTGGCCAGACATATGGCGCTGACATGCTTGTGTGCATGTCTTCGGCCGATGTATGGATGAAGAAGCAGTGAGATTCTTGGCCTGCGTGGGTGTGGGATGCACGGCTTCGGCTCTTACGTATCACAGAAGTGTCAACCTCGAAACTGGCCCAGAGAAGAATATGGAAGAACGTTGAGATGCAGAGCAACGACCAGGGCAAGGGAATGGAAAAGGCTGAGGGCTCGGGTCTGCCCGAGTCCATCCTCCTACAAAATCGACAAAGATACCGCCAGTATCCAGGATCGAGGGCTCCACCTATCGAGTAGATGTACAAGAAGATGCAAATGCACTGCGCACTACCTGGTCATCGTTAACGGTTTTTCACGACTCTTGGAAACTGCACCTCCGACTCCATGGGGAAGTCTGCACATAATCCTCTTCCTTGCCTTTTCATGATGGATCGAAGGGGAAGGGAAAAGGGTAAAAAACAACCCCCCTATATAAAAATTCAAAACATTAAAAAAAACAAGAAAAAAAAGGAAAAAAAAAAAAAAAAAAAAAAAGGTCGGTGCAGAAGCTCACCGCGAGCATTTGTCCCCCCCTATGCCGAACAGGTTCACGCCAGACGATGGACGTATCGACTGGGGGAAGAGGGCAGTCATCTCGCATCCCCTCCTATGAAGGAGAAATGGTGGAGTCCAGCAGAGATCAAGACCGCTTAGTAAGGTCGTTCCCGAGTGAAGAATGTCGGAGCCGTTCGTATCGATTGACTTTCCTGGGCCAATCTCTGAACCAGGGGAACAAGTATAAGGGCCAGGGATCAGGGAGCCAGGGATGAAGGATCAGGGATCAAGGAAGCAGCGCCAGTGGAGCTGAGATAGTGGAACAGGAGGCCCCTAGTGGTGGATAATTTTCCCTCCCGATACGACCTTTCAGTCCGCCGAAGACAGGCAGATCCGAACAGGGAGCAGGCTAATTTCCAGTTTGCCCAGCAGGCAGGGTAAGGTTAGACAATTAGCATCTGCGTGTTTGATCATCCGACCGCGCGAGGATCGTTCCCAGGATTTTGTATCAAACTTGGTGATGGCTGCGATGCTGGCGATGAGAGACGATGTTCACTGCACGGTCCGTCGCTGTCCCATTCGCATCCCGCGATCGAACGGAGGAGACCAGTCGCAGATGCGAGATGATGTAAGAGCCGACGCTGAGATCGAAGCTGGACGTATCTCGTCCTGATGTTTTTTCTTTTTGCTCTTTTTGGCCTTTTTCTTCGGTTGAGCCTCGGGCTTACCACGTGACTGATCGATCGGGCGGCTTTTTTTTATATATTGATAGAACAGGCAAAAACAACGACACCAGAACAACGACAGAAAAGATAGCAGCAACAATACGGACCCGCTCGTGTCTGGTCGCAAGCCATCAGATCGCGGATGAGTTGCCCCTTGAGAGAGCAACCAAGAGCATCACCAGCAGGCGGTAGACGGACTGGGATCCTGATACCTAACTCCTCTGGCCATGCACGGCGGGGCGGCCCCGGGAGTCCCCTGTTCAGGATAGCCGAATTTACCCCCTTTTTTTTGCGCTGGCTGGCTCATTCTCCTTCGGTGGGAATTGCTGGCCATCGCTGGTTCGTCTCGTATACTCAACTTAGCCCCAGACTCCGTGGGTGGCCACCGGACTCGCTGGAGCATTTGCTGACGCCGCCAAGTCGCGCGCCCAGCACGCCCTGCTGGGTTCCGGACTGCAGCGCATGTCTGGGTCAAGCAGAACAGAAAATAGCAACCCTACGAGCTTCCAAGAACATGAGTCCGCTCTCTTTATATACATACATACTGACTCAGGCAGTCTTGGTTGATGATCCGAACCGGCCGACCGACGGATTCCCACGGCACTTTGCGGCCCTGGATATAGTTACGTAGGCCAGCCATGACGGGAAACCAGGGGACTTCCGAACGCAGTGGTCCGATGAACGTTGAACAACCCGATCGTGTTGAGTCGTGTTTGTGTCGTGTTGTGTCGTGTCGGCTCGAGTCGTCCCTCAAACCTGATACATAGTCACGGCGGAGACATGGAGTATGGGCAGGCGTTGATGTGGTAAGTGTAGACGCGGGAGGCGACACACATCTATTCTACTTACAACAAACCTCTTACGCCCAAGAAAATGGTACACCTTGGCCGAAACTTCCGCGCTGTCGAGACATGAACATGCATCCGCTTGGTTGTACACCACCTTGATTCTTGGTTGCACCAGCATCATCTTCCAGAAGCCATGAGCCATGAGCCATGAGCCATGAGCCATGGTTGCCATCACGTGGAGCCGTACATCGTTGCAAATCAGACTGAGATTGCTGTCCGAGGCGAGCTTGGTGGAGTGGCCACCCCGGCTTAGCGTGCTATGTATAGCCCGCTCGCCAACCATGTGGAGGAACCTCTCCAGCAAAATGTGGAACCGAAATTGAATGGATTAAGTTGAAACACCAGGCTGAAGCTTGACCAGCTTAACAATCCCCGCCACATATCCAGGCTGAATTTACCACACCCCCAGACCCGGACCCTAGTACACGAAGCTTGCGATGCAAAAGAAAAAATGACAGGATGAAAAAAAGCAAAATGATTCGAAAAAAAGATAGAGTTCGACAGGGTCTGAAATAGCTCCATGCTCCAAATTTTTTCCTTTTTGGTTGCTTTAATGAGACAGACACTAGGTGTCTCATACGACTTTTTCCTCAGTGAATCTGTACTGCCAAACTCTTGAACGTTCTTGGGTTTCTTAGCACTCGGTTTTTTCCTTTTTCTCTCTTTCTCTCGGCCGCTCTGGCTTGAATTGGTGAGTAGTGTTTCCGCGGGCCGACAGCCTGTTTCAATCTGGCTACGAGAGAACAAGAACATTATTGGTATAGGAACCAGGGTGGGGGGAGGGGAGCGTAGCTAGGCGCATGATAGGCCTTGCCTGGCGGATACCAGTGGCCTTAGCCACGTTCGATACGGAGGCTAAATATATATATATATATACACATTACGCTGTCGACGGATTTTAGATAAATGAGCACTCTTGCAACCCTTCAACAACTGCTTTGTGGAACACATTCACATCCACTCCTTTGAGGATAACCATTATCCGTCCTTCCTCAACATATAGACAGACGAAAAAGTCGAACGGGATTGTTTAATACAAAAGTTGGGAGTTTCACAGAAAATGAAGTATGCTTCAGTGTTGGTGGCCGCGCTTGCTGCGCTCGCAAAGGCCAGCGGCCCTATCCCCCCAGGCGGAATTGTTGGTCAACCCATTACCGAGCACGGAAAGGGTGCTGTCTTCTCTGGTATGTACAATGCAATCATCCCCAAAATCGTTGCCCATTGCCCATTGCCCATTGTCGCTAACGTACAATAGGTGGCACCAACCATGAACTCGATCTCCAAAACCCAAGCAACATCAACGCCCAACCATCCAGTGACAACGGTCTCGTGCCAAACCTGAAATGGAGTTTCTCTCTGTCCAAGACACGAATGTTCTACGGTGGTTGGATTCGTGAGCAGGTCATCCAGGATCTGCCTACCAGTCACGATATTGCCGGCGCCCAGGTTCATTTGATCAAGGGTGGTATCCGACAGATGCATTGGCACAGAGTTGTATGTTTTGCGCACGAGCTCTTCCCCAACTGATATGCAGTGAATTGTTTGCTGAGACTTAGATTTCATTGTAGGCTGAATGGGCTTACATCTACGCCGGTACCTTCTTGATATCTGCCGTCAGCGAGGACGGCAAGTTCCAGCTCGACAAGCTTACCGTTGGTGACATGTACTACTTCCCCAAGGGAGCTGCTCACTCTCTTCAAGGCCTTGATGATGAGAACGAGATTCTCCTGATCTTTGATGACGGTGACTTTGACCGTGTCGGGTACGTATTCCTTTGCTTATCGGCTGCATTCCCTTTCTAACACATGTATAGAACCACCTTCATGGTTGCCGACTGGATCTCTCACACCCCTAAGGACGTCCTGGCCAAGAACTTCGGCGTCCCACTTGGAACCTTCGACAAGACCTACAACCCCGACCCAGCTCTCATCAACTCTACCATCAGCACCCGAAATGTCACCGGCCCCAACGGCGTTCTCGAGGGCAACAGCTCCTATACCTTCCACATCAGCAATGCTCCAGAAATCCAAGTTCCCGGCGGTGGTGGTACCATCCAGGTTGTCGACTCCAAGAACTTCCCTATCTCTAAGACCATTGCTTGCGCTGTTGTCCGCCTAAAGCCCGGTGGCATGCGCGAACTCCACTGGCACCCAACTGTAAGCTCTTGATCTATCTCCATCTACCTTTATGGATCTTATCTAATTATACTTCCTTCTAGGCTGAGGAATGGCTCTACTTCCACAGCGGAAATGCCCGCGCAACTGTCTACATCGGTGGTGGCCTTGCCCGAACTTTCGACTTCACCTCTGGTGATGCTGGTGTCTTCCCAGACAACTCCGGTCACTACGTCGAGAACACCTCTGACACCGAAGAGCTCGTCTACCTCGAAATCTACAAGGCCGACCGTGTCGCCGACGTATCTCTCAGCCAATGGCTCGCCCTTACCCCCGCCGACATCGCTGCTGCTGCTATCAATGTGCCAATTGAGGTCATTGAGAACATCAAGAAGGAGAAGCAATACATCATCGCGTAAAGACGATGAGATATGCGGAGGTGCAGGCACCTCAGACAACCTCTGAGAACACCTTCTTTACTTCCCTGTAATTTTTTCCCCCATCACTTTCAACCCTCTTTTCCTCTCCGATTCCCGTCCTGTCTGGATACATTAATGACGCCTGTCCATACCTTTACTATTTCCTTCCAACTTACCTTTCTTGCCTGCACATACGCTATATTTGTCTACTGCTGGTACGTCTCTCACTTTTTTTCCGTTGATATATATCCTACCGTCCCATGTTATGTCTACTAGAATTTGCACATAGCCAAACTGTTTGTCTTTCTCTTATCTCTCTGTGAGCAAGATATACGGTTTCCCTGTCATCCTCTCTCTCTTCCTCTCTAGGAACAAAATCAATATTCAGAAAACACACCAAAAACATCACATTTACTCCAGTATATAGAATCAAAATATCATGTCGATCACTCTGACCTTTGCATGTTGTAAAAATGCAACCCCCCTGACCAATCGCTAGGATAGACGTTCTTTTTTAGCAAACTCTGCGCTACCATAACCTTTTTTTACCTGCCAAAAGCACCAAAAGTACGAAGGTTCTTGCACCGGCTTTCAGCCTCGGCTCTGTGAGTACGATAACTTATTAATAGGGATCCTTCGGCGTGTTCTTGGTTATGGAGTATACCAAGCAGCAGCCTTGTCCATAACACGCCGTCAAACACGCAGATAAATCGAGAGAGCGCAGGTATTGGCTCCCTTGCCACCTCAACGTGGCAGGTCAATAAAATATCGATTTGTCGTCCTAACCGAGCCTCGAGATACGGAATACTCCGTAGCTACAGCTGCGGCTGTACTCGAGCATCCACATTCCTTCCCAGCCGTACCTATTTCTGGTCATAAGATTGTACCCTCTGGTAGTATCCAATAAGGCAGTACAAACTAACTACTTCGTGGAGGCTGGCGGGCGATCCAGATACATCGTTCGTGATATTACTGGCCGGCGCCTTTTTTTGTGTGAAGATCCCCCTTCCTCAAGGCATAACAGGCACACTCGGGGGCCAAACGTCTTCCCTCATCCTCCATCGCGTGCTGAGCCGTCCTCAATTTCTCCGCAGTTTCTCCTCGCCTGGCATCGCCACTGGATTCTCATCCCATCCACCAGAGAAGGGAGCTGAAGGGCAGCCGAGCGCGAACTACCAGACCGCCGCGCAGCCCAACGCCGTCTTTCCCGGGCCGGATTATCAACATGGCTGGCATGCGTATCGGCTCATGCTGACTGCAGCCAGGAGTACGGAGCAGACAGGGCCGCCGAATAACGGCTGGAACGAGGCATGCCAGGAACCGGGGATGCCTTGAGCACACATGCATATGCCGTACGAGAGAACAGCCCGTTAATGTGCCAGTACATAACCCTCAGGGGAAGGATGCTTATGCTACATGTGGCCATTTTAATGCATGCCAACTCCGTACCTTCAAACCGGACAAGAGAACATAAAAAAGGAATACGAGGTGCAGAGTAACATAGAACTGCATGTGTATGTAGGAGTTCCCCATACCAACATGGCATGGCAATGCCAGGATGTCGTAGCCGTGACGTGAGAACTGGACTCCACAGTTAATACTTCTGGGACACGATCATGCCTGGTCAATTCATTATATTTATCGAAAAACAGATTTGAGAAAAATGCAACACCCTTCGAACTCCTCGTAAAACAATCCAACCAAACATAAACCCAACATCCATCGTCATCAACACGTTAGCTATCAGCATCTGTAATTACAACCCCCCCACGACTTCAACTACCCGAAATCAACCCTGTCATATCGCAAAGAACAATTTCAAAAACCGGCGATATAAAAAGCAACATGTATCGAGGTAAGTATCATGCAATATTCAACGGCAACCCTCGGGAAGAAACGCGCACTTCCCTCGCCTTACAACCCCTTCCACCGTGCCCAACCTGCAGCTTTAATTTCCTTCGATTTCGACGGTCCATGTCCTCTGTTCTTCGACGGGGATGATTCACTCTCATCCTGGACAAGGTCAGCACCCCTCCCTTCCTCAGCGAGTTTCCCACTGACCTCGCGCCGCCTTCCAACCCCCAAGCCGGCAAGATAATTTCCGTACCCTGGCGAGCCGGAACCTAGATCTGGGCCAAGGTCTATGCCCGTGTTGCTAACTACTCGTCCTTTGCGATCGGTCTCACCTCTACCGATGCGGGCTTCCATGTTGCCGTCACTGTCAGCATTATCTGCTCGAAGTGACTCGTAAGCTGACAACCGGCCACTCTTGCGTCTCCAGCGGGATCCTGATTTCTTGTTGCTTCCGGGGGATGGGGTACTCTGTGCCAGCTCCCCGTATGATCGTGTCTTACTACCGGGAGTGCCTTTGACGGGAGTGGTGGTGGTGGATGGATTCGGAAGGTCCGAAAGTGCCGTTCGATGCATATCACCACTAGACTCGTGTTGCGCGCCTCCTTCTACCTCCAAGGGCCGAGGAGTAGGTGGGTTCATGCCTAATGGGTTTACCCCCAAACTAGCGTTATTGTTGAGGTTATCAGCATTCCCCTTTGCGTAGTAACGCTCGCCCTGGCTCTGCTGATAGCCGTACATATTTGCTGGCTCATTTGGATCAAGCATGGCTTCGTCATCGTCTTCGTCGTCTTCATCATCGACAGCAGCGTATACCCCGCGGTGGCGTCTGACAGTACCGCTTCGTTGATTGAGACCGCTGTCTTCATAATCGTCGTCCCAGATCGCTTGCCTAGCTTCATGGTCGTCCATACCTGGGCTACCGATGGGATCTCTCAGTGGCGAAACCTCACGAGCGTGTAGTTCGGGAGAGGGAGGGTTGGAAGGATACGCTTCCCAGTTATCGTCTCCCATAGAGGACACGCCACTTGGTTCGCGGTTCTGAATTGCGGCAGTCTGAGGTTGAGATTGTGCGGTCGAGGGCGGAGTCTGGAACACAACCGACTGAGGCCTGGATGATCCGTTACCTCTACCTCTAACAGTCGTTCGGCCAATGGGTGTCTTAGGTCTGCTAGTCTCTTCATACTGACGCATTTGTTGGCTAGGGAGGTCGCAGCGTGAATGTCTGTGGGACTTAGCAGAATAGTATGATAACCTGTCATCGCCATTCTTTTGGAACTGGTTTGCTGTTATCGTCACACTCGAATTATTCCTTGTGTGCGCAAACGGGACCGTACGAGTGGCTGGCAGTAAAGTACTGTACGGATCAGTCTCAGACGAACCGATTGTGCTTTGGCTCAGATGCTTTTCGGCTATCTCAGACTTGGTGCGCTTATGGCGACGAGAAGTCAAGTTCTCCTCCAACGGGTTCATATCCGGTGGTAACTTGTTTATTTTGCGGAATACCACAGCCAAGTAGATGTCTATAACGAGTGACGCGATATGAAGCCCAGCAAGAGTTGTGGCAGTTAGGACCGTTGCATAGATGATCTTTTCTGTGACTTGGTCTTCCCCGAATAGGGTGTTCCACCCATAGCTTTTCGATTCATGTTCGGTTCTCGAAATAAGGGCAGTGAACACAAAGAACGGAATCAAACCAGCGTCAAGGACTGCGGCAAAAAGCATGTAGCTAGCCGTGGAACCAGGGGTGCGTGACATAGCAGACCGACAGAGGTGGAAAATAGCGTAGATCGCATGAACCACTGCCACAGCGGGCTATTATATGTTAGCTAACCCTCTATAAAAATCATCTTTGCAGTGATAAACTTACCCCCACTCGGATAATCCATGCTACCTGAATGGTTGTATTGTTGATGCATATCACGCAGAACAGGATCCCCAGAACACCAATTAGGGTCAATACCCGTAGCAGAAGTTGACAGAGTCGGGCATATTTGACATATTTCTTTATATTTGGGCTCATGTTGGTGACAGGCTGTGTTCCTGTTGGAATGACCGCGTACTAAACAGAAAGTAGCCCACGTTAGAATTCATCATGACAAGGACATAGTACAAAATAGATACATACCGAGTCTGGATGCTGGTTGAAATTGACCAAGGGGCCATTTTTCTTTGGCCTTTGCGGGCGAGGTGCCCAGCTGTTCAAGGTGACAGCTTTGGGGTTGAAATCAGCAACCTGTGCTGATTTGGGATATAGAGAGGGCGGGTCGTAGAGAAACGGCGGTTCGGTTTTCCCCATGGCCACTCCTGTAAAATTGCAAGCATATACAGTTAGAATATCAGTCGTAGGGTGCTGGTGTAGGCGTCGTTGAAACAATTCAATTGCAGGATGGTCGGGGTTCAGCTCAGCTCTGCGATCTGGGATCTCGCGTTGTGAACAAAACATCGCTGGCGGGATTGTTGCCATAGCAACAGGCGCCGTCTTTGGTCTGCGAGCCTCAGCTTTAGCCGCGCGATCCACGTCGCTTGGCCCTAGAGCAAGCCCAGGTGTTCGACTAGGTAGACGGAGAGACTCACGGGCTATCTCGAGTCTTCGTGGTGCGGTGCTCACTCTACAGTATATCCGCTGAGGGCGGCGGTTGAATTAAGCTTATGCGGGTTGAGTCTACGGTTATTCCAACCTCAACCATCCAACATCGCCATCATCGACACTCTTCACTACGGGGCATGGAGTACGGAGAAATTGGCGCTGAACAGCCCTTGAGCGACAGGCTATGTGTCTTAAGAGACGCCTTTGGCGCGCGGAGGCCATATACTAGCACCAGGCCCATAGATATAGTCGCGGCAGGGCAAGTCGACAAGACGACAAGCAGCATGACCAGAGACTACATTTGGAGAAAGACAAAGGACGCGGCCTCAAAAGGGGTGTCACATTTGGCTACAGACACAGCAACCGATTTTTGCGAACCGCGCGTTCTTGTCTTCCAGGCTTGTCACGGAGACGCCCAGTCCAGCTTCAAAGTACAATCTTTCGAGAGCCAGGTTTGGCTAGGCTACGTCAGCGCCAGCATCAATTCGTCAGCAGAGCAAGTCTAGATGTCACGGCAATATATTTTGGGCCTGCTACAGCTGATACACGGCGGACAGCGTATGCCCACGGAGGATCTACTTAGCGCTGTTAGAGATTCTGAGGCGTGTATGGAGCGTATCCTAGAGCCTCAGTTTACGAGAAACCACAGACAGTGATCTCGCGTGGAGATGGATTCTCGAGCGGGGACCCTTCCCGCGGTATAACATAATCTGCATGCCCCTTTTTTCGCAAAAAGGACGGTGTAGGGAGGTCAAGCCAACGGGAGGAATTAACCATACCGCCTACCACAAATGTTCTGTGACTTCTTTGCAAGGGCTAACAAGTTTCAAACCAAAGCTTGTCTTCACCTGACGTAAGTTCCAACGACTGGGGAGAGTGATCTACGGAATCCCTACATATATTACCACACCTATACAGCGCTATCTCCTGACAATCTCGGTCACGGAATGAGACAGGCCACGGATTCCCGACCGAAAATAGTGTGTTATCATGTATGGATTACATATTATTAACTAGGTCTATCGATTTCCATTACGCTTTCCCTGTTTAAGCCCTTGATCAGGGTTTAGAGCAAGGGTTTCCTTGCGGCAGACCGCCTTCGATCAACCCCCCCGGGGAACGCAGTTCGCGAACAGACCAACCAACATGGGGACCCGTCAAGAGTGTGACCATCCAACTGCCCTCCAGAATGTGAAAGAAACGCTAGCTCCGGGAAGAAACTTGGAGAAACATGTACCCCGTTAATCGACACCAGGGAAGCGGATTGACGATAGATTTCGCCAGTCGCGGCGGAATTTTTTCTAAAACACTCTACGTCTTACAAAATTTGCAACCTCGCCGTTGTTGTCCTGGTCGTTAACTGCTCCCGCCATTATCTGTCAGTCAAGGGCCGACCCTGTCTTATAGGACTATTATATACGCATACCGATCGTTAAACTGTGATTTTCGGCCGATTCTGCTACGAACAGGGTCAGCCTTCAAGGTATCCAGAAGAGGATGACCGTTTTACTCCGTATTCCTATTTAAGGCCACCCGGAAATACCTTGGTACAGAAGCTCCGTGCCCCCACGAGGGCTTATCGTCTTCTACGCGGAAATCCGGGGAATAAGCCAGGTTACAAGCACTCGGGGTCACTGCCTCCCGAACCCGTAACATCTATGGGCAGCGTCGGGCGCAAGGGGCAAGAGCATTGACCTCCCCTGAAACGTCTTGCCTTCGATTCTCTCGACCGAGTTCAAATGGAAACGGCTGCGAGGACAGGGCTTAGTTTTGGTTTCTTACGTTTGAGTTCCTCAAGGTGCCCTTGAAGAATATCGATAAGCACAGGCGGTTTGGAACCGAATAATTTTCAACTCCTACAGACTGGCTTCAAGCTGCATAACATACTATGGGGCGACTGAACAGAGATGGAGTTTTTATTTTTAGAACTCGATTCGGGTAAAAAGACCCTGCTCATAGGAGACGCACTTTACGGTCGGGGGGAGCAAGATATTGCTTCTAGCCAATGCTATATATGCGGAGGACTAAAAGGTGCCCTCGGCTAATTCGAGACACAATATATTACTCATGCGGAATGGATCATAGCCTTGCCTCTGTCCTCCGGACGAGTATGTTTAAAAAAAACTATACATCAAAAACGCGAAAGCGGTGGAATGTAACTCGTCGCACTCCATCCCAGCAAAGTGCTGTCAGAAGGTCTTGTCGCCAAAATATTTCAAACAAGTCTTGCATCGCTCTGCCGATCATCTGGCGTTGAAAGCCTTCCTTCCCGCCCCTCCGCCTTTCCGCCTTTCCGCCTCGCTGCCTCTCTGCTCGGCACGTCGCAGTAGCGCGTGCGGCGTACTAACGAGCTCGTTGGCAAGAAGCCTCCATACCTACGAAGTACGTACACTCTTTCCCTTTCTCCTGCGCTGACTTTACATCTTTCTACGGAGTATACTAGCAATGCATTACAACGTACGGAGTATAGCACGTTCCACTCAGGGGATATTCCAGTATCCCAGAAGCAAAATGGAAGGAGAGTCCGTGTGGTATCCATATCGACCGATGGCTTTCAAAACCATTTATGTCGCACCAGAGGGTGCACTGGCTATGTTAAGATAGAACTATGCGATGGAGTTTTCATTGTAAGCCTTCCCATACTTCGTATTATTGATCAGTATTTATATGCGCCAAGGAATAAATAACTAGACTAGCGGACAGGAACAGCACAGAAAATAAGAAAACGTCTCGCAGGAAGAAGAATAATTTTATGGAATTTGAGCTGCTGCATTGCCCTTCATGCTTATTTCGTATATAGCTCGAAAGTACTAGAAGTTTTACACCTCTAAGGCAGAATTTTATGAACATAGCTTGATCTTTGAGTTTTGTCTGTGATTTCCTTCGGTTTATATAGCGCCTAAATTAGGCATTCTGCAAGTGTTGACGATGGTCAGTAAAAACGCCCTTCCCAGCTTGTTTTTCCCCAGCGTGTGGCCGTTTGCTCTTCTCTGCGCCTCCTCTCTGTCCGTAACTATCTTTTCCCTTCGCCCACAATCTTGGATGTTGCCTCGCGGTTTACACGCCTGTTGAATTGTGGGGAGGAGATCATAATAGTATTTACATTATGCTAAGCGGGCAATACCCTAAAAAGGCATTTACTTGCTTCTACTGGGTAAACGGAGGCTGTAGACACAGCGCCGACCAATGCAAATTTGTTCACGAATACACCGAGAGAGTTGCTAAGCCACCAAAACCTCCTCGATACGGTGAGAAAGAGCCTTGGACCTACTCGCTACATAGCTTGCTTACTTTGGATACAGCATGGAGGGACGATAGGCCGGAAACGAAGAATCTTATAGACCTACTATCGAATGGAGGGGACTCTAGCGACTCAAAGGTATTTGAAGATGCATCAAGCGATGCCTATCCATGTATAGACCCTTTTGAACTATATTTCTTACTCATATTCTAGGACTTCAACTCAGTTGCGACATCTGACCAGGCTATTGAGACTGTCCGGCCTGCAAAAATTGTAGCCCGAGCTATCGAGTCCGGACACGACTATGAGCTTGTCAAGGAGCTTCTCACCAACTATTCACACTCGGGGGGGAAAGATTCAATTTCACCAGGGGAGAAGTTAGAGATCTTGTTAGCAGTCATACGATGCGATCGACCAGATCTTGTTGAACTGGTCATCGAGAACGGAGCGGATCCAAATGGCGTGGTCCCCAATTCTGAAATTCCTCTTCTCGGATCTGCCATATTGAACAGAAACTCGGCTGCAGTTTCAATTGTCAACATTCTTCTGGCTTCGGGTGCTGACCCTCACGCAATTCCAAAGTCGCTATGGGAAGATGGAATCTACACTTCCCACGACCAAACTGCCGACGAGGACGATGAATCAATTGATTCTGGGCTAAAGGCCTTAACAGATACTCTTGCGGAGAGTGCAAACGTATCGATCAGGCACAGCCTCCTACAAGCATCTAAGACGTTGCCTCCCCTTCCGGCCAACGTTGAGATGTACTTATTGCCGTTTATCAAACGAATAACTCGCGCGGAGCATACTATGATTGGACAGAGAGTTGCAATCGAGTGGATTAAAAAGTTTTTGACCTTGAAGTTCATGACAAGAATGAATTCACCACTGGTTATGGCTTTTGTTGGACCGGCAGGCCACGGAAAGTCCTCCCTCGCCAAAGAACTTGGAACATTTATACCCCTATCGAAGCTTCAGAAAGTGGATGACGATGATGATGACGATGAAGAAGATGCTCCCCATAATACAAGAAAACCAACCAATGCGCTGGGAGAATTGCAGGTTCTCTTTGTTGACAATAACGATATAGCCGGGTATCAGCGACTTCTTTCGTTTCTAGATGGAGATGATACCTGTAAGTATTTATATAATTAAACCCGTGCGAAATACCCTGTGGTGCTCTGCATATGAGTGCTACCCTATTATTCTCAGAAATCAACGGCTAACAATGCATATGTAGATTACTATGTCAACAAAGGGGAGAAAACGATTATCGACAAATCTAATACATTGTGTATTATTGCAACCACTCACGGAGAAGAAAGAGTATTAGGGTATCATCGCAAGGATATGTCAAAGGGGGAGGAGGATAACGAGACGCATCCAGAGAACATTGTTCATTGTGACTTGGAGGCTTGGCTTGGTGATGAACTAGAAAAAGGGCTAGGGGTAAGGCCGTTTTATTCCCCTTCACTCACCAGGTATCTGGCCAATATGGATGTTGCTAACTAGCAATCCAGACATCTCTTGCTGGGCATGTTGGATGCATTATCCCATTCTTCCCATTCTCCAAGGCTGAGGCGACCGTACTCGCCCACTCATATCTCCTAAAGGCTACGGATGCCCTCGCCGAATTCCATGACTCGCTCCATCAATCCAAACACGGAGAACTAGACAATATTACATTTTGTCTGGACGCAGATATCGAGACTTGCGAGCGTCTCGCGAAAGTGTGCTATGTTGTTAAGCAAGGGGCACGCTCCATTGAGCAAGGAATTTTCAGAACTATCCAACCCCAGATGATGTACAAGTATCTGGAATCCGACCTGGTGCATGATAAGCAACATCACGATGGAAATACGGCAGATCGTGGTGATAGGTATGCCACTGTTGTTGTGAGAGAAGATATTTCAATTACCTTGGAGTAAAAATTGGGTATATGAGCCTGATATGTTAGTTGAGCGTGCAAAAGGTTGGGACTGGGTCTATGCATGATGTAATGGCGATGTCTAGGGCTTCTAGTTTAACAAATCAAATGAAGCTATACTTTCTTACCTCTTGCTGTGGCTTTAATAATGAGGAGCATTAAAAAGCTGTTTATACAGGGAGGGTTACAGATGCCGTGGTTGAGAATATTACCGTCAGGTCCATTTTGCTCCCTTTGCCCTGACATCGTAGCATAATGGCTATATAACAATATAAGTAAGACCGTATATTAAGGTAAGATACCGTTAGATTGGCCATATCGGAAGGGAAATGTATAAATATAGAACGCATATATTGATGGAGCAAAAGAAGCAATTGTAAACATGTGCGTTTTAAGAGAAATCCTCCCCTGTTTCCTCAATGTTATTTTTTATCCGGAGGAATATTGCCGTCTTCCATTTGTCTAGTTTGCTCAGCTGGTCGTATTCGTAGAGCCTATCTCCAAAGGCATCAGTGTCTCCCTGTTCAACGGCTTGAGCTAGGTCGGTAAGTAATGCAAACTCGCGAGTTGCCTGGAACGAGTTATCGAGTTCACAGTAGCTTTGAAGCGCACGGTTAGTGGCAACAAGGTCCTATCGGGTGGCATCCAGAAAATCAGCATCCTATTTCACGAATCGTTGGGGAATGAAATGAATATGGGAGCGTCATGAAGGGTATAATACCTTTGAGGCAAGATGGCACATGGTAGCTTTCATAAAGTATTCCTTTACCGACCACTTCATCAAGTTGTTATTTATAGAAGATTTGGCGACCTTTTCAAAATTTGTTACTGCTTTGAGGTAATCGGCCTTTAGAGCTGCAAGATCCGCAACCTTGAGGAAGTGCTTGTTGGCAAGTCTAAATATAAAAGAGGGTTAGACGACCAAGGCAAATCACACATAGTCCTAGAGGGAATACGTACGCTTCAGCGTTATCACCCTCGAACCACTCGGCAGCCTTCTCGTACGCCGCAAGAGCTCTGGTCTCATCTCCGATTTCAACCTCATACACTTCTGCAAGGTTTTGCTGGTGAGATGCGGCACGTCTGAAGTTTCCCGTGGTAATATAGTGTTGTATGGCGGTTTGAAGCACTCGAGCGGCATCTTCTGGGTCGCTCTTCCGGTATACTTTGAACGCCTCCGTCAGTGTGTTTGCGGCATCACCTGGCTCGTTCAGATTCAGCGTGAAGATAGCAGCAGCCTTCTCAAAGGCAGCTCCAGCCTCCTTATCTATATCATTCCAACAGGCGGTTAGCTCACTGCTGGCTTCATTCCTAATCCTGCTCCCACCCAAGAGCAACGTGTCGCGGAAACGCGGGGGAGACGAACTCATTTTCTGTACCCTAAAGGCATTTGCGGCTTGCGTATATAGGTCGGCGGCATTCTCGAACTTCTCCGTTTTACCTCCAAAGAAGCTAAAGCCTCCAGATGCGCTCTGGAGGGCCTTGTCTGCCTAGAGAAGGGATAGTTAGCAGGGCCATACACAATTCGGTCGCGGGGCAATGCGGCGCCCTACTTTCTGCAGAAGCACTCGGGGATCCTGTTCAGACATTATATCAAGGATACGGCCTCTCTCGTACTATGCAAGTTGGCAAGAAGTCGTCCTTTGACAGAGGAACGCGGGTTGTCGTGAAGTTGGGCTGTGTATGTATAAACCGTGTGATGGATGTAAAGGGCGATGTTGGGTGACGTTTTGGCCAAGACCAGACTTTTGGTAATCCTCAACCAGAGCTGACCATCAACTTTCTTCTCTTCGACCACACCCTTTCTCTCCTCTCGACCTCGCTTTACGGACGGTGATTAATCTATAAAGCATGACGGCGACACGTTTAACGCCCCGAATAACCTTCTTACGGACCAATTGGCTTCCCAAGAATTCACCATCCCGGCCGGTTTGCTATTCAACTGCAGCACCTACGGACGTGAGCGCCCTTCTCTCCAAGCCTACCTGGTCCGTCAAGTCTCTTCTACCGGTCTCTCAACAAGACCGAGACGCCAGTATCACGCCAAAACAGCTGAGACACCTGCTTCGACTTGCCGCCCTTCCACAGCCGTCAACCCAGGTCGAAGAGGAGGACATGCTCAAGACATTGGCGTCCCAGATACACTTTGTGAAGGAGATCCAACAGGTCGACACTACGAACGTGTCTCCACTGCGCAGCATCCGTGACGAGACCGGCGACGCTCAAAAGGAGAATACAATTGATCTTGCTCTATTAAAGTCCGCGTTGGAACGGGAAGAATTTGTCGGACGGGCCAAGCGAATTCGTCGTAAACACGCCGAGAAACTAGATAAACCGGACGGTGATACGTGGGATGGAGACGCCCTGAAGGCCGCTAGCAAGACGATGGGCAGATATTTCGTCGTCCAGTCTGGCTCGGACTAGGATATCTTCCCTTCTTCCCTTCTCTTTCTCTCTCTCTTCTTCTCGTCTTTTCTCTATGAAAGCTCGAGACGTGAATTACCGACACGTGACCTCACGTGCTATCAAAATGCAGCTGCTTCGGCCACCAGCTTTTAACGGTGTCACTTTCTCCGAGACATGCTGCAAGCGCCCTGAGTCCCTGTCACCTTGGCGAGCTGTGAGGCTCTGGGGGACAGATTCCCAGAACCGCTGAGCCTTTGACGATCGACCTTCGTGCTACCTAAAGGACTCATCCGACGCGGCTGTGGGTATTCATAGCTTCGGCATCTTATACGTTTCTGATGGCGAGCTACAATTCAAGAGCCGGCGGCCAGTCTGCACGCCAGACGCGCGAGGATGGCTCCCAGGCTGCTCCCAGCCAGGACCTTCGCGAGCTCCTGAGCGATTCGCAGTCCAGTGACCTGATTGACTTGGTGCTCAATACTACGGATTCCATGGAGGCGCTGTTATCTCCCCGCTCCGAGTCCGATATGAAGGAGAGCCTAACTCGTGCGAATACCTTTGATAGTGTGAAGGGAGAGGTGGATCTGTTGGGTGACGAGCCTGAGCGACCACAGCGCCCAAAGAGACTCGTTAGGTCGGCAACAACCGTTGCGGCGGTAAAAGCGGAGGCTGAGGCATCTCGACATTTTAACTCCTGGAGAGATTCGGTTTTAGCCAGGCTAAGAGAAGCTCTCCATGTCACCAAAGAGAGGGCGCCGCCAAAACCCATCCATGAGCAGCAATCCTTAATTGACTTGGACTGGGTTGAACCTGTGCCTGGGATGCAGGCTTCCCAGGGAATCCTTCTACAGGACCTACCAACCGAAACCAAGAACCTAATCATTAACTCCCTCCTTCTGTTACTTTTAAGCCTGGAACACTATAACGCACACTCGCGTGTCCTCCTGGTCCGGGTAGCTTTGGAACTCGGACTACAAGTCGCTGACGTATCAGAACATGAGATGAAAGTCGCACATGTGCTCTTGGATAGCGTGAAAGAAATGACTTTGGCTGAAGAAGAAATCAAACGCAAAGCTGATCAAACCAAAGCAAGCCGAAGGTGGAAAGTCGGTCTTGCATCTGTGGCTGGAGCAGCGTTGATCGGAGTGACTGGTGGACTGGCTGCACCGCTAGTTGCTGCTGGTATCGGTACTATCATGGGAGGCCTAGGCCTCGGAGCGACCGTTGCCGCTGGATATCTTGGTGCCGTTACCGGTAGTTCCATTATAATCGGTGGATTGTTTGGTGCTTATGGTGCCAAAATGTCTGGAAGAATGATGGATCGCTACGCAAGGGAGGTAGAAGACTTCGCCTTCCTGCCACTTGGTGCGACCCCAAAACCGTCTACTGACCCAACGGCAGCCACGCCTTCGTCTTCTGATAATCGGTTGAGGGTTACGATTGGAATCAGCGGCTGGCTCACGGAGGGAATGGACGTGATCACTCCATGGCGAGTACTCGGCCGCGATTCAGACGTCTTTGCTCTTCGATGGGAGCTGCACGCCCTTCTGAGGCTTGGGAGTTCACTGATGACGTTCGTAAGGAACACTGCTTGGACTTTTGCTGGAAGAACCGTATTGAGTAAAACTGCCCTTGCACCAGTTGTGGGGGCAGTAATGCTTCCTGTTACCATCTCGAGAATCTCATACATCATCGATAACCCGTTTAACGTCGCCAAAGTCAGAGCAGACAAAGCAGGCCAAATACTCGCAGACGCACTAATCAACAAGGCCCAGGGCGAGAGATCCGTCACTCTGATAGGATATTCCCTTGGGGCTCGTGTGATCTTCTCTTGTCTTATCGCTCTTGCCAAGCGGCGGGCGTTCGGACTCATCGAATCTGCGATCCTAATCGGTTCTCCGACGCCCTCTACTACTTCCCATTGGCGATTAATGCGATCCGTGGTGAGTGGGAGGCTAGTCAACGTCTATTCTGAAACAGATGGAATCCTCCAATTCCTATATCGGGCAAACAGCATGCAACTTGACATTGCCGGTCTTGAAGCAATACCTGGCTTGAAGAGCGTGGAAAACTATAATGTCACTGATATTGTTAGCAGCCACTTGCAGTATCAATTCTCGATTGGCAAGATACTGCAGCGGATCGGGTTTGATCATTTGGATGAGCGTGAAATAGAGAGACAGAAGATTCGACTCGAGGTGAATGAAGAGGAGATGAAGCATATCGAGGAGGAACGGATTGCTACGGCTGGTGCTGCTCGTGGATCTAGTACGGGTGCAAAGACTGGCGTTAGCAATAATGCTAATTCTAACGCCAGTGCAAAAACCAGTGCAAAAACCAGGACAGGTGCCAACGCAACTGCCATGGGCGCTGTTGCCATTGGTGCTACTACTACTGCTGCTGCTGCTGCTGCTACCGCATCTAATACCGCCGGTGGTGATGGCGCAGATGACAGCGATGATGCCGACGATGCGGCGCCCACTGGTATAATGATGGTTGACAATGATTTTGAGCTAGAGGATTCAATAGACCCGGATGAATGCCCTTATCCTGACGTCGAACCCGAGCAGCTAGAACGGGACATTGAAGCCATCACCATGGAACGCCTCATGAACGCTCGAATGGGCGGTATCCAGCTTGAGGATAACGACTCTTGATTGCCTTCCCTCCATGTTCTACAGAAAACCCATACTGTTAGATTCTTACTATACAGATGCTTCTACCCTTGGGTTGGCGAGCAATGAAATAGCAATCAAGTAAATTTCTAGGACCTTAGGTGGTTATAATAATGTTTCTATATTTTTTAGTTAAATAACCATAATTTCCCCACCACTGTATCTATTTTCCACAATGCTTCAATAGGAACGCCGTGACGCCTGGTATATCCCTTCCATGCGCATCTCCGTTATGGAGGAGAAGTTCGAGTGCCCTGATTTGCCACGACATGTCAAGGTCCCATAGCTCAGTTGGTTAGAGCGTCGTACTAATATGGAGTTAATGCGAAGGCCGAGAGTTCGAGACTCTCTGGGACCATAGGTTCCGATACCTTTTTTGGTCATTTTTTTGCTGGCCCAATTTCTTATTGAAACTGTGAGAAGAGAGCTTCGAACATAGTATTCATTCTATCTATGGGCTTTGGTAGGGGTGGCATCGTCCTTCCTATTTGAGCTAGCTTAGCGAAAACTCAACCACGGCAAAGCTCCGATATAAAGAGATTTCAATACTCACTTCATCCGCTCAAGATTTCTGCTTACTGCACATCAATCTCTTTTATTTTATTGTTGTTACTTGACCCCCAAGACAGAGGGTAGCCTTCTTTGTCCGCCTATCTGGGCATGGTATTTGTGGTCGAAGGCGCTCCATATACCAATGACCTGAGAAATCGTGGCCAACACGACCAATACGTGGAATATCTGATGCGAGCTAAACCAGATATCAAATTTACCTGGTCTCAATGATTCTGGGAAACGGGTCTATATGTCTCGCAAATATCACGAACCCATGTGTTTCGGGCTGGGGATTTATCCGCCTGCCTTCCCCTCCAACCCCACGTACATGGATTGGATTGGAGGGGAAAACAAGGGAATATCCCCATGTCGTGAATCGCATGTTAGAAAAGATCTGTGAGGAATGCCAGATAGAGGACTAAATGAAACCATACTCACCATGTAAAAGATAACGCCGATGATGTGCAAGAGACCTTCGAGGAGGTAGTACGGAAGGCCCGAATGCTCCATCATTTCTTGCAGGCCGTATCGCATTATAGCATGTAGCAGGGGGGCTACTGAAGACAACCCGGTGCATACGAAGGTCCCTGCACGGAAAGTTCGGTACTCCTGGCCCTCAAATTTTGGATGAAATAGAATAGTGCATGTCAAAGCACTGAACACGAAGGTCTTTGAATTCGTCAAGTTAGTCAGGGTGATGCGCAAATATAGGTATAGAAATTTGACATTTCAATGGACACGCCTTGACGCATCAAAACGAAAAGATAGCTTACAATGGCCCAGTAGGTCGCCCACAAGGCCGTCTCACCATAGAACACCACATAAGTCCCAGAAATGATGTCGCCGAAGATCAGTCCAATGATTCCTAGGTAATCGGCACGCAGACATGCCTTGGACACAGTCTCGGAATGGCTCATAAACGTATGGAACAGAGTCGAACAGCTCATGCACGTCATAGCGGTAAGCAAGAAAACCGCAAAGACGACCTTGTCGACCGTTGCAGCTTCCGGATAGAGCGTCTCAAAATGTCGAAAAACAAAAACCTCTGCCGCAGCAAAGCCAATGGCGGGGACGAGATGTGTATAGATGTTGACGGTCTCATTGTGAATGTAAAACCAGCTGTAGAAGCAACGGGCGACTGAATTGCATGGTACACGGTAGCCGGTTAGGATATAATCGCTCTCCCCAAGCCAATGCGGCACTTCCTTGTTGGAGAGTGTTATAGCACTCTGCGATTGGGTCTTCCTAGGTAGCAGCGGCGGGGTTTCGTCCAGGTCGACTCGTGAGGGCTTCGCAGTGACAAACCCGCGCGATCGAAGGGCGGGCAGCACCGTCGTCATCCTCGACCGGTGTACGATCTAGGGGTGTAGGTCAATGGCGTAGATAAGGATAGCGCTAAGGATAGTTCTATTCCTAGGACAGAAGAATTGACGGCTAGAGACAAGCTTAGGAGCGCTGTCGCGAGTCCTAGGAAGATGATAATTTATATATCAAATCCGCCTGGCGAACGAGATATATATATAAACGACAGGGTTCCGCCTTCCTGCATGCATGGATGGACATCCAGGCAGGAAAGCAGGATAGCACAGAAAGGGCGGATAGCATCGCATCGCCAACCTTCTTCTGCCTCTCATCGAGAATGGCCAGCGTTTCCCCTCGAGTTTGCGAGCAAAAGGACGGAGGATTGAAGGTCCCACTGGGCGCCGGCATGGATACGGCCAGCAAAGCTGCAGCGGAATCGCAGGGCTCTGTCCCGTGGTTTGATGCCCGAAGCTTGTTGGCTGCGGCCCAGCGGTTTCGAGCCCGCCAGGGACCCGGCGGCGCATCTGTCGAGCTGAAGATAAGGCCAGTTTAGCTGGTGTGATCATCATGAATCGCTTGTGCCTGCATATCGTGAAGCTGAAGTCGAAGTTGAGGCCGAAGTTGGACACTTTTTGGCCGGGGATGTCATGTGACGAGAGATCAAAATGGTCAAAAGGTACAATAAGGTGCAAAAAGGGTACAAAAAAGGTACAAAATTTATTGAAAGTCGGCTAATATCTATTAAATCTGGATCATGCCAATATAAGCCCTCGTGGTGTCGTATCATTGCTCATTATATAACCATCCCAATAATCGTCATTAGCCAGCCGTGTTTCCCTGTTAACTTTTACTCCCAAGGTCTCTAACCAAGCGCATCCCATTCTACCGCTGTCCGTGGGAAAATGCGCTTATACAAACTGATACCAACAGAATCCTGGGGGTTGATCTTTGCATCGAACGTTGCTTTGAAGTACCCGTGGGTTCCAAGACTCTCCTTGATATAACCAGTGCGGCCACGTCTTGTCCAGAGCTGCAGAGCTTTGAACCAGGCAATGTCTTCCGCATTGAAGAACATGTATCGGATAGTGACCAGCTTCTTGTGGATCTTATACGGATGACCGGTTAAGATGACTCGTTTGGCCACGACGCGAGAATGGTCTGGCGCCATCGTTGTGCCTGTTCCGACAAGTTCGAGGGCACCAAGTGTAGTTTTGTTCACGTCACTTCCTTCAAGAACCTCTGGGTCAGCCACAGCAGTGCGCCTGAAGACTAGCACGGGGATAGAGCCCCAGGTTACAGGGCCGGTAAAAGTAGCCACCGCACTGCGGCCCGGATGTATATATCTATCGAACTTGTGCACGTTGTTGGGGGTTGTCCCGGCCGAAGAGAAGATTGGCTTGATGAGTAGTCGACGGGGACCACATTGGACGATAAGCTCCTCCTTGGACTTGATGGGGGTTTCCACAGTCGAGTTCAGCGTCATGTTAATGTTGGTCACCGCATGCTTGTGTTCATGGCGAAGCAAAGAGAATAGGGAGAGAGGAGTGGGGTTGCGCTGTTGGAGATTCAATGGAACACTGCGAAGATGGATGTTCACTTTGGTTCCGGGTTTCACACCGCCGACAAGGGCTTCACGGATGCACTGGTTTCGTGCTCCCTTGTAGTCGGGTACTTGAAGTAGACGGCGCCAGTCCTCTGGCTCATATGCTCTGTCCTCTTCTGTTTCCCATTTGCTTGTCTTGAGACTCCTTAGTCCACGATATCGTGCTAGACGCTCTCTTGCCAATGTGTTGGGGTGAAGTTCGATCTCGTCCGGGAACTCAAGGTCCTCGTTCGCCTCGTCCTTTCGGCTAGCTCGATACTCTTCTATCTGCTTTGCTTCTTCCTCTGGTGATGGATCCAAGAACATCTCAGACTGTGGGTATTCAGTGGCGCCGCCCTCGGTCATAGCATCTCGATTGTCAGGGAAAACGCCATCCTCGGGACGGCCTTCTTCTATATCCATCATCTCCTCATCATCGTCGTGCTCCTCATCCATAAGATCGGACCCTGAATCGGAGAAGTCGTCGAGATACCAGGCTGCCTGGTACTTGGACGTTCCACGGGGTATTCTTTTTGGTATTTCATATGCTTTAGGTTCATCTTCATCTGAAAAGTAGTGATGGTCGTCGAGCAATACACCTTTTTTGTCCGCTCCAAACGTCGAGACGGTATCGTCGGCCATAAAGACTTCTTCTGGAGCCACGGTAGTCAAATCCTCGGCGTCCTCGGTGGGCTCGTCCACAACTTCCTCGTTCACTGCGTCATCAATATTCATCGCATCGCCCCTCTTTCGTATCGTATAAGGCACCTTTGTAATTATCGATATCTGAAAATCTCCCCAGGTTGGAATATGTACCAGCCGATCCGCTTTGAGGCCTTTCCCTCGAACAACACCTGTAATCACAACATCACCGGTTTCCTCTGCTGCAGATGCAGGCCATTCGACGTTTTCGATCAACATCCAGCTTCGATCATCCCTCCAATGTATGCCCTTTGGAGTCGCGGTGCAGAGTCCTCGTACAACATTCGAGCAGTCCTGTCTAGAGTCGAGCGAGTGAACTTTGTCGAGGCTAGGAAAGTATCGTAAGAGAGACGATTTTAATGATGCAACAACCTGTGTCTTTTTCTTCGGTGTCGGTACTTTCTCAAGGCCCTGGAAATTGGTCTAAAGTTAGCTGACGAATCCGATGTATATAAGCAGTGAATAATGCCGTACCTGTACAAGAGACATAATATTCGATATACCTTGGCCCTCTACCGCTTTAAGCAAAACCTGGGCCGTCTCATCCAGCGCTTCTTCTTCCGAGGAGACCACGAAGAGGACAAAATCGGCAAGTCGACACACATCCAGCGCGCTAATCAGATCCCTGGTAGCAGGGATATATGTAACGCTCTGCTTAAACCTGTCGATTCGCACACGGCAGATTCCACTGTGACTCTCGCTATCCGGTACCTCGACGCTCTGGTTAAGCTGTAGAACTACAGCATCCAAGTCCACGCCCTCCGAGACTGGTATAACAGCCACATGTCTGGATGCGCCATTCTGGCCAGAAAAGATGCTGACAGCCTCTGTCTTCGCTCTAGACTTTAGTCTCTTCTTTTGTTCGGCCTGGTTTCGCCGTTGCATCTTCGACATCAGCTGTTGGTGGGGGGTTTTGCGACTGCCCCTCTCGAACTCGATTTTGCCTTGATTGACGGTTAGTTATGTGAATTGAGAGTAGTCTCTTGCATGCCCAAGTATAAATACCTTTAGAGAGATCCTTCAAGGCGCCCTTGGTCATATGTTTTGATTTGAATACCTTGTTCGACTTCTTCGTAGTATTCCGATGGTGATGGTCGGTTGAGACCGCCATGGGAGCCATCTTGCCTGGCCCTGAGCCCTTAAACCTGAATGGTAACGAGTCCAGCTTGGGCGATCCAACGCATAAAACAGTAAAGAACCTATAACCAGCCTCGTCTTTCTATCTTGTTCTCCTCGTCGCATAAATTGAAGCGACCAAAAAAATATTTCGAATGTGTAAAAAGAGATAACATCACGTGACTCTTCTTATCGTCTGTGGGCGCGAAATCTTGGCGCAAAGTTTCTCTTTTTATGCTTGCAATTTTGGAAGTTGAAGCTCGAAGCAAGGAAAAAGAGGATATCGAAGCTGTCGTTTGCGTATAGGATTTACACGGCGAGTTAGCTGCTGGTGCCGCGATAGCCATGGCCATGGAAGTCGCCAAATCCAAAACGGACCCTCCGAAGCGGTCAAAGGAAGAGATTGCGGCCGCCCGCGAAGCCAGCCAGCAATTCAACGAAGCGCAAAAGACATATGGACGGGGCAAACAGGTCGCTGTGAAATCTGTCAAGGACAAGAAACTACGAAGCAACCTGAAGAATCTCGAAGCGAAATACAAGAACGCAATTCTCCAGGCGAAAGATTCGGAACTGCTGCTTGAAAATGAAGGCGGATATATTGAAGCTGAAGGGGAGCTCGAGCGAACGTATAAAGTCCGGCAGGATGAAATAAAAGAGAATGTTGGGATCGAGGTTGCGAAGAACGGATTTGATTTGAAATTGGAGGGCCTGGGGCCGTATAAGGCGGATTACACGCGGAATGGAAGGAAGCTTCTGCTTGCCGGGAGAAAGGGCCATGTCGCTACGATGGATTGGAGAGAAGGGAAGCTGGGATGCGAATTGCAGCTGGGTGAAACGGTGAGGGATGCGAAATGGCTGCACAATGACCAGTTCTTTGCGGTTGCGCAGAAGAGATATGTTTATATCTACGACCAGGCTGGCGTTGAGATCCACTGTTTGAGCAAGCATGTCGAGCCAACGCATCTTGAATTCTTGCCTTACCATTTCCTCCTGGCCAGCGCGGTATGTCTAATCTATAGCTCTTGATATGTCGACGTTGGACTAACCTATATCCAGGCAACAAGCGGGTTTTTAAAATATACAGATACCTCAACTGGTCAACTAGTAGCAGAGCTACCTACTCGAAAGGGCTGTCCAACTTCACTATGCCAAAACCCTCACAACGCCATCCTCCACGTCGGTCACCAAAATGGAACCGTCAGCCTATGGTCTCCCAACTCACAAACGGCACTGGTGAAAGCCCTCGTTCATCGTGGACCAGTCCGATCACTCGCCGTCGACAGACAAGGGCGATATATGGTGTCGACAGGCCAAGATCAGAAAATGGCAGTATGGGACATTCGCATGTTCAAAGAAATACATTCATACTCCGTGCATCAGCCTGGCTCAACAGTAGCGATAAGTGATCGAGGGCTGACTGGCGTCGGTTGGGGAACACAAGTCAGTGTGTGGAAGGGGCTATTTCAAGCGGCGCGAGAGGATCAAGAGAAGGTTCAAAGTCCATATATGGCGTGGGGTGGTGAAGGGAAGCGCATTGAAAGCATACGATGGTGTCCGTACGATGATGTGCTTGGTATATCGCATGACAAGGGATTTTCTAGCATGATTGTTCCTGGCTCAGGTGAACCCAACTTCGACGCTATGGAAGCCAACCCTTACGAGACGAGCAAACAACGACAAGAGGCCGAAGTCAAGGCTCTGTTGACGAAGCTGAAACCCGAGATGATTTCTCTCAATGCCGATTTCGTGGGTACCTTGGATACTACGAGTGATAAAGTCAGACGGGAGGCAAGGGACCTTGATGCGAAGAAAGAGGATATTGCTGAGAAGCTGAAGAATCGTGGACGCGGACGAAACAGTGCACTGCGGAAATATTTGCGCAAACGAGGCGGTAAAAATATCATTGATGAGAATAGATTGAAGGTCGAGGCGATGAGGAGGGAGCAGAATGAAAAGCTGAAGGAGAAACGCCGAAAGGATAGGGAAGAGCTGGGGCCGGCGTTGGGGAGGTTTGTGAAGAAATGAGCTCCTCCTCTTTTCACCCTTCTTCGCCTGCTGCCCCCTTGAAAAAAGTGGCTTGGTATAATACCCATGGAGTTAACGAACCAGTGTACATTTGTCCTATTCCTATGCATGATTGAATGGCGTTTGTGGCTATATATAGAGAACGGTTGATTCTTTGATTTTACTGCAACCTGTTCTAAGACTATCATTCTACAAGCTAATAATTCAGCTATCAACTCAAGCCTTCTCCTTGCCGTAATCATACCCTCTCACTCATCATCTACGGACCCCGAGTTCTTGGGTGCACCGTTCTTCCATCTCTCCAAGCTCGCATCATACGCCCCACTGCCCTTCCAGGCACTCAATATCAAATTCACGATATGTTCCACCCCCTTCCCCTGCTTTACGACAGCAAAGACAGTTGGACCTCCTTCTCTCATTTTCGACGCATCTCTCTCCATCACACCCAAATCAGCCCCCACGGCCTCTGCAAGGTCGATCTTGTTGACTACCAACAGGTCACTGCCAGTGATACCTGGTCCGCCTTTACGCGGTATCTTATCCCCGCCTGCAACATCGATGACGTAGATGATGAAATCGGCGAGCTCACGAGAGTAGTTTGCTGCGAGATTGTCCCCTCCAGACTCGATGAGGAGTAGATCTGTTTTGAACTTGCGTTGTAGCTGTTGGAGAGCGAGGAGGTTGGCACTTATATCCTCGCGGACAGCCGCGTGGGGACATCCTCCTGTTTCGATGGCACGGATACGAGATGGAGAGAGGGCCTTGTTGCGAGTGAGAAACTCTGCGTCTTCTCTATTTTCGATAAACGGATGGTTAGTATGTTGCTTCTAACAGCGGGGGAAGGGAGGGTTCAACCCACCGAGTAAATATATCGTTTGTAACAGCCGCAATGTTATACTCATCACGTAACGCTAGGCATAATGCTAGCATTAAAGCTGTTTTCCCTGATCCGACGGGCCTGTATATGAAGCAGCATTAGCCAAATGAATATGTATCCGTATGTATCTGTGTATTGGTCAAGCTTTGCCAATGCACGCGAGCCAAGTGACTAGGAGACAGGGAAGAGATGGAAGTGAGCAGTAGAGAGGAACATACCCGCCAATTCCGATCGTGAAGGCCCTATCATTCCAGTCGCGGTTCTCTATAAGTGGTTGCTCGCGGCCGACGTATGAGCCGGGCCCGTCGAGTATCTCGTGCGTGTGGCCGTGGTTGGTGGCATCGTGCGAGTGAGACATGGCTATACTGTACACGATGAGACGAAGGTGATTCTCAGGTTGAAGACTGCAGTTGCTGGTGAAGGATGAAACGAAGATGGTGGGTGAGGGGTGTATTTATTGATCTTGATCTTCCCCCACGGAAGCGGCACTCGGGATTTCGGTGTTGGCAGTCAATATAACCGCAAGTTATAGGGCGATGGCAGGGGTAAGCAGCGAAGGATTCAACGACATATAATGAAGGGAGTAGAATAAATGGTAAATATCACGTAGATTATATTAGAACAAAGGTTGAATATATTATCATCATGGCCCGTTGCCGTCTACTCCAAAAGTGAGAAAACGTAAACGCAAGACATCATGCATCCATCACACAGCGCAGCACGGCACAGTTCCAAATAAGCAGAGCAAGTCAAAAACACGAAGCCGAGCAGGAGATATAACAATTAAAGATAACAAGACGCGAACTCCAGAACACCTCTGTCGAAGAACGAGACGAAACGATATGACACAACGCGACACGCAGTAAGGAAGCAAGTTCATGAAACCCACAATAGTGTAAAGCAAAATCGAAAAGCCCCCAAGAGAAGTAGATCCTGTAGATAAGTACGTAGATGAAGCAGGTAAGAAAGGATGAATAGCAGGCGCCAGACCGATAGTTGCGAAAAAAACACGGGAGTAGAGCAGAGCAGAGAGACACAGATAAGGATGAGAATAAAGAGGTGCTTCAAAAAGGGTAAATAAAAAGACCATAATCTCACAATTCCCCTTTCTTGACCAGATTGAATGATAAGGCGCCCGTAGATAATAATGTGTAGAGAGATATAGCGTGGCATAGCAATGCTCGCGATTTCTGGGATAGATTCATCACCCGGGTGATGAAATGTTTATATAAATGATTGTTTTTCTGCTTCTTCCTTTTCATCCACAGCAGTGATGAATGAAGGGATCAGCTGGTCCCTTTCTGTCTCTTTCCGCCGACCCTCGGACTGGCTTTCACCTTGCCGGCATTGCCCTGTCCAGCGCCATTTACGTCCATGGCAGAGGAATTATCATCACCCTCCGTCTTCACGGTACTCGCGCGGCGACGTTTATTAGTGACGTTCGGACTCGTGTTTGCACTTGTTCCCTGGCTACCGCTCGTGTTGGTGCCTTGTTGGCTTTGCTGGGCTGCCATCGCTACTGGACCTGCAATAGGGTTTTGGGCAGGGCTAGGTGTATGTGTTGGTCCGCCGATGTGAGGGGATCCTTGGACGCCGGGGATGCCCAAGTGAGCTACGGCGGGAGAGGCGAACTGGGTGGTACCGTTGAGGCCTGGGGTGCGTTGGCCGGATACTTGCTGGCCGGGTGGCATTGGGGCCATGCCGAAAGATTGGTTTTGGTGAGGGAATGTAGTGACTAGTTGGTGGAGGGCGTCTGGCGGGGATAAGTGAGGGTGTTGTAAAGAATATTGGAATAAGGTCTGCATTTGGGATATTATTTCGGCAACCTGGCGGAGAAAGTCAGTGTTGTTGTTGGCTTTGGGTCGGGATAAAAAAATGGGGGGGAAGAGCTCACCTCTAAGAAGCTCATGACTGCTACCGGGACTCCGTCGTCTGTGACCATGGAATCAGGTAAAGACATGGCGGGGGTAGCGGACAATTTCTGCCTTTTGTTCAAAGGCTTTCCGGCCCTCGGGCTTTGTTTCTGCTCCGGGGATGGAGGAGGTTGCAATTGGTGACGAGGTATATATTCAGTGTGGCCGCCTGTGCCAATATCAAGAAGTTCTATCTTGCCGGTAGGGCCATATTGGGCAACCAGCGTTCCGTGGGAAACGAGCTATCTGATGCTTAGTTTAAGTCCAAAAGAGAAACAGAGAACGAAGGACTCACCTGACACCCGTTTTCAAACCAGTATATAAAAGACGTCTTTTGACTTTCTACAATCTGACCACCAGTAGGAAGCTCCTTCTCTGAAACATTTTCAACAATCATTTGGATCTGCTTTATCCCGCTGGTAAACTGGGTCCAGTAATACCGGGCGAGAGCAGGTGTGGCAATTTCAAACTGCTTAGTTCCGCGCTGCGCATTAAAAACGACTAGACGCAGCACACCGCCGGGAGCATAGAACTGTTCCACGAATGTTTGCCAATATGGCAATCCCGGTGACGGATTGCGATTCTAAAGGAAATAGTTAGCGCGCGTGTATAATCTGAGTAGGGTGTTAAGATGGCTTACGGAATAGCCGCTGAGAACCTCTGCAAAGGAGAAGAGTCTGAATATCGATGACATTTTCATAGGATTTGCCATGCGCTGAGGCATCATCATCTGTTGCATGGCCTGCTGCTGGGCCATTCGCATCTGGCCCTCCGGCCCGGCAAGCTGTTGCGGTTGAGGTACATGCTGACCCGGAGCAGGCTGCGGAGTCTGTCCCTGCTGTGGCTGCTGCTGCTGCTGTTGCTGGCCAGGCTGGGATGTGGGAGGTAGCGGCTGGCCGGGCTGCTGGGAAGGGGCACTTGTGCCCGGAGGTTGCTGGTGCTGTGGTTGCGGATGTGGGGTGCCACCCTGGGAATCATGCATTGCCTGTGCCTGGGTGGTTCTCTGTTGTGCGTTCTGTTGTTGAGCCTGAGCTTGAGCCTGGGCCTGAGCCTGGGCTGCAGCACTGTTTTGATGAGCCATCTGCATGGCAAACAGCTGTTGCTGCTGCTGGTGGTGCAAGTTCTGCGCCTGTGAATGGTGGCCCTGCGCCTGTAGCTGTTGCTGTATGTGAGGGGGGATATTGCCCGGGTGCATGGCCGGGTTTCCAGCCTGGACTGCGGCCATATGGGCGGACGTGACCGCCTGGGTTCCGTTGGGCATGGATACCGGAATCCCAGCATGTTGCGGCTGCGGCTGCTGCTGCTGTTGAGCCTGCTGCTGGCCCTGTTGCTGCTGCTGTTGCTGAGCCTGCTGGGCCTGCTGTTGGGCCTGCTGTTGGGCCTGCTGTTGGGCCTGCTGCTGTTGTTGCTGAGCCTGCTGGGCCTGTTGTTGTTGCTGCTGAGCTTGCTGTACCCTCTGCTGCTGCTGTTGGTGAAGGAACATCTGCCGCTGGCGCATGTATTGTTGTTGCTGCTGCAGGTGGTGTTGCTGGATGAGTTGAGGGTTGTTTGCAACTATATTCGTTAGCACTGATATCACAACACTAGAGCTATATCTAGATATATCACATACAGTTCTGACCGAGATGCTGACCCTGGAACATCTGGTGCGAGTGAGCTGGCCCGAGATGGGACAGAGCATGGGCATGGGCGTTAGGCCCAGGCCCTCCGGGCCCCGATACAGGCTGCATTCCGGCCGCCATTGGGCCCGGCTGGGTGGCCTGGGGAGCTCCCGGCGCGGAAACGCCAGCGTGGACCTGCTGAATCATTCCGCCGCCGGAAGCCTGGGCAGCTAGATGCGCCGCACCCGGATGCTGGCCAGGGGCCATTGGGTGATTCTGGACCATCCCAGGGTGGTGCGCCATGCCGACTTGGGGAGCAGGAAACGGCTGCGCCATCATCATTTCCGGTATGCGAAGTCACCAAGGCCGGGACTTCCAGGACACGGAGAGGACAGAGCGAGAGGAGAGCACGCGACGGAGGAAAGGATCGGGGGTGTATGTGTTTCGGCGAGGATCAAGACGCGAGGTCTCGAGACGTTCCCAGGCGGCTATCGGGCCACGGACGAGGCCAGGAGACAGCCCCACGAAGCGTATATATGGCAGAGCAGGCCGGGAGACGCTGCAGACGAGCGTGTAGAGCTTGCAGTCCGCGAAACGAGCGCGAGGGAGCGGCGAGGCGTGAGGGGCAGGGTGCGATCCGGGAGGTGCGAGACGGGCCCTCGGGCGGGAGAGGGCGTATCAGGAGCACGGCGGCAGCGAGGTCGTCCGCCTGAGCACCATCACCGAGAACGAGACGGCCAGAGAGAGCGAGCGGGCGGCGGTGCTGAGGACGGCGTCGTATGTCGGCGTTGACGATGCAAAAGTCGCTTTTCTCTTCGTTTCCTTCAAACTTCCGCAAGAGGCAAAAGAGGTCGGGGGGCGCTAGTCTCGTTTTGGGTATGGTCACGTGGTCGCACCTTATAAAACTTTTCTTTCTCTTTTTTCTTCTTCTTCTTCTTTACAAGTTCTTCATCTTTCAACAGGAGAAGAGATGAGGAGAGACGAGATAGAGAAGACAGGAGACGGAGAGGACTAGAGGTACGTACGAACACGAGTCTGCTGTTCTGTGATGACCCAACCTTACTTCTTCAAACGTCTCTGAATCGCCCTTGACGAGACAGGCGGATCTTCCCTCTCCGGTTGATCTGTTGCTTGCCAGTATCTCTGTCTGACCGAACTTCCACTGTTGTTACGACTTCTGCTACGTGTGTCTTTCTCCTGCTAACAGTGCAGTTTAGGTCTCTCCCTCGTGTCTTGTCGTCTCGTCTCGTCGGTACAATGGTAAGCGATACTCTCATATTTTTCTACTTCCCCTGCATGATGAAATTTTTTCCTACATTCGCAGTTTCCACGCTAGCCGTCGCATGAACCTAGTAAGTCGACGTGTCGTTGAGCGGTTTACTTCCTTGGATGTCTGATTCAGTTGAACACACTCGTTGCTCTGGCTCTCTGTCTATTCCTCGCTAACGGTTATCAGTCTAGTATAAATATAACTATATAGAGAATGATACTTTTATAAATACTTTTACATACTTCTACACATCTAATAATCATGTACTTTTTATAGAGCTTCATCTTGTAAACTATATACTTCATCTTGTAAACTATGTATGTACTTCTGCTTTGTCTGTAATGATACGGAAGAATGATTGTCCGATAATTCTCTATTCTCTATTCTCATCTATCAGAGCTCGACAGCCAGACATGATCCTATACACGAAATACTCGCCCAGCCAGCGGCAGTCGTGCTAGATCTGCCCTGGATGCTCGCCCAAATGCAATGCGCGCTACGCTCGGTGCGCTACGGGCCCTCGAGGACGGCCGCCAGACTCGCCGGAAGCTCCAGATACCGTCGGCCTGCTAGGAATACCCGCGCCTTTCACCTCTCGAGCGCATTCCGGGACACCGCAGACGGTCCTCATAACCCCGTCGACACGCCCGTGAACAGCAGCAAACCAATTGACGCAGAGGAGTCGGCCCCTGGGGTGAAAAATGAAAATGGCGAGGGGAAGGGGTCCGGCGTGCAGGCGAAGACCGTGGCCGGTAGCAAGGGATACAGTCCGTACGGGTCTGGCGCTCGACGGGCGTTGAGGAACCGGAAGGTCGATGACCGCTCGGCCAAGTCGTTTACCGCAGAGCTGCCGGCCTGGTTCCATCAGCGGAATCTGAAGCTGGCAGACCAGTCGGCGCAGGTGTCAGAGCTCCTCCCGCTAGATGTGCAGATTGCACCGCAGCAGCCTGTTCAGCAGAGCGCAGAGGATGGGAGTGAGCAGCGCGAGGGTCATGGAGGCGACGACGGGAGCAGTGGTAAACCCGAGAACGAGCCCCCGTCTACGCCGGAGTCTCGATACACCCTCAGCCCAGAGGTGTGGCAGGAGCTTCGGGCAGCCGTACAGGCCGGCCTCACCCTCCCTGCAGCTCGATACGCTCACGATCCAGCCTCCACCAAGCCTCATCTTGTCTTTCAATACCCTGGAGACGGCGGCATTCTCTTTCTAGACGCCGTGGTCAAGAGCTTAGCTACAGACCTGAACACGAACGTCGTCACGCTGAATGCGCAGGATATTGCCGAGCTATACGGCCAGCAACGGCAGGAAAACGATCAGCTATCTAGCTCCATGATGTTGCTGCTCGGCTACGACGTCTATCAGCCTACACAACGGCAATCACAGAAGGAGATGGAGGAAGAAGCAGAGGAGAAAGAGGAAGATGAAGAGATGGAAGATGAAGAGTCGGACCGATGGTCAGGCCAGTCGGGTGCTATCCCGGTCACGAAGATAAATGCTGATGTATCGGGGATGATAAATCCGTCTATGCTGCAGTCTCTGTTTGGCGGGAAAGGTTCGTTCGGAATCGCCAAGGTGGTCGTTCCTAGTGATCGGAAGGATGATATGGACTCTGACGAAGATGTCCGGTGTCTTCGACTGATCAACGAACTGCTGGATGTGCCGCTTGGTAAACGTCTACAGAGCGAGCCAGCAAAGGAGCAGCCAGCAAAGGAACAACCTGCAAAGGACACGTCTGGAACTACAACCGAGTCTACAGAGTCTATCACCGCCACAACTCTGCCATCCCCAGAAACGCAAACACCCAAGAAGCCAACTCTTATTCTCCAAATACAAGACTACAAAGACCTACTTAATTCCCGTGGTGGTTCATTCTTCCTCTCACTACTACACAGGACAGTCATGCGACGGCGGCGCAACGGCGACCAAATAGTGGTCGTCGGAACCGTCTCCGAACCCGAAGCCGAGACAGGCTACGAGAAATCCTTCCCAAGGCTAACACCGAGGGTCTACGACCAGCGTTCTTCCACCATAGTCGTACCTCCCGCCACACCGTCCAAGGCCGCTGAGGAGATATTCTCCAAAGATGCAAAGAAGAAAATACTCGAGATCAATGTTCGGCATTTGAAGAGCATGCTGAAAGCAAGACTCAGAGGTTCCGGAACTGCTGAACAAAGTATTCTCAACAGCCAGCCGTGGGAACTTGATGAGGATACTATCCGAACCTCTGGTCTTGACGTCGGATATTGGCCATTCGATCTTGTCCACCGCATTTCCACGCTTACCCTTGGCCTTGCTAGGGGAGATGAAAGCTTGACGCTGGAACATATCACGCGAGGCATCGAGATGGTAGGAAAGAGTGATCAGGTCAAGTGTGACTGGCTTGGTGAGAGGCACAACAAGTCAAAACCATCGAAACAGTCCCAGCACAAGGAGAGACGGAATAAGCTACGGCCAAAATGCAATACGCACGAAGAGAAACTTCTCAACGGCGTGGTTGATGCTGAAGGTATCAATACCACTTTTGCAGACGTGCATGTCCCACCAGAGACCAAGGAAGCTCTAAAAACACTCACATCGCTATCTCTTATTCGGCCTGAGGCATTCACATACGGTGTGCTTGCCACCGATAAGATACCCGGTTTACTTCTATACGGGCCCCCAGGAACAGGTAAAACGATGCTTGCTAAGGCCGTTGCTCGTGAAAGCGGTGCCACCGTGCTAGAAATCAGCGGATCGGATGTATACGATATGTACGTTGGAGAAGGAGAGAAGAACGTCCGCGCCATCTTCACGCTGGCCAAAAAACTTACCCCTTGCGTGGTCTTCATCGACGAGGCGGATGCGATATTCTGTTCCCGGACGGGCGCAAGTAACCGCACCTCACACCGAGAACTCATCAACCAATTCCTCCGCGAATGGGACGGCATGAACAGTCTCTCCGCCTTCATCATGATAGCCACAAACAGACCATTTGACCTAGACGATGCTGTCCTCCGCCGCCTTCCACGCCGTCTCCTAGTCGACCTACCGACCGAAAAAGACCGTCTAGCCATCCTCAACATCCACTTGAAAGATGAAAGCCTCGCACCTTGCGTCGACTTGGCTGATATCGCAGACAAAACACCCTTTTACTCTGGCTCCGATTTGAAAAACCTCTCAGTCGCTGCGGCCCTCGCTTGTGTTCGGGAAGAGAACGATCTCGCAGCACAACACAAGGGAGATGAACCGTACAAATACCCCGAACACCGAGTTCTGCGAAAAGAACATTTCGATAAAGCGATGGAAGAGATCAGCGCATCGATCAGCGAGGATATGTCTTCCTTGACCGCTATAAGAAAATTCGATGAAAAATACGGTGATCGCAAGGGACGACGGAAGAAGGCTCACGGATTGGGCTTCACGTCTCCTAATGCGGCGGACGCACCGGGGGCTGAGACCGGGCGTGTTCGGAATTAGCCTGACATTTGTATACTACCATCTATCTTTTTTGTCCACCTTTGCTTTCGCTTCGTTTCAAGGACTTTGGGGGAAAATATAGAGGTCAACATGTACCATTATCTCATGAATCATCAATAGAACGACTTGTTTCCTATGTATACCGGAAGAAGTGGAAAATCTTTAACTGTAAAGGGCGCTCAAATATCAAATCTAGTCGGTTTTTAGAATGGAGCTGCGAGGTATAATAACATACAGGGAGTTTGAGGCATCTTTGGTGAGGGCAGCCGCCAGCGGCTAGTCAAGGAGGCCATATCCAGTAGCTCTCCAAGTCTTAACAGAACGACGGGTAGTAAGAGGAATTTATGTGGGTTAATGAAAGCTCGCAGAAAGATAATGGCCTGAGATGAACAAGAGGGAGGGGACAAGACAGAACCATAACATGAAATCCACACGGGGCTTCTCATCGTTCTCCTTCGGGGTAGTTTTCTCTCTCTCGAGTCGCTGGAAATCCTCGTAAAGCGGTTTAATGGAGTGATATTCGTTCTTCCAGCACCTATCGATCAGCTCCTGATATATCAGACCCTCTGTCTTCGGCACTTCATCTGGTCGGGGAAAGCGGTTCTCCTCGTAGAATCAAAGCTGTACACAGTCCACGCGGCGATTGAATAGATAATACATCCAATTCCCAGTAGATCAGCTTTTGATAATGGATCTTCCGCGTAGATTTTTTCCATGTCCGCATCAAGGGGGAATATTGCACCATTGGCAAAGTCCGCGATTTTAAGGGAGTTGTCGTCGACAAGAACGTTATCTAGCTTGACATCTTGGTGAAGCACTCTGTTGGAATAAATGTGGTAGAAGGCAACCATTAGTGACTGGATCCAAGCAATGCGTACTGCGATAGACGGCGTATCTTGTGCTGAGATGTAGGCTTCGAGATCCCCCTGCTTTGCATATGCCAGCTTGATGGCCCCAGAGTCATCCAAAGGTCCTAAGTAGGGGATAATTCCTTCATGTGGCCCCAGACGTTCGTATATCTGGCGCTCAGTAGCCATGAATTCTAGCCGTAGGTCGTTGTATGCGGGATGTCCAGGGACCGCTTTGGGATGTTTGACAACATAGGACTCGTCCATCTTACAGATCTCTCCAGTCAGGCCAATTGCAATGCACCCAGGGCGCTGAGGTATTACGATAACTTCGCCGTCCATCCTTTTCCACTTCCGAATATCTGTATGGGGAATATATGTGGTGATACTAAAGCAATAATGATGTTTATAGCTAGTTGATATAACTAGATAACCAATCAGGGGTTCACAATCTTGGAAGCTAAGTGGTCAGTCATATTAATGATCTCTAGCCAGTATGAACGCTATCAAAGAATAACGACCTGTTTATGCTAGCAAATTTCAGTTTCTCTAACAACAATGACAACAGAAAGTACCAGCTAAAAGAATCACCTGCGCGAAGCAAAACTTTGTGAGTTTTGTGAAGTGACACACCATCGCATGGAGGAAGCTCCTCGCAAAGAGGAAGTATTCCAACTCCAAAGGGGCCAAGAAGAAGGTGACATATCTCGATTTCCTCCGAAGGATCAAATAAATCTTGGTGATGTCGGGGTTGTTTTGATAGCTGCTGGACTGGGTCCTTCGCTGGTAGCCAACATGCGGGATAGAGTCCGCGTGTTTCTTCCTTCCAAGCTAGCTCACAGAACAGTGGGACTCTATCAATACTATTGTACTTCAAGATGTCGCCAAACAGTTTGCCACGAACGGGCTTTTAGGCAATGGAACTATTGCCTCATTCCAAGGCCAACAGACCAAAGCATCAAGTACTCATAGTTGGCTATCTTTGGCTAGGAGCTGGCAGTATGCCAGACTCCATGCTCTGGATGCTACAAATCAGCTAGCAATACTTCCTAGCTTCCTTATCCAGAGATGCCTTCGAGTTGATTCCCAGAGACTGCAAATTATTGCTGTACAGTTGAATCAGATACCGGCAAAAGTCACTTGACAGAGACACACAACCCATACACCTCCCGTTCGTCATTATACCAGTGACTAGCCAGTTCACAAATCAATTAATCGTAAATCGGAAAAAAGTCATGCAGCGGTATCCTCAGCCACGGTCGACTGCTTCTTTCAAAGCGCATCCAACGCGAAGAGATCCGCCTACGCGAAACCACCAGTCTGTGTTCCAAGGAATGATGACCAGATAGCCGAGATGGTTGGTTCCGACTCCGCCAACGTATGTACCATCCTTCGTCTCGAAGATACGTACTGCGCCCTGGCTCGAGACGACATCCGCAACAATGGCTACCGAGTTTGGGGGAGGGAATATTTGAGTGGCCTTTGGGAACTCATGCCAGCTTATTGACTTCGCATCGACGCAGCCAGTCTAGCAATGTAAATTAGCACATGTAGGAACTCGGCATCGATTATGAGTACATTTGTTCTAATTTCTGATAGAAGACTTTCATCCGTCATGGGTTGCGTTCTGGATATCTTCATTGACCCCGTCATGGGAAATATGGTCGTATATCAGGAAATACGGTTAAGCTATAAGGGAGATTTGTCCAAAGTAAAGGTCCTAGGAATTTAAAGATGGGGCTTTTCACATCGTGTTGTAGAGAGGATCGACAATAATGAAGCCCTGGATGATATTGTATTCATCTTAAGCCTCCGTAGGGTAAAATAAACAGAAGCTTTCCGGGCCGAAAGAGTTACAAAACTCCATCTTAGGCACGATTTGGTGTTTGATATCCAGCTTGTATCAGGCCATTTGGTGTGAATATCCAGCGTGGTATCAAGCTAATCTGATTTTCGATATCCCGCATGATATCAAGCTAATTTGATGCTTGGTTTGATGCTCGATGTCAGGTCCGTTTGGTGCTCAATATTGAGATATCCAGACTCTCTATAAATGTACAATAAACGACTTTGAATCCCCAGTTCAAATCAATTTTTTGATATCAATATCTTACAGGCAGTCTCGATTCTTCGATCAATTTACATTCAAAATCAGTTATTTACAACGCGATAAGTAGTGGTAATTCATCAACGTCACAGATAGTCACTCCCACTGGGCATACTATTATCTTAAAACTCCTCTCTCCTTCTTCCTAAAAGGACAAACAATTCTACCCCGCCATCTAATCTATAACCCTCGACAATACCAAGTTAGATTATAGGAAGAAGAGCAACGAGCAAAGAATATACAACACTATTAAAAGAGGAATTGAAACTATTATCTGAGGAACCAAGTGATTTGACTCCAAGGTCAAGGCTTCAACAGATGTATCTATATTTAATTCCGCTTTATCCACGCACGATGGAGGACAGCCTGTGATATCTCGTGAACTATTAATGGAGTGACTCGTTTATACGCTTGTTTATACGGCTCGGCCGTATGGCCCGAGTCACCCATTGCTGCAGGCCAAGCTCCCGTCAAACGGTGGGCCAAGAGCTCATCGTCGAGTTCTTCTTCTCGTGAACAAGGAAAAGTCAAGCATATCGTATGTTGACAGCATCGTACGATGTCTAGGCGTCAGATGTGAATGCCATATTCGTCTCTGTCGTAAGATTTCTATTAATATTCCTCGCTGACATCTTTGGTACTCGAATCAGGTTCGAGCCTCGACCGTTAGCATTTCGTTTCAACGAATCCTAAATATGGTCTGACCAACGGCGTAGTGAGCCTAAACAATGGTCTTGACTGACTTTCGAGATGGCGCCACTTTTGTGCATATCCCAAGGAAACATGCTGACCCTGATGCAATGTTCGAGTCGGCCGTAATTTGTGCGGCGGTTTTCTCGATGTGCATCTTCCAAGACGGTACTTTCAGTCGAGTTTGTTCCATCTCCGTCGATCAGGGCGCGGCGCGGGTAGAGGAAGTTTCTCGTCGTATAAGACTCCAGTAGCTGTGATATTCTCCGATGGCCGTAGGATATAATAGCGTGAGACGATCAGGACGTTCTCTATACGCTGCACATTTGACTTGTCCACGGCCTATCCAGGAGAACCGTCCTTCTATCACATCTTCAGCCTTGATATCGACGTCGTACCAGCGACCGTTCAGCCCAGTAACCGCTTTTCCCTGTCCTTGATCCTTCGGGCGGATCTCCCTTGCATCGGGGAGATATATTTTGAAGAGACGCGGATCGAGAGATAAGCTTATTGTGGTGATTAAACAAGGATTCCTTCGTCTCTGGGGTTGAACTCTTCAGCGATATAGATCCATCACCGTTCGGCGTGCCTTTGTCTCTTTGCTTTTGCTTCTCATGCAGGGCTAAGTTGCCCCAGACACGGCAGAGAAGTTAGGACTCTTGTATACATGTAGGGCAAAGCCACACAGTCCTCGGAGTCGCCAAATGCTTCCCCCTCCTCCTCTCTCGCCTTGCTGCTAGTTGGCCGACACGAGACTGAAGAGAAGCGAGCTTTTGCCTCTTGATTTCGCCTAACGATTTGCATCTCGGGCCCTTTCACCCTGCATCGTCTCGTCTTCCTCGCTTGGCGCTTTCTTGGGTAGCGACTGTGGACGGAGTGCGGGCGACATCTCGCGAGAGGGCGGCTGTGCTGGATACATCGCACGTAAAGGTCAAGCTCGCAGTGACGGACCGCAGCCTGCGTGTTTATCTGTGATATAGATCCTGGTCGGCGCAAACTAGAGCTTCGGCGTGATAGTTATCTAAAACACCTTAAACCCGGCGTTGAAACCAACAATCTTATATCGCCAAATCACCCTTGTCACCGCTCTACATCCTACATCCTCCTCGCAACCGCTCCCACAACAAGAAGAATACACAAGATACTCGTCGACCACACATCTGCACCTATGGAGAGCCTGGCTAGTTTCTCCCACACGCATCCGCTCATTCCAGCTCCGTCGAATTCTGTCTTTGCAAGCTTGCATCGCAGGACTCGCACGGCCGACTCAGCCAGCTCGGTTGTCACCAAGACCCTGGAAACCAGGGACGCTGCAGCCCGAGACGCAAAGAGATTCCTTCTCCAGGTCGTCCGCAGTGACTGGACCTATCCGCCGCTGGAAACAGACCCTGCGAAGACTGCTGAAGACGCAGCGGCGGTCTCGGAGGAGTCGCGTGATATTATAGGATGGAGGCATCGTGAGCAGGAGAACTCAGGTTCTGACGCGGACGATGGACATGGAGGTCCTGAGGGGATTGATCCATATCGCTTCGACTCGCCTGATGCCGTTGCGCGGGGTGTATCGGACCGGCGGAGAAAGCGTCGCAAGATAATTGAAGATGAGATGAAATGGAATGAGGGCTTGAATCTCTGGATGGCACGACGGGACGCGTGGACAGGTGCAAAGGTCCCCGAGCCACCGTCCGCACCGGCTGTGACTGGTACCAAAGCGGAATTGGAGACATATCGACAGTCCCTTAGCAGTGAAGAGAGCTACAGTGGGAGCTACGATACAGACCTGGTTGATACAGAGTCGCAGTATACGCTATCCAGGCCGGCATCAAACGCCTCGGCGTCTGCTCATGTTAAAAAACCACCTACATCGGTGACCGTTACCGCACCTCCGGAGGACGAGATAGAGTGTATCACCGTCTCGTTGGATAAGAAAGCAACCTTAGACCCTCCAGTCACCACCAACCAAACCACCCCAGAGGTTGACGATGAGTGTCTAATACCCGTCATGGGCCCCTTGGTACCTGACTCCAACCTGCTGCGTGCAGCCATAACTCCCAACGTCTATCCTGCAATATACAGCCGGCTCGTCGTTCAATCAAACACGCCTGCCGTGCCCATAAACCTCGCCCACATGACCCGCGCTCTCGTCCAAGGATGGAAAACAAACGGCGAATGGCCCCCAAAGCCGACGCCCTGCAGAGACGTGCCTGTCATTAAACGGCCAAAGGCAGTTAACAACGAGGCGAACGAACTCAAAGATGGTAAAGGAAGGAGGTTGTCTGGAGTTAGCAATGCGGTTAAGAAGGTACTGGGTTTATCTTCTTTTAACTCGGGGAATAGGCTGCATATTCGCTCAAACAGCCATAGTGGTTCTATGTCCAGGCCGGCAACAGACGAAGGTGCTTGATCGTTGCTATCTGCTCTGGATGATATGTGTTATGAATCTGTCTTTCCTTTTGTTTTCCATGGTCAGAATACCCTGTCTTGGTACTCACTTCTATGTTTTGAGTCAGATACCCAATAAGCAAATTGAGGCTGGTTGGAGTTTGAAAATTGTGGGAGCGGCATTTATTCCGATGGAGCTCGACAGTTTTATTTGATGGTTTAGGTACTTTTTTGATCGCAATGATTACAGTTGATTTGACCAAAATCCAAGTTTACTTCAATTCTCTCAAGCGAATTAGGTGTATATTGTATTGACACTGGTTAAATAGAAGAGGCGTATGATCGTAATTGTAGTTCCCGCTCTAAACAGAAAACAAATGCATCATCATGTCGTTAAAGGCTAAGGTTTGACAAAAAGGAAAAAACACATGCATAGAGATGCTCTCTAGAAAATATGTAATGTTTCTATGGAGCCAAAAAGTAGCTGAACGGTTTGGATAAACGCCGATTTGGCAACCTCCACAGATAAAGTACCGGGGGTGACATCAATCTTTGTATACTGCTGCCCCCGACGCACAAAATACTTTCCATCGTGGAGCGCCCACTTATCCGCCAGCCAGAATTCAAGTTCACGAGCGGCAAAATTTCGAGTTTCGGCAAAAAATGTCGGGGGTTTGCCGAGGCTGCGGTCTATAGGGCTGGATGGAGAGTCGCGAAGAAATGGTGGAGTGGTTGCGGGAGGGTCAAGGAGGGAAGACAGGCAAAATAATGCGGTTTGCCCAAAGAATTCGATATATGACAAAAGGCCGTTAACCTCTTCACCTAGACGATCAAGATAATCTACTATGGCAAGAGATGCTGTGATGCTTTCGAAAATAGAGGTGAGTGTGAGTAGCATCGGCGCCTCATATAGTAGATGGGGATCACATATTGGACGCTGCAGGGTACTATGTACGGATTCGAAATATGCCGTGATCGAATCAATAGTAACACCAACCTCATCTCGTTTCGTCAAGTCGACTTTGAGTATCAAATCGGAGAAGACGCGTGTTGTAGCCTGTAGAAAGGGGCGAGCTAGTATCCATGCAGTGGGATTGCTAAGAGACGCTGACACGTATTCGGGAATCACGCATTGTAGGAGGAAACACCTAAGAGTTGGCTGCTTATAGCTTCCACTTTCAAGGCTATTCGACATGGCTTCATAGAGTTGGTTTGCAAGGTAACCTTGCTGTGCGTCAACTGCTGCTCGTTCAGACACGCCCTGGATAAATGTCACAAGCTGTTTAGCAAACTTGCTGCCAGCAGATAGTCGCCCTTCATATCTCTTAAGTTTGGCAACGACATAATTAGGGTCAGATGCCGGGAGGGGAAATGACGCTGGATCCATAAAATATCTGTCTATTGGGCATATGTCTTCGGAATGCACCTGTAGGAATTCCACCACTCGATGAACAAAGTCGACATAAGAACCTGGTGCGAGAGTCTTTCCTACTTCCTCGGAATTCTGTTTCATGGTTGCCATCATAGACCTTATCATCTCCTGGTATAATTCGCCAACTCCGTTAGAAGCATGGATTTGGCCTGGCTCAAGTTCCGACAGATGTATTCGCATGTTAGATAGCACGCATGAAATGAGAGAGGTCCTTCTTTGACAAAACTCCATCAATGTTATTTCATATCGGCCAGTTACCCCGTTGACTGCAAATGGCAAATTCCTAAAGAGGGGGTTCTCGCGATCTTCGTTTAATAGGGCATTAGTCAAGTCGTGCTGATATTTCAAAAATAATTCTTTCTCCACAAGTGAAGTACTCCAGCAGGTCAATATTTGCGACTGGCACTCCTCATACGAAGCTGCATCAATTGAAATTAGGCTTGATATAAAATATGGCATAAATCTGCGAGTCTGATTTGTTGGCTTCAGAGCTGCCCAGGAGTCTTGGTCGTAGCGGTTGAAGTAGCTACTCCATTGCCGTTGCCCATGCTTCACCCGCGTATGAGCCACAGACAACCAGCAATCGATTGCTTTGACGAGAATGGAGTTATCAGGTGTCTGGTCCACCCCAAAGCAGATTGAAATGAATTGAGAAAGTACTGGCGAAATAGCACGGTTTAGATAAGATGAGCCCGCACTGGAGACTTCCATCTGTTCCTGGCATAAATCAAGCCAGTCATCCTGGCTATCCTCGTTGGTCTCGGAAGGGTCAACTTGTGTTTCAAGCGGGAATGACGCAGCCGGTCGATCATTAGCCTTCGTAAAGGCTATCAAAACGTCCAAAATTTGACAAACCACCGCGTCTAGTCTCCTCACTTTGGGCCTGAAGAGTCCGAAAAGCTTTCCAAGGGGCATCGTCTCCATTAACATTGCTGCTTGATCCGCATCCCTTGTTGCATCTATAGCCGTCCTCATGCAAACAAGGGCATCACTAATAAGGGCTTCAGCGTGTCGCTCGTTCTTGATAATGGCGCCTTCAATATACTGACGGGAAAATAGAGAGGCAGAAGGGTCCTCTGCTTCTATTTCGCTTCGTGCTTGAGAGTGCTGTCTTACTATATCCGTAATAAAATCACTATGCCACTCCGCGAATTTACTCAAGTCAGACGCATCACCATCCTTAGCAAGGGTGAATCTAACCAATCTCGACCAGGAGTGAATGTTGATGCTACACGCATCTTTATGAGATGTCGGGGGGTGGACGAGATTTCGGATCGTGTTAAGGGGTGGCCGGCACCCCTGGGGCGCACAGCAGTATAACGTGCAAAGGAGGTCATGGTGATTCCTAAGCGCATTCAAATCTTCCACACGTAAAGGCTTTTCTTTAGGATAAGTTCGGCCATGGTTTGGTAGCAGTCGCCATACCAAGTTAAGGATCTTCTTTGGCTCAAGTAGACTATTCAAATACTTCAACCCCACCGCAATTATTTTTAAGAACATGCGAAAGCAACTATCCGTCACGTCTATGTCGAGTACTGGATCTGAAGCCAACTGATCGAGAAAGCGGGGCGAGCCATGAGCTGCTTCTTTCTCAAGGTCATGAAGCGAATTTCCGGTGAAAAAGTCAAATAGCGTCTCGAGAATTGGCTTACAGTGCCGCCAACCCCAATTTTTGATGAGGATAAAGCAACGTTGTAGTAGTGTTCGCATGTAATTATTCAACGACGCCCACTGCGGCTTCGGGCTCGATCGATAAGATTCAAGGACATTCAACATCAACTGTTTAACAGCAGGCCAGCGGTCATGGTTTAGCTGAAGACGTAGCCCAGCGTGGAATATACCGAATTGGTCAATCTCTTGGAAAGGGAGCAAGGTAAAAAGCGCCTCCCAGGCTCGTTCCAAATCTGGGATGCTGGAGGGAGAGGTGGCTGTGGACTGGTCTAGAAAGTGCATTTCAAGACCCTTGTCCTTTATGGCCTTTTGTTGGAGGACGTTCTGAGTAACTACGAACGCGTCGACAAATGGATAATCATCTCGAATCCCAACCTCACGTTTTTCCAGCTGCCGGTTGTCCTCCAGGAGTTGCTGAATATTTTCCATCCCAGTTCGGCTTAGGGTAAAGTCCATTGTCCGTCGTGCGGAGAGCTTTATCAGATTAACAACTGTGTCAACCCTGGACGAATCCATAGATTCGTGGTTTGTGATCTGTAGCAATTGATTCAAAAACACAAGATTCAACATTTCCATCCTGACCATGACCGTGGTGACATCTTTCTCGCAGTTAAAGCTAGACCGATATGTATCGTTTAGCAGGGAGACAAAAATAGTGCATCTAGAAACGAAGTTGATGCGATCGACGGGATCTCGGAAACTTAGATGATCTGTAACGTAACAAATGACAGATATATATAGACCAAGCACTTCCATAGCATTTGGGATTGTCAGGATTGCCGTGCTGTCTAGTGTTTGCTGTGGACTTAGCTGGTTTCCTAAGTAACCAAATAACTCGCCGAGTTCTGATGATACAGTCTCATTCCAAGGGCCCCAGTGATAGATCTTGTCCTCTATTCGGATGATAGCATGGCCATTATCAGCATCTAAGTCCCGAGATAGCACGTCTAAAGAATGAGAAAATTTTCCACTTCCTATGAATGTTGACTGATGGAAGTATGTGCCCAAGTAGAGTGGATGGGTATCAAAATCAAGTTTATAGGGGTTTTCAGGGCGATGAAGGCCAGGTAGGGATGAACGATTATCGTCTTCTGGGTGCACGATAGAAACCGTGTCGCTTTTTTCATTTTGAAATTCAGGGGGTTGGCGATACTCGAACGTTTCGATATTTATATGCCGGGGTTGCCGTTTTCTTTGGGCAGGACGTTGGTTCTTGACTTCCTTTCTAGGGGCTGGACGGTCATTGACATTTTGTTGAGTAGGAACATAACTTCTCTCTGCGTTAGTCCACGGCGGCGGTGGTGGTTGTTGTTGTTGTTGTGGCTTGTTTGCTTGGCTGAGGAATCTGGTCAGGGTTAAAGGCTGCTTCGAAGATTTATATGCTTTATGAAGCGCTGAAAGCGTTCTGTGAAATGCTGACGGTGGCTGGGAAATGCCAGTAGGAATATCCTCCACATCTAACTGCGCGGGCCTTGGAAGGTGTCGTTGAAAGGATGAGATACCGTATGGACGGTTGACCACCCAATTGTTTTTCGGCCTTTGCTTTGTTTTATTAATCCCTGTACGTGTATCTTGTTTGCTCAGGCTTTCATCATCATCATATATGACTATCGGTTCGGGGTCGGTTTCAGTTATTGGGGTTGCCCTGTTTGCCTGGGTAGCTCGAGAGGTAGGTGACGGATTTCCAGCTCTACTATGAGGCCTTGGCGTGGTACGTGGCCGTGTCGATGTTATACCGGAAGCTTGTTGGTATTTCCCCGATCTCCAGTTGCATAGTGAGCTATTTGCATCACGAGTATCAGCTTTCGTGGCCAACTTGAAAATCTTCCGAGAAGGGCTTTGGCGTCCCTTGTCTTTTCGTGAACGTGCTCGCCGAGCAGCAACTCTTAAAAACTGCGGCTGCGTATCTAGGCGTTGATTTCTAACATCCTCAGCGTCTAAGATGCCCAAATTAGGAGGGCGTGGTTTCGCAGGCTTTGCTTTCCGGAGACCGATATTATCCGTAATTCTTGTTTGCCGCTTCCTCTGTGGCTTCCATTCAAAGGGAGTCCAAGATTCGGTACCACTTCGTCTAGAGGATTGACCTCTACTTTTCTGGGCTGAGCGCTTTTTCGTTTTTGGTCGACGTGAAACCGGGGGAGCCATATAATCAATGCGATTGTCTTCAGGGATATCATCGTCGTCTTCAATCAACCCAAAATGGCGTTCAAGTCTCTCTTGCTCTCTCAATTCACGTGCCTTTTGCTGCTGTGATCTCATAGGAGTGGCATCATCGTCGGACTCAGAATCGCTAAATAAGTCAAGATTTCTGGCCCGAGTCGGAGTCTCTTGGTTCTCAGCTCTCTCTTTACGTGAAACGGGTTGGGCAACTCCCTTGCCTGTCCTGCGTTCTCGGACCAACGCTTTCCGGCGCTCCTTTTCGGCAGCTTGTCTCTTATATTCCTCATGTTTCTCACGGTCGAGTCTAGCAAACGAAGCAGGAAGAACTCCCTTGATTTGCCGCTGTATTTGTCGAATTACGAGGGAATCCTCTTCAGGAGACTCGGAGGTAGAGTCGTCTGCGGAAGAATGTGTGACACTTGGGGATTCTTCTTCTTCCTCATCAAGGTCTAGCACCGGGGATGATTCAATAGAAATGATTCCAGGTGAGTCAGATTGTGATCCTTTTTCAGAAAGCGGAGTTTGCAGCTGAGTCTTGAACTCGTTGGGAGTAAATCCTGGTGGGAACCTAAAAGTAGTCGGGTCCCTTGGAAGAGCCGAGGACGCTTCGCCTGATGAAGGTGGAGACGGGGGTACATCGAATACGTCGAAAAGTTCAAGAAGGTCGCTTTTCTTCTGGGGACTGTTATCTATGACCACTTGGACCCCATTGCCATTCCCCTTGCTAGAATCCCCTGACCGGCGATCATTCTCCCCATGGGCAATTTTACGCCGTTTGCTCCCTACTTGGTTGAACTTGACAGAACTAAGTCGAGCATGGGTATTACTGCGATCCTTCAAACTTTCCTCTTGACCCGTTGCTTGATTTTGTTGACTCAGTGACTGGCTCAAGCCCGAATGATCATACATGTCGGGTGAAGAAGCCGGCAAATGAAACGAAACAGGGCTACTAGAAGGTAGGACGTTCTCGTCTTGAAATTCAAAGCTCTGACTCTCGCCTGGTTCGTTGTGGGGTTGAGATTCTTCGACAGGCATCCGCACTGGCTGCACGCCTCTATTTCTGAGAAGTGATCGGTACTGAGCATTTTCCAGCATGTATGGGTGTAGCTGTATAGCATTGCGTTGCCTTAGTGCCCTCCTACTTTGGTTCTGCCATTCAGAATGTCCATCGCCAGCAAGGCCAACCATATCAATGTCTCCATCGTTTGGGCGTATGATTTCCTGCTGTGGTTGTGGCTCGACCTCGCCTTCATTTTGTATTGATATTGGGGAAGCGGCCCTGGATGGAGGAGATTCCAGAAGCGGCGGTATAGATGACAACGGGGATGAGTTGACACTGTCAAAATGCAGGTTATCATCATGGATCTCAGTTGGTTCAGCAAGTGGCGTTTGCGGGGGCCTGGGACGAAATTCCTCGAATTGCAGTTCATCGGGAGAGGACGGGGGTTCCGGTTGAGAGGCCGTATTGATGAAGTGGGTATTATCATCAGGTTTCTTCTTTCTTCTCTTAATCGGGCTCAGAAATGACTGCAAGACGGTCTCATAGTCGTCCTGTAACGGATCCGTCTCGAGCTCGACGGTGTCGTCTCGTGTGCGTTGAGAGCTCTCATTTAATATATGTTCGTTTCCATCTTGAACCCTTTCAGCATCTGCTACCACCTCTTCACCTTCATCCTCTTGGACCTCATGGTTGTTTTCTTCAGTATCCGTATGGTCATCACCGAGAATCACTTCCTCTTCCACCCTCTGACCAATTAACTCCTGGCTGTCGAATTCGTCATCTTCGTCAGAGTCGGGGACATATCCGCGTTCTCGCCATTGTTCCATTTGCAACACTCCATCCCTTTACTCCGTAGATAATTTTTCGCTGGCGGGACACTGCTTCAAATTGAACACTGAAGTTGAATTTCAACGACGCGTCTGGACGCGACTTAAAGTGGAAACTTCTTCAGTGAGTGATTACGTAATTTCAACGTCAAGGAAATTCATTCCACAGACAGACGAACATAACTTGTCCGATTAATGGCACTCACGACGGGAATTGTTTCGATAACCAAAGATGAGCGGGAAACGTGGCCTTGTGCCTATTATTATAGCTACGGGCTTTGGGGTTCTCAATGGTAAGTATTCAGTTTCCAGCTTCCAGACGGTTTTTTTTTCAACCAGCTAATTGCGTATCCCTCTTTCGCAGGCTACATGGTTTTTAAACCAGCTATAAATGAACATGAAGCTGGGAAGCTGGCAGAATCAGAGTATGGGTCAACATCTCTATAGTTTTTCGGTTCAACTGCTAACCATTTCTCCAGTTCAAAACAATCCGAACCTACATACACACGGCAGATTTATAGTTGGTGGACGGGAAACGACTTAACGAATAAAGCCGAGCAACATAAGTGATTACATTCTCTAGAGAAATGACTAGGAGGAATCAATTACACGGCTTGAGACGCGAGGCCAAATGCCACAAAGCGGAGTTGGATGTATAAGCCACGCCAAGAATATAAATGCGAACTTGAAGGGGAAACCTCAATGCATGATACCTGCTCGTGTGGAGGAAAATAGGGATCTAATGGTCTAGGTGGGTGGGGCTGGACCCTTGTTGGAGAGTATATAAGCACCACGCCTCCCAGGTTACGGTAGCAGGAGCCTGGAGATATTCAGGATATATTGGCTTTGATAGAGTTGATGAGATCAGCCTAGATGTGGAGGAAATGGGCAAGCTAAACCTCACTGTACGATACGTAGTAGCTATCATATGTTTACAACACTGCGTTAAAATTCTTATATCATACATTTTACCCCCTGTTTCAATTAATGTAGGTCCTAAGCTAGAACTCTCAATCCCCAACGCCATGTCATCCAAAAATAAAATAAAAAAAATAAAAAGCCATGTAGCTATCACTTCACTCGATACCCTAACCGAACACCAGACATGGCTGGAAGCGGTCATGCGCTAATACAGCCTTCCCAGCATGGCGGGTAGCACCATGCTCTCTCGCCTAATAGAAAATCCTGCATAAAAGAGGATTGATCATTTATATCTCTTCAACAAGCTTCCCGCTATGGGAGGCAGGGGCATTGCTTGGATTGCCGAAAATCTTGCCGGCAGGAGTACCAAACCACTCATCTGGAACCCCGATGCGGTTGCCATTACGATTTATAACGTATCGTATCATTGTAGGATCTGGCTTTTCTGGCTCCTGAGCTTCCTGTTGGCCTGGGGTGCTCTCTCCAGCGGCCTCGGCGGCACTGATTTTTCCACGACGCTTGGGGGCTTGTTTCTTGAGCAGTTTGTTTATTGTGTCCATCTGATATTGACCGTTAGAAATCTATATGTGGTATGTCGCCGACCTAGGTTAAGTAGAGCTACATACCTTTTCCTCCTCGTTACGCTTTTCGCTGAGGTTCTTTCTTCTCCTTGCCATCTCTGCCCGGCGCATGGCATGTTCTTCGGCGGTTAGGTGTTTCTTAACTTGCGGTTCTATCATTTGTTGTTAATGGATTGTGCAATATAAGACTTATAGAATTGATACTCACCCATTGGTAGCTGTAAGAAATCACCTCCAAGTTCGATTCGACCACGCTGCCGTCTGGTCATTTTACTTAAATCGGGGGTACTCGATCTACTTCCACCCATAAGATCTTCATCTGAATCGTCTTCCTCATCTTCATCATCGTCGGGTTCCTCGTCTTCGTTGGTTTCGTCAAGGCCAATGGTATCATCTTGTGCGCCGATATCATTATCAGACTCGAGCTCAGACAAACCTTCTTCGTCATCTTCGTCATCGTCGTCATCAAGAACAGCCCGTGACTCTGTCTTCCTTACTTTAGTTGCGGCTGCAGGAGTAACCGTAACCGTGGGTCGGGAAGCCGCCTGCTTTGCAATGGGGGATACCGGAGGAGCGTCGTCCATGTCGATGTCACCCTCTGCATCGATGTCCGGCTCGCCGTCGGCATCTAGATCCGAATCGCCTTCGGCATCTTCCTCGTCATCCTCGTCTTCTTCATCTCCAATTTCAGATGGGTCATCATCCTCATCTGAGTCTACTTCGACAACTCTTCTCTTAGAGCGGCTGTTCCTAGGGCCTGTGACGATGACATCCTCTGTAAATATATTACGAGGCTTCTCCATGTCCTCTGCTCCATTGGTGACTTCACGGAGCTTGCTTGACGGCATTTTGACAGTAAGTCGAATTGATTTCCTCCTCTCTTCAGGAGAACTAGGTGGTGATCGGGATACTGTCACTGTTGTAGTAGCACTTCTAGTTGCGCGTGTCGACCGTGCTTTCGCGTTGGGAGAATCTGTAGACGTGGTTAATTTGGTTACAGCCGCACGAGAGCGAAGAGAGCGAGTGGAAGTCATCTCGGGTATAGTTGATATAACAGTTGAACGGTTGAAACGAAGGGGATAGAGATGTTATGATCAATGATATCAGAACTGGGAAGAGGGGTGATGTTGCTAGAAAGCAGAAGGCAGTGTGTGTTTATACAGAGAAATCGACTATAACAAGGGCCGAAGATGGGCGGCTTCTGCCTGCGGTGAATGTTCTATGCAGAGGTGAATCGCGAGGGAAATTCCGGTGAAAGGAAGTGGAGGGGGCCTGCATAAGCACCACGGCATCGTCTTCTTATCGGAACAAAGGCAAAGGCAATGTAAGAGGCTACAATTCAAGCCTTTCACTGCCAAATATTAAAAGGCTCCTGCAAACCGCATCCTAAAGTGTTCATCTTGGCGAGATGTTGGATGGTATATGTATTCCCAGCCAGCCCCAAAAAAGGGTCAAGTACGGCCCGGACAGCAAGGCCTTCTAATCAGGGATACAGGAGAGTAAAAAAGAACAGGGAATCAGGGGGTTCGGGATGTTCTGTGCTGCATGTACTCCGTAGTGCTGCTCTTTTGCATGTATATATATGGGGGCCGCGCGCAGGGAGAAACCGTCGGCTTGCCTTACCTAGTATTACTGTTCAGAGGAGCTGAATGGCGGCTGGCATCGCTGCTTGCTCGGGTGTCGTGGTTGTACGAGCACTGGATGGCAATGAGCTCTTCCTGTTGGCGGAGACGCTTGACTGGTCTCGCTCTTCTGTCATGGATCTGATCCGTCCGTCGTTGGGATGCGACAAGAAATAGCGCCCTTTCGCCACAGGTGAGGTAAGCTGCAGCGAATCGCAATAGCAGAGTCTCACAGGGTCAGCACGGGGGACGAGCAGCAGCTATAACGCCTATCCTATTCCTGGGAAGTCGAAGAACTCCTTCGGGTCGCATCGTTGGAGTTTTCGGAGGTTGAAAAGCGTCAAATATCAGATAGTATCGTGATGTATTGGTGGTATGTGTAATATATAGAGGTACCTCTGATAGGGCTGAAAACTGTTAGTGATAGAAGTAGCTTTGTAATATTACAGACACATTACCAAAAGTACAGCGCATGAAAAGGGCCGAGGTAAAAAGTTGCTTTGAGCTCCTCCGCGTTTCTTCGTCTTCCTCCTTGCAATTCACCATTCTACAACACTCTCGATACCAGAACTATATCCCCATCTACAGGCCGCATAGACAGTATGGCCGGACCAAAAGGAGCATCGATACCGAGCTGGCAGCAAGGAGCTGCTCAGAAGGAGGCTCCGTCTGACGACACCGCCATGCCAGAACAGAGCTCTAGCACGGAGCTGGAGAGCAAGGAAACCCTTATCGAACAGGCCAGGCGGTTTCTACAAGACGAATCAATATCAGATGCACCTACGGACAAGAAAATCGCATTCCTAGAGTCCAAGGGGCTCTCAAACGATGACATCCACACCGTTCTCGGGGTATCTAGAAACGTCGAAGCCACCGCCGACGACGACACTGCCACCCAATCTACAGAAACCAAGCAACAACCCTCCTCCAATAAACCTCCTAGCGAGCCCATCTCTCCTCCCGCACAGTCGTCGCCAGCGTCGTCTCCAACGCCACCCAGCAGGGACGTGCCTCCAATTATAACATATCCCGAATTCCTCTTACATCAGTCAAAGCCACCTCTTATTACGTTCCAGAATTTCCTATATACTATATACGGCGCCGCGGGCCTGGCAGCCAGCATTTATGGCGCGAGTGAGTTTCTCGCCAAACCAATGCTAGAGTCACTCAACGGCGCCCGTCACGAATTCTCCCAAACCGTGCAAGGGAATCTAAAGACGTTGAACGAGAAGCTGGAGGAAAGAGTGTCCTCCATCCCACCGACGGTCTCGAAGCCGAAACATATAGCAGAAGATGAGAGCGAGGGTGACAATGAGTCAGTGACGTCGGACCCGACGGAGCTCTTTCATCGAGATATCGCTACCCAGACGACAGTGGACCTCGACACATCCGCTTCATCTCAAACACCAGCAGGCACAGAAGTACAGGCGGAGTCGGCGGCACAGAAAGCAATCGATAACCACCTTTCACGTCTCCAGTCGATATCCTCCCAGTTAAGCAGCGTGGTGACCACTGAAAAGTACAGCGATGCCACACAGAATTATGCCAAAAGCAGACTATCAGAGTTACACACGTATCTTGATAGTTTGACATATAGCTCTCCGTCATATTTGAGTTCTTCTTTATACGGCGCATACGATGATTTCACTGATGTCAAAAAGGCCAGTTCATCTGGTGGTGAGGAGGAGGCCATTGCGGCATTTAAATTGGAGGTGCGGAGTGTCAAGGGGACTTTGCTGAGCGCCAGGAACTTTCCATCTGGTAGTGGCGGGTTAAGGGCAGGATCCGTAGCGCGGTAAAGCATTTTTTATTAATATCCAGAGATAGACTTCACATGTGTGTTTGGAATGTATTATTAATTCTTATCAATATATGCGAGTATTATGAACATATTCTAAACAGGTTATTTGGAAGAAATAGTTTGAGAATGGGTATCAGTGTAATTTTCTCTATGGATAAGTGATGTAGACAGTGGAGTAGCAAATTATGAAAAAGGCAGGGCATGCCTTTGATAATGCATATGGAAACAAAACGCTCAGATAACAATGGCCCTTATAAACCAAAGACTCCAGAAACCCCGTACCAATCCAAGGAACAATAAGAAAAAGCATCCAGGTAATAAACATTACTCCATCAACTCAGTTGGAGGGCGAGAGGTGTGCGCATATATCTTCTTTGGCTGGATATCAAGCGGGCTCAAATCCATGTCAGAGTCCCCGTCAGGGTCAACTGTCGTATCTTCAACCATAACGGCAGGAAGATGGGGACTGTTTCCATGGTGTTCAGGATGGTAAATCAAAGTGCTGCTGCGGCTCCGCTGTCCGGATCCAGAGCCAGTGCGAACAATATCCTTCCCTTCCGTGCCGGCTATCGCAGGGTCTGTAGGAGAAATTGGTGTCTCCGGTCGTCGTCCAGCCTCATCAGCATGGCCGTCAGAGCCATAGATCCGACCAAGTCTGCCCAAAGCTTCAGCCAGGTCGGTGGCATGAACATCTTTGTTTGGTGGTTCCTCGTTGCGCATCATCCATCCGTGTGGGGGGCTGGGTGGCGGGCTGATGAAGAACATTTTTTGCGACTGGGGAGCTTCGAGGAGCTTGCTCTTGCGTATCTCTTCGGCATCAGTTTGTATCGGTGTGTTTTCTCCAAAGTATACTCTGGCACGGCCCTTTCCTTGCAGTGGCTCTCTGTCTAGGAGCTGTCGGACTTTGATTGCATCATCGATGGTCAAGAAGGAGCAGACTATGCGACGAAAGGACGGGAGAGGCGAGAATGAGTTGAGCGGCGCAACAGCCGTGATGTGAGACTTGATAGAGCCTAGTGAGCATGGCTGGAAGAGAGATAGATCGTTGAGGTCGGTGATTAGGAGAGTATTCGATGGTGGTGAGGGCTGTTGGAGAGGCGGGACTTCGATCGATAGTGGTGCCCCCCGCCGGGCACCGAGCGAAGGAGACGAAGGAGAGCTAGTAGTCGACATTCTGGTATCTGTTGCTTTCTGTTGATTTCTGTATGCTGTCTGCTGCTGTCTGTATCTTGATATGTATATCTTGGGTGTAATGTTGGTAAAGTCCGACTGTCTTCGATATCTCGAGGTCCCGTGACTTGTTTGTCTTTTGATGAGAAAACTCGCCAGAAAAGATCCCAACGACCGCACTTAAGTATCCGGAGAACAACGCAGGCTGCAAGCAATAGGAACTGGTCGGCACGCAAGCGCCACTGTGTTTCATTCAGGGCGTGAAGACGCCATCCGGGCTCGATGCTGATGAGAAATTTGCCCAGCGCTAAGCCTGCTAAGCCCACTTGCCGCGCATTTCTCGACCGCAAGGTCTGCTCTCCTTTACCTCCGGGTCGGCGCAGCAAGAAGAGATTTGCATGCTCAAACTGACGATATGGCTTAGCTGTCCATCTCTATGCTTACAATCTAGAAGACTCTGTGCCCTTGAGTTTCCTTCATGGTCCGATACGGAGTTGCCGCCGCGGCGATCGTCGTAGTCACTCAGCTCGGCTTTCTCGCCATCATGTTTGCGGGTTGCGGGCTGTGTCTTCGTACCTTGTCTTGTGCCTGCGGAGTGCACTCACTCCGGATTCCGGGTATAACTACAGCATGCCCTGCCTGCTACGGACCCTGCGCACGCATTTAATGGCCGCATTGGGTTGATGGAGGCGGCCTTGGAAGAGGGAGCTCCGCAAAGTTGTCCGTTGATCTGTCGTTTACTGCGAAGAGCGAAGCCCGAGGAAACCCAGGGCTTGGACAGCGAGTCTTATCACGGAGGTAATATAGCTCCGCAGATGCGAGAGCCTGACTACCTGTTTGAACCGTCACGCTGCCTACGGCCGCCTGATTATTCCGTCGACAGATTTGCCAGCTGTCCTCTGCAACAGTACTTGACAGTAACGATGCTCACCGACAAGTTATCTCAGGCGGGACAGAACAGCAACTGCACATACCCATGATTGCTTTCTGGCAAAGCAAGAACTACACGCTTTACGTCGCCTCATTAGGACACGTTTACGGCCCCCCCAGCCAACTATGCCAGCTGTTTCCCGGCGCAAAGCTACATTTAATTTGCGTATCCCCCTTGCATGTCCATTACAACGGCTCAGAGGACGATCTCCCGTTGGTTGCACAGCGAAATGCTGTCTCATTGCCATAGCTTCTTGACGGTGCTATACTGCGAATTTTCGTCGTGTAACAACCGGTTTTAATTTCTTCGTGTACCCGATTCATTTCAAGGTCGTGCCATGCCACACGCATACACACCTTCGAGGTTCTTATTTACCAGAGATATAAGTCATTGCCGCTTGACAAACTTGCTAGAAATAGTCAGTCATCGACAAGTTGGGCACCACATATATACCATGTGAAATGATGCGTTCCCGATATTCAGGTCCTCTTGCCTAGAGCATTGAATATGTCCTACAAATTTCTTTTCAACTCTGATCCCGACTTGATCTGGGATATGTGCGATTTACTCGTCTCCACAGCGTTCCTGCATTAAATACATACTAATCGAGTCACGGCCCTCGTTGCTTAATGAGAACGTTAGACGCTGGCTTACTTCAATCCATACAGCCAGCTGAGGTGGTGCAACCGCAAGATGTTCCGAATGCATAATATATAGCTGTTGCAGCGTTAACCTACCCGCTGTGGATTATCACATGCGGTTTTCCGTCATGATATTGATTGTGTTTCCATTCTGGGAATACTCTGGGTAGAAATGAAGCTTCGCGAAAATCGAGTAGCTAAGAGGTGCGTTTCACTTGCCTTGGCCGATGTTGTGAAAGCCGGTGGACTGCTATCCCCGTTTCCTTCTCCATTCCCCTTCCTTTCAATCGGTCTAGTCCAGTCCAGTCGAGAGGCTCTTGGACCCGCCTCACTCCCAATACAGCGAGCCCACTTTCTCCCGAGAGACCGAAGAAGGGATTTCACATACTGTCTGATTATTCAGTGCTTCCAGCGTCTTCCCGATTATCAGGCAGCTCGACTAAGCCGGGGCGATACAATCACGTTAGGCATCCGTGATGAATACCATCTGACTGTCACTACGTCTTAAATATAGATACCGAAGAGCAATCGACTTTCTTTTTATTTAATTTTTTCCCCATATTCTCAAAAAGCATTGAGGAAGACCTGGTATTTTACCAATTATTCCTGAATATCCCCCCTTTCTTCCACGCTCGTTGAACGGTATTATACGAATTACTGTTCATCACTCTCAGAAGAGCCAGCACCTTTCCAACATCCCATAGAACGAACTTTCCACTTCTTGTCTATATCCAATTGCCCATCATCTACCATGTGTCGAAAGGCCGTCTACATCCACGTTTGCAACCACCGAAGCTGGGGCCCTCTTACCCGCTGCGAAAACCGCTACGTTTGCCCCCCAGAGGGTACGGACTACTATCCCGTCTTTCTCACCAGCCCATGTCAATACTGTCGAAGATCTCCTCGTCGGGGTGGCGGAGATGCTGGCCGTGGGCGCGGACGTGGACGTGGACGAGGAGCTGCTCAATCTCCAGCACAGGATACTCATTCAACGGCCTCTCCACCCCAGCTCGACGCCGCTTTCCTATCTCTACATGATGCCACAGGACCAGACGTCCCACCACCAGAAACGATAACCTTCCCAGGTAGCGAGTCGAGCCAAAGACAATATCACTAAAGAATCGAAAGAACTTGCAATTTGGAAGACTGACTACACGGGTAAGCTCGTTCAGGGGGCCTAGGCCTAGTATTCCTCCCCTGGTTTCTCTTAGCTGTGCTAATAGTCCCAGAAACCGCCCGTTGAATCAGATGAATGAAAAAAAAAAGCTACACTGGAGGGCTCATCCGTAGAATGGAATGATATGGCCTGGAATTGGGCTGGATGATTTATAGTTTTCTCTCTTTCAATTCTCTTCCACCCTTGTTTTTTTATCTTTATTTACGGAGACCGGGCTACGAATATGTTATACGGCTTCAATCAAAACCTATTTCTTCCAATAACCTGGAATATCCAGATATAGTTTAACAGCCCACGAAGTATTCGTAGATATGTTGGATATCCGAACCTAAGCACCCACCCATCTCTAATTGACTCTCGATCATATCCACCTCTAATTTCATCTGGCACGCTAGCCGCCCTGCCGCGCAATGCCATGCCAGATATGCTGTCCATAGGGCAAATATCGAGAGCAAACATCTTGCATTTCCGCGCGGTGTCGTAGCTGCATGCAGTCCGTCAACCTGCGGGTTTCCGAACGAGAGTCGGCTCCCCTGCCTTACCGCCAGTTCCAAGCCGCGGTAGTTGCACGGAGAGACGTTTCTTTCTAGCTTATTCGCGTCTGGGGGACCATGCACATGTGCAAGAAGGGAAATTATATAAGTGGCTGCCCTGCCTGGCGAGTGTGTCTGGGTATGTTTTCGGATGCACGGAGTATATCAAAGGTGCTATGCCACCATCCCAGCGTATGCCTCAGGGGTGAGGATGGCTTCTGTCCAACTATATTCTGGGATACGAATGCGAGGCCATGCTGTGCCATACGCCTCATTATTATAACTGATGGATATCAGATATAACTTTTCTTGTCCAGGATTGTCCTGTAAGGGTTGGCTGGCATCGTTAGCTCGCACGAGAGTCGACACAACAGGTCAAGACGGTTGCTGAAATCAGTTGCCGCTGCCAGGATCTACCCAAAGTCTGCTCTAGCTTCGACCATCAGCAAGCTATTGCAAGGTGGTGAGCAGCGAGCAGTGCTGTCCCCGAGAGACGAGAGGCAAGACTGGAGGTGCACTTGTTTACTAAGCGCATATGTGTATCTTGATGTCCGGAACAATATACTGGATAGGACTCTCTACGCGCGACGATATGATATCAACATCAACGCCAGCTCCTTTCAAAATCCGCCTTGGACTACCGCGCTGATGTATCTCGTATATGGTGGAGCGAAGCCATCATATACAAAACATACTTATACTTAGGTCGACAGCTGGCCCAAAAAAAGGTCCACAGTTACTATGTTTCATCAACGCATCTACCTTATCGAGAACTCTATCTTCCGCCAGAGCTAAAGCCAGGTGGAAGCGGGATGGAGTCGAGGCGATAGTTGCTGTAAGAGACGGGGCTATGGGGTATGGTCCTTTCTCCTTTCCTTCAGAGCTTCTGTGGAACTGATGGATTGTTTAGAGACATTATATGCGAATGATTATGTTGTGACCTGTCAAACAGGCAGTTGATTGGCAGACAGGATGAGGCTGCTGGGAACGGCACTGGGCAAACCTCGGCTTAAAAGTACTCGTACGGAGTAAACCTGTTGCACACCGTTCATGCAGGTCTCAAAGCTCGTTTTGACCATCCATCTCGCTGGTGTTGGGGTACCCCTGGGAGATGGTAGTCGACGAATACTCGCACTAATCGAGGTATACATGTTCAGCAAAAGCAAAGACCGCCTACGAGATCCCGATTAGAAGCCGTGTTAGCTTTGGAGAAGCTCATACTCCACGCCTCGAAGGAGGTGGTTCAATGCACGAATGTGACGTGAGTGTGGGTGATTTCAACCCTAAGAATGCCAACGTTGCGTCTCCTCGAGCCCACCTTGGTTGTCCAACAGGGATGTTCGTGGTTGTGTTTTGCCCCGGAGACAACGAGGAAGCTTCGAAAAAATGAGGATTTGCGTTCCCGATAGCTCTTCGGTAACTCCTTGGCCGTTAGTGCTCCCGCCTTACGGAGATTGCCGGTCTAGCCCTGAATGACGGGCGGTATCCTAACTTACCCCCCGGCTGGCCAGCCTGGAGATTTGATTCTGAGTCTGTGGCTATTCAGGATAGCATATTAGACAACAGGCGGATGGCTCGGAAGGATGGAGTGGAAGGGGGGGAAGAAAGCCCACAGAGATCGATCGTGTATGCATGCCTGGGGGATCACCGTTTGCTGCCATCGTCTCAACTATGGTTCCACTGTGGATGACGGTGGGAATGGAATGGATGTCCATGGAAGTGTGAAGTATGCCACGCCATCTCCTACCCCTACAAGCACATAACACAGCAGCAGACGGACGGGTAGACAGGATGGATAACAGGATACCTCTTTCATCGGCAACCCCACGGCGTCTCAGCCGCCAGCAACCTTGACGGCGAAGATATACGCTCACTAGCAGTGGAGGGGCACGGAGACTACCGACCAAAACGCAGAAGTTAAGAGAGTACGGAGTACGAAGGTAGTGTCTTTTTCTAGAAGAAGGAATATCCATTTACTCCATCCAGTCAGGAAGCCAGTTTCGCAAATATCAAGCAATTGCCATGCGGTCGGGCCACTCGCATGAAGTACGACGCTGCCTTTTCCGCAAATCACCACGCGCGAACTCCTGCCCGATAACCAAATCCAACGTGGAGATCACCCTTTCTTATTCTTATATACGATGCACACGCACCGAACAAGCTGAAGCTACTCGGGCGTCGCTACTGATTCGGCATCCCACGTGTCTATCCCCTTCCTTGCTTTGAAGATCATGCATCTTTACTGGCGTTGAAGGCGCTAGAAAGAACGATCGTCGCTCTGACGGAGTTGTGCCCGAAGGTTCCAGCGTTGGTTCTATCCCGTTAACTATATCTCCAGCAGTGGTGAGAGTGAAATGGGAGGCCTGCGGCAACACCCCTTGCGATGGGACAGGGTATAGACGACTTGTGCAGAAAGTATGTGCATATTACTCCATACTCTACCCTATATCATCGTTTGACTATATACTCGGATTACATAGCATGCACGTACTGCCGTTCCATGGGCCGGGTGGCGGGAAGAGCTCCCAAGAGAAACCAAGAAGCGAGAATTCCAGAAATCCCAAAGAAAACGCCCCAAGAATCAAGAACTGGAATTCAGGCTCCAATCCCAAGGACCAAGGGACCCCAGGGCCAGGACCAAGGACCCGGCTAAAGTCGGATTCCAGAAGCATGCGAGAAAACGTGGCTATCTAGGTTATCAAAAAAAAAGATGGGATATAACGAAGCCGGCAGGCCTAGTTTTTGTTCTTCCCCTTCTGCCAGGGGGGTGTAGGCGGCTGGCTGGAATTTGCGTCCAACCACTAATTCATGCATAAATAACCCAGACATATACTTGTGCTCGGTTGAGTGGCCGAGACCCAGGCTGCTGGATGATAATCAGAGCGGTATTCAATGTCTCTCCTTGCTGAGAGATTACTGCCCAGGCAACGCCATCTCCCCCATTTCTCCCAATCGCTTAATCGCCTTGGGAGGAAACGGCTGGTTATTGATTGACGGCATAAGAAGCAAGTTAGTTCAGCTGGAGAATATCTGCTGTACGTGCGCAGGTACGGAGGCCAGTGATCGACCAGTTTGTCAGTAGTCGACATGCAACTTTCGGCCCCCTTTTTGCTTATTCCCGGCGAACGACGAGCGTATATTCGCCGGCCAGCCAGTTCCCCCTATCTCCTGGTGACCTCGTCACAATGCGCGTACGAAGAATCTGTGCTGCGTGCTGCAGAACTAAAGCAAGCCATCGCCCCGAAGTCCGGTGATGAGGCGTTTTGGTTCCCCTCTTCGGGCAGGGAAGGCTGGCAGGGGTATTTAGCACCTTGGTTAGTTTAGTCAGTATGGGAACACGAATGGAGAATGATGCTCGACGCAGTTCCTCCCTTTGGGCGTCTTCTGCAAGGGTCTCTTACGCTCATGTCTCTCTCCATTCCGCCAGATTGTCGCCCACCACCGCCAGCCAATTTCCAGAAATCCTAAAATGCGAATCGACAAATAAATGAAGGTGGAGATTCGCAAGGCCAGGATATCGTTGAAACATCGAGAAGGCAAGAATATAATTAAAGAAAACCATAACCGGCCTTAAGAGCTCCACTATAGCTCCTCCGTTGGCTGGGGTTGTCTATTTATTCAACCAGGGCAATGGCTGTCTGTGAACACTGGATAGACGACTTCGATGTCCATGTCGGCATCAATAATATCATCGCAAAGGACACTTCGCCGAAGGTATCACAGTACTTAACTCCCCTGCGTTGACGTTGCTTTCTTCCTTCTTTTTTTCTCTGGCGAAACCGGATCTCTAACCGTTCGTTTCCAGATCACATACGATTCCCCGGACTTAGCACGGCAGAGTATAACGGACAAGCTGAAACTCCAATTCTGGCTGCCAGCCAAAAAGACTTCTGGAAGTTCGGGAAGGCGAACTCCAGAGTCGTCCAGCTCGGGCAGATACACCTTCAACGGTCCTAATCGTGGGAGACAGCCTGGCGGTTCTCTTGAATCGCTTTCGACCGTGACAACCGGCCGGCTTAATATTCCCATGGATTCACGTATGTTCAAGCGTTAGCGGCATTATGCGACGTACGAGTTACTAATTTAGAATATCTGCAGCAACGATACCGGGCTATTTCCCTAGCCACGAACGAGCTCAAACGGCACTAGGGCTTACCCGGCCATCTTCCAGAACCCGCGACAGATCACCCCTAGGATATTCAAGTTATGGCGAAAGACGCGCTGCCAAACCATCGACGAACAGCCGCAGCACAGCAAGAATGACGCCCAGTCCGCAATTATCTGGAAGGATTACACCCTCAGGCGGCCAGTCTGCACCGGCGCAACAACCTCGAGCCCGCCTGCAGCGCAAACGAAGTCCTACCAAGGCTGAAATCGAGGGAATACCTCCGAAAGTGCCTCCAAAGACCGATCCCATAGTACCGAGGAAGGACAAGTCAAGCGCCGCCCAATTTTTCGGACGGGGTGCCCCGAAGAATAGATATATAGAAACCGTTCACTCCTCATCTGCTCCCGATCTTTCTCATTTACGAGGAGGATCCACCTCGAATCTGCTGCTGGAAAGTGACCGACCGTCGGACCAGCTAGCAAATCTCCCACAGTTTTCTCAAAAGTACCATGACAGACGGCCGAAATCGCTGAAGATATTGGGACTTGATGCGGTAAGGCGAGCAGAGAGTCCCGTGCCGGGAGAAAATGAAAATGCTTCACAAGGGCTCGTAATGAGAGAGAACTCACACAAAAAGAAAACAAGGGGCAGAGGGGGAGGAGGAGTGGGGGCGGGCCTTGAAAACATTGATATTCCCGTTGGCAACTTACCGCCGGGGTACTCTATTCAAACAGCGTCAATGCTGCTTACTTGTCAAGAAATCGAGGAGCTGCAAAGTCAGGCACGCCGCAGAGGGCAGAGATTCGAAGTCCTAAAATACAGCGAGGTATCCTCACTTACACAGGTACACATACCTTCTTTCATCAATTATTCAAAAAACCCCGCGCTAACTTCAAAAAAATAGGAAATGCATACTCTTAATAAACATTGCAAATATCTCCGGGATACCCATGTCTCCCTGCGATCTGACCGGCAGCGTTTACACGGCCGCGTTATATCATATCTAAAATCCGCCAGCGGCGTATCCAGTTTTTCTCCAGAAGGCGTCTTGAAACAAGAAGAAGCCTTACTCGAAATCGACCAGTCGATAGATGAATGGGCCACAAAACTTGAATACGCAGAAGAGCGGCGGGCAAAAATTCAACAGAAGCTTTTGGAACATATGGTAGCTATTCTCAACCTTCCTCGTCCACAACCAATACAACCGCCTCCAAGGGAACCAAGCCACCATAGAAGCATAAGCGATTATGCCAGCACTTGTGAAAAGGACAGTCGGCGAAGCGACCTAGAATCGATCATAATATACGCCGATGCCGGGCTCCATCGGCCCTCTAACGCTGACAGGCCATGGATATGATGGCCAGTCCAACCACCCCCACCCCCACACGGAACATACCATTTTATTTTATACGAAGACGATCGATTGGATCTTGGCTATAATCGGAGCATAGGGGATCTGGATCATCCCCGTTTCACTCGGATTGGCAGTGCTAGCCACTGGCTTTAACCCCTACATAGCGTATTCTTCGGCGCTACAATTATTGATTAACATCCGGCAGGAATAATAGGACTGTGGGATTTGATCTTTGGAGGAGAGGAATTATCAGATCGGGTCCCTGAAAAAGACGATATACCCTTGGCGAAGCAATACATATTTGGATACATAAATAATTAATTGTATAGGGGAGTGAATGAAAGAGCTGTTCTCTATTACCTTCTTAGATCCATACGTATATTTTGTATCAAAGTAGAAAAAATCAAAAAGACTTGATTTTCGGATAAAAGTAACGCCGCCAAGCTATGGAATCTTTGATTTTTATCTGGCAGCTTTTTGCTCTCGAATTCGATCAAACACTCAACACGACCTTCATTTCAAGAATTTACAGCTTTTTCCCTCATTGCCATTGAAGCGTGAATCATCTTATTTACAGCCATCACCATGTTCCGCAGAGCACTCCTCAGACAAAGCCGTCTTGCCGGCTCCGCAACTCCCTTCTCCTCCATCTCCTCACCCATTCGCAGACAATCAACAATCATTCAACATTCTCAACAGCTAGCACGATCACTTCCTTCCCGAGTACAGAGCAGATATGCCTCGACGGAAGCCAATGGAGAAAAGCCAAAGGCCGAAGACGCAGCTGAGGCAGCTGAAGCCGAAAAGCCCTCTGAACTAGACACTCTAAAGAAGGATCTAGAGGCACGTGAGAAGGAAGTTGTTGAAATGAAGGTATGTCGCGGATGAGATATCGCCCTAGATCGTGCGCCTGTCATTTATCTGAGCTAACCTATCTTTGTCTATTAGGATAAATACCTCCGATCCGTCGCCGACTTCAGAAACTTGCAAGAACGAACCCGCCGAGATGTCGAAGCAGCTCGTACCTTTGCCATTCAGAAGTTTGCCGGGGACCTAATCGAATCAATTGACAACCTAGAGCGTGCACTTGGAGTCGTTCCTGCCGACAAGGTGGACGCCGCCAAAGCGGAGGAAAATAAAGATCTTTACGAATTGTTCTCTGGCCTCAAGATGACCGAGGGTATCCTGATGAATACCCTGAAGAAGCACGGCGTTATTCGATTCGACCCGTCCGAGCATGTGGACGGGCAACCCCAGAAGTTCGACCCAAGCAGACACGAGGCCCTGTTTATGTCCCCAGTGGAAGGCAAGCAAGACGGTGATATCATGCATGTCCAGAACAAGGGATTCACCCTTAACGGCAGAATCTTGAGGGTATGTTATTTGTTCCCACTACCATCCCGTATATATCGTATGTTTGAATTCTTATCTAACTTTTTACCACAGGCTGCCAAGGTTGGTGTTGTGAAGAACGCATAAACATCCTAATTTATTCCAAATCACGGCACTCGGAATCCTATCCGACCTTAATATCTCCCCCAAACCAAACCACCCTCTTTATTCCATCTTGGATGAATCTCCCCCCATTTCTACCTATAGCCACTTCATTTGGCATCCTGTATATTATTGTGCTTCTTAAGGAGCCGGTTATAAAACAGCTAGGCACGGCGTTTTGCTCTAAGGTTATTCTTCACGGGATGATATTTCAGTTTGACGATCTGTACACATAAATGCACACCATCTCTTTCCCCGTTGTTATGTGACCCGTTTTATTGCGGGTACACTATTGCCTTCCATATATCTCTCCCCTCATATTTGTATGATTTGTTTCAAGCCTTTTTTCATTTCCTGGTGGCGGAATTATGCGCTTATCGGAAGCGGTGCGAACATGAATGGTGCATGGCATGATATACCATTTATCTATTTTATTTTCAGTTTAGAGACCCATTTAATGGCAGCCATGCTTTGGATTGGATGTTTCCGAACATTTGAAATGACTAGCTTCCAAATTGATGCGATTGTGATATTTATTTAGATCGAATAAACATTATTATCTAAGAATACAGAATGTCTACAGTACGTATAGAGAGGAGTTTCGTCACCTTAGTTCAACCCCAGCGGTTTCCACCAACGTTTTCCTGACCTTATCGTGCAGCTGATTTGTTTCCTCATTCGTCAGAGTTCTCTCTAAACTTCTATAATTGATTCGATAACATAAACTCTTTCGTCCCGTCTTGGGGTGAGTGAATTCGTCGACCAACTTTACGTCTTCCGCTAAATCCCCGGCAGAACCACGAACGATTTCCATTATATCGTTTTCATGGAATGGTACCGCTCCTCCAGCTGCGCTGACAGACCCCGAAGCTGATGGCGGCAACCAGAAAGCAACGTCCTTGTAGCATGCTGGGTGTTTGGAGAACGGTGTGAATCGGGTGATCTTTCCGGCCTGGAACTGGGAAAGGAATCTGGGATCCTTGGACCAAAATAGTCGGATATCGGGTATATTAAAGAGAAGCATTGCAATTCGCTCGAGACCAAGACCAAACGCCCAGCCAATTCTGTGAGGGACGTCAGATGAATTGAGGAGGTCTTGCTTGACGATACCGCAGCCGAGTAGTTCTAACCATTCACCCTGCCAGAACACTTCTAATTCGAAAGATGGGCTAGTGAAGGGGAAGTAGGCTTCGATCCACCTAATTTTCAAAGGCTCTTCTGCTGCCGTAGGATGTTCGGTGGCAGCTCGCGCAGCGGAAAAGATTTTAATCACGAGAAGTTCTAGAGAGCGTTTTAGATGTGCAGCCATCGCCTCGACTTCTTCGGCGGTATGATACTTGTCCTGCAACGGGTTGCGGGTCGGGTGTAGTGTCGGGTTCGGGTCCTCGACAACAACGTCGTGACGAGGCAGAGCTTCCACATCCTTCCATATTTCAGCAGCTGTTTGCTGAGAGGACTTCAATGGCTCATTTTCAGGCCGCTTCCACAGCCGTGCACCCTCCATCTGGTGGAAAACAGGGTAATGGCTTCTGTCGATAGCATCGCGGCGATAAACATCCGCTACAATTGTGTATCCTTTCTCCTCCGGCCTGGTAGTGCCGTTTCTGTTCATCTGCTGGAAATATCCTCGCTGATGAGCACTTGTATGTGTTCGTAGAACAGTATTTTTATCCAAGTAGTATGTGTCCGTCCGACTGCGTCCAGGGTGATCTGCCGGGAAGCCCAGGTCGTCAAAATTTTGCTTTGTGGTAACAATTGGGTCTGATTCGGCATAGTTTCCAAACTCCGGGCCAGCGAATTGACTCTCAACGAGCTTGCGGGTTATAGATAGAGGGTGGTTTTCGTCTAGATATAATCGGCGACCAAGGTGTGAGAGTATGTGACTGGGCGCATTTGTCCAGTCATCGGGCTGGTAGGACTTGTTTCCCACGGTCAAAGCTGGAGGTGAGGAAGCAATTGAAGTTGCCGGTTTCGATCCGAGAGGTCGTCCGTCTCCATTATCCTTTGCAGCCGCTGTAGAGCTGTTGAACCTTGGGCGCAGTATCGGCTGAAGCGATCGATGATGAAGCTGGATGTTTACCGGCCGGGGTGCTGCGAGATTCGCTGCTGCGACAGACCATCTGCAGGAGACTCGCAGTGCCCTCCCTGTTGCAAGTAACTGCATCGTGTCAAGTCAGTATACTTGTTCTTCGCTCTTCAAGCTGGCGTAAATGAAGTCATGGTAAATATCAGCTCTCGTAACTTTTTTTTGGTGATGTTCCGGTGTCGTATCAAAGTTACCAGGTACCACAATCTGCAGCCAATTGCAGCGAGTCGGCGAATAGATAGCGCGTATCGTATTGTCAGATAGAGGCATGTATTTGAGCTTCCGGCCGCGGGAATTATTCGAAGCTCGAGTTGTTGGTCAAAAAAAGCTGTTATTCTACCCGCCGCGAAGAGCATTGTGCGGGAAGGATGCGCATTCCGCAAGTGTCGACATGGGGAAAACTGAAGTGATAAAAGGCCAGCAGGCCAGTCCTTCTTCCCAGTCTAACTTGCACTATCCATTCTGGTTTGGAGGGTCAGCCTCATGCTGTGCGGCGGGGGTGACGCATCCCTTGGATCTAGGTAAGATAGCTCTTATACGCTGATCATGCTGATGCTGGTTACTGACATTTTCTTTCTAATATAGTCAAGGTATTATCCTCTTGCGGGAATATTTCTTTAGAATTATACTTATATCCTGTTGCTGCGCTCTAGGTGCGGCTACAAACTCGAGGGCCAAATGACCCAACCGGGATGTTGCGGACTATAGTCCATGTCTGCAAGAATGATGGGTTCCTAGGGCTTTATAGCGGAGTGAGTCCTCCATGGTCAGACCTGGCCTGATTGAACGTTTACTGACATGTATGACGATAGCTGTCTGCGTCAGTCCTGCGACAACTGACATATTCCACGACTCGATTCGGAGTGTACGAGGAGCTCAAAACGCGAGTCAACGAGTCATCATCTTCCCCTCCTTCTCTTCTCACTCTGATTGCCATGGCTTCATTCTCTGGCTTCCTAGGCGGGCTGGTAGGTAACCCCGCGGACGTCCTAAACGTTCGAATGCAGTCCGATGCCGGCCTACCGCCAGAGAAGAGACGAAATTACAAACATGCTTTCCACGGGCTATCTCAAATGATTCGATCAGAAGGTATCAGCAGTGCCTTCCGTGGAGTTTGGCCTAACTCGGCCAGAGCAATTCTCATGACTGCATCACAGCTTGCCACCTACGATACGTTTAAAGGAATATGTATCAGAAACCTGGGGATGAAAGATAACCTTACGACGCATTTTACTTCCTCTTTCATGGCTGGATTTGTTGCTACTTCTGTCTGCAGCCCTGTTGATGTGATAAAGACCAGAATCATGCATGCCAGTCCCACAGAGAGTAAAGGGCATACCCTCGTGGGAATCCTAAGGGATGTCTTTAAGAAAGAAGGATTCACATGGATGTTCAGGGGATGGACACCTAGCTTCATCCGACTTGGTCCGCATACTATCGCTACTTTTCTGTTCTTGGAGCAGCATAAGAAGATATACCGTATGCTGAAGAAGGATAAGCCGGAGGCGTCTATCTAGACGGAGTTTGAGGCTGGTTTACCTGATGGGTCGCATGTTCACCTAATATTTTGTAATATGGCTTGGAATTCATAGACTAGAATTTATTATATCGGGAGGGTCGGTTAAGGGTGGGGTTATTGTTATTTATCATTATCGCAGCCATCAAACTGGTCTTTTGTGTCTTTTCTTGTAGAGCCGGGTTGGTGGCGTGATCATAGCAATTATGGATGGGCATCTGGCATATTCTTGGATCCTTTAGAATAAATACAACTCGTGGTGATATGTAATATTATATCGGACTTCATTACTTCTATCTGTTAGGAATATCCACTTTTACGATAAAATGATAAAGAGTAAGGTTGCTTCGAAATCCTGCTTTGATATTGAGACAGTATTATATACACTTCTTTAGCCATCAGCAAGCCAAGGAAACCGAGCCAACAGCTTTAAAGCGAGCTTCATTGGTAGCAACCCCAGGCCATCCTAAAAGAAATCTATCGGTCAAGGTGAACTGGGAAGTTACCAGCATCTGCAGACGTAGCATCGTTAGTATACATCCTGATATCGTCATAAAGAGGATAACATACCTCTCTGGTCGTCCCATCGGTCGGTCCAGGTCTTGGGGCAGAGGGATCGGAAAGCGAGGAAGAACTAGAAATGCGGAATTAGACACAAGACAGCCCAATGCGGATATCATGTATAGCGAGCACTGAACCATACCTGTCTGCAGGGCTTGAACTCTTCTCCTTTGGCGTTGACACACTTGTAGTAGTCAACGTAGTTTTGCCAGCAGTGCTTGGTCCTAGGAGACACCGTTAGATCCATCCATCCGACGCATGCCAATTGAGCAGAACGGGCGACCTACTGGTTCTGGTTAGGGAAGCGGGCGTCGAAACCTAGAGTGCCGTCAGTAAAGTCGTACGATCATGTCATGTCCCATTGGGAGGAGACAAGGGCCGATTCGAGCAATTCCTAGAACATACCGGCTATCGAGAGAGTCAGCAGAGGCAAGCAAGCAGGTCAATGGGAGGCATGGCGTGAGCTGGCTAGATGGAAAAATGGAGAGGATACACACCAGTCACAAACTTGAAGGGCTTGGTCTCGACGGGCTCATCGGGGTCAGCATCTGGGATATCGGCCGGCATCTTGACTGGACAGGTCAACGCAATTGAGACCCGTGGACGGTGGTGTGGTGGTGGTGCAGCTGGAGTCGCGAGGTTGCGGACGTTGGATGTGTTTCGTTCTGGCGTCGGTCGTTCTCTTGGTGTGAAGTTGCCAGGTCCCGTGCACGTCGGAACCGGCGAATCTTTGATTCAGCTTATTCTTCCCACTTCCTCCCATCAACAACAACCGCTGGCTAACAGGATAACTGCTTGCTTCGATCCAGCACCCCAAACGCCAGAACCCTCTTCGCCCTCTGCGGAAGCTGTTTTAAGAGCAACCATGTTGGCCACTCGTGTCCTCGGCTTCCGGTCCTCTCGACCGCTGTTCGAGCCCATCCCCGTAAGTCACGACATCTCGAATCTGATACTGCTTGCCACTATCCATTGATCGCTGCTAACAGCTGTCTACAGAAAGAACAGCAAAGCGGTAAGCTCTAGATATTCGACTGCTACGGTCTAGCAGGGCCAATGCGTTGGTTTGGTGTCGCGAGCCTGTCTGACGTCCTTTTTTACTAGCTCACACAATCTCCCAGCGTCTGCGAACGCTTAAGAAAATCCCTCCAGAGTTGATCCCTCTCGGTAAGCATAATGATTGAAAAGGCCGTTCGTCTACTGATCTAGAGAGAATTGATTTGCTAATTCGTCTATTTCACATGCAGGTGTCGTCCTTGCGTAAGATTTGATATCTACCTAACCTCCCCAATATACCGCTAACCGATCCCCATAGTGTTGCCATTGGCGCCGCCGTCTACTCCAGTGGAAAGAAATTGTTCGGTGACAAGACCCTCCGTCTCAGCCGATCGAAGCGTGAAGATCATTAAGCGGATATCTTCGTGGCGTGGAAAGGATGATGCGTGGAATAGGGTTGTTCGAGTACCAAATTTAGGAGCACGAAAATGCAATCATCTCCTTTTTGTATCGTTAGACGGCAGCTGAGTTGGTGGCGGTCTTGTACATATATGAGATAATTCAGCACAGTTTGGAGGTGAAGTGCTGAAAATATCAGTTCCTAGTCTTCGTCGTTTGATATCGTTTTCGTTTTTTATATTCCTTTGATATGGCATCGATACTTGACTATGCTGGCTTTGGGCCTGCAACGTCTAGTCCCTCCAGCCCTTGCATTGGATCCTCAGCTCTGCTCGTGCTAGCTTCTCCAGCTTCCTCTGTGGCCATCCGGTCTTCCTCGCTGACGGCATGTTTTGCCAGGTAGCCCTCCTATATTATCGTTAACATGCTACTCCCAGTAAAGAATGAAGACGTCAACCAGCGTACCTGTTCCCAAACAGCGGTTTTACTCCCTAGACCTTCGTTGCTCTCCTTCTGTGGCTTCGCAGCTGCAACCTTGATAGTTCGACCGTAGAGCTCGCTCTGATCCATGTTATCGATCGCCTCCTTCGCATCCTGGGGCAGCTCGAACTCGATATACCCGAACTCCCGGTGTAGGTCTGTAGAAGAGGGCAGCTCTGGCTTTGGGAGCGAGATATCAGTTATCTCGCCAAACGGAATGAATGCCTCGCTGAGCGTCCTGGCAGTGACGGCCTGGTCCAGTCCGCCCACGTAGATGGTGCCCTTCAGCCTTGCAGCGTCCGTCATGGTCTCTGCTCCGTATATCTACCTCTGGGAGATTCCTGTCTCTATGTCTTAAGTCCATCCGTGTCTGTATCAACTTCCCAACTTCAACCTGCCCTCATCACGTGACTAGCTAGTGGAAGGCCACCTAAAGTGCTCTGTTTGTTGCCCCTTGAGCCCAACGATCAATGAACAACCTGTCCTCGTCTTCAGCACCACCGTCTGCTTGCTGGCAGGACCTCTACTGAATCGGTTTCCTATTTCCTACTGTTCCTTTCTTTTGCGCCACTGTCTTCCCGTATTTCGGGACCCCGTCTAGTGGCTTTCTTTTTAGTCTTATCGAACTAGGTATCAACACCATGGTGCGTCTAAGGCAGATACCACGCACGGCGGCCTTCGCCTGGTCTCCCGGCCAGGCCTCGCCCTTCATTGCGACTGGAACTCGGGCCGGAGCAGTCGACGCCGATTTCTCCAATGAAACTTTTTTAGAGCTGTGGGATCTCAAGCTTGATAGTGAACATATCGGAGCCGAGCTGCAGCCAGCAGCCAAGATTAGCACAGACTCCAGGTGAGCTCATCCCGGCGTGGGTGGTGGAGCGGGGAGAAAATGCAGTCAATCGATGTTGATTCTAACCAGGCTTATTTTTATAGATTTCATGACCTCGCGTGGGCGGAAACAGAAGATAGTTCAAGGGGGTTGATTGCTGGAGCGTTGGAGAATGGGTCACTGGACCTATGGGATGCCGGAAAGCTGCTGGATGGCTCCAGGTTTGTAGCATTGGACATCAATTCAATGGAGGTACCGAGCTAATCGTCCACAGCACCGCTCCTACTACGAGAGTCTCTGCTCATAGCGGGGCAGTCAAGGCTGTCCAATTTCACCCGAAGCACTCCAATCTTTTAGCAAGTAGTGGCAGCTTGGGGGAGGTATGTGATGTCTGCTATTTCATCTACATTACGGCCTTTAGCTAACCGGATCCCGCTCCCCAGTTATTTATCACGGACCTCAATAACGTCGAAAACCCAACTCGGCTTGGAAAAGCAGCCGCCAGTCAGGTTGAAATAGATTGTCTTGACTGGAACAAGAAGGTCCCTCATATCTTAGCTACCGGAAGCAGTGATGGATTTGTGACGGTATGGAATGCTAAGTCTGGAAAGGAGAGCTTGACTCTCAAAAACCTTGGCCGTAAGCCTGTCAGTGCCATTGCCTGGGACCCGGAAAATTCTACCCGACTTGTCACTTCCATACCCCTTGAGAGTGACCCGGTGATTCTGGTATGGGATCTGCGTAACGCAAACGCACCAGAACGAACATTGAAAGGCCATGAATCCGGTGTCCTATCGCTGTCGTGGTGCGAACAGGACCCAAGACTACTACTATCCAGTGGTGAGGATAACCGCAATATCTGCTGGAACACCCAGACTGGCGAGGCCTATGGAGAGTTCCCAATCGTTACAAATGCTACTTTTCAGACCCGATGGAACCCCAGCAACCCTAATATCCTGGCTACGGCGTCGCTTGATGGAAAGATTTCTGTCCAAACACTCCAAAACACAAACCCCGAAGCCGCCCAAAAGGGCGATGACTCGCAACCCCTCAACGACGAAGACTTCTTTGCAAAGGCTCAGACTCAACCTCAGGGCCCAACTTTCTCGTTACCCAGCGCCCCGAAATGGCTTGAGCGGCCAACCACTGCTAACTTTGGCTTTGGAGGAAGGGTCATCTCCGTGGTAACTGCGCCGGGTACGCGAACGTCGACCGTCCGTATCAGCAAATTCGAGGTAGATGCTAGCATCGGCGCTGCCACCGACTCCTTTGAGACTGCCATAGACTCGGGAGACCTCCGTAGCATCTGTGAATCGCGAGCTGCCGAGGCCGAGACCGACGAAGAAAAGGCTGATTGGAGGGTTATGAGCACCTTGATGTCTGAAACCCCTAGAAAGGAGCTCATCACCTATCTGGGATTCTCTGGAGATGTCGATGAGGCCGCGGACAGCTTATCGAAACTTGGACTCGGTAAAGAGGAAGCAACTGAAAGCGAAAAACCGACCCTCGCTCCTCCCAGCGCAGGAGCGAAGAGGCATAAGAGGCTCACTTCTATTTTCGACTCCAGTGCTGATGGCGACAGCTTCTTGAGCGATATGTCTGCTTCCAAGGAGGCCAAGACCAACAGTCCATTCCAGCTGTTTACAGGAGAAGAGACCGATGCCGATAAGACTATAACGAAAGCTCTTATACAAGGCCATTTCGACAAGGCCCTTGATATTTGCTTACAGGAGGATCGGATGGCCGATGCCCTGATGATTGCATTCTCCGGTGGCCAGAAATGCATTGAAAAGGCCCAAGAGGCGTACTTCCTTAAGAAATCTGAAGGACCGAGTTACATCCGCCTCCTTGCATCTATCGCCGGAAAGGATATTTGGGATGTTGTTCACAACGCAGATCTTCAAAACTGGAAGGAAATCGTTGCAGTAATTTGCACTTTTGCAGATGACAAAGAATACCCCGATCTCTGCGAAGCCCTCGGTGACAGATTGGAAGAGTACTCTAGATCTAATGGCAGCAAGGAAACCCGCAAGGACGCTTCTTTCTGCTACTTGGCTAGCTCGAAGCTGGAGAAGGTTGTCTCTATCTGGATCCGGGAACTGCAAGAAAACGAGAACAAAAAGATCGAGGATGCCACCGATGAGACTGGATTCTCTATCCACGTCCAAGTCCTCAGGGATTTCATTGAGAAGGTTACTATCTTCCGCAACGTTACTAAGTTCGAGGATTCTGAACGACAAAAGCCGACAGACTGGAAGCTCAGCTCGCTCTACGACAAGTATATCGAGTATGCTGAAATTGTCGCAACTCATGGTAGATTGAATGTGGCAGAGAAATACCTTAGTCTGTTACCGGATAGCCACCCTGCAGGAGGAGTTGCAAAGAACCGCATCCAATTAGCCACCAAAAAGGTTACCACCAAGGCTGCTCCCAAAGCAGCAACATCCCATATCCCAGCAGCAAGACAGGCTTCATCAACTCTACCCCAGCCGCAAATGGGCTATAACCCTCCCCAGCCTCAAACCCAGCAGCAACCACCCATGGTGAACCGTGGACCGGCACCTACTAACCCTTATGCTCCATCCGCGTTCAACCAACCCAGCAACCCGTATGCCCCTGCCCAGATGTCTGGCTATTCGCCAGCTGGTTACCAACCGCAACAGCAACAAGCTGGCATCCCTACTCCTCAGTACCCTGGGCAACCAGGTCATGGCATCCCCCCACCCCCGAGAGGCTTGACACAATCTCCCTCGACAGTAAAATCATATACCCAGCAAACCAATATCCCTGCATGGAATGATCTACCCGACGGATTTGCAAGGACCCCAACTCCTCGCCGTGGAACTCCTGGCCTCGGTGCCTCGGTCATTAGCTCACCGTTCCCTAACCAGCCGCAAACACAGAGCCCTCCACCGCCCGGTCCTCCACAGCCAGGCCCTCCAGGTCCTCCAGGTCCAGGTCAGCGAAGCGCCATGCCTGTTCCTCCACCCCCGAAGGGTCCATTCTCACCCCCACAAGCAACCCCTCCAGGGTCTGCAGGTACATCTAAATTTGTGCCACCAGAACGACCATCATCGACCGCAAACCTGTATGCTCCTCCCCCAGTTCAATCCCCACCAACACAGAGCGGAGGCCCTCCACAAATTGCTCGTTCGGCATCCCCCTACAGCCCCCCGCCAGCTGGCCCACCACCCCAGAATCGTTACGCTCCAGCTCAATCAGCCCAGCCTGCTCATCCAGCTGGACCTCCTGGACCTCCCGGACCACCCCAACAGGCACCAGGACCGGGTCCATATGGAGCCCAACGATTCCAGCCGGGCCCGCCACCACCTCAGGGCCCTCCCCAGGGCCCATACGGATCTCAAGGTAGCCAGTTCGCTCAGCCTCCACCACCTCCCCATACCGGTGCTCCCCCACGACAAGACTCGAGACCTAGCACCGGTCAATCCCAAAAGAAGGCCCCTGCCCCTCCTAAACACCGTAAGTAGACGGCCATGGATTGACTGCTCGTAGCTTAACCCTAACTAACATATTTTTCCAGCTGCTGGTGATCGTTCCCACATCCCAGACCATGCCAAGCCAATCTTCGATATCCTTTCCGTTGACATGCAACGTGTGAAATCTCGTGCTCCAGCAACATTCAAACCTCAAGTTAATGATACCGAACGAAGATTGAATATCTTGTTCGAACATTTGAATAACGAGGACCTACTGAAGCCGGGAACGATTGATAGCATGGTGGAGCTAGCGCGAGCAATCCAAAGTAGAGATTACGAAACCGCACATGCTATCCACCTGGACATTCTGACGAACCGCACCGACGAATGTGGAAACTGGATGGTAAGTTAAATTCCTCAGCTCAACGTTTAAACGGTAGCATATTTTTGCTAACTACGTAATCTAGGTTGGTGTCAAACGATTGATTGGCATGAGCAAAGCAACGCCATAGGTTAAGCCTTTTCTTCTCTTCACTCCCTGAACAGCATTTATCAATTTTTACCCGATTTTAAATGTCATGAAGATGAACCGTCTACGGCCTTTCTCATTGGAGTTATTTTCGCATCTTTACCATCTATTTCGGTTATATGTCCACTCAAAAATGGTTGAGATAGAGAGTGGGAATGGAGGCTTATACATGGTGTGTAGCCCTTTGGGGTAGAAAAATGAAGCCGCTTGTGCCGTTTTGATATGATGTTGATGTTAAGTACTCCTTATCATGTTTGTTTGTAGTAATGTATCGCTTTTTATGTTTATACTATATTCTTTCCCCATGTTTATTCACAACCACCCCATTTATATATAAACACATGTCAACCCACTATACCCTTTTTCTAATCCTTATCTCTAACGCTCTTAACAGAAGGTACAAAATACCACTCAGCACCATGGCGACTTCAAAGCCGATATCACCTGTTGTCTTCGCAATTGGCCCCTGAAACCAAGTCTGCAACATACAGGGAATCACCAGCGCAAATGACAACGCACCAGCGGCCACTGCTGGAATACCACTCGGTAGCGCAGAGCCATTATTCCATATTGACGGATCATACGAGTCATAGCCCCTTTTCCGAAAGACGATATGTTCAATAGCTATGACGGCGACAAACGTTGCAGACCAATAAGATATAACGGCAGCAAAATTCTCAAGTGATACAAAGAAGCTCACTGCTGCTCGCATGGAGACAGGTATCACAATTGCGATGAACACGACTGCGAACACAGCACGAGGAACGCGCACGAGTATCGGTAGTAGAATCTGGAAATTCAGCGTTATGCTGTATATGCTAGCAGCGATATTTCCTAGGGTTGAAAAGGTGAGTAGAACAATGACGAATTTGCCGAATCCCCCGGCAGAGGACAGCATTGCGGCAAATATTCCGCCTACTGAGCCTGTTTCGTAGGCTGCAGACCAGCTGGGGACGTTGGGAACCGCGCCTCCGATGGCTGCTCCGAGGATCATGAGTGGTATGTTTGGTAGACATAGCCCCATGTATACTGCTGTGAAGATACGTTTTCTACGTACAATCATTAGCATGCATATCTTGGATTAGGTGTTAGTGTTCAAGGACTGTCACGAAAAAAAAAAAAAGACTTACGAAGACACGCTGGGGTGAAAATATGCGCAGTAGTCGGAACTCAGGGCGGCCCAGGGAATCAGGAAACCGGCTAAGAGGCCGCCAAATGACAATATGGGTACTGCTGTCGCTGGTGGCGGAGTGTGCTGGTTGGCAAGATACTTACCACCACATCCAGTAGCGACGACGAGGCTGATCAAGGTCGGAATCCACGCCCACCTCTCATAATGGTATAGGACTCTATATCCAAAGAAGGAAATAAATAGTGCAACCAGAGCAACGATTACAATCCCAACATTCACACTTAGGCTGCCGCTATTTACGGCCGACAGAGTCTGTCCGCCTATCACACAGTTGATGATAGTGAAGCCAGACATGGTAGACATGTTTAACAACACCACTAGGTTAACGAGATATATCCTATCATCATCGATTAGCTGAACACCCCCTATCGTGCGAAGGGGTGAAAGGTCAATTACCCATAACTATAACGAGCTTGTATCATTTGCCGCATCCCGGTCTTCGGGCCAAATATGGATAGATAGGCAGGCGGCACCGTGCAAAGCAGATTAAAGAAGATGATAACTAGCGAAGCATCCCTCAAGTTCAATTTCAAACTCAACGTTCCAACCATCCCGGTAATGACTCTGAGAAGGGGGTTACATGCATTAGCGGATATTCATTTTCGTATCCCTTGCAGAAAATGGTGTAACCGCGTTGTTCCATATGGAGCTCACGGAAAGGGGAGGGGACATTTGACATACGGTAAAAGATTACAACTGATCGTGAACCAAAGGAAGAACAAACTCATCACGTTCTTGTCTGTTCGTTCTTCAAGACCAACGGGAACAATTCCACGCAGTTCCACACCCCAGGAAGCAAGCCGGGACCAGAATGCATGAAGAAATGGCAGTAAACGTCCATCTTTCTCTGGGACAGGCTGCTCTTTTGGTGGTGACTCAGTAGGCACCGTACATTTTTCCGCATCAACTTGCGCCTCCCTAGGCTCAGGCGTAGATGCCATCGTTCGAAAGATATTTGTTTCTGTTTCCCGCCACTAGTAGAATAGGACTGAACAACAGGTTCCTTTTGACCCTTCTAAACGCGACTATGCTGGGCATACGGGGTATCGTGTATATATAGAAGAACCGGATAAAAAGAAAATATCAACCTTCCTCGCCTTCGATCACTTTTTTTATGCCGAAGTTGAATCACCGAATACGGCTCACGTGGTCTGGCGGGAGCGCTAAAATGGCGTCCCGCACTTCCTATTGCGGTAATCGCATATACCGCGGCTATTTCTATTATATAGCGGAATGGAACGATCATATAATTGTTAATGAAATGGATTGTATTTAGCTCTGAAACATTATTACTGCAGAATGATTCACCACCTTCGGCCCCAGAGCGGCAGCAAGCTCAGCTACAATCCCCTTTATCGCCTGCGGATTGGTCATACTCGACGTCTCCCACCCGACGAGGTCCTAGACCATGGCAAGTTAGCACGCATGCACGCAGAACTTTAAAGATTAATGAAATGCAGAAGCTAATAGTAAATACCGCTTACCGTCATTTCAACCAACATTCCACGGATAAGGAGGTGCCAATGGTCCAAGTCTACTTGTGTCCGTAGCTCTTCCAACGTCAAGACGCCTGGCATATGTAAGTCGAACAAGGACATTGATTCCTCATTCGGTATATCGGCGTATTTGTCTGGCATATCGCGTTTGACCGTAGAGATAGCTACTGTATCAGATGGTTGATCTGGGGCGGTAGACGACGCAACCTTACGATCATGAGCTAGCGAGACATATCGTCGTTTATCTAGTTTCGGAGAATACTCGCCATCTAGTGGCCCCCATGCAAGGGATTCGGGGTCTGCCAAAGTTAGGAGCCAGGAGGTAAAGAGCTGTGGCTGGTGGACCGACCTTGGAGATACTGAGGTCTAAAAGTCCCCTTATATCGCATCTTCGGACAGGAGTGAATATAGAATCCTAGCCTCAGCTAGTTAGTATGACGTATAGCATGCTGACATTACTGTGGTCTTACCCATATAATAATGTTGATACCGCATCTCATCCGTCAACGCAATTTCTCTCATAGCACTTAACTTTCCAAGTTCAAACTTTTCATAGTCGGGGTCATAACTGGGTGAACATGTTAGCATAACCCTTGTCAAATAGAAGATGCAGCACTCACAAAATATAAACAGAACTGACGGAATGAGGTAGCAAGTCCAGAACGGCCACGGCGATCAAAGCCCCGTCTAGTCGATAACACTGGTGGTACGAGCCAAGTTTCCGTTCTATAGTGACCGGGCCGTCGTCACTTTTGAAACTTTCTTTGACGGTCTTCTGTTTAATGCCAGTGCATAGAAAGCGTTTGAAGTCGGAATGTTTCCATCGTGACTCGTGCTCTTTATGTACCGTTGTTTGGTACCGTAGGAATAGATTGTACCTATACCTGATAAGTTGGGGATATGAAGCAAGAATATAAGCAGACCTACTTTGCAACTGAAAAAGAGTCAGACTCGATATTAACTTCGAACTTGTGCGCCGGTTCAATGGTGGTCTTGGTCTTTGGGTTGATAGGTCTGGACAAGTTGGCATATTCCATCTCGTGAACACGCTGACTCAGGTCGAACGTCTGGTTATGATGATTCTTCTCCCTGTGGGAGTTAGCACCATTCTGTCCATGGGAAGGTAGGTCCAGCGTACTCTCTTGTCCTGGGACACAACCTGGCTGCATTTTGCACATACGATGCACCCAGCACGTATGAATTCCAGTGATTAAGAGCCTTCTTCTGGTCTCGACGTGGCTTATACTCCTTGGGATTTAATCTCATGGTATAATGCGGGCAACATGACCTGGCCAGGTTGGGTTTATAGTAAAGGGACCCGGATCTGGGTCGAGTTAGAAATGGCATATATGCTGCGTATCCAGGGTTCGTACCTCCTCCAGCCACGGTTCATCAGCTCTTCATACTCCTCGACGCGCACAGAAGTCGATGACGCATAGTAACTGGCGCCTTGATTGAGTATTAGATCACATCCGAGCCTGGGATGACGGGTATCTGGTCTGACTAACTTCCATCCGTCCTTTTACAGTATCCACATGTATTTCGCTGGTATCCTAGACGCAGGTCAGTCCTGCCCTCTAGACGGTAGAATGTCAAGCAGCATACCCATGGGCGAGAAGTACGATATCTCCGTCGGCTTCAGGTCTCGAGGAGCCGCCATGCCGCCTAATACACTCCCTATACAGAGTACTTGTCCAGTCAACTGTTACTGTAGTTCTACAATATGTGCTGTTTATGCCAAGTGGAAGTGCTACCACGTGACTATCACTATGACTAATTTCTGACTAAGCGAACATGAAACGTCGAAACGAAAAAGAAGGAGAAGAAGGAAGAGAAGAAGAAGAAGGCGAAGATACATGCGACTCGTCCCGGAGCAGCAGGGATGCCAGGATGCCAGCGAAGCCAGGGATGCTCTCGACCTCGACTACGCTACAAGATAGCCTCCACGCACACGTTCGTTAGCAGGGCAAGGTGGATGGGAGAGGCGAGAAAAAAGAAAAGAAGGGCCAGGATGCAGAGGGCGAGAGAAAGACCCGAGACGTCGTTTCGAAAGACCCGATGCTTCACCCAGGGCCAACAGTGGGCGGTGAGATCGGACAGGGAGATGCCAGCAACAAGGGACAAGTCTGCACCGGACATGCACGATAACGTCAGACAGGGCGATGCTTAACCTGGCGGCCAGTCAGAGGGCATCGTAAATCTCTGGCGGGATGAATCTTGAGATCGACCGGGGATTCGCTGTCGTGGTCGATGTGATAGATGAAGGGCGTACCAGTCTTCCTGCGCTGCTCGACGATGCTATTAGTCGGGGATTATATCATAGACCTGGGGACTTTTTAGGGGCTTCGGAAATAAAGTATCTGATTAAGTTAGCTAACGTTAGCTCAAGAGGTTTAAAAAAAAACCGAACCGGCCCCAGATGCCTCTTCTCTACATAAATAGAGGATTGGCAGTCGGTTCGTGCATGCGTCCGCAGGGACAAGTCAGCTATATAAAGCTCCCGGTCCCTATCTACTATCCTCCACGTTACTATCCAATCCTCTTGCTATCTCCAATCTACTATCTCCTATCCAGTCTCCTTACTATCTCCAGTATCTCCCTACGGTCTACCGACGTTGTCTACCTCCTATTCTCTACCTCCATTGTCTACTCCGTCTACTCCGTCCATTGTCCTCCGCCGTCCAATTGTCCATTGTCTATATCGATATCGTATAAAATGGCCGCCCGCACGATGGAAGCCCGCACTGGCCGGAAGAACCAGCGTAAGTTCTCAGCCCGGGGATCGCGCACGTGCAGCCTCCCTGTCCTCCTAGCCTGCTGTCTTTTTCTGTGATATATGAAAATGTGATGCACCACGTCCGTATGCACGACTAACGGTGTATAGGATACTCCCCCGTCGGCGAACGGCTCGTCGCCGGCGTCGTGCCCGTCTCCCCCGACAAATCCAAGGTGCTGCTCATCCAGTCCGCTCGCCCCGGCGGCTGGGTCCTCCCCAAGGGCGGCTGGGAGCTGGACGAGCCCACCGCCCACGACGCCGCCTGTCGCGAGGCCTGGGAGGAAGCCGGCGTTGTGTGCACCGTCATAAAGGATCTGGGCAAGATATCAGACATGCGCAGTCCAGTGCAGATCTCCGCCAAGGCGCCCAAGGTGCTGTATCAGTTTTTCGAGGTCCGCGTCGACCGCGAGGAGAACCAGTGGCCGGAGATGCATAAGCGGAAGAGGCAGTGGGTGACGTATGCGCAGGCCGTGGCGGCGTTGACAGGCAGGCCGGAGCTGCTCGATGCTCTCAATAGGAGCTCGCTCAAGCGGTAGTCCGCATACAGAGGCCACCGGACCTTGCGCTGGGTCATAAATATACTACCGGATATCTCGATCTCACGCGGCGATCGGTGTCGACATCTATACGTTCACATATTGCTTTTTCCGCTTCCCCGCGTATTCACCACGCGAACAGAACCACACCATTTGATTATATCTGTTTAATGTTTTTTTTCCTTTAACCGCCATATCCTCCATCTTATACTCCCTTGGATGCATCCTTACATCCTTGGCTTTTGCTTCACTCCGCCTCGGCAAGGTTCCAGGCGTCTTACCTCGTTTACTCATACTAATCTTCCTCTTCCTCCTCCTCTTCCTGTGCTCGTTCTGGTATCCTGTTGGTTGGTCTTTGCATTGCATCCTGTGTTCATGTGCGCTGCTTCGATGGGAAAATCATACTTGCATCTCTACCTGGTTACGTGAGAGTTTCGGCCATCGTTCTGCATAGCATCTCATATTTCTTATCTTAGTTCATTGTTTATTGTCATTTTCATAAAAGGTGAAAGGAGAAAGGAGAACAGACGGGAGAGTAAAGGGAAGCAGATTCTAGCTTCACGGTTTCATGGTGGGACTCGCTCGGCAGGCGGATTTAGAGATAGAAAATACATAATAACTAAGCATACATAGAATGGACGGCGTCGGAGTCTCTCTACCATATATATCTACACCATCTATATCACTATATCATCTATATCTATAATATACTATTTATCTATCGTGTATATCGTGTATATCATCTATATCGTAGGAGTCAGGGCAGCCTAAAAGGGAAAGAGGCCAGCTTCCGGATAAAGGTTCTTCCACTCTCCGGACTTCAACTTTCACTTGCTTCACGTTTTGATAACTTGAGATATCTGGATATCATCGACTCTCGACTTGACGGCCTAATACACTCGATCTGGTCTGAGAAAGCTCCTCCCTGTCCGTTAGTTAATTGCACCAATACTATCACTATACCACGAGAGGCCGGAGACCTTGGAGGAGCTCGAGCTAGGCCTTGCGCAGGCCTCACTACCTGAGATCCCCAGGCCGCAAAGATGGATTACGATGCGATGGACATAGAGCCCCAAGGGCCCCAAGTTACCGTCCGAGAAGTGAGATGCCGCATTCCATCCATTCCATCTACAAGACTGCGCCCATTCTAACATACCCAGGCCGAACCATACCGCGTCGACTTCCGCCTCAGCTCCGTCGATCTCGCCTTTGCCAACTCCTTTCGCCGTACCATCCTCGCCGAAATCCCAACCGTAGCCATCGACGTCGTTGAAATAGAAACAAACACTTCCGTCCTACCGGATGAATTCGTCGCTCACCGTCTGGGACTTATACCACTATGCTCTAAAAACTGCGACACGGACATGCTTTATTCGCGCGACTGCGATTGCGAGGGTGGCTGTCAGCGATGTATCATCAATCTATCTCTGCATGCTAAATGTACCGGTGAGGAGATCATGAAGGTGTATGCGAGAGACTTGGTTGTAGTGGGTGATAGGGCGAATGAGTGGGTGGGTAACCCCGTCATCACAGATCCGGAGGGTAAGGGGCCGATTATCTGTAAGCTGCGGAGAGGGCAGGAGGTGAAGTTCAACTGTATCGTGAAGAAGGGTATTGCGAAGGAGCATGCGAAGTGGGCTCCTACTTCTGCCGTGGGGTTCGAGTATGATCCTCATAATAACCTGAGACACGTCGATTACTGGTACGAGGAGGATCCTATCAAGGAATGGTGCGTCTTTATCTCTCTCTGCTTTATATACGTTCTTCTCTAACATCCCGTAGGCCTCTATCGGCAAACGCTGGCTGGGAAACAGCCAATCCACGCGATATGCCATTCGACTACGACGCCCAACCCACAACCTTCTATATCGACATTGAAAGCATTGGAAACCTCGAACCCGATGCCGTCGTACAGCAAGCTATCATAATGATGCAGCGCAAACTAGCAGAGATCATCTCCGGTTTGACGGGCGCAGACCAGGAACGAGGAATAGTTAATGGCGGTATGGACCAGGATGCCGCTGGTGCACGAAGCCCGGATGCATATGAGCCCCCAGAAGGCATCGACGGTGGATTCACTGCATATGGTGGTGCGAATAATGCTGGTGGGGCTGGGTCGGGAGCTGGTGGCAGCGGTAGCGTCTGGGGTGGTGCAGGAGGCGCCACACCATATGGAGCAACCCCTTATGGCCAGGGATACGGCTTCTAATCTTAAGGGTGGCATGCGAAATGGCCATCACTTTGCATTCTTACCTAGGCACTATCTCCCTATATCACCTTTTCTTCGTTGCCTTTCTTTTTTAATGCTGCTTTTCATACCATGGCGATTTCCGGAAACTATCAAAACAATGGGATCAGATATTACTGGTTTTCTGGTGTTAGGGGCGGATCTTTGGCGGGGACCTGACGTTACTTTTTTTCCTTTGCACTTCACCTGGTTTAGACCTGATCTCTGGTTTGCTACCTGGTTTGCTCTTTCCTACGTTCCATCTATTATTGTACCATATAAAAGTGCAAAATACGAGATAAAGATCTAATTACTTATCAAAATATCTATCCCTATTGATCGATGGGCCGGGAACATTAAACATATAGTCTAAGCCTATGGCTATGGCGGAGGGTAAATTTTATACAAAGGTGAGAGAAGAATATATTATTAAGATATGCAATGATAAATCCAAAAAAACTATGACCACGCCATCCGTATACAACATAGTGCCATGACACCCCCCGACAAATTGCCAACATATAAACGATCTGTTCGTTATAGAGTTAGTAAGCTGTAGTTGAATAGGAAGCTTGTCTAGGGTTCAACTCACCTAATAATCAACATGTAACGCCTATACCAGGTGAATGGTGTCCATCTGCACCAACCAATCAGCCGACCAGCAGAGAAGAGTAGCTGGCATTGTCTCGGGTTATATTGGGCCTGGGTTTGGCTATTGGCTTTTCCACCATCGGGCGTGTGTGAGAGCTTCAGTGGAGAAGATCTCAGTAGTATACGCCCCTGAGACCGATCCTTAGCATCGAATCTGTCGATTGGGGATATCTCGGCTTAGACAAGTCAAGAGTACGGGTTGCGGGGATAGGGGATATGTGGATGCAAGGGAGGAAGAGAAGGGAGTGAGTGTGTATAAACGAAGGGAAATAGCTAAGCATGCTAAATGTGTAGAATGTGATACGAGGGATAAGGCAAGGGTAAATGCACCACTTTCGTCATCTTCAGCTTCATCTCTCTCTCTGCCGTGCCCTTACTTCTCCTCCATTTCGTCCATGTCTGTCTTACCATCACCTTCACCATCGTCGCTCTCACCATCAACCATCGCAGCAACACGTCGATTGCCCGCTCCATAAACCATCTCCATCAACTTCGCCTTCTGCTTATCCCTCACCTCCTTAAGATAATCATGCGCTCCGTCTAGTCCCCTTATCTGGCCGTGGATAATCATATCCATCGCATTTTCGGATCCTACCACGTCCTCTGACCCGCCACCGCCATGTGCAGAGGTAGTGCTAATCCCCACCAACGGTCCAATACCGAGCGCTAGTCCGGAGGAACTGTTCCCGCCTCGCAGTAAAGGGCTGACTAGTTTCCGTCTCAGAGCTTCCAGGTTAGCCTTTAAAGCTAGTAATCTCCCCCGGTGGTCCATGAGAAGATGCTTGTTGGCGACTGTTCGTTGTCTGACGCTCGAAAGTAGCCGGCGATTCTTTTCGTATTTTCGTAACGCCATAGCGTTGGAGCCTAGGACTCGCGTCCATAGGGAAGAGAGGAGTTCGCCTTCCGCACGTTCCTGGGCGTTCGATTCACGGACCACTGTGCGTTGGAGGTTAAGGAATTGGCGGTCTATGGATTCGAAGAGGGTGAAGAGAGCGGTGGAGTGCGTTAGTTCGTTATTTATGCTCTCTTCCAGCACGGAAAGAAGTTCAGTAAAGGCGTGTGTTAACGTTAATTGCGTGCGTTGGGAGCGAGTGCGTCCGAATAAAGTGGTGATGAAGGCTCCTAGGCGTGTAGGGACCGGCGATCCTGGCATCTCGGGGTTGGTTTCATTGTTCATGCCATTGCTTATATTGGCTGAGACGCTGGTGGGTAGCGTCTCGAGTACGCCAAGGCGAGACAACATGCTATGGAAGTTGTCGAAGAAGATGGATGAAAGGGTGTTTGGGGGTTGGGAGGATAATGCCTCTAGCTCCCTCCGTGCCCATTCCATGACGATTAAAATCGAGTCGATATCTGCGTCAACATTTGCGAAGAACCGCGTAAGTTCCAGGGAGAGTGAATTCAATGACTGGGAGAGCTCATCTAGCTCTCTCACGATGATCGGTGCACTGGTCATGTTCGTGCCTCGTACTGATTCAGCGAGATCCCATACCGCGACGCCAGTTTCTTGCAGAGTACCGATCTGCTGCACCCCGTTTTCCGAATAATAGATCAATGGCTCAAAAGAACGTGTGAAGCTCGATAGTTTCACGATATCTGGTACTGGTGGTAAGGTTGGAGGTAGGAAAAGTGCTCGCATGAATGTTAATGATATAAGGCCGACGACGATTGATAATATGGTTGAGGATCGGGTTTGGGTCATGGAGTCCACTTTCGCTCCTATGTAGTTGAAAAATGCGACGAATGGTTCGCGATGTTGGACTTCAGCGCGGACTGCAAACCGGATATCTAGACGGTCAATAAGTCATGGTTCTATGCATATTGATAAACAAAGCCATCTTACAGTTTGTAATTGACTCTGGACCTTGCTTAGTCGACGCGGCGCTAGGCCTGGTATCGTCTTTATCACCTTTTTTCTTTTCATCTACTCCAATGCCGGCTCCGGTTTTGGTCTCTGGACATGGACTCGGCGAACGGCCCTTTACCGGCGAATCCGCTCCTGGTGGTAGTGGTATGCTCGCTGGCAGTATCAACTCACTTCCTTCCTCTTTCCAGGTCTGGGTCGGCGTTGGTTTCTCAGGCGCATCTTCATACTGCGGACTAACCTCTCTTGATCTCGAATCGGGACTATTCGGCCGCAGATGGTCCGGTCTAAAGTCTGGCTGGTTGCGCATGTACGGCTGTTGCCTGTACCAGGCTGCTCCAGCCATCATCGCTGGGTGATAGCCTGGAGATTGCTGCTGCGTAGGTGTTTGTTGATTCTGCTGCTGTGGTTGATAGTGATGTGGTTCAGGCGTTGGGAATGTACCTCGCAAGCCTGGTGGGGACCACGGACTGCTGGAGCGAGAAATATTTCCACCATGGTCAGATGGCGATGTCTCTGTGATCCCCGAGCGGAAACCAGAATGCTGCGATGGTAGGCCGAAGAACGGAGACCGATGCGCGTACTGTTCTTCAAAGTCTTCAAGCGAGGCGTCGAGGGACGGATGGTCGTCGAAGACGTTATCCAGGTCATGGAGGGGGTCGGATGCCATCATGGTAGCGACTTATCCTCTCCCTGCTAATGCGCTGGCTGTAGTCTGTTGCCGCCGTGTTGCGCGGAGAGGGCGGTGATGTTTCACCCAGACTTGGGTAGGCGCTTAACAGAACTATCCTCTTCACCAATAACGGGGTTAACTGGAGAGTGAGAAACGACGAGGATATGCACGTCAATGTCTCTACCGCTCCCTGGAATCGGTTGACGTCTATGCGACTGGTCTTGACCTGGGTATCTTCCCCGCACGCAGGATGTATGTATGTCTGGGCCGTGAAGCCAAAGAAAGAGCAAGAATACAGCAGAGATGAAACTGAGTATGATATTAATAGTAAATTCAGAGAAAGCAGACTCTGTCTTCGTCGTGGGTCAGAGTATGATTCACGTTGAGAAGTTGATCGGCTTGACCGTATCTCGAGACCAGACCGGCAGAGGATGCGAATGCGATGCGATGCGCTGTCCGTCGTCCAATAAGGCACGGCAGGTAACTATGTATCTAGAACAGAGGGTAGCAAGTCAAGGGAGACAGTTATACATCCAGGAAGCCGTGTCAATGTATTTCGCAGCTATTCATTCATGCAGACTTCGTCATGGAATAATAGCCGTCGCGATCTCGATCTCAGCGGTTTCAACTCTAGGCAGCTCCCCGGCTCGGTATCAGTCAGCGACGTCAGCGCGCAGTCAGGCCGTATGCCGCTAGGCTATCCAATCAGTGGCTCACGACGTGTTATATCAGTAGCAACGAAAACAGCGATGTGTAGTCGTTTGGAGAAACATCCGATGTAGCAGCAAAGTCGATGTCGTCGTACCGATCAGGAACATCATGCACCCCGTCACGTTATCATGAACCGCGAGAATCCCCGCCTCACATCGAGTTTATGGGAAGAGATACCAGCCAGTCAAGGACGCGAGATGCGACGGTTCTCTAACCTCCCGCTGGCCATTCGGGTCTTGCAGCCCGACTCCCCCTGCTGCATGGTTGGCTGGCGACAGGCAACTGACCTGCAACTCGGCCAGTAGGAGCCCATGGTGGCGGTGGCTGGTCCAATCCCTGGCGAGCACTGTGTTTCATCTTTTGCTAGCATCAGTATAAGATGTCGAGGGGTTGACGGATGAACGATTGGCGATGGACGATGGACGTTGAGGTACTCCGTATGATGACAACGACTGAACTCGCTATTTTCAACTGATCGGCCGATGTTTGTATAAATGACTGACCGTACTCCAGCTCTGGACAAGGCAGTCACTAAAGGGCATTGCTCTTCTCAATATACATGAACGATGACCTTCTAAGCCTTGAAAGCAGATCCTAATGACTAGTTTACAAGGTATTGCTGAGCTTTAGTTATTATATTTCTTATCTAGGTGAAGGAGTATTCTTAAGTTCTATATCTAACTGCTAGGGCTGGTGGGTATCAACCTGATATATCCTGGAAAACTACCGTGGTGCCAGCCTAGAGACGATCATTAAGAGGCCATATTGGAGCCGACGAGAGTTTAAGAATAAGAACGAAGGTAGAGAGGAGAATTAGTCTATTTGTTCGTTATATGGTCTCATCTATCATGTAGAAATACCGGGGAGCCAACGTCACGTCCCATCACCAGTAAACACGATGTTACAGAGATAGGAGAGAAAGAGAGAGAGAAGAAATATTCCCTTAGTCTATAAAGGTACAGCACTATGAAACAAGTAAGATAAAAACACAAGGTAGGATAAAGGTAACATCTAGTTGTGAAGGTGGAAAGAAGAAAGGGCTCTTTTGGTATTTATTGGTACATGCCACCTGTTATTTTGCTGGGTCCTCGTAATTCGTTCATTCCATTTCGTCGGATGAAAGATGGTGGGAGCAGTGAAATATTAGGCGGAGACGGGAGACGGTGTGTTAGATGGTACAGATGGTGGGTAGGTGGGAGAGAGAGTGGGTGTTGGTGATGATGGTCGGATAGTGGTCAGGTTGGTAATTTATTTGGTGTTCTCCTCGAGGTAGCTGTGGGAGTGTTAGAGATTGCTATACGCATAATGGAAGTGAGGTGAACATACGTGATCAGGTCGTTGCGGTCCTTGGCCTTCTTGAGACCACCGAACGCCATCTTGGTGCCGGGAATGTACTTCTTTGGGTTCTCGAGGTACTCAAACTATATAAATGTTAGTCTTCAGCTGTTCGGTATTCCCAGGAGAATGACGTGGTTACGTACGAGAGAGTCGTGGTCCCAGGTGACACCCTTGTCCTTGTTGGCATCGGTGTAGGAGAAACCCTCGACCTGGCCGGACTTGCGGCCGAAGAGGCCGAAGAGGTTAGGGCCGACCTTGTTGGCACCACCCTTCTCGAGGGTGTGGCAGGAAGCACAGCGAGTCTGGAGAAACATGTTAGCTTGGTTCAGCTTTGTATATAGATGATAGGATCTACTGACCTTGAAAAGACCGGCACCCTTGGCGGCGTCACCTGAAGGTTGGAATGATTTATTAGCCTTCTCTTTCTCTAACTCTTTCTGTTTTTCTAGCTCTCTGCGTTTCTCGTCTTCCACCAGGCCATCAATGACAGATAGGCCCCAGATGCCACAAGTTGCAGACATGTTGGCGTTTCACGAGTGGACAGATTGCAGATAAGTGTGCAGCAGAGCAGCGAGAAAAAGAATATAGCTGTAGAAAGGCTGACAAGAGCAGACAGACGATGATGATGGTGGCCTGATGTCATTATCTCATGTAGCCAGGTGACAGGCAGGACAGGACAGGAGGTCTACCATGGGACCATCATGACCATGAACCAACTCTCAGTTTTCACTGTCTGGCACCAACCAAAGCAGCAGCGACCTGACAGAGTGAAGCGATCACTAGAGCCACAATCCCATGCTATCTCCATCCACATCCGCTGCCTTTTCCGCCGTTCTCTAAGCTGTATCGAGCTCTCGCTGCCCTATTGCTGGAATAACAACACCGACCAAAACACTTACCGGGAGAATAAGAAGCAGCACCCTTGGCCATTGTGTCTGTGTATGTGTCTAGGAAGGAAGCGAAGGGTCGGGATAGTCCAAAAGGTGATCGAGGAAGGGTATAAGGCGGTGGTATATTCAATTGATGGAGTTGATGGATGAGATGTCAGAAAGAGCTGGAGTTCAGGATCAAAAGGCGAGAAAAATTTATCCTTCTTTTTCCCTTGCGCAAAACACGTGTTTTACTGATGACGGAGAAGACGGCTTTGTAATCACGCTGATTGGCTGATGGGAGCTTCTGGCCAATCAGAGAAGAAGCTTAGTCAGAGGCTTGGCAGACTCCGGGAAGAACCGGAAGTTCGAGTGCCGAGATTTCCCCGAGCACGTGACATATATACATCGAGGTCGACAGAAGACAGAAGATAGTAGTTAAGTAGAGATAGGAGATGATAAAGAATAGATGGGGAGGTAGAGAGATGGGAAGATAGAAAGATAGTTGAGGGGATGGTCAGAGGGAGAAGGTTAAGCAAAGAAGAGAAAGAAGAGGGAAGATAGGATCTAGCCTTGACTGGGACTGCAAAGCTGTTAAGGCAGACGAATTTCATAAGCATAGTTAGGTATAATTTACAACTTCCAGCACAGTATTGACTACGGTAATAGATTATAGACTTGTTAGATGGTTATAAGACGGTTGAGATATCAAATTATTTAGCCAATGAGCATCGAGAGAGGCCAACTTCTACATCACGTGATATGGAAATCAAAATCTCATCGTGAGATCTTGTTATACAGACGGCCAGCATAAGATCGTTAATCCCGAATCGAAGACCGCAGAAGGGGCTTTGACAAGGGAGCTGATGCAATGGCTCCTCCATCCGCTATTCCGCGCTTCCTCCTTCCACGAGGAGGCCTCTCCAAATCATCCCTCCAGAACCTCCACATCAACACAGCCGCAGCTCCGCGACGAAATGGCATCCAACCCTCGATGTTCCACCGCCTCAACTTCTCCTCGTCCGCCTCTTGTGGCGCCGGCCCGCCAAAAGCTCGCGTGCTTGAGAAGCCAGACAAGTTCCGGCCTCCATCCCACGCCGCCCGTCGAGTGGTGAACCCCAACAAGCAGCCGAGGAACTACCCTGGTCCGGCTCCCACGCCGAAGGAAATCGCAGATCGCCAGACGAAGAGATATCCCAACATGTTTCCGCCAGAGGGGACAGTCCTGTTCAAATTCCTGACTAACAAGGGCATTCACGTCTGGATATCCATGGTACATTCCACCCGCAGCTCTCTTAAACGTTCCCAATGCTAATTAGATACAAAAGAGCGTCCTCTTTTCTCTTGCCTTTTTTACGTGGTCGACGAACTTCAAGAAAACATCACCCTACGCGCATCTATTGCCAGGCTGGTCCCAGCTGTTCTCGAGCCCGATAAACACGGTATCGCAATTCTTTACCGTAATGAAAATGCATGCTGAACACACCACGGTTGTAGCAAAGGAGAAGCGAAAGCGGATTGTCGATGACATTGATAAGCGCAAAGAATATAGGATTGCGCATGGGCTGGAGGAGGATGATCGGCAGAAGCCTGATAACGCTGAGGCCGCTGAAGGTGCTGTGAGTGTGGAGGGTGTCGAGGGGGTAGAAGGCACCGATGCTGTGGCTCGCGTGAATGAAGAGGGGACGATGTCGATGAAGAAACCCAAGAGATGGCTGGGCATATGGTGAGGAATCAAAGGTATTTCTTTAGATCACTAGATTGGGGAGGAGCGCTGGACCTCTCTGTTGTATACTATATTACGATGGGCATTTTAGCGGATTTAATTCTGTTGATTCTTTTGGCAAGATGTAATATATCCACTCCTGACTCTATATCTGGCGCTTGAAATGTGTGATTGGCAGATTCATAGCTGTATCTTATGATAGAGCTTTCCACCGGCCGTTTTCAGGCAGCTGTGTCTGTCAGGTACCATCCAAACTGTGCACTTTCGTGCACAGGGATTGTTATAATCACCAGGTTGGTGATGTGCCATTCTGAGCCATCATCATCTCATGTTGAATTAGTTGGTCACGATTGATTTCTCCCGTTCAATCCACTTCCACCATTTCTAATCCCTCCATAACCTCGTCACCCACACCGCCGGGCTGGAGAACCGACTTCACAATTCTCGAAACAACGTCCCTCTTCAGCCCACCGCGACGAGGAGTCCAAACCCCAGCCCCCTCTATACCACCAGTAGTCACGGTACTATTATCGGCACTGGTAAGGCCAATGGTAGCAGCGTTAATTGCGTCCGGTACACCAGGATGTGTCATGCGTGCAGGCGGATCAATAGTTCTAATAGCCAATAACTTCAACCCGCCAGGTGAGAATGTCTGCTTGTTCTCGTCACGCGCAACAGAGACACAGAATACTGCGTCTGCAACCGCGATTTCCTCCCTACTTGGGTCGAAAATGATGTTTTGTCCCACGGAGATGACAAGAAGTGATATCGGAGGGCGGAAGATGTGCTGTGATATCGAGCCCTTTGACGCCCTGCGCGGATATAGATACTCAGCTGCGTCCCAGTCATCGTCAAACATTGGGTCCTCTTCATCCTTGGATATAAGTCGCGGAAGCTTGGTGGAGAGTAGCGCAAGATGTGTTGTTAGAGATAATAGCGGTAGAGGGTATGATAGTGGTGGGGAGAGAAGTAATATCTATGCGAACGTTAGAACCTGGGTTTCGCAGATGTATATTGGCAAACTACTCACGTCGACGTATATTCTCCAATGCCAGCCCTGGTTAATGACCAGTCTCTCCTTCAAACCACCCGATTCAACTGTCATCCCCGACCCTGACTGTATAAGCCCCTCCCTCATCATCTCTGCCAAAAACACAGGAAGCGGGTCATCGTCTCTCAGTCCCGGAATCTCAATAGACATCTCAACCCATGACCCTGACCCTGGAATTTTTATTTTCGTGTTTTTTGCATTCTCATCTTGATCTTCGGCTTCATTTTCCTGCGAAACACTCTGCTCTAACGTGCTAACAAACACGGTCTTTTCCACCTCCGCCTTCACACCAACGATCGCTTGTGTTCCATCAGCGAATCCGATGCGCGCGCTGCCATTAGCGTTTGGGACAATATTTGTTTCTGCAGTTAAGGGTCGGAATTGTGTTGCTGAGCGGCCATCGGGCCGAATTGGGTTTTTGGGGTATGCGAGGGATGTGTGAAGATAGGATAATTCTGCGGGCGAAAAGTTGGAGACTTGAAGCGTGGAGCTTGGTGGTGCGGGGGCCATTTTGGTCACTTTGGTATATATCTTTTCCTTCTGGTAATACTCCGTCTATTAGGCTGTCGTTATTACTATCAGAAGAAACAGCCAATTCAATGACCCAGATAACTGCTGCGTAGAAAGTAGTAAATATGATGCTGGAGAGCCTCAATATTCAACTTTCGAGCGCATATCACGGATCTATTATTCTCCGGTAGCCGAGGCCCGCGTTTATTACTCATCAAAGACTGCGCTTATACCCGCCAATTATGCTCTCCAGCTTTCATCTTCAATACATCACAAATCGCGACAGTCTGACCGGACACATGGCTTACCACACTGGGTGAGTTCTCTATAACCGAAGAACTGGCCACGAGAGACTTTGATCTTTTCAACTATCACAACATCCCTAACGCTTTACGGGGAACTTGCTCCTCACAGTTTATGCGTGTCATTCTAGATTGTCAACAGTGAGGTTGACTCTGGCACGCTATGCATGAGTAAGCACCAATGCCTAGAAGCGCAAAGCTTCAGTGCATAAGAAGCGCTGCCAGGCCACTGGCGAAAGGTAGTAGCTGGCGCAGTTAAGTCTAGCTTTTTGGGGGTTGGTCGCTTATATCCTCTCCTAAAGAATATTGGAATTCTCTAGGAGTATATACCTGGCAAAATCTTCACTATGGACATCCAAATCATCTCTGACCTGCACCTGGAAACCCCCTCAGGCTACGACAGCTTTGAAATCCCTCCAAAAGCCCCCCACCTCGCGCTACTAGGCGATATAGGCAATGTGCGTGATAAAGCATTCTTTCCGTTTATCGAAGCTCAGCTCTTGCGATTTCAAACGGTATTCTTTCTTTTGGGCAACCACGAGCCATATCATTCCACCTGGGCGGAGAGTAGGGAACAGGTCACCAACTTCTCAAACCAAATCAGCCAGCGTAACAGCAAGGGGTTCGGGACATTCATCTTCCTAGATCGCACTAGGTACGATGTGTCCGCTGATATAACCGTCTTGGGATGCACGCTACACTCATACGTCCCTATCCAGCATATGGCAACAGTGATAATGGGACTAAACGATTTCTACCACATCGATAATTGGTCCGTGTTGGAGCATAATAATGCTCATGTTAGGGATTTGGCATGGCTGAACGAGCAGGTTACTTCTATCTCAAAGTTAGAGCCAAGAAGGAAGATTGTGATATTCACGCATCATAGTCCTATAATGGGAGATGCCAGGGCCGCCGATCCTATGCATATAGGCAGTGCCCTCAGTACTGCATTTGCAACTGATTTGAGCGATGAAGAATGCTGGAAGAGCCCAAATGTATGCCTATGGGCCTTTGGGCACACACATTTCAACTGTAACTTTAACGTCGAGCTGGAGGGTTCAACGAGGAGGATTGTGGCCAATCAGCGTGGATATTACTTTAAGCAGGTAGATAATTTCAAGGTCGAAATGGTGACAAGCGTTTAGCCAGTTATTGTGCTTGAGGGAGGGAGCTGCAGAATTCGATGTATTTGCATTTCTTTCTCCTTCATGCTCTCTTGCCAGTAGACACCGTTTGTTTCTTCCTTACTCCCTATTACCTCTGAGAAGCAATCGTGTTAGCCAGTCATAATCAGGCCTGAAATAAATACTCACTAGCCGCCACCCATTCATAAGTACGAAGTAAAGGGAAGAAATAACAATTCTGATTGAAGAACGCGTGAAATAATACTTTTAAACCTCTTGATATAGTTCGGTATTTCTGAATACCAACCCATACTATCCTTTACGAAATATATCTCTCTTATTGGATAATATCTGTAATTTTAGTATTAATATGTAACTTAATGAGTAATCAACTTAATAAGCGGTAAATTACCTAACGTAATCCACAGGCGAGCGAGCCACCCAAGCGAGCGAGCCACAATTTTTATTATATATAGATTAGTAAGTTCTTAATATAATTCTTAATTCTAAAAAAAAATTATTAAATTAAAAATTAAATAATACTAGGATTAGGACATCTTGTTCTTCTATATCTAAGAATATTATAATTACTATATCGTGGTTAAGCTCATAATTGTGGTTATAAGACTGGTGGTTTGGTTTCTGTAGGCTAGTCGATTGTACGTTCAGTAGGTAAATCAGGGGGAGTAACAAGGCTTTGAGCTTCTTCTCTTGTAAGACCCCCTAGTTGTTAAATTCTGTGGCTAGATCTTGTATGTTTTTGCTTCTCCTTTTTGTTTATAGTAAATATATCTTGATATTGCTTCTTTATTATTGTTGTAGTAACCATCCCGTACTCATAGGCCTTAATAATTTGATCAAAGCCTTCCCTAAATTGCTTAGAGGGTTCTGTATGGTCTTGTCTGAAAAGGTTCTTAACCTTATTTACTTGTCTGTATAACTAGTAAGGGTTACTAGGTATTTATAGACCCCAAGATAACTGAGAGTTGCTTAATCGGCTTCCTAGGGGGGTAGATATACGAAGTTGAATATTAAGCTTTTAGACCACTATATCTAGATCAAATGGACTAATCCCAGTTATAGTAAAGCTATTTTAAATATTCTTAGGCTTAAAAGTGTCACAAGCTGACGGCGCTCCTTGATTACCTAAAGGTGATCAGAGGTTCACACCTGCTGTAAGACAGAAGGTATGTCACAAGCTGACGGCGCTCCTTGATTACCTAAAGGTGATCAGAGGTTCACACCTGCCGTAAGACAGAAGGTACGAAGGTCTTAGGGAAAGCTTGGGTTGGAGGTGAGTCGTTGTAGGAGACGGCTCGGTACCGGGGCGAGATAGAATACTATAGCGAGACTATCCCTCAGTTCCAAGTGTGGCTTCAGTCAGTGCCTTGGTCGGATGAAGGCTGAAGGTCCTTGTGAGCAGTGAAGACAAAGTTGACCTGCGTCAATGGGCAAAGGGGTATTCGGTGAATATAGTATAAGACAACTGGAATGGTGCTTTGTATTGAGCAGTATGGTAAAACTGTAGCTGGTTTGATCGCGAGTATAAGACTCTTGATCCTAAGGTAATGAGCGTCTTTATATACATGGTATATATCTAGTGATAGGTGCGATAGTCCTCCGCCAAGGGGTTCCTATCACTCCTATCGGTTGTTGTGATAGTATCGATAGGAAGCTGCCAAGCCCGTCCTATCGGTCCTATCGCTATTGGTCACGTGACTGGTGCCCTCAAGGTCTGGCCCGTGATCCTCCCGTCCAATGAGTGTATATCCTGGGGCTGCGCCGCAGGTGGTCTGTAACAAGGTACGAAGGTCTTAGAGAAAGCTTAGGTTGGAAGTAAGTTATTATAGGAGACGGCTTGGTACCAGGGCGAGATAGAATACTATAGCAAGACTATCCCTTAGTTCTAAGTGTGGCTTCAGTCAGTGCCTGGGTCGGATAAAGGCTAAAGGTCCTTATAAGCAGTGAAGACAAAGTTAACCTGCGTCAATAGGCAAAGAGGTATTTGGTAAATATAGTATAAGACAACTAGAATGGTGCTTTGTATTAAGCAGTATAGTAAAACTGTAGCTAGTTTGATTATAAGTATAAGACTCTTGATCCTGAGGAAATAAGCGTCTTTATATATATGGTATATTTGGTCCCTTCCTCCTGATTCTTCTCAGGTCCTGTTATAGACCTGATGTCCCGGTCCCTTCATGGACCTTTTATGTTTGGTCCCATAGGGACCTGTCCCTGGTCTTGGCATCTGGGACCTGTCCTTATGGTCACGTGATGTGTAGTTATTCCGTCCTGGAATCTTGTTGTCCAATGAGTGTATATCCTATGGCTGCGCCGCAGGTGGTCTATAACATCATCCCCTCCTTTCTCATTGAGTCGTCTTAACGAGTATATAAGTAGCAAATATATCTCCCTCCTTTTTATTAGGTAAGTCTCCTTTCTTCCTTTATTATAGCTCCCCGTTCCCTTATAAAGAAATCTTCCCATCTTCCCCGCAACCAGGCTACTAAGTATATGATTCTGGCGGCAGCCATTAATTATTCCGGTTCCTTATCGCGTTCTTGTTGTGATAACTATTTTTGGTCTCTTCAGCCTTATGTTATAATGGATTCCCGCAGCAAACGTTGTTCCTCTTGTGTTCATAAGGATTGTCCTTGCGTCAGCCGTCTTGTGGATGACTCTCCTTGAGCTAAAGAATTGGCCTGGCTTCCTTACCGTCTTAGCAATTCCAACATGAATATCGCTGGCAACATCCAAATGGTCCGTCGGGCCCAGGAAAAGCTCACTAAGGCTCAAGACAAGCTTTTAGTTACAATGGCTCATAATCTTGAGCTCCGTCAGCGTTAGGTCGAGTTGTCTGATAAAGCCGCTTCTTTTAATACTACTAATGAACTCCTCATCGGTCCTCCATCCTCTAGTGGCATTTCTATTGATCAACTTCTCGAAGCGTCTTCTCCTACTTCTAAACCTTTTGGTAAAAGTCTTTGACTAGTCCTGGCGAGTTCTTAAGATATCATACTAGCTTGTAAGTATTTTCCAAAAAGTCATATCCTTTCTATTTGACTAAGTAGTGAGTTCTTCCACTAATCACTTTCTTGTCTAGGATCTTTTCAACTTTATATTCTTTTTCTTGATTTTCTGGTTGTATCTCTGGTTTGTATGGTTTGGTGTTTTGGGGTGCTTTTTTAAATAATGAGACGTGGAACGTTGGGTATATTTGCATGTGGTCTGGGAGTTGGAGTTTGTAATTAAGTCGTCCAATCTTTTCCAAAATCTTGAATGGTCCTAGTTTCTTGTGGTCCAGTTTGTCGCTTGGTCTCAGTGTTTTAATATTTCATTAGAGTAGAAATACTTTTTCCCCCTTCTTAAAGTCTGGCGCTTCCACGTGCTATTGGTCGTAGTAGTGTTTCATTCTGTAGTTCAAGAATTTGAGATTCAACTATAGGTGTCTATGGAGTTCGCGCATTTGTTCTACTAAAACCTCTGCTTCTAAGGCGTGTGTTTTGCCTTCTCTTAGTGTTTTTATTATTTCTATTTCTCTTTCATAATTTGCAAAGAAAGGTGTCATGCCTATCGAGGCGTTCTTCACTCTATTATAGGCGAGCTATACCATTGGTAGTAGTGAAACCCAGTTATCCTATTTGTAGTTAATATAACATCTCAGGTACTGTTCCACTATTTGGTTCATCCTTTCGCTTTGTTTGTCTATCTATAGGTGATATGCCGTCGAGGCTTTCTATTTAATCCCCATTCTTTCAGTAAGTGTTATCCAGAATTTATATATGAATCTTATGTCTCTATCTGATATAATTTTGTCCAGTAATCCTTTATCTGTGAAGACATGTTATAATAGGATATATACTGTCTCCGATGATGTGGTCTTTTCAATAAATAGTATGAAATAAGTATACTTCATCAGTTTGTCCGTGACTGTGAGTATCGAATTGTATTGAATACCCATTTATGGCTCTGTTAATTTCAGTAGCTTAACTATAAAGTCCATTGCTATTAATTTCCATAGTATTTCTCTATATAGTATAGGCTATAGAAGTCCATATGGCGCGTGTCATTCTGATTTATTTCATTGGCAAACTTCACACTCCTGGATGTATCATCTGATCTCTCTCCACATTCCTGGCCAATAGTAGTTTTGCGTAATTTGGTCCATGGTTTTCTTAATTCCGAAATATCCTGCAACCTTTGCGTTATGGTTGTCTCTTAGTATTCATGGTCATACTTCTCTGAGTATATATATCAATCCTTGATATAGAAGTATTCCGTTTTCCTTTTTGTATTTTTCATTGTTGTCCTTGATTTATCCAAATAAGGGATCTTTTGTTATTGCTTTTCGTATTTTGTTCATCAGAGTATCTTCCTCGGTTATGACTGTTCGAGTAGCTCTCAATGCTTGCTGATCTAAGATCATACCCTTGGTATCTGGATCTAGATGCAATATTGCTCTAGATTCTCTTTTCTTTATTATCAAATCTGGTCTTCTGCTCAACGCGTCCGCGAAGGCGTTCTCTATTCCTTTGCAATATTGTATTTTAAAGTTGTAGTAGGCTAGTACCTCAGTGTACCATCTTGACTATTAACAAGTGAGTTCCTTGGTCGTCATAAAGTATGTCAGATTCTGGTGGTCACTGATAACTGTGGTTAGGTGCCTTGCTCCTTGGAGCTCTTGCTTCCATCTCTTAAATGCTGCAACAATTGCTAGTAATTCTTTATTATGGATATTATAATTCTGTTCTGCAGGGGTTATGGTTCTTGCGTAGCATGTAACCAATCTTAGTTTTCCTGTGTTGTCTCTTTGTTATAACCATGCTCCGATTGCACAGTCTGATGCGTCTATATTGAGATAACTCTCTTTGTTTGGGTTGAAGTGTATTTGCATGTCTCTTTAACTAAACTTTTCCTTAAGTTCTTTGAATGCTTGTTCTTCGTTAGTTCCCCAAATAAACTCTTTTGCCTTTCTGAATAGGTCCGTCAGGGGTTTCGCTGTTACTGAGAATTTGTGTATGTATTATCGATAATAATTTGCTAGTCCGTGGAACTGTTGTACTTCCTTAACTATTGTCGGCGTAGGCCAATCAATAATGGCTTTGATCTTATCTGGGTCCATCTAGATTCCTTCTGTTGACACAATATGTCCTAGGAACTTGACTGATTGTTTATAGAATTCACACTTTGATACTTTGAGGTAAAGCTCGTACTCTTTAAGTCTCTTGAGTACTTGCCTGACTTTTTCTGTGTGGTCTCCTTGGGTTCCTTTAGTAAATATCAGGACGTTGTCCAGGTATACTACCACAAATATATCCAAATATTCGTGTAGCACGTTGTTGATAAGCGCCTGGAATGTTGCTGGTGCGTTAGTTAATCTAAAAGGCATAATCAAGAATTTGTATAATCCGAATTGTGTCCTGAATACTGTCTTCCATTCCTCGCCTTCTTTCATTTGTATTTGGTAGTAGGCTTCTCGTATGTCCAATGCCGTGAAGTATGTTGCTCCTCTAAATCTGTCTTGTATCTCATCGATGAGTGGTAATGGGTATCGGTTCTTGATTATTATATCATTAAGTTGTTGGTAATCCACGCATAATCGTAGGCTTCCATCTTTCTTTGGTACAAAGATGATTGGGTATCCTGCTGGTGATATTGATTGTCGTATATATCCTTTTTTCAAGTTGCTGTCAATGTATTTCCGTAGTTCTTCGAGTTCTGTCTCAGTTAATCTATATGTGGGTTTATATGCAGGCGTCTTCCCTTCCACTAGGGGTATCTCATGATCCCATGCCTGATATTCCGGCAAGCTTTCTAATGGTTCTCGTTTTCTGAATACCTCAATTAGGTCGTGATACTCCTTTGGTATCTGTTGTCGTAGTTTGTCCATTTCAGTAGCTTCCTCCATTTAGTGAACCATTTTCTACTTCTTTGTTAATCAATCATTTGTAGTTCCTATTGTTCCCATTTCGACCTAGGGCGTCTTGCCCAGTATCTAACCTTGATCCCTTCTTTCAGTGCGGGTGGCCGCAAGGGTATCAGTCTTCTGATCAGAGTGGCGGTTTCCACCATCTAGTCACAATGTGCTGTCTCTCCAGTTAATAGTCGGGTTGTGTTTTGCTAACTAAGGGTGTCCCAAGACAATGTTGTAACTCCCTAGGCTTGTCACGTCGAAACATTCTGTTCCCTTGTACCGTCCTTTGACATGTACCTTCATACCTCTGGCTTCTTTGTTGATAATTTGTTTCTAGTCTTTGTTAAGACCTCCCAGTTTGTATGGTTCCTTCTTTGCTTGGATATGAATCCCTGACTACTTTACAAATTCTAGATCTATAAAGTTTCTAGTAGCTTCTAAATCGATCAGTGCTCGCGCGTTTAGCCCTACCAATTAGACTACTATCGCTAAGTGATTCTTTCCTCTTGTCGCAGCTAGACTTCTGCCTGTTTTAAGTCCTGTAGACTATTGAAATCGTCCGTTTCCTATCGTCTTGGTTTGTTAATCATGAGTTCCATCATACAGTCCTTCAGCACTAGTTAAAGCCTGAATTTCCTTATTCAGTTCTTCCCAACTAAGTTCGTCTATTGAGTCCTCGTCTAGGTACTCCATTATCTGTGTTGCTCAGTCCTTTCAACTCTCTTGGAGCTATAGTTATTTTCATAAGTGTCGTGTTGTCTTTAACCAATATCTGGTTGCCGCTTTTCCTTCAAACTGTGTGGTGTATCCTCTATACTACACAGTGATTTGTTTATCTATTTTCTAGTATAAGATTTCCAGTCGTTCGTGTGGCGTTATGTTTTCTTGGTCCGTTATATTAACACTTTTTCCATCTATCTATCCTGAGTATTTATCAATGTGTACCAGACACTCCTTATCTATACAATACCTCCAGTGGATGTTCTTGCTGTCTCTGCACAATAGATATTTTATATAGTTTTTGTAGTGAAATCTTCATCCTGATTTCCATGTTTCTTTGAAGATGTGGTATTTGTAGTAGCAGTCCCACCTATATTTGTCGTGGCATGGGTGCCTGGGGTCTCTGACTTCTGTCTGTTTTTCTTCGTTGTGTCTGAAGCATAGTCCTTTCTCTTTACACACTGTTCAGTGTTCGTCAGGTATCTGGTTATCGCATTTCTCTCTTTGTTCCCATAGTTGTTTATAACTATCTTTGAACGTTATCTGTGGTGCTTCGTTTTCCCAGTTATTTGTTTCCTGCGTATCTTTGTATTCTGATTCGGTTTCTCCTTTTGAGTCTGTTTGTTCTGGTGTCGCAATTCCTTGGTTAGGCCCTGTCGTTAAGTCATGTTTGACGTCTGTTGGTAGTTCCAATCTTTCCGTGATGGTTCGTCTATGTTTTTCTAGTATTCATAATTCTTGTTATAATAGATCATTATGCTGTTCTGTTGTGATTCTGTCAGTTTAGCATCTCAGGAGTCTTCAGTATTCTTCCTCCGTGAGTCCGTTAGAACTTGATCCATACCCTACGACTGCGTTCTGTTGTATTAGAGTAGGTCTCTTGCTGGTTGCCCTAAGGTATTATCTGATGTTCTGTGAGTCTTGGTAGCCTCCTCTACCTTACTCCTTCTCGTTGCTACTAGTCTTAGACGTAGTAGTAGCGTTGAGGTGCTTCTTAGTATCCCCTTGTTTCTTTCTACAGTCTTTTGTGATATGTCTGGGTTTCTCACAGTAGAAACATAGCTTCTTGTCCCTGCATCTTTTGCTTTTCTCAGTGTTGTAAGGTCGTTTTTTGGTAGCATCCAATTCCATGGGTGTGGTGCTGTAATCATTGCGTTTGTTCGATCCTTTGTAACTGTTTCCTTTCCAAAAAGTGTTTTTCCCTTGTTGTATGTTTTGTAGGTTGTAGAGTTGATTGTCGATGCGTACTGCCATTTCAACCATTCATTCAAAACTGTTGTATGGTCCCATCTTGATGGTTTCGTATTGGGTTTCTGGTTTGAGTCCTTATTCAAATATAGCCATTTTCTGCTCGTCGTCGTGGATTCCTAGTTCTTGATAGATCTACTATAGTTGCGCTGCGTACTGCGCTGCGTCCCTGGTTTATCTGAGTCCCTATAGTTTGTGTTATAGGGTCCTCTTTCTGTCAGTGTCTCTAAAGAATTATCTGAGTACTTGTTTGAATTGTGTGTAGCTGTTGAGTACATCCACATATAGTATGGGTCATCCTCTAGTATTAGTCTAGTCCTCGAGATATAGTTTGAACCATGTTGCCACTGCCTCTCACATATAGGATCCTGCGAAGATAACTTTTTCTATATCAGTGACTCCTGGTTTAGTTGCCAGATAGATGTCGTATTCCCCTAGAAAGTGTTCCAGTTTGGCGCAGTCTCCTTTATAAATATCAGGTTCATAGATCTTGACAGTAGTTCTCTTATCTTTGGTTCTGACTCTGAGTACATCGATGGCGTCTTTGTGACTTTTAACTTGTTCTAAAGTCTGTTCGATGATGTCTTTGCATTCATTAAGTAATCTTTATTATTCTTCTACTTGTTTATTAGTTTCATCCAGCTGCTCATCATTAGGTTGCTCTTTGACTCTTTTTTCTAGCTCAATGATTTTCTGTCGCATTTGCCCTAACAAGGCGTTGGTGTTGATGGTTGGTCTACTTGCTAATGACATATTGGCTCGTCTTGCTTTGGTATATTCCTGTAGTTAGTATGCTCTCAGGGGTAGAGTGATACGTACCTAGTTTTGTCCTTCTTGATATATAATTGTAAGTCACTCAGGTTGGAGTGTCTATAATAGTATGGTGGCTCTAGTAAGTCAAAATTACTTTTGCCTCTTCGTAACTGTGAAGTTAGGGCTCTATCAAGTCGAAATTGATTATACCTCTTTATAACCGTGAAGTCAAGGCAATCAATATCACAAGCTGACGGCGCTCCTTGATTACCTAAAGGTGATCAGAGGTTCACACCTACCGTAAGACAGAAGGTACGAAGGTCTTAGAGAAAGCTTGGGTTGGAAGTGAGTTATTATAGGAGATGGCTTAGTACCAAGGTAAGATAGAATACTATAGTGAGACTATCCCTTAGTTCCAAGTGTGGCTTCAGTCAGTGCCTGGGTCAGATAAAGGCTAAAGGTCCTTATGAGTAGTGAAGACAAAGTTGACCTGCGTCAATAGGCAAAGGGGTATTTGGTGAATATAGTATAAGACAACTAGAATGGTGCTTTATATTAAGTAGTATAATAAAACTATAGCTAGTTTAATCGCGAGTATAAGACTCTTGATCCTAAGGAAATGAGTGTCTTTATATATATAGTATATCCAGTCCCTTCCTCCTGATTCTTCTCAGGTCCTGTTGTGGACCTGATGTCCTGGTCCCTTCGTGGACCTTTCATGTTCGGTCCCATAGGGACCTGTCCCTGGTCTTGGCATCTGGGACCTGTCCTTATGGTCACGTGATGTGTAGTTATTCCATCCCAGAATCTTGTTGTCCAATGAGTGTATATCCTGTGGCTGCGCCGCAGGTGGTCTGTAACAAAAAGCCTCTACCCTTGCTATAGGGTATGCATTTAAGAAATTAAGCTTCTTAATAGTATTGAATCTAAGTCGCATTTATTGTTTAACTAAACCTCCGTACGCTTACTTTAGGATAGTAAAAACGCTTATATCCAAAGGCTATAAGAGGTGTGAGAAATAAGGAGGCATATAGAGAGGAATAATATTATTCTCTATATAGAGTTGGTCGAATTCAGGTGTAAGATAGCTTCTATGACCATCTAATATAAGTGTTACAGACCAACAGCCTCGCAACTTCATGGGCTGCAACGATTGGTCCAGAAGGATCACCGAAAGAATGAATTACCGACTAGCCGGCTCGCTCGACTCGCTATGGAGAGCCAGCTATCCAGGAGAGCCACCAGCTCGCCCAGCTCGCCCGACTCGCCCGGAGAGCTAGGAGAGCCAGGAGAGCCACTAGGTATATACCATGTATATAAAGACGCTCATTACCTTAAGATTAAGAGTCTTATACTCGCGATCAAACTAGCTACAGTTTTACTATACTGCTTAATACAAAGCACCATTCTAGTTATCTTATACTATATTCACTAAATACCCCTTTGCCTATTAACGTAGGTCAACTTTGTCTTCACTACTTATAAGGACCTTTAGCCTTTATCTAACCCAGGCACTAACTAAAGCCACACTTGGAACTAAGGGATAGTCTTACTATAGTATTCTATCTCGCCTCGGTACTAAGCCGTCTCCTATAACGACTTACTTCTAACCTAAGCTTTCCCTAAGACCTTTGTACCTTCTGTCTTACGGCAGATATGAACCTCTGATCACCTTTAGGTAATCAAGGAGCGCCGTCAGCTTGTGACAATAAGTAAGGAATGACTGCCTCTTTTTTATATATTTATAGCTAGAATAAATATCTTTGTAAGCTATTTAAGCCTAATCTCATCTATTGTCCAGCCATTAGGACTAGTATTAAGTCTTTAGCTATTTAGAAGCCTATTATACTATCCTTCCTAAGTATTCTAGCCTTTAAGAATTGTTACAGACCACCTGCGGCGCAGCCCCAGGATATACACTCATTGGACAACAAGATTCCGGGACGGAATAACTACACATCACGTGACCATAAGGACAGGTCCCAGATGCCAAGACCAGGGACGGGTCCCTATGGGACCAAACATGAAAGGTCCACAAAGGGACCAGGACATCAGGTCCATAACGGGACCTGAGAAGAATCAGGAGGAAGGGACCAGATATATCATATATATAAAGATGCTCATTTCCTCAGGATCAAGAGTCTTATACTTGCGATTAAACCAGCTATAGTTTTACTATACTACTTAATACAAAGCACTATTCTAGTTATCTTATACTATATTTACTGAATACCCCTTTGCCCATTAACGCAGGTTAACTTTGTCTTTACTACTTATAAGGACCTTTAGCCTTTATCCGACCTAGGCACTAACTAAAGCTACACTTGGAACTAAGGGATAGTCTTACTATAATATTCTATCTCGCCCTAGTACCGAGCCGTCTCCTATAATAACTCACTTCTAACCTAAGCTTTCCCTAAAGACCTTCATACCTTCTGTCTTACGGCAGGTGTGAACCTCTGATCACCTTTAGGTAATCAAGGAGCGCCGTCAGCTTGTGACATTTAATAAGTAAGTATAGATCTTAGTACACTAAATTGACGTGTAGCTTCACAAATAGAGGTAATTTCCTTATTTTTTAAAGCAGAAATTATAAGTTTGATCTTTCCCTCTATTTCTATAGAGTTTTTATTATTTTTATTGTGAATTGGTGGCATTATCGCGTATAGAAGTTGTTAATTAGTTAAAAAGAGTACGCGTTTGAATTTGGTGGCTCGCTCACTTGGGTGGCTCGCTCGCCTGTGGATTACGTTAATTAGTAAATATATAGCTTAGTAAGCAGACCCAAGGTCACAGGACCTCAATAATCTATAAATATGTCACATGATGCATTAGTAATACAAAATTACGTCATATCACCTTAGGCAGCCCACCATCGAGCAAAAAGGGTAGACAACTACTTAGAAAGACGCGGTACTATTGATAGCATATAACAATGTCTTCATCTCATATAATCCCACTATCGACACATCTACATTACCTCGCCCAATGCCTTGAACTTGCATCCCAATCCCCTCCCAAACCAACTAACTTCCGCGTTGGTGCCATCCTCCTCTTACGCCGCTATCCCACCGGCGATGATACAGAGCTAAAAGAAAAGGTCCTCTCGACAGGGTATACATTAGAGCTTCGCGGAAACACCCACGCAGAACAGTGCTGCCTTGCAAAATTTGCATCCCATTACGGCGTGCCTGAGGATCAAGTTCGGGACGTTCTCGAACAAAAGCGGGCAGAGGAGAGTGGTGACGCGCAGATAGAACTATACGTTACCATGGAGCCATGCGGGAAGAGATTATCGGATAACAAGCCATGCGTGGAACGTATAATTGAGACCAAAGGCCAGAAAGAAGACGGGAAGGTCGGTGGGAGTGGTATCGATCGTGTGTATTTCGGTGTCAAGGAGCCAGGGACGTTTGTTGGTCAATCCCAGGGGTGTAAGAAACTTGACGAAGCGGGAGTTCAGTGGAATCTCATTGAAGGAATGGAAGATGACATTTTAAAGGTTGCAACGGCCGGACATGAGAAGAAAGCAAAAGGAGAGAAGGAAGGAACAAGAGTGAACGAAGCAGATCAGACGGTCTTAGTTGATAGAGCCGAAGAGGAGGCGCGCAGGGGTGAGGCGATTCCAAGAAATCCAAAAAAGAGAATGATGGAGGTCTAGCCACAGCCTGTTTTCCCGTATTCAATATAGATCTGCCTTATTCACAAAATAACCAAAGCCCCCACCGCAAGCAATGAAACAGACAGAACCAACCCGGCATTCCTGCTGAACACTTTGGGCCCAAAGTTCTTAACGTTCACATTGAGGTTATTCGAGTTATTGTTCTCTGCCCTCGAACTACCACCAACGCCTACTCCTGAATTACCGCTTCCATTCGCCTGGTCCGACCGTGGCGTTGGGTCTGCCGATGACGGCGGCTGCGTGGCGGGTGCACCAGGCTGGGACGGTGATGGTCCTGGAGGGGTATCACGCATCCATGGTGGATCACAATTTGTGTCTGGTGGACAGCAGGCCGGTGCACCGCCTCTCTGGTGATAGCAGATCGATGGAGCAGGGCAGTAAATTTTCTCATAGTCCGAATGGTTGCACGTTGGGTCTCGGGCGGGGTTATTTGGCTGTGCCGGAGAGTGGTATTGGTTTCCATTTATTGAGATGTCTCGATCAGATAGGGGTTGGGAGACATTGGTATAGGGAGATGCTGCTGCGAAGGTGACATGGAGCAGAATCAGATAGGCAAACCGCTGGAGGAGCTCCATCGCATACATTGCAAGAAGGAGAGATGAATTTTTGTTGGGTATAATCCGGGCATAGGTCGACAGCCCAAACTTATATTCAGCATACTGTCTTGGGCGATTGATATGACGAGGCAAACAGCTGCCCTCCCATGTGGCCACTTTAGCCTCCAAACAAATAAATATAAGGGATGTAGCTGCTGACTTGTGCCCTATCTATGCACATTAGCACATATATAGGGCAACTAGCGTATTATACTGCATATCATTTAGAGCAAACTTGTAGATCCGGCTAAATCATAGGCGCGTATCCTGGATGTTAGCCTGCAGATTTTAGTCATTCTTGTTTGTCGGGCGTAGCGTAGAAGTGCCCTCCCGGCAATGAGCCGGTTTCCGGTTTGCTTTGCATCTGCTATATCATCCCATGTTATAGTGAAATAATGAACAGATGTCTCCCCCTGGGCTAAAGTCTAGTGAGGTCAAGCGGCTTAAAATGATCACGTGCTTTCGTGACTTTAGTAAGCGCCAGACGCGACTTGCGCAGGAAGAACAACTTCCTCGTCCTCGCCGCGACAACAGCCTGCCTTTATTACCAAATATTGTATACCTATATTACACATTCGGCATCATATATATCCTGTTTTACATATAATATCGCGATAATGGCCAGATGACACTTGTTGCGCAGAATAAACACAACATACAATTTGCATCCGATGACAACCTTACATTTTACCCAGCATACTGCTACAAGGCATCACCTACACATTTCACATGGGTGAAGTTAAGCGCAGCAGACGTCCATCGGTTGAGACGTCGGATGGGATATGAAGGTATGACTACCAAATTGTAGGTGTCAAGAGAAATTTGAAAGCTGATTATGGCTGCAGGACAGAATATCCATTTTTACAAGAACCACCCGATCCAGTTCATCTGCTTGGCGGGTGTGATTGTTGCGCGAGAAGAGCAGCTTCGCAGAACAGTGTTGACGCTAGATGATAGCTCTGGGTCGACCATCGAGGTTGTAAGCTCGAAGATAACGCCCGTAGACCAGCCACAAGCGGAGCCGGAGCCAGTAGAAGCAGCGGAGGAAACAAAGACAGTGATGGCAGCGATAGGGGCAATGTCGGCTTCTCCAATATATGTAACATCCACCACCCATGAACCACTGGACATCACCTCTCTAGTGCCCGGTGTAATAGTCAAGTTGAAAGGCACGGTCATAACATTCCGCAGCATGAGACAGCTGCATCTTGAACGCTTTGTGCTCCTCCCCGATATGGCTGGCGAGATGCAATTCTGGGAAGAGCGGACTCGGTTCCTAGTTGACGTGTTGAATACCCCGTGGTACCTTACTCCGACGCAGGTTGAGCAACTGAGGGTTGAAGGGGCTGGTGAAGAGGAGAAGAAGATGCGGAAGACCCGGGTTAGAGAGAAGGATAGAGTGAAGATGGAGGCTAGGAGGAAGGAAATGGAAGAAAGAGACCGGGAGAGGATTGTTAGGAGATACGAGAGGGAAGAAGAGATACGGAGGAAGTACGCCGAGAGGTGTAAGGAGGTTAGCGGCAGGCTGAAGAAGGTGAGGAAGAGATGATTTATTCTTCACCATCCCATGTTAGGCTGCTGCTCCCAAGAATGATGACAGACAAAAATGCGAAATCCAATATCTTTTCAACTATTACAAATGGCAGCTCATGTACATATAGGAGAGTGACCTAGCGATATCCCCAAAGATTATCAAACGTCGATAGATGTCCGTGTCGTCCACGGCTTTCCCCTCTCCTCCGTCCCCTATCCCTATCCGAGATAGAGCTACGATAAAACTCCTCATCACTACCCCAAGAATTTCGCGTGCGATCCCTATCTCTGCCTATATCCCCACCCCAGTCAAGATCCCTGTCTCTATCTCTGTCCTTCCCGTGATGCCGCTTAATGTCATCATGTAAATGCCCGTGTCCATGGGGGTGCGAATGTGAATGTGAACGCGTATGTCCATGATGTGACGTGCTATACTTGGAGTCGATATCATCGGACGGGCTTAATACTTCATCATCTTCGCCGTCGTAGATGACAACATGCTGTTTCCTGCTAGTGTTAATGCCAGAGCCGGAATCCTGATGTCGTGAGCTTGTGTTTGCAGTGGTGGTGCTACCAGTGGGGACGGGGCTGGAAGTTTCATCTCGATACGTTTTATTCAATTTCGGCATGCTGTATGGTTTCCGTTCTCGTTCGATGGGCTGTGTCACTGGTACGTCTACGTCTGCACTAGAAGCAGCGATTTGATCATCATATTCATCATCTGCGTCCTCGACCGTAGCAGCTGGTGGGATCTGTTTCGGCCGTACATCCGCACTTGCTGGCCGCGAAGGGAGGCCAGCAGATGTATTATCTATGCTTGACTTGGCGCGAGGATGACGTAGACTGGGCTCTTCAAGCATGCCCTGGGTTATTTCGACATGACAATGTGTACCAATCCATCGATCAAGGGTATCTTTGATATCATAATCGGCCAGTTTTGGGAATAGTCTCCTGGATAATTCCTTGGGGAATCGTTCCTTTTTATCATCAGGATTACTGATAGGCATGTTCTGTATGACAGACTGGAGGCGATCGAACTCCCGCTCCGGATGTGCCTGGATCATCATTGTCATCCAGCGTTCGAAACCGCGGGGAGTCAGGCCTGGAATGTCAGGACGTTCGTCAAGACGGACCTGGATGAGGTGGTGCTCGATGCTCATTGAGCGGTAGAGGCGGGAGATCGACGACGTGCGATTATCGAAGATGTCTATTCATAATTAGATTCGTTCAAGAGTGGAATGGGGTGAGTAGAGCGTACCACGCCATGGATAAGGATCAGAAGGTACACTATTATCGCTATAAAACTTTTGCATTTTCTCTGGAGTGATGACCAGGGTGTTTCCAGGTGGATAGTTCTCAATCTGCGAGGAATTAGTAAGTATATGACCGTAGATATTAGCATTTATAATAGAAGTCACCTACCAGATGAACGGCAATCCCACGCAAGAGCTGGCCTATCCGACTCGTAGGGGTATCATCCTTATCAAAGAGCGTCCCCCAGATCCTCTCGAGTGTGGTGATGTCCGTTGCCGTCGAAAGCCTAGACGGGCCCTTTGGACGCCGACTACCTTCCTGTCCACCATTTAATGAGCCAAAGGACGATCCTCGCGTTCTCTCCATGCCCGGAGAAGGAGGCGGTAGTTGGTGAGCACTTCCCGGCCTTGACGGGGGCCGCTGCACCGCCGCACTGGGATAGGCATTCTCGTCGAACTTGGACGGTATTGGCGGAGCATAAGCTGACTGCGCCGGCGCATTGGAGAGATCAGGCTGCGCTGATACAGAGGAAGAAGGTGGTATATATTGACCGGTGGTGGTATTGGGACTGAGAGTATCTGGGTTCGGACTCTGCTTGTAGCTTGTATTTGACAGGGCGGGCGTTGGCGGCTGGTAGTTCTGCTGCTGCAGGCTCGGATGAGGAGGAGGAGGCGGCGGCGGAGGGTTATTGTTTGGATTGGCTAGCCGTAGCTGCTGTATAACTGCTGCTGTGACCTGCGCAATTAGATCTGGTGACGGATAGCTTGGATCAGGTACCCGCGGGGGAGGTGGCGGTTGCTGCGGCGGTCCCTGGCGTGACGCCGTGGGTGAAAACGGCGGCTGTTTCAGAGCATCTCCGTGCGGTGGAGGATGGCCGGTGGGAGGAGGATAGAAGCTCGCCGGGTCAGGGTACTCTGTTCCTTGATTTGATGCAGATGACGATGTGTATGGTACTTGTTGCTGTTGCGGTGGATGCTGCTGCTGTGTATCTTGCTCGGCTGCGTAGTTTTCTCCGTACGGCGGTTGCAAGTAGCCAGAATAGGCAGCGTTCGGATGACTGCTATTGTTAATACTGGTGCTGCTGCCGTTGGCACCTTGGTTGCTATTGATGCTGGGATTCGGGTTAAACCCAGGCGGATCGAAGCCCGAGTTGCGATATCCGTCGTATGCCATCTCGTCTGAAGCAGGACTCGACTCACGCAACTACTGTCCCGGTCAGCGCATGTCGAGCCAGTATCAGCACCGGCAAGCAGATATAGGTGCCAGAGTGTGCGGTCGTGGAGTCGCAAGTCGCAAGTTGCAGGTCGCAGGTCGCATCGCAAGTCCGAGTCCAGGTCAAGAACCGGCAAGGCTGTGACGTCGTCAAGTGATCCCTGTCATGTGTCGCCTTCCGCCTCCTACAACATCTACCTCTTGTCTCTATAGCTATGGCATGGCTATAGCTATGGCATGGAGCACTGCATATGTCTGTGCTACGGGTGTCTAACGACACGGCAGAGATGCCCTAGATGCCAGGGAGTTACACCGACGTTGATGCCCCTGCAGCCGGCGGGACGCATAACGAAGCAGGCTGGAAGGATGCGCCGTGAGTCAGTGATCCTTCAGGCGGTTATAAGGAGTAGCATGGTCGATGGCAGGAGTAACATGTTTAGACTGGATGCTGGTCAACTACTGCTCCATCTGCCATGACTCTGATATCGGATCTGAGAGCTTACCTCCTTCGAGCACTCAACTTCACAACATCCAATACCCCAGACAGCCCTCAAGCCGCTCCTACACCTACAGGTAGCTGCCGCTTCCGCCTGGATGACGACTGTTCGGACACATTAACCCTCCCGGATGGACGAAAACTAGGATATGCACAGTATGGCTCGTTGACGGGGCGGCCTGTCTTTTACCTACATGGCCTTCCAGGAGCTCGCACCGAGGCCGCCTGTTTTGACGACCTGGCGCGGGAGCTGGGTGCCCGAATTATAGCTACGGACAGACCCGGTGTAGGTTGGAGCTCACCTCACCCGGGTCGAACAGTTCTTGATCATCCAAAGGATCTGGAACAGCTTGCAAAGCACCTGAAGCTAAAAGAGTATAGCGCATTGGTACGAGTAGCAGCGACTTATAACCGGGAGATAACTGAGATTGACATGCTTGATAGGGAATATCGGGAGGTGGACCGTACGCACTCGCTTGCGCGGCGTCATTACCACGCGACAAGCTCAAGGCTGTCTCGATCATCTGCGGCCTAGGGCCACCTGACATTGGAATGAGCGGTGCGGGTTGGCCCACCTGGCTTGGATTCACGTTTGGATACCGTTATTTCTCCGCTGCCACCGGATGGTATCTTAAACGTCAGTTGGCAGCACGTTTGGACCTGAGCGATGAAAAGCGATTTGAGCTTCTGAGGCGGGACGTGTTAAATGCCAAGTCCATGCTTGAGAAGGATCGTGATATCATGAAGGATGAAAGTACGCTTCGGATGTTTTTGAAAACGAGTCGAGAAACCTTTGCCCAGGGATGTGACGGGGTGTTGCAGGATGGCAAGCTGCTGTGCAACGACTTGGGTTTTCGGGTAGAGGATATTCGTGCCGATTTGCCTGTGCAGTTGTGGTATGGGAAGCAGGATACTGCCGTTCCACTCAATCATGGTATTCAGATAGCAGCGCGGTTGGGTGGGAGGGCGCATCTTAGGGTTGTGGATGAGACGCACTTGAGCATCTGGGAAAACTGCAGGGAACAGGCGTTGAAAGAGTTGATTAGGAGCATGTGAGGTTTGCCATGTATATTAAGTTTGTATATTAGAGTCAAGAAAGTCGTATCTCAATCATAATAAATAATAGGAAGAACATAGAATATTAGGCTGGATACGCAAGGTTCTTCTTTACCATGGCTCAGGCGAAAGGGCCGGCCCGCGCTCCCGAAATTCATATAGTTAGTCACAGGAACAGTCTCTCGGGTAGCATAGAGCAAGCGGCAAGAGTCCGGTGACCTCTTCCACGGCCAACCGCATACACGGCAACGACGTATCACAGCCTTGAAGTACTTGCAGTAACCGAATATGTCGACTAGTCTTCCAGTGCCGCATCATATGCCACACAAGCACGTTATCCATAATCGCCACAGGTGCAGGAGTCCTGTTGCCGTTTTTCTTCTTTTAGCTCGCTGGAATCTCCGAATCTCAGTCCGAAGCTAGAGGGAAACTGTGCCAGTCGGTTTGCCATGCCTTGGTCGTTTTCGGCCAAAGTTTCCGAAACACTTTCTGATAAAGTAGAAACTCAACGTTCAAGGCACCCGTTATTTGCTATGGGCAGTTCTTTTCTGCAACGATCTCGTCACGATCATCTCTCTGGGTAGGGTTTCTGATAACCGCCCAGCCACAGCTGATCACAGTTAGGATCCTGCGCAAGTCCCTGGGAGTGGAAACTCCAAAGTCGGCTCCAACAATCCGGACCCTTAGCCGCTGCAAATTGGGCCTCCCTTGCTTGAATTGGGCCAGGTAAACTTCTTGGAATATAGAGCGAGCGAGCGCCTCATCCAGAGTGGCGTTCTCTAGTATCTTTTGTATTATGGCAAAATTTTCTGGTTGATCATTTGAAATGAATTCCGGTACGTATGTGTTGGTATCGTTGGAACAGTCGAGATATAATGAAAGGTCTTTCAACCCGGAAAGGGAACCAAGGGTTCGGTATATGGCTACTTCTTGTATATCGCCGTGAGTCCGTGGTATAAGAAGCGATGCTCTTTTCAATGCTGAACAGTGTGATGCAAGTTCTCGAATTCTATCCAGCGTTAGAGCAAAAGCTAGATCAAACATACCCAGGTGGCTTTTCCGCTGAGGTGAAAACCAGATTCGATGCAGCGATCTATGATGATCAATAATAGCTTTAAATGTCTTATGTTCGAAGTTGCCAATTAATTTAAGGGTATCTAGCGGAGGGAGTGACCGGAGAAGAACACTCGCGGCCTCGTCCATGTATAGATTTTCGTCAAGATTGTCACTATCCAGGCGTAAAATAAGGATCTTTAGAGAGCTAAAGTCATAGGTACTCGCCGTCCTCAAGCTAAATGGATCGATCAGGGTATCCAAACTGAGCACCTGTAATCGAGAGAATGCAATATGCTCGTTCCACTGCCCAAGGGTTCCGAGCCCGCCACCGCGGAAGCTTAGGGTATGAAGTTCTCCACGGCCACTGGAATTCGTGCCATCCTTTAGAAAAAAGTCTCGTTCCGGTCGCTGTTTGAACCGCTGCTCCGCTGCATACCATCCCTGAGAGCGCATTATCACTCGTACATGTCTAAGATTTGGAGCCAACCCTGTGCTCATTCTTATGACAGCTATATCATTATAATTAAATAGTCTTTCAGGGTCATATCGGTAATAGGGCAGAATAATGCTATACAAGCTTGGGGATGTGGCAAGTCTGTGCTCATACTGGTCCATCTCATGGGGCCATGCCTTGTGTTGAACAAGGCTTTTAAGTCCGAAACTATGAATGTGAAGCTTGCAATCGGGTAGAAATTGATGTAGCGCGTCCAGCAAACATGGTGGAAACTGGTTAGAACAATTGAAGACGAGGTCCTGTAGGGCTGGAAGCTGAGCCAAAAAACCGGCCAAGGTTTGCCAGTCCTTATCCAGCTCTTTCGTTACCTCCGGAGACTCTGACACCGCTCTATAATTATTAAGTTGTATGTCTTCAAGCTCGTCGTCGCTATCAACTAGACAATTTTTTGGCCATGCTGAACGGCCTTTCCTCATCCCCCCATCGACTGGGAGCTCGCCCTCGATCTCGAGCCGACGGACGCATCTAAAACTCGATGTAAGCTGCAGAACATCATTCCACTGGTCCAAATCCTCGCCCAGCTTCGTGCGACCCTCGATAGTAAGGTGAATTCTCTGGAACCGTGTCTCATTAGAAGCCAGGCACCACCTTTTGCAGACGAGGGCAAAGTCATATAGGCTGGGTCTGTAGTCAGAAGCAACAAAGTTACAAATCTGCTGCAAGGTCTCCAGTGGAAGCCTCTCGAGAGCAGCCATGTCATGAGAAGGACTAGGAACATGGTCCTTCATTCAGCGACGACGAGGGACGAAGTTGCTATCTTTTTATGCACCTCCAGAGGCCTCGCTTACTCAGCACATTGCCCCTTATTTTTATCTCCGCCGCAACGTCTCAAGTTCGACAAAAAACCATCAACCAACCAATGCCACGTATGAGTGGTTCTTCTTGGGCAATACGTGGCAGTGTGATACTGGATGCACATGGCCTGGTTTATATCGACATAAATCCCAATGTTAGAATTGTTACGACTGGTTGGGCACACCATGGCGCTATATACAGACACCCATGGCTTTGTTTGCCAGGCATTGAGCACCCCAGAGACCGACATGGCCGTTATATAAACCATTCCCTCGCACCGCTTCAACGACCTCAGGTTATCGTTCTCTCTCTCCTTACTAATGTCTTGGACGGATTCTGCTCTAGAACTCGCTATGTCGTGGCGACGCTCCTACTGTCTTCTCATATGGCATTGCTTCTTCAGGAGTGCTACCTTACCACGAATAACCCAGCTGGCCAGTGAATTAAGCATGTTGTATATGCAATATCAGGATAAATACGATCCTTGATGATCTAATTGGTGGCCAAATGACTGCCGACCTAACCCTCGAACGTTGAAGCGTCAAAACGCGGATGGGCTGCGTGGAGCAATGACCGATATCACAAACCGAGACATCAGCCTTAGCGTGGATACTGGAGTGGCCATAACTTGAGCTCTACATATCATTTTACATATGATGTTTCAAATAGTGAACTATACGAAGTATTGAGTATTCTATATGTCTACTAAAGATCTCAATCTAGGTGTTGCATGACATACAGGAGCTGACGGTTGATACTCCTCAAGAGGCGAGGAATCCAGTCTCTTTCCAAGCCTTGATGTAGCGGCTGGCTACTTCGACACTCACCGGCGCCAAAGCCCGCATGGTTGCAGAATGTTTCTGTGCCTTCGTCGTATCCAGAACCAGCCCACCACAGGACAACTGCTCAAAATTCTGCCCCAGAAAGTCCACCAATCTCTTGGCTGGGTTCTCCGTCTCCGATTTGGACGAGCTAGCAACTGTACTGAGCCACTCTTTAAATGGCATGAACTGACTAGACGGAATGTCTAGCGCGTCGGCTAGAATGGATGATATCTCTTTCCATGGCCGGCCGACTGGGTCATCAATGTGATAGATGGGCCATGGGTCTGGCGCTGTCTTGTCTTCTCCGATGTATAACAAATCGACAAGGACTGCAGCTACGGCATCGACAGGGATCCACCGAACAGCGCCGAGGAAGTTGGGCCAGGCGCCCAGCGACTGCGCCGACTTGACGATGAAGGGGATTTGCTCAACTGAGTTCCAGACGCCGCTCGTAGATGAACCCGCAATCTGTGCTGGCCGAACGGCCATGGCTCGGAACAGTGTAGGGTGCTTATGGACCGTCTCTTCCAGCATTCGTTCGCACACCCATTTGGCCTCACCATACCCTGGGGGCAAGACAGAATCCATGGAGACGCGGCGTTCTGGTACAAGCGGCTCCTTCGAGCGCCCAACAACACTAAGGGAGCTGATCAGCTGGAAGCCTACCCGACGGTGGACAGCCATATCACGAGCGAGGTCGAGCAGGTTGCGCAGGGTCTGGAACTGCGATGCAAAGGCAGACATGGGCCGCGAACCGCTTAGAGGCCACGCGCTGTGCACAATGTGTGAGCCGTGTTGCGTAAGCCACTGGTACTCAGAGGTTTTAAGACCTAGCTGCGGCTGAGACGTGTCGGTTTCTAGGATACGCAACTTGGACCTGGCTTCTTGTGTGAGTGTGATGCCTCGAGTGGAGAGAGCGACGTCCTGACGGGTTTCAACCGGCGTGGGACGGTGTCGGTTGATGCAGACGACCGTCTTAACCGATTGATGCGAGGCGAGAGCGGCGACAACGTGTGCGCCTAGGCTTCCAGTGGCACCTGTGACTATGATGGTAGCATCATGGGAGTTCGCGATGGCTTCACTCGTATACAATGGCTGGGCAGGTATCCAACCAGCCGTATATTTTACCACATACCTCTCGGCCTCAGCCTCGCGTGCTGTAACATCTCGTCTCGCATGTTCTTCGGAATGTATATCTTTGATAGGATATGAATCAACACCCAAGGTAGCAGTGTCTATCTCTGAAGTGGAAGATGTAGACATGGTGAACCGACTATCATCATGGCTCGACTCAGTTACGTTATCTTCGTCGTCATAACCTGTGATTTCTACAGTACCTTGTGACAAGGCGCTTGCAACCAGAGTGACTATATTGCCCACGGTAGTGGCGGCTAGTAGCTCTGGCAGGTCCAGCTGGCAGTGGAACGCCGAATTGATTTCGCGAAGTAGCTCGATTCCCATCAACGAGTCGATGCCAATGTCGGCAGCTATCGTATCGATAGTAATGGAATCAACCTCTGCGCCTACGACGCTCGCAAGTACTCTTTTGACCTCCAATGTGAGGTTGGACTTCGGTGATTGAGATGACTTCTTCTCGGCCTCCGCCTGATTCTCCTGCGGCTTCTTCGAGTTGTTGTTACCCACGATAGGTTGAGGGACTCTGGGCGTGGGACTTGCTACTGTTGCACCAGTAGTGTTCATTTTCAAGGCCCATTCGTCCTTAGTGAGGTTCATCAAGAGCCTTTTCATTGATTCAATGCTCATACGCGTATACTGCAGCCCCAGTATAACCTCGACTAGCTCCCCATTGGCGGCATTGAAGACGAATGCATCTGCCATGTACACCTTGGCCGAGATTTGAGAATGTCGTGCATACGCATGCCAAACATCCTGTGTCTGTCCTGGCTGAAGAATGCCGCGTGGCGAGCGCATAACGAGCTCAACGTCGCTTCCGATGTGTATTTCGCCGGGCTGTGCATCCGACATGCAGTTCAAGAAGAGGCCGGAGACCTGCTTGAACGAATCATGGAGGGCGATGTCGAGAAAGCTCTCGCCGGCATGACGACGGTGCACCCGCCCCGCGCATTCGGTTTTCTTGCCAACAACGGCGTACATGGCGTTGTACTGATCTGAGTACTCGATGAACTCGGAGAAGGCCCGGTACACTTGACGGCCCTGCAGGACGTCGACACCAGGCCCACCGGCCTCAGCCAACAGTTTTGCACATTGCTCATAAGGGACAAGTCGCTCAAAGCGCGCAAACTGGGCGATAAAGGCGGGATCGCTGGGGGAGCGAATATGGAGACGTCCATGGAGATGTCTCCTGGGCAGGGTGCCTTCAGCACTGGTGCTCGAGATATTCAGCTGCCACAGGGTTTGCTCCGCATCGAGAGCCTCATAATTGATCCAGACTTTTCGGGATGAGTCGACGCAGATGGGTGTAGGAATGTTGGCCTCGATCATCGTAGGTATCATGCCTTGTTTTTTCCAGTCTGGATGAATACTGAAGATGGCTTCAACTGCCATGTCCGACTGGACCGTTCCAGATAGTACGGGCGCTGTGTGAGCGAAGACATGACCGGAGACGAGTTTCTTGAACTTTTCGGATACCAGGTTGACGCGGAAACGCGGGTGCGTGGTGCCGTTTCCTTGGTAGCCAACGAACTCCCATAGCGGCATACTCTTGGGGTCGCTCACGGGTGCGTCTTGCGTCAAGCCTGCCACCAAATCAGTCGCGGATTTAAATTCCATCCAATGCCGTGCCTTCTCGAACTGGTACGGCGGCAAGAGGATATGTGTATAGTCGTTCGTTTGCAGACTGTGGTGTGCCCAAAAGGCGACTCGCAACCCCTGTCTCCAGAGCGAGACGGTAGCATCAGTGAGACCGTCGAGGCCCTTCTCATTCGTTACACTGACGGATTCAAAGTGGTGCGATTTACTAGCCTGTTCGGCAAGCGCACGGCTTGCCATGATGGCGATCGTCGAGCTCGACCCTGCCTCAAGGAAGATGGCGGACGGGTGCTTTTTGGCGATACGCTGTATAGCATGGGAGAAGAAGACAGGGTAGCGCATGTGGTCCGGGACAAACTTTGCTGTTATCGGCCCAGCAAAGGCAGTCTCAGTAGCTCGCTCCATGTGAATCAAAGGCTCGTGGAACTCGAGGTCGTTGCCAACCTGCTCCAGACGATCAAGGAGCGGATCAACGAGGGACGAGTGGAATGCGTTAGTGACATTGAGTCTCTTACTTTTGATAGCTGAAAATTGATGGCTATTGCTGGCAATGACCTCGGCCAGAGTATCGATGGCTGTAACAGTGCCCGACAAGGTGAAACTTCGGGGGCCATTGTAGCAGGCTATACTTGGAGGGTTATCAAGTTGTCGACCCGCATACTCTAGGAGACTTCGGACGAGCGACTCGTCGGCCTCAACCGCCATCATGCTTCCCTTATCACCACCCCAGGCATCATGCACGAGCTGTGCACGAAGAGCAACCAAGGTGAGAGCATGCTTGAGACTCAGCACGCCAGAGATACACAGCGCCGTGAGCTCGCCAAAGCTGTGGCCGACGACGCTAACGATTTTGCCGGACAGCCCACAGTCTATCCAACTTCGGGCGCTGGCATATTGCATGGCGAAAAGTGTGACTTGTAGTCGTACGGGATCGGGTAGGGGTGTGCGGGAGAATATGTCAGGAAAGATGCTCGGAAGACTCAGCTCATCTTGGACGATATTATCGCACTCATCGAGATGGTGGCGGAAGACGGTGATGCCGTCGTAGAGCTTGCGGTCGAGGCCAACAAAAGTTGAGACCTGACCCCCAAAACACAGCACAACGGGCCGTTCGGCCTGCGTGTTCATCATGTTGTGTTCAGATACACTTGAGAGTGCCTCCTGTAGCTCACTCACGGAACGACAGCGGACGAGGAATCGCTGTGGCAGGTCTGGATTACTTTGCCGGTTGATATTAAAGGATAGATCAGCCAGCGTTGACTTGGACTGGTGCTTGATGAGACCCGCGAGCTTGACGGCATATTCCTTCACGGCTCGTCCATCGAATCCAGAGATGAAGAAGGGCAGCCGTCCATCTAGTTGCCTCATGATAGATGATGCCACATCCCGACTCTCGCTGGTGCTAGTCGGTGGAGCTGCCACTACCATGGCCGCATTAGACCCTGAGGCACCATAGTTGTTGATCAGCACCACCTTGTTCCGGCTATCCCAGCTTCGAAGTGAGGTCACAATCTCCATCATATCCGAGTCAGCTGCGGCTTTAATCGTCGCGTTCAGCTTGTTAAAGCTGGCCTGTGGTGGGATATATCCTTCATGTATCATCATCAAGACCTTGATAAGTGAGATGACGCCCGACGTGCCTTCAGTATGTCCGATGTGCCCCTTGACTGAGCCCACTGGCAATGGCCGCGGCCGGATCGGACCGCCAACCGCCTTCCGTAGCGCCGCCCACTCAGCTGGGTCGCCCACGGCTGTGCCTGTACCGTGGGCTTCGACAAGCGCAATGTCTGAAGGCGACACACCTGCCTTATTAACGACGTCCCCAAACAAATGCGCCAGCGATGGCGAGTTAGGAACGAAGATGGGCGTGTGGTTCTGGTTTTGATACACGGCTGAGCTGAGCAGGCGACCAAGGATCGGGTTGCCGTCTGCTCGCGCGTCACCCATGCGTTTGAGGAAGACGCAGGCGATGCCCTCGGCACGGCAGTAGCCATCCCCCTTCTCATCAAATGGTTTGCATTGGCCGGTGGGACTCAGAAAACTCGCTGCCGTCAGGTTCTGGAACCAATGTGGGTTGGTCAGTATACAGACGCCGCCGGCCAGCGCTGCATAGCACTCGCCATTACGGAGACTGCTGCAGGCAGTGTGGATGGCGACGGCTGATGATGAACATGCCGTGTCGAAGGCTATAGCTGGGCCTGTCCAGCCAAAATGGTTTGCCACGCGTCCGGGAAGGTAGCTCTGCAAGTTGCCCGTAGCCATGAGAGCATTCAGTGGATGGGTAGCTACATTATGCTCATAGTCGACTGATGGCGAGCCAATGTACACACCAACGTGGTTCCTATCTTTGTCCTTCTGCCCAGCTCGCGTGGTCTCAGTAAAAAGGCCGGCCTGCTCAACGGCGTGGTACGCTGCTTGGAGAAGAAGACGGTGTTGGGGATCCATGGCGGCTGACTCGCGCGGGCTGCGCTTGAAGAACCTGTTGTCGAAGGCGTCGACATCCCGCACGAAGTTGCAGAAGTAATCGCGGGTGTCGGGCTCGCGGAAAAGCGAGTCAAAATTCAAGCGTTCCCGCGTTACCTTCTCGTGTTGCGTGGTGCCCTTGTGGAGGAGCTGGGAGAACTCCTCGAGGTCATCGGCGCCCGAGACTTTGATGGACATGCCGACGATGACGATGGCGTCGTCATCATCATTGAACTTGACGGAACTATGGTCCTCCTGGCTGCTGGGCTGTTCATGAACGTCGGCGAAGTGCACCGGCCGCGACCCCATGTTGCGCACAAGAGTCGGCGGCAGACATCGACCGGGGCCGAAGGTTATCACTGAAGACTCGCCGTCGTTAAGATACCTTGCCTTTAAGGCTGCAAATGTCCCGTACCAGTCGCACTGTCGCACGAACAGAGTCTCCAAAGCATGTGCATGGAGGGAGCCACCACCAGATGCAATAGGCTTGCCGTCTCCGGCGTTGGTGAAGGTCGTCAACGCCAGATGATCGGCCTCCGCAAACTGAAGGTCGTGCCTATTATTGCAAAAGGCAACAAGGTCTTGGATTTGTTTCTTGGACTGCACCTTTGGGCTGTGCAGCTCGCCTCGAAAACTTGTGTCAGATAAAACGACTCCAGCGGTACGAGCCTTTCTGGTGAACCTTGCTGCAGCTCGCTCTGAGACCGTGACCGTTGCTCGCGCCTCGTCAAATAGCAGTGAAATGTAGGCATCAGGGGAAATGCTATCGACGATGCGATGCAGGTCCTGCTGTTGTTTCACATTAGTCCATGCCACTACGTATGTCCTATGTGGGTTCCATGTGTCCTGAGCGTCACTAAGGGCGCCTGCTAGCATGGCCAGACGTACTGCTACGGCGCCGTATTTGTCGAGCTCTTCTATATTATGCGCGCTTGCGACGGCATAGTCGCCTAGTAAGCCCACACAGAACCCGACTGCAGGCGGCTTATTGGCGGTTAGAGCTACTTGAGGATCAGAGTTTCCCCCTTCGTTGCTGGCTTGCAGGTATCGACGGTACTCGGTGAGCTGTTGGAGCACAATCAACGGCACAAATGCCACGCCAGGCAGTGCGTTCCCTTGCACGCCTAGGGTTTTGTTTCCAGTGCTTTCAAGCCATGGGCCAAGGTCCTCCAGGAGCTGTCTTCTGTGGGAGCCGATGGCGTCTGTGATCTTCGGGAGTTCTTCGGCCAAGGCATCCCAATATTTCGGCAATCCTGCCAGTGTATCGAGTACCCATTGGCGAGACAACTTGTTCTGCAATGTCGTTTTGATATCATTTACTGCCTTCTCGCTGTAAGCAATTTGTGATCCGAATATCAACAAAGATTTTCTCGTGTTCTCCATTTTGGAATCGGGAGTTCTGCAAAAAAAAAAAAGGAGAAGGAATTATTATATGTTGATGTATACAAAGCAACGGCACCTTGCACTCAACTTGCTATTCGAACAAGGGAAAGCTGTTGAGGTTCCAGGGTTTATTAACTAGCAATTCCACAAATACTGGATATCCGGGCCACCTTTAATTATTCTCTTGTGGACGAGCTTTTCCTGTCGCCATCCACTACAGTGATGGATCCGAGACAAGAGATGGCTTCAGCCGAAGCGATTCCCCGGCGGGACCATTGATCTGTTACGTGACTTTTGATCCAATCCACTCACATGCACCAACCTTGCGAATTTCAGCCGCAAATGCTTTAGAGTTCATTGTCGTATATGGATAGATTCAACGAGAGAACATCAACCCATGCTAAACCAGACCATTCCTTACAGCAACTAGAAGGGCAGCCTATCCTGCCGCAACTGCCGCGTCATATCCTGATCCTCTCGAGCGTCGTCTAACGATCCTCTGGGGCATACTCTGATCCTCTATAGGTATATGCATACTACTTATGCATGCAACGTGATGACAATAGATATATGGGACCTAGTCCCATATACTATTATTACGAATTCAACAAGTCGCGCTATTCGGCCGTCCAGTACGTTCCTGGCTCGGGCGGATGGGTTGTACGCCTAACATAGTGCACTTACTTACATCCAGGTCAAGGTGATGTCGCTCATCCCTGTATCAACCAGGGCCCCTGAATTACCACAACTTCCAACAAATACCCTTCTCACATGAAGATCCTTACTGATGCACCCTCATATAGGCTACTTTCAAATTTATATTAATTTTAGCCGGTTTTCGGCATTTTTCCTCCTTTAAAGGGGTTGATGTCTACTAAACCCATTAAGGTTTTATGCCTTTATAGTTACGTTGACCAAGGTTCAAGCCAGCCGCGGGTAAGCCGTTAAACTTAGACCCGCAAAACCCGTCCGTCCGTTCCTATCTCTAAATTGACCCGCCCGTTCACACTCATCCATGTCTAGATTAATACCTAATCAAGCCCTGATTTGAGCATACGACGGGGGGGGGGGGGTGTATCGATTGATCACGACATGCCGCTGGGGCTGAGGGAGTGTAGTGGCATGGTGAGCACTGGGTTTCACGTACGTGATAGTATATGAACCGGATGGCACAACCAGGCATCATTCAAGACTGATAATGTTATACAATCCGATCCTATTGACTCTATTATATGTGCCTATAGTCCTTAGCCATGCCTCACTCAAATATGTCCCCAACTTCCAGTTCCCTGGCTGGTAACGCTCCCAAAGTTGCTATTGTTGGCGGTGGGTTGATTGGCGTTATGCTTGGTCTCGGCCTCTCGCACCGCGGTATTCCCTTTATCATCTATGAACGCGCCTCTGACTGGCATGAGATCGGAGCCGGCGTCGCGCTGACCAGTGTCGCGCTGAATAGCATGCAGCGACTACACCCAGGTGTCCTCGACGCTCTCTACCGAGTCGCCAGGCCCAATCATTTCAGCTTCTGGGACGGCTTCCATCCTCAGACCAATGAGGCAGCTCAGGCTCCCGAGGCTCTACACTTTTTACTTGATGCTCCCGGGACTGACTATTGGTGCTGTATGAGATCCCAGTTTCTCCGTGAGCTGGTGGCTCTGCTTCCTGCAGGATCTACCTTCTTCAATAAGGAACTCGAGAGATATGTCGATGATCCAAGCAGCCAACAGGTTCTTTTGCAGTTTACAGATGGAACGACAGCTGAAGCAGATGCTTGTGAGTTTCCGATTTACTCCGTATACTGGCCTAGTTGAATACTAATTCTGCAAAAGTACTTGGTTGTGATGGCATTCATTCAAGGACTCGCCAACTGCTCTTGGGAGAAGACGACCCGGCGTCACACGCCAGTTTCACCCATCAGCTAGGATACCGGGCCGTACTTCCTATTTCCGAAGCTATGAAGGTCTTAGGAGATGCCAAGGGGGGTAGCGACTTTTGCATCCATATCGGCCCAAACGCATATGTACCATCCTATCCTGTAAGTTGTATATTCAAAACCCATGTCATCCTAAGGGTTACTGATGGTTGCAAAGATGTTAGATGGGACTGAGACAGTTCTGAATATGACAACGGTCATCTACACTCCCGAACCATGGGCTCATGGTCAGAAGATGGTCGCACCGGCAACCCACGAAGAGGTAGCCAAAATATTCGAAAACTGGAGCCCACCTATCCGCGATATCATTGCCAAGTTTCCTGAGAAGCTCATGAAATGGGGCATTTTTGACATGGCTGATCACCCTGCGCCGACGTATGCCAGTGGCCGCGTTGCCATAGTTGGCGACGCTGCTCATGCCAGCACGCCATTCCTCGGCGCTGGCGGAGCAATGGGCATTGAAGATGCACTGGCAATGGCGTCCGTGATGCAGGCTGTTAGTGAAACGTCGACAAACACCACATCTATCCCAGCAGCACTACAGGCATTCAGCGCAGTCCGCCTGGAAAGGTCACAGTGGTTGGTGCAGAGCTCGCGAGAGATGGGAGTCATATTCCAATGGCGGGATCCTTCCGCCGGAAATGATGGCAGCCGATTTAAGGAAGAGGCTGAGCTGCGGACTAGCAAGGTTTGGGACTTTGATGCTGATGGCATGATTAATCAGATACGTTTGGAGTTTAATCAACGGAGAGGGGGGGTAGCATAAGGGGCCTATTTGCATATAGTGTGCTTGTCTCCTCCGTCAGGGCCCTTGCTTCGGCGATTTCTCTTTCACATAATCTGATATGTTGGGTAATAACTCCGAAGACCTTGGCCGCGCCCTGCAGGGTAGCATTGCCTTTCACTGTGTACAGATATACAAGATCATAAAGACCAGCGTAATTCGCCATGGAGCAGTACTTTGGACCGACAGGGGGGTTAGTATGGGATTTTTGCAAAGTTCAATCTCAGAGGTCCGTGGCCCCCCTGCCAAAAGCCATGGGAACCCCAGTACGGAGAAATACCGGAAGCATTTCCTACGAGTCTCCTGTGATATGCAACGACCTTCCAAACTAAGAAAATTGTACGTTATTGTATAGGATCCTGGACCATTACAGCTCCGAGTTGGCTAACAAGGATAAACAACGCAGTAACGGGGTGTGCCTTGGTACTCCTAGGCCTTCAGGGTACTACTAAATATGCGTGGAAAGGATTATCAGCTGAGAGCCGCTCCTACAGTCGATTGCCTTCAGCCTCTCCACTTCCTACAGCTAATCAGTTTAGGCGGCTCTGGCAATTGGCTACACTCCATTAGCTATAGAAGAGGTTTAGATGCTATAAAATATTGACCGACGCTGGGGGTAAAGTACCTATGCCTTTGCTTATACGCCCATTTCTGCGTCAACTGCTTCAAACATGGGAAGTGAGCCAATTGCCATCATTGGCTTGAGTTGCAAATTTTCAGGGGATGCAACGAGTCCAGAAAACCTTTGGACGTTGCTCGAAGAAGGGCGCAGTACATGGAGCGAGATTCCGTTGTCACGGTTCAATTTCAAAGGGGCCTACCATCCAAGCCGTGAGAAGCTGAGAACTGTTGGTAGTTACCTCAGAAACTCCTCGAAACATGTAAGGCTAATGAACGGAGTAGTCACATATTCGCGGTGGGCACTTTTTGAATCAGGATTTAGGGCTATTTGACGCTGCCTTCTTTAACTTCTCTACAGAGACTGCCGCGGTAAGAACACCATCTCTGCCCCCATAAAGTGAAATTTTGACTGACAAGATGCGTATAGTCCCTAGATCCTCAATTCAGGCTCCAATTAGAGTCGGTTTATGAGGCTCTAGAGAATGGTATGTTTCTCTCTCTTTAACTCTCGAGTCATAGAGTCCCTCCTTTCCTTATCATTTGCTAACATGGCAGTCAATGCACAGCTGGCCTTCCACTATCTCAAGTTGAAGGTTCCAAAACTTCCGTGTTTGCTGGCACATTCTTTCATGACTATAGGGATGCCTTGATCCGTGATGAGGATAATCTGCCGAGATCATTCATCACGGGCATTGGCTCTGCCATGGCATCCAACCGCATATCCCACTTTTTTGACCTTCGGGGGCCTAGCATGACGATTGATACTGGATGCTCAACAACTCTTGTGGCACTTCACCAAGCGGTAGAGAACTTAAGAAGCAGGGGAAGCGAGATTAGTATCGTGTGCGGCGCTAATGTGCTCCTGAACCCTGACAATTTCAAAGCTCTGGGATCCTTTGGGTAAGGGTGCTCTATCCTCCTTGGATCCATGACCTCACTAACTCCTGTAGCTTTCTATCACCTGATGGTAAATGCTTTGCCTTTGATGAACGTGCCAACGGCTACGGACGCGGGGAGGGCGTGGCTACCATCATTATCAAACGCCTTAAAGATGCGCTTGCGGCTGGAGATCCAATCCGTGCCATTATCCGGGAGTCGGTCCTGAATCAAGATGGCAAGACTGAGACACTGACTTCACCCAGTAAGGAAGCTCAAGAGGCTCTCATGCAAGACTGCTATGCCAAAGCTGGTCTTGAACCCATCCAGACACAGTATTTCGAAGCCCACGGCACAGGTACTGCTACTGGTGATCCAATTGAGGTGGGGGCTATTGCGTCCGTATTTCAGAGCCACAGGCGGGCAGACGAAAAAGCCTTACGTATTGGCTCAGTCAAGACAAACCTTGGCCATACTGAAGCTACGAGTGGGCTAGCTAGTGTTATTAAGGTTGTTCTGGCAATGGAGAAAGCCGTGCTTCCACCCTCGATCAATTTCGAGAAACCCAACCCCAAGTTAGCCTTGGATAATTGGAAATTGAAGGTGGTTACTGAGCTGGAAAAATGGCCAATGACTCCAGGACAGCCGATGCGGGCGTCTGTGAACAATTTCGGTTATGGAGGCTCCAATGCCCATATCATTATGGAAGACGCCAGTGGATGCTCACAGCACCAATCTATCAATGATAACGTCAATAGCGAGGTCAATGAAAATATTAACACCACTAGTGAGCAGTATAAGCTCCTACTCCTCAGTGCCAAAGACGAACATGCGCATGAGAACATGGTAGCCAGACTCACGGCTTTCCTCCGCCAGAAGGAACAAATACAGCATGGTTTACAAGACACCGATACTTTTCTCCAGAGCTTGGTGTACACTTTGGGGCAGCGCCGCACTATATTCTCCTGGATATCAGCATACCCCGTTCCTATATCTCAAGGGTTTGACGGTGTCTCCAAAGCTCTAGAATCGCCCAAGTTCAAACCCTCGCGGTCTTCCCAAGAACGCCCACGTATCGGCATGGTATTCACTGGCCAAGGATCGCAATGGTACGCCATGGGTAAAGAGTTAATCACAGCGTACCCCGTATTCAAACAATCTCTCGAGGAAGCAGATGGCTACCTGCGAGACCTTGGTGCCGACTGGTCACTAATGGAGGAGCTTGGCCGTGATGCCGCGACAAGCAGAGTTAACCAAACAGCATTTAGCATCCCCATTTGTGCTGCTTTGCAAATCTCGCTGGTCAGGTTATTGGAGACTTGGGGAGTTACACCGGCGGCTGTAACAAGCCACTCGAGTGGAGAGATTGCTGCAGCATATACGGTAGGCGCCATCAGTTTCTACTACGCCATGGGGGTCGCGTATTATAGGAGCAGACTAGCCGCCGAAATGACGCTAGGTGGTCCTATTAAGGGTGGTATGCTGGCAGTTGGCCTTGGCTATGTGGACGTGGAACAGTATTTAGATTGGCTAACTTGCGATGCTCGAGCTGTGGTAGCTTGTATCAACAGTCCTTCTAGCACGACGGTGGCGGGCGACATTGCAGCAATTGAAGAACTCGAGACGTTGCTCAAAGCTGAGGAAATTTTTGCTCGCCGACTCCGAGTAGACACTGCATACCATTCCCACCATATGGAGCCCGTTGCAGAAAACTACCGCCAGGCACTTCTCAAAATGTTTAGCAAAGAAGAACCAAAGGCTAGACGCTTAGAATCCACCGCTTTCGCATCTCCTGTTACTGGATACCGTATGACCAGCACTCAAGAAATCGCAGACCCGGAGCACTGGGTTGACAGTCTAATGCAGCTTGTCCAGTTCGTTGACGCATTCATCGAAATGGTTCAAGGCGACTTGTCTGTCGACGCAACTACCAACAGCATCGATGTCATTGTTGAGGTTGGTCCACACACAGCTCTTGGAGGCCCTATTCATGAGATACTCGCTATGGAAGACTTTGATGGAGCCCGCATACCGTATTACGGTAGCCTTGTGCGGCACGTTGACGCAGTCGAGAGCCTCCAGACGCTGGCTTCGAACTTGCTTAGGGAGGGCTATCCACTTAATATTGAAGCCATTAATTTCCCGCAAAGGAAAAGTGAGAACATCTGTGTTTTGACTGACCTCCCTTCGTACCCTTGGAACCATCGGACAAGACACTGGCTTGAACCACGGTTCAATCTGGGCCTTCGCCAGAGGGAGCATCGCCCACATGAGCTCCTTGGTTCGCTAGTCCCAGGGACCAACCCCGAAGCACCGGTATGGCGACACATCCTACGAGTTACCGAGTCGCCCTGGATTCAAGACCACGTCATCCAATCCCAAATGCTCTATCCCGGCTGCGGGTTTATATGCCTGGCGATTGAGGCCGCCACGCAACAACTATTTATCACTGAAGAACAAGAGGCTCGTGAGGTATCTGGATACCGAATTCGAGAGATGAGTGTGCATCAGGCGCTCATAATTCCAGAGACAGCTGAAGGTATTGAAATGCAAATATCTCTTCGTCCAGTCAGCGACAAGCACACTAGCTCGCAAGGCTGGAAGGAGTTCGAGGTCCATTCCGTCACGCCAGAGAACAGATGGATGCGGCATGCACAGGGTCTCGTTATGGTTGAATTCGGTAAGGTTAAAACCGACACCATTTTCTTGGGCCAAGAAATACAACATGCCCGGCATTTTGATGCGACCGATATGTGGAGTACCCTGGAATCTCTAGGGGTCAAATACGGTCCGACGTTCAGGAACATTAGCAGCATTTGCCAGTCAAAGAAAGAACTTCAGTCAACAAGCACAATCACTGTGCCTGATACATTTGTGCCTAACGGCTTACCTCAAAACCACGTCATCCACCCTGCCACACTCGACGCTGTCGCGCAAGCCGCCTTCACCGCGCTTCCTGGCGCTGCTTTCCACCAAGCAAGCCCTCGAGTTTTCCAGTCAATTGAAAAACTCTGGATCTCGAGTAGAATCAGCCACGAGACAGGTCAGGTGTTTCGATGTCATACAAAACTAGACTATGCAGATGTTCAAGGCATAAGGGCAGGTGTTGTACTTGTTGACGAAGATGGACCTGTGGTGGAGGTGCATGAGCTTCAGCTACACTCCCTGGGTGGAAATGGGACACAGACTTCTCAGGGGAAGCTCTGTGCCAAAGTAGTTTGGGAGCGCGATTTTGATTTGAACCTTCACTCGGGCATCGCCTTGCCCACAGGCGAAGGTGAGGGCCTCCAGCGACTTTCCTTCTGTTCTATGGGAGATGCTCCAGCCGACATCCTCCGCAGTCAAAAGGAACCCCTAGATCTCATGAACGAAGGTAGCCCTCACGAGAAATGGTCATCCTCCAACCACGACAACGATGGTGTTGTGGAAGGAGCCGCGCTACTCCACCAAATCGTACATAAGCGCCCTAGTGCGCGGGTCCTTGAAGTTGGCGCGCGGCTAGACGGCCCGACCCGCGCCCTGCTAGACGCGCTAAGCTCCCTTGGCTCTTTGTACCACTTCACCAGCGCCTCGGACGATGACATTAAGGATGCCGAACAGGAGTTAGCCGCATGGTGCGATATCCTTATGTTTGACACGCTTGACGTTGACAAGGATCCATCATCACAAGGGTTTGAACTGGGCAGCTACGACTTTGTGATTGCATCTAGAATTGTGCAACCGTCGATCCAAATCTTGACAAACTTGCAGACCCTTATAAAGCCTGGTGGTAAGCTGCTGATTGTCCAGACGCCTTGCCGTAAGCTTGATAGACAGCTTTTACCTGGTGTTCTTCCTGACAAGGAGGGAAATCTGCCCTCAAGCGTTGCCCAGTGGGATCGGCTTCTCAAAAATGCGGGCTTCAGCGAGACAATACATCAGGCCAATACAATTATATCGATAGCTCCGCTAATTGATTTGGTCCCGCTTCCTCGCTCCGACAATATCATTCTTGTCATTAGTGACAATACAGGCGCCCCTCCACCACGATGGCTTGAAGCTCTGCGGTACTCCATCTCTACATTGGAGCGTGACACAGAGCCTACCCCTCTACCTGACGTATATTCCCTCGAGTCTATATCAGCGGTATCGTATAGTGGCAAAATATGCGTACTTTTGGCCGAAATCAATCAGCCAATTCTCCGTGACATGGACTCCATAGTCTTCGAGTCCATTAAAGCCATGACCACTGCGTGCAAAGGTCTTCTTTGGGTGACGCGTGGTGGTTATGTCGATTGTGAGAACCCCAACCTCGGCCTTGCAGCAGGGTTCCTTCGAACTGCAAGGAGCGAATATCTTGGTCGGCCGTATATAACACTGGATCTCGACCCTGCTGTATCTCCCTGGTCAGGAAATGACGTTCAAGCGATTGTGCAATTGTTGAAAGTGAGCTTCGACGGTTCCTCGCCCGGCGAGTTCGAGTACGCCATGCGAGATGGCGTGTTTCAAATACCCCGTTTGCTCGATGATGAGCTCAATAATCGCCTGGTCTCGCCTGACGGTGCTACAGCCATAGGCCCCATCACGCTGGCGTCGCTAGCTCAAGCAGGCCGAGCTTTAAGCTTACAAGTTGGTGTTCCCGGCCGACTTGAAACTCTCTCATTTACGGAAGATGCATCGCTTTCGGATACACGCGAGCTCTCTCCTGAAATGGTTAAGATCGAGGCTCGTGCCTACGGCATCAATACCCACGATATCATGGTCGCCACTGGCCAGATACGTAACGAGTTTATGGGGCTCGAGTGCGCCGGTATCATTACCCGCGTAGGAGCTGAAGCTGCCGCGCAAGGCTATGCCATCGGTGATAACGTCTTTGGTCTACTGCCGTGCGGACAATTTGGCAGCACCACGCGTACACCCTGGACAAATATTATGCAGATGCCTCCGAGCCTCAGCTTTGAAGAAGCTGCTTCGCTCCCTGTCGCTTACTGTACAGCGTATATCTGCTTTACAGACCTTGTGCGTCTGCAGCGCGACCAGAAAATTCTCATCCATGCGGCCGCAGGCAGTGTAGGGCAGGCAGCTATCATGATGGCTCGTCTGATAGGTGCGGAGGTCTTTGTTACTGCTGAAACTTCTGAGGAACGTGAGTTGATGCTACACAGATATAGTATATCAGAAAATCACCTCTTCAGCAGTCAGGATACATCGTTTGTGTTAGGTGTGCTTACCGCGACCCATGGTTGCGGCGTCGACATTATCATTAACTCCCTATCTGGACCACATCTCCAAAAAGATTTTAATGCACTCTCTCCGTTAGGTCATATTGTTGACATCAGCCAACATGGTCATGGGGTCAATAATAACCATCTGGAAATGCGATCCTCAGATCATCCGGCATCCTTCTCAACATTCTCACTACTTGCTTTAGCCAAGCATCATCCACGTCAGTTGCATCTCGCTATGGTCGAAATTACCCGGCTCCTTGGAGAACACAAGCTGTCGCCGGCCTATCCCCTCACATCCTATTCCATAAGAGATGTTTCAGAAGCATTCCGTCATCTACACACAGAGAGCCACGTCGGCAAAGTCGTCTTATCCATTGGACCGGACGTGAAGGTCCCGATGCTACCACGATGGCAAACTCCGAAGTTCTCACCGGATGCATCTTACCTTCTAGTTGGTGGCGTGGGCGGCATTGGCTGCTCTATTGCACGTTGGATGGCTGATCAAGGGGCCAGGCATGTCATTATCTTATCAAGGAGCGCGGGCCAGAGCGAGAAGGCTGCTACACTTGTTGACGAACTCATCCAAGTGGGTTGCCGCCTCAAGGCTGTGAGTTGTAATGTCTCAAGCCGAAGTGACCTTGCAGATTCTCTGCACCAATGTTACAAAGACGGCCTACCGCCCATTCGCGGTGTCATACAAGGTGCTATGGTACTGAAGGTAAGTCACACAATTTGTAGACCTATATCTATCGTTACCGTTGCTGATAAAACTGCCTAGGATACATTGCTAGAACGAATGACGCTTGCTGATTTCCAAACCGTCATCCAGCCTAAAGTCCATGGCACATGGAACCTCCACACCCAGTTTGCAGAGACAGATTCTCTGGACTTCTTTGTGATGCTTTCCTCAGCTGTTGCTGTCGCTGGTAATGCCAGCCAGGCTAATTATGCTGCGGCCGGGTCATACCAGGATGGGCTAGCTCGCTGGCGAGTGTCACAAAGTCTCCCCGGTGTCTCCATCAACCTTGGAGCGGTCAAAAGCATCGGGGTTGCTGCCAATACGGGCGTGTTGGGTCACTTGCAGAAAATGGGTTACTCGCCCATTCACGAAGAGCAGGTCCTCTCGGTACTCGGAACTGCCATTCTCCATCCGTATGACCCACAGGTTGTGGTCGGGCTCGACTCTCGTCCTGGCTCCCATTGGGATGCCACAGGCGAATCCCAGCTCGGACGCGATTTGAGGTTTGCAGCCCTGAAACCCCGGGAGGCCGATAGTGTAGGGGACCTGAACTCAGCAGGAAACTCCAACTCACTCGCGAGCAAGCTCGCTACAGCGGAGTCAATGGAGCAAGCTGTCGACCATGTTGGCATTGCTATTGCGGAGAAGATCTCAGGCATATTCATGATTCCTCTCGATGATGTCAACTTGACCAACAAGCCAGCATATTACGGAGTCGACTCGCTTGTCGCGGTTGAGCTTCGCAATATGCTCGTTCAGCAAGCGGCCGCCGAAGTGTCTATCTTTGATATAATGCAGAGCACTTCCTTAGCTGCACTGGCGGCGACTATTGCTAGTAAAAGCGCATATATCAGCAAATAAAGCTAGATTCCTCTTCATCCCTTTAAAGGAGACAGCGGCTCTAAGGGTAACTCTCTAAAAGCTTACTTACTAGTCTCCGTGATATCGATTTCTCAGTCATTGGCATACCATTAAGCCAATAAAATACCTTTGTATCGAATAATCCAACCTATCTAGAGATCCTTCACAAGACTTTGGTCTACTTTACCACATAGCTAGAGCAGCTCCTTTGATGTCAACGGCTAATTCACGTCTGAACAATGTATATCGCAAGTAAAACATCGCCCATAGGTTTTGCCACCCCTAAGGATAATCAACCATATATTCTCAAGGGAAGTCTCTAACTTTGATCTAAATTACGAACTTTTACCCAGTTTGCCTTTGCTAATATATTTATATGGCAGTGGTTTCGTGGGTTGCTAAGAAGGGGCCCTCAGATCTTAGTAAAGAGTTGTATAGTGGGGTTGGAAGGGCGTTGAATTCAGAGCTCAAAGATCGTCAATGTTGAGTAGCAACCAACAGCTTTTCATCCACTCCTGAAATCTCAAGGTTCCAATGCCTTTGTACATGCCTCTGTAGGTTGGGTGGTAGACTTGACACTGTCACAGCCAAAGGTTATGAACTATTGCAGTGGGAGGATTACCAGAGTTATATCAGGCTCGGAGGACGAGGATGAAGGATGGAACTAGCTGAGGCTGAGCATTGCATTTTGGTAGTTAGAGCCTCAGCCACCAATACGTCGACGCTATAAATAGTTATACGTAGTATCTCCGTCCCTCTGCATCTTCTTCGAAGTCTGAGAAACTACCCACAGTCCCAAAAGGCCCAAAGTCTCAACGTTATATCTCACGCAGCCTAATAAGCAAATCCAAAACTGTTTTGGATTTTTCCATCCAGCTACCATGGATGCTAGAGTCCAGGAATACCATAATAATACACTTCACCTCCCGCGGATTCTCTGCTTACACGGTGGCGGGACTAACGCACGCATTTTCAAGATGCAGTGTCGTGTGGTCTCCCATATGCTAGAGCCATACTTCCGACTTGTTTATGTTGAAGCGCCATTCAATTCAATGCCGGGGCCGGATGTCCTCTCGGTGTACGCAGCCTACGGCCCGTTCAAGCGATGGTTCCCAGAGGACAATGAAGTCAAGGATAGAGTGGCAATCGAAGCTATCGATAAATCTATAAAGTCCACCATGATAGAAGATGATAGGCTGGGTGCGACAGGTATATGGGTGGGATTGCTGGGTTTCAGTCAAGGGGCGAAGCTGGCCGCAAGCTTGCTTTTCCGACAGCAAGTCCGAGTCGAGAAACTGGGGCTAGCGCAGGCTGGCTCTGAATGGAAGTTTGCCGTATTGATGGCCGGACGAGCGCCTATAGTGTCCCTTGACCCGGACGTTTTCAGCTCCTCTATGTTGGGCAACCTGTCACAAATCAGTTTGTCAGGACCTCCAGAATTAAGAGATATTATGAAAAAAGAACAGGTCCTCAAGCTACCCACCATACATGTCCATGGGCTGGCAGACCCGGGCCTTCACCTACACCGTGAGCTTCTCGAGAACTACTGTAGCGTCGACAGCGCCCGGGTTTTGGAGTGGGATGGCGCGCATCGGGTGCCGCTAAAAAGCACTGATGTGAGTCCTCTCGTTGAGGAGATTCTGGATCTAGCAAAGAATGTTAGGGCGATATGAAACTCGGAGTAGCTGAGGTCGCTGGAAGGAAAACGCTTGTGGTGCGCGTTATGAATTGACACCGCACGAGGATCACCTTTCAAAACGTATAACGTTAAAGTAAAAGTTTAAAAGAGTCATTATCGGTATAAATTTTAGTTCAAACTTCATAAATATCTAAGTTCGGGGGCTTTAAAGTGTTAAAATAGTGACGGGCTACGGGCCGAGCCGAAAGACTAACCCTAAACTCTCAACCAGCGATCCATATTTAAATCCAAGTTGAATGTATTCTCACTTCCATCGAGAGTAAACTTTTCCGTTAAACTAGACCCGAATACATGTAGGGGACTCTTAACTTTTCTAGGAAAGTATATAAGCCAAGCTCAGTAGGGTTTTATTTTTTATACTAACTATCGAGGAGAAACGAAAAAAAAAATCAGAAAACAATCAATGACCGTGACGACCCTCAATTAGATCTCTTGCAGCGACTTTCCGGCATTCCTCTAAGACCTTCAATTGCCCAGCCACCTCGCCCAGTCTGCTAAGAACCTCCTTATTCCCCCGCGCAAAACCAAATATTACGTATGGAATTCCCACTTCGTCACAAAACTCCTTCACGTACTTTTGTGCTCGTCGCAAATTATGCCTTGGGAGACGAGGGAACAAGTGGTGCACGACTTGGAACTGGAGACCGCCGTGTATAAAGTCTAGCCAGGGTGGGGAATCAACGTCCATCGTCGTCCGCACCATCTTCTGAGCAAACGACTCGTGGACGCCTAGGTCGGCACTTGACATGGCAAAGTGACTAAGCGTGAGTTGTACATGCAACGGGGCAGTAACCATGTGCGAAACGAGCAGAAACGCGATACGAGACAACCACGTCGGGATTGAGAGATACAGCGTGCGGTAGCCGAACCAGTACCAGAAAAACACTTGACCAGCCATTTCAAGGTAGCGATGCCACCATGCTCTGCCTTTGCGGGGCGATTGCGCTGGATCCAGTAGGTATAACCATGACAGACGGTACAAATTAAAACGTCCCATTAAGAGTAAGGGATAGTAGAGGTAATGCTGGTACTTGACAAGAATCCGTGCAGCAGCGTCAAAATGCATATCGTGGCCGTAGTAGGTTGAGTGTAGAGAACTAAAGAACCGAGGAGATATGGCAAAAAAAGGTATGTGCTGGATGTCAGGATCGTGCTCGGGCGAGTTGGTTGCTATATGATGCACGTTGTGATTCCGCTTCCACCAACCGACTGAAAGTCCTCCAAGGAAGTCTGCAACGAAAATCCCGATGCAGCTGTCTATGTGGAAAACATGTGTTATGCTTATATGGCCGGCATCGTGAACGGTAAATGCAAGTAGGTGCCAGAGCAACCCGAGGAAAATACTCGAAAGAAAATAATAGGAGTGGTGAAGAGTAGTTCTGAATAGTACGAAAAGAACAGAGTATCGGATGAATTCGACTGCGTAGGAACTATAGTGGCACTGGTAGAGTCCTTCGGACTGCAGTTTTTTATCGAGCTCGCGGTACTTTGAGGCGACCTCGTCTTGCGATCTTTTATCAAGACTAGGATATTTTGAGAGATCAGATGATACCGCATGGGCTGTCGATGCTTTAGATTCGAATGGGCCCAGCTCTGGCTCCGATGAAAATAAGGACGAAGCTCGAGAAATAGGTGTCTCATTGCCTATACGTCTCAAGCGAACTTCGTTTCCCAGATCTTCGGTATCGGTATCGAAGACTGTCGATGGTGGTGTCGACTTTCCAGATGAGCTGACATCTTCTTCGGTGGATAGTGCTTCATCGTCGATGGCGTCCTCTGATGCCAGCGTCCTGAATGTTCCTCCCTGTATCGGAGGCAGGAAGTTTTCCCATCTCCCGTGTACTTTTCCTATCACATACTTCTGCATAAGTACCTGTGCTTCCTCCGAGTGCAATGCTGTGATCTCGTCCGTCGCATCACGCCCGACCATGTGCAATATTGATTTATTGCCTCCTGGGTGATATGGTATCCAGACATCAGTCTTTATTACCAGATCACCCAGTATGACTATCTTTCGCCCATCTGCTATCAATCCCTCGATTTCCCTCCGAGACCACACGCGGTCTTTGCTCGACACCGCTGGCGCCATAGTACAATGGCGGTCTGTAACGTTGTAATTGTTGTAATTGGAGTTTGGCTTCAAATCCTGAGCAGATAATGATTATAGATGCCCAAAGTCGGACGGAAAGTGGATGAGTGAACCTTGGGAGCGCCTATCACATGCATTTATAAATGACTTTAATGCTAGCACGATCAATTGACGTCTGGTGGTGCTGCGCGTTTGGCGAGGTCAAGGAGGACGAGGAACAAGAGCAAGTACCTGAAAACTTGCCCGTTGTTTGTGGGCCCTTAGATCTACTCCGCGGGGGAACAGGGCCCAAACACCCGCAATATGGAAAGGGGCGGAGTTCAGAACAGAGATTTGGGATCTGGGGTGAGTGAGACATCAGACCAATGCAAGGCTTGCATATGCCCATCTGTACGTTTTTTCCGCCGGCCACCCATCTAATTTCTTGGACGGTGCAAGGTTCTCTCGATGATGCTGGTAATGTCGCAGGCAGCAACGTAAATTACGTAGTTACAACAAAGACAACCATACGCACATTGGCCATCTAACCTGGCACGCCAATCAACGCTGGACTAGCGCTGGAGAACACGCAAACGGTTGTAAAGGCGCCATGATATTTGCACTGGTCGTATTGACGGACTCTGCGGCATGCATGGTAGGGGTAGAAAAGGGGTGAACGAGATATTAGAACCATAATCTAGCTCTGTATGATACTAAATATAAACGAGTGAATTAACACCTACCTGATTTTTATCAGTAATGACATTCAATTATATCAATCCTATAAATGCATAGCTATTTAAATTGGAGTGGGATATGCTAGCTTTTTTTGAGCCCCAGAGAACCATAGTCGCTGCCAGAGCTGTGTATGGATAGTGGATCGGGGTCTTTTGCAAATTGTGAAAGTGCCACCGCAAGGGCAGGCCCAATACCTGAGGTGACCTGTCATAATATCCTTGGGCGCTTCGGGGTAACTGTATTCCGACAGGGTAGTCAAGCCTAGGAGCTCGGCAAAAGTTAACACGAAGTAGACAGGAACTTGCACCCAGACACTTATATCGTATGATATGCTCCCGCAAGCTGTTGACTAGGTAAAGGATCAATAGCTTACATCGCTTGAAAGGCCTTGAGGCCTCTTCTTGTCTCTAAGACGAATCGATCATCCCATGGCACATGCGTTCCGCGCTTTTCAACTTGGATTAATGGTTTTGTCTCGTCAGGTCGGGACCGATTTTGTGCCGAGAGCTGGTGTACACGATAACCTTTTCTGATTATGGCAGGACGTTACCTTTTGATACCAGTTTGACTTAATAACATCCATCGGCACCACGCCTATGAGACTATCGTCACATACTATTTGTTAATGTCATTACTCACCGAACGACCTTCCCGTATAATTCGATTAAGGAAATAGAGACCTAAAAGGATATAATAACATGAGGTATCTAGCCTAAAAGCCTATTATTTCAAGGTAGGTTGCGGCGATCTCATAGAGACCCTCAATATTGATGAACCTTCTAATCGTTTATTAGCTCCGCACTTCTCTGAGTTGTCGCTAAGCGAGGAGTAGTTATTTCTTACCAGTAGAAGGCATTATGTATGTACTGCAGGGTCAACTTTCAATTTGTAATCACTCTTTCGCCGTTTCTGCGAACCTTGACGATTATACCTAGTCCTAAGAGGGCGATTGACAGAGCCAACCCAGAAAGCTTAGCCGTGTCTTGCGTCACCGACGGAAGTGACGTGATGAAGAGTACCAAATACCCACGAAGGTTCAAGCTGTTTATTATGAAGTCATCCTATACACTGAATATTAAGGGGCTGATTCTGATAATGGAGTGGCGATGGTGCTCTTATGGCTGTTTAGTATATAACCTTCTATACAAGACGTACTGGTTTCTCCTGTCATAACTAGCAACGCATGCTGGTAGCTAATAACATACCCCATGGGATCGCGACGGCATCGAAGGTGAGGCGTTCTGCAGCTTCAACCATTTTGGCTACCTAAATAATGGATAGCACAGAACCAGCAACATGCGTTAGAGTATTGATATATACAGCGGTTGCTTTACGCGCAGTCGTACTCCATAGGCGATTTTTACCTGTTATTTGACTGACAAGGACTGGAGAGGGGCACTTTGGGTATCGATATTATTAATAAAATGGAGTTAGCTCTTATCTTCTTCGGGTCAGATATTGAAATCTTCCTAGGAAAGTATCAAGACCACTAGGAGCAATAAAGTTTGACAGACGCATAAAAATATATAGCATATAGAGCAGGGTAGAGCGAGTTATCTATAGTAAGAGAAGTCAAGGTACCAGGGAGGGGTAAAACGCAGCAAGTATCTGTTGATATCTAAATATATCTAATAAGATATGGATAGAGAAAAGAGGGATGCTTTTTGCGATATAGTTTATATTCGGAGTAAATCGGAGTTAAGCGAGCACGCGATAGTTAGCAACTCAAAAAAGTGGAGAAAAGTGTAACCCTATTCTAACTACTCCGTATCCCCAAAAGATAATCGTTCGCATATAAATTATTTAAACACGCCAATAATTGATACAATTGTACCATCTCTATTGAACACGGTGGAATAACAAACTAATATTACTAAGTCCGAGATTCTACCAGGAAAGTGTGTCCCTAGCCCATTATCGACGAGTCACAATAACATCAACCCGGAGAAGGAGAGGGGGAGGTATGGCCGGACATCGCCCACCGTGTAAGTATGGATTTATAACCTGATCTTTATGCAAGGCAAAAGCTAGGCACCTTGGGGAATAGAAGTGCCATTAAAGCTGGCATATACATATTAAACCATAAATATCAGCCGCCATTGACTCCCTGGTCCCTGTCGATCGCCAGTCAACTCTCATACGCATGGGGCCCCGCTACAATATCTAGCCACATTTGCATATTACATTGGATCTAGCAATATCGGTTGGTAATATCAGCTGCCACCTATGCCAACAGCTGGCTGGGTACCTCACTGCTCACTGGCTGTTTCTTTACAAACATTTGGGCGGGGGGTACGGGGTCTCAGCTGCCGGGGAGGTATTCCATATTCATGCTTCATTTGTTATTCAACAATGGCTCTCATTTAAATGGTTACTTTCGGGTAGGCCCAATAATTTCCAAAGGCCCCGAACACTAGTTACTCGCTCGTCTTTTTTTCTTAGCAACAGGTTCGATACGTGTTTGGCCAGCAGGTGGCAACCCTGCTATATATGACACCTACCATAGGATACCTCCTCGTTCAAGCCAGGATTTCCCATTTTGAGTCATATAACCCAACCACCGTCTCGATTGATTGTGAAGTTGGCCTCACCCTCCAACCCGATCAAGGCAACTTTATCCTAGTATATGGAGGCTCCCGTAATTGATTTGACCAGGGCAATCTGCAGCTAGCCCAAACAGGCCCTCCAGTTACCTTCTTGGTCACGAATACAGTAAGTGATAATTGGCTCTATATAAATCCGAACTAAACCCATCATAAATATGTAAAAATTTGAATACGACTGAAGAAACTATATTGAGGTATACTTCCTAGACTGTTTATTTCTTTGTGATAAAGTGTACTCTTCATTGCTCATGACGCTCACACATGTCTACCAGGAAAATATATGAAAACCAGCAGAAGATGTTCCTTGAAAAGAAAAGCAATGGGACATTCGCCTCTGAAGATTTCTTTGTTCATACTAAAGCAGTGTTAAGCTCTCCTTGGTGGGGCTTGACCGCCTTGGGACCTGCTACATAGTCAAAATGGCCAAGGCCATTGAGGAAGCTAACATGCTGAGGCCCTTCACCCATAAATCCAGCCCCATTAAGGAAATTATGAGGAAAGCCAAGGTCAAACTCGTAGGCCTTGTTAATCTCTGCAATATCTTCAGGGGTAAGCTCTAGAGCTAGGGCCTCGACATTTGCCTTGAGATTCTCGACATTGTTGCCTCCAACCATTGGGAAAATATATGGCGCCTATGGCAACGAAATAATTAGTTTACATAGTACTAGAACGGTATGAATAGATAGTAGAATACCTTCTGCATAGCATATGAGAGGGCAACAGCAGTAATAGGAGCGTTATGGCGCTTTGCAATAACGTCTAAGACAGCGGATACTTTTTCTTCACGGCCAGTCATGACGTGGGGGGTTTGGCGGCCTCCAAACTTTGGAGGGGCATCGGGTGATCTGATATATCCTATATACGGCTGTAAGTATGAACGAACACCTAGAGGAGGCAGACATATAAAAGTACATACCGCTACCAAGCACACCCCAAGGGTGTATAGCCATGCCTTCGTCGCGGCACATGGGAATAATATCACGCTCCAAATCGCGCACCAACGCAGAGTAGCGACCCTGGTAAACAGAGAATGGCCGTAGGCCATTTTCGCGAGCGTAGGCATTGGCCTTCGATACCACCCAGGCAGGGGTGTCACTAATACCTAGGTATAACACTTTACCCTGACGGACCAGGTTGTTAAGGGATTGCAATAACTCTGGGATCTGAGTTGCATAGTCCCAAGCATGGACGTAGTACTTTAAGAGATTAGTATTCACATTTTATAGTAAAGGAGGGGGGGAATAAGCATACAATATCAATGTAGCTGGTCTGGAGATTCTTGAGACTCATCTCAAGTGCGATATTCATGCTCTTGGTGCCAGTTCCACCATAATTGCTCAGTTGCACTGGCTTACCAGCCATTGGGCTCAAGGTATATTTGATAGCAATGACCATCTCATCGCGGTGGCCAGATTTTTGAAGCCATTCACCAATCCAGACTTCGCTCTGGCCACCTTAGTATGCATTAGCGGTATCAATAAAGTTCCCTCCAAGGTCATAGTAGGTATCCAGGAGCTCAAAGGCCGTCTCCTTGGAGCATTCGCCCATCATTCCCTTCCAGGTGTCACCCAAGCCTGCCCAGGGTCAGCCATATGTAGTGATAGTTGCTACCCTTTAGCGCGAGGTATCATGACTTACTCATGCCGCCTAGGGAGATTGGGCTAACACGGACAGACGCCGTTGGGGCAAGGAGGCGGTGCCTGCCCAAGAGGCTCTTGGGTGGGGGAGCAGCGCGGCCGGCCATTGTGTTTGGTGTTTGTTCTTGGGCATTTGTGTCTTCGGTTAGGGGCTTTGGGGATGGTTCGGTCGTTCGCGTTGAAATTTCGAGGAATTTGAGCGAGATGTCCCGGGTTTCTATATTTCCAATCATGTCTCTATATTTCCAATCATGTCTGGCTAAGTCCTGTATCCCCATTAACTCCAGTTGCCTAAGTCCCTAATGTCCGATATTGAGCATGGCCCCAGCCATCGAACACCAGCTTTTGCGAACAGGCAGGGGGGGTTAACGCCTACAATCCTAGCCTTTCATCGCTCCCCGAGATGCATGCAGGCGACATAGCGCACATCTCAGCCCCGTCGGTTGGGGGTTGTGTCGAGGTCAAGGGAAGGCTGATGTTGATAGCAAGACAAAGCAAAAACTGCTTCCCAGCTTAGCTCTCAGTTGCGCCTCCGCACGCATACACACACATGGAGGCCTCAAGTAGCGCGCCTCCCTCGTTATTGTAGGACTTCGCTAAGTGACCCGCTGTGGAACAGTATAGCAGGGGTTGAAGCCCACGGAAGTCTACTTTGGCTGTGTAATTTACTATTACACTGATATAACTAGGCTGGGGCGCAGATATTGTACCCAGATAACGTTACTTAGTCTGGAGGAGTAGTTATCATTGTTATTCATCAGTGATCTGATAGTATCTAGGGTTTGGCATCATTCCTTTGTCGTTGCACCGTGTTCTGTAGAGACGCCATAATCCCGCTTCTCCTGATACTAACTTGTTGTTACCCCTGGCAGAGTTGCAGCTAAATGTCACACATCGTCTCTACATAACTTTATAATACATGGGACTACATAGTAGGGATGTACCCTGTCCTGTGTTTATTCCGCCACATTCGAGTGGACGAGCCTTCCCCGAGATCGTCGCCATCCATGTACTCCATACTGTCACTATATACGTGGGGGTGGAAAAGAATAGGACGGGCCTCAACCAAAAATGATCGTTCATATTGTAGTCTCGACTACTTAACTAAACATAGAAAAAGCCGGAGAGATACAGCCTGTCGGAAGAGTAACCACATAGGTGATATTATTGATGATATCGAGCTGTAAGAGCTCGGGGTAAAAACCCTGATGAGGCGTACGGCCAACATCTAACTAAGCACTAACTAATTTAACACTTTTATACCCTAGTTTTAAGATGTATTCCACGATAAAACCCTGTCACTTATCATGTTCAGTACATACGACCACAGGAAGTGGAAAACAGAGCTTCCCGTCCGCTCAGCTGTACTTAAGCCACTTGCCGGTCGGTTAGTAGTTGGGTGGGTGACCACCAGCGAATCCCGACTGTCGTATGTTTTTGTTTTTGCTCTTTTGATATTTTTGTGCGCTGAATGCCTTAATTTCACCCGGAGCTGTCTCTCATGAATTTATGAAGTGTTGTATATCAATACATAAGACGAGACAAGATTGCCAAACTCTTCTTTTGCTTATTTAAAACGAATCAAAGTCCTTCAGCTTGTATATTTTTTGAGCTTCAATGTCCAAAACACCAAGCGATAAAGATGTATTCACACATCTATCCTCTCGCCCTGACGACCTACTAGGACCCATGGTCACAATCGATGAACCTGCAAAACCATCAACTCTCGACCGCCGCCCTAGATCATCCCTAGGCCTTCTAGATCCTTTACCTCTCGAGGTTTTACACAATAGTTTACATATATTGGATTTCCAGTCTCTATCTCGTCTCTCGCGTGTGTCCCAGCGAGGTAGAGCCATAGTTGAGTCGCTACCGATTTACCGCGATCTCATAAAATATATACCAGATACCCTTGGCCTATAACCAGTCCTTCTGGGCACTCCCTCTTTCAAAAGCTCAGACAATCTACAGGATCCCGACACGCGAGCTTAAAAAGCTCCCTATAATAAAAAGTATCCCTGGCGTTTATAAAACACGGGAGATTAAATGATAATGTCCGAAGCTCATTTCTATCTTTGCCGCGGCACAACTTACGATTCCCGGCTCGATGCTAATATTAGATATCAACATTATAACCCCTGATATGCCTAGTTGGAAAATATTGCCCAATTGGCTGCAGAATGAGCACTCCGCTACAGTCCAAGAGCACTTAGACAGTTTCACTGAACCGTTGACCGGCCTCCCCGCTCATGCACTGGATGATATGGTCTCTCGGGCAGGATTGAGGGCGGTATATTTCGGACGCTCGAGGCGAGAAGCTTGCGCGTTATGTTAAAGAGCGAGTTTCTAACGCACGTTGTGGTGTGTTACGGCGCCGGCCAACTTCTCTCTACCCTTGATATTGGGACGTGGAGTTAATGACTCGTGGTCGGATTCGGAAGTTGGATTAAAGCATTGCATAACTGCCGGAACGGAAAGTTGTTCATATCATGGGCATATGGCTGCGAAACGGGAATAAGTATATAGAGGATTGGGTCCCGTTAGATGAAAAAAGGATGGAAGACTGAGTAAATAGGCTATGGATGCCGGGAAAGAGGGTCAAGACACTTGACACCAGACATATTAAGCCTCTCTTCATGGATCAGACAGGCCTCTCGAGTGTTCGGGTGTGTGTTGAGAAGTTTTTAAAGAAAGCTCCAAGCTTATTTTCATTATCAACAATGCGACTGTGAGGTGGAGTGAAAAAAACTTCTCAGGGAAATGTCAGCTCACTATTTTGATCGTTATTAGTGATGATTCGGAACGTCAGGACCGTGACAAATCTAGATATAATACTACTAATATAGTAATTATAGATAGGATAGCGCGTAGATTCCAATAATTTATACATTAGTTATCTATTTCTACCGATTTCTATACTGAAGGCTCCTTTTATTGAATTCTATCATCACGTGGTGGATATCACGAACTTTTGGACCCAAGACAACGATGTGCACAGAGTAGAGCCAGGTCGCGTCTCACTTGGCCCTCAGCCTTCGCGTGGTAACCACTAGTTACAGCTGATGAGGTCCTGTCACGCAGCTATCGAGAAAACTCGAGTTCACGGGCTCCGCCGTCGAGCCGGTTTGTTTTATGGGTTTCACGAAGATATGCTCTGTATTAAGGAATTCTTGGGTTAGATTTCAGGTTGGAATCATTGCGTGAGCTGAGTCTTCAAGGAATTGCTAGAACTTATGTCGCTAACAATTCTTTTGAGAAGGCACCAGATACAACCCGTGGTTGGCGTAACCAGGAAGATACAGCAATTTCATACCTCGCGTACTGCCAATGCGCCTCCAGACCCTGCCTGGAATGACAATGAAGACTTTTTTCGCTTTACGCGCTCCAGATTTCTTTGCGATGAGGCAGCGGAGTTATCTCGCCGATATGTCAAATTTGATGTTGAGCAGCTTGCAAAGATATCGGCTGAAGTCTCTGGCCCTGGAACGCGTCGATATGTGAAAGTCGAAAAGCTAGCAGATGGCTTGTATAACAAGGCTTTGCTCCTAACCATGGATGATGGTATCCAGGTAATTGGCAAGGTCCCGAACCCGAATGCTGGAATGCCACATTTTACCACTGCTTCAGAGGTGGCGACAATGGACTTTGTAAGCAGTCTACCGACATATATAGCCATACATGATCTCCTGACAAGTCATTAGGCAAGGAATATACTCGGGACACCGGCTCCTAAGGTTCTCGGTTGGAGTTCCAGGACGGATAACCCCGTTGGAGTAGAGTACGTGATTATGGAAAAGATGCCAGGAGTGCAACTGGAAACATTATGGAATAAGCTTGATGTTGAGGTGAAGGTAAATATTGTAAAAGAAATAGCAGGATATCAACGATACTGGACCTTGACATCCTTTGCCCAGTATGGAGGGCTTTACTACAAGCAAGATCTTTCTAACGCCACAAGCTTAGTATATACGAACAAGGATGGAGAGCAGGTAACTGATGACCGTTTTGCTGTTGGGCCTTCAACAAGCAGACAAAATACTGATGATGGGAGGATGGACGTCAGCTTTGACAGAGGTCCATGTGAGTTTTGCTGGCAGAAATATAAGCAATGGCATGATCTGTTAGCTAATAATTCGATGCGTTTGTAGGGACAAATGCGAAAGATTACGCAAAGGCTGCTGGCTACAGAGAAATGGCATGCATTGCCCAAATATCGCAACTCCCAAAGTCTCCCATAGGTCTCTACGGGCCCCAAACATACCGGCCGTCAAAGGAAAAGAAAATCAAGGCACTTCAGGCGTATATGGAGATTGTCGAGCACTTGCTTCCTGGCGACAAATCTATTCAGACATCCCATCTGTGGCACAATGACCTCCACGCGGAGAATATTTTCGTCAATCCAGAAAATCCATCAGAGATATGTGGCCTTATAGATTGGCAAACAACCGAATTGGCGCCTTTGTACGATCACACGATTGAACCTTATTTTCTCGATTATCAAGGACCACGTATGAACGGGGGCTTGCTAACGCGCCCTGACCTCGAGGAGGTCCAAAAGTTATTCGAGGATGACACAGAGCTTACACCAGCGGAAAAAAAGAGAAAAGCCGAATCTCTCTTTTGGAGAATGGCCCTCGTTTCACTATGGAGATATACTATCCATATGGGAATCGAGCCACTATTCCGTGCCCTTGAGTTTCGTGGAACGGTGAACTTCACACTGCTCGTGTTTGCTCGAAATCTCTTCCTTAATGGAGAAGCTGCTTATCTTGCTATTTTGGCAGAACAATACCGGAATAACTGGCTAGATATTCCTGGTATGCGGAGCAGTTCAAATAAGGGCTTTCCATACGAATTTACACCGGAAGAACTAAAGGATATTGACTTCGATTGTGAAGGTGCCACGAATGGTATTAATATCATGCAGGATGTTAAAGAGGCGGTTGGATCGCATTTCTTTCGAGTTGATGGCACTGTGGATCACGAGGACTATGAAGTGGCTAAAGAGTACATCCGATTGACTAAGGGAGACTTTATGTCGAAATACCCCGAGAGTGATGAAGAACGCAGGGAATGGGAAGCTGCGTGGCCGTTCGATGACTGAATATATTTATTGTCATACAAGTATAGTCTTGTATCTAACCACATTTGCCTCCGGTGCAGCTGAAGAGCCTAGTGAATAGCGGCTGAAGTATGCATGGCGTAGTGACCATTGTTTCGGTCGAAGTGAATGGATTGGCGAATTGTGCTCTTTATAAGACACGGCAACCCGAATGGAGCACACTGGATAGTGTCAGATATCTATCGTCAGGTTACAAAACTTCGACCCGGTTATCATTGCACCCTCGTCTGTATTGGCTCTTTGACATTTACTCCGCACCCCTTCAGGCAATTCCCGTTTTTGAAGAGATGAGTCGTTCAAGGACTACGGAGCTCCATAGAAATTATAATAGGCACACAATTCGAGGTCAGAGTCAAAGAGAGACTCTACGATTCGTTGTCTACATACGGAGTACTTTCAATTGTTTACGAACAAGTATATTAAAAAAAGAACGGTCTATTAATAGTTAAACGGATAGGGTTGAGTTCGGGTTTTAAACTTAGCGAGAGGCCCGATCCGCTGTCCTATTTTAACTAGCTGGTTACAATAGCCGAAGAGAAGATTGTTGAGAGCCAAAAGAAAAGAAAAATTCCCGTGGCGCGCTCTTTGCATTTCAATTCCTACCACATATGAAAGTCGGGTTGAGGATGAACTGCCCGCTGAGATGATACCCATGAGAAGCTCAGATCCATGACTCAACACCGGCGTCGTCATCAGAATCATCCTCAGACTCAATCGTTGGGCCAGTGGGTTCAGGAACACGCTGTGTAGGACCTTCGTTCTTAGGAATGCGACCGCCCTATAATCCCTCTTATCAGCTATGTCCAAAGCGAAACTTATAGGCCGGAACCGATCAATGGAAGGGGGCCCGAACTTACTGTGATCTTTGCGAAGTTGGAGTTTCTCTTCGTCGCGGGAGGACCACGCCGTCTAGAGGCAATGTTCCAGCTAGTCGATTCAGACTGCTCCCCAACAGACTGGGTGATAGGAACAGCAGTACGTGCGTGTGGGATACCCTGATTATCATAGGCGACGTATTCTATACCTTCCTCGCCACTAGGATCAACGCTGGGAGGAGGATGCTGGCGGCCTTGTTCAATCCACACGCCTCCCATAGACAGTGCATCTTCCTGATCAATGCGAGTAGTCTGGGTGCGGGCTCTGGAGGCCGTGTCGTCTCCGTCCATGAGGTTGCGAACACGAGCACCTTCATTCACAGAGAGGGTATGAAACGACGAGAGGGTCTGATCGTTCAATTCGCTCTAGATGGCAGGTTAGCAGGTGGCTAGCTATGTGCCAAAGGTAGATAGAAGTACCTGATACGCGGTGGTGGATTCGAAGGTGGTCTCTCCATCATCTAACTCTTTGATGACTTCGGCAATCGGCTCCGCGTCAAGGTGGTCTTGAATGCAGTTCTTGCATCGCTATTACATATCTGATATCAGCGAACAAAACCAACAGCAAAAACAATAGTTATATTTGACATGGATCACTCAATCTTACCGCGGTATCTGGGGAGCTACGCTGGTTTTTGCTGAAGAACTCCAACGACTTCGTCTTATCGCAGATGCTACAAGTGAGCTCCACGGTCTGATGACTGACGCAGGAACGACAGCCTGCATAGCCTGGCCGAGAAATACCAGTGACGCCTGTATTGTACGCCATCGCCTTGCGAAGTTCATCGAGCTGACGCTTGGAGAACTTGTTTGCGTTGCAGATCTTGCCGCAGAACTTGCACAGTATCCTATCCATAATGTTAGAGTCCTGTACAGTCGATTCAAGGGGCCGTAGACCTGGATGACTTACTTCTCGGGCAAGGCGACTCGGTCGAGCCTGTGATGCAGTTGGATCAGTGACACCGTATCCTCGTCTCTTCATCACAAACCTCGACTTACTTGTTTTTGTGCTCGTCGTAGTCGAAGCCGCCGGTCTTCTTCCACTGGAAGCCGTGTTTCCCCATGATAGGGGCTGGATGCTGTACGCTCTTCGAAGCTGTCAGGAATGTAGTATCTGCTGTCTGGTGTCTGGCCTCTCTGGTGAGTGAACTGGGGAGAGATAAAAACGAGAGAAGACAGTAATATAAAGAAGAGAGAATAAGATATTCACTGTCTCTAGTGTCGCTTAGTCGCCAGCATGGAGGACGAGGTGGGTTAACCTCCAGTTGTTGGATAGGAGAATGACTTCCTCTCGACGTTGAAAGGACATCTAGATATCATTCTATCTGGATCTGGAGAGTGAGAGCAGCCCGTTTGTCCAATGCATGAGACAAGTATTCTCCTCTCTTTGATCTCCCAGGCCCGTTTGCATTTTCCAGATATTCCAAATAGTTCATTGGACGTATTAAACAGACATGACTCTAATGAAAACTGGCTGAGGTTATAGAATGTCTCCTATACCAAGATATTTTTGATGGCATGCTAATATCCATATTTGGAATGTCTACACCTGCACATAAGTGTATGGGAGTTAAACCACGCGGCACTATACGGTTGATTGCATATCGATAACTAGCAGAGTCCATGCAGATATTCATATAACTTCACCATGGTCTTCCTCTAGCCAGAGAATAGTCAGAAACCAGCCACTGCATCCTCTTGATCAAGCTGCAGTGCTGCACAAGCAAGTCACTTTCACTGGAAGAGGGTGGACAGACTAATTGATAATCAATGTGTCAAGATGGAAATAAATCAGTTGGAGAAAGAAGCGGCACAGCATGATCCAACTGGACATATATAACTTGTGCGCTGATTGGATATCTTGATACTGCATATGCATGTATCTACCAGCAGAATAGATGACGGATATTCAGGATAAGATATTAAGGTATCATATATCCTGTATTGATGTCTGGAAAGATTCAACAAAAGAACACCAGAATTTCAAGTCAGAATAACGAGGTACAAACTAATCTCTGGTAGATCCGGCCACAGTTTCGCCGTTGCCAGTTCGCCGAAAAGCTGCATGGGATGCCTCGGCCCACGGTTCTCCTAGAGAGGGAAAAATAAGACAAAGAGCAGAGTAGCGAAGCAACCTGCTCTGTCTTGCCCACTACGCGCATAACTTCAGGGGCGATTGACGGCCAACCCCGTTGGTGTGATACACGTGTTGGCCATGAAACATTTCATCTCTCACTGCGCCTTTTCATTGAAGCCCGAGGCTACGGCTGGGATGAGAAACAAACCCATGCTAGCTATAGTCCGCCTGTTATAGATGGATGAGTTGTTGTCTGATATATATCCCGCACCCCGGATTGGAGTGCCCCTTTCCTAGGTCTTCTGTCTGGTTTCTGACACTGTTGAACCGGCATCTTTGCTGCTTGCCCACTGGGTCTGGCTGAACGAGACAATAATTGTATGGTGGATGCTACGCCGAAGTGCGTCTCACCCTTTCCGAAGAGATGTCTGATGGGGTGGGTATCGTGTAGTAATAGCATCTAACGGGAGAGGAGAAGGGTCAATGGTATGGGAATTTGATTCAGAATGCTATGTTGAAGTCCCAGGATGGCGTCCATCACAATTGACACATGATGAAGCAACTCTTCGCTTCAATTGACAATTACGGAGCTGTCCTATCCCCACGGAATGTTGATATTACATCATAGATATAAAAATTGAATCTCAGCACCAACAGCATTCTGGCAATGCATTGTAACGAACCATGATAATTCATACGACATCTTGGGCAATTACTATGTCGCCATACTCTACATGCTCCGTACATTACCCCCCCTTCGTTTAACAACTATAGGGCGTTCTATAAAGTGACCTTGGATAACTATGTGTCTATTGATGCAGGGTGAAAACCCCCGAGTTGCTTCTACTCCTTAAACCCCGCAGCTAGAATGTTGAACAAATATTACCAAGTAAATCTCTGTCTGTTATCAGACGTGTATTGTTATGAACGAAGCAGATATTTCAGGTCTGTATATCAAGAAAGTTCAAAAGCATGCTGCCTCTATCCCTAAAAAGCCGAGATTCCGCATCTTTTCGCATAATACAACAGCCTGCAGACAACCGACCACTCATCATCCTCAAATACATCAACCGCTCTACACGCGATCAAGGATATATGCATCTTCCGCCTATCGCGCCAGGCTGACATTCAGGCAGCGATGAAGCAACAGTACTGGAACCGGTCAACTTCCATTGCATCCCCTGCCATCTTATCCATCGAGCATTGGTCAACCATTGTCCTCCTACGGCTGATGCATAGCAATTCCGACCATCCATGAACCAATTGGCCCGTAACAGCAATTCTATCCGGATATCTCGCTATGTTTAAAAAGATAATTCGCCAAACCACTCTGGCAAAGCCGGTATTCTGCAATGCATCGAGCCAGCAGACGTCGAAGAGACTCCCTTCTCCTCATTTCCAGCATGCAGGCTGAGCGCGATCTTTGCTAATCCTTCGAGAAAAGGCAAACGGGGATCCATGCGGCCCGCATCCGCGAAAAAGCACATTTACCAGGCACAGACAAGAGAGGCACGCCGTCTGTATCTATGTACGTTCGATGGCTGTAAAATGCCGCTTGCAGCATAGACATACCAGCCCATATCAACATTGTTGGCGTTGGCAGCTCACGGAGACAGGACGGACGGTAGATCAGCAATCGATCTATCACGCACGCTCCACAGCAGCAGCCACCGAGCAATCGACCATTCGGATGCTGTATCAAGACAACACGGACTCAGACACAGACACGCCCATCAGAGGTGTGGAAGATAAAGAGAGAAAGATGCCAAAAAAGGGCCACATGACTCGTCCGCTATCGTGCAGATGAACGTCGAGTCTAGTGAAAGTATCGCTCCTTAGTTGCTGCGCTAACTAGTTATTTACTATGGCTGCAGCGAGTTCTCTCTCCCCGCTGCAGAGCCAGCGCCAGTGCCATCGCAGTGGTAAGATACACAGATCCAGCGGTATGATGTTTTATTTCCAGTTCCAGTCAGCTACCTTTGTTCCCAACTAATTAGCTCGTTTTAGTGTGCAGAGCTAAGGGAGCATTTGGGACGCGATGTCTGCAATCGCCGCCCCTGATGTCAATAAGCCTTCCATAGTATTGCGTGACCCCAAACAGCGTTGACCGCAGAGCACGGAGTACTCCGCAATTTGGAGTCAGAGCCAAATGTCTGATTCCGGTTGATAGGAGGCGTCTGTACGGAGCACAGGGCGACTCTGCCTCCACGCACGCAACACCGCCCTTGCCAATAATCTCTTGCCATAGCTCCTTCAATTCCATAGACGGCGGCCAAGGAGGTAAATCCCTGCCTAACCAGACCTCCCGTCGCCGTATGAGCTGATTCTGCTGTCCATCTTCATCTTTCTTCTCCGTATGATGTAGATCTAGCCGTGGCTCTGGTCCCCACCGGCCCTCGGCATTCGATACAAGTATTGTTAATTTGGGCACTTAATAGTTGACCAAAGCTCGCGTGATGGATAGCACAAAGGGATCAAATACGGCCGTATCTAACTCTGTTAGCCAAGATAGTATACGGCTGTTAGACCGTTCTCTGTGCGGCCTTTAGCTCAGTAGTACCGCCGGATTTAGTCAGTCCATCAGAGGATGAATGCCATCAAAGCCCGGTATATGATTTTAAATTTGAGCCAGATCCGGTGTCATGGACTCCTGTATAGTAGGTCCTACCGTCTGGAGCCGTGGTGCTAGCGTTGACATTAACATATTCGATTCAAAGCCAAAACGGACACTCTGCATATTCACTATTTTCTGTTGGTCAGAATAATTCTGGTGACATGATTCGGCATCCAACGAGCGTAAGGGTATCAAGTGGAGCTGATGGGATATCCTATGCAGAGCTACATTTGGTTTGTCCAAGCGAGGCGGGCGGTTAATGAAGAATTCCCGGAAGAAAGCTGTGATTTGTGGTCATCATGCATAATGAATGCATAGACTTCTGACCAGCCCAGAGCGAGTACAGATGTCCAGTTGGTCAATATAGCAAGGGTAACTATACGCATCACCATGGCGATTTCCTCTCCTTGTCTTTTCCCTTGAATTTGGCTGTGATAATTCCACCTCTCTTCCTCGGCAACGCTGTCAGAAATTTCATGACCGTAGTAGAGTGTGGATATCTACTAGGGTTATGCAACTCCAGGTGTCGTAATCCTCAGTGTTGGCTGGGTATCATCGCTGCCAGTGAGAAATGAATTCAAGAAAACCTGCCCTCCCACCAACGACTCCTTGGAATATATCCAGGATCCATGGTGTCCGAGGGACACTGTATGGACACTGTATTGAAAGAGCCAGACAAATAGGCCGATACAGGTCTCCATTTCATTGATTCAGTGTCACAAATGGCCCGTATATCTCATCTCACATGTAAACACAATATTGTTTTCTCTTCTCGCGCCTATTTTCAAAACGAATCCCCGCGATTCACTAGGACGCCGTATCTCAGGCTCTAGTGGTTATAGGCTCCTAGAATGTGTCAGGGTTCCCGTCGGACAAGGTATCTGATATGATGATGACGAGAAGTTCAACGGGCGAACGGTTCGTTGTGAAGCAAGGGTTTCCTACCTCGGAGACGCCGTTTGGGCGTCAAGTTGAACTTCTTCGTCGCCTTGAGTGGCCAGGGTGAAAAAGTTAGAAACATGCTGTTGCCTTGGGGATGGTATATTTACCCAGGAATTAATAGTGACATTATGGTCCTTTATGATTCTTTTTAATTTGATATACTCCGCAGATTTCTGAGTTTTCTCGGACGCGTATAATCTATTCTAAACATAGCAGCTTTGGAATATATACGAGATATATCGGTAATGAATTGTTACCTCGCAGATAGTAGCCCGAAATGATAGTAAATGCGAAGACATGTACCTGTCTTAGCTTTCGATGTCTCGACGCTGGCCAACAGGAATACATCAGAGTATACTCCGTAACTCACGAACTTGACTGCTACTCACCTCTGAACGACACGCTCGCCACATTCCAAAGAATGAAGCTATATTAAAGACCACAGGAGTTGATCTACACGACTATAGACTTTACACAGAGTTCCGCTCCTACCAACCGTCGCAGGTACACTCTTCAGACCAGCACTGGCGGATGTGATGACCCCTGAGCACTGGCGACTGGAGAAACGCCCTCCGCGAGCTTGATTGATACAAGCGTATAGCAGCCCTGCAGCGCAGCAAGGAAGTACGTGTTCCTTATCTGCACGGCGTCGTCCAAGGTGCAGGCTCGCTGTATCTAGGCTTGTTGCTGCTCTGGATCGATTGCCAGCGCGTTACATTACAATGCGCTGCACGTCCTAGCACACCCGCCACCAGACTGCAGAAGTGGGCAGATCAGTCGACGGATACGCTGCATTGCTGCATTGCTTGCATGATGCTGGGGTTACCTGGGGCGATGTGAAACCAGCCAACGTTCTGGCTGATTCTGACAATGGTTTATCGATTATTGATTTTTTGGGAGGAGGGTATACTCCGTACTCGAGACTGGGTCGAGCGGGAGAAGGCCGGAACAATTCAAGGCGATAAACAAGATCTATAGAGGGTTCAGGATTTTCTTCTGCCGCTGTGATTTACTTTGTGTTCCGTACCTTGCGGGGAAAAGGTACTACAGTATAAGCACAGCGCCGGGTGGAAGCTATCAATAGGGATATCAAATATCACGAACTCCCACGCGGTACTTCGACACGGATCTCAGGGTATATTCCAGAAGCTCGACGCGCTCCCATTACGTATTCCAAACATCTCTCTCTACCATGGGTAGCAACGATCGGGTACGGAGGGAGTGCTCCGTACCATATCAATGAACCAGCAACTACCGACGGCTCGACCCCAGGATAACGAAAAAGAAAAAAAAGGAGAGGAAAAGCAAAGAAGGTGAGGAAGAGGCGTCGGGTGGCCATGAGACTATCATCACCACCCGTCCGATCGATCTTCCTTCCCCACTGCTGGACTACTGTTTCCATGTCCTACCATGCTATGATGGATTGTTCTGTTCACCGATATCTGAGCACACGACGGGCTCCATACTCCGTCCGGCAAAAGCTACTAAGCTTCTGAGTTCTGCTAGTTAGTTACCGACAGGCCACGGATGCTCCGTTGGGATGGCGATGGCAGGGCTTGAGAGCGGTGTACCCGGCAACGTATACGGAGACTGGTGAAGCAACCCAAGCCGGAGGAAGTTATATTAGCTGTTTACGGTGGGAAGTAAGTAAACAGACCGCTTAACACACCGACCTCCCCCTACCAGTGCGGTGGATGGGATGTGGATGCAGACTGCCTTAGGGCAACGCTACGAGAGGAAAATACGTACAATCGGATTCACTCCACCAGTTCCTCCTGTCCATCCATATCCGGTCTATCAGGTCAACCCAGCCGTAAGTCCCTGGTCCTTAGTATGAATATCCCTCTTTACCCATTCTAGTGCGAATAACCCTTCTGTAATATGATTCTTAGTGTGCGTGTGTGTCTGTTTCGTGCAGTTTTCAAAAGAATGAAACCTGCAAAATTACATCCCACAAAACTAAGTTCGATCCGGTTCTCCTTTTTCTTTTTGTGTTCGTCGACTCACTCTTGACTGTCTCTCATTCTTATGTCATTAGAGGCCGGCCTGGGGCTGGGATGCGAACTGGGGCCGCAGTGCTGGGTTAGGCTGTGCTGGGCTGGTGGTGGCTTGTACGGGCTGGAAATAGCAACGCACAATCAAGCAAGAATCGACGACAGGAATCCGGTAGATGGGGAGGGAGAGAGGGAGAGAGCTCCGTCTGCAGCAGGGGCAGGCAACAAAGAGGTATCGTGTGTGTCTCATGTCGTTTCAACGGTATACGAAATTACTGACGCAGCATCCAATCTCTCTGCGAGGCCCACGACCACGACCACGACCACGACCTCGGACCAGCGAACGAGGAGGAGAAGAAAGATGGACGGGAGGAAGGGAGGAAGCGAAGCCTTCCCTCCCGGATCTCCACCGTCCCATCGTCGCTCGTTCGTTACAGCTAAGCCAGCTAGTTGCAGCTCGGCCAGGCCACGCCGTTACCAGGCAGAACGAGTCCTTGCCCAGGGTTCTGACAAGGGCCTTGACAAGCCCTGACAAGCCCATGTCCTGTCTCGTGTGGCTTCTTTTCCATCTTTTTCGGCGGCCCGGATTGGTGCAAATAGTCTTTCTTGCAACAGGCTAAGGAGGTAAGATTAATAAGAGCGTGTTGTTATATATCCATTTCTCGCGCCTCCACTTGGGCTTTGGATAAGCGGGATACAGTTTCGATAGAGATGGGTCCAGAATGAATCGAGCAAGGGGAGAAAAAGCAACGGCCGGAGGGTTGAATAAGATTATTAGCCACCCAGGACGCGGACGGGCAGGAGGGTGGATGGAGGGACGAGCAACGAGACGAGATCTGTCACACGGCCAGGTCTGGAGAATGTGATGTGATGTGATATCTCGAGCTTCGGAGGTCAGGTCAGAGGCTGGTAAATTCCGGGTCAGGAGTCAGGTTGATATCGTGGTTGATCGTGTGGTTTGATGCAGATGTGCCTGACTACTCCCCCCTTCCCCCGTTCTTCAGGCCGCACCCGTACCCAGCGAAGTATAAGAGGATGGTTGGAGACGACGGCCAGGTAGGGCATCCTACTCGCTGCTCTGCTTCTCTCTCGGTGCACTGCTTCGTGGAGGGCGCTGAGAGGCCTTCGTCCGATCCGACGGTAAGGATAAGGGATGTCCAACGGCTCAAGCCTCATCGTAGCCACTGGTAATTAGCTTCCCTAGCTGTCTACATACGAAGTTACGGACCACGATCGGCCGTTCTCTGTCTATGTACTCCGTAGATGTCGTCTGTAGATGTCGTAGTCTGTAGATAGTCTGTAGAGATGGGAATATCCATCAACATCACCATCACCATAACATCAACATCAACCCAACACCACGGAGTAGACACCATCTACGAGTATCCGTACCAGCAGAAGAGCTTCATAATAGAAGAAGAAATAAGGGTTTTTCTTTTTTTCTTTTCTAGCGTGGGCAAAAGTGCCTGTATCTGTATTACGGATACGTGCTTTCAGGGGCTTCCTCCCTTCCGCTCCCGCCGCGCTGGACTGGCCCTCCCCCTTCGCATCTTCGTCTTTCTCCATCTTGAGTACACCAGTCGCTTCTCTTTCTCTTCTTCTCTCTTCCTGTCGCTCGCTTCTTCACTCTCGCTCCGTCTTCCCTCTTCCTCTTCTTCCTCCCCCGCGACATGTCTCTTCTCCCTCCGCAAACACCCAATTACACCTTCTCGTCGTAAACATCAACAAAAAAAAAACACCCCCTAGAGGACATCTACATAACGCGTACACCGATATAGAAGATATACACCGACATGCTCTGCTAGCTCCATTGACCGTTGACATTCCTCTGACCGTCTGCGTGCCGGCTCGCCTGAGCTTCCTATAGAATAGTTCTGCTGGCAGACACCCTCCCGCGCCGCACTCGCACGCAGCACGCAGCTTCACAGCACTGAAAATGACGCTGGATATGGCGTCGTTGGAGGACCGGTTCCAGGTCCTCAAGGAGGTCGGCGATGGCAGCTTTGGAAGCGTGGCTCTCGCTCGAGTGCGCACCGCTGGTTCAAACGTTGCCCGTCGAGGGACCATGGTAACATCCCGCCGTTCCTGTTCCTGACCCAGATAAAATTTATATACAGTCAAAGGGAGGGTTAATACTAACGGTCTCGCAGGTGGCTATCAAGACGATGAAGAAGACGTACAACTCGTTCACAGAGTGTCTGGATCTACGAGAAGTTGTCTTCCTTCGCTCCCTGCCGCAGCACCCTCACCTAGTCCCAGCATACGATATCTTCCTCGACCCGGGCACGAAGAAACTACACATCTGCATGGAGTACATGGACGGGAACCTCTACCAGCTTATGAAGGCGCGAGACCATAAACCGCTGGATGCAAAGACAGTCAAGTCGATTCTATTTCAGATCCTGTCGGGGCTGGACCACATACACGCCCACCAGTTCTTCCACCGAGACATCAAGCCTGAAAACATCCTCGTGTCGAGCAACACTTCGCTAGATGCTTCATCGTCTACCTTCAGCCGGTACTCGCACCTAGTCACGCCTCCGTCTACGCCCTCGAACTATACGGTAAAGATCGCAGATTTCGGCCTGGCGAGGGAAACACACTCGAAACGACCGTATACGAACTACGTCTCGACACGATGGTATCGAGCTCCGGAGGTGTTGCTGAGAGCTGGTGCGTATTCCGCGCCAGTCGATATGTGGGCTGTCGGTGCCATGGCCGTTGAGATCGCGACCTTGAAGCCTCTCTTCCCTGGTGGGAATGAAGTTGATCAGGTTTGGAGGGTATGCGAGATCATGGGATCGCCTGGCAACTGGTACAGCAAGAACGGAGCAAGAGTTGGCGGAGGTGAATGGAGAGAGGGCATCAAACTTGCCCAACGACTAGGATTCTCGTTCCCAAAGGTGAGTCTCTTTACGCGTCGAAATAACCCGATGTACGATGTATGCTAATGAATGTAGATGGCTCCCCACGCTCTCGAAACCATCCTTCCAACCACCCACTGGCCGCTCGCCCTCAGCCAGTTTGTAACATGGTGTCTGATGTGGGACCCCAAAACCCGTCCTACATCTACTCAGGCCCTCAACCACGAATACTTCACCGACGCCGTCGATCCACTACGACCCAAGTCATCTACCGCCCGCCTCCTTGGTCGCCGACAGAGCGACAAGAGCTTCAAGACCAAGGAACTAGACACGCCAACTCCAACTCTTGTCTCGAAGCCATCATGGTTTAGACGCTCGATAATAGGAGCCAGCGGACGGGAGAGTCCCGCCCTTGTCGTTCCCGTGCTGGAGAACAATGATGAATCAATGGCGGAACAAGCTACCATGGTCAAGGTCAGCCCAGAGGTAGCAGTGCAGGTACAGGTGAAGACAAAAGCGAAACGCGCAACCTGGGCAAACGGTGCTCCCATGCCTATCCTGCCTTCCATACGGCCAGTATCACCACTTTCCAACGCCGTTACTGCCCAGGGTAACTCCCATGCAAACAATACCACTACTCCAGCCCGAAAACCTTCAAACCCAACCACCACCCAGCCACCACCCAACGCAGCAGCGTCCAAAAAGGTATCTCGCCAGCTCTCCGTCAACAGCAACGGAAACCATTACGCGGATATCCACCGTGCCGAAGCAGAGCGTGCCCTCAACGGATCCACGGCGACGACACCGACACAAAAGGAAAGCTTCTTCTCACACCTCAGGAAACGCGCTCGTCGCTTATCTGGTAGGAATCAGACCAGCATCCCCGCTGATGATGTGGAGGCGAATGCAGCTAGTGCCGCATGGTCTGGGGCGCCATCTAACCGATCGAGTATGGCAATCGACCCTATCACCACTAGTCCAATTTCGAAACAGACGGCGAAGGGGAAAGGCAAAAATGGATTTGCCGATCTTGACAAGGCGTTGCAGGATGTGAAGTATTCGCTGGACAAGGGTAACAGCAACCCACAGCAGAGTACAAGCCAGATCCCTTCCCCTGCCCAAAGTACCGGCGCAGGTGCGGGTACTACTCAGAGTCCCGCAGGCCCAATATCAAGTCGCACCCGACGTGCCCTGCAACTCTCCACCCGTCCCGTACAGCGGTACGAAACACCAGAGGAAGAAGATGAACTCCTCCAGGAGGTACTATACTCTACTTCCAACGCTGCGAGACATTTGATGGCCGATCAGCCACCTAGCGATGAACACGTCTACCACCGTCAGCAGCAACAGCACCACCAGCAGCAGCAACAACAACAACAGCAGCAACAGGCAAATCCATATTCATACCCAGACACAGACGCGGACACGCCAATGCATAATACTCCCTCGATACGCACGGTAGATAACAGCTGTCGCGCAGGCCATAACCCGTACCCTACCCCATCTCCTACCGCGAGACGTGACGGAATGGGTATGAACATGGGTATGAACATGGGCATGGGTCTATCGCTGACTCCTGACGAAACGCCATCGAAACCAATGGCCAAGGGATTTGTCAACAGCAATGTAGGGAACCGACAAGGCCCCACGCCGCCGTACGATGATAATCAATGGCCTAGCGCTGTTGGTGTAGGTGGCTTTCGATAGACATTGTCTAATCATCAATTCGACCTAATGGATACACACTGAAAACTACCAGTCGCCACCACATTCACAACGTATCCAACCATCATTCACTCCTTTCGTTTGTTCTATCTCATCCATACCATCTTTCGCTATTACTACCCATCTTTTTTTTTCTTATTTGCATTTTCACTCGACATTTATCCCTTGATTTTTCATTCATACCTTCGTCATTCATATACACATACATACATAGAGGTTTGGGGCCGGTCATGTTATCTTTATCCGCTTTCCTTCGGTTTTTCCTCATCGTTTTTACCTTTCGTTTCTTAGCGATCATAGCTGATTTGCTCTTCTTCTCGTCGTCCTCTTTATTTTCTCCATGGGACTTGACTTGATTTGATCTTCTTTATACCCCCTTTTTTTTTCCTTTCCTTTGATTTGATCTAGATCCCGGTTCGATCCCAGCTGGTCTTGCGATTTCTTTACCATCAATACCTACTCTACTTACTTACGTTTGCGGTCTATATGTCGTCGTGCTATCTATCAGATATCCGTCCATCTACACAACCGCTTTACGCATATTATTTATTAATATTTTAATCCCCCCCTTGTTGATATTCAGCTATTTCTACTCCCTCGTTCCGGTACAGGGAAAGGCAGGTGGTTGACTTCTGTTTGCATGCATGCATTCGCTTTTCTTTCTTTTATACATACTTGGTCTTTGTTCTGCGACTGGACCATGCACTGCTCCCAGCCTCAGCCTACGCTGTGCCCACCCTGCCTATACATGGCTATATATCATTTTCCTTACGTCTGATTGTGTTTTCTGTTATAATATTTATACTGTACATTCATTCATTATGCACGTCCCTCCCCATTTTTCTTTTATCCTTGCTTTGTTTTCTTGTTTCATGCACATAGACAGCACAGCACAGCACATCACAGCAAAAACACACGTCACCAAATTCCGCCCAAAGAAACAACAAAGAGGTGCCACACACTACACCATGCCTTACTTACTCTGTTTTCAAAAGCCTGTTGTCCTCGTTTCCTGTTTTCACTCTGTATACAATCCCATTTTGTCTGGCAGCAGGGCTGGTTGGGTTTGGGAATGGCTCTACGTTGTTTGTTGATTTTTCGGTTTCGGCTCAGGCTCTGGCTTAGGGCTTACCCTGTACTTATACAAATACGGAGCACTATGTTTTTAATTTTGACATTATATCCTATCACATATTACATAAATATTTAATACTTTACCTTGTCGTTCTTTGCCGCTCGTCTTCGGGTTCGGCGCTTAGCTCCTCGTACATGCAACTATAGTGGCGTATTCAGTAGGTATAATACCTCCACAGAGGCAGGGTATAGCATTGTTTTCCCGCCTGCTGCCCTGCATTGAATAAATTAAGCGCTTGACAAGGCTGAGGGAGGATGCCTAGCTGACACCCGCTATCCCGGGTTGTCAAGGTACGGTAGACTTGTCCTGCGGCTACTGTTGCCTACCACCTCTGCGGCGTAGCATTTATATAACCAGTCAACGGCGGATGTTGCCTTGCTAGATAGCTTTCAAGTATGCCATCTAGCATCCCATTTACAGGGCTGACGGCATCTCACACCTCTACCACCAGCTTCAGCCCCAATAACAATGTGATTTCCAGGCCAACTTTCTCCTCTATAGAAGACAAAAATTCAATGCCATGACCATGTAGTAGTTAGTAGAACAGAATAGTTAGTAGATGTAGTTCTGGTGCCTGCTCGTGCTCGTCGGACAATGCCAGCATCTATGTCAGGTTGCCATGTCTGCCCTGCCGAGACAAGCTTGAGAGTGAACATATATAGAGACCTCTTTCTCTATCACAACCTCTAGCCATTCTTCTTCAGTCATCACATCCGAGCTGGATACTGCAAGACCTTCACACAGCATACTTCTTTGACCAGAGACAGGCCTGCAATCGCCAGAATCAGAACAATGATCATCACGCCCACGTTTGCAGAGATGGAGGACACGGCACGGGCCGTCATCCTGTGTTTGAAGCAGTGTCCAGACCTTGTTGACACCAAGATTGCCATCATCGGAGGCGCTGCGGTGTGCAGATACGTCCCAGACCGCCAGCCAACCGATGACCCGGAGGTATGATATCAGATAGCGAGTGTCTTGCGACCTGCCTTGCTAATGGTATAGATAGGACGTCGACTTCATGATCACCGTCCCCAACCCTGACTCCGTGAACCGAAGGCTTCTGCAGAATTACGAGACCTTGTTCAGCGAGCATGAAGGTAGCTTGTACTATTCGCACTCATGCGGTAAACGTATCAAGGTCGACTTCAGCACTAACTGCCGTGTAAGTATCATGCATATCGGCCCCATACGCGTCCAGAGTAACATGGCACAACATGTCTGTCTAACACTGTATGCCTTCTAGCTACCATATATCCCTGCAGCGGCCACCATCGTCCGAGAGGTCGACATTGACTGCCTCCCGTACATCGGCCCAACCGACCTTTTGGTCCTGACCATCAACCTGTGCGGACAAAGAAACGAGGAATACTCCCGCATCGACCGTGACACTGCTGATGCCGTCTCTTTGGCCGAAGCCGTTATGCAGCAGGGACCTGTCGTGCTCTCTCCCATCCAAAGACGAGTTATTCGAGATGAGCTTGCAGAGGTTGTCCACTGGGGACCAAAGGATGAAGAGTGGTGGAGAGGCGTTCTTGCTACGGCTTTGAGTAGCGGTAGTGCACATTAGAGAGAAACGGTGTATGCAGCTGGTGGTCGATGGGTTCGGATCTTTTTATCAGTTCAGAGTTTGATCGCAGATGATGGAGGCTGAGGTTGAGATTGAGATTAAGATATGAGATATGAATGTTATGCAGTTTTAACTTGACTCTTCGTTTTCCCTTTAAACTAGGCGTCATGCATGGTAGATTACTCATCTTGTTTACGCCGTCAAGTTGCTTTGATCGCCAGGGGAATCTTGACCATCGATAAAAAGCCTCGTTGGCTTTCTCTAGTCATGGCCCATATACGATATCAACGTGTTTCAAGCAGTAAACACACAAAGACACCGAATTAGATGCCACGTAACAGATCAAGTTAAGGTCTTTGCTCCCGATTTAATGGATATCTAGCCTTGGACAAGACTATATCCTTGATGAATAGAAATTTATATGAAGCATCCTGTCTATATTCCGCGATATCCGCTCTAGACAGAAGCTGAAATACACACTAAGACTGGATAAGGAGAAATCAGGCACAGTTGAAGGAAAGGGACTTGAAATATTCGAAAGCACATTCTCGAATAAGCCGTAAGGGTCTTTTATCATGTACAGTGTTAGGTATATGGATATCAAGGGCTTCAAGCTTGTCAACGATGATATACAATGAACCTCTATAGCTGTAACAGTTATTATATTCTCTTAACATGATCAAAAGTGATTTTTGCATAAATATAAATTCTGTTAAGGCTAAGATGACTAATCAGAACCGACTGACTAAGCTTTGCTTACTAACAATACGTAATTACAACAGGTACAAGAATGAGCCACTTATAGTGTGTTATTTATGTATTTATGGTATTTGGAGTACAATGTACACACGTGACCACATTTGCTTAGTCATCTATCTTATCTAAGCAACGCGTCCCAAAAGCGCGACTTTAAGAGGAAAAAGCGACGAGAAGAAGAAAAGAAGCAGAAGAGAAGCTGAAACGGACGTTGAAGCTGAGTTTAACGAGATAGACGGCAAGCAGAGGATAGGCCTGATATTTACTCCTGCTGCCTTGCCAATTGTGCACTGCGGACCTCACTTCACTATAGTAAGCAATATGTCTAGCGACAGCGATGTCGATGCCGAGTGCGAAGCTCCGCCATCGTCTATAAACCCATATGAAGTGCTGGGCGTGGAAGAGAAGGCGAGTGCAGACGAGATCAAGTCAGCCTACAGGAAACAGGCTCTTAGACACCATCCAGGTACGAACTACTTCACCGCTTCTTCATATTTACCTGATCTCGTGTTAATATATGCTCTGCGCTGCAGACAAGGTCTCACCTGAAGCCAAAGATGAAGCCCATAAGAAATTCCAGGAGATCGCCTTTGCATATGCCATCCTCTCTGACGAGCGGCGCCGCCGACGCTACGACACGACAGGCAACACATCCGAGTCGCTGGATCTAGAGGACGACGACTTCAACTGGTCCGACTTTTACTGCGAGCAGTTCAACGTCACCATCGACGGCACGCTGCTGGATAAGTTTAAGAGAGAATATAAGGGTTCAGATGAAGAGAAGAGTGACCTGCTACGGGCATATGAGGAGTGCGAGGGCGACATGGACGGTGTCTACGAGCAGGTCATGGCCAGCGACGTACTGGAGGACGACAAGCGGTTTCGACGCATCATCAAGACCGCCATCAAAGACGGAGCGGTAGCCGACTTCCCAGCGTTCTCGGAGGAGACAGTGGAGACCAAAAGGGCGCGGGCTAAAGCAGCAAGGAACGAGGCCAGCGAGGCTATGGAGATGGCTCGGGAGTTGGGTGTGGAGGAGCAGCTGTTCGGTGAGGGCGCGGACAGCAAGCAGGCGTCGGCCAAGGGCCAGGGAAAGGGAAACAAGAAGAAGAGCGGCGGGGAAGATGCGTTGATGGCGCTCATCCAGCAGCGTCAGAAGAGCAGATCAGACACCTTTCTGGCCAACCTCGAAGCGAAATATGCTCCGAAGCAGTCGAAGAAGCAAAAGAAGCGGGCTGCAGACGAACCGCCGGAAGAAGCCTTCCACAAGCCGCGATCCCAGAAGCTGGACAAGGACCAGGACCCGAGACCACGCGATAATCGACGCAGGAAGAGGGCGTAGACGCTCCCTCGGATCTTCTACGCTTCTGGTGTTGGTTTCTGGTTCTGGTTCCGGTTCTGGTTACGGAGTATGCTCTGGATGGTTCTGGTTATGTCTGGATGGCTGGTATGTTCTGTTATGGGTTCGGCGTATCGTTATTGCATCGATATCAGCAGGGAGTTCGGCTTCTGGGAGTTTGGACTCGATGCATGGTTTCTTCTTCCTGCACGCTGATGTGATGCCAAGCAGAAGTTCGTCTCTGTTCATCTCTTGCGCAGGCCAATAGCATCTATACTCTTCTTCTCTTCATCTTCGTCTCCGTCTTCATCTCGTCGTCTGTAGGCGTAGGTTCTGCTATATATCATGTATAACCATGTCCGGATCAACAACACCAACACCACCAACATCACCACCACCAACGAGCATGAGATCAAGACGAAGATAGATGCATCTCCATCCCGGGGCTTCCTGGTCGCTTCTTCTTGGCTTCCTTGCCGTGCTGAACTTGCCCAGGCCCTAATATAAACAACATGGACGAGCTGCTTCAGCCACATCTTCCACCTTTCTTCCTTCGTCTTGACCGTCATGACTTCATGCTGACCTCCTCGCCCTGAATCCGCCGTCTTATAGCCATCTTGGACCGTCCTCGCCGTCCTGCTGTGTCTTGTCGCAGGTTGCTACTGTCCTACCCTGCGGTTGCTGCGAGCGACGCTTTCTCTGTGGCTGCGTCGACGCCACGAACAAACTCGCCGTATATATCACATCTTTACGCCAGCTATCTCTCTCTCCCCCTATCTCTCGCTTAAACAGCTTCAGCTTCAGCTTCACGTCTCTCTAGCAAGGACTGGGTGTTTGCTGGGTTCTCGCCTGGCTCCACCTCGGTTCCCTCCGCCCGCCAAAAAACCAACCATTCGTCTATCTTGAGCCTGCTCGCCGGCCTCGTATTTCTCTCTCTCTCTCTCTCGTCTCTTTTTCTCTCTTTCTCTTCCTTCACCATGTCCCAAAAGATGTCACTGGAATCAGCCCTCGACGAGGAGCGGCGCGAGATCCTCGATATCCTACAGGGTCGCTCGCACAATCACCACCATGGCAACCAGCACTCCCAGCAGCAGGGCCAGCAGAGCCAGCCTGCTCGTCCCCACCATGCTAGCCCAGCTCCGCCGATACGCTCCATGCTCGATATCGCCCCAGATCCCTCGCGACGGGCCGGCGCAGTGAAGTCGTCGTCGTCCAGCATCCGCAGCATGCTCGATCCCATATCGCCCTCGCCGCTACGGGCGACTCACAGCGCGACCTCGTCGCCCACGTCCTCGGGCAGGGCGTCGTCTATACACGAGCCAGAAGGGCTGCGTCGTGCCTCGGAGCTGTATAATGGGTTTGGGAGGAAGTCCGGCGTCGAGGCGTATCAGTTCGATATGCTGCCGAGTATACCTAGCCAGGCACTGCCCAAACGAGTCACACAGGGTGGTAAGAAGAACGTGAACAACAACAGCAGCAGCAGTACCAGCAATAATAATCCTGCAAAACACCCAAACTCGATGGCTGCCGTCATGTCTGGATCGGAGTTTGGTCCTCTGCCTGGTTTCCCGCGCGGTCGACAGATCGGACGTCATGCTCCTGGACTGCCAGGCAGCTCGACTTCCCCGATGCGCTCGCGGTCTCCGGGCTCCCATTCTCTGAACAACCACAACCCGCTCGCGGCCAACTCCAAGTCCAATGTTAGCACTTTTGTCACCGATTCAGGCAGAGTCATCAACCTGGACCACGCATATAGAAAGCTGTCCAATGCTGCTCTGTCGAGGTCGGGCGGCAGTCTGGCTCATCTGCCACACATAGAAAAGAAGGAGCTAGATGACCTGGCTGAACTCTCAGATACGGACGCCAGACTAGCGAAGGATTACTTTTTTGATACCCCTGACGGTGGATGCAGTGAAGACCATTCGAGTGATGAAGATGACGATATCAGTTCTGACGAGGACCTGTGGAGGATGGGGCTCGGCCGTGGCCGTGAGAGGATGAAGAAGTCTGATGCCAGAGGAACCGAACATGATCTCAACGACCCAGACGCGGAGAGGAAAGTCCGAAGTCTGCTAGCTGCTGCAGAGGAAGAACGTACGTTATCGTCTTTTATCTATCGTCATTACATCTTTATCTAACAAGAACACAGGCAAATCCGTATCATCAACATATAAAGTCCGATCTCTCCTCGAACCGCTCGACAGTCGTGCCGTTGCGGCCGCTACTGAAAGACCCATGAGACAGAAAACTGGCGTCCATCCAAACACCAATTTCGACATCACAGTCTCTCAGGGAAACACCCCCGTTGGCTCTGACGATGAAGGAGGGGTCGCCGAAGACGAAGCAGAAGTCAGCGAGATCAAGAAAGCCCAGAATCTCAGCGTCTACCTATCGCCCATGGACCAGTCGGTTCCAAACAGAGTCATTCGCACCATTGTCAGAGGAGACTTCACCAAGATGCAAGAAGAGGCAGAGCAAGGCCTACGTCGGGCCCGCTCGTACCTCGTGGCTACAGATTTGAGCGAGGAGTCGGTATACGCCCTTGAATGGACTATCGGTACCATCCTGCGTGACGGTGACACGATGTATGCCATATATGCCATCGACGAAGAAGGCGGATCCAGCAAGCCGTCTGAAACAGACCTGCCATCCGTAATGCCCATTAGTGATGGTTTCAAGGCCATACTGGATATTGCTGCCACCATCCACTCGCAGACAGCTGGAAGTGCAAGGATACCTACCCGTCCGTCATCGTCGGCTTTCCCTTCTCCGCAAGTATCTAGCACGCATCTACCTGGATCGGCCAGTAGCGAGAAGGACAAGAGTTTTGAGAGTTCAACTGGCTCAGTGGATTCGAGGGCCCTGTCAAAGGCGGAAACGGAGAGACTTCATGCTATCGATGGTATCACGCAGACGTGTGTTCGGCTGATGCGCAAGACGAAGCTGCAGGTTCGTGTGGCTGTAGAAGTGATCCATTGCAAGAGCCCCAAGCATCTCATTACAGAAGCAGTAAGTCATTCTTTCAAACCTATGTCCGGCCAGTTATGTAACCATCATGATAACCAATTTCTCCAGATCGACGGTCTTGACCCAACCCTTGTCATCCTCGGCTCTAGAGGTCGAAGCGCGCTTAAAGGGTTCGTACATATCCTTTCCAAATATAAACGATCCATATCTACTACTATAGCATCGCTAACTTATACCCGCAGTGTCCTCCTGGGCTCCTTCTCAAACTACCTCGTAACCAAATCCTCTGCCCCGGTGATGGTCGCTCGCAAAAAGCTAAAGAAACACGCCAAATTCAAAAACGGCCCTGTCCGGTTCTCAAATAACTTGGCCGGCCTCGGCTCCACCAACATGAGGCTTGCCAATGCCAAAGTTGATTAACGTCATATACATTTACGACTACAAACAACCTCTCACCTCGCTTTACCACCTCTACTCTACCGACTATCGACACATCTACCCCTCTCTCTTTCTCTCTCTTCTCGCTCTCCTCTACGTCTCTTATTGCATTGCATTGCATCACTGCTCTAGTCGTCATAATACCATTTTTGTTCCTTTAAATCCATGGATTCCCCACAAGTTCTGCACCACTGCATTGCATGGTTTTCCAAAACGAAAAATCCTCGAATGATAAGCAAGCGGCTTGCTTCTTTTTTCCAGCCTTTTTAAAAAACTCTAACTCGGCTTGTTTTGTCTGTGCGTTTCTTCTTATGCCCTGTCATGTCATGGAGTTTTTTTGGCGTTTATCATCATACATACAGATTCCATATCAGTGAAACGGGATGGATGGATGGACGGATGGATACGGGAAATGGTGGGAATTTTCTGTTTGTTTTTTTTCCTTTGCTCGCTTAGTTCTTTGTAATTTGGCATGAGGTTGTGATTCAGTTGAGCCTGTTTCTACTTCTCCTGCTCGGCATTGATTATATTCTGTTTGTTGTTTTAATTACGCTATTCAATCAAAGATGACGGACGTCGTTGACGTTCTTATGACTATACCTTCTATCTTATTCTCAGCTAGCTAATTATTCTGCGGCACGAATAAGACAATAACCTAGTAATGATATTATTGAAACATCTTCATTTAATACATCCAGTAACAGTATAAGCATCTCTCAAAGTCCCATACCTGTCACTTAATGCGTTTAATTCTATGCAGGCTGCTATATAATGAAGCAGAGTAGGTTACATCGTAATACTTGAAGAATATATCAAGAACCTGGGAACCCGTGGACCAATTGACTTGGAAAATTAGATAGGAACTGGACAGCTACTGTCAATGCGAGCTGCATACTATATATATGAGTTCCGTCTGCAAGGTAGGATCGGAGAAATACATCACTTTTGTGGCTAGGAAAGGAAAACACATGGGTGTAGCCATGAAATGCTACGAAAAAGCAAGCGAATTCTGCAATAAACCAGTCTATTTTCTCGGCCTGGCTCGCCCATAAAAGACCAATCACATAACTTGGCTGGCTGTGTGTGCAATCCTAAGATTGGATAGAGAAAATCCGCCTTTCCCTAGCTCATTCAACCAAGTAACCAAGGCAATGGACTCTGTGGATTGTAAATATCTTCGCCGAAAGGCCAAGTGAGTGGCCCCCGCTTACACCTATCCCTTGGCCTGGATAAAACTGCCTCGACTTGATTCGTTGTCAGGAGTGGTAGTAACCGCTGTGGTCGTGGTCGAGGACACTGGGCGAGTGACGGGAAATGGATCCATGCCTGTGCTGCCTTGGTCTTTGATAGGAGCCACGAAATATTCTCTGGGCCATCGTCCTTTCTTGCCCCAAAATGCGACTAGGTCAAAATAAGTCCAATCCAATATGTCAAGACTCTCCTCACATGGGTCGTTATCAACAGACTCCGGAGTAGATGTTCTATCATCTTCTCGGGCCATGGGGTTGGGTAACTCCTTATTTTCATCGTCGACCTGATAATTCCAACTTGGGGTGTCTGACACGGACAGTCGACGCTGCATCATAGTTGGATAGAATTCGTCTTCATAGGTTTGGACATTATTCGAATCTCTACTCTGATCCCCTACTGATGAAAGAGGACCGCTCGAGGTGGATAATCGCCGTCGCTTTGATGCTTTTGATGCATGGACGCCATCACCAGCTAGTTTATCGTTGGGCTTCTTACTCCGTGTTTGAGTGCAGGTAGGGAAACTTGGATCCAAGGCCACATATATACCCTCTAACCCTAGATATTGCCTATGATATGTGTGTTGCTGAGACTTGGTCTCTCTGTGGATATCTTGCGTTTGTTCTTGGAGCATCATGGCATGGTATAGTCGAGATAATGGCAAAAATGGGAGGACAAACGGGCTCGATGTTGGGAGAATTTGGACAATCTTAGAGCATGTTTCTGGAGTATCGAAATGCAATCATGAAAGCCGTAATCTCTGATATATATAGTGTCGAATATCTGTGAGATCTACATTCTTCGAATAGATGGTCAATTGGATTTTAAACAAAGCTAGTTTCATGTGAGGTTCAACAATGCAGATGCACATGGGGTCAAACATGTTTCGGGGCTGGAACTTGTTCTAGACGCTCTGTTGCTCGAGGGATGGTATTTGACAGTGATATTAGTGGAATTTTGGGCCTATTAGCCTTCTTCATTATGACATCCGTTCCTGTATTCGAGTGCCGTGATTTGGTATTACTACATTAATTATTATTTGAACTGGATAATAGAACGTATTAGCACAAAGATTAACCGAAATGTCTATTACACCTGTGTTGAATGGCAGGCTTTGTGTATGTGTCAAGCTAGGTTCTATTAACCTTCTTCGCTTTATTAATTTCATTCCTGCCTTGTTTAGGTGCTCTATAACTCCCCGGTACTGAAATGTTGAGAGCCATCAACCTATTTAATCCCGCTTAGATTTTGCGAGCGCCCATCGTAAACGATTGCACATATCCAGGCCGACCAACCCAGCTACAGTTACCTTAGCGTTAGTCCAAAACGGTTCCAAAGGGTATCGATGTACAAAATCTTACCAAATATCATGTAAGGAACATATAGTATACTAATGTTCATTTTTTGATCCCTCGTGCGGTCGGTCCAGCTCCATACTTCAACTACACATGTGAGAGTCGTTACAAACGTCTGTATAGCCCAGATGAGTACATAGAGTGGTGCAGTAGGGTTATCTACACCCAGTTGTTAGCCATTATATGTAATTGAGAACGCTTCCATACAAGGAGGACTCCAGGGCGATTGCTAACCATTCAGGAGTTTATAAGCGTTGATAATGCTTGCTGGAACATGATATACTAGTTCCATGACCAAGTAACTTTTAAACCAGGCTGGAGGAATAATAAAGAATTTATCCTGATATGTCGTTATGTAAAAGTTGCGGATGTCGTCGAGGAATGCTGGCTTTAAAGCGGGAGGGTATAGCGGAACAAGGTCAACCACTATACAGGCCTTGAATTAGCATCCTGGTAGATAGGGTATGTATGCTAATTCCCCCAGAAACCTGTTATAGGCATGGGAATTTTCGATGGCCCCTAGGATAGTACGAGGCAAAGATCTCGAACAACACGTACTAAACATGATCACAACATGAAGTATGAAGAATGATGCATAAAGAAAATCAACATTGCGTCTCCAGGAGGGAGTTTGGGACTTTCGGCCACTAGAACGGGTCTTGGAGCCTGCCATTGCGAATTACTGGGTGCAAGCAACAATCCAAGGGCAACGTCGACGTCGAAAGAACGAAGGATCCAACAAGTGTGAAATTTCGGACGTCAAGTTCTCAAAAACAAACATCGTGATCACATGACCGCTAAGGATTTATCTGCCCCTTAAACTGAAGACAAGTCAGGGTCAAATTTGACATGAAATACTGGTTACCAGGGGGTTTTAGTTAGAAAAGGCAAAATACAATGGCATGGCACAAATGGTTTAAACCCGCTGTCTAAAGCTGGTTTTATATGCATCTGGAGCGTCAAAGAGTCTCGACTTATCTAAAATCCAATCATTTAGACGCCTTCCCAACAATCCCCCAACCTTAACAGTAGGAAAATGAAAGACATGTAGATAATCGGCGAAAGCCTCTAAAGGCATAAAGTCTGAGAGTACATTAAGAGAAGTAAAGACATAGAACGAACATATGCAGAGACGCTGGGATGGTGACTGTGGAACACATAATTATCGGAACGACTGCTCAAGCTTCACCCTCATATCTCGACATGCCTGTACAACATCCCTATCCAATCGAGACTGCTGTAGTAAAAGTAGCATCTCAGAGACCCTGGCAGCAATTACGTCGCTTCCAAACGCCCCACCGCCCAGTCTGGCTGTTTCGTTAAACCATCGTGAAATCAAGTATGCGAGATCGTTGCCGATATATTTCCGATTGGCCCCGTGGAAGGGCACCTCGTCGTTATAGAACAAAGATTCAAGGACCGTATATAGCACCTCTGGCTCGACCTGAAGTTCAAGGAAAAGATCGATAACCCAGGTCGGAGGCCCATCCGACTTCTGATGCTCAAGTTTGTAACGCTCTAGCATCGGTAGGAGGGTTTTGACTGGGAATGCAACGTCCGACATCCTGAGTCTATGTGCTAGGCTGCGAACCTTTTCAATGACAGCTTCGTAAGGCAGAGGTGTTCCGTTTCTCAAGGTCTCCTCGTGGACTCCCTGGATCAAATCTTGCCAGGTGGTCGTGATATCAGAAGCATTTCGGTGATTTGCGAGGTACATTATCTGGAGGCAGATATCATGATAGTTTCCGGGAGCTGCATATTCGTTGAACATCTAGAGCGAGATATACAGTCAGTGACTGCGGCAAATCGATGTTAGTTGTTCTAATCTGGGAGTGCCACTTACTTTGCTGATCTCCATGATACTTCCATTCATTGCCTCTAACACAGCGGTCTTGCGATCAGCATCTAATCTTGCATCATCCTTAAGTCGTTGCAATAGGTCGTCTTGAACATGGCTAACATCTAGAAGTTCCTCAACTTCATGCTGTAGACGTTGTCGTGCCGCTCGGCCAACATCAGGTGAATGCACAGATGCATTTGCTCTTGCTTGGCCCAAATATTCAATCCTTCGATTCAAAGTAAGTTTGAACGGGCTCTTTGCAAGTTGCAATTGCACGATAGCTGCATCATAAAATCGGTCGGATTGGGCATAATATTTCCATAGTAGATCGGCATGGAACATATCTTCTGTTGATTTCCTCTCGAGGTAGGTAGCAACGAATGGGGACCTGATTTCGAGAAGCCGATCACTTAATCCACGCTCGAGGTACCAATCGTAAAGACTGGTGAGGAAAACCTCGTCCCGCGAGGTGGTAATTACGTCGTACGCTTCAGCCCGTCTTCGTGCTATCATGCTGTATTGGCCCTCGGAATTGTCTTGATCGGAAAGGTCATCTACAGCAAGGATGACCTTATATATGAGGTCATAGCATTGCTGCCGAGCGTCATAGCTATTCTTTCGAGGGTCCTATATTATCCCATGTCAATACATATCGCAATGGTTTGATATACAGTGCCATTCTTACCTCAGCTGGTCGTCCATCCATAATCCATGAGAGGGCGTGATTGGCCTTGTCAGAATCGGCAGCCACACTTAGAGCAAGTTGTATTGCGCCTATATTCATTTAGCACATTGATATCCCATAAGGAGGAGGGGGAAGCATACCAGCGAAAAATTGATTTTGGATATACTGGTCTATGCTGGGCTTTAGGTAATCCATGGGGAGACTTTCAGATACTTGTTGGAAGAGCATCAAGCTCTCATTCAAAAGGTTTCGACCAACTTCAGAGTTTGGTCCTGCCTCTGTTGCTCGCTTGAGAAGCTCTTGGCCCTTGAAGACAATAACATCTTGTGAGCTACAGAAGGTACCGCACCTCCGTCGTAGAGCCTCAGCGACAGTTTCGACATTCGAGCCTTTGGCAATGTTACGGTTCACGATGGCTTTGACCAATTCCTTTGCCGTCTCATGGCCCCTTGATGTGGCAAATAGCTGTTCAAATGTCAACTCTAAGAAGCGACTCCTAGCATCCTCGTTCAACAAGGTAATGACGTCTTCAACTCTGTCGTCAAAGAGAACGAGAATAAACGAAATTCCCTCGATAGTATGGGAGATCAACTGTACGAGAGAGTGGAGGCCTCGATGTTCGGCCTGTAGAGCAACCTCCTCTTGTTTCGTGGTGACTCTCGATAATGCATCAGGTCCACTTAGACCTTCGATGAAAGTTCGATTGGTATTGAAAAAGTCTTGGAGGGCAGACAGGTCTCGTTGAATCGAGAGCAATGACGCCATAGGAACAGCTGGGGAGATAGAAAGCCCACCTGAAGGAGTTCGCCCCTGTTTGGCTATGACCGTCTTCCAAATGGATCGAAGAAGTCGGGAAGTATACAGGGCAATCCCTGCATGTCGAGGAGAAGGTAGCACTGCATCAATAGCTGGGACAGAACCATCCGTAACTGCGTTTTCATTAAGGGTTGGCTTCCCTCCAAACTCTATGAAAACTTTTCGAGCGAATTCCAGAACATCGGGGTCATTAATCTTCGAAAGGCGGGAGTCTGGTGAGACTTCAACTCCCTGGCCACACGCGACTGCGAGCGCGGTTGCTACCGTTTCACTTCGGCCATAAACTCGAATAAAAGCCTTGACCTGGCCCTCTAGCCCTTCCTCCCCATCTGAGTTGCGAATGAGGGAAGCAAACATATCGACAAGCCGTCTTCTGCGAATGATATGAACTCCCGTGTTGGTTAAAATAGCAATTTCGGCAGCTGGCTTGTCAAACTGCACCGACAACTCATTACCAAAGCCACTGCTCGTTGGACCACCCTGCTCATATGGTGTATAAAGCCCGATGGCCTCTGCTCGGCTACCAAGGGTAAGCCAAATTCCGGTCTCCTCTGGTTTAACAGGTATAGAAGGGTCTCTAGGTAGTGCGAGTCTTCCTGAATCTGGGGTGGAGATAAATAGCGTATCCGCCTGCTTCGAGGGGTCTTTCTGCGTGAAACAGAAAAAGTAACCTGGAGGGAATCGTTCAGCGGAACTGGTAGGGTTCAATGAATGGATAGGGAGCCTAGAAGGGCCCGTAGGCTGGAATGCAGCCCCTGGTATTGGGGCCGCCTGTGGGGGTTGACCCGATGGAGAATCGGATGGCGGAGTCTTGACATGTTGCGCCTGCATGCTTGTAGGTGCATTATTGGCGTCTGGGGTGGCGGACCAGCTGTAAGAGCCAGTAGCACTGAGGTATATCCTGTAACCTGTGGCAGTTGTAGCCACCAGGTGGTACCTGGACGCCTCTGGGGCTGGAATGGGACTAATGGAAACGATTTTGATTCTAGGGTTGAGTGTTTCATTGGAGGTGATGATATGGCCAATGTTGGAGTAAATGTCAATGGCAGTCTTGGTGATCGTTAGGTTGACAGAACCATCGCCTTTGAGGTGAAAGACCCTGATCGATGAGTTGGAGGATAGGGTGTATAGCAAATTCCTGCTATCGTCGACAACCATCTGTTCCACAAATTCCGCTGGCTTGTTCCGGAGGTTGAACTGGGGCGCAAATGCGGTGAAGTTTTTCGTCGTGTGGTTGACCTTACCACAGCGGCCCTGGAACCATCGCTCCTCTTGCTGGTAGGTCAATTCGTGGATATCGTTGTCCGTAGATCCAGCAAAGAAGACTCGTCCAGTCGAATCAGAGGACGCAAGGACATTAATGTCAAGTCCCCTGATAGGAACAGACATGCCCGTTTGGTATAGGTTTACGGTCTTTAATCCGCCAGACGTCTCGCATCCAAGGCCCAAGAGGAAAACATCTGCCGTTGTAGAGATGATGAGTAAATGGGTGATTGCCGGAAGGAACACTCCCTTTCTAGGTCGCGCGAGCTTGACGGTATTGATACTGTTCGGCTGCTCCTCGAAGCCAACCAATTGAGGATTCGGGAGCGTATAATCCCAGAGATACAGCGCATTGTCGATTGTAACCCAGGCATGGTTTAGCTCCGCAAACAAGCCCATGCTCGTTGAAACCTGCGCGCGGTTATACTGGTCGAATATCTGGTCAGGAATCTTATACATCTTCACTTTCTGAAACGGCGCCCATGATGGGGAGCTAGGAATATCGTAGTCGGAGGAGAATCCCTCTAATGTTTATCAGGTTAGTTTTCTGCGCAACGCGTTCGACCTGTAGGCTGGAGAAGGTAAACATACGAGACAGGTAGCTGTCCAGGTCAGGGTACCGCGATTCCTGCAGGAGTGCTTCGTCTATCGTGCGCGCTGCTCGCTCTCTCGGGCTTATTGCTTCAGGCTTCGCCTTTATGTCTGATGCGGGCATCTTGGGCCGAACGGTTGTAGAGGCCGCCAGATTCGAGCCCGCAACGTTGCCCGACGGCGGAGAGAGGGGTCTCGAGGCGAACAGAGGTCCATGAGGGTGTGAAGCCGCGGGAGTCTGGAAATATGTGCCTGGTGGCTTTGGGGGAGGTGTGAATGGGAAGCTCATGATCGCGCAGCACCCAGACGCACAGGTCGAGATATTGCCAGTGTGAAAGTGCCGAGTGCTCACAGTCAAGACGTATGCACAGCTCCCAGCAGCAAGCCCGGGTCTCTGGCAGGCCGCGTTGTAGGTGGTAAATGGCAGCGAAAGTTGTTCAAGAGAAGATGTTCGGATATCAACAAGTGATTTCTTCCTGCAACACTTTAGCTCTGTACGTGCACGGACCTTTTTCTCTACAACTTTTGAGCTTCAATTTCATATCTACCTACATCTACATCTACTTCTACTTCTATATATTTAACAGTTACATATCTATATCTACAGTGCAGCTATAATAGTAGCCACCATGATCCGGTCACTTCGCTTCCAGTCGTCGATCCTCCGCTCTGTCCGCTACTCGTCCACTGCTACACCCGGCTTCCCACCGCTGTTTACAACGATAAAAGCAGACTTGAAGAATGCCATGAGGGCAAGAGACACAGTCAGGTCACTCACCTCGATGATCCATCTCCTACACCTCCTCGTGGGACACCAGTGACAAGCCAATGCTAACACCTACTCGATAGACTTGACGTCCTACGCGGAATCATAGCAGAAGTGAACAACGCTGCCAAAACACCAAAACCCGTCGAGACCGACCTTCAGCTCCTCGATATCCTCCGCAAGCGTTCCTCCAATCTAGAAGCTAGCAGCAAGGAGTTTTCAGCCGCCGGACGGCAAGACCTGACCAACAAGGCCGAAGGAGAACGTAAAGTCGTCGAGGAATATGCTGGACAGATCGAGACCGTGAGCGACGAGGAGATACGAGCTGCTATCGAGGAGGCAATTGCGGAGCTCAAGGCTAGCAGCGAGAAAATCGTTATCGGCACCATCATGAAGAAAGTGCTCACGGGTGGTGGACCTTTAGATGGAAAGCCTGCTGGTAAAACTACCGTTGCTAAGATTGCTGGAGACCTGATCAAGGCATTGGAGCAGAAGTGACCGCATATTCCCTTAACGGTCAATTGGGACAGTTCCGGCCTTGGTGGGATTGGACGTACAGTTGACAGCTGTCAAATCCCAATATCCATTGCCCACCAAATCCGCCCAATAAAATACCAACGAGAAAGAAGTGTGAATGTAAATTAGAATATTGTCAATGAAAGTGTAACATTAGCTCCAATACATGACCGTATAAACATACAGGAAAATTAAACCACAAGCCAGGAAACAGAAAGACATCGTATATAAAATCAGTTTGTCCCTCTCCCGTCCCGTGCTGATGAGTGCAAGAATTGGCCTTGTCGACGCCAGTCTATAATTAAACATTGCAAACGCCCGTCGAGCCTATGGTAGTAAGTCGAGGCGGGAATGCGAGGAGTAGGAGGGCAGAGAAAAAAGTCTACCCCGACAGGAGAAAGAGGTACGCCGCCCTCTATTGACGGAGAATGTGAGGGAAGCAAGGAATGAAGCCGAAGATGGTGAAAGTAAAAGTACAGTTGCAGTAACCGAATCCACGAAGCCGGCGTAGGAAGTAAGGCATACCCATCCCACGATTAACAGTGAACCTCCCCCCCAAGGCAAGACCAGAAGAACCCCGGGCACCAGTCCGTTCGTAACGCCATCTATAGCCCAAAGTGCATTATATCATATAACTTTTTTTTTGTCCTTGAATATGCATGGAATCTTGCAAAAGTTAGGAGTAAAAGAGAGCAATTCCGCCGATAAAGGTCATAACGACGCCGAGCCACCACCACCGGTCCATATTGGCGGATGTGAGCAGCTGTCGTGGTAGGATAGAATGTCTGTCCAAGGGAGTATTGAACAGTCCGTCAACGACGTCCCGCTTTCGTTTGGAGGCGTGCACGGTGGGATTCAGGTGCTTGGTCGGCAGCATCTGCGGTGGTTTGTAGACGAGGAACATGCGGTTCACCGGTGCTCCATCGTGTCCGTACAGGTTGAGTCGTTGTATGCCGTGGAACTCGTCGAGCTGGACTTCGTATCTCTATAAGTTTGTCAGTCAGTGTTTACCTCGTCGTGGCAGAGTCTTCTGCGCGTACCTTGAAGGTTTCGATCTGGTTGATTCTCGAGTAGGTCGCCATCTTTCCCTTGCACGGGTTTGATTCCAACTTGCGGCCGTCATCCTGGAAGTAAGTAGGGTCCAAGACGAGGGAGCCGTTGGGATGGATTTCGTATTTCCCATGCTGGAAGAGCATGTATCCTTTCGGACACTCAGGGTTCGTTGCTAGCAGTCTATCTTAGTATTCCAGCCCTCCAATCGATGGGATAACGGGGTAAGACACTCACGGTTCGAGACTGCGCGGTACTGAGCCTCCTCGAAGAAGCCATCGTCGCTGAAGGAGTAGGACATGCCGGTGAGCGATGGCTCGATCAGCTTGTCATTGACCGGATCGTAGAAGCCCTAGAGAGTCAGCAGCCATTTGAGTCTTCTTCTTCATAGCTACACATACCGGTCCCGTCACGACCTTCCGCGACTTGGTCGTCCATGTCCCTACGAGTCGCGGATCGATCTCCGCCGTGACGACCAGGAGCAGGCCGAGCAGAGGAAGCAGCACGAGCAAGTTCATCGTCGATATGGGAGCAGTCAACGCGGCGAACAGGGAATAGTTGCAGGAAGAGACGAGGAGGAGAGGAAGAGAAAAGGAGATCGATCTGAACCACTTAATATTACGTCGTCCCTTGGGGCCCCGAGAAAGTTGCTGATCAGGGACGAACGAACGCACCAGGCGACGCAGCACAAGTACGACTCTTACGCATCCTGGATCTACTCGCTACGATTCGCTATACCTTTAATATCTATCGTACGCTGCATACTCCGTGCCTGGTGTCTTACTCCAAGGCATATTTGACGTCTTACTAACTGGTCCACAGTCGCCACAGACGCGCATTCACTCGTACTTTGATATATCAACAAGAAGAAATGGCTACGCTGAGCACGGCGAAGAAGGAGATGAGAAGCAGGATCAAGAAGATCCTGGCTGGCGTGTCTGCAGAATCGGTTCTTTCACAATGTTCGCGCCCAAGGATCCCTTCGCAGCGCTGGCCACTGATCATATATCGTAGCCTCCCTTGCCACTGAACGCCTTCTCTCGCTGCCGGAATACCAGGCCGCCAGGCGTGTCAGCGTGTACTTGTCCATGCCGGCCGGGGAGATGATGACCGGCGCCATAGTCCGTGATGCGTTCAGTCGCGGCAAGCAGGTTTTTGTCCCGTATATCTACAAGCAGGAGACGACGACGACCACAGACACTGCCGGGGCCAAGCCGTCGTCGATCATGGAGATGCTGGCTCTTCGCTCGATCGAGGACTACGAGTCTCTACAGCCGGATAGCTGGGGGATTCCTACTCTAGACGCCAGTTCCGTGCCTGACAGGGAAAACTGCCTGGGAGGGACCGGCTTACTGGGTGAGAATGGTGCTCTGAACGGTGAAGATGGCGGCTTAGATCTCATTGTCGTGCCTGGTATGGCCTTTGATGGCGGCATGAGGAGACTGGGCCACGGCAAGGGATATTATGACCGCTTTATCAACAGATACCGGAATAATAACACCCAGCAAACAGGAAAAGTTCAGATGCCGTATCTTGGTAAACACCACCTCTTCTTTTCTTTTAATACCAGAGAACTAAACTAACCATCCAATATAGCCGCTTTCTGTCTTGCCGAGCAGGTTCTTGAGCCACCAGAGGAGGTGCCTGTTGGAGAGTACGACAACCTCGTTGACAGCCTGGTCGTAGGTGACGGACGGGTCGTGAGAAGCTGATCGGCTCCACGGCCGCCTTCTCTTCCTTCTTCCCTCCTCCTAGCAAACATGTACCGTAACGCCAATCGCCTTGAACCGTATGTAAACCATCACGATCGCTCGCCTTACGATTGAACCGTCTGGATCAACGATACGTTGTCACCCTTGAGTAGTATCTGGCCTGTTCCCAGTTAGCTTGTATATATAGACGGTAGAACGAGTTCTGATCTCATACCGAGCTGTCTTCTCGACTCTGCCTCGGTCTTGGTCGCCTGCTTCACTTCCACCGCGTCGTCCACCACGAGGTTCATGAATTCATCAAATCCCTGTATCTCGGTCAGCTCCAGCTCACGACGGTAAGAAAGAGAGCCAGCCTACCCGTATCTTCCCTTCTATGCGAACCGCCAATTGTTCGTACAGCCATATCGAGACCGTCGCTCGCTGCTGGAGGAGCTTGAAGATGAAATGGATCGGAGCCAGCAGCGTCTTCGCGCCGCCACGCGGTCCTCTGCCGGTCATGATGTCGGATGCTCTGCTGTAAGCTATCTATCTGCAAACCGACGGCGTCTTCAGCGTATCCTCTTCGTTCTTCGTTGTCGGTGGTGGTGGTGGTGAGATTTGAAGTGCAACCGCCAAAAACTCTCGTGAGCAACCAAAATGTCAGCGCCAAAAAAACAGAGTGGGCCAGATAAAATAATAACGACGAACGCCCGCTTCTGATATCTATCACTTCTCCCGCCCTCTCTCCCTTCGCCTGCGTATCTCGCTTTCCACTTCATGACGACCGCGGGCATACCGCTGATTTCTCCAGCACTGCCAAACCGCCAGCTCCCTCGCCGCCCGCACCGATCTTCGCACCCTCCATCCATCTAGCTAAACCCGCGCCATGGCGACAGCGAGCAGTGCCTCAGGGCAGCAGGCGTTCGCGCCGGTGCTCGCGGCCCTCGCGACGATGCAGAGCAGTGTATCTCGGCAAGAAAAGACACACGCCCATGAGTTTCTCGAGAAGTTCCAGAAATCAGTGAGCTTATCGTCCCTGGCTTGCTATGTTTACCCCTCCATCACATCCGGCTCTCCTTTTGCTAACGGGCAGTCAAACAACAGACGGAGGCTTGGACGACGACACACGCGATCCTCCAGACCGCAGATGCGCAGGTCGAGGCTAAGCTGTTCGCTGCAACTACATTAAAGGGAAAGGTAGGAGCTCCTATAGTCGAATTTATTAGGGGCATGACGCTGAATACAATTGCTCTGCTAGATTACATACGATCTAGATCAGCTTCCCGAGTCCGCTCAGCCTGAATTAAGGACGTCTATACTTTCTCTCTTGTCAAACTATAGATCAGGACCGAGGCCGATACGAACACAGCTATGTGTTTCCCTGGCCACCCTTGCGATCCAGATGACCACATGGAAAGACGTCCTGCCCACCGTTGGCTCCGCCCTGGGCAACGAAGCGGGAGACTGTGTCCTCGAATTTCTCAAAATCCTTCCCGAGGAAGTCATAGAAGGGCGCAAAATCAACCTGACTGTATGTTCCGGCCGAGTCACCATCCATCTGTCCTTCTATCCACCGCAGCTCAGCACACATACACACCCGACATCATCATATATCCATCCCCTTTGCGGCCAGAGACAAGTTTATATCTAATCAGTCATTCGTAACTCTTAGGAAGAGGAGCTATCTGCTAGAACAAAGGAGCTTTTGGAAGACAATGCAAGTCAGGTCCTAGGTCTCCTGACGCAGTATTCTCAGTCCTCTCGTACGTATATCCCCGAAAGAGTCGACAGTAGATGCATTGCTGACCACATGTTTGGCGTGATATAGCTTCTGCTGCAACTAATCCGATTCTCCTTGAATGTATCACCTCATGGATGCGTGAGATCCCAGCCGCCCAGGTTGTTGAATCCCCTTTAATGGACGTCATCATGAAGGCTCTATCCGAGGAACGATCCTTCGAGGCAGCAGTGGACTGTATATGCATGATCTACAGAGACACACTTGAAGTCGATGATTCGATGAACGTCATTCAAGCTCTATACCCCAGGATAATTGCACTGAGACCTAAAATCAGGGAAGCGGCAGAAGCAGAAGATGTTGACATGCTACGAGGACTCACTCGATTGTTCGCGGAAGCGGCAGAGGCTTGGGTTCTTCTGATAGCACGCCTACCCGATGAGTTCAGGAATTTGGTGGAAGCCGTTCTGGAATGTTGCACCGTCGACAAGGACCGTGATGCCATTTCAATCACCTTTGTCTTCTGGTATGAACTTAAGCAATACCTGACTCTCGAGCGATATGCAAGGGCCAGGGCAAGCCTTGGAGATCTATTCTCAAAACTCGTGGACGTCATGATCAAGCACCTGGAATTCCCATCCTCAGATGGAGACGAGAATGATCTATTCGACGGTGATAGGGAGCAGGAAGAAAAATTCCGCAGCTTCCGACACGCCATGGGCGACGTTCTCAAGGACTGTTGCGCAGTTATCGGAGTCTCTGAGTGTCTTGGAAAGTCATATAACCTTATTCAAGCCTGGGTTGCAAAATACGGTCCCCAGGCAAGACACGATCATGTACCACGTTGGCAGGAACTGGAAGCTCCCCTTTTCAGCATGCGCGCCATGGGAAGGATGGTAGAGGCGGAAGAAAGCTATGTGCTTCCCGAAATCATCCCACTCATTGTTCGCATACCCGATCAGGAGAAGGTTCGCTTCCAGGCAATTATGGCTCTTGGTAGGTACACCGAATGGACCGCGCAGCACCCCGAGACGCTGGAGGCACAGCTCAACTACGTTATTTCTGGATTTCAACATAAGTCACAGGAAGTCGTGCAAGCAGCAGCCCTTGCATTTAAATTCTTGGGAACAGACTGTCAGAAATTATTGGGCGACCATATCCCACAGCTCCATACCTTCTACGAGGCCGTCATTGATGGTTTGAAACCATCTAGTCAGGAAGAGGTCACTGAGGGTGTTGCGGCCGTTCTTGCAGTTCAGCCGATTGAAAAGATATACGAAGGATTGAAACTGTTCTGCAACCCCCTTATGTCCAGAATTATGACCTTAGCCAATAATGCCCAAGATGAAGAAGGCCAAAAGGCCGTGGCAGGTGAGTACAATTTTTCTTCCCCAGTATTTTTGAAGAATGGGAACTAATGAAGGACATGTTCTAGATCACTTGCAATTAATCGCAATATTTATTCAGGTTGTCTCTCCTTATGTCGACCCTGGAAAGGAGAATCCTGGAGTCAAATATTGCGAGGAGATATTACCCGTTCTCAGCACAATAGTTATGAATTTCACCAAATCCACCCCAATCCTTGAGAGAGTCTGCCGATGCTGGCGTTATATGATAATCTCCTACCGCAATGCGATGACTCCTCTTCTTCCAGCTCTTGCGCAAAGCATCTCCGCCGGCTTCGAGGCATCTAAAGAAGGGTGTTTCCTATGGGCAACAGATGCTATTGTACGGGAATTTTCCTCTGGAGCAGAGCTTGTCGACAACCCAACCAGCATTGCTGTTTATCAGTTCTTCGAGCAGCAAGTTGTGCTCTTCCTCCGAATTCTTAATGATTTACCCCCACATCATCTACCCGACAGTATGACGACCCAGCTTTATCAACCCCACCCTTGATACTGATATACTAACGATATTTCTTTCTCTAGTGATTGAGGATTTCTTCAGATTAACAACAGATGCAGTCCGATTTTTCCCCAAGAATACCGTCACGTCATCTCTCTCTGTTCCAATTTTCTCCGCTGCTTTGAGTGCACTCACTCTTCAGCAAATCGAACCCCTTACCGCCACGTTACAATACCTCCGCGACTTGATCAGTTTTGGATTTGAAAAACCAGCCGTATCAAACTTCACGACTCCAGAGGGCGAGGTATACACGAACTCACCAGAGATTAGAGAAGGTGTGAAGCAAACAATGGTATCACAGGGCTCGCTTCTTGTGCAGCGAGTATTAACAGGAATGATGTTCACATTCCCTGGTGATTGCTTCCCTGACGCTTCGTCGGTCCTTATGTCATGCTTTGAGCTAGTACCCGCTGAGACAGCAAGCTGGATTGATGTTACAATTCAGATGCTGCCTGCAGGCTCAGTCAAACCTGGCGAGAGTGAACGCCTGATGAAATCACTCTCAGAATACGCTCAACTTGGTGATATGAGGAAAATTAGAGTTGTCCTTCAAGGTTTGTTACCCACGGCCCACGCTTTTCTGACATCCCAACCTTACCAAGTTCATTACCGCTAACTATTCCTATTCCTTAGATTTCACAAACTCATATAGACGCCGGAACGTGGCACCAAGGGAAGGTTTAGGCAGATTAGAAGCTACACGATTCCGATTTACCGGGTAGGCAATTGATTTATCACTGGATTCGAGAAATTGGCAAAATCTATGCATCATAGATGACGATAAGAGGTGGCACGGAAAAGCTCTTTACGGTACTTTCGCAACAGTAATTGATCGCGCTGAAAATCTCTTCCTAAATCTGGTCTCAGGTCGCTTCAACAAACTGTACCAAAGCCATATTTTAACCGCATCAGGTACTTCTACGTTACGTTCACATCCTTACTGCAATAACATATTTAAAGACGTACGGCATGATATAAAAACGGGTAAAGGGATAGGGATGGTGGGATTGGGTAAATTGATGGTAAACTTGATTTCAGTCATTAGAGCATGCTCACAATGGTGGGTTTATCAGTGGCCGCGAATCGGACATCTATTTAGGGCCTTAAGATGTAGGTATTAATGATTATATACTTATAAACATGTTCTTATAATGCTAACTGTAAATGACAAGATATTGACAACTAGAAACCATGGGATATATACACCACTTCGCTACAAATTCATAATGCTACAGGTTCCTCCCAACCGGACTGGGTAATGTATGTACACTGTGTTCAACCCAAGCCGATAATTATATACATCAAACGAAATCAACACTCATATCAAGAGCAGCACTGCATAGAATCCCTGTCATCACTCATGACTCGCGCATACTCCAGCATGATTCTCCAAAACGCAAGTCTTAGATCTTCCATCCGAATAGCTTCACGCGCCCATTCTCTACTTGTCTCCGCAATCTTCTTCCCAAGCTCTTGTCCCTCCGGCTCAGCCGTGAAGAATCGTACCAATTCAGGGAATTCTGTCAAATCCATACTAACTGGTATATAGTGGACCCAAGGCGTCAACCAATTATCAAGCCATTCTTTGAATATTGTTTGCTTCATCATGGCGGACTTAGACAGTAGGCCACGAAGATAGCGACCGCTGAAACCGTTTCCATCAAGGTCTAGATTGTAACGAGCTTGGTAAGTTGCTCTATAATCTTCTTGTGGTTGCTCGCCGGGCCTAAAAGCGGCCCTTTGTTCCCGACAGGCCTCCTGCTCGCATTGGATGACGGCTGAGATTCGAATTTTGAAAAACGATGCAACCTCCTGCATCTTAGATGAATATGTGCGCCATGTAGATGTAGCTTTGCCGTCCTTTGGAGAAGGTTTCGGTACCTTTTTCATGAGTCCGATCCTTGTAGCGTTGTTATTGGTGGCGAGCACTAGTCGCTGACGGTGGAACGTCTTCCAGTTTCGAATATTCGTATGCCCCCCTGTTGACGAGCCGGCCCAATACACGACGTTCTCTTTATCATCCCAGTCCATGTCATGGCCTTCCTGGTATTCATTTAGGTCTAGCCTCGCGTCATAATACACGCTTGGTGTTAGGATGTCTTGGAAAGTCGAAGGCCTGGCCTGCGAGAAGATAGGGACTAATGAGTGTGCAACACTTGACGTCTCGGGCGCAATGAAGAACCCATGCTGGACTTGAAGGTCGGGCATGGAACAGACATCCTGAGCTATGGTCATATTGGAGACAAAGCTGCTACCTAGACCCTTATGCGAGAGCTTGAATCTGGTCGGAGCTCTTCGAGCCGCAGAGTTCGGGTCACAGGAGGCTGTCGTACTATCCCATAGCTCATAGGCATTTGCCTTCTCGAATTCAATCGTGTTTGTGACGGAGTCTTTGCCCTCTGTTGAGTCTCTTGCTCCACCTTTTGAAGCAACCTCGAGAGCCTCCACCAATTCATCGTAAGGGGCTACAACCCTTGGCTCGTCAAGTATGTTAAAGGCAAACATCATATCGGGTAAGGTACTCAAGGTATCGTCTGTAAACCAAAACCTGACCTGATCGGTTATCCAAGTAGCCTCACCGTCATTTTCGACTATAAAGCTGCGATTCTTCACTGTATAGCGAATGAGCCTTGATCCTGCGGCATTGGTTGCTGAAGCTACGCGTGCACGAAGAACCTCGGGAGGGACTCCCCAGAAAGGCTTCAATCCTTCCATCAGGGAATCGAATTCATCGACGAGAACGAATTTTCCTTGTGTTGCTGCTTTATACCATACGTCAAAACCAGGAGGAGGTCTTCGGCCATATCGGCGTTCGTACTCGATAACGGCGGCCTCAAGCGTCTTTGACTGCCCGCTAACCATATCCTGGTGTCTTTTCAAGGCTTCGGATGCAAGCTGCTGGATGGGGTGAATTCGGACATCTGCAACGCGCCCAACCGTCCCATCATATAAGGAATACCCCAAGTCTATAGGCCCCTCTCGACAGAGGATGCCGACTAACGGGAATATTACAAGAACGGCTAACCAATTTCGATGTCGTGTGCCTTTGGGGAGAGTTGCTATTCCCTGCAACACAGATACCCCAGCCGAGAAAAATAGGACAGGCAATTCATCAGGCTGCTTAGAATTTATTGCTTGCACCGAGAACAACGCAAATGCATCTATAGTACTTGCTGAAACAGAAGCATTTGCCGATACCTATATCCAAACCGGTCAGATTTGTAAACGCCTAACAGGAAAGGGAACATTATGTGTGCACACCATCGAGAATATTACGATCCATTTTGCGGCCGATAGAAGCGAAACCAAGACATCGGTGGGTGTGAAACTCGGTGCATGGCCACGCAGAGCAAATGATACAGTCAACACGAAGAATATCCTTGGTGTAACTCCCTCTGCAAGTGTAAAGAAGGCTTCTACGCCTCCAGAGGTTGTTGGTCGTGCGCTAAGCGCCCAAAAGCCCAAGGATAGCCACACGCATACTCGCAGGATAGATGGCACCGGAGAAGAGTTCAAGTCTCCACTTTGGCGGAATAGGAAGACTGAGGCGATCAACGAGAGCGAAATGGCGGTCGGTCCGATTAATTGGACCGGGGAAGGCCATCGCTTGGGTATATATTTTTCAGATGAGCTATCAGATGGCGACAACAAAGAGCGTTTTTCTCGCAAAAGCAATATCAGGTGAACCGTAGATGTCACGATGGGCTGGTTAATCATATCATATCAGCACCTCACTCAACATTCAGCCACTAACGAAGCAATTTCTAAGGGCCAAGGGATGGGGTCATGCATACCAGCAGCCACGAGGCTTCCCCTGAGTATGAGGAGGCAAATAGGAATGCAACGATGGTGATAGAAATCGCCCACAGGCGAGCTACCGCCGTGATATCTCGACCTCTGATGGCATCCCAGTCAAAGAACCGGCCTTGACGAAGATACCGTTTTCCTATATAGAAGATACACAAGAAGGTCCAGCAAAGCCATGCGTCCTGCAACCCAAGCCACTGTTCACCTTTTACCTTGTCTGGTGCGAGAAGCGCCGCGCCAGCAGCGCCCAGATATCCCAGCCAAGTGAAATTTAGGACGGGGCTAGATGGCGGCATGGCAATTTCTCATCAGTCTGCTTCACTTGAGGCCCGATCCGTTTCCCGCTGCAGGCTTCGCCGTGTGACAGCGGTAGGAGGCGATAGTCTCGAGCGTCCTGAACCAGCAAGCAGACATGTCCCGGCGATCTTGGATGCCGTCGGTGAGATTTTATCTTGATCTCGTCTCTCCTGCCCCGGCTCTCTGCCGCCCCGTCCTGAATACGACCCAGAATCCTTCAAGAGCCTCCCCATGTCGTAATCCATCCAGCCCCTGAATGAGTCTTAGTCCAGCTCGTTCCCCACCGAGGCCTGCGCTTATGGACAAAGGACCAAGCATCACGATCGACTTGATGGCGGTGATGGGTGTCGCGGAGGATTCGATCATAAATATAAACCCGGGTAAAAGGTACTCCCATCCGATACGGCTAGTGGAAGAGCGAGGAAAAAAAACGAACGAGAGGAGAAAAGCAAAGAGGAAAATATAGACGGGCTGAAAAAAGCAAACACCGGTGACTTTGAAAGGAGTTCACCCCCTTCGTACCCATATTGTAAATTCTTTTCGCTGTCTCGGAGCAGCCCTTCAAATGTCATATAAGGCCGTTGCCTTATCCGTTATATGAACCAGGGCATCAAGGTTGGCGGTGGAGAAACCGTTGTGTATAAATATGTAGCTCGAAGTATGCTGATAATCTGTAACTCCCGCACTCCGTACATCCGTACATCCGTGATAGCGAGGATTTAGTGGTGTCTCGTTATTAATATCTGCACGTAATAAGATGCACCGGTTTGCTCGCTCGTTGACCGAGTTCGAAGCCTCATCCCACATGGAGACCAAGCGGTTCTTCGTTGGGCTGGTTCTTTCAGCAACCTATCCCTTCACCAGCACCTCTCGTCGTCCTGTCGACTGCTAGCTCAGTCGCCGTTGGTGCCGTGCCGCTCGTTTCTCCATTCGTATACCCTGGCGACGTAGTCTGGTGAAGAAAAAAAAAACCTTCGAGAAATCTGTACATCGCATCGACGCAGCCTGTAACGGTTCCCCCCCGTTCCCCTCGCCCTCGTCCTCCCCTCCGAATGCCAGCTCAGCGCAGCTCAGTCCAGCTCTCAGATATCAGCGCCCTGAGTCTGCTCATCCCGGGCCAGGGTGGGTCATGTCATTCCCCGGACTGGCTCTAGAGTGTGCTCGTAGCCATGACGATGTTTGTCGGCCCCGATCCCCTCTCCGCGACACAACGCTATACTCAGAGCCAGGAACAGGATCGGGGACAGGAGCAGGAGCAGGAACCGAGCCCGCCGAGCTCGCATAGTCCGTCAGACGAGGTGCAGTCGCCTGCAAAGCCGGACGAGTCGCCGAAGAAACGGAAACGGGCCAGGAAGGCCGCGACAGGGAAGAAGTTCGACTGCAAACACAAGGGATGCGGCAAGAGTTATTCGCGAGCTGAGCATCTGTATCGTCACCAGCTGAATCGTATGTGTTTGTGTGTGTTTTGCGCGCGTCTTCTCTGCGATGGCGAGATATCTGGAAGTTGAATGAGCGTTGTTGTTTTTTTTTTTTGACTGACGTCGTGACATTCGACCTGTAGACTCTCCCAAACAAATATATAGATGCGAATTCCCCAGCTGCTTCCGCACCTTCGTTCGCCAGGACCTCTGCATCCGGCACCAGGAGCGCCATAATACCCACGGATCGCAGCTACAGAAGCGCGACCATGTCGCGACTCAAGGTCCTGGCGCAGGCTCGTCGTCGTCGCCGAGAGATACCAGCAACCCGATACACCATGCCACTGGGCAGATCGTCTCGCCAGCAAACGAAACCAGCTCTCCGGGTGCGATTCCTCCTCGTTCGCAGATATCGGAACCTTCTGCTGCCAGTTCGAGCAACAATGGCGGCTTCATGTCTGCCCAAACTTATCCTATGCCGTCTGCAGCGGCGTCTTCAGCTTCCAACGACCCCAATGCCGGGCCTCCCCAGACACCTCAGAATGCATACCACAAGGGCAACTCTGACCCGATAAGGAGACAGTCAGATGGGACTGCAGGATATCTTGTTCCGGCGCAAAAGGCGCAGCCGATGGCCGTCTACGGAGACTCGGTATACGAGCCATACAGTAACTCCCAACAATATGCAATAACAGCTCAGCTAAACGGGAGGCCTGATATACCTTCTAGTACGCCTGTTCTACCAGAATCTATGCAGGCACGGCAGACATCAATATCAAGTCCCGTTGGCAGTCAGACGGTCTCTCCCTTTGGCATGCCGTCTGGCTTGCTAGCAAACGGCATGGCTACCAACACTTATATGCCCCAGCCGCAGAACATACAAATACCCTCTATGGCTGGATCCGGTTTCCCGACTCCCGTTCTAAACAGAACTCACAGCCAGCCGTCACCCGTCGCAAATCTTACCAGCAGCCTGAGCCAGATGAATTCCTTGCCGGCAGCTATCCATTCGGAACCCCCAGTGTCTAGTATAGATTCGGTCATGGCATATGCTCTCCCCGTATTTGGCGGAGAAATATTAAATCGCTCCCCATTCGCCCTGACAGACGACTTTACAGCCTGGTTATTTAACGAGAGCTCGAATACGTCCTCCACATCCGGATTTCCCGCAATGTCTGCCATCATGCCCAGCTACCTTGACCCATTTTCGGGCCAGATCCAAAACTCGTATTATCCTACTGACACTACTGCTATTACCGGATATGGCACTAATACTCCCCAGCAGCAGCAGCAGCAGCACCCCATGAGTGTGACAAGTATACTTGATTCGGGACCGCCATACTCTGTCATGTCGGAGGAGAAGCGGAACGAACTTTTGGATTTAATCCAGGCCAGGTTCAATGAAACAGGGAGTGGTTCTGTCAAACATCGCAAGGAGGCGTTCATGGAAGGCAATATGGACGCAGATAATCACATTCTCAGCCTACGCATGATGCAGACATACATCAGCTCCTACTGGTATCACTGCCATGCACAACTCCCCATCCTCCATCGGCCTACATTCGCGCCAGATAAAACGCCGAATCTCCTTCTCCTTGCGGTAATGGCCATCGGTGCCGTTACCCTTGATAACAACCGCGGTCAACACTTTACAGATATGGCATCGGAACTCGCCAACTTCATCTGCGTGCACTTGCGGTGGGAGCTATTCATGGACCCGGACTTTCGGCCACCAGCAAAGCTCTGGGTATTCCAAACCCTTTTACTACTCGAAACGTATGAGAAGATGTACTCCACGCGCGAGTTACATGAACGCGCACACATTCACCACGATACCACCTTAACACTGATGCGTCGCGGTAGCTCCCTAATTGGCCGCACTGCATTCAACTCGCCTCCATCCCCCTCAGATGGCCGACAGCGACCAGGAGCTCCGGCGTCGTCTAGCTCTGAGCCAGGACATGTTAACGAGTCGTGGCTGCGCTGGATTAAATCCGAGGGCACGCGAAGAGTTGCTTTCGCTGCATTTGTACTTGATTCAGCTCATGCGACTATGTTTGGACATTCAGTTAAGATGGCCGCCCATGAGATGAGGCTGCCACTCCCTTGCGATGAAACATTATGGTCCGCCAGTTGTCCTGCAGAGGTTGCCAGAGTACAAATAAACCTCAATGCTAACGGCTTCAAGCCAACCATGTTCCTTGATGGGTTAAAAAAGACTCTAAACGGCCAAACCGTGCGAACAAACGCTTTCGGCCGAACAATAATCATGGCTGGCTTGCTGAGTGTAAGCTGGCACATGAATCAGCGAGACCTGCAAGTCAACTCACTGGGTGTCTCCCAGGTACCTGGTTTCAGAGATAAATGGCGCTCGTCCATGCTGCGAGCATTCGATAATTGGAAGCGAGACTTCGATGAAGCTCTGGTTGAAGCCAATCCCACCAATTATCCACCAGGGGGATACCAACAGCGCCAGCAGAATCTGTTCGAGGAGGATGTCTTTGCTGAAACGAGAAATGTGCTTCACCATCTTGCACACATGGCTTCACATGTTGACGTGGTGGACTGTCAGATATTTGCTGGTGCTGCCCGACTACTTGGTCGTGCCATCACGCCTAGAGATTTTGGCTGTGCCCGAGAGAAGATGGTCGACCGATGGGCAGGCAAGGAATCGGCTCGAGACGCAACCTTTTACGCTCTAAAGTTCTTATCCCAGGTTCTTCTACGGAACGGCGGCGGAAGAGGAGACCATTCAGTTGGCGGGTCGAACATGAATGTGCCTGAATACTCTGCAAGAGAGGACTTCATTATGAGCCGACCATGGGTCATTTACTTCGCTGCCCTCGTCGTATGGTCGTATGGTTTCGCGCTGGACGGTCCAATCCAGCCACCTCCACCGGACCTCCCCCTGCCTGAACAACAGCGACATGACATGTATATCTTTCTAGAGAGAGTTGGCAGCGTTCGCCACCCCGATGACCTAGAGAATATACGTGATCGAAACCGGTGCATGGGTCTTCTCATGGTCCTGCGAGCAGACTTCCTCAACACGAGATGGGAGCTACTTCATGAGGCCGCAAACCTGCTAGGAAGCTGTATCGAGAAGTTAAAGGGCTCACCGGTTGTAATAACTCCAAGCAAATGAACTGATACAGATACATCTACACCCCCTTTTTTTGAGAAAAAACATGATGCTCATGTCTAACACCACCTTGCTTTACCTTACGTTTAATTATATAGAAATGTCCTGCGTTTGAGTTACCCACAACTTGGGATCCCAGATGAGCGCTCTCTAAACCTTCTCCTTTTCTTGTTTGCGTTTATTATATTTCTAGGCTTCTCTTCCGTTTTATATCTCCCATTTTTACCTCTCTGGCGCTTGGAGAAAGTAGGATTGAGGGGCATGTTCGATCCAGGAGCTGGGGAACAAAAAAAGGCAATGACTGGAATTGGTACATCAGGAAATTTCTCCTACCGATATTTTATATTCAGTTGAACTGGGCCATATTCTGCATTCTTTTCTTGACTGTTCCCGATTCTTGATGCGTCAGGGCTGTTGTGATTTCTTTTTTGATCGGGCCCATGTTGTCTATAATATCTTTGTCTCCGGAATTCTTGTAATTATATACCACAACCATCTAACGTTTGATATCTTCCCACCTGTAGCATTGTTTATCATGTTTACCATGTCTTCAAGGGATAATGTTGTGGTGGCGTGTGTTTTGGCGCCGTCTCCCATGGCAACCAGGATGTCGCCCACGATAAGAAAAAGGGCTGATAATAACGGGCGAGAAGCCAACAAACCCCTTGAATAAAACACATCGTCAACCAGCTCCAACTGCACCGCCGTCAAGCACTATAAACGCGACCTCAGTCCAGTGTCATACCCTATCGCGCTCTCATCCAAAAAAACAGCGGAAACACAGACAAGAACCATGGTACGTGAATGCTTCGTTTCCTGACTCCGTCCGCCCGCCCAGCGAAGAGAAGTCAGCGCTGGCGTTGCCACTGTAAACAGCCCTCAGGCTTTCTCTGGAGTCTCCTGATACTGTCAACGCTGGCTGGCGACTGCGTTTCATGTTGTCCTTCTCGAGATACAAAGCACAGCGTCCTCCCCGTGACTCTCGGAGAATAAACGAGCACCTGTTTTCTCATCCCTTAACCCTTGCCATTTGCCCGATTTCTCCTCTTCTGCTCGCTTTCATTTCGAGAATAAACGAATATCTAGACGAGAAACGTTGAAGCATCATGGCACAAGCTAACGAGAACCATCACAATGGTGAAAAGGCATCCACAAACTACAAGGAAGCATTCTCCCTCTTCGATAAGCGAGGAACCGGCCGTGTCTCGCTCGAGTCTCTAGGCGATTTACTTCGCGCGTGTGGACAGAACCCTACTCTTGCTGAGATCAGCGATTTGGAAAAGGGACTTGGTGGAGATTGTGAGTTGATGCCTATGTTGTTGTTTTCTGATATGAGCGTGGGTGCTAATCAGTGTTGGATTGTTCCCTATCTAGTTGATTTCGATGCCTTCTCCAAAGTCCTTAACCGACCTGGTGGATTCCGCGACCCCGGAGAGCCAGAGGAATACTGCCGTGGATTCCAGGTTTTTGATAAGGATATGACGGGCTATATTGGCGTTGGACAGCTACGATACAGTAAGACCATGGCCCGCTGGAACTGATCTAGTCTGCATGACAATTGTGGTATCGATATGATGCTAACGCCTTTCTCCCTTAGTTCTAACCAACCTCGGTGAGAAAATGTCCGATGAAGAGGTTGACGAGCTTCTCAAGGCCGTTGACACCAGCTCTGGCGAAATAAACTACACCGGTATGCGATATCCATCTCTCTTATAATTAACCTTGGACAATCAACTAACATCATCCTCCCAAAGAGCTCGTCCGAACAATTCTCGCCAACTAAACCATCCGTCCCTATTTAACCATCTTTCCTTATTCCGGCCTCGGTGTTTTATGCGTCATGAATATATTATTTTCGAAACTTATTTATGGATAGGGAAGGAGTCCAGAAAACCGTCACACGACGTCCGAAGATTGCTCATTTTGTGTATCTTTCTTTGCGGAGGCGGTAGAGATTGGTGTCTGGGCTTGTTTATTGTTTTGTGGAACCGCCATTTTGAAACTGCTTGCTCACGTATGCACTTAATTATCTATCTGTACTCTACAAGGTTTCCAGTATTAGTATACATCCGACTTTTATCTCCATTTCCTGCGCCATAAGTCATTATCTTCATAATATTATCGTATTAAAAGCACCAACGGTTGAGCTGGTATGGGCTACTTCGCCTTCTTTGCAAGGGATTCCCACTCAGCCCATGCTTCTTTTTCAATCTGCACTTCCTTCCCTAGTTCGCTTGTCTCTATCAATGCACCTGGCAGAATATAAATAACCTCCAATTCCCCCGTCCCTGTCGTATTGCTCTGTTCCCCAGATATATCCGTTTCGGTAACGGCTTTCTTGTCGTCTCCCTTTTTAAAATGAACCTCATCCAAAACATATCCAAGAACGACTTTACAGCGACCACATCGGACTAGTAGCCGCTTCTCAAACCCATCTGCTCGCCGGAGAATGATAGGTTTCCTGTCTGGCGTGGTCGTGGACAGTAAAATCGTGTAATGCTGTGACGATGAAGCAGAGGACGAGGATACGGCTTTCTTCGCCCCGGATTTCAGAGTTGCTGATTCCATTTGTCGGGATATCTGTGCCTCCCTTTGGTCTTTCCCTTCATCCCCTTCCTCATCGCTGCTATCGTCCTCTTTCTCTTCTTCGTCCTCCTCCTCGCCTGTCGGCTTCGCCTTTGGCAGTGGAAGTATTATTGCATTGTCTAAAGCTGGAGCTCGCCTTCGCGGAAGCGTAGACAAATCCTGCGTTGACGCGATAAGGAGATGGTTGCAAAAACTGCAGTGGTACGTTCTTATGGGTATGCGGGCGCGGGACTGGCCCTCTTTTGTCTGTTCTTCGTTAATCTCGTGCGGCCGTGGAAGAGAGGATGATGTTTGCGTGGGGGCCTCCTGGGATGCAGCGGTCGCCATAGTATCCTAAATTTCAACCGGTATAGCGCTGAATAAAACGTCTGGCCGTGGATGATTTCTTGCGATATCTCGATCTCTTGATATCAATATGAAGCTCCATATCGTCCCTTTCCGGATTAGGCCGCGACTCCCGCCGCTTTTCGTCCCTGCTGACTCATCAAACTCCTCGCCGTTTTAACGCCAGGCTACAATTTAACTTCAACTTTACTTTTTAACTACAACTTTACGCTTTTACAAGTTTACGCCTTTACATCACGGAGTAGCCTCTGGTTAAAGGCAGGCCTCCCTATCAACCCTTGCATTCTTCTCTCCTTTATTTGTTTTGATCAAGCTGTCTGCAAGTTATATGTCAGCCCACAAGGTCAGGAAAGTTCTTGCTTAATATTGACATCTAGAGTTACAGGCAGAGATATCGACAGACTATAGCAAAAGCTAGATACTTATTTCCGCTGGACTTCGAGATACTCCGTGCCCTTTACCATGTCCACCATTTCTGATGAAGGCCGGTTAAACCCGCTTTCACTTCCCGAAATCGTTGGAATTGTCATTGACAATGTTCACGTGGTGCCGGAGCTGCTAAACTGTGCCTGTGTGAACTCAATCTGGGACATGATAGCTATAAGAAAGCTCTACGAGGGTTCCCCGAATGATATGCAGTTTCGCACACCGGACATTGGTTCTCTTAACTGTCTCTTTGTAGCATCACGAGAACGCTTTACCCAGAATATGCAGTTTGTGAGGCACCTTCATCTCTCCCCGGCACTCCCCACAACCGACGATACCTGGCTGCCATTAAAAGTCGTTTCATTCCCTACGATGTCATCAAGCAAGATTGGTCTCTCGTCTCCGATCTTCTTCTTCCTCCAACTGTCGAGTTTTTAGCAATTGATAACACCTACTGTGGGCTCTTCACGACTAGCTCCACTTATCCCCAAGATATGATCAGCCCTGTTGTGAGTTTCTGTCGAGTCAAAACCCTTCCTAAGATGCGGTATCTAATCCTAATAGGATAAGTTTTTAAACTTAAAAGCACTTACAGTCTACATATCAGACGTTTCTCGAGGGTTTGATGAGATTTACTCATTGCTTGAACGTTGTAGTTTGCAGTTTTTCCACTTTAAGAAACGGAATAATGTTCAAAACATCACCCCATCCGATAGTACGAAGCTACTATCGTACATTCGACGACAACAAAATCTCCAAGCGATAGTGCTAACCATCTCCGATTGTGGCTCAATTCAGGGGTCTGCATACCAGGCATTGACAGAAAAGGAACGAAACAGCCCGTGGCCAAAGCTAAAAGCGTTATATCTTCGAGTGGGAGACTGGGGATGGCTTAATCAACTCCCAGAGTTGAAAGGGCTTCAAATCCTCAGCCTACAAGAGAATGAGTCTAGAACCTACGCTATTAATGAGCTTGCAGTTGAGAAGATTGCGGAATGTAGACAACTACGCGTTCTTAATGTCTGTCTTGGTGGACCTATTGGTTTAAAAATGCTTCTTGATATTGCCCATGGCTGCCCGCTTTTACGAATATTCAGCGTGCAAGGGCTATGCGCTGAGAGGGTACAAAAGTGGGCAGAGGGCCACTTTTCGAATCTTTTGCGCGCTTTGCCTCTTCTAGAGTTGCTTTCACTTAGTATCAAGTGCCAGATGTGAAGCTCAGTCCTCCAAAAAATTGCACTTCACTGCCCTCGGCTGCGCGTGCTTCACCTGCCCGAGCTGAATTATGCATATCTATTATGCAAATGATAGAAACCCGTCCACTCTGCCGGGTAGAGGCAATGCGCTTCGCATCAATACGGATCGAAACCCCCCAGCAATTTATGCAGCAGACAAAACCCAGGTCTTTATAACGGAATGGCGCAGGATATTCCCAAAAGTTCGAGGGGTCCCGTGCTTGGAGGACATTTTCAGTGACGAGCAGGAAGGAGGCGATGATGAAATCATTCCGTCTGACTTTAACGACAACGAGCCCGACTGGTTTATTCTACGGACAAAACTTTGGAGGGCTCTTGGCTATAAAAGGGACTTCCTCGTTGATAAAAAGACTCGAAACATGTTGGTGACGAATGTAGAGATTGAGATAATGGGTTGGCCTGTCATACCTTCAGAGACGTTTTCCAATCCATGTTTGTACTCTACAACAGCTACAAGCCCACAGAAGAGGTTTGCGCGATAACATGAGCAAATAGATTTTCCAATTTACAAAAGAGCAGGAGTAGTGCCCTCTAGTATCCTCTAGTCCATTCTAAATTTCTCCTTTTTCTTTCCCTTGCTTTTTCAGCTTTAATTGTACAGTAGTTATAGTACAACCACTATATTCGATTCCCAAAACCAGAGTAACACGCATAAATATTTTCCAAGGTGCTGATTTGGAGTAAGTTGACTTTTCGTGCGTCCACACCACGTGTATACCTATACCTATACTTCGGAGGTGAAGTTCAATATTAACAAGGATCCTTGGATAGCCAAAAAGGGGCAACAGGCGAGGAAACAATCCACTTACTCAAATACAGACCCGCCAGTTTTGCCCTCTTCATGTGCTCTTCTCTTCCCTCAGATTTTCAGCCAAGGATAGTCGCCTTAATTCATAGGCCATTGTCAAAATGGTTTCACCATCCTGTGTCAGAAATGCCGCACGGAATACCTTGCTGAGACGTTTGAGCCGCGCTTCTCACATACCTACAATTGGCCGTGTCCCACAATTAGTGAAGTGGTCACGTATATCATGCGTTGTTGCTCCGTTAGATTGAGCCTTATCATCCATAATAGTCATATCATAGTAAGGAAGTAGATCGAGGCGGTCGCGTAGCTTGAGGCTTCTTTCGGGCTCTTTGCGCAATAGCTGAACCATTTCTTGCCATGCAGTTTCATCGCTGTACGAACAACGATAAATTACCCATCCTCACGTAAGGGGCTCCTTCAAAAGTTCTTTGATAAGAGGGCTATCCATTCGTCGGAGGGTACCTCCGCTGTGCCGCGAGAAATGGGTCATTTTTCGGTAATTCGTTATAGGTTGGAGTTGAGAGCACAGTGGTTGAGGGTATAGTAACTGGGTGGCTGATACTCTGACGGATAAACTGGTTATTCCACCAACCGAGTCTGGCCAGAAGCTCAAATCTATTATGATACCCCCGGTCCAGAGTGGAGTACTGGTGCACAATACAATTTCTGCCTTATTGTTGATGATATATGTTTAGAGTCACTAAGGCATATGCGCATGCCTGTTGTAAAGCTACTTTCAAAGTAGTTTGGTGGGCGACAGCCTGGGGATAGGGACTATGCTAGATTTCCCCCCTGGGAGGATGGTGAGACGGGATGCGGGGAGGAAGATGTTGGCTGGATGTATATGGAAGTCTTAGATTATATTTCGCATTATGACATGCTTATAGAGATGGATTGCTGGTATGACCTGTATATCCGGCCACCGTTTATTGGTTTTGATACAAACGCAAAAGACTACCCTGGCCACTGGCGCAAAGGCTAGGCAGAGATGGGGTTCTGGTAATTATTCGCAATGCTTCTATACATCATGCACCTTTATACCATTGACTTGAGCATTTAGAACAGCATAAGAGGTTTATCTTTCTTCTCCTTTTCTCTTGCTATCTCTAAACTACGAATGTGAAAGCATTAAAATTCCTCCATATTAGGATTGCAGGGTTTAAAGGCAGATAATGCTTCCATATCCTAGCCACAGCGCTATAAGGGGCCAGCGTTGTTTTCTCAGTCAACGCACCCGTACAGTATCTTCCTCACCCGTCCACAGTTCATCTCTCCACTACGTATCCGGCACAACTTACCCAATGCAGTCCCTGGGTCTTAACGTACTTTATAATATAGATATAATCTACAATCCCTATTTTTATAATAAACTTTACTTTGGATATACTAAGCTTTCTCATTTAAACTTAACTTAGTACAGCCTAATAAGTAGATAGGCTAAACCTAATAGTTTATCTCCGCGGGTTGGCCCGTGCTTGTCCATTCGCATAACTACTCCCGCACCGTGAACATGCAATACCCACCGATATGACTCTTTGCAATAGCTCATAATCCGAAAAAAAGGCATATAAAGAGTGAAGACGATTCAGTTCTGAATCTATGCAAGTCCAAGCTCCTTGTAGAACGCATCTGGCTTTGGATCGCGGCCGAGGAACTCCTTTAGAGTAGTCATTTCGTCTTGGCTTCCTCCCTTCTCGAGAACGGAGTAGCGGTATCGGCGTCCTGCTTTCTTGTCCATGGGGTCTTCTTTGAAAGCGGTATAGAACATGTCGGCGGAGTAGACTTGTGAGCTATTTAAATTGTTAGTATTTGATGTGGTAGAGAGGGGAGAAGAAGGAGGGGGCATACCTCAAGTAACCGTAATAGCCGGCATCGTAGCCACCCATGAGATGGCCAAAGGTAGCCTCTCCATGGCCCCAGGAGTATCCCTGACCGAGAACCTCAGGTCCGTCTAGAGAAGCAATTTCCTTTCGAAGCTTGTTATAAGTCTCTGAAACGTTCATGCCCTTGATCTCCTCGTGATCCTTGGGCTCGTGGACGGTCATGTCGAAAATTCCAAAGTGGAGCTGTCGTAGGTTAAACAGAGCTGCGTTGACGTGCTTCGTCTTGATGAGGTTTTGAATAAGCGCATCTGGAATCTCGGCGGCGGGGGCTGGCTTGTCGCCTGCATGCTCCTTCCAGGCCTGGAAGTATTCTGGTGAAATGGTAGAGTAGTGCTTGCTAAGCGACTTGAGTTGAGATGGGGTCCAGCACCAGTTCTCGAGCATTTGGCTGGGTGCCTCTACGAAATCACGGACTGTGCTGGTGCCGTGGAAACGAGAGTAGATGGTCTTTGAGACGAGATCGTGGATTCCGTGACCAAGCTCGTGGAAGAGGGTGACGACTTCGTCGTGTTTAAGGAGACTTGGTTTCTTCTCGGTTGGCTTGGAGAAGTTGCAGACCAGTGCAGTGGCTGGGTAGCGACGGGATCCGTCTTTTTGAATGAAGCCCTATTTTCCATTAGCTTGGGAGAATGTAGAGATGTAAGAGTGGTGGGCTAAACATACCGGCTGCAAGTTGAAGTTGGCAGCATGACCATACTTGCCCTCGCGTGGGAAGAGGTCAAGATATAGGTATCCGACGAACCCATTTCCTTCACCCTCGTCGTTCCAGACGCTGAACACCTGCACCTCATCATGCCAGACGATATCCTCTGCCTTACCAGAGGTAGAGATCTTGGCTCTCTCCTCACCCTGGATCTCAACAAAGACAAGGCCGAAGATCTGCTCGAAGATCTCCAGCATGCCGCGGATGGTAGTTTGAAGCGGGAAGTATTCGGCGATCAACTGATGGTCGAGCTGGTAATCCTTCTCCAACATCATGCGGTCGTAGAACCTGTGGTCCCAGAGGAAGTAATGTCCGTCGAATGCCTTGCTTTGAGCTTCGAGGTCCTTCTTCTTCATTGCCATGAGCGTCTTGATCTCTTCCTTACCACCATCCGTCAGCCTAGAGCGTAGATCACCCAAGAAGTCATCGACCGTCTTGGGGGTTTTGGCCATCTTATCCTCGATCCTGAAGGCGGCGTGGTTAGGATAATTGAGGAGTCTAGCGGCCTCGTCACGAAGGACAAGGGTCTCCTTGAACAGTGGGATGTTCTGGTTACACTTGTTCTCGTTGGCGATGGTCACCGTCTTTCTGGTCTCCGGGTTGGTAGCATATTTCAGCGTCGGGAAGAGATCGGGATACTTGAAGGTCAACCGTAGCTTGCCCTCGTTCTCGCCCTCACCCTTCTTCAACCCAGACAACACATCCTCGGGGACACCATTGAGTGCCTCCCTAGTAAACCAGAGCCCACCATTCTCTTCGTTAAGGTTCTTCTGAAACTCAAGACTAATCTCGCTCAACCGCTTCTTGATCTCCTTGAACCTATCCCGCTGAGGCCCAGCAGGCAACCCAAGTCCGTTACGGATATAATCCTTATGTTCCTTCTCAAGCAACTTCTTCGACTCGGGATCGAGCTTCTCATCCTTCTTCACCGCCGCGTCGACAAGCTTATACAGATCTTCACGCATGGACGTCTCGATACCGAAATCGTTCATCAGCCGCTCTGCCTCCGTCGACGCATCACGCAGCTTACTATCCGTTGAAACAGACTGGTAGAAGCCTAGGATATGTGATTCGAGAGCCATGGTGTTTTCATCATGGGCTAGAGGAAGTATGACTTTATCGAACGTTGCTGTCTCTGCCGTGACGTTGGCGGCGACGGCATCCTGGATACCACGCGAGAGCTCGATCAGACGCTTTGTATCTGCCACGACGGACGCGGGCGTGCCCACGAACAGCGGCGGGGCCTGAGGCGGTGTTCGCAGAGCTGAGGGCGCCATTGATGCTGTGGTGAGCGGTCGTATGGCGGACGATGCTGTCGATGCTGTCAGGGCTGATGTTGCTGAGTAGAGGAGGACGGGCGAGGGGGAGGAGAAGGAGGTGGCGGGGCGGGCGTTGCGCAGAGGCAGCAGCCTTAAGGCGGGGAAGCGCAGTGAGGGAGCCAGGATGAGGAAGATCCCAAGGAAGAGCGGGATCGCGAGCCAGAAGGGAGAGAGACGGTATCTCGACGTCGGCGCCAGAATGAAGGTTGTCTCTGTAGGGGCTTGACAGTAGATATGCCACCCTTGTGTGAGTGTATATATACGTATATATATGGTTAATGAGCGTGTCTGCCGGTTATAGTCACCATGTAGCTGCTTTCAAGCTATTCTGCATCTTTGAGCTCTTTCAGCCTATCTCACACGTAGCAGAACTTGTATAGCCAAGTACTTACGTAAGTATAGCACTAGGCATTAACAAAGGCATTAAAGATAGCATTATAGCATTAGGATAGCATTATAGCATTAGGATAGCATTATAACATTAGGATAGCATTATAACATTAGGGTAGCATTATAACATTAGGGTAGCATAAGTATTATCTCGAGCATCACTAGTATTGGAAGATTGAAATTGTGACCCATGCTGTTTTTAACTATTTCACAAACAATTGTGACCTGCCCATTGATTCCCAACTCCAGAACCCAGGCAAAAGAAAGAAAGAAAATACAGGAATATTAAATGGAGGGAGCGATCCCAGCCATCAGTCGAAGTCGTAGCCGTTCGTGAAGAGGTAGGAAAGGAAAACGTGAGTTTATCCATTCCACGACGGGAGGGGAGGAGATAAGAGAGGAAGAGATATTATCATCGGAGACAAGTCAGCCATCTGTGGCTGTGACATGACTCAAGACTACGCAAGGAAACAAACCAAATCGTTAACCATCATATCTAACAAGGAAGCAAAAACCAAGGTGGAAGGGCAACGTTAAGCAGCGCCGGCTGACGGGAACGACTCAGGGATCTTGGTCACCTGTGAACCGGCACGGACGATACGCTGGCCCGACTCGTCACGTACAAAGTCGACTTCTTTGTTTTCCTTCTGGGCTCTCTTCCAAATCTCGACCTCGCAGCCACCGCGGATGACGCCCACACGCATCGTCGAGAGTAGGTTGTGTGCGGCGTTGGAGTGGTTGTATACACCGCCGTTGAACATGGCGGTGGCGTCCTTGCCGATACCAGAGTTGATCATTGCCTTGCCGCCGGGGTGGTCCTTGATGAAGTCGGTGACATCGTGGACGACACCGGCAATGGCAACCAGCCCACGGCCGTTCTTGGACTGCTCGACGTAGTCGTCCCATTCCATGACGGGTAGCTGGTCGAGAGGCACGCCCCAGTCGAGTTTTGCACGGCGCTGGTCGATCTTCTTCTGCAGCTGCTGGACACGGCCCTTTTCGATCTCGTTGGATCGGAACTGCTTGAGGTCAAAGGCGAGGCCGAGCTGCTTCCAGGTCCAGATGGTCCATTTGGTGGGGTCGTACTGGTGCCATTCGATGGCATTTCGGTAGTCGGAGGGGAACTCGTGGTGGAAGTTGTGGTATCCTTCTCCCAGAGTGACGAGGGCGGTGATGACGTGGTCGCGAGGAGAGTTGCGGTCGTCAAAGGGTTGGTCACCCAGCCAGTGAGCGAGCGAGTTGACGCAGAAGGTGGCCTGCTGGACGAAGAAGATGCGCAGGATACCGGCGTAGACGATACCACCGGCCCAGTCACCCCATCCGAGACCGCTGACGAGCATGGGGAAGATGAGACCCATGAAGATGACGACCTTGAGGTAGTGCTTGTGCTGCCAGATGACGACGGGATCTTCGTTGAGATCGGTGATGTCGGTACGTCCGATGCGTTTGGGGTTCTGCTTCATGACCATCCACCCGATGTGGGAGTAAAGCAGGCCCTTGCGGACTGAGTAGGGGTCCTTGTCGGTGTCGGTGTATCTGTGGTGGGCGCGGTGGCCGCGAGCCCACCATCTGATAGATCCTTCAACGGCACCACCGCCAACAGCAGCCAGGTAGACTCTGAGCGGGAAAGTGGCAGAGTACGAGCAATGTGCCCATAGACGATGGTATCCTACAACTGTCAGTTTCACCCTCTCCCCATAACTAGTATCTCATCTTCTTCCCATGATAAGGATATAACTCACCAGCTGTGATTCCCAGACCGGTCATGAAGTAGTAGACAACCGCCCAGACGGCCGTCTTGAACTGTAGCGGCACCCACAGCGCCTGTACGCATCCCAGGAAGGGAACGAGGAGGATGAGGACGACGTTAAGCCAATTGACATGCTTGTGCCAGTTGGCGAGAGTGATCTTGGTGTCTGCGATGTGAGGTTTCCTGGCCTCAGCCTGAACCTGTGGCTGTTCGGCCGTCGACGGACCGGCGTCGGCACCCATACTGATATCTATATCAATCGATTTATTGGAGATGTCGATGTGATGGAGATGTCGATGGGAGCTGGCGGGCTGGCTGGCAGCAGATATACCAGGCTATACCATGGAAGACGGCGGAGGGATGATGGAATGGTCGTCTTGCTTGGAAGTGAACCAGAGAGAGTAACCAAGGGTGCAGGCGTCACTATATATCATGGACAAAGTGCCCGCGGTGGCACCACGCCCGCCGGCTGCTTCGCTCGCCTTTTCCCGGTCTCCTCCTGCTTTCTCTTGTCTGTGGACTTTGCTATTGTTGGGGCGGAAGTGGAGGGACAAGCTTTTGCGGTGCCTGGCGCATGCAGGGGATCGCGTATCGCCCTTACGTATTGTCACTCTCTCTTCTCTCTATAGTATAACATCCATCTTGGGACAGCCATCATCTTACCCCTTTATCTATACTTATCCTCAGTATCAGCGATATCTATACATAACTGGCGGTGGTATGTCCTGTTCGAGGTGGTGAGTGTCGTCGGGGTGACAGGACGATACCGCTTACGTGATGTATGGCCACCTCTTCCGCCCTTCCAACGGCGGCCAGGCCTCCTCCCAACAAACACAAGCGACATGCAAGAGCGCGCATCTTCTCACCTCCAGTCGCCACAGCCTCCACAGCCTCCATGACAGCCTTATCTTATCGCCCTGTCTCTCTTCTCTCTTCTATCCATACTCGTATACCGTATATCCTATATCCTATATCCGTTGTTCATCCTCTACGTATCCTATCCTATCTATGAAGTATAGACAACATCGACCAAAAGGGACTAGCGCCTTAGCGTCCCCAACAGAAAAAAAACATCTTTTCTTGGCGCTTATATAAGATGACTAAGCCGGAGGATGGCGGCTTTCTTTCCCAGCAGTCCCGATCTGGTAAGTGCCGAGGTTGGTTCTTCATATGTCCCTCCTTCATATGAACTACAAACTTCTACAAGGTGCATGGGACAGCTCCGAGGTACGGCATATTATTCCCCAGTAAAGTAGATAAGAGGCCGTTTAATGCCATCGTCATAGACCAACATTACACTGACCATCACGGAATATATCAATGTCAACACATGCACTGGATTTATGACTCCGCCGAGGCTCTTTTGACCAGATCTGAGTCTTGTGAGGATGGGAATAGTGAAGGGCTCAACAAAGCGTTGGATCAGCTGGCAGGCTACCTAGATACCGATGCGTCAACCCTGGTGGTACACTTATTAGGAACGGTCTTGCGGAAGACCTGGTGGAAGGACTAGACCAGCTTAAAGGGCGAGAGTGTACGTTGAGCGATATGACGCAGGCTTTATTGAAAGTGTTATACGCTCAACGCTCATGGCTATGAAAGGTGGCTCGACTTATGTAGACAGGCCTCTCGATCCTTTTGTTGAGTGATATGGCTTTAAGACTAGTAGCTCTAACGAAAAGTACATGTATACATGTCTAAAAGACTATCCTAGAGTTTCTTTGTGGGCTGTACCCTTTGCCTAGATCAGCCTGCCATAGATGATACATAGTTAAAGGTTCCACTAATGCTCGTACCAAGACGGCTCCTACCCGCAACTCTATTAACCAAATAACTTTCCATGCCTATCTGCCAATAGGTAGTAGGTAGCTAAAAATCAGTAGTAAGAAACTACTTCATAATATTTATATAATGATCAAGGGAGGCTGGTCAAGGATATATCCAACATATCCCTCGTCCCACGTTAATTCAAAGGTTACAATAGCGATTGGAGGATCAGTCACTGGCTGTCCGTTCTGTCACCTTCACCCACATATCTGATATGATGAAAAGTCCTAGGACATTCACTCTTTTCCACGGACGGGCTGGCTTGACAAGTGTGAGCTCGAAGTTACGCAGCAGCTAACCATGTCAGTTTATGTTGATACGGCACCAGGGACGGGTAATGCAAAACATACCTCGAATATCGTCTTTCCAATCTCAACCTCGGCGATAGCCTTTCCTAAGCACTGGCTCTTTCCTCGATTGTATACCGTCTCGATGACGCTAGTCATTTCAGCGAGCTTATCGGCATCTTGTGGGAACCACCTCTCTGGTCGATAGTAATCAGCATCGTCACCAAAAATTGCCTTGTCCCGATACATGGCAACCGCGGACCGCGCAATGGAAGTACCACCGGGTAGGAACATAGGCTTGCCATCAACGACAACCGTGTCACCACCAGGCGGGACTTCGCGTGCGAAGAGACCATCAACCGGTGGGCAGATTCGCATGCTTTCCCGTATCGTGGCTTGGAGATATGGAAGTTGCTTGGCCTGGGTACTGCTGATGAGGCCGCCTCTTGCGGGTGGAGCTTTGCCATCACGCACCGCACTGTCAATTTCATTTTGCAACTTGGTGTATACTCGGGGGTTGGTTATAATATGGAGGATAGTTCCACTGATGGCACCAAGGGGGTTGACAGGGCCCACAGTCATGAATATAAGTGCCTCTGAACGAAGGTCATCCCCCACAACCCCGTTCCGGATAAAGGAAGCCAACATATCGGTATCCTTGTCGGTCACACTCGCAGCACGCTTGTCCACGTAGGAGAAACATTTTGACATGAATTTGCCGAAGCCTTCTTTGTCTTTAAGAGATGGTAAGAACAACCAGCCAATGAGAGGTACTTGAGGCAGCCAACCGATACCTAAGGCGAGGGAAGTAGCCCACAACGCAAGCGCTTCTTCAATAGCCTTGATACAGCCATCTATATCGGTGTCACTCTTGAGGTTGCCAAATGCCTTACCTAAGGAGATAGCGCTGATGCTATCGAGAAGAAAATATTGAATCTTTCTTGCTAAATCCACGGGTTTTATCTCGGTGCCGTGTGAAATATATTTCGACCTAATGAGGTCTAGCAGTTCTTGGAGATGTTCGTTTATGATTGTTTCAATGTTGGGATTTTTAATCAGAGATGCCTAGTAACAAACGTTAGCCAGTTCTTTCGAAGATCCAGAAGTTATTCATACACCTGGAGCCAGCTGCTTTCTCCTTTGTTCATGTTTTTTGGTATCAACCTGTGTGAACACACTATCCTGTCTATGCTCACTGCGTAGGGGTATAAAGAACCAAGCACAGCGTTTATAGCCTGGCTTGTTATTTACATGAGCCCATACGTCAGGAGAAGACGAAATGAGAAGGTTGGGTGCAACTCGAGTTATTGGCCCTGTCCAGGGTGGAAATAAATCAGCTATTTGCAACTTTCATAATAACAAGAAATTTATAAAGGTATTGCCTACCATACGTCTTGATATTCTCTGCATACCACTCGTGACATTCATTCCCAAGCAAGGCTATGCTGTGTGGCCAGTCCGAGACACAAGCCCAAAAGGGGCCACCAAAATGCCGCAGCCTAACAAACACCTGAACCTTCCATATAGCGTAGATGCTGAAGAAGGTAAGTAGGATATACAACGGAGTATTTTCAGAGCTTGGAGTCAGGATGCCCATAGCGAATGGAAGCCGAGATTCAACGGTAGGTAGCATCCCGTAGAACAAGGGCGAAAACCTAGCCTCTGGCGTCAAGCTTTATCAGGCCCTCCGTAAGATTGGGGCAGCGTAGCAAACACGGCCTATCTTGACGGTGAAATGGGGAGCTTTGAGAGATGTCGAGCTTTCAAAATATTTTTGAGGGAGCGCTCTAGGGATCCCACCCGGCCACCTCGACCCCAGCAGAGTCCATGTCATTTTCATGGTATCATAATAGGGACCCTCTTCGTGGCTTTCATGCTTGTCGTCGTTTTTGAACTGGCACAAAGTGTAAGACTACTTCAAATAGTACCTGCCACGTCAAAGATTTTAAGTTATCTCAATAATAGGCATGATAAATGAAGTTTATGGGGGTCGCTCAGCCAGTCTAGTCGTCGAATGTGTGACTTTGATCAAGGGTGGATCTTGCATATTTAATATGCAACTAGTACACCAAGTATAGAGATCCAGCCACCCACACCGATGATATGTAGGTACTTCGCACTTATGCAGCAAAAGGAACGTTGTTGTGTGCTGACCGCATAGTGGGATGTCGACTGCCAGCAAGTTTACCGTCAGTCACTATATTATACCTTGCACTTATAATATGAAATTGTGGAGATATCAATCCGAGTTACTCTGGGGGGCATAAGTAAGATTAAGTTGGGACTTTTAAGTTGTATAGTCTAAAATATAGGTTGAAACGGTAGGTTGAGGAGTGTTGTAATATGGTGGTTAGGCAAATATGGAAGGATGATTGGTCTTCAGTTTTCATGATTTTGAGTAAATATATCGGAAAGCTGGTAACCCTCTTCCCTTCCTCTTTATATTAGCTATACGATACCTTTTTCAAGGTTCCTTGATGAATCATATGTGTCAAAGGACTAAGACTAGGAGTAAGCTCAAGGTGAAGATCGAGCCTCAAAGTCTCATCTCGAGTACCGCGGATCCGTTATATATAGCCCAGGTTTTGAGCCTCATGAGCCGCCCATCAACGGTATTAAGCAGTGCATCCCGTTCTTTTTCGCTTCGAGAGTGCGTGTTCAAGCTGGTGATCATACGTAGGTCCAGCATATCAAGAATGCGAGGCTGTAGAGTATAGAAGTTATATGGCTCCCATCTTATCCTATCTTTAACACCTCTTGAGAGCATCACTGCTTTTTCAGCTGCAGACGCCTTATTTCCTACTTCTACTCTGGGTTCTCCCTATGTACCTATCTACCTAACTTAGGCAGGCTAAGATGGTGTACACTCAGAGGGCATTGATCTCGAGAGTCGAGACCTTGGAGTATCTGATTCCGACTATCCTCGCAAACTTAGTGGCTGAGGGAATAGGCGTGTCTGCTTAACTCAGATTCCACCAAAGTATATTATTGTGCTCCCCTGGAAGAGACTAATTTTTCTATGATCAACAACGCATCACAGGCTTGCGTCCTCTGGTGGAGCGATTTCTTCCAATGAAGCCATAACGCCAATTTTGAATCCAGGCAGGCCGTGCGCTATTGCATGCAATCCTCAGAGGGCTTGACGAGCTCCAGAGGCATGATACTCCGAACTGGGGAAACCTGGGGAAGCCTCAGCCTCGGAGAGGAGGGCTACATGTGTGATCTACCCCATCAACCCTATCAACTCGCCGAGGTTGACATCGAGAACAAAGAATATTCAACTCTATATAACTATTCGTACACCTCCCATTGGAGATTACATCATATATACACGGATAAGGCCACTCCTCCAGCCCCGGTCCAGGCTGCGTTATTTCTTCCCAACACTATCAGAGCACACACAGCAACGACGCCAATGGCGCGACCACAGTGCAAAATAGCGGATTAATGACGCCCATAGATGCATACCACGCCCCAAACGCCAAGTTTCCCAACAGATATGTGTAGAAGAGCGGTGCCTCGTACGGTCCGTCAATGCCGTGGTGGAACCACTTCAGATGCAGAATCACTGGGCATGCGTTAGTGCACGGGGAACAACTCTCCGCCTTCTGCATGTTAGTTTGGTTGGCTAGTTACTTACTAGCGACTGCGGGGAGGACCATCAAGTGCTGAAAGCATATGCCGATGATGTCGTAGATCTTGGTTTTATGGGACCGGAGCATGGGGAGGACCCCCTGGAAGCCGTACGTTGTGTGGACGATGATGGTGTAAGCGTCCAGGCCGAGGGCGAGAGTCGTCAGGCCCACACGCCATGGTTGAGAGAGTAGCATGTTGGATGTTGGATGTTCCGTTCTTTCCGGCAGTATAACGTTGGTAGGATGAGACTTTATTACCCCTTCCCTACATTCCTTGAGGGTTTATATACAGTCGACATCGGAGATCGGGCGATGTCGTCTAGCCGTGATACGATGCTCCTCTGACTACCCCTCGTTTTTCGTGTTCCTACCTCATAGTGACGCTGTCCATGGTCGTGAGTGAGTCTGGTGTTGCCTTCCTATCCGATTTCAACCTTCAATTGCCCAGTTCCTTAGCGACGCACCGGTTACTGCATCGGTAGAACTTTGCGATAGGGCTGGAAGTGAGTGGGGCAAGGGTTAAAAATAAACTCCCCGACATATAAAACCTTATTTTTGCGTCGGTCTGGGTTATCGGGAAATCCCGGGATGGTTATATACACTCTCCGTCACGCCGACTAACCGCGCGATTTAGATATCAATGTCGACTGACTCGTATTAGGAAATGTATAGAGACTCTGTTATACATCTCCTTCCACCATACTTCTCAGGAGGAGCTCGGTGTCATCCTCGCCCTTCCCTGGAGTCGTCGGGCCGGGCTCAGGTCCTGACTTGGCGATGTCGATAGCCAAGGAAGTATCTAGCCATTCGTCTTCCTCTTCTTCGTCCTGGCTATCCATTATTTCAGTGGGAAGGCACGCTGTGGCTAGCACTGGCTCGGCAGGTTTTCCACTCGCGCTTTTATCCTCATTCTCAGTCTCATGCTCCCCATCGTCATTGTCATTCCCATTGTCATGTTCAATCTTTGGCCTGCGAGGGATCTCCGATGAGAGCTGATGATCTAATTTCCGCTTCATCGGCTGGGGTGCCATATCCATACCGGCAGTTACACCGAGGCGTATAGATAGTTGCGTAAATTCAGAAAGACCCTAGAACAATTAGTGACAGATGGTAAACCCTTCTAAACGAAACATACCGCATCATGAACGAGAAACGGGACGATCCTCGTCACCACCCTAGGTATAATGGACATCATCCCAGCCTTGAAAACCTCCGCGATCCTAATCCGCTTCATCCGGACCTTCTCCCTCACCTCAGGGCCCAGCCAATGCCAATACAAGAGTATCCGCGTAGCTACATTAGTTTCCCACGTATAGCCCGATATAGAAGCGTGCAACATCGGTTTCCTGCCCGGTCGAAAGCGCGTAACCACCTCATTAACGACAATAACAGCACAGTCGAAACGGGAAGCAAGCCCGTTCAGATTAGAGGCTAGATTGCCTATTAATTTCCACCATAGTTTTGACTCTTGGCCATCCTTTGCCTTTTCTGCACGGCTCAAGTCGGCGGCTTTGCTTAACTTGATAGGTAGCTTGCTCCGGAATTCTGATCCGAAGAGACATGATATGGAGTCTACGACTATTAACCCTGTGTTAGCTGGTGGGAAGCCAGGGACAGGAAATGATATGAGCGTCATCAGATGCGCTAGAGTTGTTGGTTGTAGATGTAGTAAGTTGCGTAATAGGTCGTTTCGCTGGGTTGGTGTGTTGTTCGTCGACAGCATCTTCTCAAGTCGGGTTGCGCATAATGGGCCCGCGGTATCTGGGGATATAAGTATTTACTTTAATACAAGGGGAGAAAAAGTTCGCACCTATCCAGACAACTGATTCTCCTCGCTCGAGTGCGTTGACCGCAGTAGTCATGCTATATATCGTCAGTAGATATGGATACTAGAAGCCGAAATTACTTACGCTAAAGAAGTCTTCCCCGTCCCTCTCGGCCCAGATATCTCAGTAACTTCACCTCGCTGAATACCTGGCATCGAGGGAGGCTTTTCATCGGAAACATTGCCATTGCCATTGCTATTGCCATTGCCGCTATCGGTGACGGCACCGGCATTGGGAGCTAGCTGGCTCCATCCCTGAAGCACGAACTGTGAAGCAGCGGGTGCAGATTCGGCTGTGTTCGCGGCTGCATTTGCACTTTGTTTTGCTGGGGGTATCAGGGCTTTATCGAGGTGTGGGAGACTGGTTGATAGCGTATTTCTACCAGTACTCAGCGGTAGGGCAGGTACTTGTCTAGAGTCGACGTGTTGCAACTGGTCTATCACACGTTAGCAGATGTTATGTCCACCACGATTCCATACGTACTGGTAGGGGAGAGAGGATTAGCCGTGTCTCCGTTCATAGCTTACTATAGCCATCGAGAGAAGATACAGCGGTGTAGTCAGCCTCCATGGTTCTTCTAATTAAGACTTGCACAATACCGCGGACGCGTCGTGATAAGCTCGATAAGAAACTTTAATTACGACATATGAACATGTAGTAACGAACATGGCGAAGGAACAACGATACAAGTCAACTCCGTCTATTGCTTCTATCTAACATACAATTTTATCTATGAGTCCGCACCCATCTCCTCCTTCGCTTTTGCAACCACATCCACCCAAACAGGCGGTTTCGACCTTCGATCTGCCACTACATTTTCAACATCCAGTCCAAAATGCATGAGATAATCTTCACTCCCCCACTCTCCCGTCCCCATCAATCCGATAGGAATTTTCCCCTCGGTGTCTTCTTGCGCTATCTCCCCTTCGTCCTTGGCACCCTCCGGAACAACGAATCCAGCCGGCACATTGATAGCCGGCAGACCCGTAAAGTTAGCAAGCCAGATGTAATCCATCGTCTTGAGCGTTTGGTCTCCATCGCTAATGCCGTATTTCAACTCCTTCTGGTGTCGGATAGGCCAGCCTGCGCAGCCGGTGGTGGGCGTGACGATGATCATGCCTGGGTATTCTTTCCATAGCCAAGCGAGATGCTGCATTAGGAGACGACGAAGTTTCTGGGCAAGCAGGTAGTCTGTAGCTGGGGTTACGGTGCCTAGGCCGAGGAGGAGCTTGTTAGGGAAAGTCAGATTTGTCGTGTCGGGGAGCAAGGTTGCTGCGTCGGTGAGGATGGTGAGTGCGTGTGCGATTTGGCCTTCGATCAGGAAGGGGATCTCGATGGGTACGACGGTGTAGTTGTATTTGTCGACGATGTTGGAAATGGCTGAGCGGCAGAGTTTCTGGATTGCGGGAGTTGCTTGGGAGAACCACCCCTCGGGAACACCTAGGTATTTCTTCTCTGCAGACAAAGGTGCGAGTCTGGGGTGGACGGGCAGGAAAGGTGAAGACGAAGGAGGACAGCCGATGACGCGGTAGAGGGCAGAGAGGGACTGTAGATCTGCGGCTATTGGACCGTTGACTGCACAGGTATTCGAGTGGTTTGGGCCTGGATGATGGGAGATTCGATTATGCGAGGGTTTGAGACCGTAGACTGAACAGAAGGAGGACGGTATACGGATACTACCGCCGCCATCGCTACCCAGTGCGAATGGAATCAAACCAGCGCTGACCGCGTATGCTGAGCCAGAGGAGCTACCTCCGGTGTAGTATTTGGGGTTATACGGGTTCAGCGGCGTTCCGTAGTTCGGATTATTCCCCGACGTATCTAACCAGTCAGCACCATATTGCATTAAAGGTCAAGTAGAATTGCAGCGTGAACATACCAAGACCAAATTCATGCATGGATAGCTTCCCTAGGACAACTGCTCCAGCTTCCTCCAGCTTCCTCACACACCAGCTAGCAATGGTCCCCCCCTGCGGCGCAGGCTCATTACTGTAATCGTTCAACGAGCCCAAACAAGTCTTGTATCCATCCATATCATATTCATCCTTCACGGCCGTAGGGATACCATCCAACAATCCCAGCGGACACCCCTTCTTATACCGCGACGTAGACGCCGCAGCAGCCGCAAGAACCAGGTCCACCCGTGTCTCGAACCAGGCCGTCGAATGCTCGCCTGGAGGTGTAGTGTCGCGGCGTATCAGCGGTAATATCGCCCTAGCCACTGCGGTAGGCGTCAATTCACCGGAGAGGTAGAGGTTATGATAATCCTGGACAGAATAGTATTTCGCCGCCGGTTCGATGGCAGTGGACACCAGCTCTGGCTCTGACGACTCTGCAGGCTGCTCCGCGAGTGTCGAGGTTGGTACGACTGTTGGATCGACTCGAGGCTCATAGTCTTCTAGCTGTTTACGTATCTTTCGTAGACTTGCGAATCCGGCGTTTTTCCAGATGAGTTTCCGTATCATGCCCACGTATTCGAACCTGGATGTTATCAGCCGGCGTCCATCGGGAGGGAGGGATGAACTGACACGAAAGTAGCAACGAGCAGGACGAGCCCGCTCATGGTGGGATTCTGTTTCCTCTCATTGCGATATGCGACGTCTGGCCTGTCGTCTGTTAACGCGCGTCTAGATATGCAGGTACATCAACATACCCTCGCTTCGGCTCTGGATAGCTCAGGAACTTCTTCCCTTCCATCGTATTATATCGTCTTCTCTTCCAATTCTCGTCTTCTCTTTCAATTCTCTCTATCGTCGGGCTATCGTGTCTACCGTCGTCTATCGTCGACTGTTCAATAATACGGCAGTCAGGAGAGGACGGAGCGGAGGACTTGAAGCCGAGGTATCTTATGAAGCTGTTCCCATCCTTGCCCATAACAACATATACGTCGATCACGGACTCGTATACTCGGAAGTCTCTATCAGACTGCGGGATCAACGCGCTACGCTAAACGCCTCGACAGACGCTGAGTTTCCGTGCCGCCACAGGGCGCTGGATCGACCGGAAGGCTGAAGTAGCTCTTACTAATTGCCGGATAGGCTCGTACCCTTCCTTCATTCTAACCCTCATCCTCGTTCTCATTTATTTCATTCTCAGATATTCTCAGATATTCAAAGATAGAAGCATGTTTTTCATACGGGGCCTCGTCCCCCGCCTTAACCTGCCGGTCCCCGTGGCTCTGGCAATGGTATATATATTCTTCCTCGGCCCGCTCGTGCTGATGCTATACTACGAGCTGAAAAGCCGACGAGAACGCGCCCACACGCCCAAGGGATGTCGCAAACTAGGCCTACACGACAACCACTCCAACCTATCCGACGAAGCAGCCTACGGTACCGACGGGAACAAGGACGATAAGAAAGAGACCGAGGCAAGAGTGAAAGCGCTAATCATCTACCCGATCAAAAGCTGCCAGGGCATCGAGTTCAACCGGACTGAATTTGAAGATAGCGGACTAGCGTGGGACCGTCAGTTTTGTTTTGCAGAATATACCACCAACTCCGAGGGGGGCGGGAGATGGGACGCAAAGACCCTTCGAGATGGGAAGTTTAGTAGACTCGCACTCATCAGGGCTGAGATATGGGTTCCTGACCCGTCAAGTGAAGGGTACGATACACGACTTCGCTCGGTCAAATCAGGAGGTGTCCTAATCATCTATTTCCCACGGGACACTCGCTCTCTCTCCCTCTGGACCCAAGCAGCCATCCGTCTGGGTCTAGCCGATAGTGAAGAATTCTTCTCCATCCCTCTCAACCCACCAGACACAGACGAGTATCCTCTCGAATCTATACGGTTGTTTACCATCCCTACGAAAGGAACGCAATATACCACACACCTACCTGCGTCTCTTTCGAGGTTTCTGGAATGTAAGAAGCCGTTGAGCCTGTTTCGGGTGCATGCGTCGCATAGTCGTGTGGCGGGGGGGAATGCGCCTACCGAGCAAGAGCTGGGGTTCGCACCTCGCATGGCGTTTAGTGATCTATATCCGCTACAGGTGCAGAGTATGGGAAGTATTCGAGACATGGCTGGGAGGACTAGGTATGCCATCCCACATCTGAGCGTGAGGAGGTTCAGGCCGAATATTGTCGTCGAGGGGGTCGGGGCGTATGAGGAGGATGCATGGAAGATGGTCCGCTTGGTACCTGATGACGGAGGAGAAGAGGGGGTAGAGATACATGTATCGTGTCGGACGGTGAGGTGCAAGTTGCCTAACGTGGACCCTGACACGGGCGAGAGACATGCTGTTGAACCCGATAAGACGCTGAGGGGGACGCGGGCCATCGACGAGGGAGCGAGCGGAGGCTGTCTCGGCATGATGCTCGTCCCCACCAAGCCTAGTAAGTCTTCTCTATATCTTTATATATCTTTATATACTAACTGGGTAGGATTCACGATACGGGTGGGAGACAGGCTAGAGGTACTCTCTACCGGCAAGCACTTTTACAGAAAGTAGCACTACAGTATCTACAACATTATAGATGTAGTATCTACAATAGATAAGAGTAGAGAAACAAGTAATATAAACTGCCGCCCAACCATCTATAAACAGTATTTTTTTAGGTATAAGATCTATGACTTTTCCACCGTAACTCCAAAACAAAAAAGAAACTAATAAATATCATGAGAGACAGCCTCATGTATAGCCACCTTCGGCACCTGAGGAACAGGCAACTTCCGCTGCGTCCCATCCGCGCGAGTCATGATATCACTTATCGAGGGCCCCGAGTGAGCATGCGGCGTGTATGGCTGGGCGGTATGACTAGAGGTATCCGTCTGAGGCTCCATGGGCGCCAGGGCAGGCGTATGGCCCAGACTCAACTGCCTGATGGACGGCAAGTGCAGGTCCGGCGAGGCGTAAGAGTACGGACGCAGCCGGGGCGAGTGAGCGGGCGTGGCCAGCGGCGTGTGGTCTGGCGTCGGCGAGAGAGAAGAATGAGACAGGGTAGGCGAAGACGGTGCCGTAGAGTTGGGAGACGACGGCCTCGACCTCTTCGACCGGTGTCCATCCTCCTCTGGCCGCTGGGAGTGAGAGAGCGCATAGGCCGAGAGAGAGGGCAGCCTGGGCGCATATGACCTGCGAGAGAACGACTGGTGGGTGTCCCTCTCTACCTGGCTGGCGGCGGTGGCCAGCATGTTGATGTCCATGGCAGAGGAGGCCGGGCGGGCGTAGGGGTTGAGCGTACTGGGCATGTGTGAAGCGTAGGGGACGGCGTAGGAGTGCGGCGGCGAGACGTTGGGCGAGGCTGTCTGGCTGACGGGGGCCGACCTGACGAGAGGCTTGGAGTCCGGGGCGAGGTGTTTGCCTGGCTTGCGCGGGTTGTTGTGTATGCGCGAGTGGCGGGTGAGCTCGTCGGAGCGGGAGAAGCGTTTGGCGCACCCGGGGAAGAGGCAGGCGTGCGGCTTCTCGCCCGTGTGCGTGCGGATGTGTCGTGTCTGGTGCTCGAGACGGTGAAAGGCGCGGTCGCAGAGCGGGCACTTGTACGGCCGCGGCAGCTCCGGTTTCTCCCCCATCTCTTTTCTTCTCTTGTCTATTGTCTATTCTCGTATCTCTAATTCTCTTGTGTATGTGTTGTGTCGTTGTGGTGGTGAGTCGTGGTCGATAATTGTGTCAGAGTGGTGAAATTGTGTAAGTGTAGGTGGAGGAGGACGGTCTTAAGTACTCAGCCAGCCAGTGTCAGCGTCAGTGTCAGTGTCAGCAGGCAGGGTGCAGGCAGAGTGACAGGGAAAAAGCAAAGCTGGAGAAGGGCAGGAGGAAGATATAAGGGAAAGAGGCAGAGTTCTCGGCGGAGGAAAAGCTTGCCGACCCCACAGTCCCCTTTCTCTTCTTCCTCTTCCTACGCCCTTCCCCAGTGCTCTTGGCCCTTCTCACGCCACGTTGCGCCCGGCCAGCTCCCTACTCGCTTTCTCTTTGCCTAAGGGACTCGCCACCTACCTCGGCCTTACCCTTACTCTAGTCTACACTTGCTCTCATACTCTTATGCTCTCTCTTATGCCCTCTTATGCTCTCACTCCCTCATACACTACTCTTACTCTTACTCTCTTATGCTCTCTCTCTCTCTCTCGTGTCTGGTCTAGTGTCTGTCAGTCAGAAGTGAAACAGGCTTGGCCGGTCACGTCGGGGAGTCAGGGGATGGGGTCAGGCATGTCAAGGTACTCCGGATGGAGCACGGAGGCGGAGGACGGACTTTCATGTGCAGCTCCCTCTCTATCTCTCTCTCTATCTACGACTATCTACGGGGTATCTCTCTATCTCTGTCTATCTCTATCGCTATCTTAATACCTATCTATCTATCTTATATCTTCTTATATCTATCTCTATCTATCTACCTTATATCTTATATCTTCTTCGTATTGCCGTACTCTCTATGACATAATCACCCCACGCAGAGAGCAAAGTCTAATCACCAAAGACAAAAGACAAAGACAAAAGACAAAGACAAAAAGACATCATAAGAGTCCTTCTCTACTCCTTCTACTCTACCCATTCTACTCACTCCCTACTCTACTCATTCTTCTTCTCCTATTCATTCTCCTATTCATTCTACCTGCTCTACTCATTCTACTTATATTCTACTTATATTCAAACCATTATAATGCTATAATTCTACTCTAATTGCCTCTCACTTAATACCGCATCGGCTTACCGGCCTTGATCGAAATCATGGCCCCCCGCCAGCGCCCGTCCGCGCCCTCCACGACCCTGGATGACTCCCGGTCAGAGGCCTCGAGCACGCGCGAGCGTCCTGCAAAGGGACGGAAGCCTCCCCCCCTCCCTACCCTCCCTACCCTCCCTACGACCGACCCGATAGCTACGGACGTGAAGGAAGACCAGGACACGGCCTCGGTATGTCTCACTCCATATAACACTCCATACAATGAGTAGAGTAACTAACGAGATAGATCGACTGGTCCACGATGCCCCTGTCCGTACTGCACGAGTACCGCTACGTCTATAACCTGCCCTGTCCGAGCTCGTTCTCGTCCCAGATAAACGCCATCCTGCTCTCTCAGGGCGTAGGCCTGCGGTCGGCCACGGCCATCTCAAGACAAGAACAGGAAGAGGGAGGGGAAACACTGCATAGAGTGTCGAGGGGGAGAGTGTCCAAGGCGCGTCTGGCGGCGGCGGTGAGGAAACATTTCAATAACACGGCTATATCGGAGCAGGATGCGATTGCGCGGTTTCTGTATAAGGTCAATGAAGAGAGGAGGGGGAAGGAGTTTAGGCTTAGGTTTCAGCCGTAGCCTACGTTTACCTTACTTTACTACGTGTGTGTATACTATAATGGAAGTGAGTTGTAGAGTATGGGTTGTAGTTATGTCATGTTATTGTCTAACTCCCACTGGCCTGGGCCGTCCTATCTACTCTTCTACTTCACTTCCACGCATTGAGGCCGGCCCACGGATCAGGTTGAGACTGGTTTGCGCGCGAGGGCTGGCTGGGAGGGTAGCCGCTGGTAGGCGGAGGGTATCCCCCCTGGCCATGGCCGGGCGAGGCATACTGCACAGGCGAGTGACGCGGGGGCGGCGGCGGAGGCACGTATCCCTGCGGTAGATACTGTGGGGTATGGCTCTGCGGGATGGGCGAGGAGCCCGGGTAGCCGTACGCGGACGGGCTGGCATAGTACTGCTGGTGCGGTGGAGGGGAGGTAGGTGGTGGTTGATACAGGTATGCCATCGGGTTATATGCTTCTGGGTTCATGTGTTGGTGTTGATGTTGTGGTTGGTGTTGCGGTTGGGCGTATGGGGGGTAGCCTTCTGTAGGTGACATGCCGTTGCCGGTAGGGTAGTTGATGGGCGGGTAGCCGGTCGAGGTCGAGGTGGAGGTGGAGGGAGGGTACTGCGCTGTGATGGGGGAGCGGGAGGGAGCTTGCTGCGGTGGAAGGCCGTGGTGGGTGGGTGATTTGGCCGTATTAGAAGCTGTCGTCCGCTTGGGGACAGGAGGCGGAGGAGGAGCAGGCGAAGAGGTAGATGTCGGGTCTACTGAGAGCCGTTCCATCAGGTTCTTCAGCTTGTCTCGTTCTCGCTCTTCGTGGCCGGACGCCTGCGTGGCTTTGTCTCGCTCGATCTGGCTGAGCAGTTGAGCGCCCTCGGAGCGGCGGTTGTTGAGGAAGGCCTCGACGTTCTGCTGTAGGCTGTCTATCGTGTCTCGCATCTGCATGTAGAATGCCTGTGCCTGGCTGAGCCCGTTCAGCAGCTCGTTGAACGCCTTGTGCGCTTTCCTATACTTGGAGGTGACAGCGTTGCGCTGCTTGGTGAGGACCTCATACTTCGACTGCTCTGCCCGTACCCGCTTGTCCTGCAGCAGGTCGCCGTACACTTTTGCCAGGTCCTTCATCAGGCCGCTCTGTTTGTGGTTGGCCTGCAGCAGCCGGTTTTGATGCGGCCTGAACTTCTCCAGCTCCGTCTGGAACAGCTGGTCCTCCTGGTTGGCGATGGCCTTCTTGTTGAGAATAAGGACGTTGGATATATCGTCATTGTGAACCTACATAATCAGTTAATCCAGCACTGGTAGATAGATAGTCCAATATATCGAGCTCGACAGCAATCAATACTGATCGATAGAGTATCCAACATGAACGGTTTGACACACCTTTTCTTTCAAGTCCTTCAGCGTTTGCATCCTGTCTCGCTTCACCAGGTTCAGTTTCCGCAGTAGCTCTTCGACTTTCGCAATCTGGTCCGCCACAGACAGGCCGCCCTCCCCGTAGTCGGCCTCCAACAGGTTTCCCTCCAGTGCTCTGTTGCTGTATGGGCTCCCTGGACCAGCGCCTGCGCCATTCTTCCCTTGTTTCGAGCCGGCCGCGATCAGCGCTTTCTGGAACAGTATATCAGGCTCGCCTGCCTCTCCCGCAGATCGCATCTCTTCAAAGTCCGACTCGTGCTGCCTTAACGTCACTAATAGCTGAGAGTCGCTCGAGCTGGCTTCGTCGATCGTCTCACGGTAGCTTCTTATATCCGATCGCAGGGTCGAGGTCAAGCGGGAACTTGGCTGCTGGGTCCAGTCGGCGCCATACTTGGACCGCATCTTCTCGCACACGCTCTCCTCCGTATCTAGCTGTTTCGTGCATTGTTCCAGAGTGCTGAGGAGGCTCGCCTTGTCATCCTGTAGATCCTCGAGGGTGCCTCTGAACGGCTCCTGGCAGGACACCTCTTCACACCACGTCCTAAACTCTTCGTCCGCGCTCAACTCGTCATCCAGGCTTCCCTTGAGAATGTTCAGACTGCCCGGTAGCTTCAGATAGTCTAGACTGGCAGCCATCTCCCCATTGGCGGCCTCAACCTTCTCCGTTTCGGCCCTGACCAGCTTCGCCTTCTCCTCGTCGTACAGGCTCGCAGACTCGGTAACGGACATGGGGACGATCCGCTGGAAGATATCGGGCCCGATTATTCGCTGAATGTCCTGGCCCTGGTACAGTTCGCTTACGGGTATGGCTTTGGCGGCGGGGAGTTTGGCCACGGGAGACACGGCTGCCTCTGCCGGAACCTGTTGATGGTATATAAAATCATTGTCCTTCTTCATCGACGGTAGCTTCTCCTGAATCGTAGCCAACTGTCGCCGTACGATATCCAACAGCACGGGCCCGGTTTCAGAGGTGAGATTGGAGCCCGAAGGTACCGAGGATGGGAAGGTTTTGGCTATACTGATGGCTGCCGTCGACGACTTCTCTGCGGCCTGTAGTCGTGCAATAGAGACACCGTGCATCCCCCCTTCGTCGTCGGCAATAGCCTGGTAATAGCCCGCCAACGAAGACATGTGAGACGCCTTTGCGGACGTCAGAATCCACCACACCTTCTCGAATATCCCCTTGGTAACGTTTTCCTGCACCCCCTCCGCGGCCTGCGTGTATAGATGGGCAGCTTGACTGGCAAGCTTGGCTAAGAATCCCGGCTTCTTTCCATCGGCTATCTGCTTCTCGAGGAAGACTTCCTGGGCCTGGGCAAGGGTTATGGATATCATCGTCTTGACCGTATCCCGGCTTAGATCCGTGGATGGGGCGTGTAGGAAGTTGTCGTTGATGTAGGTGAACATGCCCGCGGAGGCCTGGAAGGAGTGGTATGCGGTCTTCAGGCCTGTATCTTCGGACCGACTCTGGTTCGCGGCGTGACAGGACAGGACGGCGGAGATGTTGAATATGATGGACGCCTTCTCGTACGCCAGCGAGTACTGTGAGGTTGCCTTGTGTGTGAACGCATCGTACCTAGTCGCAATCAACCTATATCAGCCCTGTATGCAGAGTATGTCCTCAAAGAAGCAAAACTGTACCAGGTAAAGGATATCTTAATATGGTTCTCGTCGACAGGGAAGCGTAGGTCCAACAACTCCAGCTGTCCGTAATATCGATAGAGGAGGTCTCTCCCGGAAGCGCTATCCTTGCCTGCTCCCCTCATGTCCTGTCGTAGCCGGTTCAGCGTGGCGCATTCCTCCGAATACCTCTCCGGATCATCGCCATATGTCTGCCTGATATATCCCTTCAGCGGTGCAATCCAGTCGATCTCGGCCGTTTGCTTGAGAGGGCACGATATCATGGGAGACTGCACCATCGTGGCGTTGGCGGCTGGGGCAGCCAGACTCCCCCGTTGGCAGCGGAACGACGAACTGCTCCGGGAGAGAGTACCGTGTACGTCCTGTAGCAATTGCAGGTCTCGAGTAGTATATACGGGGATGGACGATGCGCCTGGGTACTGTCCTGTTGGTTATATCGGCCCCTCGCTGGTCTGATGTGGGGGCGATAAAGCTGGTGTCGTCACCAAGAAGAGCGTCGGCCTCGTTCAGAGAGAGACAAGACGGCGACGCAGGGCGCCCTTTGAGCCGGTTCGGGGCGTTATCTGAGGCTCTTGAGGCAGATGTGTCTATCTGTGGGCGGTCGGGGTTCGGTCGAGGTTTTTCGGTGAGGAAGATGCATGAAGAAGTGCAAAGTTGCAGGATGCAATGGAACAGCGGCGGCGGGCGGAAGAAGGATGATCAGGACTAAGAAAGCCAGCCTATGACGATGGCGTGAATCTAGCTGCCTGGCATGCTCTTCTATTTGCTTGCTATTTTTACTATTTTTACTATTTTTTTATACTATTTTCTGGCTTCTCTGCTTCTACGACGCCGATTACTCGCATGATGCACGACTTGATACTGGGCAGAGTCGAGATATATCAAGAGTTACCCATGTCCGCGCACTCTCTACTGGCGCCACTATCACAGCCAGATCCTTGCTGCAAAAGTATCGCATCCGCCAAACAGGCTCGCGATGCTGCTCGACGGTCACAGATTGGCTGGATCCTCGGTTTCAGCCCGGCAGGGCGCGAAGGTTATACTCCATGCTACGGCCTGCAGATCAGAGAAAGACAGGAGAAAAAAAGTAGATGAGAACGGGAGAGAAAGACAGGAGAGAAAGTAGATGAGAATGATGGAGACTCACAGCGAGGGGAGATGAGATGAGTTATGGTACAAAAGCCCTGTCCTATGTAACAGCTCCTCCGATCTATATTAGAAAACACGATTATGGCCTTCGGTAGAGAACAAGAAACATGCCTGCCCAAGAATGGAAGTATTATAGTGGCAAATAAATGTACAGTCAAAACGGGGAGCTGCAGCATGTTTTATGAAAAGAAAATCGCACCTCGCCCAACGCTATGATGAGAATAAATATGACAAGAGGATGCAAGGGTTGTAGACGTCGACGTCAAGAGTGCAGTTAACCGGAGCCAGAGGCCTTTTTCGACTCGTTCGGCTGGTCAGGCTCCTTGTGCTGGTCGGACTTTGTATCTGGATCCTTCTTCTCGCTGGAACAGCCCGAGGACTTCTTACTTGAGTCCGAAGACTGGCTGCGGTGGTTCATCAGCTTGTCCCACGCAGACTTGATGAAGCCTTGGTTCTTCTGTCCGTCGCCTTCTTTATTCGTTGACGTTGACGTTGACGACTTGCTTGACGCACTGGAGACCTGTTAGACCGGTAAAGATATATATATACATCATCGGGTGCTTACCTGTCGTGTTTCATCTCGTTGACATTCATGATTCGTTTCGCAGTATTATCGCCCATCTCGTCTGCAAGAACCTCCAGGATCGTTCGCTGGTTAGCAGTTAGAGATCTCGGCATGTTGACCTTGAATTCCACCCTCAGGTCGCCGTTGCCTGCTCGTCTGCCGCCGAGTTTCCGCATACCCATCCCTGGCAAGGTGATCTTATCGCCAGTTCCCGTTCCCGTTCCGACTCTGACCTTGGCCTCTCCGTCCAGCGTGGGGATGGTTACTTCACCCCCTAGAAGGGCGGTGGTGAGAGGGATGGAGGCAGTGTACAGCACATCAGAACCAGAACGGTTGAACCGTCGATCGGGAGCAACCCGTATAAAGACGAAGAGGTTCCCCCGCTGTGTGCGGGTTCCTGGCTCTGTCATGGGAGCGTCACCTTCGCCGGCAACCCGTAGCCTCATTCCATCTTCCACGCCTGCAGGTATATCGACCTTGACAGTCCTTCGCTCCCGCACGACGCCTCCACCGCTACATGTGTTGCATTCGGCGCCCCTGGGGATCGATGAGCCCGTCCCGCCACACGCCCCGCATGTGCTCTGCATCTGGAAACCCTGGATGGCGTGAATCTGCGTGCCCGTTCCTCCGCAGGTGCTACATCGTGATCGCTTCTTGCCGTCCTTTAACCCTTCTCCCTTGCATGAATTGCACGTAACCAAAGGTGTAATGTTAATTTCCTTCGACGTTCCCTTTGCCGAATCCATGAACGAGATATTCGCCTGAACCTCAATGTCGTCTCCAACCGCAACAGACGAGAAAGGCGATCCGTGTCCGCGCGGATTGCGACCAGTGGCTTTTGCAAACGCACCAAAGATATCGTCAAAGTTGATGTCCGCAGAGAACCCTCCTCCAAACCCACCGCCGCCGGAGCCGAAGCCACCGAAGCCGTGGAAACCACCTGCGCCCCCGAATGGTCCACCGCCAGCGGCGCCAGGGTGAAAGCCGCCGTTTTGGTCAAACGCGGCAGCCCCGTAGGTATCGTAGGCCTTTTTCTTTTCGGGATCAGACAGTGTCTCGTAGGCAGTTTGGGCCTCGGCGAACTTGTCTTTGGCGTTGGCGTCCTTGTTCGTGTCTGGATGGAACTTCTTCGCCAGTCCGTAGTATGCTCGTTTAATCTCCGAAGCTGAGGCATCTTTGCCTACCCCGAGGACACTGTAGGGGTTTTTGGCCGCCGCCTCTACCGGAGCCGTTGCGTGGAATTGCTGTAAATCTTGTTGTGAGTAAATGGTGATGATATTTCGAGAATTGCGACTTTTTTTGTATTTTTTTTTTTTGGGGGGGGCCAGACAAATCAACTCACTCTTGAAGAATGGTTCAGTGATTGCGCCGTGCTGGATCTAAGAGCAGGTCTCTGGCCATTCCGGGCCTTGGTATCGGTCTGGTAGGATCGTGACTGCATATGCCGGCTGATGTCGAGACATTGGCTTGTTGTATAGGGTCTCGATGCCCGCAGCAGACGACAAGGAACAGAGACCGCCAGCGGCAGCCCGGGCGCAGTGACACTCATGGCGGACTGGTGTAAAGCAGACCAAGCACGATAGTTTATATATAGCCGGTATAACCCTTAACCAGAGGCGTTCTCTTCGTGATATCTGTTCTTCTTCGCCCTTCTTCCGCTTCGAAGATTCAAGAAAAAAAAAGTTTCCCCGGACGCCGGCAAAACGTTTCTCCAGCTTCCATCCAGAATGACTAAAAAGGGCCAAAAACATTCAGGTTCAACAGGCGCAAATATCGAGCGTTTGTCCAGCATCTGCTCTCGTCTCTCTTCAGATCGGGGAATCGGTGAATGGAAGGGCTGGTGCTTTTACCGCTGTATTATATTTTAATTTGGACTCCGTTTGTTGACTGTTCGATCTCTTTCTTTCTTTCTTTTTTCAACCTACCGCGGCTTGGAGGATGATTCGGGGCATCAGTCTCCCGTGGAGGATAGCTCTTCGCCGGACCTCGCAGGATATCCGATGCAGGGCCTACAGTCCGCGGATTAGACCGACCGCGTTCTCACATTTAGATATCCAAGCTTCTCGTCTGTCGCTTTCGCGCAATTTCTCCTCGACTCCGGCCCGACGAAAAGAGAAACCGTCTCCGCCACAACCGAAGAAGGAGAAGGAAGAAGGAACCGAGGCCGAAACAGAACGCGAAGAGAAGATAAAACCGGAAGAGCCGTCTGAAGGTAAAGGCAAATCTGATGAACCCAGCCCAATTCCAGCGGCGGAGGGCCGTTCGGACTCACGACCGAGCCAGGCGGGAGGTGTCAGCAGCGGCGGCAGCTCAGTGAGCGGGAGTGGTGATGGTGGAAGGAGAGGGAGGAAAGGGTCTTCGGAAAAGGCGCTTCAGAAACCGACGATACCGGATGTCTACCCGCAGGTGATGGCCATCCCCATTGCTCGACGACCTTTGTTCCCCGGATTCTACAAGGCTATCACGATCAAAGACCCGAATGTTGTGTCCGCGATACAAGAGATGATGAAGCGTGGGCAGCCATACGTGGGAGCTTTCCTGTTCAAGGATGAAGCTGCGGATAAGGATGTTATCGACAACATGGACGAGGTTCACGATGTCGGCGTGTTTGCCCAGATCACGAGTGCCTTCCCTGTTCACGGAGATGAGGCCGGCCTTACGGCAGTTCTATACCCGCATCGAAGAATAACAATGACGTCTATTATTCCGCCTCGTGACGGGGCGCAGAAAGAGGCTGGCGATCAAGAGGCATTGAAAGATACGTCTGCCGAAAAGCAAGGGGACGTTGTTGCAAGCTTTGAAGAAGGAGCCGCAGAACAGGCCGTAAAGGACACCACGCTCTACGAACCATCGGCGTTCTTACGAAAGTACCCCGTGACCATAGTCAATGTGAACAACCTGGTGGAGGAACCCATCGACAAGAAGAGCCCTGTCATACGCGCGGTGACAAGCGAAATAGTGAACGTGTTCAAGGATGTCGCAAACCTGAACCCCCTATTCCGTGACCAAATCTCTACCTTTTCCATGAGCCAATCTGCGGGAAATGTGATTGAAGAGCCTGCTAAATTGGCCGACTTTGCCGCTGCGGTATCTGCCGGAGAAATCAAGGAGCTACAAGATGTTTTGGAAACCATGAACGTCGAGGAGCGTCTGTCCAAAGCCTTAGTTGTCTTGAAAAAGGAGCTAATGAACGCCCAGCTTCAATCGAAAATATCAAAGGATGTCGAGGCTAAGATACAAAAGCGTCAGCGAGAGTACTGGTTAATGGAACAAATGAAGGGCATCCGCCGAGAACTGGGCATCGAGTCCGACGGGAAAGACAAGCTCGTAGAGAAGTTTAAAGAGAAGGCTGAGAAACTGGCCATGCCTGATGTTGTGAGAAAGGTATTCGACGAGGAACTGAACAAACTAGCACACTTAGAGCCGGCTGCATCGGAATTTAACGTCACCCGAAACTACCTGGACTGGATAACACAGATTCCATGGGGCCGAAGGAGTGAGGAGAATTTTGGAATCAGGAATGCTGTCAAGGTTCTGGACGAGGACCATTATGGCCTGAAAGACGTGAAAGATCGTATCCTGGAATTCATTGCTGTCGGGAAACTCCGTGGAACAGTCGAGGGGAAGATCCTTTGTTTCGTTGGGCCACCTGGCGTGGGAAAAACAAGTATTGGAAAATCAATTGCCCGTGCATTGAACAGGCAATACTATCGATTCAGCGTCGGTGGTTTAACTGATGTAGCTGAGATAAAGGGCCACCGAAGAACCTACGTCGGAGCTCTCCCTGGTCGTATCATCCAAGCACTCAAGAAATGCCAGACGGAAAACCCACTTATTCTCATCGATGAGGTCGATAAAATTGGGCGCGGACACCAAGGAGATCCAGCATCTGCATTACTCGAACTGCTCGATCCAGAACAAAATTCTTCCTTCCTTGACCATTATATGGATATTCCCGTGGATCTCTCCAAGGTTCTTTTCGTCTGCACAGCCAACATGACTGATACCATCCCACGGCCCCTACTGGATCGAATGGAGCTAATTGAGCTTTCCGGCTATGTAGCCGACGAGAAAATGGCCATTGCTGAACGATATCTCGCCCCAGCTGCGAAAGAAGTCAGCGGACTGAAAGCAGTGGATGTGAACCTTGAAAAAGAAGGCATCGAGGAGCTTATAAAATCTTACTGCCGTGAGAGCGGAGTACGCAACCTAAAGAAACAGATTGAGAAAGTCTATAGGAAAGCAGCGTTGAAAATCATTCAAGACCTACCAGAGGAAGAGCTTTCAGAAGAGAGCAAAGTTAGGCAAGAAGTGAAGGCTGCGCAAGAAGAAGCCGCCTCAAAATCCGAAACCGACACCGAGGCCGCAAAAGAATCCGACACTCAAGCCCCAGAAGCCCCCAAGTTAGAAGCAGTTCATGTTCCATCGGATGTCCATGTTTCTATCGGCAAGGACAACTTGAAAGATTACGTTGGTCCACCCGTCTTTACATCGGATAGACTCTACGATGTAACCCCGCCTGGTGTTGCCATGGGTCTTGCATGGACGAGCATGGGCGGTGCTGCATTATATGTTGAATCTATCTTACAATCTGCGCTATCATCGGCCTCGCGACCTGGATTCGAACAGACTGGTAACCTTATGAGCGTCATGAAGGAGTCTACGGTGATTGCATATTCCTTCGCCAAGTCTGTTATGGCCAAAGAATTCCCCAAGAACAAATTTTTCGACAAAGCAAGGCTTCACTTGCACTGCCCTGAGGGTGCGGTTCAAAAGGACGGTACGTGCTTAATTCGTTATCGCTATACTCTTCTTTATCAGCGTGCTAACTTTACTTATAGGTCCTTCTGCTGGTATTACCATGGCAACAGCACTACTCTCTCTCGCCCTTAACAAACCAGTGGATCCCACCATCGCCATGACCGGCGAGCTTACTGTAACGGGGAAAGTACTTCGGATCGGAGGACTGCGTGAGAAGACTGTGGCTGCTCGCCGCGCAGGAGCCAAGACCATCATCTTCCCAGCAGACAATATGTCCGATTGGTTAGAACTACCAGAGGTATGCTTTTGTGTAGCTGCCCTTACAATAAGAAATAACGACTAACTCTGGGATTATTATTTTTTAGAACATCAAAGAAGGAATAGAAGGGCATGCCGCCAATTGGTATTCTGATGTATTCGATATCGTGTTTGGTAACGTTGACCGACAGGCTATAAACGAGCTGTGGACTACGCAGCTTGCTGAGCCGGAGAAGGCAGAGAAGAAGACTCGAAAGGATGACGACTAGTCTTGCTTCTGGCTTATGCATTGATTAACATATATAGACACTTGTTTCCATTCTCATGGTCCGTGATTTATTAATTCCTCCTCCCTTCTAGCGTCCGTCATCTATTGGTCTCTCGAGCATGGGTTTGGAGTTGTCACTACGCGTTAGTCGATGGTATCTTTGTTTATCCTTTCCTTGTCCATTGTTATCGGGGTTGCATGAGCAAATCTTGGAAGCCCTCGTTTTTGTTGGATAATAGACAAAAGACAAGGGGAGTGTCGGGGAAGAGGGACAACAGCGCGAGCAAGAAAGATGAGAAAGACTCCACTCCGGAATCGAACACTTGGTTTCATTGTACACTGCGCCGGTTTCCTGATATTCCACCGTTACATACTTTTCTGTACATTAGCTTTATGATAAATGATAGTTTGTAAGAATTCACTTATTTTTGTTATTTTTGAGGAAACTTCTCAGAGCTTTTTTTTTATATCATACTAATGTCTGTATATGAATTATGGTGATGCAGATAATTATTTATTTGATGTTGTAGGCGGTTAATTTTTACATGGCTTTGATAAATTGAGCCAGCATCTAATCTAATCCATCTTATCTGATCGATTTCAAACTTTGTTCCAAGGGACAAACCTTAACTAACCAACTATTATCTACCGTTTTTTTGTTTTTCTATACGAACTCGTCTTGGCCATTTGGCTGACAGTTCTTGCCGACTTGACCATAAAGGCGATCTGTCGGAACATGAGACCTATATCGCTGCCCATACTTTTTACTGGAATGGCCATTTAGCGTGATTTAGTTAATTATGTTCTTGATGTAACTAACGCTACCTTAAGGAACCGAATGATATTTTTCGATATCAATGGAACATGAACAATTCCAAACGTTCTCTTTAGGTTTGCCCTCTAGGCTTCGTTTTAGATATCTTTAGGGGATGCCTTTAACTAAAATAAGTTTTCTATAACGCTATACCTTAATAAACGACTAAGGGGTGTGAGGTTATCTGGATAGGGGTATAGATAGCCGGAAAGGTGTGACCGTATGAACACGCTATACTTTATCAACAAGAAAAAAGGTCCATCCCATTTCATAAGGGCAAGCCGTTAAAATCTTCAAATTCCCTGCGACCTTCCAAGCCCCAATATTTCAGTCGTATTTCAGTCGCAGCTACGTACTGCAATCGTGTATTTCTGTATTTCTAATAGACTTCGCCTAGTAGAAAGACTTTATCTTGGGACATCTTTATAAGCGGTTTTGGCCTTTGTCTGTTCAAGTTGCCGGAGTATGAAGGCAAGCATGACCTTCATGAATCTATCAAGCTTATCCTCGTTGCTAATGTCAAAGGGCCCGAATTCTTGGATCTCGAGGAAACGTATTCTGGCTTGCACTGGGAGTACTGATTGAGTATTTGGAGCAAAGATATATTGTCAGATTGCTGTGTGTGGTTATGACTCGTTCCCAAAACCAATGGTACCCATTGGACACTAGGCCTTTTTGATCTTTGTGGTCCAACATATATTCGAGATATCTATTGTCGTAGGTCCCAATGCTAACGTAAAAGTGCAGATGGTCTTGAGCCACCAAGAAGATATGGTAAGTTTTTGCCGTTTATTCCACTGTAAGAAAGTGTTTGCACGTAAGTAAGATGCTCTCAAGTCAGAACAGGGTAAAAAATCAAAGGCAGTGGGTACTCACCGTTGACCGTTTTCATGACATTTCCAGATATGGGCGACATGCTCCATCGACTGCTGGGCCAAACAGGGACACTATCACCACTGTCGTAGCGATGAGCTCGTTTTGCCTCAAATATAGCCGCCTCGCGTCGCGTCCCGTTAGGGATGCACCAAACGGAATGCTCCCATCGATACGAGCTCGAAACTGAACTTCGCCTTGCTGCTGCGAAGTATTACACAGGGGGCCAAATGTATATGTTGCTTTATAAGAATTTGCAATACGGAGTGGTCTGGGGTTGAGAGACTGTCGCGTTAGTGAGGCTAAATTTAACCTTAAATTGTATTTAGATAACGAGGCGTAGTTATATAGCAGAGCCAGCAGGAATAGGTTCGGAGAGCAAGCAACGGTGGTATAGAAGGAAGAGAAAGAGGATGAGGAAGAAATAGAAGAAGAAGAATAACAGGACGAGGGGGTAGAAGATTGTAGGAACGCAGCCCAGGCGTATTCACTGTTGGTCGAACTAGTCACGTAGTTAACTAGTTTGTTGCCTGCTCTCCTTGTTGACATCAACATCAGATATAAAAACACAGCATCAACATATATAAGCCAACACAATCGCAACTCCACTATCAACGGACATCAGGACCGGTACTCCCCCCAACAATAACTCACCATGCAAGCAGAACGGACTGCATCCAAGGATGCCGTGAAGGTTAGCTTGTATATGAAGCATTTTTTTTGCGCGTATCGCATCTTACCCCGAGACGCTTTCCCATTCGAGTGGCTGGAAACTACAAAGGAGTTCAAGGTGCGATGTAATGACACCACCGGGGAGGAGATAATTTTCCCAGCTTCTCCAGAGCTCCTAAAGGCTATCCACAACTGCGAGAATGTTAACTTCCCAAATCAAGGATACCACCTCCCAAGCGACTGGGGCTTTTCTGGCTTCATAAGCAGTGCCGTCTACTATGTCATACAAAAATCTCCTGTTGCCGAGATAAACGAGTAAGATTATATATTTGATTTAGTTCACTCTTTTTGCCTATGGTCTCTAACGTGTTATCAGTTTCTTTGGCCCCCTCTTCGGAATCCTAGGCGCCACCCTGCGATTGGATTCCTCCAGGTCCATCACGGGGGTGCGCTGGATGCATCTCAGCGATAACCACTGGAGCTGCATAATGCGGGACTGGACGTATGACAGAGACATGCCAGAAAACAGTAGAGGCTTTCTTCTAAAGGCCGAACTGCTGGCCGTCTCCTCGATCTTCTTCCGTCAGATGAACGAGATGATTTGGAACTGTGAGACCTACCGGTACCGGGCCAGACCCAGATACAAGGAAGGAATCTTGACTGTATGTATTTTCTTATATTTTTCACCTCTGCCCTCTTTCCCATTATTGTATAGGAGTTGTGCGGACGCTGATAGACTGTTAAGGCCACGGTTGCGACGTTCATCTGTGGTGAAGTACGCATAGTTCAAGCAACTTTGAACCCATCAGAACCATATCCAACACTCGCCTTTACGCTGAGGGCTGTCATTAAACTCAACAAGGAGAACTATAGTAAAGAGGCAGCCTATGAGGTTCTGAAATGGATTCTTTGTCCTCCCGAGGCCCCCAAAGTGCTCGCCACGAGAGAAAAGAAGTAGTTGGTTTACTCCGAACAGGGTCGTGTCTGCTATTATGATATCATTCGACCATTTGACGCTTTTGTTTCATTTCATTCAATTTGTTATCTACGTTCCGTTGATGGGCGTTACTATGACGAGTGTGTATCCTACCCTGTGGAGCATGTGAATAATGTCATTTGTGGATTTTTTCCCGGTCGTTTGCTGCAGTTATATAAGCCCAAGTTTCCAGGGCACGCCAGATCTTGACGTCTTTGAATCGAGGGCTGCCAGCGAATGGGCTCGCAGGTGCTGCCATGGCGGCTCACGACACGCTGGAGCGACGAGAGGGCCTAGAGGTTCATCACTGGGGCAGATAAATACTCCGTAAGTCTGGAATCTGGTCCTGCGATGTTCGGAGGGTTATCGGTCCTGGGATTGTCCTTGAGCACTCCGCGATGTCCTTCCCGTCACTCCTAGCCGTGACAAATTAGGGGACGGATCTATGTTCGAGCTGCGCGGGAAGGGTCTTGGAACGCAGGAGAGTGGATAACGATTGGATGGCGATCTCTAACCCCTGCAAGGCTTGTCTCGTTGCTAAAATATATATGTCTGTATAGATAAACGTTCTATATAAAACATAAGAAATAAGAAAAAGAAAATAAGGAACGAGAAAAAGAAAAGAAGTGTGACCTTCGAGCTGTTACAGGTGCGCAGACTGGCGTGGTCTTGGCGTGCAGCAGGTTGTTCTCCTGCCTCTTTCTTCTTCAGGATGGGATTTGGCCACGTAACTGTCCTTACGCCTACACAACACCGAATAGAGCCAGCCAGGGGCCTGTCGCAGACATTCACCATCTAGATGGCCGCTTCTGCAACGTCTTTCTTTCTATTGCACGGCCGCTAGTAGTAGTGATAGGTAGCCGGCTGAGGTACGTACACCCCATCCCCACAATTGCCCATGATGGATATGCTAAAAAGACTTATTCAGGGTACGGGACCTTGAATGAACCTGGTAGGCTTTAAGAGCTTCGCCTTATCTGGAAGGTTAAGCCTCGCCACGCGTATTGGCGCACTCTATCGGCCTGCGCCTCTGGGGATTCCTCATCTTTCAAGGCTCGAGCCGATATCTGGTATATCTCAAACGGTGGACTCTCGAACGCTGCGGCCGGAAGTCCAGGGATGGGCATTTCATGCAGACTGCAGACCCTGTTCCAATTGCTCTCTCTCTGCCGCGCACGTTTGGAAGAACAATACTTCAGGCCGTCTAGAAAAATTATGGAGCCATCTGGAAGACGTCTGCAGCTCTAAACTCGGATGAACGGGATTTACGATGTGCAAGGCTTTCTCGCAGACGGGAACCGATGCATTGTTGATCTTCTTAGACCTGGCTTGGAAAAGTTTTCTCCTTCGGGTCTCCTTCAAAGCTGCTCCATTCACAATGGCCCATATTCACCGATCACTTCATCATCTGCTGCAAAACCGTAGCCTATGGCCTAGAAACGTTTCGTGAGGTTTCTGGCGACTCAGGGCCCCGTGCTTGATCTACCGTCGATGCCGGGTTTGGGTAGCAGCGGAGGTTTCGAAAACGCGAAGTGTTCGAGAAGAGTGATCATTGGGGCATTGTTATGCATACCCGGATATGTGTACGGTGCCTTGCCATCGAGCAGCGTCACCCGACGAAACGGAGACCTAAATGGAGACCTAAATGGAGACCTAAACGGAGACCTAGAATTGGCCGGTCATGTCCCTTGAGGAGCACAGAGCAAGCGTTTCGTCGATGGGGTAGTGCCATGTTCACATATTCCTTGACCCAGTTCTGCATGGGCAACGTCACCCTCAGGATGGCTCATACCCGGTGAGACGATAGAGGGCAGGGGGAATCTGATCGCCGGTGGTTTATAAATTTATCTCCCTGCCCGTGGTGAATGGATGGTTAAGAGTTAAGATTGTATTTGCATGTACAGCGCTGAGCGTCAACATTGTTAGGAAATATGATCTTCGAACGCCAGGCCATGGCCGGCAACCTGTCTTCCACCACACTCACCCGTGCCAACGATGATTTTACATCGCCACCGCCGACTGCTCGCGACTCCTTGGGTAAAGAGCCTCACGTATCGTCCTTGGCCCTCACGCGCCGTAACAGTGATGAGGATATCGAACTCGCAGCCATGGGCACCCCTGACAAACCGTCGACCGAGCCACCATACCATATCTTCTCTCACCGTCAGAAATGGCAGCTTGTTTACATTGTCTCGATAGCAGGGGCATTCTCCCCCCTTTCCTCAAACATATATTTCCCGGCGATAGACACTATATCGTCAGAGCTTCGGGTCAGTGCCTCGCTGGTAGCTTTGACAATCACCGTATACCTTATAGTTCAGGGTATCAGCCCGTCGATATGGGGCCCAATGTCAGATACCTCCGGTCGTCGGATCACTTTCCTCATCACCCTCACCATATACGCTGCCGCTAATCTCGCTCTGGCCTTTACGGTCGATTTCCCTATGCTACTTGTCCTTCGAGGTGTGCAAGCTCTGGGTTCTGCCGCCACTATCAGTATTAGCGTTGGCGTGATTGGGGATATGGCTTGCCCTGAAGAGAGGGGTGGTTTCGTGGGAGCTAACGCTGGAATTCGGTAAGCTGGAAACACGGTCACACTCCTGGGAATGTATGTCTTGCTAAGCTGCTGGTAGGATGATCGGGCAGGCCGTTGGCCCCGTTATTGGCGGCTTGCTTAATAGCAAATGGGGATTCAGAAGCATTTTTTGGCTTCTTTTTGTCCAGAGCGTTATCGTCCTACTACTATTACTGGTGCTCTTGCCAGAGACACAGCGCCAGTTAGCAGGAAACGGTAGCATCCCTCTCAGCGGACTCCATAAGCCGTTGCTGTACTACCTGCGGCCACCTCCATCATGGGCCTCGGCCAGAACCGAAAGAACGCCAGTCTCCAAGACGCCGCGCATGTCACTCAAAAGCATGCTTGTCCCGTTAACGTATGTCTTCCAGAAAGACATCTTCGTCCTCCTTGCCTGGGGATCTCTCGTCTACACAATTTGGAGCATGGCCACCTCGTCAACCACCACTGTTCTTCTCCACTCGTTCCCCAGCCTCACCCAGTGGCAGATCGGTCTCTGCTTTCTTCCTAATGGAGCCGGATGTGTCCTTGGCTCTATCTTTACCGGATGGCTGCTCGACCGAACATTCAAGCGAGCCCAGTCAGAATACAAGATACAGCATGGTCTTCCGGAAACAATGAACATTAAAAACATACCAGAATTCCCCATTGAGCGCTCTCGGCTTCGCTATATGCCCTATTTTAGCGTATCCTTCATCATATGCGTTGCTTTATACGGGCCTAGTTTCGAGCTGAACGACTTGAACAGGTATTTCGCTGCTAACCTGGTAGCCTCGTTGGGACTGCAGCTCATGATTGCTTTTACGGCAACGGCCATCTTCAACATCAATTCTACCATGCTGGTTGATTGCTTCCCCAACGGCTCAGCCAGCGCAACGGCCACCAACAACCTCGTTCGGTGTCTTGTGGGTGCTGCTGGAGTCAGCGTGATTCAGCCCTTGATAGATGCGGTGCGAGTAAGGAATGCCTTTCTGATACTGACTGGCGTTGTCGTGCTGTTTTTGCCCCTGATATGGGTGCAGTGGAAGTATTGTGGGAAGTGGAGGCTGGAGAGGACTCTAAGAGAGACTGAAAAGGCTAGAGCAGCGAAAAAATAAAGGGCAACCGGATTTGTTCTATGAATTTCCTCGGATGACCAGCGTTTTAGTTCGACGGAGTTCCAACCAGGCCTTATAGAGGTTCTTGCACTATCAGTTAACAGCCGGTTTTATTCTGTAAAGCCCAATCAACGGGCTTGTTCTAGAGATAGATATTTTAATTAGCCAATAGATTGTTGTCTTGGAAGTTACTATTATAGATGGGTGTTATCGTCTTATGATTGGTAGTTATAGATATACTGGAGAACAAAGTAACTAGGTTCAAGACGGATATATCTGAATTTCCGATCGGGTCTGCATGTGCATTTTATATGCTTCTCGTAGACGATGACGATGTGCAGATCGACGGCTCGTAAAAACCCTTGAAGGTACGATGAGGTCACCACGGGCCGATGCAGCATCTCTAAGTAAGCGTCTCCCAGACGGACGGCGGGGCGATGACTAGCGAATTAGAAACCTGCCTGGCTGGCTGCGAGGAGATTTTTCTTTTTCTCCTCTGCTTATAAGTAGGGCGCGAATCCCTGAATATCGACCACGACGAGAACGAGCAGGCGAGAGGGAAAAAAGCAGGGCCACCTGTCAGAGCGTCGATATCAAAATCAGCCAGTCGCAAGGCCCGTTGACATTTCCCATCTGCTGTCTTTTTTTCTCTCCAAATGCTTAATGCTGCGTGCCTCTTGCTGATCCGCACCAGTCGACGGCCGGACAGCGTCGACCTGCCTTGGAAAGAGTAATACATCGTGCGTGAGCGCCGGCGAGCTGGGTTGGTCAATTGGAGCCAGCACAAAGCAGCGCTAAAGGAGAACTGTCACTAATGCAAGGTTAACGCAGGCAGCCCTATCCACGTCGTGCCCAACGATATCCTGGCTCCAACCGCCCCTCAGCAGTCGCATGGGAAGTTAAATGCGGTGGGTCAGAGGCCATCGAATTTTTCCTCTTCTCTCTGTCTGTCTGTATGTCCTGTCTTTTGCTCGAGAGAGTCATATCTGATGCTGCTGCCTGGCGCTAGAGCTGAGTGAAACCGACGGGCGGCGCAGTCGTGATACGACCTCGACACGGCTGGACAGAAGACCAGACCAGGGATGAAGCCTCCTATCCGCCTGTTCCCGCCGCAAGAGATGTAACTTTGCGGGATGAACCATGGAAGCGTCGATGGGCCGCTATCCGCTGTTTATATGTGTAGACGTAGACGTAGCCCGTACGCTGTATCGATCTTCTAGAAGTTGCACATCGTCGTCTTCTCATCATCTTCTTCTGCTTCTGCATCTGTCGTCTGCATCATCTTCTTCGTCTGCATCTGCTCGCATCTTCATCTGCAGATTTGTCTGCATCTTCTCGTGTATCGTAACGGGCTAGCTCGCTACTGCGGTTGTACATCCAGGCCGCACAGCAGACGTCGTCTTCGCCCATTCTTTGACTCAGCGGTATGTCATTTGTGCGATCAGCCCCTAACACCGTCTCCCGTGTCTTGTCTCTGCCCGGTGGCTGGTAGCGACTCTGCGTTGTATGTCTTGTGCTGTGTGGTGGTGAAGAAGCGGTCGCGGACGGTCAGGCCAGCCTCATTCTGAATTTTCACCTCAACCTCACCACCACTACGACCAGCGTCTCTGCCCTCGCTCGGTGCGAGGAACATCCCTCGCTGAACAGACAGTGTGTGCTAATCTCTGGTCACTCTTAGGCAGCCTTCGTTTCAATTGATCCGGCGTTTCAAAAAGGACCTTTTCTTGCGCTCTGCGTCCTCAGGAGGGCCGCCGGAACCCTGCACACACATCGAACTCGTCTCTTCAGCCCTTTTTTCTTTTCCTCTTACCCTATTTTTTTACCCTTTTTTTTTATCTATATATGATTATTACGATGATTCCTCCTTGCTTCCGCTAGTTACACGAACCCAGCCCCTCGTCTCGCTGTCCTGTCTGCTGGGCGCTGGCTGCATCGTTTTTTGCCGCTTTGGGGGGACTTAGAGCCAGCCTCCCGTTCGTGTCTTCAGCGTTGCGCCGGCACCTGGTCGACCTCCCGCCTCGCCGTCTTTCTTATGGACATTCCGCGCCTGTCCAGCCAGTCATCCAGGTCAGCCGTCACGGTGCTGTCGAGCCCAAGCTCGCCTCGCGTCGTGCTGCATGGCCATCTCAATTGCCGACGCATCAGGCCCATTCTTGTGCCCATTCTTCCTCATGCCTGACCTCAAGACCGCTCCGCCGGTCAGACACAGCTTGTTCCACCGCCTCGGACTTCGCAGCTGGCTGGGGAGGGACGGCGAAGGCATCGGTTCTCACTCGCAGTTCGTTGCCCGTGAATTGAGCCGCCAGCGTCTGGCAGGCCTGCCTCGTCCCAACGAGAAGGCTATGCACGACGATGACGATATCAACAGCGTGGCGTCTGTCGCGAACAGTGACCAGTTCGCTGCTTCGCTCCCACAGCCGAGCCCGTCCAACGTTAGCATCGGCTTGCCCAGGGCGCCCACCTTCAAGAGACAGAATTCTGAACGCCGAGACCATCTGACTCCCTCAGAGTCCGGCCTGGGCCATAGGCGTGCGTACTCTGCTGACCGGCAGGGAGACCTTGGTCCATGTCGAACCAACTCTCCTCTCCCGCCGTACTCCCCGCGGCTGTCCGTACCGGATCTGCCTGCGGACGACCATATATCGAACCTGGCATCGCCAACATTAATCAACGAAGAACCCTCCGCGATCCAGGGGGAACCGGGACTGGAACTGGAACGTGAACGTGAACCCCAACCCCAAACTGACCTCGCCTCGGAATATGGAGCTCCATCTGAGGATACAATCGATAACGACCTAGAGGCCGAACTAGACAAAAAATGGATCCTAAACCTTAGCATGCGGTTTCGGGACAAATCTGACCGTGAGAAGTTCTTCATCACGTATGCAGAGGCTCCGAACCGATGGCGAAAGGTTACCGTTTCCTGTGATTACCGCAATGCCGAGCCCGAATCGCTCGAATCGGACTTGAAAAAACTTCAATATCATCGAGAGAAAAACTCGCATATATACGAATCAATCCGCGAGTCGATCGATGAGATTCAGTTCTATGACACCGTCACCAACCTTAAGCTGGAGACTCGTGATGGCCGACTTCACGTACACGTTACCGAGGACATTAACGAGGTCATCATCTTTCCGCCAATTTCAAGCGTTGAATACCTCAATCCTCTGTTCATCCCCGAAAGCGAGCTAGACTTTGACTCCCATCTATCCGGTTTTGTTTATCGCGTCAAGTACCACGGAAAGGACTACGTGAAGAAGGAAATCACGGGCCCAGACACTGTCGAAGAATTTTTATATGAGATCAACGCCCTCCACGCCCTCCTAGAGTCTAACAACGTCATCAACTTTAGAGCTATCGTCGTAGACGACACTAGAACATTGGTTAAAGGTCTTTTGATAGACTATGCTGAACAGGGTGCCTTGGCTGATTTGTTTTATGACTTCAAAGGCGAGCTTTCTTGGCAACGGAGAGAACGTTGGGCGAAACAGATCATCAAAGGCCTTGGAGATATTCATGAGGCCGGTTTCGTTCAGGGCGATTTCACCGTATCCAACGTTGTCGTGGATGAACATGACAATGCAAAGATCATTGATATCAACCGCCGGGGATGCCCGATTGGATGGGAACCACCGGAGTTTACCAAAAAGTTGGAAAGTAAACAGCGGATATCAATGTATATCGGTGTGAAATCTGACCTGTACCAACTTGGAATGACTCTTTGGGGCCTCGCCATGGAAGAGGATGAACCGGGGAGGCAACCCCGTCCTCTTCTTATTCCGGAAGATATGAAGATTCCCGCCTATTTCAGAAGGATTGTTGACATCTGCATGAGTGAAAGACCGCAGGGCCGCCTATCCGCGAAGGACCTGCTCGCCCTGTTTGATGACGAGGGAGAGGAAGACCTTCCCATGCTAGGAGCTGAGGTTCCTCGATATGCTCCAACCCACGGCTCCAACGGTGTGTACCGCGGGAACGGCCATGTCAACTACAATTACCAACTGAATCCCATGTACATGGACCAGCATGCTAAGGATATTCACTTCGCCAGCCTGCCCACCTCCTTCTCCAATATGGACGACCGTCTTCGCTACCAACCACTCGGAATGGAACCTGTGATCATGGCCCCCTCGAGAAATAGTCCTGATTTCCACTGTATGAATAACAATTTACAAACTGCCCACCATCATCATGGCGAGCATGGAATTCCTGTATCCCCGAACGGTCTTGACCAGAACGGGCAATTTTTCCCCGCAAATCACTGGGGAAATGGACAAGGTCCCATCCCGTACTATAATCCTGGATTCGTTCGACCTGCCTTAGCCTCACACAATGCTACCATGGGGCTATCTGAAATGGAACTATTAGATCGCCAGGATAGAGAAACGGAATTCGATCCTCGATTTGATGATCTAGGTCCCACGGAGCTCACAGGACATTCCAGGGGTGGCTACCCCGTCGATGAAAGCTATGTTTCTGAAATACAAGATCACATGGAACCCAACCCGCCATATTTCATGCACGACCGTTACCTTGCACCCGATCAACCAGACACTCCTCTTGATTCCATCCCCACTTCCGAAGAATTTGGCCAATTGCAACATGAATACATTCACGAAAACAGCGTCGATAAAACTGTCGAAGCCAGTCCGGAAACCCAGACATATCATCAAGGGGCAGATGAATCCCCTGAATATATACTTGACTCCGCGGACCTTTCGAACTCTCGCCTACCTATCAACCCGGGTTTCATAGAAACCCCTGACCCCAACCTACCTGACCCCGTGGAACACGACCATCAACTTACCTCCTCGCCTAAAGAGTCACTTCAACCATCTATTCCTCCCGATAACCTTCTCATATCCGCCTTGCCGATCAACCCTCGATACGATGAACCTGAGTCCAAAGTTATGCACTTGAATAAGTATGCCGATGACGATCTCCTGTCTTCTCAGTTGCCAATTAATCCGGCTTATATCGACCCTATAGATCGTGAACTACCCCCACACGAACAAGTCAACGACGCGGTTCTACCTATCAGCAGAGCTTCTACGACACCTCAACCCTTACTCCCGACCCACGATGACCTTCTCGAGTCCACCCTACCGATTAACCCGCGCCACAAGGGGCAAGAACCCGAAAGTTACCGGCGCTTGAATACATACCCTGATTCTGATACTGATCTACTATTGTCAAATTTGCCAATTAATCCGAGGTTTATCGAACCCGCGATTCCTAACTCAAGCACCAATTCTAGACAAGTCAGTCTCGAAACCACGGTGCTCAGGCCCCTTACCTCGCCTGATTATCCATGCTCCACGCCCGACGACTTCGACCTCCTTACCTCTGTATTGCCGATTAACCCACGCAACAGTACGCAGGAACTCAGTGGAAATGGGACCACTGAAACACGCTCGGATGATGGCCAATTGTTGCCAATTTTGCCTATCCAGCCTACCAAATTACCTCGTGCTCAGTCCGACTCTCCGTTAACCCACAACGACCTGTTCACATCTACTCTACCAATTAACCCTCGCCATAAGGGAGATGATGTCAGACAACTAAAGAACCCGAATCCTGTTTTGGATAATGATGAACTGTTATCACCAGAGTCACCAGGTATTTCAACGCCACCGCTCGAGGTGCCCTTGATATCTTCCAACTTATCTCCTCCGCCTCCAGATGACCTTTTACTGTCTGGTCTACCGATTAACCCCCGGTACAGAAATCAGCCACTTGAGTGCCCCGCCGCGCCGAAGGTGAACTCAGTGGATATCGATCTTCTGTCATCGAAGCTACCAATTAACCCCCGGTACAGAGATCAGCAACTCGAGTGCCCCGCCGTACCAAAGATGAACGCGGCGGATAGCGATCTTCTATCGTCGAAGTTACCCATTAACCCCGCCTTCATTCATCCACCATCTTCACGCGAGGAGATAAACGGTTCCTCGAAAATAGACACTGTTCTAATCAGTACTTCCTGCGCCGAACTATTTATGTCGGTGCTACCCATAAACCCCGCCTCCAGCACATGATTACTCAACACATAGATGAGCTCGACTCAGGAACGCTCGCCCTACCAAAAATTCGCACACCCTTAAAATCCTCCCAACAAAAATGTTATTCTTCCCACTTCGACACTTGTATTTGATACTGAATGTTCTCTAATTTCAGTCCATTTATTGCATCGTTTAGTACGAGGAGCGTGGTGTTTTCCTTTATTATCCATTTCCTTTGCTCTTTTTCGTTTGTTCTTTCATTTGTTCTTTTCGTTTATTGCTCATTGATCTTATGCATTTATGTTTTACTCCTCTGCCTTTTTATAAATCAGCCATTTTTTCAGCCTTTTATCTTCGCTTCCTACAGGATTATACCCTATATAATGAACTATCTACACTTCTCATCTTCGGCAACGAAAAAAATTAACTACCCCCCTTCAACGCTGATTTATGCAAATTTGGCGTTCTTTTGGAGTATTTCTTTTCTTATGCTTTTTTGAATTTTTCATGAAGTACAGTACGGAGTATATAATCTGTTTGTTTTAACGAATGACGACATGGGTACAATTTTATTACTCTTGGAGACAGGGGGGAACCCAGCGAAGGCCTCGTCGCCTGCCCCCGCTGTATCTTCTTGCACTTTTCCTTCACATGCATGCGGTTTGTTTCTGCAGGGGAAGACTTTATTGGAGATTTAGCACCACAGTCTAGTGTAGTAGCTTTAGGCCTTGAAACAGCATATGCTTTTTTATACAAGTGATGTGTCTATTCCAACTGATCAATTTTTTTTTCTTTGACTCCGCCAGCTGTGTTTAAAATCTCTAACCAAACTTGTAAGGTAACCCGAGATGAGATTCCCTTTCCAAATAAATCATTAAATGTTCTCTTAAATGAAAAGCTACCGAGAGTCGTTAAAATACATATGTAAAGTGGCAAAAAAATATAAGTTTCGGAATCAGTGATAAGAAAGCTTCCGCAGGCAGGAACAAAGTAGATGCCTTAAGAATAAGTGTCTAAGTAGAAGGAGACCGTACGCCACTGCGCATCCAAAAAGATGATTTTGTCTCCTATTCCGCGTCAAAGTCATCCCCATGCCATGAAAGGAAAAAGAGAAGGAAAGAGTATTGTCGGCAATCAGAAGTGTAATATCATATACAGAGCGCGCCCATATGTCGAGGATGAGGAAAGAAAAGGCCCGGTTTAAAAAGCTGGATGAACTGGCGTTGGAAGGGCGTGTGATCGTGTTCCACAACATGAGGAGGAAAAAACTAACGGCACCGATTCCCTAAGATGAAGCTGCCTTGGACTCTTGTTCCTTGTCCTCTTTTTCTTCAGTTTCCCCGGATTTCTCCGTTTCTATAGCTGGTTCAGGTTGCAGCTCCTTTGAGGTGCTAAGGTCCGCGGATTCTTCAGGCTCGGCGGCAGGTTTTTGATCGCCTGCTACATCTTCAGTCTCCTGAGGCAATTGAGGTTTATCAGCTGGTTCTCCTTTTTCTTCCTGGGGTTCAGTTGATTTTGTGGCTGGTTCTTTCGTCAGCTCATCGTCCATATTTGAAATGGTGGGTTCGGACGGGCCAGGAGACCCCGGAGCATCCTCCACCGGCTCCTTGTCAGAAGCATCCGTCTCTTCTTCAGGTGCCGATGGAGATATGGTGGGTTCTTCCTTCATTGTTGCATGAGACTCTTCCGTTTTATTTGCTTGATTCTCCTCCTTGGGCTGGGTTTCAAGCGGTATACTCTTGTCCTCACTCGACGAAATCGACTCCGGCTCCTCGGATAGTTCCTCAGTTATCTCCTCGCTTATCTTCTCCCTTCTCTCCACCTTGGGATCCTTGGGTAGCCTGCTTCCTCCCAGTATATTTTTGCTTATATCATCGTCCTCTGCTGCCTCCGCAATTGTTGTGACGCCAACACCGGTTGATGGAGAATGTCTATGTCGTCTGGTGGTCGCCGCAGCTAAACCCACGCTGGGTTCCTCGAGGCTGTTGGGAGGTGTTACTGTTACTGGATCGTCCTTGCGTAGAATGGTCAACCTCCTGTTGACGCCTTGACCTTGACCACTTCCGGAATTGGCGATAGAAGCTTCTTCGCCTTCTGCTTCTGGAGGGATTGTATAGTTGTCGTCCGGGATAAGGCTGTAGACGTCACAAACGGTTTTAAAGAAGACGTAAAGGCCATCGTGCCCTTCGACCTGCCAGAAGACATCGCGATGCTGAAACCAAGCGTGCGCAAATATTCGATATACCCGGCGGAAAACGTTGGTGAGGTGTCTCATGCTGGCCTGCGGCCCTCCGGTCGCGTCAGTGCCAAGGGTAAGCCGACTCGGGAAAAATTTGGGCGATGTGAGAACATTTGTTGCCCAATCGAGCGTATGGCAGCAATAATCGATCGCGCAGCAGGACTTTGGGGGATCGTGGACAGCGCAAAGATATTGCCATTCAGATGCACGCATTTCCGGACACGTTTGCGCCGAGCATGGCGGGTCTTCGGCAAAGAATGCAATAACCAGATTGTTTGCTTTCATTGTAAGGAACCGGCACAGCTCGTACAGCCATAGAGACCGTTCCACGCCCGCTGGTGGCTCCGCCAGGTCTCGCGCAATATCTCTGGTTATAGGGGCAATGGTATCAGAACCTGCGGGCTGTGTGAAGTGATGGTAAGAGGCTTTGAGATGCTCTTGAAGTTGGAATGGAGAATCAAGCTATAGGCAGGAAATAAATCGCATTTGTTAGCTAATTCCACCTTCCACGGCGCCTTGCTTATAGACATGAACGAACCTCCGAGAGGGGGACCAAGGGAGGCCCGGAGGCCATATCCGCAGCTTTGGTGCCCGGTTGGATTCTTCGTGCTGAGGCTTCATCCTGGCCATGTGGTATGCCTAGTAATTCGTCGGATCCGTCGCCCGTTCCATCACTGACAGTCGGGGACTTGGGTGCAATCTGCACTTCCGTAAAGGGAGGAGGGCTAGGTAAGCGCGGCGAGCTTGATGGCGAGGCTGCTGACCCAGACATTATAGCAGAGTAGATAGGTGACTTCTCAGCTAGCCAGCAGCATGGAAATAAGCTGGTTCTGTGGTTTGTCGAAGCTGTCTGGGATGTAAACATCGAACTCGTACCTGATATCAATTATCTGAGCAACTGAATCGTGTAAAAGTTGTTCCGTGCCGACTACAAATTCCAGGATGCCCACTTAAGGTAAAACGAAGTAGAAGCAACGATATTAGATGTTGAGAATTTGTTCCGGTTGATATAGAAGATTTATATTCACTGCTTTCTCGCCTGTAAGCTACCATGAATACGGTCAACGATGACGAGGATGTTCCGCCGCAGTTGGTAGATGTAACTCCTGTTCCTCCTGCGACGTCTGAGGAGCAGCCCAAGACTCCAACGGACCTAAATCTCCCTAGAGTTCCTATAACGATAGTAACAGGTACTTCGGAGTCTGCACTCATTGATATATATGGCATCTTCTTACCGGCTGTATCTTCCTCCAGGTTATCTCGGTGCGGGCAAAACAACGTTGCTGAACTATATCTTAAATGAAAGACATGGAAAGAAAATAGCAGTTATTCTAAACGGTGCGTCCCTCTATATACCCTCGCACTCTGAATAAGATTATAATGTTGATTGTTTCTAATAGAATTTGGCGACTGTAAGGATGATATAATGCACTTTCTACATGTATTAGAGATATGAATTTCTAATGAACTGGCAACAGCCGTGGATATCGAAAAGTCGATGACCGTGAACCAAGAAGGCCAGCAGGTTGAAGAATGGCTCGAGCTAGCAAACGGCTGCATCTGCTGTTCTGTAAGGTTTGTTTCTTCAGAAAACCCATATAAAAACTCGACTTTATCCTTCTCGGAATATACCAAGATATGATATCTGACTATCTATTATTATAGGGATGCGGGGGTTTTAGCCATTGAATCCTTAATGAACCGAAGAGGCACGTTTGATTATATTTTACTTGAGACAACTGGCCTCGCTGATCCCGGAAACATTGCACCGCTCTTCTGGGTCGATGATGGACTAGGAAGTTCTATCTACCTCGACGGCATTGTCACGTTAGTGGATGCGAAGAATATCGATAAACTCCTGGATGAACCATCCTGCGAAGAAGAAAAGCAAGGTTTACATGGGGGTACTATGTTAACCACTGCTCATTTACAAATATCGCACGCAGATGTGATAATTCTCAACAAGACCGATCTAGTATCAGGTGAAGAACTTGAGAAGGTCAAGGATAGAATTACCTCCATCAACGGTCTAGCTACAATCCATACGACAGATCATAGCAAAATACCGAGCATTGAAGGCACAGTACTCGAATTGCATTCTTATGATAAATTAACGAATGTAGATTTTTCGACCAAGGGCCAAAGTCAGCTCGACGCCGTAAGTTCTCTCTTCACTCCTCTTACTTCGTTGAAAACAGAAATTGACATGTATTGCATAGTCTATCTCTACTCTTGCATTCACTTTCCCGGATATATCAGAAGAAAAAGTCGCCCGTATCGACGAATGGTTGCAAGCTGTTTTGTGGAATCAGGAATTCCCGATAGTCAAACATGCACCAGAAGACACTATCACCGACTTTGAAATCCATCGACTTAAGGGTATCCTTCGCTTGGCCAGTGGGAAGATAAGAATTATTCAAGGCGTACGAGAGGTATTTGAAATTGCAGATGCAGAAGATGGCCAACCATCATCTACCTCCGCGTCCAAGATCGTTCTTATCGGACGTGGGCTTGGATTGGACAGCTCAGTATGGCAGAAGAGCCTCCTTTCATACTTAGAGAAGTGAATACTCTACTTGGAAAAACATGGTATCAAACTAAAGGTACGATTTGGGCCATATATACACTAGACAAGGCTCATCTAGATATTGCAAATGCAGTCCGTTTGTATTAGTTTGAATCAACCTTTGAGTCCGCCGTTTCCTTGTCATCCAAACATACGACTGGGTGCCTTATACTGGTCTGGGCTCTCGGTCTTCCTTGCATTTTACCCAATGGCGAGCTTTCGAGACCAAGGTCGCTAAGACTGTAGTCCTCATCATGGCTCTCATGGGTTTCCTGTTGAGCCGTTTCGAAAGGGATAGGGCTCGAGGCAACCTTTGGCCTACTTTTGAACACACTGTCGTAATCGATGTAATCACTATACGGGTCCTCACCGGACACCTCTAGCTCTGAGTCTCCCTTGCTCTCTGCCCTTTTCTCTGGCGTTTCAAATGGATCACCTGGGAGTAACAATTGAGATTGTCGGCGGTTATCCGAGAGAGGTTTCCATGGGCGAGGTGTGGAGGCTGATACAAACAACATAGACTGTCTAGTGCGTTCTAGGAGTGTAGTAGCCCGCGATGCCTTGTCATCAGCGGCTTGTTGATTTTCCTCGTCCTGTGCACCATTGGTATCGCCGCTGCTTGCTAGCCTATTAGCCAATGGACTACTCTTTGGTAACTTTGGGGTGCTAGATTTAACTAGCGGCGAAAGCCCCAACTGCATTGCAAGCATATCTTCCGTCGATATATCTGCAGTTAAGTCTGGCTCAAAATCGCTAGAGTCTGATGTGACAGGGTCTTCCCTCGTTACAGCACTTGGCTCTTCGACCGCGCCGGCAATGGTATCAATCTTAGCTTCGTTGCCAGGAGCATCTTCGGGGGTATGTGATGACTCTGGTTCTGGATGTGCCACCGGGGAATCAACAATAGTTTCCGCATCAGGCATCTCCTGAGCTGTTTCCTCGGCCGTTTCCTGAATCGTTTCCTGAATTGTTTCCTGAGTTGTCTCCTGAACTCTTTCCTGTGTCGTTTCCTGAACCGTTTCCTGAGCTGGTTCCTGAGTTGCTTCCTTGGTCATGTCAACATGTTCGACCGGTGAATCGGTGGTGCCACATTCGTCTTCAGGGGCGGCCTGGGGCAAATCCGCATTCTCTGGCCGTTGTAAGCGAAGTCGTAGGCTGTCTAGATCTAATGACTCTTTAAACTTCTGCCATCCCTGGAGCCTGGATCTCTGTTTTAAGAGACGGTCATCCAGATCCGCCAGGAGATCAGGATGCGACTGGGATTCCAAGCCTTCTTTAACTTCCACCTTTTTCATCCCAGACCAAACCTGTGAGAAGTCCATCTCAAGTAGCGGTTCCGAGCATGCCTGAGAATCGCCGTTCAAGATCGTTGTTGCCCAGTCAACATCACCATGCCATGACCTCTTGATAGAGTCTTGAAATTGTTGCTGATTCCTAATTTCCGATGCTAGGGGCTTTGGCATGCGCCTCGAGTTTGCAAGTTCGTTTGATTTCAAATGGAGGAATTGCTTGAGGTCGCGACACGTTGAGTTTAACTCATTCTTTTGGTCTATCATGGAATGCAATGAAGCACGATACGCGATGATCATTGGTAGTAGGTTATGAGTATCACTGGGTGGTCCTCGCTTGCTGGCTGGTAGGGATAACGAGGGAGCTCCAGTACGGTATTCTCGAGAGCCAGCCACAACCTTGCGCAGCACAATCGTGGAGAATTCCGCGAGAATCTCGTCAAATTTCTCTCCTGTACACTCCTCCAGCATTGCTTTTCGCAAGATCCTCTCCCTTCCCAGCGTTCCATTTTTAGTCAGCTCTGAGAGGAACCGGAAGAGTGCAGCTCGAAGATTTGAGGATTGCAACGGTTCGAGTGGTGGGAAGAAAGGTTGTAGCTTCTAGATAAACGTAGTATTCTGTTAGAATATTGACCATATACATCATAGAATACAAAGAACCGTACATTTCGTGTGAGCTCAGGGTCCCATAGTTGGAACAGGTAAAACAGTGCCCATTCAATGGCTTGGACACGTCTCCGCAGATTATGTTGGCTGTCAGACAGTGTCGAAGGTACGATACCTGGCCAATCCGGGCGTAGATCAAGGCGCAGGAGCTTCAAATTGCGAATGAAGACAGCAATGGGCTGAGGCTGAGGCCATGCTTCGGCCCCAGAATCGGGGGTAGAGACGAGCATAGGAACTGTCGCATAAACGGCTCCTCTACCGAGGTAGGTAGTGGCGCTACCTCAGGAGTATACACTCGTCTTGTTACCCTGACTCGAGGATAGTCGAGATGATATCGTCGCGTGCAGTTGAAAGTAATTTGATATTCAGGAGATGCGCAACAAGGTACAGGTCACATGACATGCAATTTGAGCTACCCCTGAGAAATTAGATATCCATGGAACAACGCAGCTTTACCAGGGATAATTGTATCTTTTATCGGTACGTATAGGCTCGCGGGTAACTGGATACAGTCTTCCAACCTACAAATTATGGGTCGTCTGCTTCCATATGGAGTACTCCGTACTGAGGGGGCCCTTTCAACAAGCAGCTATCTACGGAGCATACAAGCATTCTATTGGAATTGAAACCCCAGGCCGATAGAGCCATCATCAGTACGGGAATAGACAGCATAGGGATATGTATTGTCCTCATCGAGAGTGGCTCCAGATATGCTGCCTGGTGATACCCTATAAGAAGGCACAGTGCTGGTATACGGAGAACCTTCACCCAGCCCTTCAAGTTGGCCGTATGCATTGAGGGACCAAAACTTGCTGCTCTTGTCCATGCATTCTTGATACCATCTTCCAGCCTATATCGACCCGGATCCTTAAACCCAATGGCCACCCGCATACTTTGTATCAGAGTTTGGCAATGCACCGCGGGACAGCGACGACGACCTTCAAAAAGTTGATTGGGGTGAAACCGCTACCCTTTCTCTAGCCTGGCTAAAGACCTGGTCCAAGATCTGGTTAAAGGGAACGGCGAAAGAAAAGGTGAAAGATGAAAGAAAAAGAAAGCGAGAAGCAACTTGATAGGGCTGCGCCTGTTAGTCAGCATGATCGCCGCCAAAAAAGGAAGCATAAACTCAGTATAAAATCCCGATCCCCCGCCAACTCACTGAGGTAGAGTAGCGGTGTTTCTCCTACGCACCCGCCGTCCACCCCCATTTCGATCGTTGTCGACAGGAAAATGGGCTCAAACACTCCCTGGACCACCCGGACAGGTATGTGACATCAATGACCTCCAAAGATATGCTCGGTAAACTGACATCTGCACCCCCGCCAGTCCTCGTGACTCTACCGCATCCACCTCAAGAGAACAGCTCTTCACCAGTTCCATTCTTCCACCTCCTAGAACGCCTTAAGACTACCAAGAGAGAAGGCTGGAGACGGTTCGACATTTCTCATGGCGAGTCTATAGCCGACCACATGTACCGCATGTCCGTCATGACCATGCTGGCACCCCCCTCGCTTGCGTCAAAGCTGAACATCCTCCACTGCACCAAGATGGCTCTCGTTCACGACATGGCCGAATCCATCGTCGGGGATATAACGCCCGTCGACACCGAAGTCACAAAGGCCGAGAAGGCACGGCGCGAAGCGGAAGTGATGGAGTACATATCAAGGACACTACTGGGCAGCGTCTTCGGCGGAACTCCAGGCGAGGGCCTCCTGAAGATCTTTGAGGAATATGAAGAAGACAAGACGCTTGAAGCGCGGTTCGTGCATGATATTGACAAGATGGAGTTACTCCTGCAGACTGTTGAGTATGAACGGTCTCATGGTGGGAAGCTCGATTTATCGGAATTCTACCACGCTTTCGACAAGATACGTCTACCGGAGATCAAAGCATGGGGCGAGGAAGTTATCCGGGAGAGGGAAGCCTTCTGGGCAGACAAACCAACCCCGGGTGCCGTTCCCAAATAAACGCATTATGCCCATAACTTTGGGTTCTACCGTTTCTTCAATAGAAGCCAGACTGACCATCAGGTCTCCGCCTTTATCATCGGCCGTGGCTAACATGGCAAATACTTGGAGCATTCATTATCTCTTTCACGTTCACTTTTTTTGATAGACGCGTTTCGATTTGCTTCTTTGTTTTGGGCACAGGCCGGTTAATTCAGACTGACGAAGTTAGGTCACTTCGAAGTTGAGCTGAGCTCGACATGCATAGACAAGCATATTAATACATTACCTCTGATACCTCAAACGTCCTACCGTTTGGTCAACACTAAGCTAGTATAGAATAAAACTCCGTGAACACGCATCGTGCAGGGGTATCCCCTAATATCTGAACGTCTAGACGGCGCCTTTCAATGTAAACCTCCTGATATCATCATAATTCTCCGACGTGGGACAGACAGGGGCCTCATGCAGCTTTCCTTGTCTCTATGAAAACGCGAACTTGAAAAAGCCATTAAAATCACGTGATCACGTGACGATGCTTCTCCGCGAATTTTACCTCCATCGCCAGGACTTAGATATTTAATGGTAGAAACATGCGGAACAACCGGCTTCAGGCTCTTCGAACCCATGAACAAGAGATGAATTAGGGTCGGATAAACCCACTGAGGAAGGAATTCAACCTACCGCATTAGAAAATAAATAGCGATCTTTTGCCATCGATGCCACCGACTCTACCTCGAAGAAAAGGCCAGGATGCACGCGAATTCACCTCAAAACGCGCTCTATTAGAAGCACTTGACACACCACCAGAGTTATCAGCTGATGAGATTAAAGCGTCAAAGTTCTTCAATGGGGAGGATTCCTCATCCGAGGACTCCTCGCTGTCCGAACTCGATGAAGTCGAGGCCAGGTCAAAGGAAAGCCTAGATGGCGATGGCGATGGCGATGGCGATGACGATGATGACGACGAAAATGCGAACTGGGAAGATGCAACTAATGAAGCTCCCCAGACTACAGCCCCTGTCCTCAGGGATCTGAGTATCATACTAGAGAGGAACGAAGAGGCCTTTACTCCATATTCGCCCAGTTCGAAAAAAGGTCCTAGTAAGATCGACCGTTTGATTCGGACCCAAACTCACTGCATGCATGTGCAGTTCCTCCTATTTCACAATGCCATTAGGAATTCGTGGATTAATGATGCAGAAATACAGCAAATCCTTCTTCGCCAATTACCAGACAAGGTCAATAAACAATTGCAAAATTGGAAGGCAGCTGTTGAGTCCTATAACTCATCGTCAGGACTGCCAGATGGCCAAGACGATCCAACATTTCATATTTTGACGATACTTGGTTCCCATTGGGCTAAGTCGTTTGAAGTCACGGCCCCTGGATTGCGAAAAAAAGGCTACAGGCCAATGCCAATTCTTGGAAAAGAGATTACTTCATTCAATGGACCAGATGAAGATAGTCACGTATACGGAGAAAGAATTCGAGATATAACCGAATTTCGCGAGCTTGCAGAAAAGCGTCAAGGGTCGCGCGATGCAGGAGCCCAGCTTTTTACTTCTCTTTTAAGAGCTGTTGGTCTGGAAGCAAGGATGGTTGCTAGTCTCCAGCCGATTGGATTTGGATGGAGTAAGTTCGAAGACTACAACCCGAAAGAGAAGGCAAATCGTACGGGGAAGAAGATTGATAAAGATCTTCGTTGTCCGATATATTGGTCTGAGGTTGTATCCCCCGTTACGAATGATATCATACCTGTAGAAGCCCATGTCCTTCCGTTCTACCTGGCTACGACTCCAGAGCGCATGGCAATGTTTGAACCACAGGCACCTAAAGCGGAGAAGGCTAAGCAGGTCATAGCATATGTGGTTGCATATTCTCCAGATGCAACCGCCAAAGATGTCACCACCCGCTACCTGAAACGACAAGTTTGGCCTGGAAAGACGAAAGGATTTCGAATACCCGTGGAAAAGATTCCCTACAACAAATCTGGATCTCGTTCATATTACGAATATGACTGGTTCAAGATTACAATGAGGGGTTACCTTCGGCCGGCGGGCAAAAGAACAGCCGCTGACGACAAAGAAGATAAATCACTTGCTCCCGGCCTGGCGAAGAGTAAGCCAAAGGAGGGCGATACGCTACAGAGTCTGAAAGCATCGGATGAGTTTGTCCTAGAGAGATTCCTGAAAAGGGAAGAGGCCCTCCGCTCCGGCGCAACTCATGTGCGAACATTCATAACTGGGAAAAACGAGAAGAAGAAAGAGGAGAAGGTTTATAAGCGGGCGGATGTAGTAAGATGCCTTTCCGCAGAGAGCTGGCACAAGGAAGGACGGAAAGTCAAGCTAGGAGAATCACCACTCAAGCTTGTACCTATCAGGGCGGTAACGTTGAATCGAAAGCGTGAAGTTGACGAGCTTCGACGTGAGACGGGCGAAAAGCCAATGCAAGGGCTATACGCTCTATATCAAACCGAATTCATAATTCCACCGCCCATCCAGGACGGGATAATACCTAAAAACGAATATGGAAATATCGATTGTTTTGTTCGCTCCATGATCCCACGGGGTGCCGCGCATGTTCCGTTCCCTGGAACCGTCCGTGTTTGCAAGAAGCTCGGTATAGACTATGCAGAAGCGGTTACAGGGTTCGAGTTTGGGAGTAAGATGGCCGTTCCTATAATCCAGGGAGTAGTCGTTGCTGCTGAGAACGAGAATCTTTTAAAGGATGCATGGATAGCAGATGAACAGGAAAAGAGGAGGAAAGAGAAATTAAAACACGATAAACTTATCCTTGCTACCTGGCGGAAGTTTATCATGGGCCTTCGCATTAATGATCGACTCCAGGAGGAATATGGCGCGACAGGTGGTGCCGAATCTCAGAATCCATTTGCCAGCCGGGAAAACCCAGGATTCCCTCAATCTATGGAAGAAGATAGCCATGACCACGATACGGGAGGCGGATTTCTTGTTCCAGGAGCGGACGAGGATACAAATGATGGTGGTGGCTTTTTGGTCGAAGACGAGGAGCCATACAGGGGCCGACACCAAACAACTTCCGCCAAAGCAGATGAGCAGGAAGACAGTACGCTATCTGATATCAGTGATGCGCCTTCTGTCATTTCCGAACCTCTATGACACCTTGTATGATAGTTCGGGATTTAGAGTGGTTGGATTAATACTATTATGAGAAACCAAATGAATAATCAGTTATGAACAACATATATATTTATTAAAGCCTAGATATAATGTTTAAATATGCAAGTTATCGGACGATATGATGTTGCTGTGGCCATGTTAAATATATATAGATCTAATGATCTGATTAATGTTCGAAAAATACGAAGAGTACTTTGCTGCCAAACCCGATATTGAGTTTGTTGACATCAGTCTTCTATCGATAACATTTCACCAAGTCAACAATGGACAAACAACACACCGGTGAACCCGCTGCAGGTGAGATGAACGTAGCTGCAAGGAGTCCAATTCATTTTGGGCCGTTCATCGTTACCCCACAGGTACGTATTTATGGACTTCACGATGCCTCTTGCGCAGCTTGGAGCTGGTATCTAGCTCTGTAGATGCGAGGTATCACGAACCTAGCGAGCTCAAATCTTCGAAGTTGAGTTATAGGAAGCTAACATCATTTGACTAGGTCTTCTTTATCACTCCTCTCTCTTTCGCCCTTGTTAACATCAAACCTCTTCTGCCTGGCCATGTCCTCGTCTGTCCGATTCGACGCACCCCGCGACTATCAGACCTAACACCCGCCGAAACAACAAACCTCTTCCTCACTGTTCGCCGTGTAAGCCGCATGGTCGAGCGAGTTTACCAGGCTTCTAGCTTAAATGTTGCGATCCAAGACGGGGTTGATGCCGGACAGAGCGTGCCCCACGTACACGCTCATATAATACCTCGTAAGAAGGCAGATTTGGATCACAAGGGCGGCTCGGATGCGATATATGGCATGATGGACGGCGAGGATGGGGATATCGGGAGATTTCTAGCTGAAAGGAAAATTGCTATGGAATCTAAGCGGTCCAGATCTGGATTCCCGGCTGTTGATAATGAATCTAGGGAGCCAAGGTCGGACGAGGAGATGCGGAAAGAAGCTGAAATGCTGGCTGAGGAGATGGAAAAAGAGATGGAGATGGAGAGGGAGAATATGAAAAGAGAATATGATGAGTGAATAAGTATAGATGCTTACATTAATAAAAGATTTTTAAGGCTATACTTGGACTCAATTATACACATGCACAGGGTGTTGTGAGAAGAGTCTGAGATCTATTTACACTAATTCCCTATATACACACATACCCTATCTTGTTAAATCAAACAAAAACTTTGTTGAAATAGGTAACTTGTCTCACGGGTGCAAGTAATGACCTAGCTATTGCATATCAGTCGAGGACTCATAGCTTCCGGCTGAGAATCAAAGTGCTGGCCCATTCAACCCTCACAACCTTATCCGCTGCCGATTGAGCATTGCGCAGATCCTCTTCAACCTCGATGATGCTATCAAGCATCTCATCTGCAACATCTCCAGTCCCACCCTCACTCCGCCGAATACGGTTTGGGTGGGCTTCTTTCCAACGATGGTACGCACTCCATGTTCGGATATACTCTGTTGCCTGACCAAGGGAAATATCCGATTCCATATACTTCGTACCCTCGCCGGAGCCTGGCCCGTTAACTCCTGGATGGTACTCAATCCGCTGGAGATCTGCCCAGTCCTCTGTCGGTGGTTGTATTACACGTAATTTGTCCCGCATAATTGAGTTGCCAGGCTGAGGCCAATAAGACCCGAGCAGGTGTTTGTCCAAGCCATAAGCATATTGGTCGATTATAGCGGTGGCCTTGGGATAATCAACTAGGAAGTGATCTGAGTATCCCCAAAATGCAAGTGTACCTCCAACTTTCATGACCCGGTTCAATTCTGCAAAGAGCTGGGGATAGTTGAACCAGTGGGCTGCTTCTCCTGCAACAACTAGGTCTATGCTCTCATCCTCAATAAACGGGAGAGCCTCAGCAGTTGACTGAACGAACTCAACATTTCCCTCGGCTGTTAAGCTTCTTGCCTGCTCGATCATGCCAGCAGACGGGTCGATGCCGTAGACTTTCTTGAATTTTGGGGCAAGTGCACGAGACACCAAGCCGTGCCCGCATCCAAGATCTAGACATGTTTCATATTTGCCACGGTGATACCCGTATACCATGGCATAAAGTTTTGGGGGATATACTGGGCGAAATGAGGCATATGCCGCATGCGAGAAGGTGCTCTTTCTGTAAAGCTCATTCGCATGGTTTGATCCTCAACGTTCGTTAGCCACTTCTCTTCCAGGTCAACTCAAGCATTGCGGGATATACTAACGCAAATGTTGCCATCGTATATGTTTTGGAAGTATCCTTATACGGCAGATCAGTGTGTCGCTATCATCAAGTTGAATAAAATGAATTTGGAATATAGACGCCTCATCCGCTTTATATCGGCCCTGAGCCTCCGAACGGCCGAACCGAAATTTACCGAGAGTCGCGAATCTTAGGCAGTTGGTTCATCAGGAGTTGACCCTAGGGGAATACCGACCATACGTCATATCGCATATCGTGGGAATTATTTAAATATAGAAATTCGAGAAACTTTCTAGTCCACCGAGATCCACTGTATTACCGCGATTCCATTATTTGGGTCAATGGGCCGTTCCCGTAAAGCTTATACTGGATCCTATCAACTGCAAACCGTGAACATATGCGTTCAAGGAGGATGGTGAGGATGGTTGTGTATCATGGCGAACAAGTGCTGTATGTTGAGATTAGAGTTGCCTGGCGTATATGGTGGCTATTAAAGGCATGTGTCTATCGGAATTAGAACTTGGTCCTCCGCCTCCATAACATAGTAACCTAGATCTAGTCCATCGTGGGTGATAACCTGTCGCCAAAACCTGCGCCACGACTGTCGAGGGTGTGACTCTTCTGCCAGGACCACTTCCTCTGGCTGGACCATCAGGACCCTCGTGTAAATGTATTTATCCAGAGCGACCTCAAGGCACTTCAATTGGGTTGAAAAATGCCTTACTAGCTGGTCTGTAGTGTAGAAAATAGCTGCGCTTACAAGAGGGTACCCTTTTAGCCCAGGTTGACACCAGGGGGCTACTTCGTGGGCATTCCTTTCTATAAACCTGCCTCCCCTCTTTATATGTAGGCGGAGGCAGCGCAGATGAGGAAAGAAAGAACAGAGAAAGGAAATCAGCGCAGCATGATCTCCCACATCAACGGAGTCACCGCATGGGATGATCCTGGATGTCAGCTCAAGAGACGTAACTCCTCTGAGACGGTGTGCCGGAACAAGGTTCGGTAGCTTGAATAAGAGGCCGTCGTAGAATTCGTCATTGACGATAAACGTATTGGTGTTATAGAGGACTGGCATGGCTTCAGTATAACTATTTGACATAAAATATACATTAGAACTCCGGAGGGGGAAACGATCTATATAAAAAAAGATATGGCAGCTCCTTACCATTGGCGAGATGTCAACAGCCACTCTAATACCCCAATAAAGCAGCTCGAGTGGTCACCATAATGGGCACGACAAGACGTATACTGCGGCAGAGAACACCGGTCGTTCCAAAAGGGGAGGTTCCTGTATCTATGGCAGACGCAATGCCACCACCTCCATTCCAAATTGTGGTCGTCTGTCCGCTTGATCGTGTCCAGACGAGCGTGGGATTTTCCAGCAACGTACGAGTTCGAGTAGGTAAAGCTCATATGTATCGTTCTCGCCCCGAACAGAGCAATGTACACCATCTGACGGATCTCTGGCGGCAGGCGTGTGAAGAAGAGGCTGTTGTCCGTTGCCCATTGATCACTCGCGCTCCTCGAGGCATACGAGAAGGACACCGGTCGACGGTTAGGAGGGAGGATCGGTATCAGGGGCGTCCGGGGCCGCCGACGACGACGCGGTGGTGCATTACGCGAAGACTCATGATGCTCGGCCTGGTCTGGATGGCCGCGCTGGGTGATCTTTCGAATCCACTGGGTGAATCTCGGCATGCTCTCACGCATCTGGCGACAACTACGGGCTGCAAGTTAGCTTTAGTGGTGGGGGATGGGCTGGCTGGTCGTCCATGGCATGCTGAGGGAGGGCTGCAGGAGAAGAAGGCTGGGGGTCAGGACGATGCTTGCAGGGCACTAGGGGAGGCAATGCGACGAGTCGAATGCTGCCGCTGCCGCGTCCATCGAACAATCCTGGGACGAGCTACTTGCACCCAGCCCGTATCTGCGAGGACAGAGGACCGTTCGTTGTAATTCTCCATGGGCCGTATGTAGTAGAGATTTGGTTATACGGGCGAACCTCGGCGCTTGTCATGGCGGGAAAAGTAACTCGTCCGCCGCGGGGTGGAAGATCGCTCATACATCGACGATGAACATTGAAACAGAATAGATATCATTCTTCTGCTGCTCGACACTATATCTGCAGTGCCGGAGTTGTATATAATGTCTTCAGACATGGAAGCCGCCGTCAAGCTGTTCTTCTCCTCTCCGCGATTCGCGGTCGCTGGCGCAAGCACCGATGCCAGCAAGTTTGGCTATAAAAGTACTCCTCGATCAACTTTCTATCTCTCGGCGAACGCAGGATAATACTAACGTCTTCTTAGTCCTGGCGTGGTATCATCAGCACTCTCTGGCCGTCACTCCGCTGAATCCCAGGGCGTCCTCGATCTCTCTGCCGTCCAAATCGTACACAACAGTCGCATCTCCATTGGACCTGTCTGCACCGTCACAGACATCACTTTCTATCGTCACGCCTCCAAAGGTGACTATCCAGGTCCTGCGTGATGCAAAGTCGGTGGATGTGCCCGCCGTGTGGCTGCAGCCGGGAACTTACGATGACGAGGTGCTGGAATACGCCCGCGAGAACTTCAAGGCGATGGTTGGAGGGCCAGGAGGACAAGGAAGCGAGGGCTGGTGTGTCCTCGTAGATGGCGAGGATGGCCTCGATGCTGCTGGCGTCCAGTGGACTACTCAGAAACTGTGAATAAAAGCTGATACGATGTACATGATTGCACTTGGACATATGTGTGTTGATAAATATATTTATTTGCTACAAAATGCAAGGCTATAAAGGTGAGACGTTGTGATGTGTACAATATTCCGAGAGGTTTATTGGGTTAGTCTCAATTTATACATACTTCCCACCCTCTACTAGGGCAGATGTTAATAGTGATGAAGAGGGAATCCCGCCGTCTGATCCAAAAAGCAACTGGGAATCGAAAACTGGTAAAATAACCTAGGGAGCAAACCCATCGAGGAACAAGAGAGAAAGGCTGACGAAGGTCAGGGTAAAAAGGAGACACAGAAACAGAACGGAAACAGAAATATAAGCCGAAGGAGGAGAAAGAAAACCGTGGTATCATCAGATCATTAACGTGGTATAAACGGTCCCCTGTGCCGGATGTAAGGAAAAGAGAATAGTACAAATGTGCAGAGGCCGTAAAAACATAAGATGGGGATTAATCCCATTCCCCCAAATCCATCTCGTCCACTTCTATCCGCGTTCCTAACGCTTCTTTTCCTTCCTTGATCATGGCTTTCAACTGATGGTTCAGTCTTCGCATACTAGCATCTTCTTCACGTTCCTTGCGCCTTAGCTTTGCCGCATACCTTTGGGTCTCGACCGACAAGGGGCTTTCATTAGGGTTGGGTACGGTGCTGAACTTGGGAGGCGTCTTGTAGATAGATGGCGGAGAGGAAGGCTGTTGAGTGAAACTCGACGGCCGTGTGGGCGCAAGGGGTGTGGCAGGTCTCTTTGGCTGTACTCGAGCAGCTGGGCGGCGGGCAGGAACGTGGTGGATGACGCTGCTTCTGCGAGGCATCTTTCTCGAGCTGTGCGAAGGGCTGGTTTCTCGAGAATCTTTGTCCTCCTTGACTATGACCCAGCTGTTATGTAGATCGTCCCGGCGGGGTTTTTCGATGGGGTAGCTGTCGTCTACCGGGTACTGGCCGGGTACGGGTGTTTCCTCCCGCTGATGGCATCGGTAGCTCTTCTTCTTCTGCTGCGGCGAGGATGTGTCCCAGGTCTGGCTTGCCTGAACGGTGGACGTGGTGGTATCGATATCATATCCTCTGCCTCCACCAGCGTGGAATCCCCGAAACGGACCCGACCAGCAGAAATCCCAGACTTTCCCAGCAACACCTCCGACGAGGTTGATCACTGACTTTCCCCAGCTGGTGGTGGTTGGCGTACCCTTCACATCTGTATCATCGCCCTGTGTCGTCGATATCCCGCGCTTCCTTTTCGTTCCTTCAAACGGTGAAGGTGTAGGGGGCGCAAAGTCTGCGTCGACATCCATCCTCATACCCATCGTCCGGCTAGGTTCTCTATATCGGGTGGGCCGGTAATCAAGCTCTGATTCCTCATTCTCGCCATCTCGCTGTGACGTGTATCCTAGTAACGATGTCTTCGCCGTCGTCGTCAGGAGCCCGGTATCAAGCCCTCCTTCGGCCAGGAGATACCTTGTGTTGGCCAAGGGAACAGGGCTCGAGACCCTTGAGAAGGAAGGCTGGTGGTCCCAGAGAACCCGTTCGTCCAACCCGCCGACGTTTCCATCTAGCCCGTCGTATCCATACCGTGCACGCTTTCGACTACTCTTCGACGCCGATGAGATAGTGCGACATAGTGACGAGGCTGCCGATGCCGACTGGGGTGAGTGGTAGAAGCGAGATCTTGCGCCGGTCAGATCTAGCTTCGGCGGAACCGGGCTGTCGAGGAAGAAGTCACTGGGCATGGAGGACTGCTGAAAGGACGACATGGGGTCTGGTAGGCCTGAGACAGCTAGGAGCGGTTCATAACTCCGTGGTGATGGGAGGATGGGTGAGCCTCGAGGGAGGTGATGAATAGTTTATACAGATGAGGCTGGATTTGTTTGGCGAGTGAAAAAGTCATCAAAACACAGTGACATCCAGTGATGGCTTGGCGTTTTCCCTCTCCACAGATCACATCAGCTGGGCTTCACCGTGCATCACATGGATAGCTATACACAGAGCTGATGGAATAAATATACAAGTATAAGGCAGTAACTGTTTATTATCATCCAGGCGTCCTCCCTGTTAAGCTACTAATAACCATACAAGTTGGTAGTTTCCGTGGCGGTTTCCTTCAGCTTCTTGTTCTCCTTCTTCAAGAGATACCTCATCCACCAAGCACAAATAATGGAACAAAAGGCGAAGCCGGCAGAGGATCCAAAGCCAATGCCGTATCTTGGAGAGTCGGAGCTGGGCCAGACGTACGCTCCGTATATGTACCCTATCTGTCCACCAACATTCGTCATGGCTAAGACGACCTACCATTGCACGGGCATCAGCTACACATTCCAATAAAGGTTGCGTGGTGAAAGTAATATAAGAGGCAGACTTACAGCTTGTTTTTCGCGAGTCTGAGAGAGAGTCGATGACGCCCAACCGATGATGACTGAATTTACTGAATATGCACCGATCGGGAAGATGAAACAGGCGATGTAGCGACCAACCGTGTTAAGAGTCGAGGCTGCAATCACAAATCCGACGATAGCAGTGGCAAGACCGGCAGTGATATGCCAAGTGCGCTCGTGGAAACGGCCAGAGGTATATCCGAATAAAATACCGGCTGCTCCAGCGAAGAGGAAGGGAGGACATGTCAGGACGAGGGTGATGGTTGTGTTGAACCCGAGAGTCTTGACCACGCTATAGTTGAAGAAGAAACGTTAGTCCAGTCACTTTATTTGCAGCCAAAGTAGCTAATTGATGATGCGTACGTTGGGAAGAAACTGTTGAATCCACAAGCCGAGAGATGGAAATTCTGCATCAGGCAGAAGATCCACGTCCTTGGATCTCGGACAGCCTGTTTAAGTCCCTCCATAGTCGACGCCATCTCTGGCTCTCCCATCTTGTCCCTCTGTATTCGACTATGAGCAAGGTCACGCTCCGTGTCCTTTAACCATCGAGTCGTCAACGGAGTGTTTGGGAGCAACCAAAAGCCGGCGATGGCAACAGCACCTGACACAGAACCTTCGATTATGAACAGCCTAGAGTTTCCATGTTAGCCAACGCAATCTATTCAAACGCTTGCGGTAGTCGTACCATCGCCATCCCGATAGCCCCCTGGCGTGATCAAGGCCGGAGAATACACCAGCAGCGATTAACCCGGCGAAACCAGTTGCTAAAATCTGGGCACAGTATAACATTGCGATTCGAGCGGCGACCTCTATATGAAGCGTTTCGATTAGACTTGTATTCGCAACAAATAGAATGCGAGGGTCACGTACCTCTTCGAGTATAAAATATGGATAGGATATAGGTAGCTCCAGGATAAAACTAGGTTGTTGATGGTAAGCGAATGAGGTATGGAGAGGTTTCTCATGAGGCCTTCTTACAGGAGCTTCCGTAATTCCAAGAAGGAACCGACAGACCACTAATCCAGAATACGACTGAACCAACGCGGTGCAAGCTATAAAAGTTAATAAGCCTAACCTCAGGTACCGATGGTTAAAGTTGACTGGAAATACATACCGGAAACGACAGACCAGACCACCATCCAGGCACTCATATAGATGCTTGGCGGCACTCTGGTGATCAACATGTTACTCGGGACCTGCGTGAGGACGTATCCGACGAATAGAATGGAGATGGTGGTGTTGAATTGAGTGCCGTGCATGCCGAGCTCTTTCTCCAGGTTGTTCAACCGGGCCTGAGCAAGCGTGTTTCGGTCAATGTAGTTCAGGAAGTACATTATTACCAGCGTGGGCTAGATTGAACGTCAGCTTCGGGCATAAACATGACTTTCAACGATCGAAGGAATGGTACCATAATACGCCAGTCGAGTTTTCGGACGAGTCTGAGCTCCTCTGGGGAAATTTTGGTGACGGCACCGGCATAGTCACGGTCCTGCGCCGCAGTGCCCTTCTCGTCAGCATGGTCCTCGGTGGTTGTCCTTTCAATCTTGTTGTCGGCTTCGATGGGCGAGGCGTCCACTGCCTCTGATTTTTTCTCCAAGGAGGTCATTTTCGCCCAGAAGTTCCTTGGAGCCTTGTGAAGCCCCCAAGCTACGCAAGTGCAAAAAGAAGAAGTGTGCTTGTCTGACGGCTCGCTCTAAAAGTGCGAAAGAGATTATTTATCAATCCTTCATCAGCGAGTCGAGCGACATGCGGGGACCCTAGGCCTGGAAAATCTGGACGTTCAGCTGTGCCACTGGCGACGCTAAGAACAGGGATAAAGGATCTGCCATGCAACCTGAAGCAACGACTTCGTGCCATAACCCTATTTGTTCTCTCTTTATCTTTCTTATTATTGAGGTAACTGGAAGCTGGATCGGCAGCTAGCGATATCACGGGACCCGCAATAGGGCCCACGCGGGGAAGCTTTAGCCAATAGGAACCATGGAAGTAAGCGGATCTTGTGCTGGAAGTCAGCTGATTGGTGAGTTAATCTCGACCCCTGGCCACGCCTGCTTCAACATGTTGGAAAAGATACACGCAGAAGTCGCCTGCACGCTCGTCTACTCCAACCTACTGCATGTCATCCACAGCGAGAGCTCAAGGGTTCAAGGATGCAACGGTTCAAGGATGTCCCCGTTCGAAGGTCACGGTCACCATGGTATCGGGACAGCGGCGAATGAGGCGTCAGCAGAGTTAAACAACAAGCGAACCTTCTTAATATCGGTGATAACCCGGGCGTTCGCTTTCTCGGTGAAGTCGATGGCGACATTTTGGAATTTGTTGCTGATGTGGGAAACACCCCAGGGTTGCGGCCTCCCTGTCCTTCTTGCCTCGCTGTATCCAGCTTTGTGACAGTTTTAGAACGCGAGAGTGATAAGCGAACTATTAGCGAGTTTGCCACGAGAGTGCTGAGTCGCCGTCCAGTTGTACTGAAAAGCACCAAGCACGTACTCCGTATATCAAAATACGTTGCATCATTAACTTCAGGTGACGGAAGAGCGGCCACTAATCTGGGGAAGATAAGATAGGACGCGTGCTGGTTCCCATCTGACGAGTCGTACGGTACCCAAATGGCTATAAATCCGGAAGATTTGTCGATCCTAACTAGCTATGGAGACACAGACAGGAGGTCTTAGCGTGGTTAAAGTCGCCAGCAAGTTATAAGGAGGGACACATTGGTCAGAGTGCGGTAGGCGCGTTCTAGAAGGCCGACCAAACAAAAACCTATAAGGTTTATTTAGCCATACACCACAGCCAGGAAGCTTCGACATTCCGTGGCGTTGAAGTTACATGCATGGTTTGTCGCTGCATGTCGAAGCATATCTAAAGTATGCCTGGAGTCCTGCAAGTTCTCGCTCGCTAAATAGCTTCCGAGGCGTAACACGCGGCCACTGACATCGCATCGACGTTGGCATTTCCCTAGACTAGACGGATAGATAGCCAAGAAGAAGCACTGACATCGAGACAGCGTCCACGACGGAGAACTTGAAGGTCGAGTTAAGATTCTCTCAAGCCTTGGTTGTTTTTTCTATCTTCCGCCGCTGATTTCTTGGCGCCGAAAACATGCTTAAAAGCACGTGATTATATAGGGGTTCGCGTCCTTCGAGCGATCCGCGGGCAGCGTCATCAAATACGATCAGCCTTGAGATCACGGTTGATCCTACGTGCTGTCAGCAGGAGTATCGCGAATTTTGATACCGGCGCCCTCGGATTGTCGAGTCAGTGCTTCGATTGCCGCGTTGACGCTGAGTAGCTCTTATCAGGGCTGGATACCGAGGTATGTCGTGGGGGTTGTTGATAAGATCCTGATGCCACAATTGACGAGATGCTGAAACTGACGATATTTTGCAAGTAGGCTGATGGTTTTTGCTGATATACCGCATTACCTCCTTCATCACTGACTCAACATGTCCTCGGTTGCAGCTCCGCTAAATCGCCAACAAAGCTGGATCCCACTGCTCTGTGCAGCAGCCGCATTATCCCTCCCACTCACCCTCCACTTCTTCCGGACGCGCGATGATAATATGAATTCCACGGCCCTATCGCCACCATCCTCTCTTCCATCCCTACCTTTATTCCTAGAAGCGCAGAAATGGGCCTCCAAAGACCCGAAGAAGATTGCTATAATCGACAAAACCAAAGATCTAAGCTTTACATATCGCCAATTACTCAACGATGTGTCCGTGTTGAAGAGGAGGATTCTGACAGAGCTGAAGGTCCAGGATCTAGAGGAAAAGAGGGTTGCATTCCTTGTCCCTGCGGGATATGATTATGTAGTTTGTCAGTGGGCGGTATGGGCGGCTGGCGGAGTTTGTGTGCCGTTGTGTAGGTGACCCTGCTTTCATCATGAGGCTACATGGCATGCTAATTATAGATATAGGCACATCCCACCCGCCAAAGGAGTTGCTATATACAATCTCGGACTCCGACCCTTCCTTAGTGATTCTACACAGCTCATTCCAACACATCAAGCCGGCTTTGCTTGACAACCCTTCCAAGGCTACCTTTATAGAGTTTTCACCTATCGTTGACGTCAGGAGTTGCACCTCCACCCCCAACTTTCACCCTGCGTTTCCATCGTCCCGACGGGCCTTGATGATATATACGTCTGGCACGACGGCAAACCCCAAAGGTTGTGTCACAACGCACAAAACGATCACATTCCAAGCAACCTCACTCATCGAAGCATGGAAATATACCCATTCCGACCACCTAATCCATGTCCTTCCCCTACACCACATCCACGGCATTATCAATGGCCTCATAGCCACTCTCTTAAGTGGCGGCATAGTCGAGATGCACGCCAAGTTTGATCCCCAGGTTGTCTGGGATAGATGGAGCAACCCCGGTTCCTCGACCATGTTCATGGCCGTACCTACCGTTTACTCACGACTAGTCGACTATTTTGATGCTCATATCCGATCCACGGATGCAGAAGCAGCGTCTCGATCAGGTGCAGGCGCATTACGGCTTGTAGTCAGCGGCTCCGCAGCGCTACCTACACCGATTAAGACGAAGTTCCTCGAAATTACTGGCCAAACTTTGCTCGAACGCTATGGGATGACTGAGATTGGCATGGGCTTGAGCTGTGGTCTTGACGTCTCGCGTCGCATAGAAGGGAGTGTGGGCTGGCCCCTCCCGGGTGTGCAGGTGCGTCTAACACAGCGAGATACGGGAACAACCATCCCTACTTCCTCATACGATGAAGATGGGATGATAGAAGTTAAGGGGGATAATGTGTTCCTTGAATACTGGCGACGGCCCGACGCGACGGCAGCGGAGTTTACGAGTGACGGGTGGTTTAAGACTGGTGATGTGGCAAGACGAGATACGGCTGGTGCTTATTATATCCAAGGCCGGGCGTCAGTGGATCTGATCAAGAGTGGTGGGTATAAGATTTCTGCGCTAGAGGTGGAGAGGAAGATGCTTGCATTAGACGAGGTGCAGGAGGTAGCTGTGGTAGGAATTGCCGATGAGGAATGGGGCCAGCGTGTTGCTGCTGTTGTCAAACAGAGAAAAGGCGTAAGTATCCTTCAATTTTTCTTATTTTCTTCGTTGGCCTCCTATTGATTGTCTTGCTGACTGTCTGCCTAGACAACAACGCTGGAACTCCATAGCCTCCGTGCAAAACTGAAGACGGAAATGGCCGCGTATAAAATTCCTAGTGTTCTGAAGCTCGTAGAGAGCGTCGAACGGAATGCGATGGGGAAGGTGAATAAGAAGATGATTGTGAAAAAATACTGGCCAGAGCTTGTATGATCTCAGTCACATGTATTCTAATATAGAGAAGATATATAGACTTGGTAGATAGTTACATCTAATACGCTTTTATACCTCTTCATCTATGCCAGGTAAATATATATGGTTGTGGTTTAATGAGGATATCATGGGCCCAAGGGATCTAATTTACGGTTAACCACGCTGCCAGAACGCCATCTGTGGTATGAAGCATAACTATATCAAATTCAAATGTCCGATTACCGCTGGAAAATTTCTCTTGTCAATAAGAATCTTCAAGGATAATCGACATGATCTAGACTTAAATATCCACCTGCAAAAGCTTGTTTGTCTCTGGTCCAATAGTATCTAGTTAACTAGGTATAAAAAGTAAATATTTGCATGTCTAGTCAATATTTGACAGCCTTTCAACGCCTTACTATTGCTCCTTTCATTAAGGACAGCTCCGGGATAAACCCAAGGATACACTTAAGGATGAACCTAAGGACAAGCCTAAGGATAAGCCCAAGGACAAGCAAAAGAGTAAACCTAAGGTCAACTTAAATTAGTGTATGACATCATCTCAGGAATATACAGTGAATTTAAAACAGTCATGTCATTAATCCTTAATTCTCTCTCTCACAACCTCGAAAATCCGCTGTTTATTACTGCTCATATTTAATATGGAGGCCACCATTTCATCTTCGCCAGCTCGCGCCTCACCAGATCTCGCCATCCTACGTAGCAGATTGCCATATGTCAACTACGATTCCTCAGTCCTCCGGCCTGATAATCACGCCCATCCCCATCAGCCGTCATGTTCCGCTCCCTGGAGGACCCTGAAGCCTATATATGGGTCGAGGCACATCTACGACGTGGCCGAATTCTCCTTATGGTGCGAAGATACGGCCGAATTCAAACTACCAACACCAGTACAAGCAAACTGGGTAATGACCTACTACAGAGCCAAAGAAGTCCGGTTTGAATATCCTGTAATCACCGTGGTTACCGACACCCCTCCGAACCCCTTGACCCTTACTATTGCCGGTGTCGCTGCGCGGTTCGTCTCAGACACGCGCTTGAATACATGCTTTTCTGTCGATACAGCCTACGCATCGCCTCGTGTGCCTGATCCTGTTCCGGTCCAGCTTCAGAAATGGCTCGCGCCTACAAAGAGTGAATCGGACCTGATTCTCGCTAGTCTAGCGCCTCTCTGCAACGTAAAAGGGATAAGTTGGTACGGTATTTACTGCTACGTGGAGCTTCATACTGGAGATGGTAGATCCTATGAGAGACATTCGCTGCCTGGACGTGTTGCGGGCAAAACTACGACCTACCATCACTCAGAGAGTGACTTTTGGGACGAGATGCAATCTCGAGTATTATCACGACGTATCCAACGATGGCCTTCTGAAACGAGGCCGGACTTGCAGGATCGCACAGACTATCTGCTCGAAGGGTCTGGAGTCCTACGACCAGGGGTGTGCATTGCAAACAGCCTACACCCCGACGGCACCACATCTGCCGACTCTGAACAAACCACTAGCTGTGGAATTCGGATGCGCCATCAAAATGGCCAAGTCGTGGTTACTGTCTCTAACCATGGAGTTAAGCATTGCCGAGACGTATATCACCCCAGCACAGTGGGTGGGTCAAAGATCGGAGAGGTTGTTGATCGGTGGGAAACGCAGGACGTCGCCATGGTTAACTTGATGCCAGGGGTGCACTTCTCGAATAACGAGTACTTCCAAGCAACTGCGCCCAAGCATCTTGTTAAGTCAGATCATATACTGAACGGTACTTGGTGTTCATGTGATGGGATATCCACTGGATTAATCTTTTTGCAATGTCACGGTGCCCGTATATCTGATATCAACATGGGAGTTACTGGCGGTATACAACCCGAGAAAATCACATATCGCATGGAGAAGCTGTATAGCTCATTTGGGCCACTCGATGGCACCCTATCCGATGGCATATGCGGAGCACCCATAGTCAAAGAGGGAGATCTCGATGGTCCAGGCGGCGTGTGTGGTTTGTTTCGTTTTGGAAACAAAGAGTTTGCGCTTAGTCCAGTGCTGGACAACATTATCGACGCGGGTTGGGCGTTATACGATAGACGGGATAACCATCTATAGTCCTGATCTCTAAGACACCATCTATAGTCTTGATCTCTAAGACACCATGAAGCAGACTCTGGTCTCTATCAGATACCATGAAGCGTTTGGTAGAATGTTAGTGGTGAGACTGCGGGTCTTACTAAGCCGGAGATAAGGAAGAAACCTCGGGACGAACCATCAGACTTCACCCGAGACCAGAAGACCAGAAAGAACTACAACCACTGGACAGAGATGCAAAGTTAATCGCCGACTCCATACTCAATTAATATATATCATTTCCCTCTTTATATTTATTTTCTAGCCCGCATACACCTTCGCTTCGTCGCCACGCCGCCGCTAGATTCGAACGGGTATTCGCTCGTGGCATTCTCGCTCGCCCTCTCCGATCGACCGGCGGATGGCATCTCTCAAGCCCAAGCTCTCTCTACGGCCCGCCTGTCGACCTGCCGAATCAATCGTGTTATCATTCGCAAGCCGGAGGTCGGGAAACTCATACCTCGCGCTCACACCTGCCAGTGGTACCCCGCCAGGCCGATGCCTCGGCACCCTCACACGACAAGATACCAAGTCGAGACCTGCCTATAACATACCAGGACAGCCGCAGCCGCAGCTATCTCGTGCAAGGATGGAGGGTCACGGGAACACGCCCTCGAGACGACTACGGGCTATAACAAGCCACATCTCGCCCAGCCAGACCAGATCACTCAGCCAATCAGCCTCCACCCCTTCTGACATCGACTTTTCAGCGCTGTCGAAGCTCCTACCGCACGATGGCACCAAGGAGGGAGATGCACTGTGGTATGTCGTGGTGGCCGCGGCGCTGATGGCGTTCCACCGGGAGGCAGCGGTGGGTGCACTGTGGGAACACATCGTCTCTACCCAGCGGCCATCGGAAGGAGAAAAGGCCGTGATTGCACGCAGGATCAGAGAGAGCTGTCTGAAAGCGAGTGTGCTTGTCGGATTTCCGCGGGTAAAGTCACCGCACCAATCCCATGGGGAGAGTGACATGCTGCTAACGACGAAGAAACTAGGGGATCAATGCCCTCACATCACTGCACGCTTCGCTGGCCAGACACACGCCTTCAACGCACGAGCTGCTGTCCACGGACTCGTCGCTGCGTAGTCCGGTCGATGCAACGACGAAGCTGGAGCGAGGTACCGCGTTCTTCACCCGTCTGTACGCCGGCCACACGAGCAAGATACTCGACAGCATGTCTCGCAGCTCTGGCGGAGACCTGAGCTACTATGCCCTGGCCAGCGTGTACGGCGAGCTCATGGCCGAGACCCGGGTGGTGGATGCGATGGAGACGGTGGTGCTGGAGTTTGTGTGCTGTCTGGCGGACGACGTTGCACCGCAGGCCAAGGGGTGAGTCTTTCTAAATCCATCTTATTGACTGTTGCACCGCTGCACCGTTTGTTGTGTGATGCTAACTAGACAGACACTTCTTCGGCAGCCGGAACATGGGAGCGTCGGGCAAGCAGATCCAGGGCGCCGTGGCCATCGTGCAGGAGCTGGCGAGGCAGGCTGGCGTGAGTGTGCCTGGAGCGGGGGACGAGTATGCCTTCCTGGCGAAGGCTGATTCATGGTAGCAGAGATTTCGTACTCCGTTCTCCGTGCATAGACATAGTGGATGTAGCAGTGGAGGTATATCGGTATATCGGTATATGGTCGTGTGTGCACTGTCTGTTTACGGCATGCTCCACTCTCTCTATCTCTCTCTCTACTCTGTACTACCTACATACTCTACCTACCTCCTTCGTACTACCTACCTACTCTAATACTACTATCTACTTACTCTACTTCTACTCTACCTACCATCTTAATCCTCTTCTCCTTTTTCTTCTACATCTACTTCTTCTTCTTCTCTCTCTACATCTACTCTACATCTACTCTCTATATATCGTAAACTAGCTTCCTTAGCGTAGTCTTGCCACCACGTGACCCACGTGCTACTCTCTGCGTCTTTGAGTGGTCAGGAAAAGTCCAACATCCCGCCCATGGATCTCAAACACAGCAACTATGGTCGACTATGGTCAAGGAAGTACCTCCAGCATCTCCGTCCGCCGGTGGATGCGCCCACTTGCGATGGACGGGGTACAGGGTCTGCCATCGCCTGCCATGGCTCCCATTGCCGGCCTCAACCGGCGTTTCCTGTGGCCACCGAAGAGTTTTCTCTCTCTCTATAACTTCATCTTCTTCTTCTTCTCCGATAACTTCTCGACTGCTCACTTCTCTCAGCCCGAGTCCGCCTTGCTCCTCCGCTTGCTCCCGCCTGCTCCTAGCCTAACGCCGCCTAGGATAGTCCTAGGATAGTGAAGGGTTAGCGACATCCCGGCAAGCGTCCTGTCTCTGCCTTGTCCGCGTTCCCGAGCACCACTCAGCGCGGTCAGCCTGCCCTCGTGCGTCCTGCCTTGCCGCCCCCCAGCGAGCTGCTTATAAGGAAGAAGCATTGCCCAGACGGCCTGCTCCCTTGGCTCGCTTCTCTCCCTCCTCCCAAGCACCTCCAAGCACCGACAAGCTTCTCCAAGACTTTTAAGACTTCACCAGGGCCTGCGTCGAACGCTTCTGATATCCACAGCCATATCACGATCTCTATAGATCGCAGCCATGACAGACTACGGTCCCCGGGCGCCCCATGGACCCGACATGACGGGCACCCACGACCCGCTTGTCGACATGCGGCTCCACGAGAAGGAGGCCTTCGACACCTTCATCCGCCCAGACGACTCGTACACGCCCGAGGGAGTCTACTGGGCCGACCTGCCGCTCCTGAAGAAGATCAGGTTCGTCACCGCGGTCGACATGGAGGAGTCCAAGAAGGAGGTCTCCTCCTTCTGGGAGATGTTCAAGAACGATCCATTGGCGCCGGTGGCCTTTTACTTTAAGAACATGGTGCTTCCCGGTGCTGGTCTCGGGCTGGAAGGGTGCGTCCCCTGTTTTTGACTTTGGGTTTGACATGCTAATTATATGTCTAAGATACGTGCTGTTCTCCATTGGCAACATCAAGCCACTGTTCCAGAAGTCGTTTCCGGACTGCTGGAAGAGCCACAAGACATGTGACCCCACCTGGCTTGCGGCTGTCGAGTACCTTGAGATTTGCGGTATCATCGTTGGCCAGATACTGGTCGGTGTGCTCGGTGACTGGTATGGACGTCTTTTTTTTTTTTTTTTTTTTTTTTTTTCATTTTAGGTACGGAGCTAACAGGACTAGGATCGGTCGTCGATGGGGTCTGATTCAGGATGCGGTGATCATGTTGCTAGGTCTTATCATGCTTACGGCGGCCTGGGGTGTCACACAGAACGGCTGGGTTATCTGCTACGTCTGGTCGCTCTTCTTCTACGGAATCGGTGTCGGTGGTGAATACCCGATGACAGCTACCTCCGGCATGGAGAACGCGGTCGGCTCAGGAAAGGTCTCTACCAAGGAAGATCGTCTTCACCGTGGTCGCAAAGTTACGTCTGCCTTCCTTATGCAAGGGTGGGGCCAGTTCTTCAACCAGGCCCTCCTCATCCTCCTGCTCCTCATCTTCCACCACGGCAGCGGGAACCCGCCATACTCTACCGTCTCAGCTCAGTGGACCTACCGTGTCTCCTTCGCCATCCCGGCCGTCGGAACCCTGTGGCTGGTCTACTACAGATACTACAAGATGCGGGCCGCCAGTAAGCAGCTAGTCATTGCCAAGGCCAAGTCTAGCGTCACTGGCTACGACACCGAGTCCCTGCGCCTTACCTTCAAGCACTTCGGATTCCGTCTACTTGCCACTGCCGGTACCTGGTTCGCCAACGATGTCTTCTTCTACGGCAACAAGCTCTTCCAGTCCGAGTTTATCAGCGTCATCTCCCCGCACACCACCTCCGTCATGCCAGGTTGGCTGTACAACCTGCTCAACGTCGGTGTCTCCCTCTGTGGTTACTACCTTGCTTCTTTCCTCATCGATAACAAGCTCTACGGCCGCAAATGGATGCAGATCGTCGGTTTCATGATGGACTTCGTCTTCTTCATCATCCCGGCTTTCAACTTTGAATACTACACTTCCCCAGAGCACATCAGGGAGTTCCAGGCCATGTACTTCCTCTCCTCCTTCTTCAACCAGTTCGGTCCCAACTCCGTCACCTTCCTCGTCGCAGCTGAGGTTTTCCCCACCCCCATCCGTGCCACCGCCCACGGTTTCGCAGCTGCCATCGGCAAACTCGGCGCCCTCACCGCAGCAATCATGTACAGCTACATCTCCACCACCCAGAAATTCCACGTCGTCCCCTGGTTCGGTCTCGCCGGTGTCATTCTCACCTACCTCTTCCTCCCCGATACCACCGGCCTCGATCTCAAGGAACAAGAGCGACGATGGTTCTATATCCGCCAGGGCAAGGAGTCCGAATACCACGGTCCCGCCGTCCATCCCAAGCATCTTTCTGTCTACGAGCGCTGGAGAGGAGCAGGCAAATACTACGATGCCGAAGCTGATTATAAGCAGAAGGTCGCTGAGATGCGTCACGAGTGGGTTGCTGCCCAGGAACGCAAGACGGACGAGAAGAGCGGTTTCGATCTCGATGAGCACCATGATTACGAGCCCGTACATCACGACGTGCACAAGTACTTTGAGCGTACAAGTCCGATGATCCTTGGACGTGAGAAGAACGTTCCATTGAGTGAACAGCTCCCATCGCCTCACGATAGTGGGAACGACGAGGTTGTTGAACATCCTCACCAGGAATAAACTTATAGCATGATCCTGTCTTGGGTGTGATGGCCGATATACCCCTTTTCCTATTTCTTTTCCATCTACGTAACCATGTTACTCATGCATCTTCTCTCATATTTCTCCCATCTACTACCTACTATATATGCCGTCTTAATATGTCCTATATACCACCATCTACGTATTGCGTTAACATCCATGTTATGCGTTAAGCTATGTCTATGAATCTGTGAAGAACTAATACACTTCAATATATCTTGCCCTGCCTTGCCTTGCCTTGTCGTCTTAGCTAGCGTCGTGCAAATGTTCCGCCAGATAGCTCAACTATTCTGTATCAAAAGTTTATTCTATTTTAAGTTTTAAGCTTATCTTCTCGATTGCTTAGTAAGGGTTATCCACGTGCTGATAAGATAAGGTCGCTTATATAAGTGTTCACGTCACGTGTTTAAACGGCTATCTCGACCTCCAGCTCTCTAGATCGCACCCAAAGCGGCAAATTCGATGACATCCTTTGAGGTATAGATATTTGCCATCTTTCAACCACTGGCTGAGCACTGTTTGATAACAGACTTCATCTCACTCTCGTCGATGGCCAATTGGCTTTTCCACCGATGAAACCTCGCACATCGGGCCATTCCATCCACCACCCAATGCAACTCTCACCAGCGTTGCCATTGCCCCTTCAAACTAGTCCTTGACTCTTGACTTTTTTTCCATCCCATCATTCTATCATCTTCCATCGCAATGTCACTATGGTATTGCGTCACGTTCCGGCCTACCCGTCTTGCCCATTGCCCCATGGCCTAACCCCATAAGAGTAGAAGGATGCATCCCTTCTTTGTTTCCGCTTTACAATACCCTATCCTTCACTTTCTTTATATAGAGGGAGCATAAATATATACGTATATTTCAATTGTTCGATATCAAAGGCCAGGACAATGAAATCACCCGCTCACTTGCGGGTTATACCCTTCCTCCTACTTCCGCTAGCCACCGCGCAATCCACTCCTGGCAGCGCCAGTGCCGGTTCCAGCAGCAGTGCCGCGGGAGGTTCTAGCTCTAACCCCAGCTCCAACCCCAGCTCCAGCCCGAGCCCTACCACGGGAGGAGGAGGTTCTGGTTCCAGCGCAAGCGAAACAGGTAGCATCGGTAGCGTTGGCGGTCCATCACTCACTTATGCTAGCGATATCGTGGTCCCTGCCACCCCGCCTGTTCGCACCGCCACGCTCGGCAGCCATGGTTCCTTCACCGGTTCTGCTAGCGTAACGGGTGCTCTTACGGGTTCTACCGTGCTAGCGTCTGCGCTTTCTGGCCAACCCGCATCAGCCCAGGCAACGAGTTATTCGTCCGATGGTGAATTGCACGATGCGCAGCCTGCACCGTACTTTCCTGCCGGCGGGTTGGGGACGAATGGTACCGCGCCCGTGTATAATGTGCGCAGCGATTATGATTATCAGTCTCTTGTATGCTTTTCCTAAACCTATATCTACTTCAGCGGGTACTGATTGACTAACACTATGTAGGCCCTGGCACTACATTGGGAATGGACGAAATACGACCTCCTTCAAACTGGCGCTTTACAGTTCGGGTCAAAGGATTTCCAAGCCATGGGTCTAACCGAGTCAGATCACAGCATGATCGGTCTCATGGCCAACCAGTCCCAAGGACACGCCACGCTACTCAGTAACATACTGGGAGAATCAGCCCCGGGGCCATGCACTTACAACTATCCATTCAAACCAGCCTACGAATTCATCGACTTCAGTCAAAAGATAACCACTCTCGCCAAGTCTACCATTTACAACTTCCTCCCACACCTAGACTCCCGCGAAACAGCCATGTTGGTCCTACAGCTTGTTTCTACCACCGCACGTCAGCACATGGTGTTTCGCCAATTCGAGGCTCTGCAGCCTATGCCAGTCTGGTTTGAGGCTGGTGTTCCGCAGTCGTGGGGGTGGAGCTTGTTGGCTCCGTTTATTAGCTCATGTCCAGGTGAGGGGAGCTTGGTATGGAGGAATTTCCCCGCCTTGCAGATTACGGATGGACCTAATCCTGCGAGAAAGGATGGAACTGGAATGAATGAGACTATGGGTGGCGGACTGGGAGTGGTGAATTCCACTGCCGTTCCATCTGGCAAGTCATGTTTGGGCTCTACTTCGGGTAGTGGCAGTAAAAGGGAAAGACGAGGCCGCATTGATCTCAAGTACGCGAACATTGCAGCCACCAACACTACTGGCGGAGGCGGTGGTGGCAGCAACTCTGCCTCCAGTGGTGCTGCGAAGCCTACAGGCACCGGTGGAAGCGGAAGCGGAAGTGGAGGCGGCGGCGGCGGTCTCAGCGCCGAATGCATGCCTGGTATCACATCTAACCGCACCAAACCCTTGTCCAAACCAGGTCGCGAGGTCCATCTTCAATGGGAATCTGCTGGCCAGCCCGTTGGCCCGAACAATAGCTACATCACCAGCTCTCAGGCAAAGAAGCCCGCTTTCGTCGCTTGGATTACGCAACTGAATGTCACATATACCCCCTTACAGGTGATGAGCGATGACACCGGCGGCAGCAGCGGTGCTGGTGGTGGTGGAGGAGAGAGTGTCAGTTCAGGCAGTAGTAGTGCTACAGGCGCAACGAGCAGTGCGATGCCCTCTGGAACGACTGGGGGCGGTGGTTCGTCGAATACTATGGGCACATTAAGCGGCTCACAACCTACCGGCAGCGGAAGTGCTTCAAACAGTACTGGGTCATCAGGTGGTGGCAGCTCTTCAAACGGAACCAGCTCGTCAAACGGCACCACAGGCGGAATGGCCACCGGTATGACTGTACAGCCAGATCTATCTACATTTGAAGGTGACCCGGCCGTGAATGGAACCGTGTTTATTGCTATCACAGACGAAAACCTGTTCCTTACGCCATTCAACCTGAGTCTGATTGATGCCCATGTTGTTGCTGGGCCAGCTTTATACCAAGCTGGTTAATGTTTGAAGGTTTTACTCATACGTTTGCTCGGAATCGATATATTAAAAGGTGTTAGTGCGTTAGGATATGGTGTGTTGTGCCGCGTATACCCTCCTTTTATCTTTCTATCTTTGGAATCTATATGTGCCGCTGATGACAAGGGAAATAGTATATACATTGTTGAGGCTAGCATAATAAAAGGGAATCCGGTATATATGAGTTCTACTTGTTAAAGTCCCTCGTCAGTCATACTTGCATGGACTTCGGCTTTCGTACCATCAACTTCAGTCTCGCCCAGTCTCCCTGTCCTCCTTCCCCTAGGCCTCTACCAGTAAATTTGCTAGCATCAAAGTGCAGGTCCGCAGATTGCTTTTCAGTTGACGGGATTACCTCAAACCCGCGTCGTAGGTAGACGGGATATCCCTTCTGCGAGGCCTCCAGATACGCCTCTGCACCGTGTTTATCAGCTAAATCACAGCCCCAGTTCACCAGCAGCGTACCTGCGCCGCGACGCTCATGCGCTGGATCAGTAGCCAACAATGCAAGCACTAGAATTGTTAAAAGAAATTATCCCAACAAAGGCTTTAAGAAAATAAACTGAAAAGATACATACCACAATTCTCTCGCCCTTCGCCAAAGAACAATTTCCGATTTTCAAACAGCTTCCCCATACAATATCTATATCCCTCCACATTCGCTCCCTCCGGAACGACCATATCTTCACCCGTCTTCACCTGTTCCCTCCACCTCTCCAGTGCTTCAGGCCCGCCAACGTAAACATTCCACTTTGCAAACGCTAGGATCTCGCCTGTCTCGTCATCGACGCATTTAAGCAAGTAGAATCCCGGGTCATTCTGCATCAGTTGGATGAGGCGTTTTGCCTGAAGTTCTCGGCGTCGAGGTTCGGGATATATTTGATCATGATCCTGGAGGCCATCGGGGTTGCTGATTTCACCACATGCACGGAAGAACCCGCTTTGCTTGAGCGAGGCGGATTGGATGTCGAGGATGCGAGGGATGTCGGCGGTGGTTGCGGGGTGGACGGACAGAGACATTTTCAATTTGTTTGCTCTTTTATTTTTCTCTTTCCAGTTTTTTTCCCTGGGGCACAAGGTACTTTTGTATAGGTTTATAAATATACACAAGTCTCTGAGTTCGGTTTTCGGCTACGTCGAGAAAATCGTGGTATATCGATGGTGAGAGGAACCCGGGTAATCGGTATTTATACTCCGGAGCCCGGACGGAGACCTATATGGGCGGAGTGAATACGAAGATCCACCGGCTTATTTAATGATACAAATATATATGAATGATGCTCGGCACGCCGTGAGTCACTTGGAGCCAGTTAGCGTATGAAGTTTGCCGACGGCTAAGATACCCTTGGCCTGTTGCTTCTAAGCCCAGAAGCTCGAGGATAGATGGCGTTGCTTTATGAAATATTATCATCACATATTCCAGCTCTTGCCCCTGGCATGCCGGAACTTTGATAAAAAAAATATTGAAGTGGCAGGTATTGCATAGGGCGTACCAAGAACCTTGAGTAAGCGTTTGGCGTGGCGAGTGTCAGATAGCTGCTTATATCGGTATAGATTTATGGCATGTATATCTTTGCCGAGTTGGAGTATTACCTTGTTTTTGGATGAAGGAATGCGGTATCTTCGAGATAATGGTTGCTGGATGGCGGAATGTAGATATTGAATTCTTTCATCGCTGGCGTTTGCGGCGAAAGCGGAACCGGAGACCATCATCACTCTCTTCAGCATCCCTTGACCTCTTCTGTGCTCTTGAATTATGGGTGGTAGGAGCTGGAGGCGGTGGGACCTCCTGTGACGTAGCCGTTGAATCGATATTCGATATAACTGGACTCCTTTGGCGCTCAGAGGCTGCAGTGCTACTTCCCCAGTAGTCATCTCCAATGCCAAAGTCTTTCTTCTTAGCTTCTTCAAGTGGAACAATAATGGCACGTCGCCGATGTTGAACATCCCCGTTGCCCTTTCGTCGAAATTTTTTGAAGTTCTGGCGGCCATTCCATCGCCCATCCCATCGACCATTATCGGTAGGGGTATTCTGCCGTCTCTCCCTGGGCTTAACCTCCATTTCCTCCACGGCCACGAGTTTTTGGATCTGTACGAGGTCCATTCCTTCTACGATGGCCTGGAAAGAAACAGCGTCTTCCTGCCGACGTGCTGTTGCGGCTTCATCCACTGCCTCACGCCGTTGACGGGCGGCCTCCTTTACATCTAGCTTCGGCTTCTTGACTTTTTGCGGAGGCGGCGCTGGCTCACTCGGTTCTAAACGTCTCTTACCGCCAACACGCTGTCTCATCGCAGCAGCTCCAGGTAACAAATCCATAACTGTGTCATCATTCTCTCCCTCGGATGGTACGCTCGAAGGCACTCTTTCCTGTAACGAGTCGGGGACAGCTGCCTGATCGAAAGTAAGCACATTGCAAATGATGTTTACAGTGGTCCAACGTACCTGTGGATCTCCTTCTTCCTCAAGTTGGTAAACAGGGATTGAATCCATATCAAAGCCGTCATCGAAATCTTTGAATTTTGGGACATAGGCCTTGGGTTTATTCCGTTTTGGTGGTCTTGTCTCCTTTTGGCTATCCTCAACAAGCACATTTGTATTTGTGCTGGAGGATATATCTTGGCTTTGTCCAGGCTCTGTATCTGGAACAGTGGCAGGGAGGCTAGAGGATGGCTCAAGCGACTTCTCAGATCGCCGATATAGTTGTGAGGCGTTGTTCCGTAAAATGGCATCCAAAAATTCGCTGGCTTCGACGGGTTGTTGACCAGTAAGCTGTGTTACCTTATTCTCAAGAGTAGCAGACCAGTCTTCGTGTCCTTTGATGCGGAATTGCATGAGCAATACGCCTCCAGTGCCCTCTTGGTCGCAAGCAAGTCCCTTGATCCCAGCTGCGTTGTTTAAATAATCCACCACATCTTCAGCCTTGGTTTTTCCAGGCTCAACTTCGTAAAGCAACGCTTTTCCGTGACCACTCGAAATTGGACCCAGTAAATCCTCAAACCGCTTTTTATCGCAAAAAACAAACGTGTAGCCTTCGAAAACATTAATCCGAGCAGGGTCCGGTTGGTATGCGCTATCAGGGAGCTCGGTGGGCGCATTACCACAGGGAGGTAGGTCCTCGGCGGGGTTAGGCCATGCATTATCAAAATCTTCCTCCAGGGGAGATAGAGATTCCTCGTGTTCCACATCTTTTGGAGAGGCCGCGTATCTTATACGCTCAATAAATGTGTCTTGGACTAAATAACAACCACTTATGAGTGCCTGAAGGCCTTTAGCGGTATTGCGCTTGCTCTGAACAACATGGGTAGTTTTCCCAGCAACGTAGGGAATGACTGTCTTTATATCTAGCTCCTCGAGTTGGGAGCGAGCGTGCGCCAAAGGATCTTTCGCTTTCAGCTGCTTTGTCGGAAACGAGAAGCTCAACACCACTGGACACCACTTTATCCTACAATAGAGTTAGAAACGACATTATGGCATTCAGTGAAAGGCTCCAATACCGGAGGACAGAGGGGTATCGTCCGAGTGAGAGTTTATATTCATTACGGCTGCCAAGTTCCTTGCTCTCTCCAGTTATAAGCGTTCCATCAAGGGTGGTACCCCATCTCGAGCCTGCGTCACTAACGATAAGCTTCGACTTGGTGTGTATGTGTGACTGAGATTTAACAGCCGGGTCAGCTAGGAGCAAGAGTATCCTTTATATTTGCTGAACGAACCCCATCGCCCGGCTTCACTTTCTCTACTTCGATGATAAGGTGCTTCCTTGATATCGTCCGGTTATCAATTGTATGCGTAACTAAGCCACGAGACAAAGGGTATCAGTATCGGGAAGACCAATAAGACGAGGAATACTGGGGGTAACTTACTTCCGTCTTGTTGAACCCGGCCGAACAGATACTTTTTACCAGGTTTCAGCCATATCCGTTTCCCTATTAGCAGTGATACAATGAGCTTCGAGCGGGTAAAAGCAAAGAATAAAGAGTACGGAGTGTAGAACCTTGCAAAAAATCACCATCAGAAGAGAGTATCCACATGTTTCGTAAGCTGTTGCACTCAATGATAGTCACAAACACCGAGCTGAGATAGTAGAACTCCAAATAGCTTTGTCAATTAGCGCTCGCTCTTCACATGAAGCTCAAGACGCGTGGAAACGCGATACCACGTGACAATTAAATTGGGATGGGTAATAGTTATTCCGAAATATCATCGTTACATCGTTATACAGATGATTAAAGTAGATACGCGATATAACTGGATGATAATAATAATATACGTTTTCTATATGTACAAGGATTACTCATCAGCTTAATAAGCAGTATTAATCCTAATTAGGAAATTTCCCTGCTTAGTCATTTATCTGTAGTCACGGGACTAGAATATATGTTGAATCGTATCATGTGATGTATTAGTAATCCAAACTTGAGGCTGAAGCTTCTTTAAGTGACTTTGGGGGCCTAGTTCTCGAGGATTACTTCCGTAGAGCTGCGGAGTTTACACCTTGGCCGAGCATGGACGACGTGAGCTTTGAATAATGTCTTTGCAATATCGATCGATTGCTAGAATCATGGAAATATGTCCACCAACACGGAACCGGCAGCCAAAGAAAACGCGCACGACACGGCTGGTGAGGACCATGATGCGAGAGGTTCACGCAGCGGGCATGATACACTCAAATACCAGCTCCTAGGGCCGTCCTTGACCAAAGCTGGTCAGGATACAGTAGACCAACAAAAAGTATGATTCCAAAATCAAGAGCCTTAGTCCGTTATCTACTTCAGAAGAGCTTATGATTTCTACAAGGTATCAGAGATTATATACAATGCTTCGAAAGGGTCAAAATTCTTCAACCATGAAAGGGCCCGTGATCAGGTATTGACAGAAAAGATCCAGCGGATACTAGCACAAAAGGCAAAGCTAGAAAAGCAGGACCTATCCCACAGCATTCGTCAAGCAGATGAATATATTGCGGACCTTGAATTGCGCCGCGATCTTTCGCAGTCTATTGTACACATTGACTGTGATGCGTTCTTTGCGGCTGTCGAAGAACTGGACAGACCTGAGCTACGAGATGTCCCAATGGCCGTTGGTAAAGGCGTCCTAACGACCTGCAACTACCACGCCCGAAAGTTTGGATGTCGAAGTGGTATGGCTAGTTTTGTGGCGAAAAAGCTCTGTCCTCAGTTGATCTGTTTACCTCAGAATTATGAGAAATACAATGCAAAAGCGCGAGAGATCCGGGCTATCCTGGCGAATTATGACCCAGAATTTGAAAGCGCAAGTGTCGATGAAGCTTATATCAATATCACCCAATACTGCGCTGTCAATGATATGGATCCTCAGGTTGCAATTAAACAGCTACGTGATGAAGTATCCGCTCAAACGGGGGTAACAGTTTCTGCTGGTATTGCTGCTAATGCCAAAATCGCGAAAATAACATCAAATTGGAATAAACCCAACGGACAATTCCATGTCCCTAGTGAACGCACTGCAATCATGGAGTTCATGGCCAAGATTCCAGTTCGAAAGGTGAATGGCATCGGACGGGTATTTGAGCGTGAACTCGGTGCCATAGGGATAACGACTTGTGGAGATATTTATCAGTTCCGTGGCATGTTAGCTCAACTGTTTGGGCAGAAGGCGTTTTGTTTCTTGATGCACTGCGCCCTGGGCCTTGGAAGAACGCGAGTGCAGCCGGCTGGGACATTTCAAAGGAAGAGTGTCGGCACAGAGCATACTTTTGGAGACCTTGGCGATCTTCTCCAACTCCAAGAGAAACTAAGGTCGACAGCAACCGAACTTGAGAACGATTTACGGGCCGCAGAAGTGAAAGGCCGTACTCTTGTGCTGAAAGTGAAGCTTCATACCTTTGAAGTCATATCTCGCCAAACCGTGGCCCCCAAACCTTTGTTGTTGGCTGACGATCTCTACAAGTATTCACTTCCCCTGTTGACAAAACTATACAAAGAGCGGCCCCAGATGAAAATCCGCCTTATGGGCCTTCGTTGCGCAAATATTGTCAGCACAAAAAAGGGAACATTCAACTTCTTCAATAGAAGCGATCCTGCCCAGATATCACTCGTTAGTTCCGAGGCAGGCAACGAGGCGATATTGTCTATGGAGGAGGAGTTTGAGGCGGCGGCGAGCCAGGAACGCATGGATGATATGGAGAGCCTGGAAAACCTGAGCCAGGAACTAGAGTCAAGGGACAAGACATACCAAAATGGAAACGATAAGGATCCTGATGCCGCCGAGACGGGTAAATTGGAGAAGTGGTTTTGCCCGATTTGCTCGATCCCACAGCCACCAGACCACACCCAGTTTAACCAACATGTGGATTATTGTCTGTCAAGGGAGACTATAAAAGAGATCGTCCAGGGAACCCTGGGATCGGAAGACAGCCCGTCTACTCAGTTAAACAAGAGAAAGGCCGTCGGTGAAGCAACCAGCGTCCGCAAACGTCCATTTTTCAGCTAGCTTTTCTTTAACGTTTATATGCATGTATATACCCATCAGATAGACCGGATTCCATATATCATCACACTCTAGATCACATCATAAATATCAGCTTCGACTTATTATATATATGGCCCTGTTATGATATTTACCAGGAGCATGAAGCGATGATGCAAACATCAACGGGCCCTCGGCGCTAGATCCGTTTAGTGCTGTGGCTTTATGACGGAAACAAACCACGAGATTATTGACCCGCGAAACATCTGATCGCAACCTCAACAACAACGACGCCCAAACCGCCGCCGAGTGACAATTCGAAGCAAGTCGAAGGCACGCTCAGCTGAGATATCTGTGGTTTGGCTGTGGCCATTATGCACCCTGCCCCATCCCGTCACTCGCTATGCCATACAGCGAGCTTTGTTTATCTCACTATTGATCACGATGTCACTATCAGATAAACAAAACAACAGCACGTCCGGCAAACCGCACATCTCACAAGCCAACTCTGCCTTTAGGTCCAACAGATCTCCGTTGACACCAAAGCTGGCTGGCTTCAATTCTCACCTGCCTCGAAAACTTGCACACTTTGACTCCCCGAGCCCGAATAGTGCCCGCACCCCTGAAGCGTCGACGCCCAACTCCTCTACTATTCTCAACGCGAATATCACTCCACGATCTGGTCAGAGAAAGGCCCGAAAGGATGGAAACTTGTCTCCGGCTGCAACGCCCACTCCTCCGGGCCATCTTGGCCCCCGTCTCGCCAACCCGGGGACCTCAAAGGGAAATCACACGGAGGCATCGCCTAGCCCCCATGAGCAGACGAGCTTAAATTTAAGAGTCTCGAGAGCGAAGAGCATGAGCAGTGAAACTTTTGGCTATGTGTCAAACAATCGTCCGGCTTCATCATGTGGCAGCTCTGTTGGTACCCCGATGTTCTTTCGCGCAGACGACGCCCGTTCCTCAACGTCTTCCTCATACGACATTGAACCGAAGCCTCAACCACCAGCAAACCCATATCTAGCTCCCAAAACCTTTATTTACGCCGATGGCAGGACAGAAGGACCTACCAGTTCCGCGGATTCCTCATACAAGCAGCCGGTTCCGGTCAAGAAGCCTGTACTCGCACAACCCACCCCTATAAAACCGCCAGAGTTATTTGTCTCCCCCCGACTTCAAGAAACACCCCCGTCAACAACCCAACCTAAGCAATTTACAGGCAGTGCAGCGGAGCAGCATACCTTTAGTCCAAAACTTGTGCCGGCACAGGAAAGGGCCTTCCCTCAGATATCCAATTTTACTTATCGCAATGAGCAGACGCCCGAGAGCCCCCATAGATTCGGCCATATGAAATCTCCCAGCTGTGACTCTACACAAACCGTTGGCCGGAAACATTCCTTTCTCGCTAGCCCACTAATCCGTCGCCCTACACTCAACCAAGACGGCACACCCCAACCCCAATCCGCGAATGGCTCGGTCGATCAGAGTCCTGGAATCTCCCATAATCCATCACCTTCGTCAGAAGATATATCACAGCACCTCTTCCCACGAGCCCCTAGCCCATCCAAAGATGATGGTAATGAACTGCAGAGAATGAATGAACTGGCTGCCAACGCGAGACGGGAGCGAAAAGTGTTGGACCTAGAAATCAGCAATTCATCCCTCCTAGCCATAAACCGTGCTCTGGAGCGAGAAATGCGAAAGCAGAATGCGGAACTACGTCGTTTCCGTCGTTTAAGCCGTTCAGGCCGGTTATCTATGACACCATCTCGCCGGTCAGTGTCAGGTGGGCTGTCGATACTCAGCGAAGCCGACGGAGACGATACTGAAGATTACTCCCATTCTCACCTGTCCTCTGGCTACTCGGCCGATGAGCTAACCGACACGGACGACGAAGTTGAACCTTCGAGTTCCGAGGATGACAATATGAGCTCTGGTGGTGTGGCAGAACATGATGAGAAGCATCGAGCCAGGGACGAAACCCGGCTATTGCTTGACCTTTCTAAACACCAACAATTACTTATCGACAGCCAGAAAATGAACCAAAGCATCAAGCGGTGTCTCGGGTGGACAGAGAATTTGATATCTGAAGCTAAGAAAGCCTTGGAATACAATGTCCATGTTAGCGACATCGAAGTTGGTGGGCGGGTTCTTGCTCCGGATGAGTTCGATGGTGATTATTTTAGCAATAGCAAGGGTCTTCTAAGCCCTACGATGGAACTACCCTGCCCTTCTGATGTACCTTCACTCGGACAACCTGAGGCATCCGAACCGCCCCCTTCTATACCCCTTAGGGATACCAGTGATCATCCTTCGCCTACCGGAGAGACGTGAAGCTGTAATCCCATTCCTTGCTCTGGCCTTTCATATTTTCTTTTCATTTGTCATAGGTACTAGACGCCTTTACACTACTATGTCTTTGCATATCTCTTCATCCGAGCGTTTTCCCTTTTTGTTGAATATAATACTGCGGGTGTATCTGGACGGAAACTTCTTAAGCGAGCGACTGGCGTTGGTTGATTGATTTATTGATACGGGGCATCCAAACTCGGCCTTCTCTACTCCTTTCCTTTCTCTATTGCTGGCAACCTCTGCATTTTGGTACACACTCTTGCCTGACGGAACCAGGCAATGCAGCAACTGCCTTACATACCCCATCTACTTCCTTTTGTTGTTACCAAACAGCATCATTTGCAACTGTACATATATGATACCCCCTTATTGTACTCCATTCCCTAATTGTTCGGGCTAGCATTCTTCATGTGATGGCAATTTTGGTCATGACTTTGTTAATAAACTGCGTGTATAAGATTATCACCTAGTATCATTGATATACATATGACATGGTCACAGAAGCTACTAAGCCTCGTTTGAATCCATTATATAAATGACCACATACATACAAGGAGGAACGTGTTTAAGAAATTTTCTGAGAGAAAAGAGGTATGGCCGGCGGAATTTTGACAGATTATCTATTTACGAGTGAGAGAGGGGGGAATACCAAATGAGAATCGACTTGAACAAATTAAAATCGATGCAAGAAACGGAACAAAACGACCGAACAGTGGCGGAGAATTCCTTCTAGAAACATGAACAATCGTCAACGAGCTGTGTGGGTGATTACTTCTAAATGCTGGAGGTTGGTTCGGGTTGTTTTGCTGATGCTGCTGCTGCGGCAGATTTCTTCTTATCATCCTTCTTCGCCATGCTGTCTGCCATTAGCTCTTCAAAAGCCATGTACTCTCCTTCTTCGTTAGGGTCACGTTCGGCCTATTGAGTGGAATGTTAGTGGTGGTCTATCACCCGGAGCTGTTACAAGGGGGGAGGAGGAAGACGTGCCTGTTGGAAATATCTTCCAATGACGACAAGGGCCTGGGCACGCTCTACCCGTTTCTCCAGACGGATTGCTTTATCATTCAAGATCTGATCACAGACTTCGCGCAGGACACTCTGGATCTCGAACTTGCTTCCTCGCCAAGCAGCGGCAAGAATCTTTCCGGTAACTCTCTTCTCATACTCTGCCTTCTTCTCATCGGTCCAATCCTCACCTCCCTTTTCTTCTAGCTTGGCCATCTCCTCCATCGTCATCTGTGCATCCAAAGCAGTGGAGATGGTAGTCCATGTCTCCCTGGCGAGGTTACCCTTATCCTTCAGCCTTGAGAAGAATCCAGATATGCCGAGGAATTTCTGTGATTTAAGGAAAGACGTTCCCTTGGAGTGATACGTGCTTCCGATAGCGTGTAGGATTTCCAGGCCGAACGATTCCATCTTCAAGTTCTCGACTTCGAGTCTGATCTTTTCCTGGAACGCGGTGGTGACATCGGGCCCCTTATCCGTCTCGGTCCAGACACTGAGTCGATCTATCAGTTTGCGCGAAAGGGTGTTGACTCGTTCCTCACGCTGTTTCTTCCTCTCTAGCTCAAATGCAGCGAGTTGCTCTCGTTGTTCCTTCGAGAGACCCTTCTTCTTCTCCTTTTTTCGTAGTTCCTTCTCCTCGGGTGTCAGGCCTTCAGCTTGCATTCTAGCTTCTTCCTCGGATTTATCCATGATTGCCTGCTGGCCCAACTGCCGCCGCGGGGTGCTGGTGCCGGAGCTGGCTTCTGGAGTAGCCCCAGCAGCTCCAGCAGCCGCAGTAGTTCCCGCAGCTTTCTCCTTCTTGGTTTCTTCATCATCGACGACGGTGGCAGATGGGGCAGGAGTCGACTTTTCACCGGGTTGCGATGGTGCGGGGGTATTTACGTGGAGCTTGGATTCGGCTTCCTTTGCAAGCTCTTCGTCTTCCTCCATTTGCTGCATGGTGATGTCCATGGTCTTGGTGAGATCCTTCATGAGCGATATTTCACCTATCCAGTCGACGAAAGCTTCACCACCGAATATCATGCCAAACAGCTCCGCGGGGTCCTCTACAGGAACGCATGTCTGTCAGTTTCCTATCACATTCTTCCTTCAACGGGGAGGGTACTGCATACCGAATCCACCACCAGGCACAGCCTTATCCTTTCCAAACTTATCATATTGTTTTCGTAGGGTTTCATCGCTCAAAACTTGGTAGGCTTCTCCGATCTGTCAAAAACCCCAACGGGTGCCTGTTAGTTCACCTTCCAGGGTAAAACATTGTAACCAGCTGGTGAGGGAAATGGAAGAATTACAGCCTGAAATCTGGTATGCGCGGTTTCGTCGCCGGGATTCTTGTCTATCTCAGAGGGTAAGCAGTTGAACGGGCACTGTCTAGGCAGCGAGCTGAGAACGAACCCGGATGCGTTGTGATCGCTAGTTTCCTGTATGATTTCTTGATCTCGAGCAGCGTAGCCGTTGGAGGCACGCCCAGGGCGTCGTAGTATGAAGTATCTACCACCATCTTCGCGGAATGGCGTTGTCAAGGCCTCCGTATTCTCGGGGTGTTCTGTCTGAGGGGCAGTTCGGGGACCAACAGGGGCAGGAAGCCAGAAGAACAGTAGAACAGAAGAACGGGAGAGTAGAGCAGGCGTAGTGCAGCCGTAGTCAAAGTGTAGAGACTATGGGCAGAGGATGCCAGAATATGTACTCCGTAGAGTCTGGTTAATGTTCTATATAAGCAGTATTAAAGAGCGAGTTCATCCTCCCGATCGTCATCATCTCAACCTCCCTCCAATAAGGTTTTTCACAGCTGATTTTTAGCATCAAACTCGACCTTTTTCTTTTTATATTTTTATCTCCGTCCTCGAAGTACTGGTCACCGCAGACAGAGACGGTCCATGTATTCACCTCTTGCTAACGTATCTACCAGAACTACACAGCCTATCTCTATCTCCGTCTTGTCGTCGCCTGCTGTGGCGCGGGGCATCGCAGCCTCAGTGCCCTCGAGTTCGTCCGACGCAGGAGGCTGTAACTGAACACCGCCGAGATGTAGGACTTCTACGTGGCTCACCAGAGTCCTTAGTTTCTCCTATCCTGATACTACTTGATCTTTGATACTGATCGTTGATACTGCTTGATGCTGGTGATGCTGTTGATGCTGGCGGTGATGCTGACTAAGGCCACAAAGGGGTAACTTGCTTTCTTCCGCTTGTTTTTTCTTCCTTCTCCTTTTTCTCTCTCTACACATTCTACGCTTTTGCCTGCCATCCTCCAACTCCTCCACGACTACTCAATTACTCTCTCCCTCCTCTGTCGCACCGTCTCTTCTGCTGTCTCTGTCTTCGCAACACCTACACTTGTAATTGGCCGTCTCTGTCTCGTTTGGAGCTGGTTCTCGAGCTTTGCATGCGTGGTCTTCGGTTCTCCTCTTCTCCCTCGGCATCTACTTAAACCGTCGCAATGAAGGCTACAGAGATCGTCTACTACCTCTGTCACCCTCAGGAGCTCAGATCAATCATCCAATGGTTCGTACCTTTTGCGCGGACGCACATTCCGAGCCACTCGTGACGCGCGTTTTTTTCTTCCCTTGCTGACATGCTCGCCCCCTGAAGGACAACGTACCATGAGCCCGTACATACAAGAGACCCCTCGTCCGAGACGGAAACGGAGAAGAAATGCTACGAGTTTCTCAAGCTCACCAGCAGAAGTTTCTATGCCGTCATCATGGAACTCCACCCGGAGCTCTTGATGCCCATATGTCTCTTCTATCTCATCCTCCGCGGCCTGGACACGGTCGAGGATGACACGTCGATACCGCTTGACTCCAAGGAGCCTTTGCTACGGGGATTCAAGGACATTCTTGAACAGGATGGCTGGTCCTTCACTGGGAACCGGCCGGAGGAGAAAGACCGGGAGCTGCTGGTTCAGTTCCATAACGTCATAACAGAGTTCAAGAAGATAAAGCCGGCCTACAAGGTTATCATCAAGGATATAGCCGACAAGATGGGCAACGGCATGGCTGACTATGCCAGACGCGGAGAAAAGGACGACGAGATAGTCAAGACTGTCGAAGACTATGATCTTTACTGCTACTATGTGGCCGGTCTTGTCGGCGAGGGCCTCACCCGCCTGTTCGTAGAAGCCGAGTTTGCGCGAAAGGAGCTCCTCGACCGTCCCGATCTGTTCATCTCCATGGGCCGATTCCTCCAGAAGACTAACATTATCCGTGACGTACGGGAAGACCGTGACGATAAGCGCCGCTTCTGGCCCAGAGAGATCTGGTCAAGGCACGTCAAGGAGTTTGACGACCTCTTCAAGCCCGAGTTCCGCCAGCAGGCGCTGAACTGTAGCTCTGACATGATCCTGAATGCCCTCTCGCACGTAGAGGATTGCATTTATTATCTGTCAGCGTTGAGGGAACAGAGTGTGTTTAACTTCTGTTGCATCCCCCAGACCATGGCCATCTCGACTCTGGAACTGTGCTTCCGAAACAGTAGCATGTTTGAGCGGAACATCAAGATAACCAAGGGCACAGCTTGTCGGCTCATGATAGACTCCACGCAAAACGTCCGAGTTGCCTGCGATGTCTTCCGTCGATATGCCCGTGCGATTCACCAGAAGAACACGTCCAAAGATCCAAACTTCCTAAAGATTAGTGTTGCCTGTGGACATGTTAGTTTTTATTTTATTTATTTATTTTGCTCTGTGGCCTGCTTTTACGTTGTTACTAATATAACCGACAGGTCGAGAAAGTCGTTGAGCGCATCTTCCCCTCCCAATCACCAGAGGCCGCTATTCGAAGACTAACCAACGAGAAATCCCCCGAGGACCTGGCCAAGGACAGGGCGGACGCAGAGGCAAAGAAGGACACCATGTTCATCATGCTGACCATCTTCGGCGTCCTAATATTCGTCACATTGAGCATGGTGCGTACCCCAATCCCTCTATCCCTTGACCAAGTTAACATGTGTGTACAGCTCGGTGTCGCCTGGATGTTCGGTGCCAGATTCGACCTGGCCCTCGACCAGTTCAAAAAAGGGCTACTCACTCCGGCATCAGCCCAAGCTCACGGCGGCGAGCTATAAGTCGCCGGCTCTGTATCGCGATATGCATTTACGACTTCTTCGGCCCACTTCTTCTTTGCATCTATGAAACCATTCTACTGTATGATATGCTACTTTTTGACGTCCATACTAATAATGTAATACAGGGAGGCCGGGATCTTCCCCCTTCCGCCCCATTTCCAGTTCTTTCCAGTCCTTTCCAGTCCTTTTCCAGTCCCTTTCCATTTCCTTAGCTCTGGATGGAATTCCACCCCAGCACGGATGTCAAATTACAATACAATCCACTCCATGGTTGTTTTTGTGCCGAAGATGTGCTGAGATTGATGGCTTGACCTGCGTCCCTCGGGATGCGGCAACTACCTGATGTACTGGATTTCTGTCGACTGATTAGGTTCAGACGATGGCAGACGTCTATTGAAAATCCGGTTACATTTCCTCTGCAGATAGAATAGCCGTAGTAGATAGCAGGCCGAAGGCGAAGGCGAAGAATATATCCCTGTTCGAATTATGTGACCTGTTGTTTTGATGTGCATCGCATCGTATTTAACCCGCGGTTGCGCAGGCAGCTAAGAATTTCAGTTCGGATAATTAACAGCCCAACCATCGTAGCCCGACGGTCGAACATCGAATCGCATCCCGACCATCCCCTCGAGGCCCGCGATGGCTTGTCGGCGCCAGGCCTAATCCCAGCTCTCTCTCGCAGCCTGCATCGCAGTCTCCGGCCTCATTTTCTCACCCCCACAGAGAGAACCCATTCGCTAGGCAGCATTTAGTGCCATCCACCACCCGCCAGCGAAGAAAATCGAACTCGGCTGTCGCTCTCGATCGAAATCGCTTCCTCCGCCCTCCCTCCCTCCCCGCCAGCTGGACCGTCGCGGCGACGTGCTCTGTCGCATTCTTCTCTACACTATCTCTTTTACTATCCTATTTCTGCGCGCGTTGTGGCCGGCTGGATGGGCGATAACGAGGCTTCACACACTCCGGCGACTTCCAACGCTATGGCCGGCGAAAGCCCACCCCGGCTGCGAGCCGCTTCAGCGTGTGTCGCCTGCAACAAGAAGAAGGTAAGTCGTCTATACTACGATGCGCTCTCTGGCGTGTTCGTGCTGGCCGATATAGCACTGCTTGCCCCCTTTTTCTCCTTTTTCGTTCTCTGCCATCGCGCTGTTAAGCTTCCAGCGACTAACCCGAAGGCCGACGGTGCCGGCGTCCCCCCCAGATTCGCTGTATATATCCGGACGGCGGCCAGCAGTGCTCGAACTGTGCTAGGAATCACTGGACATGCTCGTACGGATGAATCTACCCTACCCTCTTACTCGCGCGCATTTATTTGGCGTTCGTAGTAAAAAGTTTTTACGTTGGGCTAATAAAACACTCTTTTTCCGTCGCATGTTCAAGACCCCGCGAGCGCAAGCGAAAACGCCGGAAGGTCGCGACGGACACCACCAAGGAAGAACCAGACTCAACTCCCACTGACCAGCTCAGCGTTACGCCTTTACTGCCTCCGTCGCGCTCGCAGTGGGAGTCGGGGTATCCGGGATGGGAGCCTCGTCGCTCTATCCTTGCCGACGGCCATCCTTCCGGCACATCGGACTCCTCAGGGGGCCCCGGCTCCACGGCGCCAAATAATAATAACAATACGAGCCAGACGCCAGCGACCTCATCAGCGGTGCAAGACGCTGATGGCAACACCCTGTATTCGCAAAATACCCCCAGTTCGGTGCCTGTTCGGCATCAGCAGCTGGAACCCGGCCCACATGAGTCGGCTTCGGGGGGTAGTACGACCTTCCTCGGCCGGTCGGAGTATATTCGAGGCGAGCTTCCGTTGAACGAAGATCGAGCGAAGGCCTATCCCGCCGTGGCCACAGAGAGTTTGATGGAAGAAGATATACAGATCCTTCAGCTCCAGCATGCCTTTGATCTCCCGCCTCGCGCCGTCAGGGATGGGCTCATAGATACCTTCATGAAACGGTGTGCACCGTGGATGCCCATCGTCGAGAGAAGCTGGCTCATGGAACGTCGTGACAGCCAGCCGTCGATATTACTGCTTCAGGCTGTCTTTCTTGCCGCAAGTAGGGTGTCATCTGCCCCGGCCGTCACAGCCTATGCATCGTCTAATGAATTTTACCGTCGAGCAAAGGCGCTGTTTTGGTCCGGGTACGAGAAGAATACCATCACTGTTATAACTGCCGTGTGTATCTTGCACTGGTATAATCCCGAGGGGCCAGAACATGTTTCTATTAATACCAGCGGATTCTGGAATCGCATCGGCGTTGGTCTGGCGTATCAAATCGGTCTACACAAGGAGCCGCCACCTGGGCGAGAAGCTGCCCTACGACGCAGGCTATGGTGGACTCTATATGTAAGATTTTGCCTACCTCCGTCTATTCATTAGTTGTACATGAAAATTTAACATACTTTAGGCAAGAGATTGTTTGATATCCGCTAGCCATGGACGACCACGGGCAATTAACGTAGAGGATAACGACGTTCGGCCTCTCACGCCCGAGGACTTCTACGGATGCAGCGCTAACGATGCCCTATTTTCCGCACATGTCGAGATATCGGCGCTCCTTGGAGAGGTTACTCAGTGTTGCTGTCGCCGAGCTCTGACGCGACAACGGAGAATAAGCATTGAGAATGCTCTTTATAGATGGTCCAGAGAACTACCGGAACAACTCCGTCTCTTCCGCAGAGTCTGTCCATCAGAAGGGTCGGCAACCTCGAAACTAGTGCTCATGCCTTATAACTTCGAAGCACGTCAATTACACGTCACCTACTTTGTCATTCTAGCCATTCTCTACCGCACCTCGTCCCCGGGAAATACCCCTTCAGCAGCTGCCATCCTCGCCTCATCCTTCATCGCAGGAATATTTGAAGATTTCCTTGCAAGGGACGAAATTCGCTTCCTTGGCCCCATCTTCACCTTCTATCTCCTCGCATCCGGTGTCGGTCTCGCATCATGCTACTCTTACCCCCATCTCTGGGAACGAGCCCAACAAGACCTCCGGATAATCTGTAACTCTCAAAAGGAGCTTTCCAAACGCTGGCCTTCTGCAATCGGTAGCCTGAAAGCCCTGCAGAGCATGATTGATGAAACTGCAAAGGCCGCTCGGCCCGCAGACAGGCCACAGCCTACACCTCTCACCACCGACCAACAGACTACTTTCTGCGGCTTTGGTACTGATTTATGTCGACTGGGAGACGTCATGCTAGCCAACTATCCGCATGAAATAGGGGACTCGGGCAGGCAGGAAGATGACCAATATGCCAGAACCGTCTCTGATATGATGACTGCGGGTATACTGGCAGAGCTGAAAACGCCCATGGACCCCGCCTCGGCCCCCATCGATGAGTACCTGCCTCTCGCTTCGGTGATAGACCATAATACGCAGCTGGCATTTGGAGTGGAAGAGCCGACTTCGATTATCCCTGACGAGGTTCTATACGGGCAGTACGAAGGTATTGGCAACTGGTTACTTCGTGGCTGGGACTGCAACACCGAAGTCCCATGGTAATACCGGGCAAGCCAGCAGTCTATTTCTGCATATTATTATCATCACCGTCTCACCTGGAACTTCCTACTCGGCCGATCCTACTTATCCTGCCCATGAGGTCCCTATATCACGTGACTATTCATCCCCGGCTTTCGGCAGTCGGGATACCGGGAAGATGCCAAAGGACCAAGCCGCGCTACGGGACTATCACTTCGACGATCTGAAGCCGTGCCCTTCTGCGAATGCGAATACTAATGGGACTCATCCTGTACGCTCTTTACCAAACACTTATACCTTATCTATCCACGGGCTGGTTCTAATCCTGCTTCACATAGCTTTCACTCCTGATGACGTCCTACCCCAATAGCTTCAATAATAAGTCAAACCTGAGCGCTGCAGGAAAACTGCGGTCGAGTGCCCAAGAGAATTTGCAAAGACATATTTGATAGCTGCGCTATAGTCGCTATCATGGGGCTGGGAGTGTTAAATGTCGCTTTGGAAACGGTAGAGGGAAGATTGCCAGCCAAGGCGAGGTCGGTGTGAGTTGGAAGCGCGCCCGATCATATTATGCACGTCAAAATAGCTGGCTTGATGTTTAAACGCTTACGGTTATAATAATGTCTTTACAAGTATGAAATAGATATCCACTTAGTTAATGCCCTCATAATCTATCCACTCTACAATTAGAACTATTAACGTCAAAAAGCTATGGACTGTTACAGCTTAACACTGATCTCCTAATGCATATTCTACCTATATCATAATCTACCTATTTATATATTTAATCCAACTACTTATAGAAGTGGACATTCGGGTTTTGCCGGCTTGGATAGAGATGGCCGGCACTTCGGCAATACCGGGTTTAACAATCTTGACTGGTTAGCTAGTTATCCCAGTAATTCTCGTGTGATTGTCAGATGAAGCCTCTACATGTCTATTTTCATCATAAGATAGAATGCTCCATTAATTCTATTCACATTGATTAATAGTTAATATCACTATATTGTACTCCGTAACCATAGCGTTATAAACATGTTTACAGCCAGCTGAAACTCCACGCTGCTCACTTTTACATACATGCTCCGAGTGAATATTCCTCAGCCGTACTCCGTACATCCTACAACTCATTAAATGCAGGTATATTGATAAGAATACTGTTGAGGTCGCCGCGAATTGGAAGCGAAGAAGAAGTCACGAGACCAAGACCACGTGGACAGCCCTGCCCGGCGCCTCTCGCCGCCTTCCCGAAAAGGGTTTTTCTGCCAGGTCACACCTTGCGGGTTCTGCCCTTCCCCACCGCCCTCCCCAGCGCCCGATCGGGCTTCTCCAGACTTCAACCTTCTCGCAGTCTCACATTCTGGCATTCTCGGTCTCCAAGGCTGCCTCCTGACGCCTCCTTCGTTCGATTTTCTTCCTTTCTCTGCTTGCAATTCGGTCTAGGGCGTGGCGTCACTGGAGGGGAGGCCTCGCTCAGCTGTCGTGTGTGCAAACATACAGTTTAGACGCCAGGAAGTCACATGTCCGCTCTTATCTTATCCTGCTTGATCGCCTGCCCATCCCCTTAAAAATCTCGACAGTACGGTATAGGATACCCCGGCCGCTATCCTGCCAGCTGGCATCTGCTCTTCTAAGCCCGGTTAGCCATTTACCTGGGGTTCCTTATCTTGACAAACTGTATTTTCAGGGCTCGAAGTGAGGGGGATCTAGGTCACCGGTTTTCAACGGTTCGGCCGTCAGAGGAGAGTGGCACTGGTAGGTAGCCAGCCATGTTCGCGGATATGGGCTGTCATTTCCGGCCCGGCCGTTGCATAAGAAAACGACGTTTGTCCTCTTTGCTAATATAACATGGAGATAGTCCTGGAAAATTCGCAGTGCGAAGAGCGGTAGATGACCCCGGTTTTGACGCGATTTTGCCGTAAGAGACCGGTACTCGAAGAAGAACCATGGTATCGTCAACCGATATACCTCCGGATGATGCATTCCTCTCGGCTACGATGTCGATAGACTCGACCAACCCTCCTCTTCGCACATTCACTCTCTCCGCACCCTCGACAGACGATCTGCAAGACCAACAGCTGCAACCTTCTTCGTCGAGTTCTATAGATACAGAGATGGATGATGCAGCGACCAGCCAGGACACATATCTCTTACCCCCGCACTTTAACGACCTTCCTCCCGAAATCCACGAAACGATCCTTGACTATCTCCTTGGAGTTCGTGGCTCAACGCTTGCCTCCATAACTTCTGCAACAGTCACCACGTCGAGCTGGAGCAAAGCACTTCGGCACCCACGTAGAAAAGCCTTGTCAGATCTAGCTCTTGTCTCTCGAGCGTACCGGGCATTAGTTCAGGGCAGGATTTACCGTCATAGTGAGTGCACGCAAATGTCGTAATACTCGTGGCAGCGCGTCGAAGCTAACTGGTTCGCGCTCAGTTCAAATTAAAGGAACGACAGATGGCCTTACAGACTGCGCTGGGTGGTTCGACTCACACCCGCACCTTAAATCATATGTCAGGCATATTGAGATCTGGGTTCCAGTTTGGGGTGATCGGTTAAGAAAATCACATTTTACACCTCCTAGCCGACGGGAAAGCGGACAGGCTAACTTCGGTGTAATCGAGACTAACACCGTAGAATCATTTATGAGCGGCTTAGACGCTCTCGCCAGTAGCCGGACAAACTGCAATTTCAAATCGGCTAGTCACAATGCTACATTACAAGAAATATTTCAGTGCGTGGCATGTCAATTTCCTGACGCGAAGATGATGACTCTGGAAGGTGGCCATTGCAAGAAACCACCTATGATCCGCCATTTTGAAAGCGACCCGTGGGGAGATAGTGGGCTAGAGAGCCTTCCTCTCCTTCCCAATATTCAGACATTTATTATGAAGGGAGCATGGAACATTATGAGAGACTACAGCCATTGGATTAATATATCTACTGCCTTGCCCAACCTGCGTGAATGGCATTGCTTCTACGCAAAGTCAAAGCGTGAAGCCCACATCACCATCTCGAAGGTCCTTCGCACATTCCCGCCACAACTGACCCGTCTCAACATTAGTCTTGAAGGCTTCTGCAGTAAGACGAGCTCACGTGGGTTCTTAAACCCTCAGGATGAAAAGCATCTTTGTCGTCTGTTCGGCGCCATTATGCCCCAGCTAGAATCTCTGACCTTCACGGGAAAAGTCTGCGCTAGCCTTTTCCTGTCCGGGAGAGCAGCAGTGTTATCATCGCAGAAAAAGTCAAAGCTGAAGTCGATAGACCTAGTCGTCAAAGCCTGCTGCTGGGGCCACGAGTCTGATGACGGTGCACTTATACCAACTGATATCTCTGGCATCACAAACATGTCTTTTATCATCGAGTTTGAAAAGCTAATCATTGCTGCTATTCACTCGCTTGGTACATTAGCTGCACTTCAATACATACGTATCCGATTCATAGACCTGGACTCCATCTGCGGGCTACTGAACCCCTATTTCCAACTGGTCGGCAATAGCTGTACGGGTATATGGAGTGAAGCTATCCTCAAAACCCTTGAAGAAACCAGACCTGAGGCCCAATTTGAGGAATTAAATAACGGCATCCTTGAAGATTACGGGATCAATTCGAGGACCGGGACAAGATCATACCCACGAACTCGTCCTTTGAGCATAAAGACGAGTTCTTACAGGATTATTGCCGATAAGTCCAAGGCATGAGAATGCATACCTCTCGCTTGATACACCTTTCGCCTGGGCCTACTTTAGCCGCGGTCACCATATAATTTTTGCGCTAAGGCGCCATTAATCTATTTTAGCTAGCTTTGCTGTTTCTATTTCTGTTTTGCATGATACTTTTTTTCTGACTAAAAATACCCCTTTTCGTAGCTAGATCGCGGATAAGCTACTTCTTCGGATCCCATCTAGGGCATGTCAAGTTATCTAATTTTTTGGCCTGTATTGCATGGTGTCGGGAGAAATGGGCGCTAGGAGAATAATTGAACAGTCGAAGGGAGTGGGATGATGAAAGACCCGAGGGTTTAGATAAATCATGCACACCGACTAGTTGTTAATCTGTTACGGTGTGTTGATTCGTGAGCAATCAGTCTTACCTAGTACTTGTTGATTTCCTTTTAGACTAATGGGATTTCCAAAATTTGTAGCCAGATTTAATATAATATATTTCCTGGTATAAAATGCGAGGTTCTCGAGTATTTAACAAATTAACCAGCAACGCAGGAGCGGGTCTCATTTACCCCATTAATAAGGGGAGAATCGCCAAATCACCGATATCAGACTGAACGGATAGCAAAGTAATATACATCCATAGAGTACATCGTCTCATGTATTCGCCAATTTTCTAATTTTTGTTGAGGTGGTGTCAGAATCTTCGTGTATCGTGTTTATATATCTGCTTTAGGGCTCAATCTAGCAGTCAACTTCTACTTGTGGTGGAAAATCGAAGCATTCTCCAACGTCAAACCAGTCCCCTTTTCCTTTATCCTCTGCATGTCGATAGAACTCTTTCCCTCCCGGATGGAATCTGCCCAGTCCTCCTCGGGGAGGATCCAGAGCCCAGCAACCTCCTTTCTCGCTGACTCCTCGAATGGGAACAGAATGATAGGATCGTGGTGCACCACACCGTACATCCTTGTATGATGTGGCATATATCATATTCCCATACTGGTTCCTTTTCATAGGAACTGGCGGCGGTGGGCATCGGAATCGTAGACAATTAGCCCAGGAGCGATGTATTTGAAAGGAGGTCTTGATGCACGCAGTAGGAATCCACGAGTGAACCCGCGTATGGAGGGCGGTATTTTGTCCTCTGGAGCTAATCATTTCGGTTCAGACTGGGTATCTCGTTTGGAAGAATGATCAGAAAGACGTGTAGCGATAGTATCAACCAGGTCCTCCCACGCAGCGAGGGTCTGGTCAAGAATGGAACCTGTCCAGGGAACGGCTTTCTATCCAGGCTCCAATGTACTCCAGGCTCATCGTTGCGAATAACAGGCACATATTTTCCAATCTCGGCCATACAATTGAGGTTAAGCAACACATGCTCCATCGAATACCAGCCTCTGGTATCCCCGAGGTTCTGATATCCAACGAAGCTAGGCAGATATCGAACTCGGAGTTCGTCTAGATCTATAATCAGGCCGATATTGATTGGGAACAGACAGACGCAGTCAATGTCATCAGCTTTCATTCCCTCTAGCCCTAGGTCATCATCTATACTCGTTGGTGACATTAATGACTAGAAATTATAGATTAGTACGTCATGATAGGGAGCAGTGCCATCTTTGCCGACGGCTATTTCGATCTGTTCAAGGAATTCGATTATCGGTTGGCTGAATTTTTCGACATTTTTCGACCTTAGGATCTGTCTTCCATACTTCAAACCAGTTAGTTCGAAGGGACTCCCCCTCCTGCTCTCGATTGCTGCCATGAAAGCCGATTCGGATGAGGCGGTTGTATAGCCTTGCGCAGAGAATGGGGTCAAACTCTTCTGCTTCGTTCTCCCACTCCTCCTTATCCTTCGGTATGGAGTCAGTCATTTCTTGTATATTCCAACAAATCCCAGCTTCGATATTCTGTCATTTGACTGCAAGTGAGAATCAAATCATCACCGATTTATTTAGTAGAGAATATAATATTGACGAAAGTTCTGAATAGTACCTTGGTGCTGAGGATCGTGGAGGCAAAGCCGAAGGTACTATAAAGCAGCAAACCTGGTTTTACTTCTGAAAGAGGTGCAGGCGGCTGTTAAGGGTCAATAAGGTAAGTAGAGTCTGTTGGTTGACGGCTAACTTCTTCAACATTTAAAGGCCTGAGCGCTGCCCTCCCTGCAAGCTTTTGGTGCCTGCTCTAAACTAGGATGTCCTTCACTTGGAGGTGTTCCAGGACGGTGTACTGGGAACTCCGGAACTCTTTCAAATGCGGGTACGTTATGCAAAGACCTTGCATAGGTTCGGGGAGAAGTGGCTACCAGTCTTAACACAGAAATCATCGAGGTCATTGGATATTCCTGCAGTCTTTGCCGGGGTCCCCAGCCTTTGTATTCAGCTGATTTCGCGCGAATTCACGGAGCTGTATTTTAATAAAGTAGTCATGTTCTCATACTAGAGTTGGAGAGGAATCCAGATATTCATTTGACTCTTAGAGGTTTTTATTTAAAAAAAAAAACGGGTTGACTCCCGCTACCTTGGTAGGAGAAGAGGAAATGAAGTAAGAACTATATATCTTTTTCAGTCGCTATGGGACTCGGTTTATTAACCTTACCATGATCGTGATCTTTTCCTACCCGAGGAAGACAACCAATATCTGAGATAATAACCCCCAGAATCCAAATGTTGATAGCGAAGAATGCAAGGGATGAGAGATACAATCCAGGCACAAATGTGGAAACCCCTAGGAATTCAAGCTGGAAACCTTGATGAAGCCAAAGGGCCTAGTTGAATGGAAAATTTCGTTAAATCGGGCTCACAAAGTATCTTAAATAGCGCAGAGGAATTTACTCACCTGTGCGCCTGCCCATAGGGCAGCAACAAGGATTCCAAAAATCGGTTGACTGACAAGGGATGAATGGGGAAGGTATAGTGGTAGAAACACGAGATACCATAGAAAATACTATTTAGATCATCAGTTAGCGTTTCCATGGGCTCATCGCGCATTCCACAGGATAAGGGCTTGTAGCATACTTGGCTAGTGCAGACCTTGTTGAAGGTAACAAAGGCAAATGTTTGACTCAACATGCTTCCCGCGAGGTCCTTCTTCGCTAACGCCAGCGGGATAAGAATTGCTGAAAGCCCCAATTGTGGGATAAACGCGAGTGATTCAAAGTTATTTCCAGGTATACCCTGGGCAATCTCAGACGAAGATAGATATAGTAACATGTTGTAAGGGGAAAAGTTATGGCGATGGTCGACACGAGTGACGTGATGTAGATATGTATGTTGCAAGAAAGGGGCACCATAAAGCATGTACATAGATATATTCAAGGCTGCGAAAACACCAAGGGATGTCAACCCGAGAATAATACGCTGGGGCGTAAGGAACCGAGAAACGTAGTTGACCATGCTGTTAATAGTGAACCCGTTCGATTTATCGAATTTGTCACTTTCCTTATCACCCAGATACCAGATAATCGATGGTGCGTAAATGAAAGGATATATTTTGAAATGTACACCCAAGCCCAGTAGAACACCTGCTAGCGTTATTCGTTTCTCCAAGACAGCCCAAAGGAGTGCCATTATCATGACACACAAGAAACCCTCTGAGCTCCCTCTAGTGCTAATGGTAGCAACCATTGGGTTGAGAAGCCAGATACTTGAAAATTTAAGGGCCCTTTCCATGTCCATCCGTTGATGGGAGCGAAGGATATGCAGGATCAACCATCCAGCAATGATATCGGAGATTGCGAACAAAGCTTTGCCGAATGAGAACCACACCTGTGGGCCACCTAACGTCGTCCAAGTGGTTGGAAGGAGAATCCATGCAAGCAATGGCGTATATCTGTAAGTTGCTCTTTCATATGGAGACTGCCCTTCAGAGACAAATTTGGCGGCGTCGGTGAAAACATAGTAGTCGATATCGGTGTACTTCATAGGCGAATGGGAGTCTTGATAGAGGCCGTAAAATAGGAGAATCACTCGAAGCAATACCGCGGCCGCAAAAACGCGGGGACACGAATTGAAAAACCACGACATCATTAAGTCGTAGTCTCCAGTGAGTGTCTTGTATTCGAGTTATGCAGGAATAAATTTTGTTCTGGCTCTTATAATAAAGCCACTCCTTTTGTGGAAAACAATGACATTTGGGCCCTTCAGTCAAGAATGGATGCAATCCATTAACCAGGTAAGAATCAAAGATTTAAAATGGTTTATAGTGGGAGCGAGCGTTCTAGAAGAGATATAAAGAAGGGATAAAGAACTTCTCTGTCGTGGCGTGGTGTTATCAAGAGTTCTGCGTACACAGGAAGTCGACGTGTAGATTAAATGGCGTTGTTGACCCCGGATAAAGCTTAAGAGGTTCTGGAGGGGCGCTTGGACTATCTGCAGAAATAAAGGCTAGTTATTGGTCAATATGGATGACTAAGCTGAAATAGCAAGTTATTTTAACGCGATCGGCTTATATAATCCCGCTTATCCACAGCTTCCTTATCGCGGGCGAGTTTCGACCTTTCTTTTAGCTATCAAAACGAACACATCGCGGACCAGAGCAGTTCACTATTTCCCTATGGCCGGTAACAAACGAGCGTGGGACGGCAACCTCATACCAAGCCACTCAAAAGCAGAAAAAATGGACACCGAAGCCAACATGTCCCCCCTTCAGTCTATCTTCGCCGAGTTCCGCAACGAGCTTGACGAGCACCATGATCGCCGAGAGCGCGTCGTGAAAGCCTCCAGAGACATCACAGCGTTGAGCAAGAAGATGTATGTTAAAGGGGTGCTTAGTTGTTGCGCCCACCCATCGTTTCGTCGAGATGTTGAAATTATTACATATGGAATGTAGTAGATGCTAACCACGCCTCATGGTTAGAATATTTTCATTACAGAGGTAAGCGATACACCTCTAATTTGCGATAATGACCTCAAATAGAGGACTACGTCGTCCATATCCGTCACTAGAAATCTGTATCGGTCCTAATTATCAACCTATTTCTAGAGTCCGTACTGTGAATGCGCCAATTCCGAAAAACATCGCGAAAGAAACAGAGAAACACTTAACACAAATTCAAGAGCTTTTTAAATCGATCGAAGCAGATGTCTCTGGGGTCAACGCTTGGCGATACAATCAAATCACCTGGGGAATACAGGAGTACATCGAAGCTATATCATTCTATCGATATATCGAGAAGAAGGAACTTATCACACTGGAGGAGGTATCACAGACATTACCAGCTGGTATCACAGTTACAGAAGCCGACTACGTGCTCGGCCTGTACGATCTGACTGGTGAAATGATGCGATTTGCCATCACCTCGATGAGTACCGGCCGAACAACAGGGGTGAAAGAAGGAGGCGGAGCCGGCCCAGCTAGCTTGGCCAATGCTAGTGTTGATGGTGCGGGCGAGGATAACGTACAAGCCGAAGGGCCTATGGGAGGAGAGGTTATCGTTTCTGATTTACGTCAGCTTCGTGCGATGTTTGAGAAACTTAATGTTCCCCGCGGCCTAAGCGGATGGAAGGAAGTAGATAAGAAGATGGAAGTTATGCAGACAAGTGTTGAAAAGGTTGAGAGGGCTGTGTATGGTTTGTTGGTACGGGGAAAAGAGCGGCCATCTGGATGGATGCCTGATTTGACGAGTGCAGCTGCAGTCGAATCGCACTAACTCGTCTTTGCTCTTTTGAGAAGAGTATGTTGAGCAGCCTAATGTCAAAATACGGACGTGTTATGAGCTATTAATGTAAAGGCATAGGATAAGGCTATGTCCTGCGAACCTGCGGTTCGTATTGTGGCTCCTTTAGCCTGACATTTTTGAAAGATTACGAGGGACAAGCAAAAGCTCATACTTCCACCACTGTTAACCCATGTTTAGACTTGACACTCCTTAACTTCGAGGCCTCTGGAGTCACGTTGAACATCCGTGGATCTGGGATAGTCCAAAGATGTTCTAGAGAATTGCATATTCTGGTTAAGCAAAAACTTCAGCCGAGAACGGTAGGAAAAGGGTGATGCTGCTAATCGAATAACGACAATCCACGTAACCAGCCAATTTAATTGCACTTAGATCTTCAATCTCCGATGCCTTTGATTTCCGCCCCACGACTGCCGTCCTCAACTTCTTCGACTCAACATGCACCAAGTTCACGAGAACTGAATTGTTTCCAACAGAAAGGGGTGAAAAAGTCAGTGCCCATTATCCTAAATAGGGTACATCTCCAATTCAACCCCCGACAGGATATCAACGACATTCAAAAACACATATCAGGAGGAATGAAGGTGCTTCAAGGCCTCGACTAGTGAAGATGACTAAATTTTGATGGGGTTTTCATCCTCAGTTAAAACTCCTGACTTGATCAAGTCCTCAGGCTTTGGACGATTCTGGATCTTATGTTCGAGCGAGTCAGCGCGCATGTGTTTTTCGAGTTCACGGGCGGGACCCTGTAGAGCCGGAGCAGCGCCGGATGAAGGAAGGATGTTTCCTATTAAGATGAATGCAAAGAACGAGGGCGGTATATTCAGCATTGGGTCATATCATCTTACCCCAACCTAACAGTAAAAAAGAAGGAGAAAAATAGAATATAGATGACCAAAAATAAAAGGCCACATACGTTCAACGAGGGAATCACGATCAGGTCTCTTCTCCAGGCCTTTCTTCAGCGCATCTGCAGCCTTCTGGCGAGCGAGTTCCTGCTGGGCTGCTTGGAGAGAGCTGTATTCATTCATGAGTCCTTTTGCTTCTACCTTTTGCATGGCCAAAACCGAAAAAAAAAAAAAAAAAAATGAAAGGTGCTACAAAAGCACATACGGAGCAGCATTGGTATCGAGCAGGATATGCCTATTCTTCAGGTCCTGAGCATCCGGGCGGTACTGGAGAGATCTCTCCAACGAGTTACGTCGCTCGCTAATGGGGGATGTGGTCACCTCGACTGTCGAGTTAGCGGGGGCTTCAGACATGGTGATAGATGATATGTAACTATCTGTTTAGAACGAGTGAGAGATCAACTGTAGAGATTAGATATATGGGCTGATAATCGAGATAGAGAGCTATGAAGGCGTCAGTGAGTAGAGTGAAGTTGGCAGGAGGTTGAAGCCTAGAGAAAGGGGTACCTCTGCGGGAGGTACCCTTGCCTCAGATATAAGCAAGCGCGGCTCAAGCTACTTCATTATAAGTATCTCTTTTAATAAGCTACTACTATAAAATACTTAACTCGTTGTATCTATAAATGAGTATGTTATAGTGACTTCGTGGCGAGGTCACGCCCCCGCTCCCCTCTTAGTCACCTGATGGCCAGGCAACATCACACGATTCTGACTGCTAACCACCTGGTTAGATATAGAGGATGATATATATCGAAACAGACAGATACACGGCTTGTATCATCTGCCTCCGCCAAGGCATTTAAGAATGCTGAATCTGAGGATATCCGGCGAGGTCTCGAGATGGTTCAAAATTCAACAAGGGAAGACCTTGAAAAATATCTCCCTATAATATACCCCTGGGTCTAGCGAATGTGGGAAGAGGGCCACGCTGAGAAGTATTGGGGTTATATGGTTTATAAGGACCCTGCAACTTAGAAAGATGAGTCAAAGTTCTGCTACCGATAAAGTGGTCTACTAAATTATGCTATTCGTATGATTGCCTGTCTAGAAACCATTAAATATTGATGGAGGATGCAGTATTTACATTGGCCTTCTGAGCTCTCAAGATACTTATAGAGGCTACTTACGGGTGAGACTACAGCAGCTAGTTCATAATTTCTACAATGCGCATCTTTTTCAGGCCGAGGAGTACTCAATGAGGGACCTATAGAAGGCAGCGCAGAAATCCCGGAATTAACTATTCGTTTCTTTAGATGAAGAGGAGGCTCGTCTCTGGGTCCCGGATAGAACCAATGGTAGCGCATTGTGTCGAAAGCGAATGTGATATTCAGCCAAGAATGAATTTCCTGGCAGGAGATTTATGATTAAGTGTGATTCAGACTTCAATAATCTTGTCAGGGTCGAATGGGGTTTGTTCCTGGCTGCCACGACCCCCGAGATTGAGCAGTTTCGACGCGAGGCTTCCTGAGACCTCAGTCCCTTGATTTTTTGGAATCACATAGCCTCGTTGGTTGCTCACGAGCTTCACACTCCCCCGAACAGATTCCGAAGAGTGATGTGTGTGACCGTGTATCCAGTACTGCACATCGTCAAGAAATGATCGTTGTGTACCCCCAATGAGGTCTGTCCCAAAAGCTGAGCTGCATAGGCTACCCTCATTCGAAGGTTTAGACGTCCCCTTGGTTGACGGGGCATGATGAGATATGACAACGATCTTCTGCCTCAAACCAAGCTCCGTGCTTCTGATCGAACTGATCTCGTCCTTCAACCACTTTATATCTTTGGCGTGCTCAGCATTGTGGTCTGCAACTCTCCAATCGACAATTCGACGGAAGTCGTTAATCTTCTGCCCAACAACATTCTCCGAGTCGGGTGGTATGTGTGAGTGCAGAGTACAGCCTAAGAGTGTTACATCCTTGATATCAACGCGTTTCCGATTCATTATGACCAATCTATTCTTCAACTGTGGCTCGGCTTGGAGCATATCCGCTAGTCGGAGGCCTTTCTGACGGGAGACTCCGAAAAACTCATGGTTTCCTAGAACAAGATAGACCTCCGCAAAATTCTCACATTGGGGACGTAGAAAGTCGCGAAGGGCATCATAATCTGCGAGCTGGCCGATGTCGCCAGCCAGGATCAGACGTGGGGCTCGCGGTGTAATACGGAAGTTCGCATATTGTTGACCGAATTCGAGATGTAGGTCAGACATGACTTGAAAGGCAATGGTCTTTCGTGCTCGCCATGGTAACAGTAGTCTAGCAGAGGCCATCAGGCAGCGTAGACACGACCGTTCGGACGACACGGTCCCTCAGAAACGAAACAAAATATAGATACGGTTGGTAGGTTGGCTGATGGTTCCCCTTAGTTAAATCTCAGGAGATTCAAGTTTACCCGCTCCGGACAAACTAAATGGTTAACTAAATATATAGTGCGACTGCTTGCGATTGTAACATCACCACGTCCTAGTTAGCTAGGTCAAGCAAATTCCTAATTTTGCTACATCTAAGGGCTTCATTAGGATTATTTCTAATGCTCATGGACGTTCGTTAAAACAAAATCAGGGCAGAGTGCTTCTCACCCTAAGGAAAAGATAAATTGAGGCAATGCATACTATGTTTTTGATCTGCTACTCGGAAAATTCCAGAGCAAAATATGCAAAAATAATATGGCAATACTTCTCTAGTCAAAGACATAACACCTGAAAGCGCCCTTGAATACCCGACCTGGTGGCACCTTCGCCCGATTGACATGGGTAGGTAGGAGAGACATTTCCTTCTAGGCATGAAACCAAGCAGACGCGAACGCTCAGTCGTACCTCTTTGAACAAAGGAATCATAACACTCTACATATGCACGGCGCAGTTGATGTTGGCGTCTGTTGTTTGTTTGATATGCCAGGAGATAAAATGAGGTATATAAACCTCCATGGACTCACCCACAAGTCGAGATCAATATTATTTGCTTCCATAGTCGTCATCACACACTTAATTCATTTCCCAGATACTACAGTGTTATTCAAAATGAAGTTCAACACTGCCGCAATCCTTACTACCCTTGCCGCTGCCTGCTCTGCTGCACCAGCACCTCAAACCCCAAACCCTTCTATTATCCACGCCCGAGGATTGGTAAACGACTGTAGCGAGTCTACCCTGGAGAATAGGGCTTCAAATGGCTCCCCTCTTGTCTCCGATTGCAGGATCATGGCATCCAACATTGCCGGTGGCGGATCATGGCAGATTATGCCGGGCCCTCCTCGTCAGGTTGTCCAATATGGAACGTGTGCATTTAGTGCCAAAAATGAATCACATTCGTGGCTTAAGATTGGCAATTCCGATATTATCGATCTAATCAATGATTCTATTGCGAGATATCAGTGGAATGGCAAGGTTGGCACCAGGGGTCGGATGAAATGCCAGAATTACTTCCCAGGTGGTGATGGTTGGATGAGTTGGGGTATTTACCACACCTAGGACAGCCTAAACGATTAACACGGGGTCAGTTATATCTTTTTTCCTTTAATATGACAGTTTTACCATATTAGTACTTTTCACTAATATCTTGTTAAGAACAGCTTTTCCAGATGTGGTCTGAAAAGGGCAACAGGGGGGTAAGGTTCTAGATCACTATATCAAGAACATACCTACAGATATAATTGTTTGGACGAATAGACTACCCTTGGTTATAGATATAATGTTGAGAAATTTTTACGGTCATGATTCTTTGTTAGGCTCAATGAACTATACGCTACTCTCATCCGGCGTTTGTAATATTCTTCAAGATACTTATGATACCCTTGCTTTAATTTCCGGATTTAGTCAGATATACCAAGTTTTGTAATACTGTCACACAATGTTCTCACCAAAGCGGAGTTTGAGCGGCATCAGGCGATTCGTAGAAAATAGGACCCTTTGTGTAGGCCAGGTGTCTTATCCGTTGTATGTGCAACAGTTCATTTTCCACGAAGGCAGAAAGTTGGGAAAAGAATGAATGTATTGATGTTATCACTACGAATAACACTAATATTAGGGAAACATTATTTATCACTTCATCGTTAGTGAAAGAAAAGAGCCATCAAGAGGCCTTCCTTTGGCCACCGGCCTGGACACCAACCCTGTCCAACTCACACCTAAATCCATCGATACATCTCTGCTCACCTCCAAACTGCAGCCACAAGGCCACCATGGCCACCACCAACGATACAAGTAATAGTAACAGGAACAAGAAAGAAAAAATGTATCAACTGCGATACGGGTGTGGGTTCGTCTCCAAATTTCGGGTTGCCTCCAATTATTATTTTCCGATCAAAAAAATATTTCTTCTGGAGCCGTGAAATACCCTGATAGTGAAAAACAATGCATGTTGAAATTGGCGGCTTTCTTCCATCGTCCCGCCTCATCCATTAATGTAACCGTCAAGCCAACCTAGATGTAGAAAGACTCGATCTAGCATCGACAGGGCAGAAGATAACTTTTTTTTGGGAAATGAGTGGGTTGTACCCTCGACCCATTACAGTCTGCCGCCTTTTCTTATCGGGCAACATGGACGATCACGAAAAGCCTTAAAAAGACATGCGCGTTCCTGCAGGTTTCATCCTTCCATTTTAACCCCTTTTTCTCAGTTGAGAGAGATAGGTGAGTCCTGAGAGAAAAATGTGATACCAGCTTCCAACAGCCAAAGAGAGAGAGAGGCTGCTAGGAGCAAATACCAGTTCATGGAACCCAGAGCTTTCCACGCCCGCGGGTAGCTCCTCTAAAGGCTCCCCCACGAGGTCCGCCCCGACGGTTACCGTTTTGTCGAGGGTTCGGGTTGGGTGAACCGCGGTTGGCTGGTGTTGGAGAGGAGTTTACATTGGGCGAGGCGTTTTGCTTGGTCATTCCGATGCTACGGTTGAAGGAATCCGGGTCGATTGGAGTAGACGGCACTTCAAGCGGAATTTCGGCGACGACTGAAGGAGCTCGCGGCCTTCCACCGCCGTTTGTATTGCCGCTAGCAGCTCGATTGCTACGACTTGGCGTGTTTTTGGTAGGAGTCCGCGCTGCTGGCGCCTGCTGGCCAGCTTTGCCTTGCTTGCGTGGCACGAAAACGAGGACGTCCTCATCGCTTTCATCTTCATAAGAGAGCAATGGTTTCGGTTCAGCGGGAAGCTGAGATTGGGCCTGGGTCTGGTTCTTTTCCAAGTATTTGCAGTGATTTTTGAATTCCTTGTCTTCGTAGATGATGGACGTGCGTAGTTGGGCAACGTTCTTGACAATGATACCGAATTTCTGGGCCCAAGCCTGCGTGTCCCTGTCGTTTGTAACAAGGATGCAGCTGGATTGAGGAGAGGGTAAGGTAGGCAGAGCGTGCAAGCGCCACAATACTGCATTCAAGAGCGGCTTCAAAACGTGTGGAACAGCGGGAGCAACGTATTTTACGCCACTATCGGCGTCTTCGGCGTTGCTAGTGTCCACCTCGCGAGTTTCCGCATCATCTCCCAGCTGTCGGGACGAGCATTCAGGGCTTGCGCGAGAACCACCGGAAGTAGGAGATGCAGGAACGCTGCACGTCCCTGCGGAGGCAGCGGAGGTAGATCCCGGTTCCTTCTCTTTCTTGAAGTTCAGCTTGCTCAAAAGCATTTGTGACATATCGTTTAAGTCACGAGCGTCGCTAGTTTCCCGTCGGATATCTCCTGCGGGTTGTTTTTCTTCCTCTTTGGCGACGGAATCAATGGGCAGGGAGTCGTTCGCTGGAGTATTTTGGGCCTCCTCCTTGAATTCAGGAAGAACAAATTTTTCGGCATCTCCCCATGTTGCAAACTGTTCCATAGGACCTTGGAGTATCACCTTTTCAGCAGAGATGTTATGCTTCCCGGATGTGACGCGATCGAGAAAGCGGACGGCTTCACGCGCGTTGATACCGGTCTGGGAGCCCGTCTTTTTCAAAACATGGAGACGCTCAAGGGCTAGATAGTGTCAGTTAGGAGTATCTGAAGCAAACGTGATGCTAATCGCCGAGTTGACGACACATACTGTACAGAGGGACGATGAGGACGATAGCATCCTGCGAAGTCCACTTTTTGATTTCTCCGAGGTTTGTGGTTAGACAGGTGTCATCCACAACACAGTGGAATACCTTTCGGCCAACCGACATGATGGCTAGTAGGGTAGAGTCGATATGAGACAGGGGTTCCAGAGGGATATGATGGTTACTCGGACTTGTGAAATGAGGACCATGCGGAGAAACGGCGCGGCTGCGGGATCGAGATTTGCTGGGTGATTTATCTCCGTGAAAGAGTCAAGCACATCTGTGCCAGTTATAAGAACGTTGCTAGACGATCTAAGCAGTGACAAAGGTGTGGTCAGCCATTAATGGTGTACGGTATGACTGGATATGTAGAGCAGCAGCGGTTCGACGGGGACTTTTCACCACTTACAGGAATAGTTGAAGGCAGGGCAGAGGGCTAATTCAAGCATTTTTAACCAGCTGGCAACTTATCTAGCACCGGACCAAGCTGCAGGTTTCTGTAAATGCGACAAAGGACTGCTTCAACCTTTGAAGATAGAACGAAGCCTGGGGGATCCAGAATGATTCAACAGGTTGAGGTCAGGGTTGCGAAGGATATGAGGGGACCACATGACTAAGCAGGTACTTCCCGTTTACTCACAGAAATATTCACGGTTACTGTTACAAAATACAACATCAAATTTATTCACACAAAGCAAGAGGGAGTACAAAATAGCTATTTTTATCGCTGTCAAAAGGTCCTTGTGCTACTCGATCCATTCACATACTTCCAAGGCATAGATTAAAGCCAATATGTCCGCCAAATAGCGAAGAAGACTGTACAGAGCAAGAGTTGCTGCTGGGAGAAACCAGAGGCATTTTTGATGACGTATATCTCCCAAATCATAGATGACTGCCTTATGCTTTTCGAATTAATCCGCTGGCTTCTGTTACTCGCGACGCCCATTCACTATGAATCGTTAGACCGAAGGGATACTACCAAGGATAGGTGATGGTAACTTACGTCCAGCTCCCGTCATACAACCGCCTATTCTCCTTGGGTACGTAGTTTGCCTGCTCCAGCGCCAGATCAATGACGGCAGCTGTGACTCCGGATCCACAGGTACTGATCACTGGTCGGTTTGGGTCAACCCCCTTTGACTCGAATACCTGCCGTAATTCCGCCGGTGGACGTAACGTTTTCGTTTCCGGGTCAAGAAGCTCTCCAAATGGCATGCTTTGCGAACCTGGCATATGCCCGGACGACAGGCCGGCTCTAGGTTCCTTATCCGTTCCCGCCCATCGACCGGCTGGCCGGGCATCCAAGATCTGAACCGCATCCGAGCCTTCCTTGCCGTAATCTTCTCCCATCTCCTCCATCTCCTCGAAATGGACGACCCAGTTCGGATTGTAACTATCAACTACATAGTCTGAGGTATCGTTAGGGGCCACTTCGCCTTCCTCGACCGGGTATCCCTCTCGAACCCACATCCTGAAATTGTTCAGGACGTGGACATTAGGGTGTCCAAAGAATTTCAGAGTCCATCCAACTCGGGGAGCACTGAGGAGGCCTTGTTCTTCACTGTCGTAGACCACCACTTCGTCGTCACGATGGATACCCATCGACTGCATAGCTTCGGCGAATATCTCTTTTGAAGGAAGCATATGAGGGTATGGGGAATTGACATCTTTCACACCATCAATGTCGAAGAAGCGTGCATTGGGAATTCTTTTCTTCCTGAAGGTATCAATTCCGGTGCGACCCTCTGGATCATTGGGCATGAACCAGGAAGCACAGAGCGGGATGACTCGGGGCGAGGTCGATATCTTCGTTGGCACATTTTGCTTCAGGGCATCGTTGAGCTCCTTTGGCGTAACTACATAGGATTGAAGCGATATAGAGCGGTGCTGGGCTGTGTTTGCTGCTACGGTAGACCTAGCAAGAAGAAAGGCACGCTGTGAGAAACGGACGGGCCGAAGAGCTGCAAGAGCCATCGTCGATGACTGGCTGGGGTCTTCTTAGTTGTTCTGTGCTCTTACATAACGGAGATGGTGAAGCGAAGTTCACTATTCGCGCTCCTCGAGTGAGAAGACGTCGCAGTTTAGGGCCGAGTGGGCGGTTGGAAGGACAAAAAGTTGGCAGGGCAACTATCAGTCACGGGATATCGCTCTTTAACGGCAACTCGAGTGTATCTTGTTTTCTTTTCACGATATTTACTTCTACGGACGAACGGCAAGGAGGGTCTACGAGGCGTCTTTGTACTTCTATGCAAGCTGGCATGAACAGCAGTCCGCATTGATGCAGGGGAGAAAACCGAACTAGATCCACCCCCCGCATAGCTGATCGCATCGTGTCCTTTTAGACGAGCCCCTGCTGCCAATCCCAAGGCGTTAACACAGTCAAGCGGCTCAAAAACAGCAGCTATGAAGGTGTCCATTAAGCAGTGGAATGCTGTGGCCACATGGCGGTGGGATATGCCTGAGGACGACGTCTGTGGCATATGTCGCGTTCAGTTTGACGGCACTTGTCCGACATGTAAATATCCGGGAGACGAATGCACCTTACGTGAGTCCAAGATGAGGGAGTCTAGAGCAGTCGACCCCGGCAGAAGCTAACATACAATAGTGATTGGGAAATGCGGACATTCATTCCACATGGTGAGGCTTGATCTGCCCTCGTTTATCGGGTACCGAGATTTTAACTGATATATAGCATTGCCTCCTGACATGGATCCAGCAAGATTCATCCAAGGGCCTATGCCCAATGTGCCGACAGAGTAAGTTTGCCTGTGTACCGGCTATTTCAAACATGCATATTAATCTGGCTGCTCTAGAATTCGAATGGAAACAAAATGAATAACTCATTACTACTGGGAGTTTGGCGTAGATGAAGCTTAAGGGCTGGGAGCTCACGGACTAAAATATTGATGGGATACCCTTTTTTAGTTCTCTATTATGGAATAGATAGACTTCATTAATAAATTTCTAACTATTATCTCAATCTTGATCTTTTAAACCGTTCATATATTTTAAGTAACAGCATAGTCCTTATTAAAGATTAATAAATATCGTAGTAGTAAAAAGGAAGATATAGGTGATTGATGCTAACCAGGTTATAATACTACAAGGCTCCCTCTAGACAGCTGGAAGCTATCCAATAATGCCGTTCTTCTTCTCTGCAACTTACAGATATTAGTTCCCTGAGCAATTGCAAAGTACAGAGATTGTCTGATACCATTGCTTGGAAGTCTACTAGCACCGGCGACTGCTGGTATGATAATTTCCTCCTCCAAAATCCAGTCAGACGCAGCAATCCCTTGTAGATCCAGCAGCTGTATCTCAACAGTGAATTGATGCCGCCAGACTATTCCACCAGCCATCGATATTGGGGAGTTTTGCCGAATCCCATCTAGATTGGAAGGATGGCCAAAGCAACCATATGCGTATCAAATATTGTCATAGCATTGCTTCCGGTGTCATTGAGCACTGTGATATCAATCGAAGTACTACTCGTTCGTATAGCCGATGGTTCCCATTGGACAATAGACCATTTTTTTCCCTTGTGGTCCATCATACAGACAACTTTGTCGTCCTGAATCCATCTAACACGTCCTGGGAGCTCTTTTGTATGATATAAGTTAATAGCAGCCTGGAGGTTTACTTTCTGTGGTTCACTAGTGGCAGGGCCATCAATCATGGCCTGCAACACTGCGATACGACCTGGCCTATTCTACCGGACGGGGATGGAGTTGCAGGTAGTGGGTTAAAAGTGTACGACGACATCACTTTTAGGAGGGAGACGATATATTGATGGAGACAATATGGAAGTGATGAGAAGAAGATGAGATGAGGATGAGGGGAAGACCAAAGTATGCGGGGGAACTATCTACATCACGTGATACACCCGGTTGATCGGCCGCCGACGGTGAGCTTGATTAGCTAATATTTTGACAACATCGCAGTGTTCCATCTTCCACTTCCCTTCAACGTAGACACGCGAAAGCAGGAATCACTTGTGATGTAGTTCGTGGAGTGTAGAAATGTCTCTTTCGAAGGATACTACCTCACCAGCTGCATTATCACCCAGGGTGGCTGGTTTATCACTCTCTCCTACACACTATGATACCACCAGCCAGTCCGCGCTCCATCCTCTCAACACCGGCCATGAGATACCAGAGGATCAAGATAGGAATGAGAGCGGAGATGGAGATGGCGCTCAAACAAAGGAGGAACTAGAAGATGTCTCTGTTCCCGCCCGGCCTCCGTTTAGGCCGTTTTTTACTGTTATCGGGGATGCAACCTCGTCTGAGTATTACCATCCAACAGTTCACTATATATTCTCCGATGATGATACCGGTATCATAACGGAAGCTGCTCTCCAGTCACTAGAGGAAACCAATCAAAGAACTTCCTGGGACACGGAGTCGACGCCCCAAAAAGACAAGAAGAAAGGGAAAGCCGCTCAAGGGACCAAGAACGCTGCTGAGCGCTTCATTATCCTCGACGTGGAACCAACGAATAATGCCAGTGATACCACTGCCGGGACTGGTACTTTAAGTAGCGATCCTCAGAATACATCTGGCCGCCCTAATCTCTCTCATGGCTTTCCGGATTCCAAGGTAACATCAGCCCACAGCCTATCACCTTCCTGGCAAGTCATTAATACGACTATCTCCCCCGCTCCCAATTTCGATTCGTCTTCCAATAGCCCTACTTCGACAAATCGCGATGGCAACCCCGTACTCATGGTCGAAGGTACCTCTGGTTTTGCTCCTGATAATACGGCCGGGAGACAGCAGACTCAACAAGGCCAGACGCAAACATTGGAAGAAATGATGGACCAATTTTCTAAGCGCATGGCGGAACTGAAGAAGGTCGTTGAAGCAAGTGGTGACCACTCATTTGTGCCGATGGCAGAACACATGGAACGGAGGGAAGATGGACAAGAGGAGAAAGAACAGGATCAAAGCTAACAGTGGGCTATTTGACGGAGAAGATTAATTATGTATCATTTAACCCGCTGGGTACCCCTTGTTTCGATTTACTATTATTTTAATTGTTGTCAGGCTGTTAGGATAGCTGGGCTGTTCACTTATATGTATGATTGCATCGGGTATACAATAATCTAGGTTAAAGGCGTCTGTCTGGCTTTCGGCAAAAATGCCATCCCTTACTTATGATCTATCATCCTGTGCTAGGTATGTGATGTGGTTTACGGACTGACTATTCTCAAACCTACTAGCTATAGCTAGCAATCGCAATGTAGACAACAACCCAACCACTTGAATAGGGTTCAATAAATTTACAGTTTAAGTTGAAGGTAGCTGCTATACATAAAAAGCCATCCGTCCAACTCCTAACAAAACCTTATGCTATGTAATCTGTATCCAATCACCTTGAAACAAATGAGAAATCGCTTTCTAGTATTAAAGCATAAACTTAAGTAGGTCCGGGACCGCTTCTCACTCTCCTTGCATTTATCCTTGAACCCGCGCTTAGGGCGGAGATAGGGATATTTTCCCTTCCACCTCCAACAGTTCCTGCTGTTCCCTTGACATTTCTTCGTGTCATCCGCTTCGTCGGGATCTTCGTCTCACCAGTTAAATTTGATGCAGCCGCAACGGACGAGGAAAGGTGTCGTTTAAGAGGTGGTGGATCTGAATCTTTACAGCTCTCATTGTTGTTCACTGCTTCAGCGATAACTGGCTCCGGGTTCGGGTTATTCATCACATTGATATCAACTTCCCTGAGCTTTGTCGGGGATAGGTCCAACTCCTCGGGGGAGTCAACAGGCGTGGCTTTTACATCTTCAGCATCGTTATCAGAATCGTGGTATACCATTGACTTGGCTGGTGATGCGGGACGCTCATGCTGGAAAGACGGAGACTCTAATGGCGTACGTGATGGTGAGGGCGAAGCCATCGGGTCGCCCGGTGATCCTAATCTCGCAAGTATAACAGAGTGTGGTTCTGTTCGTGGGAGCGTTGCGTCGTATTTGTACGTTGTCTTCTCGGGGGTATTCCCCGTTGGGATGTACTCCGCCATCGATGTTTCCTTGACCTGAGACTGAAGCTCTGATAATGGACGTTTCACGTCAGACGAGGCACTCTTCACCAGAGTCCCGAGGGACTTGTTCTCAGATTGCATATTTGTATAGAATGCGGTTTCACGCTCCTCGATTTCATCCAAGTTCTGAAGCTGTTGTTGATAGCCTTCTCGAACCTTTTGCCCAAATTTGTCGACAATACCATTGCTTGCCCCACAATGCTGGTTATTCTGAGAGCGTGCTCTTCTGACGAAATCATCTAGAGCTTCCATCTGAACAGCCATGTCCTTCTTTTGCTCGTCAACGATTTGGACAGTCTGCTCATGAACTGTGTTTGTGGTTTTGTGTATAGATGTATTTCGCGAAATGAAAAGCTAAGACAGAGTTAGCAGAGGCGTCAGAGGTGGTTAGCAGCACAAAACTTACATCCAAATGATCCTTCATCTTGGATTTCAACTCCGACTCTGATTTAAGCACCTTTTCAAGTAGCTCGTCCTCCTTTTTATCCCAGTTATCTAACGTTTCACAGTATTTGTTATGTGACTGTTGAAGCGATGTTCCTGACATCTGCATCTCGGTCTTGATACTATCGATGTTATTTTTAAGGCGGGTGGCTTGTCGATCGCTTGACTCATTTAAGAGGTTCTGTATTTGAGAAGCTAGGATAGAACGCTCTGCATCTGCCGCTCGTCTTTCTTCCTTCAGAGTTGATTCCAAACGTAAGGCAGCCTTCTCATTAGCCGCTATAGCATTCTCGTTAGCCTCTTGTAGCTGTGTACGAAGACTATCAACCTCTTCCTTTTGAGAGCGAAGATGGTCTGCAATCAATTTGAACAAATCGGTAAAGTCGCCGCTTAGCAGGTTGTACATAGAGTGTAACTGATGAAGTTAGTCAATCATTCTGTGCCATGCGTTATTTGCTAGACATACCTCTGAGTCAAATTGCTGGAGCTCTTTTATCACTTCCCCGGATATCCGAGCGGCAGCAGAGGATAACCCGTTCAGGCCTTCGCCAACTTTCTCCTGGACATCTTCCCTTAGCACCTTGATTTCCTCCAGCACCTCATTCATGGTATCACGATTCTTGTAATTCTGGGCTTTGGAGTCCTCTTCAAATGCAGAAAGAGAAGTTTCCGATTCGTTGAAAAGGGATCGACTTTGTTTGAGGGCCTCTAGCTCGCTGCCCACAAACTCTTCCACGCGGGTGGTAAGACCTTTTATAAGTGCCGAATGTTGGGAGTGAAGAAGCGTCATCCTGTCATCGACAGACTTAGCAACATCTAGAACTCTGCCCGTACAATCTTCCCAGGTATTCTTGTTCTGTCTATGAAGAACCGATCGCCTTCTGAGCTTCGAATGTAGCCCAGATACATCTGTGACAGATTGATCAATAACTGATAGAAGATTCGAGCCAGCTTCATGTAGCTTCTGTTCAGTAGCTTCATGCGCGCGACGAAGGGCAGTTTCTTCTTCCAGACTTTTCCGTGCCTTGCTTAGAATTAGTTCAGTCTGTTCCAAAAGATCCTGCGTTTGGTCTAACGTAGACTGCGTAGATTCGTTGGTCTTTTTCATGTCATTAAAGTTGCTCGTTAAGGCAAGGTACTCTTGTACTTTCGTCTTCAAGTTGATCTCCATAGTCTCAATCTTCGCGCGTTGTTCTTCGCTTAGGATGCGACGGGACTCGCTTTCCACGGTCATTTCCTCATAGTTATCACTAGAAAGATAAACACCATTTCTTTGCCTTGTGGCAATCAGGTCACTGCGTAGTTTCTCAATCTCGGTGGTGAATTCTCGTAAAAGCGCCTTTTTAGATATGGAAGAATTGATTTGAGGTTTATTACGGATATTCTTTGCCCGGAAAGCGTAATCTAGCGTGGACATGGTTTCTTCGAGGTTGCAGCGAGCTGAGGATATAGTTGCAATGATGCATGTTTTCGTACGGCCGCCCAGAGAATCCTGAAGAAGTCTTGTAAGTTTCGATTCCCTATAATCTGTTAGTAAATATCCACATCACGCTGCCCGATTGTTAAATTGACCTACCGGTAAGGTATGTGAGGGCTTTTGTCAACGAGGGCATTGATAACCCGCCCTAACGTAAGTAGACTCTTGTTTATAGATCCAGCCTCCGTGGCCCTCTTGTTTTCCGCGCCACTGCGTCGAATGTCCTCACTTCCCGCAAGATCAACCAGATTTAGCTTTCCGCTGCATATATACTCTTCGCCCTTGTCTGTAACCCGTTTGAGAAACGTTGTGATTGTGAATATACTATGACTTCGTGAACTCAGATCATTGCACTTTGTTGAGGCGACCTGTCGGCGATAACTCCCTTCCTGGAGCAGTTTAATTCCGGCTGATGCAGAGTTGATATATGTTTCACCCACGCCCTGAACCATGGTTCCATTGTGGCCCTTCTTCATGCCATCTTCGTATATTTTTAACTTGACATTATCTTCAGACGAAAGAAGGTCCCTGAGATCCTCGTTATAGAGTTCGATGAAGGAGCATTTAACCGAGCTGTCGACATCTTCGATTTTTTGAAATAGCGCATGAAGAACACGTGGAATTATACCAGCACTGTCCGACAGCAGGCCAAGGGTCTCCGTCATATCGCCCGACATGGTATATGTTTTCCCAGTCCCTGTTTGTCCGTATGCGAAAATGGTACAGTTATACCCGGAGAGCATCTAGATATATAGATTAGTATTTTCCGGGGCCAAGATAGATTTAACAATAAATAATAAGCGCACCTCGTTCAATACCGGAGCCACAACATCCTCGAATACTATGGCCTGATCCGCAGCCGGCGAGAAGACCTTATCGAACTGGTACTCCCTATTTCCCAGCGCATTCGGTCCCATGGACACTTCCACGGTCGTTCCCTTTACCCCTTCGGTAGAGATAACCACGCCGCTGTTCTCTTTGACTTCGCGATCACTCCTCCCCCGACACCGTACGATGACCCGGATGTTTGTGTCGCCCGATACATTGTGCTCAAAATCGCGCTCCTTTCTTTTATTGCTAGCATGTTCGGTAGGTGAATTCTGCAATCGCGTCGCACTGGGCGTCTGTGTTCGTGAAGATACCTTTGGAGTTTCTGCTCGTTCGTGGGCCACGGAGGCTCGTGGCCTTGCTGTAGCGCGCAATGCTGGTTTCCTCAATTCCCGCGTGGGTGCTGTCCTCGTACCGCCGGCCATCTCCAAAATAGTTTATACCAAGCTAGACGGGGCACATAGAACTTCATATATGAAGCCGGGGCTGCCCAAGTCGAAAAAAAGAGTACCAAATAAACCCTGCAAATTAATGATGCTCACTCTCCGATGCCGTTTGATCCAAAAGGGGAAAACGTAAACAAACCCCAAAACAGTCAAGTGGCCCAAGCTTCCCCAACATTACGTAATATATTACACATGACCAAGGTCACATGTTTTGGTCCAGTTGATGACCTCATCGGGACAATGAACGGCGGTCATCCGTTGGATCTCAGCTTCCATCACGGATGCATCTCTGAAGACATCAACGCTCCTCCGTCACCTCAGATGGGATATTCTTGACTTGTATGCTCTACGTTTTATGGATGGGCCCCTTCTATCTATTATGCTGAGACTCTAAGCGACCCTTCATCATCATGGCTACCGCTAGAGATAGCCCCGCGTCAGTCTTCCCCGGTCGAGCTCTGGGATTCCTAAGTGCGCATAGCCTACCCTCCACGATCTAGCTATTTGGGCTCTAGCTGACGTTCTTACAGCACTTGGGGCGTCTCTGCACCATGTCCTCACCCGGCTCAAGTCTCTCCCCGAGATGTACACAGCCCTGGAGCTGATCTATGACTCCTCCCAGCCACTACATCAACCGGTCATAATACGCCTTCCAGAGAATGGTCTACGGCTACGATTTGATGGACCTGACCAAAGACTACGTTTGATTGAAGTCTTAGATTTTAGCAAAAATGCACTTGTCTACAAGACTCAAGAAATAGCAAAAGCATCAAAGTCACCCTCCGACCCGCCTGCCTCTGGCCCTGGCTTTCGTCACATATATAACAGATTATTTGGGCCGACGTATCCTGGCGAATATATCCCTCCAGCAGCCGGGGAAACCCATGGCATTTATGTGTTATCCTACCCGGGCGTCGCATTCTCCTTCACACTACTGCACAGCGCATGGTCAGAAAAGCGAGATTTTGTATCGCTCATGTCCTCTTCGGCTGCTTCCTTTGCAGTTTCGATGGCGATATTTCAAGGATCCTCCTGGTCCGATGCCCAGAGCCAGTTGTACACACGTCAACCGCAGTATCCGCGATCAAGTGCTCTGATGGGGAAGAACAAGGAATCGGTTGCCGACGAAGTCGAACTTGTTAAGGTCCATGAGGGCGGGCATATTGAACTTATGCGACGATCAAGCAACCCTTTTTCTATTATCCTTGGTGAAACAACTCCTCAGGATCTTATTACCGAACTTGGGCCTCCAGATGCAATCTATCGAAAGAGTGACAGTCGAATTCTAATCCACGGTGAAGGGGAGAAGAACCCGCACGGGGCGTCAAATGGGGGCGGTAACCTACCCACCCCGCCAACTGACCCATCGGACCCAGATCCGCACTTTGAAAGTGCCTTGACGGATGAGTCCGAAGAAGATTCGGCGCCAACAGCACACCAAGAATCGGGCCCGTTGTCTAGCGATTGCTTTTATAATTACTTCAGCCATGGTTTCGATATCCTAGTAGCCCCGTCTTCTTCATCAGACCGCCGCTCACCGGGTTCCCCCACGAGGGAGCCATCTGCTACTGGAGGCACATCAGAACTTACTGCCACAAAGATATTACTACATGGCAATGTACCAGGTTCATATCCCTTCAACCGGCACAGGCGCTGCCGCTGGGTGTTAGAAGTTGGTTCTAGTCAGGCATCTATCACGTCAGAAACAGCATACGAAGAAATATCTCCGAAATTAAAGGAACGATGGCGAGGCAGCTACTCTAGCCCTACGGAAGAGGCATCATTCCAAAGAGGGATGGTATTAAATCGTGGTTGGGGCGAGACCCCCGGAAGCAGCATCGAGCTTCTAGGCAGCTGGGAAGAGAACTCCACCGCTAGGAATAAGCCAAGTGCCGGTTCTGGAATGACCAACTCTTTGGGCAATACCGAACTATACGGCTTTCCGGGCTTGCTTTTCGAGGTCCTCAAGAATGGCTCTGTCAATTGTTTGACTGTGTATTAATATCTCTTTTGCGATTATGTCCATATGGCGCAACCCTGGATAAGGACAGAACTGGTGTTTGTATATCCCATTTGGTAAGGCGTTATAGAAAGATCTATCTATTTTGATAAATTAAAGTCGTTAGGAATTCATCAACATTTAATATCAAACTATTCACAATAAAACTTGCCCATACAATCGTAAAATATATATATTACATTATATTACGGTAATATTGATTAAACTGTGCTCTCATTGGCTGAATATTGAAAACCGCGGTATTAGCAAGCATCCGTAAACCTCTCTTCAATTTTCTATCCAAACCAAGCAGCAAGCACTCCAGCAGCGAGAAGAGATGCAACAAGAGGAGCATGCCGGAGCTGTCGCGAACCCTCGCTCGATCTTGGTCATCGACACTAAAGCTTCCAAAATCAACATTCCCTCCTCGGATAGCATTAGCTGACCAGGCGAAATACCTCAAACGATGCAGCGATGACCTCTACAGCTGGCAACAGCGCAACCGACCTGCGACGGATACCTTCACCCTTCACGACGGCCCTCCATATGCTAACGGCGAGCTACATATTGGACATGCCCTGAATAAGATCTTGAAAGATATAATATGTCGCGTTCAATTGGCTAAAGGGAAGCGAGTGCACTATGTGCCTGGTTGGGACTGCCATGGTTTACCGATCGAGCTAAAGGCGCTACAGGGACGAAAGGAATTGGGGGACCTGAGGTCAGCTGGGAGGCATGGAGCAGCACAGATTCGATCCGCAGCGCGACAACTCGCAGAAAAAACCGTTTCCCGGCAAATGGAAGGATTCCGTGAATGGGGAGTCATGGGAGATTGGGACAATGCCTACACCACAATGAACAAAGATTTTGAGCGCAGACAATTGGGTGTATTTTTGGAAATGGTTGAAAAGGGCCTCATTTACCGGAGATTTAAGCCTGTGTACTGGTCTCCGTCGTCTGGGACCGCTCTGGCTGAAGCAGAGCTGGAGTACAAGGAAGATCACATCTCAACCGCGGCTTTAGTCAAGTTCAAACTAGCAGACTTACCTCCTCAGATCCGAGAGAATCCTATCCTTGCCGATAGCGATGTTTCTGCGGTAATTTGGACAACGACTCCGTGGACACTGCCTGCGAACGCTGCATTAGCCGTTAGCCCTACCTTTGAATACACTATCGTGGATTCTACACAATATGGCAAGCTACTGGTAGCACAGTCTAGGCTGCAATACCTCCAAGAACTACTTGACGACAATTTCAACGTTGTTGTTCCTAGTATCTTAGGCTCTGAATTGCTGAATTCCTCTTATACTCCCCACTTCAAAGAGCCTGGATCAAAAAACCAACCGATAATTGCTGCAGACTTTGTAACGGACGATGCAGGTTCCGGAATTGTTCACTGCGCGCCAGGCCACGGAATGGAGGATTACGAGGTTTGCCTTGCGCTTCAAATTCCAGCGTACGCTCCCGTCGACGGCGAAGGCCGTTTCACCCGAGCTGCTATGCCAGCGCAACCTGACCTATTATCTGGGAAAGCAGTTTTAGGAGATGGTAATGAAGCAGTTCTCCAGTATATATCAGAAAAAGGGCTATTGCTGCACAAACACACCTATAAACACAAGTACCCCTACGACTGGCGCTCCAAACTTCCCGTCATTATTCGCGCAACGGAACAATGGTTCGCTGATGTCGGTGATATCCAAGGAGAAGCTATCCAGGCCTTGCAATCCGTTCAGTTCATCCCTCCAACTGGAAAATCAAGACTAGAAACTTTTGTCAAGAACCGGAGTGAATGGTGTATTTCTCGCCAACGGGCATGGGGTGTTCCAATACCGGCACTATATCACCGCACCACTGGGGAAGCCGTCCTGACAAAGGAAAGCGTGTCTCACATCATGAAAATGATTGAAGAGCGAGGAATCGACGCCTGGTGGACTGATGATGAATTTGACCAAGCCTGGTTCCCACCTTCGCTTCGTGACGCGAACGAGCCACTATATAAGCGGGGGACCGACACTATGGATGTCTGGTTTGATAGCGGCACTAGCTGGGCCCAACTTAAAGATAGTACTTCTCCTGATAAGCCTCCCGCCGACGTATACCTTGAAGGAAGCGATCAGCACCGTGGCTGGTTCCAATCCAGCCTCTTGACATATATCTCTCATCAACTCGCTCAGGGCCGCAGTTCAGGATTCAAAACCCCCTTCAAAACGTTGATCACACATGGATTTACCCTCGACCAGCATGGTCGTAAGATGAGCAAGTCCATTGGAAATACCATACAACCGGATGAAATCATGGGCGGTACGCTGCTCCCACCACTTAAACCTAGAAAGGGCAAAGGCAAGGGACCGAAGCCAAATCCCGAAGTTCCTATATACGACGCGCTTGGCCCGGATGCTCTTCGATTATGGGCCGCTGGAAGTGATTACACAAAGGATGTGGTTATTGGGCAACAGGTTCTAAAGGCAGTTAACATCAGTCTTCATAAATTCCGAGTGACTTTTAAACTTCTTCTTGGTGCGCTTCAAGACTTTGATCCAAAGAATCAAGTTCCATACGAGTCACTACACGCAGTTGACAAGATTGCCCTACTACAACTGCATAACCTCATCAACACCAGTCAAGAAGCAGTCGACAAGATGGAGTTTTTCAAAGCAGTGACCGCGATGAACAAATGGGCCAATCTAGAATTTTCTGCATTCTATATTGAAGCAATCAAAGATCGATTATATGCGGATTCAGAGACTGGGATAAGTAGGCGAGCTGCACAGACTACCCTGTTCCATATATATACACACATTCAAACCCTGCTTGGACCAATAGTTCCTCTGCTGGTTGAGGAGACTTGGGAGCATACCCCTGGGAGTATCAAGGAAGTAGTGGAACACCCATTTCAACGGACTTTCTGCCCACCCAATAGCGAATGGCGAAACGATACCTTGGAACACCAGTACTCTGCAATGATGGCAGCTAACTCTGCAATCAAAGCTATGCAAGAAACCGCTCGGTCCAAGAAGGAAATGGGGTCCTCATTACAATCCTTTGTGCGTCTAATGCTTCCTAAAAACTTTACCGTGTCCAAACAGCTGCAGTTAGAGCTCCCAGACCTCTTCGTTGTATCAGCTGTCACCTTGGGGGTTGAAGGTGATGCTATACCAAATGATGTCATGCAGGCCGAATGGAGCTACAACTCCGAATTCAAGCTACCGGATGGCCAGACTGGACAGGCATGGGTTTACGCGCCAAGTCAAGCCAAGTGCCCTCGGTGCTGGCGTTATGCAGTCGATTCGACAATTGAGTCGGACAAGGAAGAGCTCTGCCACCGCTGTGAGGATGTCGTGCGCGACCTGGATCAACGCAGCGATGCGGGCCAAGCTTCTGCCACGGCAGCTATATGAACCTGCCTCTTCCCCTGCTCCTTTGAGCGTGTAACATAGCTGTACGATAATCAATTCGCTTCTTTAGATAGTATGACGGTGCAAATAGATGATTAGGTAATCCCTGCCATGTATACGTACGTCAACGAGGCCTTCCAACAACCGCAAGCGTCTAACAACCCCTGTGTCAATCTACATGTTGGCCAATGCTACCTAGAAGACCTGGCAAGAATCCCTTCAGCCCTTCTCCAGCAGTGTAACTTTCTCTGCGGTGGTCCTCAGACCCGATTGGTCTCTTGTGTGGCAAGTTGGAATTGATGACGATGAAGTCATTCCAGGTTTCTCGAACGAACTTTCATTTACCTTCAAGAGGCGAGACATTGATTTCACGGTGCGGGGGGGTCCTTTAAAGAAGCAAATGCCCTGCTCGTGTTTACCAGATAGCTGTCCTACTGCATTTTCATCTACTTAATATCCCATCTCTCTGAGGTCTGTACCTCTAGTTCTTGGTGCCGTAGCACTTCTTTCGACGAGCTGTTCAGCTCTCAAAATTTAACTGTTATACCAGGCAGATATGATGCATACCATGGGAGATATTGGGGTTCCTCCCATTAACCCTATCCCGGGCCCTCCTAACCCGATCATGGAAGAGGCATCAGGGGTCGGCCGGCGGTGTCTATGGTAAGCTTCAGTGTCAACCTAAGGAATAATGAAACCACGTTTCCCTAACTTTGTCTTCTAGGGTCGTTGCGGTTTTGATGCTACTTTCATCCCTTGTCTTCTATGTTCTTGCTGGAAGAGTTCCCGAAGTAAGTCTACGTTCATGAATTGTTGAAGGCGTACTTGTTCTAATATAGCTTCCTAGCAAAAACGGTTTTTTCACGTTCTGGTATCCCTCGTAACCACAATCTCCTTCCTCTCGTACCTTGCTATGGCTATGGGATACGGAGTGTCCTACAACCATTACGTCTACCACAAACACCACAAAAAGGCCCCTGATACGTATCTTGATACTTGCCGCGAAGTTTACTGGATTCGATATGTCAACTGGATGTTGACAGTTCCTTTGATTCTTACCTGCCTCACCTTCCTATCCGGCCTCAACGGAGCCAGCCTACTTGTGTCGATCTCCGCGGCTCTTATCATGTTTATCTCCGCTCTCAGCAGCGCATTCATGAATCAACACCAACAGTGGGCATGGTACACAATTGCTTGTCTAGCATACTTGACTATTGCGTACCAAATTGGCTACCACGGCCGAAGAGTCTCTCAAGCAAAGGACCAGCAGGCACGCACCTTCTATTCTTCCATTGCAATCTTCTCTCTAGTGATCATGCTTGTCTATCCTATGTAAGTCAAGGAAGTCCTGGTTCTAGCCGCCCCGGCTCCCGATAACTAACAATACATGCAGAATCTGGGCGATCTCCAACAACGCTCGGAAGATGAGCATCAACGCAGAGATTATTTCTTATGCGGTTCTGGACATATTGCTCCAAGGCGCCTTTGGCTACTGGCTCATAGTCTCCCATGACAAGATCAGATCCATGTAAGGGAAATACAGAGTGCTAGCGGTGAGGAAACAAAACGCTAACTTAACCACTTAACCAGTTCGACCTCGCTAGATGGCTTCTGGGCCAACGGAACCAGCGGCGAGGGAAACATCCGGGTAGGAGAAAACGAGCAAGTATGATATCAAACTGAAAAAATACCAACGGCGTGGAGGGTGCAACCTTCTAAGCTTTTGCCAAATTTTGATTTCATCAAAGCCTGGGAGCTGCCAACTACTGGTAACCAGCAACAAATTTGCTAATCTATAATATACGATGATGCTACCGTAAATTTACCAAAGCAAAAGTTTATCGATAGCCCATACCAATTTGAGATTTCGGGGTGTTTTATCTATTTTACTTGTATTGCTTGTCTTATCAGCTAAAATTGTCCCTATACGATATTTGCTATTTGGCTCTTGAAAGTTCGGAGATGTACACTACTTGACGCAGCAATGCAATTTTGGGTTTTGCACATTATCATCATTAAACAATCGCAAGTCCATTAAGTACAAATCAGGTCACTCAGACCCCTCCCATTAGTTATTAGCATTCCCTAAGCCAGACATAAACTGGCAACGGGTATCTTTCCTTGTACAGTAAAAAAAGAAAAGAAATTCGTGATATTCATAAGCGTAACGACGTCATCGCGCCCTGCTATCACCACGTGATCACTCTATTCAAACCTCGCCAACTTCACCAAGTTGACTACTTCCGCTTCGTGGGCGTGCCAGTTGGCTTCCCATCAGGCGTGAAGACGCCTCCCGCCAGCTTGCCGGTTCTTGCACAGCTTCGGGCCCTGAATGCAGTGCGACGGTGCAGGCCGTCGCCATTGTCCGGAAAGCAATCTGGTGCTTTCTCGATGGCTGCATCCTCTCTGCCGATGCTGGCTTTACGCCATTGGCAGACCTTTTCGTTGACGAGCTTGTGCTCGTCTGCCTTGTCGGCCGGCTTCTTTCCCTTCTTTGGGATGTCCACGAGTTTGCCCTTGTCAAGGGCCGCCGGCTCCTTTCCCTTTCTCTTTGGGATATTAATGAGTTTAACCTCTCCAGGTTTGACATGCCTCACCCGCATGGCGTACTCTGCCACGTTATTTGGCCAGGATACGACAACTCGCTCGCTCATGGATCGTGGGAGAGCAAAGCCTGCATCGACACAGTCGTTCTTGAAGTTGATCACTCGGAGACGGTGTGGGTTAAACCACTGGAAGAACGGATCGGCATCAACCACGAAGCCATTGAGGCTTATCTGGACGACTGGCAGTCGGTCGGGGACGCATCCCATCTCGGAAGCTCTGGCTCTTGCTTCGGCGATTGCTTCTTTGTCTAAATATTCTCCGACTCCAGCACGTCGGTGTAATTCGCCCTCTCCAGACTCTCCACTATAAAACATATACATGTTAGCCTGATGTGATTTCTCGTTGTATACGTAAAAGAGGACGTGTTTATTTGTTGTAGGCTTGGTGTCTACAACAAGTCACACACAAACATTTGACATTTGGAGGCACTTACTAGTATGATCCCGGAGCCTCATCCACAGTGCGGTATGACCAATCTCCCTTGATAGATGGCCAGTCTGCATTGAAAGTGCGTCGAATACAGGGCTCGAGTGCCATCTCTAAATCGAGTTCCTCGAGGCCGGGATTCAGCCACACAGTCTGCCAGATATATTTCTGATATGACTGGGACATTCCCGTCAACTTGAGCCTTCGAAGGTTTCTGAAGTTGCAAAGTGACGAAAGTTCTTCGAGGGGCATGATATCCGGGCGAAATGGATTCTCAAACGGGTTCTGTCTCTTGGTTGGCCAAAACAGGTCCAACGCGAGAACTTCACAGTTCAAGTTGAGGGACTGCCATGCAGAACCTCCACGGAAGGAAATGATGGGCTTATCGAAGCCATCTGCGGAGTCATCGTCGTCGAATGGCTCTTCACATGGATCAACTTCGTGGGCCGGCATATTGATTTTCTTGCTTCCAAACGCGGAACGTAGAAGCGCGACGTTGCTACCGAAGGATGATCTGGATACTGATCTGTCGGTACCTCCTTTTTTCGTGTTGTTCGACGCGCCGATGTTGAAGATACGGCCGACTGATGCCAGAGATTCTGATCTGCTGAGGCTAAAGGGAAGGCAGCTGATATCACCTACGCTGGATCTCCTTTTTCGAGGAGGGAAGCGCGCTTTTGGTTTCTCTGAAGGATACGCCGATGCAGCTGACGCGACTTTTCGATGTGGTGGAATGACAGCTCTTCTTGTAACTGTTTGGCAAGCTTGTCAATCTATCGAGATCTGAAAAAGACTCCCAGTGCAGGTAGATGGGGAAAGATTCTTCTTGCAGCAAGAGCATGGAAGGAATATTCACTGACTCACCTGGTCTCACTGGTTTGTGATCTTTTTCATCGCCGTCCTCCTCCTTGTTGATATGACAACGAGGTGCTCGGCAACACACCATGGTTGCTACTTTAGTTTCACGATATAGGCCCGGACTTCTATAGTAGCTGATATGGTATGTGAAGGGTAGTTCAGGTTCTCAGAAGGCCTGTATTAACTCTGCTTCCAGGTACAAGGAGAGAGGGGTATTGGGATAAGGATCCTATCAAACAGTAAGAGGTTTGTGGGCTCCTTTTTCTTGTTGTGCTTTTTTATATGAAGAAATTTGTTCTGTGTGGTGTTAGGGCCGCTAAAAGTGTTACTGTTATTGTTGTCCTGATGTGCCCAGCTACTCCTAGACAGGAGGGGATATGTACTTGTATGACAGTCTACCATCTTGGGTCAAACAGGGGAACTATGAAGGAATGGATAATAAACCACAACTTTTCAGGATGACTGTAGTTTGGCTTGGGGAGGGTCTCCTATTTATTCTCTACCCCCTAACTACTTTGCTGCCACATATACATTTTTTTCCTAGGTGTTGTTGATAGCCAACATAAAATATATCCCTTTATTCTCTGGATATCATGCAAGGGGCTTTCTGCGACCCCTGAACCACCAAAATATGAAACCTAGTAAGATCTAACATCTATGCAAATAGGTTTCAGATTTGGTAGCATACGCCGGGTTGCAGTTGTTGCTACTGTCTGTTGGGTTTCCTTTGTCAGGGATGCATGGCCACGAGCATGACTGTACGGAGTACATATATGGCCAGGACATCGTGATACGAGCTTGATTCCATAGGTTTGACTATTAATGCACGGCCTTCTAATTATGCTTTTTGCTTAGAGTGTAAATACTATGGAGTTTGGCTACTGGCAACACATCTTGTTCGTATGTATGGCGCTAGATGTTGCGGAGATATCTTACAGGGCCCCAAGTTGAAGAGCGGGCAAAATATATGACCCATAGACCTCATTCAAGGACAGTCGAAGCACAAGGTATTAATTAAGCCATGTCAAATGGAAATCATTATCTCATTTGGCTCCTGACAAGCTCGCAAGGAATTTTATCCGCTAACTAAAATAGAAAAGGGAAAAGTAAAGAAAATCCTATTTTCCACTTTTTAGTATTTCTTTCCTTCCCGTAGAACATCACCGAATTCCTCGAGAGGGCTTCGGATGAGCTTGGTCTCCTTCCATAGGTTGGGGGTCAGGTAACCGTATGAGTTACCGACAGCGACGAAGGTGGCCTTGAGGGTGTTCTCAAGGGTCTTGGTGGAGCCGGAAGAGGTTGTGTAAATATCACCGACACCAGCCAATTGGAGGAATCGCTTAACGGATGGAGAGGCAACGAGACCGGTACCACGGGGAGCAGGGATCAACTAGATTATATAGTTAGGACGACGTTCATTTATTCATTCAAAAAACCCAAAGGAGAACCACATACCCTAACAGAGACGGAACCGCACTTTCCGCTGGTCTTGGTTGGGAGAGAGTGAGGTTCACCGAGGTTGGAACCCCAGTAACCTCTACGGACAGGGAGAACGCTGAGCTTGGCGATTATGATGGCGGCACGAATAGCAGTAGCGACTTCCTTGGAGGTCTTGATTCCGAGACCGACGTGGCCCTCGGAGTCTCCAATGACAACAATGGCCTTGAAACGGGTTCGTTGACCGGCACGGGTCTGCTTCTGGACAGGCTTGATCTATATCCACGGAAAATCCCCAATTAGCATCAATCGTCAAATAACCCTTATAAAACGATCATAATCCCAGGCGCATTATGCCCAACAGCCGTCCTCCATCGACGTATCCCGTATCCACAAGTCTCTGGTAGAAGAATTGTATATTCCGTACCTTCATGACCTCATCCTTGAGCTTTGGCAAAAAGAAATCGACGATCTGGTATTCCTTGATGGGCAAACTGTGGAGGTAGATCTGCTCGATGCTGGTGATCTTTCCGGCCTTGACGAGACGGCCGAGCTTGGTGACGGGCTGCCATTCCTTCTCTTCGTTCTTGGGACCACGACGTCCGCGACGGCCACCACGGCCACGACCACGGTCTCCTCCGCGCGAGCCAAAGCCACCGCGTCCACGGTCTCCTCGTGTAGCGTCAGCCATGTTTTTTTGTATCGAAATCGACGGTTGTAGGGGAAGGGCTGGAGGTCGAGGTCGTGTCGATTTGCGCTGGTCGAAGCAAGTTCTCTTTCTTCGTGCTTGTCGTCGCCTGCAACTTTCGGCACAGAAAGCGATGTGGAGCGTTACATAAGCCCCCTCTAAGCGAGTGACCGCAGAACCCTCCCCGCTAGCCCTAAGCCCTAATTTTTGGCCTAAAACGGACACGTCTGCCTTGTGGAAATAAGACCGAAAAGTGCGTGACTTTAAAGGGGGCTCGAGATTTTTAACGCCGCGATAAAGCCGAACTCCACCCGCAGGTCCAGGAGCAGCTCCGGTTGGGAGATCTCAAGCTGCGATGGCGCGTCTTCCCTGGATAAATCATTGAGGAGCGTATGAAGCTCGTCGTCTTTTACTCTCCAGGTGTACGATAAGGCAACAGACTTCATAATGTTGCGATGGTGAGTGACATACCTCTCTCCGTCATCGGAGACATCTTCAACCCCCCTGATATCGAATCATCTTCTAATCTTATCATGGTTGATATAGGTATCAAGCTAAGTTGGCTACCAGGCCATTGCTTACCCAGAGCATCGGCAGCGCCGTGAGCTACTACGTACATCTGATCTAATATAATATACAGCGGCTGACATGAATGCAGGTCCTTTTTGGAACCGGAGACGTCCTGGCCCAGCAGCTCGTCGACCGAGCCGGCATCGAGAACCATGACTACGCCCGCACTGGTCGGATGGTCTTATACGGAGGCGGTATGTCTAGTACTTTCCTTGCGAACTACACATAAGATCTCTGCTGATGTTTGCTGGTATTTCGATATAGCAATCTTCGGACCAGCCGCAACGACTTGGTATAAGTTCATGCAGCGAAACATTGTTTTCAGAAGTCCCAAGGCTACATTAGTTGCTAGAGTGTGTGCAGATCAGGTCCTGTTCACTCCTACGCATCTGACCTGTTTCCTATCCTCCATGGCACTCATGGAAGGAAACGACCCATTGGAGAGGCTCCGAACAACTTTTGGCACCGCCTACAAGACCAACCTCATGCTCTGGCCATGGGTGCAGGCGGCTAACTTTTCATTCGTGCCATTAGAGCACCGAGTTCTTGTCGTTAACCTCGTCAGCCTTGGTATGTTATATCCTGGTTGAACCCGCTGTTCTTTGCAGCATTCCATGTCCGCGTTGCTAACAGTTGATCGGCAACCCTCTAGGCTGGAACTGTATACTAAGCCTTATAAACAGTAAGGGTGATAAGGAAAGTTCATAATCAGTCCTCCTCCCTACTGCAAATTTTTGGTTATATTCCCCATAGAGCACTGCTTTTTTTGTCCTTTCTAGAGTGGCCATAGACCGGCCCTACGAATTGAACCTTTTTTAGCATAGAATAAATGTAATAGTATATTTCTCACAATAGAAAGCTGCTACAAGTTGCAAGATGCTATCGTCAGACGTAAAAGGAGACCAGGTTCTTCCATCGAGATCTCATCGTAGTTAAATCTGTGTGCAAACAGTGCAAACTCAACGACCAAAGCTTCTGATGCCTTCAAGATTAAAAAAAATAAAACTTCAAGAGAAGCGCGATCTCACCACCAAACGTCACAGTTCCAGATCACAAATTCTGCCTGGAGCAGAGGACCTTCTACTCCGTATTCCCCTTTATATCATCTCTATCGCTGTTGGGTAGTGGTACGATCGAGCCTTCCCGCATTCGACCAACCGACTCACGAAGCTTTCAACCTCACCTCACTCAAACCGCCATCTTCTCGACGCTTCACCTAAGAGCATCTCTCTCTCCAGCCTATACAGCACTCGTACATCGATCGAGCTAATCCGATACATACGCTACTTCTTACAAGATGGCGACGGAAAATGGAACCAAGCCTGAGCAGGCCGTGAGCAACGAGAACTCTACCCCAGACGGAGCAGAGGGCCAGAACAAGGATGAACAGATCACCGTCTTCCATGACCCTGTTAACTTCAACGTTAAGCACCCTCTCATGAACGAATGGACTCTGTGGTTCACAAAGCCTCCAAGTGGCAAGGTATGCATTCGAGAGAGCGCTCATTTTTGAAGCCGCATACAGTCATAATATACCTCGCGAATGCTAACTGGAGTATTCATTTTTTAGGGCGACAACTGGAATGACCTTCTTAAAGAAGTTGTCACTTTCAACTCCGTCGAAGAGTTCTGGGGCATCTATGTAAGCCTAGATTTGCTTATTCCACAAATGAGGGGCACTGTTTTATATATCCAACATAACATCTAACCTCGTTCCCGTTTACAGAATAACATCGCGCCTACCTCTCAGCTAGGCCTAAAGTCAGACTACCATCTGTTTAAGAAGGGTGTCAGACCAGAATGGGAGGACCAACAGAACAAACATGGCGGCAAATGGTCGTACTCGTTTAAATTCACCAAGGACAGAAACCAAGTTCCAATCGATGAGCTCTGGCTTCATGCCCAACTTACAGTTATCGGAGAAACATTGGAAAACGATGGTGACAATGAAGTCATGGGTGTTGTGGTCAACGTACGCAAGGCCTTTTACAGAATCGGTCTATGGACCAGAACTGTCGGAAAGGCGACCAACGACGGACGTACGTCAGAGCAGGGACAGAAGGTTCTTTTGGCTATTGGTAAACGGTTCAAGGAAGTTCTTAAGTTGAAGGAGAATGAGCTTCTCGAATTTTCGGGTCACACCGAGAGTGCCAATGCGGGAAGCACCCGTGCTAGAGCCAAATATACGGTCTGAGTGAGCAGCTTTTGATCGTATGAGAAATTCAATCTATTCCAGACATCGACTCTGTATCGCTGAGGTCCTCTTCAGTGCGCTGAACAGTTGTGGTTGGCGTTGGGGGATCTACGGCCATCTTCTGTCCCATCGGCGAGACTGATGATACTGGTAGAGATGGTTATTGCGCTTTCTCAATTAGCAAAATGGAGTCTATTGAAGGCTCAGCGTGCGCATAACGTTACTGGCGCAGCTCTATTTCCCCCTGGATTTTATTTTAAAAGCTAAAACCTGGGGCTAACGTGGTTTATTTAACGTGTCTTCCGTTTTTTTTTTTTTCACTTCTTAATGTCCTTGACTTTTATGCCTGTTCATTTTCAGGGAGTTCTCCCTTTTAACGTGGTTTTTATTATGCGTCCCTATCGTGTATAATGATTTATTTATTAGGAGATATCAGTCCCTGTTTCTTCGAGCCAGTATTCTTTCATTCCACGGCCTGTCTAAACTAATTTCCTGCCTGGTATATCCAACTTGAGCATGGTCTATATTCTAATATTGTACACGAGCCTTACATGACCCTACGTCATTTATATCATACATGATCAGCGGGACATCTTCCTATGATGACTCGCCGAAGACATCCCGTTTAAGGACTTTCTTGTTCACTAGTAAAGAAAATCAAATAGTCAGTTTCCGCGCATTGTAATAAATCTCCAAGTGGAGTTATATGAGTGTTTAAGCAACTTTACCTTTTCCCATCGCATTTCTTGGGATCCCATTTTCCAATATTCTCATCTCCTGCGGTATTTTGTATTCTGACAGTTTCTCCTTTAATGCGCGCCGCAGATCAAGGATGCCCCAAGGTTTGCCTTCACGAGTCCCCGTGTTTGCGTGTTTCGGGTCCAGCACCAATACCGCAGCAACTTTCTGGCCCCATTGATCTGACGGGAGGCCAACGACAGCTGCCTCTAGGGCCTGCGGACTAAAATCCCCAGAAGTTAGCTATAATATGAGAGCAATTGTCAATGTAATAAATACTTACAGGGCAAGAAGCTCCCGTTCGACTTCCAGTGCGCTCACTTTCTCTCCTCCAACCTTGATAATGTCCACACTCTGGCGGCCTTGAATGAAATATAACGGGCCTTTTGCCCAATTACTTCCACTTTGTCCAGCACCCGAAACCTGCTTTCTAATAGCCATATCGCCAGTCTTGAACCATCTGCCTTTGCCATCAGAACCTTCCATAAATGAATCCTCAGTGGCACGTTCGTTCTTCCAATATTCTTTGAAAATAGTTGGCCCTCGTAGTTGAATTTCTCCTACCCGCTCACGCTTGTTCGCGTCATATTCTTCTCCCGGCCGTATCACTTCTTGGCTGTCTAGATCGAATAACCTGACTTCAACAGACGGTAGTGGCCATCCAACACTCCCATCAACCCTGTCTTTAAAATGCATGCCACAACTGAGAGCCATACCGACTTCGGTCATGCCATACCGTTCAAGAAGCACATTTCCCCCGCTAAGCTTGGTCCATGATTCTTTTATTGGAGTAGGCAATGCGGCAGACCCGGAAATGTTTAGTCGTAGATTTTCGGGCAAAATAGCTTCCTTTGCAGCTTTTTGGGTGATATCAGGGAGTGTATTAAATGTACCGAGGAGGCGATGGTAAATAGTCGGAACAGCTGTAAGGAAGTTTATAGGTTTTGGAGGCGGGATTGTATTGGAGTTGGGCATAAATGGTCGAGCGAGTCTATCCCATACCGTAGTGGGATTGAATGGGAACGTAAACTCAATAGATGAACCAGCGAGTAATGGTGCTAGAATGGCATTAACCGTTCCATGAATGTGATGGAGCGGTAGCATGTGAAGTAGTCTATCGTCCGGCGAATAGGACCATGCCTGAACTAAAGACTTCGTTTGCGCTGCTAGAGCAGAATGTGGGAGGAATACGCCTTTCTGAAAATATCCAACAAAGATTAGCTAGTACTCCGTTCCACACCTTCATTGTTTAAGGCCCGAGTCCCAATTCCCAACATACCGGACGATTTGTAGTACCTGATGTATACAGCATCATTCCACCTTGGGGGTTCTCCATATCCCGAAATTCGACATTCGCCGGAGATATAGCCCCATCATTGAGCTTCGGAATATATTCCAAAACAGGACGCTTCACTAGTTCTCCATCGAGCACTTGTTCTGCTTTTTCGCGATACTTTTCAGTTGCTAGTAGTATTTCTGCCTGCGAATTATCGAGGATATATCTCAGCTCTGCAGCCGGGAAGCTAGGAGAAAGAGGAAGCGCAATGCCGTCGGCCGCAAGTATAGAGAGCAACGTAACTATAATTCCACAAATAATGTTAGCCTTCTAGAACATCAATTGCGAGGCTGGGGGTCTATCTAAGAGTGTCTACAGTACCCACGTAGTCGTAGCTATTCTCTGCCAAAAATGCCACGGGCTTTCCCTGTAGATTGAGTCCTTTCAAAGAGCGGTCTCCAAGTGCTTCAAGCTTATCTTGAGCTAGTATGACGTCTCCGATGAGGTTTCCATAGCTAAAGGTGCGTCCGGATGCACTATGGACAACGGACGTGGATTGCGGGTCGTGTGAGACCAGCGGGCGGAAGAAAGGGAGATTCGGAAGACCTGATGCTAATCGCATTTGCTGGGCCCTACCGCTCTTCCATCTTAACCATAATCTGGCGCTATACTGGTTCAATTGAGGCGTCGAATGCTGTTGCCCAACTCGAGAGAGCTGCTGGCAGCCCAGGCGCATCATCGTAAAGGAAAAAAAAAACGGCTATTTCGCAGGGCGTTCTCTTGTCTCCATTGCAGGTTAATTCCCAATTGAAATCATCGAAAGTAAAGCCATCATTTAGAGGTATATAATCGTTTATATCTTATGTTGTCTTCGATGTTGACCTTAGCAGAGTTTCCCGGAATTGCGTTTGAAGTGAACCCAAAAGCCTATTTTTTATCGCTATCGGCTTGGTGGTTCTTAACCCCGAGCCTTCAATCATACGACAGATATACAAGCACCACCACCGAATCTCTTGCGTTTCCCTTATATCCCTCTTTGCGATTCACATACCGATGCTCCGCACTATCAGACTAAGCCAGCAGCGCCTGCAGCTCTTCTCGCGCATACCGAGAATGTCCGCCAGCACTTCCGCCTCTCAGACACCATTGGAGGACGCAATTCGCGAAAAGGCAAGCTACAGACCACGGAACAGGAGAAGCGCAGAGAATCTACGATGTTTGAGCAGTAAGCTAATTGCAGAAATAACCATAGGTCACCAAAGAGCTATCGCCGATTTCCCTCACGATCCAAAACGACTCCAAACACCACGCTCATCATGCGCCGATGCAGGGCAATACATCAACAGAAACCCATTTCAGGTGTGTACGGCTGGCGCATAGCGATAGTTCATAAACCAGAACTCTGCCACGGAGTGTCCGACCCTTTTAAAGTTGACAGTCTGCTCACTATTACTCCTTGCCTATAATTCAGTGTAACGATAGTCTCGTCGGCATTTGCATCCAAGAACCAACCTGCCCGGCATAGAATGGTATATAACCTGCTGAAAGAAGAAATGGCTAGAGAGGGTGGATTACATGCGCTGCAGTTGAAGACCAGGACTCCTGAAGAGGAAGAGAGGGCAAAGCAGCAAGAGAAATAGCTATGATCACGCCATGCCATATGAGCTGCCGGTGTTCTTATCTTTGGAGGTCAATTATCGGCCTGAAGATAGATGCTATAATACGATAGATCTGGACCTCACGTTTAAATTATATATTGCATCAAACGTTGACTTGGCCCTGTTTCGATAGTGGAAGTGGAAGTGGAAAGGATAGAGTAAAATGAACGGACATTTGTTCAGCTAACTAATATATTAGAACAGCCTGTTGTGTTCCAACACTCGAATATATAAACCAATGACTCTTTTGGAAGAAAAAAAATCCAGTACACAACCAAAGAAATAACACAGGAGAAACGATAGGAGAGGGAGAAAAGGAAAAAGAAAAAACCAAGGGTAATATTATATAGTAGTAGTGGTAAATAGTACTCTTCCAAGAAACAGAAAAGAATATGACACAAGGAAAAGTATCACAGAGCCACGAGAGCTGGGATGGTACAGCTGGGATAATGTAGTTGTAACTGCTATGACGACAAAAACAAAAGAAAATAGGAGGCTCCAACGGTAACTGTGGCTTATCCGGGTTGATGCTGAGACGAATACGGTAAGGAAAGGGGATTTTGTTCGAGGTAACTCAGAATGAGTGAGTGCTCTGGGTGGTCTCCCCCAGAAGGGTTTTACAATATCAATTCAAAGACAAGGGTATAAGCAAATGTACAAAGGGAAGTAGAGGCTTAGCGTGGGAAGACTCAGGCCAGCCATCGGCCATCAGCATTATGGATGAGTAGGAGGTTGAATTTAAGCCTTCTTTTGTACAACGACAACGACGACCACGACGACAACGATGACGATAATGATGAGAACTGTTGGGTGGTGCGGTTAGCATGGGCTTTCAAGTTGGTGAGGATATCGATGGACTTACGGCAGATGAGTAGACACCACCACTTCTTTCGGTTACGTGCACGAGCGGAGTCAATGGCGCCTTTTATCTCTTCGTTGGCCTTGTCGACGTTCTCTCGGACTTCCTCGCCGGTCTGGTCGATATGGGCGACGGCTTCTTCCTGTTGAACCACCATGGCCTCAAGATCGTGGAACATCTGCGTCAACTCAACAAAGTCTCTCTCGATCTTCTGGATCTCTTCGTGTCTGGCTCGGACCATCTGTGACACTTTCTGTGCATCTCCACGACGATCACTTTGAATCAACTGTATTATATTCGGATTAGCACGATGTTTGGTTATGATAAATAGGGCGTGAAAATGGAACATACAGCCTGGCTGAAAATTTGTTGGTTCGAGCTATCCTGAACAGCCTCCCTGACTTCCGCATCCGTAGCATCTGGTCGAACAATTCTGTACTGTCTGGCCATCTGTGACTCGGACTCCTTTCGGAAATCGGCCTGGACCTGCTGATATCTGGTGATGGCTGCTTTCAAGCTTCGCTCGACTTTTCCAACCTGAGACGAGTTGCGTGGGCTTCCAGATTCCGGCATCTGTTTGATGGACTTGACGCGGTCGACCAAGTTGCGGTAAAGTCGCTTGGTCTGGTTGGCCATATCTTCCACTTCGTCGCGGATGGCTTTTTCTCGGGCCGGGTCAACATCACTGAGTAGACGGCGGTATAAGGTGCTGAGCTGGTCAACATATTTGTTCACATCATCGATTCCACGGTCGACATCTCTGCACTGGTTTAGGATGGCGTTGGGGTCGTGGGCAGGCGGTTGGTTGTAGTTTTGGCCCTGGTTGTATTGACCCATTTCTATCACGGTAAGCGGTTAGCCAACCCAGCGCGACAAACCTGCGAGTCCCGCCGCAATGGCGAACAGACGAGAATGGACATACCATAGTTGTTGTGGCCGGCTTCCATATCTTGATTATATCTGTTATCGGGATGGCCAGATTGAGCGTCGATTTGGCCGTAGCCTCGCACTTGATTGTTATATCCCTAAACGTCCCATGCAATTAGCCACCGAGTTCCCCCGCCAGAAACCACAGTGTGTCAAAAAGTACAGCTGTTATATCAAATTTCGACAAACGAGAGTGGCGACTCACGCTCATTGTGAAATATGGAGTGCCTAGCCGTCAACAAGGCGTGTATAAAAGGAGTATTTTTTTTTCTGGGGCGTCGAGGAGGTCGAAATGGAAATTGTAAGAGCACACAAAGATAAAATGCAACCGGTAACCCTTTTAAAAAAGAGAAATCTGTGTAAACGCAGTAGTGTGAAGGCTGCTATAAATGGAGGGTGGCTGAATGGGAATCCAGCGCAGGGCTGCGGCCGTAGGGTTGTAGATAGGCGATTGGGGGGCGCTGGAGCGGCGATCTCGGAGACGCGGCGACGGTGAGCTGTGGAGGGGCAGCGGGTGTGCAGATGACGCCAGAACAGCCAGGCAGCGAGGTTGAGAGATGAAGCCGAACGGTACGGTCGAGCAGCAGCAGAAGGGAGAAGGGAGAAGGGATGTGTTGATGTTGTCTGAAAAGGAGTCTAAAGGAGTCTCGGACTAATTAATTACGCGGCAACGGGCGGTTCGAGAGGCTCAGGCGGCGCTAGCTGGCTTGGGCCTAGCGCGACTGACGTGCATGGGCCGAACTGGGTAGCTTGGCCGTGCCGTTTTAGGGCTCCCCTTCCATCCTGCGGGATGCTCACGCCGCCCTAAGCTCTATCTTTAGGCCTCGCTACTCTTCGCTAAGCTGCAGGACACTACACGAACAAGACATACACGACTCAGCTGGCGGTGGAGGATGAGGTCAGGCGAGGACCTGGATATCGTTGAATATGGCCGTCATGAACACAATTGTGTCCGTGGTGGATGGTTCAAGAGAGGATGGTTCAAGACAGGATGGTTCAAGAGAGGATGGTTCAAGAGAGGATGGTTCAAGAGAGGATGGTTCAAGACAGGATCAGGTCATACAAGCTGAACATCGTCCACAAGGATTTATTTTGCTGCCTTGGTGATCTATTCTTGCTCTAACTATGATGGAAGCCTAGTTATGCTTATATGTAATACAGAGGATTAATTAAAATGCAGTGCTCATACATAGATGTGCTACCTACACCTAATTACTACCGTGAAGTAAATACATCTCTGCCGATAGGACTACTACTGGCTCCTATAGGCCCAGCTTCTGATATTTGTATTCCTACCATATATATTTAAATTAAACTATATACAGTTTAACATTAAGAAGATAGGCAGCCACGGATGGCAAACATAGTTAATTTATCCTAGGCACCCGCTTATAGGAAATATTTGATAAAGTTGCATATAGCTGTGAAGTATATTTTGCTGCACCAACAACAGGTGACACGATTATATATTAAACAATATTCACTTTCTAAGTTGAGGTCCAGAGGGATAAACTTCTCGAGTACTAACTTCCCGGGTGATATGGACTGGTCGATGCGGCTTTCAAAGAAGTGAAAGTATTCCTTCCCTTTCTACGGTGGCTTTCACAATCAATTCCTCACGGTCTGTGGGTTAGGCGCTTTTCCCATTGAGATAGCTGGCGTTTGATATCTCAAAGGTGCATGTTCAATATGACATCAGCTAGGGAAGAACCAAACGAGCCGCTGGTCAGTTAATCTATAAAGGGTATGATACAATATCGATGCCCTACTCTCCCTTCTTACCCCACCGCGCTGTCTCGTCTCCGGCTTCCCAGTCGTGCTCTACATAACCAAGTCGCTTTTTAACCTCTACCACCGTCTTCGAGTCGCCAGTGTTCTTGCCAAGGTTGTCACTGAGTTTGACCGCTGGCCGTCCTCCGGCGCTGGAAACCTTGATGACTATGTTGAGAGGTACCGACTTGCCCCCGTCCGACGAGCGTTTAAAGTCATCTAGAACATGTGGATTAGCCAAGGTCGGTCAAGCATAAGTGGGCATTAGACGTAAGGTATGAGGCTTCATACTTGTGAAAAAAGTTCCAACCCCAAAAGTAGGTTGGAATCCAGACTCCTCCGCAATAACCTTATACTCCAAGCAAAGCTCTATATTCAAGGAATCCGAGAATACAACCGTCTTCTTGTCCTTGATGCCTTGCTTATCGTAAAAGTCCTCCACCATCTTCACGAAATAGACGGGGTCGCCAGAGTCTTGCCTTACGCCTGCAAAAACCTGGGCATAGGTCCTTGTTGGGCCATCCTTGGCTCCATCTTCCACATGCGCATGAATAGGGGGTTTGGTTGATGCCAAAGAATCTGTCTCGGCGGTATTATTCCCTGAGGAAGGAAGTGTAGCCTCTGGACCTTCAGCAGCTGCCGTATGCCCTGGAACGGGCTTGCTGAATGCGTCGAGGAACGTCGGGGTACCAAAGGTATCTGTCAGGGCGATACCCAAGACCTGCATTGCAGTTCATTAGTATTCCCCAGAATAATATCAGTGATCAATATGGTACGGACCCCTTCACCGAAACATCCCAGCCAATACCGCAACGCAATCTCGTTGGCATTCTCATAATCGTTCGTAATGGCAGCAATTCCCATATACCACTCATGGGCAACGGTCCCCACGGGTTCGACATCATACTTCATGGCGAAATGGACGTTACTCGTGCCCGAAAGTTTTCCCTTGAAACCCTCCTGCGCACACTGTTTTGCTGCTCGAGTTAGACCTTCCATCACCAGATTCTGGGTATGATAATCTCTTCGTCTCCGAGTCCCGAACTCGGAGAATATACACCCATGTTCAAGGAGTCTGCAACCCTTTCGGAACGCCTTCTCTTCTTGTTGGTGGTAGTCCCAATCGCGATCGCAGAATTTAAAGTACGCTTCACTCGTCAATGCCAAAAGGGGTATTTCGTACAGGATCGTTTCAACCCACAGACCCTTGATCGCTATTTTGACTTCGCCTATATCTTCCTTGGACCCAGTATCGTCTATTGGTATGAACGAAACCTCCAACTGCTCAGAGGGTTTAAGGCGGAATTCCGACAGGTATCTCAGGTATGCCGTGTTGAGATACGGACAGCGCTTCTGCAAGAATTCTAGCTCCTCATTCGTCAAGGTGATATTTTGGAGTCCTGCGATTAAGCATGACTGGTCAGCGTTCCAACCCCACGAACAGGCCAAGATCAGCGTCTCTATAAAATGCACCAATAAGGCGTACTCTCTATTTGTTCTAACAACCAGTTGTATGACCGCCGGGTAAACTTCATGTCCGGTGTTCTGTTCGTGAAGGAATACGTGACATCTAAATGTATCTCCGCGTTAGCCGTGACTCGTACCAACGCCTCCAGAAAATAGAACAACGCGTTGGCGTAGAGAAGAGAAAATAACATACGGGCATTAGGGAAGTATTTTAGAGTCGCGCATTGCATCGTTAGCTTGTAAAGGTCTGTGTCCAGCAAGGAGAACACTCCCTCCGGAGGTGGTGGAGGGGAAGTTGGCCCCATGTTACTGTGATGAACAACTTCCTCGCTCTTGTTCAATTGAGGGTATCAGGCCCTGGGAGAGATATGTAGGGGTAGAGAGAGGAAGAAGACTCATGAGCTGGTAAGAAGCGCGCTCCCAGAAGTAAATATTCGGCAAGCGTTCTATCTTCCCTTTCAGCAGGCAACTTCCTCTCTCCCCCACGCGTTTTTGATGCATGTACGATGATGACATCGGCTAACCAGTGGTGTTTGCATGGTTTGCACTCATGTTTGCGCTTTGTTGCCTTGAAGCGAGTCAAGCGACTTCAGTTTCACCATCTTCGCGAATATCAACGAATTGAAGGACGTGGCTGCTCTACGAAGCTCTAGGCTACACGGAAAGAATATTTTAATTTACGAATTAGGGCCTTGCTTGTATTGTAGGCCTGCCTTTTTTTGCCGAAATGGGCCCGATTCGGAGATACCTGAGAGTCAGCAAGTGTACCGTCCTCGAATGCCGAATATACCTAGAAAACCCGTCAGACTCGCGATGGCTTCTGGACTCCCATGGCGCTATGCTACAGCGGGTGATTGCGAGTATTCGACCGCTAGTGCAACCTAAATTGCGCGAGGAGAAGGAAAGGATTAAGGCGAAGAAAAAAAGCAAGCCGGTCAAAGATGTCCTCGTTGAAGGTCGGTGATTTGCCACCATATGTAGGTGTGGGTATCGGTCTGTTCATTTATTAACGGAGTGGATAGATGATTTCGAGGTATCTATATTCCTACGGGAGAGCGGGAGTCGCCATTCGCTTCTCACACGACAGAAAACATTCAAAAATGATAGAGGCCGGATCACAAGTAATTCTGAGAAAATGACGAGTGGAACAAACGATTCCCCGATACAGATACCGGAGCAAGGTTCAGGCGAAGCGAGAATATTGGTGGAGAGTGATGAAGACGAGCAAATTCCCTTTGCGAATGACGCAGCATTAGATAGGTCGAAAGATGATGAGCAACAGGCCGTTGAGGTGGTGGCAAATAATGATGCCACCAAAGATGAAAAGAAACTAGGCCTTACGACCACATATGACGGGTTTGGAATATGGGGCTGGGTCCTTTGCCTTATCATCAAACGCAAGAAGCCGACAGAAACGGCCCAGAAAGGGAGTGCAGAAGCGCCAGGACAGGCTCTCATGGAAGAGTGGATTTGCACGCAAGCACAACAAGAATACGATGATTAACGATGATTCTGGAAAGAGCCCTATTAGTCCACGAACTCCTCGGGTTTGTCTTCAACGGTTACCTAAACTAGCCAAGTTCGAGACGGAACTAATGACCGACGAACGGAGCCTGCTCCCAAGTTATACGGATACGCCAGCCGTTATGTGGTACAGACCTGGGAGCCAAGGTCAATAGAGGAGCATACATGTTCACCATTCACATCACGCCCTTTCAAAATCAATCAATTGGAGAGCATCAGGGTGTGCTATCTGACTGAAACCCGGAGCGTTGACGTTTTAAAGCACCATTGCAGCAGTAGACAAGCAAACGGGGAGATTTACGAGGCTCGAAACTTGTCACACATCTTCTCCCTCCTGTTCACATGAAATGGGCGGGGGGGGGGGGGGGGGGCAGCACTTGTTCAGGGGCCGTCGATGCTGTGACTGCTTTGTCAAACGGTTTCAACTGGAGCGCACACAAACTGGTTACGTACAAGATTTATATCGCCTTGGCGCTAAGGAACAGATTTTTTCTTCCGGCGAACCACTTCGCACCTGCTACTAAACGGTCATACTCCGTACTCTATATATTATTGGATCTTCGGCTACCTAATTACAAAGTCCCCGAACGAAATTAGTTCGCCTTCCAGAAACGTTAGCCCCGTTTAAGGCGGTTCTCCAGGCCGGCGAAGTGGGCGCAGCTCAACGGCGACGGTCCCATTCGTCTATTAAAGAGGAGCCCAAAGACCAATCACGGCATGAAAATCCCCATAAATAATTTTACCGTGGCGCAGATCAACACTAAGCAAACAAACCACGTTTCTCAACACGCTTGTCAAACGATAATTTCATGATTGAATTGAAACAAGCGACCTTTTTTTCTGAGGCACAGCATGGGAGTTCGTAACAGGTTCAACAGCCAAGACACACACAGGTCCTCGCAAGAGGAACGAGATATCACCCTTGCTCATCTGCATGAACTCCGGCGACTGAAATGGCCATCGACAGGATCCGACGATCTGGTTAACTAATGCCGAACGAATAGACCGATCATTATATGCAAGGAGCGCTTACGACTGCATGCCTTAGGCGTAGTGCATCAAGCAGGGTCATGGTTCAAGGGTGATCAAGCGCCATGCCATATGGCTGAGAACCCCATCGTCGACGTAAGAGGAATATGCAAAGAGTGGCCCGCGAACGCCGCACCTCGGCCAATTCGCACATGGAATCCATTAAACGCCTCAAAGAAGAAAAACCAGCGATGGGAAAAGGTATATGTTTGGCCGCAAAAGATAAAAAACAGGGAAAAAGAAGGACCTCGCCCTAGGCAACCGAGTGCTTTGAACATCAACCCTGCCGGAAAGGCCGATAAGATTTCTCCAAACGAACGCCAAACAGCTGGACCCATCTGAGTGAAGCACTATTACAGGGCAATAATTAAACTAAGCCCCGCTCCGCATCCTCCGCGCCAATTGTCTCGCTCCTTTTGTCGTTTCTTGCCCTCTTTGGGTGTTCTGATCTATCCTAATTAAGATTTCGATCTTCGTCATCGAGCAGCCCTTTTTTATTTTTTGTTCTGTTGAGCCAATAGCTATATTTTTTTCAACTTTGCTAGGCCAATGAGAAAATTTCATCCCGCATGGCGAACTACGAACTAATACTGAATAATGTACCCCTAGTACCACCTGGTACCTCCCCCTATTTTGCAGTCCAGCCCGCCTTAATGTGTGTAATGCTATATGTTGAATTTTAACGAGAAGCCTAAAAGGCAAAATATATCCTTTAATAGAAGCTTGTTGAGTTCCCTAAGGCGGACGGGCAAGGCTGAAGAATAAGCATATGGATACCGATACCGAAAAGGGAGCGGCGAGGCTGGAGATTGCCCAGGATCAAACATCTGCGGTTGTAGCAGGTGAGACAGGCACACACAAAGAAAGGAGATTCAGATTAGAATGTCTATAGATAAGTGCTCCGTATGTTGAGTGTCTGGTTCTCCGTTGTACAGAGAGTGCTCCATAATTAACCAAGCGAGATGGAAGAGGGTGATCATACTAGGCGTGTTAAGTGTACTTATGCACGTAAGTCGACATGCTTTCCTGCACAGCGCTCAATTGAAGGAGACGTGGTGTAACCAAGGCTGTCCCAAGGAGGGCTATATTTACAGGGACTCGCTTCTCGGGCGCTGTACAGGATGCAGGACGCAGGACGCAGGATGCAGGCAGGCCGCAAAAGCACATCCGTACTCCATAAGCCTGGGTGCGCAGAGCGGCTGAGCCCTCTCTTTCTTTTTCCCCCTTCTGTGCATCCTTTTTTGCTTTTCTTTCGACCCGAGCTCGAGCTCGAGGGCCCCATTCGGATGAAACGGCAATTTCGTGTGATGCTCCCAGATGTCTGCGTGATGTTGTAGATAGAACTCCGTAACTCATGAAGGCATCAGGGATAGATTACGACGTAGCAGGTTCCGTAATCAGTTCTACTCCGACTCGGACTCCGATATCTTAGAGTGCATAGGCGAGGTGAGACGGCGTCGGCGAACTTCGAGAACAACATATGCATGTACGTGGGGTGTAGGCGAGCCACCTGATCAATTATGCGGCTCATATATGCAGGCCTTTCTTTTCTCGACATTCTTTCTTTTCATGCATGTCTGGGACGGATGAAAGGACGAAAAGGAATAGATAGAGACTGCGACTCAAAGCGGTATTCCAGGGGAAGACGAGACGAGGTGCTGTGTTTGTTCCAGAGTGACATCGAACGTCGAAGCTGTGTCCAGGGTTCAACCATGGCCATGACGTTGAAGAGTAGCAGCGCAGGTCTTCAGGTCAGGCCAGTGCATCAAGTCTGCCGTTAGAGGGTAAATCTCCCTCTCTCCTGGCCCTCCCCCCCATCCCCATCCCGAGACTGTGGTTATGAGAGGGACGAACGAGAGGAAGCAGAGCTGAAACTCGCCTGTCCTCTTTCCCATGGTCCGCAATTAACTTCGCAAGCCATCGACCCCTGCATGAAACACTAGTCGCGCGGCAGGGGCAAAACCAGCAGAGAAGAGAGAGAAGAGGGACGGATCGCCTTGTGATGGTGATGATGCCATTATTATGTCATCGATCTGTTTCCCTGTTTCTTGTAGTGATAATATCGAGTCTTATGTTCCATCCCTGTGTTGTCTCTATCTCTGTATCTCTGTATCTACCTAGTATCTCAGCTTGTCTCTGCTTGTCTCTCTGTATCTCCTGATGTTGTCTGTATATGTGCAACTGAGCTTCATGTCAGCCTAGTCAGGACGTGGGATGAGACGAGCTGTGGCACAACACATGGTGGCTATCGAATGCGCCTCATGTGATAGATACAGCGATGATATTAGAGGGAGGCCGCCGAGAGTTACGTCCGTTACGTCCTGCTGCTCAGGGGTTTCATCCCATCTCGCTGGTTTTAAGCTGGTGGCTCAAAGCGGGCACTAGGACTTAGTTAGAGGCAGCCCTTGATCCAACTAGGAAAACAACGGTTGCCGAAGAGAGAGCAAAAAAAAGAGAGTTGCAAAAAAGGGAGAGGAGGATCGAACTGAAAAAGGGTGAAAAAAAGTAAAACGGGGGCAACCCATCTGCTTGTACTGTACGATCCGTACTATCGAAGATACATGCATGTACCTTTTTTTTTTTTTTTTTTTTTTTTGACTCAGGCTTCGTTTCTCGTCGCGGCCTGGTTGTCAGGTGGAGCTGCCCCCTACGGATCTGAGCCCTACCATGCTATTACAGTTACATCTACTCTTATATATAGTCCGTCCATCTCGTCCATCTCGTCTATCACTTCGTCCATCCATCGACTCGCTGACATCGACACTACTATCACCATCATACTACCATACACCACGGCTCTATAACTACTACACACAACAGCCACACATACAGTCAACAGTCAACAGCCACACTACAACACTACACAACACACAGTCAAGTCAACAGTCAACAAGATGGCCGGCTACTCCAACCAGTTTCCTCCCTGCCCAGGACCACCACCAACGGGCCCCCTTCCGCCACTCCCCAAATAAAGAATAACGACGACAAGTCACAAGACAATAACGAGACACCGCTTCTTCTCATCGTCCTAATTTCCTCACTTCATAATGCATGGCGACTTTCTTCTCATCTCATCGATCTACCGGCAGCCGGCTGCCTGACGTCTTCCGTTATCAGCAATTCCTTTCTCCAGAGATACCCCGTGTTGGACCATAATACATTGTTCTGCCTTCCTATGTCTTCTTCTTCTTCTTCGCTTGCCTCCATGTTTACTTTGTTTTCGGCATAATAATATTATATAATCTGGTGCTCTTCCTTTACTTTTATGTTCCCTGCATGCATCGCATCCCTGGTCCCCAAAAAATTTCTCAGCTTTTTTTTTTCTCCTCTTTCTTTCTTTCTTTCGGAAAACACATATCATACATCACATTATACCGCGCCAGCCCCATCTTCGTCCGCGCTCCACCAACAGCATCCATCCATACGGAGCTCCTCTCCGCCCTGCATGGGGATCTCAAATCCGCCTCGCCGTGACCTGCATCTCGTACTCGACCTTGCATGCGGCAATTGACAACCTTTTTTTATTTCCCTCGCGCAACGACAAATCGCTCAAAGGGACAACGATGAGCCCCTCCCGCGCTGGAGTCGAATCATCCCAACTCGGCCCCCACGTCAATTTATCAGCGGGCGGGCAAGGCTTATGCACGCAATTGAGAGTGGGCCACCGATGATCAGAAGTTGTTTCTTTTCCGTTTTTTTTCTTTCTCCTGGGCATGGCGGGCGAGGACGACAGCGAGGGCGATGGGATATGGGTATAGCATAGCAATTCATGCATGAAACTATCGACTTGGCCCAAATCTAATATCTACCTTTTCTATGTGTGCAACTTGTGTTGACGAGAGCCGTTGGGCCCCCTGTCGAAAGAGAAGAGAAGATGCAGCCGGGATGGAACAGCCTGCAGGTTTAAAATGCATGAGATCATCTGACTGCATCCTGGTCCCTGTATCCGTATGATGCTCTGCCGACTTGCTCTACGCGCCGTCGACGATGGTGGATTGATGTTCTTTTCCGCGCTGCCGGAGACAGGCCACGGGCACTAGGGAGGATGGGCTTGCATCTTGCATCTTGCATCTCGCGTACTTTGCATCGTCTAGCGAACTCTTGGGAGGATTTTTCTTTTCTTTGTACTATTAAAAGCAGCATATCTTCTTTCCTTCTTCAAGCATTCCTTTTTCTTCGTACGCTCTATATTATTTTAATAGACCTTCCTTACGAATGCAGTGCATACATAGCCGGATTATTCAGCTCGCTTCCTAATTGTCCCTGTATACGTGAGAAATAAGAAGCGAAGGGGGCCGCCATGGGGACCTGCTTCCGCTGAATCCTTGTCCCATGCTACCATCATGTATGATTATCAACGATCCAACTGTTTTTTACTTTCGCCAGCTCAGAGCTGTCTCCATAACGGCCTTCGTTTTCGTTCCTTTTTCTGCTTCTTCTGCTTCTCTTTTTCCCTCTCGCCCTCCTCTGATCCGAGAAGTTGCCTCGTTCCGCCCAACGTGAGGATAACATCGTATCCCTTCCCTTAGCCGGCCTCTTCCCCGCACCGAGACCGTTCCTTTTTACGTATGAAACGCTCTCGAGCACAAGAAAACACGGGCGGCAAGCGGAAATCGCAACCAAGTAGGAAAAAACCCTATCTGATGCTTTTCGTCTTGACTCGACAGCTAGAGTTACCTTTTCATCTTCCCGCCCTCCCGCTCTCCCGCACTTTGCCGCCTGGTAGCAATGTCTGGTAGCTTTTGGAATCTCCCCATGACTTGCAGCAGAGGCGGGCAGCGGCCCGTGCCATCCTCAATCGCTACACACAGACAGACGTGCATTTTCACGATGGACAGCGGTTATGCTGTAGGGAGATTAGAGATAGGGAGGAGAAAGACTATTTGTTTCTTTTTTTGCTTGCGCGGTTTGTATTGCAATTCGCTTCTGCTTGTTTTGTGCCTAGGCGGGTATACCTGCGGGTATACCTGACTGTGCACACGTACTTCTACTCAGGTGTACCGAGTGCCCCCATGCTCGGCAATACTTATGCTGCGATTCTCGCTAGTAGCTTGTCTCCAAGGGTGTGGTTTGCCTGTGACGCCATCATTTTGCTACCTGCATGTAGCCTTGCTGGTGTTGTGCATATCGCTATTTACATTAGTAATAGGCAGCCGACACAGCATCGAGAGCTTGTATAATGGCAAGGGCAAGCTTGTCGTCACCGTACCAATCAGCCTCATCACCCGGTTCTCGTGTGAGTGACTGATGACCGATCAGGGGTGAGTCGCAGCCAACAATTAAGTGTTGACATAAACATCGCGAATAGCTTAGATAAATTGCGGAGAAAAACACGTCGTAATAGCCGATATTGTGGTAAGAGTTGCATTCTTGTGATCCTGCTCTCGTATCCGACCGATCCTGCTTTATCTTTTTCATTTTTGTCCGCGACCCGGAATCACGTCACATGGACTCCTCTTATCTCGATGGTAATATAATCTCATCGGGCAAGGTCCAGTTGCAAAAATACTAGACATGCATACCATGCGTCGGTGGGAAGCTATAGCACATGGCTACTAAGTCAGATCTCGCATCAGAGTACGAGGCCTCCACGGCTGGCGGCGGGGGCTGCATATGTATGTATTTCAATAAGAGGAGCTGGCCGAAGTTTCCTCCCATCTGGCGATAACTCTTTTTTTTGTAAAACAGATGATGGCCAGGTAGCTTGCCTAGGTATACGTCCCCTGTAGGCGGCTGGCATAAGGGCCAAAACAGCTCGCGATCTAGATGTCGAACGAACGACCTCCTTTTCTGCGAGGCGCGGAGAAACACCCCCCATCGACTCAGCTGGGTATGTAATTTAGAAAAGGGCGGCGATGCGGAGAATCCCAGAGCAGGCGTAAGCGAATGCAGGGCGTTTCACTAGAGCTTCCAACTCCTCCAGTGCCGGTAACTGTTGCATGCTATCGCGTGGGTAGCATCAAGCTGGATGGTTCAGGGACCTCGGGGCGCGGACTTGGCCCTATAAAAGGGTTGCATTCGGGTTGGCACGTGACTTGCTCTTCTCGAGGGCTGAGAAAAGACAGCTTGATTCGCCGAGCTTAATATCAACCTCAACGACGACGTTTATTCCAACGCAAAGGGGGGGCGGTCTTTTTCCTGGTCTCCGGGCTCTGTCTCCGTGGTTGTTTGTATATTAAGCATGGTTCTGGAACTACACGTCTGGGGTCCTGCGTTCGGCCTGCCTTCGATCGATCCGCAATGCCTGGCGACCATAGCCTACTTCTCCCTTGCAGTCGGACAGAAGAATAGCGGACCAGAAGAAGAATGGGTGGTGGTTGCGGATAGTGACCCTGGAAACGTACCGACACGTAAGCTCCTCGTCTCCCTTTTCTCTCTGGCAGGAACTTCACAGGGACTTGTTGGTCAGACGAAAAAAAAAATCCTTGAGCCGTTTTCTAACCTTCCATCATAGATGAACTGCCAGCACTGTGGACCGGGACAAGATGGATAAGCCGGTTCCGAAATATCGTTGACTACTTGAAGCAGTATTCCAATGGAGAGTGGGATCTGGACGGGTTGATGAGCGAGAAGGAAAAAGCTGATTGTGCTGCGTAAGTGCTGCGTTGTCCCTGTCAAAATGACGAAGCAGGAAGCGTGGGGGCTAAACTTCCTGGTTATAGTTTCTCGAGCTTTGTCGAATCCTATGGACAGCCGTTAATTGACCTGTCGTTGTATGTTTCGAGCGAGAATTACTATGCGATCACCTCACCTGCTTATGGATCCCTCCTGCAGTGGCCGAATCAGTGGATACTACCACCTCGACTCCGGACCATGGCGAAGACCAGGACAGAACACCTCGGCCTCTCCTCTCTCGACCTAGACGCTGCGGAGGAAGAGCAGCAGGAGAAGGCAAGCGGACGACAGCCACCGTCTGCCTCGAGCCAGATACCAAAGAGCCTGGCTACGAAATCTCGCGAGACGATAAGCGGTCTGCTAAGTAAGACGTCGCAGCAGAATCGAATCAGGCTAGACGGCATCACGGAAGCATTCGTAGGCCCGCTGGAAGAGCTGCTGGGCGGGAAAGGGTATCTGTTGGCCGACAAGACTCCCTGTAGTCTAGACTGTTTGGCGTTGGGATATCTGTCGCTGGCGATAGTCCCCGCCGCGCCCTCTCCCTGGCTGAGAGAAGGCGTGCATAAATATTCACCACGGCTGGTGCGGTATTTTGACCAGCTGCGATTAAAATGCTACGGCGGGGACATTGAATCAATCGAGACTGTTCAAGGAACCGGGTCTGCCGGGGTTGGAACTACTGCATTGCCATGGCAGGCGTCTGAGCCGGCCAGCATCGCAGGGATTGCCTTCCGCGTCGCAGAGAGTCTGGCAGATGCGGTGCCAATGGTGAGAGAGCTTCGAGCCAGCAGGCGCTTCCAGCAGCTCAGCAAGGACATGGACTCCAAGGCCGAACAAGAGGCCATGCTGGTAATTGCCAGGGTCAAACGACGGGAAGCCATCGCATCCACGGCGACGGTGGTAGCTGGTCTTGGGATGCTTGTCTGGTATCTCCTAGCAGGGATGAAGGTACCGGTCCAGCTCTCCGACAAGCAGCAGCAACGGGACGAGGACGAGGATGGCCCCGGAGCTGCCGGCCATCAAGCAACGGAAAAGGCCTCAGAGTCGAAATTTGGGGAGGCCGGCGCCATTCTGGGAATATAGCAATAATCACTACTCTTCTTCGTTTTCGCTTTCTCTCTCTCTCTCTCTCTCTCTCTCTCTCTCTCTCTCTCCCTCCCCTCCTCTCGCCTCTCCCTCTATTTCTACGTGCGTGCGCCTCCCCTCGTTTCATCACGAGCGATATTCCTTTTTCCCAGGCCCTTATCTGCGGTATTATCACGCACTCTCCCTCCCCTCCATGCCTCCTGCGCTGCTCTCTGGCTCTCTCGGTGCTTTTTCCTACTGGCCTTGCGCTTGGCCAATCGCGCATCCCTGTCCCCCGGGCGCGCAGGGTGGCCAAGGCTTCTTTACCGCCCCGTGATTGGACACGTGATGATGAGTCAGCATGGTTCTGCCATCCTTGCGCGCAAGGTCCTCATGCATGCTTTTTTCCCTCGCCCGCGCCTGCGTCTGTCAACATCGATATCATAGGACACACACCGGATACACCACACAGAGGAAGACACACACGGACGACAGATACAGAGGAAGACGACGGCGAAGTCACAGCAGATAAGACAGCGAAGACACGACGAAGAGACGACAGACTACGGCAGGATGATATCCTCGCAGAGATAGCCGACGATCCCTCCCATCGAGCACTCGTACTCCTCGACGACTCCCTCCCACCGTCCCCGAGGTCCCCGTTCCGACTGGTCTACTGCTCGCCAACGGCTCTTATAAATATACTGCCCCGACGCTACGGGATTCGAGGAATCAGCACTCAATTGGCTGCATTTAGTTCCGTCCGGAAAATATACATATTCCCTACCTGCATCCAACCTAGTTTAGCTCCACGAGGTCGGGCTGCTTTCTTTTTCGTCTCGTTTTTCACGTATATCGATTCAGCCTAGTGTCTGGCTCTTCTCCTGTGCCTTTACTTTTTATCTTCTTTGTTATATGGGTCAGGACGGCTGGGTTGGCATATAAAGTACCCCCTCCTTCGCCTCCTCCTCATCCCTCGACTTGCTTGGTATCACAGACTCGTATCGCCCTCAACACACATCTGCTTCAACTTATAAGATTATATACTCTATCAGGAAAGAAATCATGGACCAGCTACTGGCTTCCACTCTTGCAAGGCGAGTTGCCGCAGAGGGGGATGCAGCCTTTGTGGCCTGCAACACTGGCAATGAGTATAACGGCCAGATCAACCTGAGGATTTCTGCCATCTTCGTCATCCTCATTGGGTCTATGGGCGGCGCTGTCTTGCCCGTCTTTGCTCGACATGATCCCAACTCAACCTCCAAATACAAGCTTCCCTCTTGGGTCTTCTTCATTGCCAAGTTCTTCGGCTCGGGGGTCATCATCGCTACCTCCTTCATCCATCTGCTAGCCCCTGCACACGAAGCACTCTCCCACCCTTGCCTGACAGGCCCCATCAAGGAATATCCTTGGGTCGAAGGCATACTGCTCATGACCATCATCGTCCTCTTCTTCGTCGAGCTCATGGTCATTCGATATGCTCGTTTCGGCCAGGATGACCACGATCACCCCAAGGCAGAACCACAGGTTGAGAATGGTATAACCACCGCCGAGCCCAAGCCATCCGGCGGCCATAACCATGACCACCTTGGCCACTCCCGTGATCATCCATCAGACGGCGGCTCCGATGTCGTCGAGGCCGCCCACACAACCCTGCTGGAAGACTTCAGCGCACAGCTAACCTCCGTCTTCATCCTCGAATTCGGCATCATATTCCACTCCATCTTCATCGGACTCACCCTCGCCGTCGCCGGGGAAGAGTTCAAGACACTATACATCGTCCTCGCCTTCCACCAGACCTTCGAGGGCCTTGGTCTCGGCTCACGTCTCGCCACGATCCCCTGGCCCAACTCAAAGCGACACACCCCTTACCTCCTCGCCATCGCCTTTGGCCTATCAACCCCCATTGCCATTGCCGTCGGCCTGGGTGTTCGCAACAGTTACCCTCCAGAAGGCCGCACCACACTCATCGTCAATGGCATCTTCGACTCCATCTCCTCCGGCATTCTCGTCTACACCTCACTAGTCGAGTTGATGGCCCACGAGTTCATGTTCAGCACATCAATGAGACGAGCACCCATCCGAACTGTATTGTCCGCTTTTGGTCTACTGTGTATGGGAGCCTTGTTGATGGCTCTGCTTGGGAAATGGGCATAAATTTACTATTTGCTCTCAGTTACGCTTCTCCTGCTTTATCTTCTTGATATGTCTTTTCTTTTTATATCCATGTTCCATTTACTCGCGGTCAGGTACCTTGGTTCACTTTATCATTTTTTTCCCTTTTCAATTTTACTCGAAAAGTATGGGCTGGCGTTTTATCTTCTTGTGGACGACGCCGGCGCATATTATAAACGAGGGCAGTGGCTTCTCAGTTAGGCTGTATGTCTTAATAGTTGGGCTCCAGGCCTTTGGGGTGATTAGTTGATAGCATTCACCAAATAAAATCATTAAAATGACATCGTACTTCATTGTGTAGGCGATTTGACATTATTCACTGGCTCGTATGTAAATATCCGGCATACCATCCATCCAATCTCATTATTTTACCCGCTTCCAATCACTTCCTCCACACCATAGTTTTAACACTCCGACAAAAGGCCACACTTATACGACGTTGCAACCTTGAAATCGTGCTGGCAGCACTTCTTAAAACAATCGTTCAACGCATGAGTCGACCTCCAGCAATGATGGTTCGAACTGGTATGGTAGTATTTATACCCGCACTTCTTGCCGCAGTCGTAAGTAGGCGCTTCTGGATCACCATATACTGCAAACGAGCAAAAATGGCATTTAGTGCTGGCCATGGCGCCGAGGACCATGAGAGAGGCGAGGACGAGCTGATGGAACTGCATCTTGACGTAGTGTATCTGTCCGTCGACCAGGGTAGGTTTGTTAGAGCGGGCCAGGTAACTAACTGCTGGGTGGTGGCTGATAGTTACCTTTTGCGGGGATCTATGGTTTCTTACTTGATATTGTGTGTAACTATGGGCTTGCTTTTTGGAACTAGCTTGCGCGTCTATGACGGAGAGGAGAGGCATTATTTATCTTTATCCCGTTAACTATATAATTTCCTTTGATCAAATGTTCAAGTGGACTGTTTCTATATTTAGTGCATTGTAGACGCTAGATGGATGATATAAATATACTTACGGAGCAAGATCGTATTTATCTGCAGTACAGACCGAGGTACAACAGCCGCTCTACAGGTACTTTGATGAACATGATGAATATGAATGTATAATGTTGAACCTCGTTTATTGAGAGGTCAGGCTGGAGGTTTATGTACCAGTGACAGGGTAAAAGTCCTACGAGGTATATAATGTCCGTGTCAAAGTAGCTTCGAGTATCTCACAAAGCCTGTTGACGTAGCCAACATCTATTTTGAAATTCACGGATCATGGTAATTCCTTCACTTATATTAAACACATCTACCCATCTGACAGCTTCTAGCCCAATCTCATCAGCGCTCGGTAGTAGAGTCCGGCCAATGTAGATGTCAATAGAGAGTAGCCGTTATCTTAAACTTATAAGCATAAACCAAACTTACTTGACAAATATTGGATGCCTACCACTTTGGAGAGCCGGTTATATCATAGCTGCATGCTCTACACCCGTCCTTACTCCTCGTCGTCATATATTCCTCGCTGCAGCGATAGACCTTGATAGACTTTCCGTCTTGATGTATAACGAATGTTTGTTGGAAGAAGTCCGTCCTCATATCTGACTGGCCTCTCTAGGCAGGGTATAACGGCTGGTTGGAGGTGATATCGTTGTCTGCCCTCGAAGTTAACTGGTCCATGGCTGGAGGTGCTAAAATTGGCGATGTAACATCTGCTCTTCCACCCCGTTACCTGGTGCATGGGCTCGACGAAGAAGCTTGAATCACCCAGGGTCGATGGGACGGGAAACATGCCATCAAGGTAGTTCAACCTTGTGATATTTAGATGGAGGGTGACGTTTAGCCAAATATTAAAGGGCTAACATCCACCATGATTGGCCGCAGTTGGAAAGCTTGCTCGTGAAGGAATACGAAGCTTTCTGATAGCCGAGAGAGAGTTAAGAAAAACAACTTTGCCTTCCCATATGTGTATCTCAAGGAGAGGACAAGAAATGCTCCGACTACCCTTGAGTCCTGCATGCATGGCAGGGGATTCCGCATTCAAATAGCCGGGCAGTCAAGAGACCAGGAGGAATATGTCTCCGAGATAGACGTGATTTGTTCTGGCAAAAGGCTTATGCATAACAAGCTCCAAGGCTGTGTTAGAGATACCCGGGAACACGGAACCTTTTGGGATCTCGATATCATGGGTGCCAGACCCTGCCCAACACTAGTACGATGAGGTACCTTGGTGTATGCAAGATGAGACTACAAGCTCAATGAGGAAGGTGATATGGTGAAGTTATATCATTCCACGGCTGGGGTGAGTTTGCTTGCTCAAAGGGTTGATGCGATCCTACAAGTTCAGTCGAGGACCGCAGTCAGGAATTTGGCTTGATACTCCCCAGCAGTTAGAGCGCTGATGCTCTATCTTGTCACCTGAATCTGTTCCGCGGAGGAGACTAGATGAGATGGAGCAGGGGATGTGCGAATAGTTGAATATTTGCTGAAACGAAGCGAACGCCACAGTCTCGTAATATTTTTATATGTATACGATTATCTCGATGGCCTATAATATGAGCCATCATATTTCCCAAGGCTGATTATTCCCCGCCTGTCTTTTTCACGCATGGAGGCTGTTATTTCTCTGCTGTGCCAATTGCCCCCAGACTCTGCATCCGCACCAAATCATGGTACAATCCTTTTTTGTTCATGAGTTCGGCATGAGTCCCTTTCTCGGCCAGCCGGCCATGGTCCAGAACACAAATTAAATCGGCGTGCTGAATAGTACTCAATCGATGAGCCACGGCAATAGTTGTTCGTTCTCTCGCTGCACGGTCCAGGGCCTCTTGAACGATCTTCTCAGACTCTGAGTCCAATGCCGACGTTGCCTCGTCAAGTAACAGGATTCGGGTTTTCCGAAGAAGGGCCCGAGCAATTGCTAGTCTTTGCTTTTGGCCCCCGCTGAGCATAGTTCCTCCCGTGCCAACCGGGGTTGCAAAGCCATCACTAGAATTTGCGTGAGTCAGGCTGCAAGGCATGAAGGGGGTAAGGAAGGAAATAGGAACTTGATAGGCCTGAATAGAAGCGACTCACGGAAGGGAAGAGATGAAATCATAGATATTCGCTTTCTTGCATGCCTGCACCAATTCCTCCTCTCCCACTCCTCTTTCGGTGCCCAACAGGAGGTTCTCCTTGATTGACCCCTCATACAGAGTAGGCTCCTGGCTAACCAATGATATCAAGTTCCTATAGTCATTGATATTGAGCTTGGAAATATCTTCTCCATCAATAAAGATTTTACCATCTGTGGGGTCGAAGAATCTCTCTAGTAAATGGATCACGGTGCTTTTTCCACTGCCGCTCGATCCTACCAATGCCACATACTGACCGCGTCGTATACTGACGCTGAAATTATCGAGAACTAGCCGTTCTGGCCGATTAGGGTACCGGAAACTGGCATTAACGATGTCTATCCGCCCGCCACTCTCAGTAATGCCTTGGCCTGTGGTATCCCAAGTGTCGATTATCGGTTTCAATTCAAAGAGGTTCTTCAAATTCTGACCAGCATGAAGAGCCTTACTCATATCTGGAGCATAGGAGAATATTGCCCCTGCAATTTGTGCACCGGAAATCAGAGCCACGAAGCAGATGAAGAATTGAAGCATATTATATTCGTTTTTTGCCAAGAGAGTTCCGCCATACCAGAATGCGAGTGCAGTGCTAAATAATGTGAAAGACTGAGATGCAGCGTAAAGAGTAGAGGTTAGTAGAGTTGATCGCAGTATTTTTGCCGCTTGTCGGTCTAAGATGCTTCTATATTCGTCCAGTACATGACTTTCAAGAGTCAATGAGGCGACCGACCGGATAACTGTTATGATCTCACTCGCGTATATGGCCCCTTCTTCGTGAATTTCCCTCATCTGGCTGTCAAAGAGGGCGAGCACTCTCAGTCGGATATAGCCAGAGCCTGCCACGAGTGGAATTGTTACAGCGCAGACAAGAGCGAGTTTCCAGCCAACCGCCAGAGATAGGATAATTGCGGCTGTGAGGGTGGCTATGAACGTCAGACATGCCCCTATTATTGCACCACTGAGACCCGTGAGGTCGGTTGGCGCGGTGGAGAGGAAAGATGTCAAACCCCCTGATGAGTGCTCTTTTTTGTCAAAGAAGCTTAGGTCCTGACGGAGGATAGATCGGAAAGCTTGATGTCTGGCCTTGTAAGTGAGACGTTCTGTGGAATAAGAGAAGCACGCTCCCTGACCGAACCATGCAATGAAGGAAACGATGGATATCATCAGAAACATAAGACACCAAAAGTCAATTTCGTGGCGGAGTTTGGCATATTGGGATGCTGGGAGGGAGACGACTGTGATTGACTTTGCAAAGAAAACGGATTGTCTGTGATTATATCCCAATCAGTAGCAATTTACTTGTTTAGGGGGTAATTTTGATATCAGAACTTACGTTGGAACCACGCCACCAGCAATTATGCAGAGAAAAAGACCGGCAAGAATGACACGGGCTTCCTCTTTGTTGAGCTTTGCTACAACCTGAAAGTACGTCCAAAAAGTTGGCCTATTCTCTGCTGGGGCGTCCTGATGCCCTGTATCGGCCATTTTGGAGCTCTTGGGGCTATGTTCAAGATCCAGTGTTTCTGCGGCGGCCGCCAGCTTGGGTTCTTTGGTCAGAATGGCTTCCGTTTGCGCTTCTTTCCAAACGATATCGTCACTCGTGTCGTTTGCGGCATCCTCGGACGCTGTTCCTATCTGCTGTGCTTCGACTAAGCCGGAATATATTCCACCTTGACTCATCAACTCATCATGTCGACCTTGCTCAACAACGGAGCCTTGTGACATGACAATGATATTATCAGCATTGCGGATAGTAGATAAACGATGTGCAACCACTATTGTTGTACGGCCTTGAGCAGCAGACTCCAATGCCAGCTGAACTGCCCTCTCTGATTTAACATCTAGGGCAGATGTGGCCTCATCTAGCAGGAGAATCTTGGGGTTGGTAATAATTGCTCGGGCAATGCAAATACGCTGCCTCTGGCCACCTGAAAGCTGCAATCCTTTGGGGCCGACCTCGGTTTGGTAACCCTGTGGGAGAGCCGTGATGAAGTCGTGAGCGTTTGCAACTTTGGCGGCAGTGTACACGAGCTCCTGTTTTTCATGCTCTGATCGCGGTAATCCGGGGTCATTCAAGCCAAGGAGGATATTCTCGAAAATACTACGGTTGAACAAGATGGGCTCTTGAACCACATACGACATTTGCTGCCTTAGCCAATTCAGATTCAGGTCGGCTACCCCACATCCATCCAACGCTGCCGTGCGATCATACAAGTCAGTAGCATACACTAATTTTGATGAATTCATAATAAAAATTCTTACTGATACTCCCTCCAGTAGGTTCGTAAAACCGTTCTATTAGCCCAATGATGCTGCTTTTTCCGCATCCCGATGCCCCGACGAGGGCTGTGGTCTTGTTCGCAGGGAACCGCAGGCTTACCTGCTTCAGAACCTCGACATTCTGTCGGGATGGGTATACTAAGTTGACATTGTGCAGTTCAATATCGCCTTGCACCTGAAGTGGCCGCTGCCCTTCAGTAGAAAAGGGGTCTAATGGCGACTGGCGAGAGATTGCTTTGAGAATCGTTCCTGCGTGAGTAAGACTGTTGATGAATGATTCACCACTAGGGGCAACTCTTCCGACAGCAAAGGCACCAATGATTGTCGCTAAAATAGTGGTAGTGACTGCGGCCGCGGTCGTCTCGCCGCTGACGATATAGCGAGAGCCTTGCCAGAACGCTAGGGAATAGCTAATATAGGGTATTGCGTTCATGCTCCCAATCATGACTGATATCGACAGCCGCGTCTTGACCCCCCATGTCTCTGCAGAGTCGAGGTACTTTTGGTAGCGCTCGGCCATGGCATCCTGGATCCCAAAGGCAGAAACGTGCCGAATGGTACCAATTGCTTCTTCTGCAACCGACGCACCCTTGCCTAGAGACGCAGAGTTCTTTCTGCTGTACTTTAGCGCGAACGATGCACCTAGAAACTCCGCTACTCCTAGCAGGACGGAACTTGATAGTAGTATCAAGGCGAGTTTCCAGTATTCGATAAAGGAGATGACGATGGCCGACAAAAAGGTTGCTAGCGCGGTGAGAAATAGTGAGATTTTGCTTGAGATTCCCTCCTGAAGGACATTCATATCTCCAGTTATTCTCGTCGTAACCTCCCCGGGACCAAGGGTATCAAAAAATGCAATATTTTGCCGGATAATCGCCTTGAGGTATGCCAGGCGCAGGTTTCGCGTAATTCGCTCCCCCGAGTAGTAAAACCCAACTGTTGCAATGTATATGAGGACGAACTCTGCAATGCCGAGATATACATAGTAGAGGGCAAATTTGGAGACATCGGAAGACAACTGCGAGCTGTCCTCCGTTCCGTGTGCATGGCTTTGGAACGAGCCCACCAAAAGACCGTAGATTACAGTAAGAAGGGGATTCAAAGCGCCTGCGAGGGTGGCCGAGATCGTGCTGATAGTGATCAGAACCACATCCAATGGCTGGGCGTATGCGAATACGGTGGAACTATTCTGCGAGAGGGAGGGCAACCCATCAAGCTGGCGTTGGAGAATATTTTTAGAGAGCTCATCCTCGATGTCCGGAGAGAGTTGACTGTTTTCGGGGAGCTGCTGCTGCTGCTTCATGTTTCCTGCCATGTTTCCTGCCATGGTTTGCTTGTGTCCCTTCTCCTACGTAGAGCTTTCGAGTTGATCCTCTAGAGTATGCGCTCCCCCTTCACTCCAAGGCAGTTCTCTTAAATATCCCCATCATCATCATGACTCATATCTAGGGGTTGTTGGAAGACAAAAACAGAGACAGGAAGCCAATTCCATCCCTGATAATTGTCCCACTTGGTGTTGGCTATCCCGTATATACAATATGCATGCACATACTGACTAGTGGAATCTGATGAAGGATCAGGCCGGATATTCCTTCGAGTTTCCCCATTAGTTCTCCGCCTCAGTTCCGCTGGGAGAGCCATCCATGTATAAGAAGAGGTCTGGGATGAACCCCGGCAGACTTGTGTCTTCACCAAGGCACTCGTTCACCATCTTTTCGCCTTGCTTTTTCTCTCTTTTTTTTTGAAGACCAGCAGTAAGCGCATTCGTCTGGCCGCTCCAGCCTTGCACACCAGGGATATGCTCCATGAAAAGAAGAGCCGAGAACCCTTGTGGGCTGTCACACCGCTATACGTTAAGTCTCTTATGATCGACACTTCCCCGAGACAAGGGCAAAGATGTCGAGTACTTCTGATGGAGGACGGGTTAGCGAATCTCTGCAAGTTCGAATGAAGTTGAGAGCTAGGATAGACTCATATATCAAGGGTGAACCTCTTTAGCCCTAACTTTTAATTGATTATCGTCGAAAGGTTGATGTTTGGCTAAAAATAGACGCAAGCTATTATTCTTGGTGTTTTTGATATGAACGCGTCCCAATCCTATCATTCACTCGAGTAAACACTCGACCTGAACAAACATATCCAGGTTGCCAAGCGGACTGATCTTTAGCTGCAAACTGCATGATCATAGAAGCCTTCAGGAAAAGGTTTCTATGCATGTAACAGCTAGCATCTAAGTCTCTATTTTCCAAAATGTTTGAATTACGCTGCTGCCTGGGGTATGAAGTCATGGCAGGCCCTACGTCAACAGAGCATACGTCAGTTGCAAATACGCTATCATGAAGCCAAGGGGATATACGAGCATACGGAGTACCTGAAGTCGGGTAGGCCACTGACGCGCCCGGTAGGAAGACATTCGGTTCAGGGCGACGACGCTGATGTCGGATTACGTGGAGATCCTCCCTGCCGATAGGGCTGGATAGCTGAAGGCCTCCCGAAAAACGGACCAGGTTATTGATATCGAAGGGACCGGTTACCTTTCTGGGTTGGATCACGTCGTCATGTCAATCTGAATACGCATATGAAATCTATGGTGGACAATGCAATCTGAGAGCATAAAAGGAGTCCTTCTCCCTCTACGATTGCTATTATCCTTCCTCAATCCATCTGTCAATACCCTCATCATTATATACAAACACTAGCCTTCCCCGAGCCAAAATTTATTGCACGCAAGATGGTTCAAATATGGTACGCTGCAACAGCGCTATTACTGCTGAACCCCGTCCCTGTCCTCTGCGGCGGTCATAACTCTCGAATCGTGGAAAAGATTAGGGCCGAATTCAAACTACCCGGATTCGCTGTTGGGTTGGTTAAGAATGGCCATTTGCAGTATGAAGTCGTTGGTCGACGGAGAATCACGGATCCAAATCCGATCAAACGTACAGATAACTTCCACCTGGGATCGAATACGAAGGCAATGACTGGTACCCTGATTGGAATGATGGTCGATAGAGGCTTGATTTGTTGGAACAGCACTCTTCCGGAGGTGTTGCCTGATTTTGCCGACATCATGGCTGATGGCCATCGACAAACCACTGTCGCCATGCTCGGCGCCCATAGATCGGGTATTTTCGACGATTACTCAAAAGATCTGGATTTTTACCTTGGTCTTTATGACCTCGCCCCCGTTGAGGGCCGAAAGTCGATGATAAAGCATACCCTCAGCAAGGAGCCAGAGGCCGTCAGAGGCCAATATGTCTATGATAATACCAACTACGTGATACTAGGCAGGATCATCGAAAATTTCATGGGAGGTGGAGCATCTTCTTGGGAGGAGATAATCACCTCTGAGCTTTTCAACCCTCTCGGAATGAGATGCGGGTTTGGCACGCCTACTGAATCATCGGAAACGTCCATCGACAACCCCTGGGGCCATTATTTTTACAATTCTTCATCCAGCCCCGAACCTGTGGGAGGTCCGCTGGTCAGACGAGACAACCCACCCGCCGTTGGGCCTGCAGGTGCTGTCCACTGTGATATCAAGTCGTACATGAACTTCCCTAGGATGCATATCGATGGATTCAACGGCCGACGTACAAAACTTGGAATAAGCAAGGAAACGTTTAAGATGTTGCATACACCATACCCATCGTCCGACGGCGACCAATACACCCACGGTGGTTGGATTTACTCCAACGGAACCCAAACTCCCTGGGCTCATGGACCAACGTTGGGCCATGAAGGTTCAAATCGGTCAAACTACGCGCTGGTTTTTCTTGTCCCGAAGCGTGGTCCTGCTGGGGAAATCATCACCGGCTTTACAAATACGGGTAATTATATCCTGGAGGCGGGCACGGCACCAGCAGCGGATGCGATGTATAGAGCTGTTCTGGAAATCGTTGAAGGCCGTCTGTTCACGTGAGTTTGGAGTGGTTGGTTAATAGAGAACATATTCTGAGAAGTAATATTACCTCTCAGTGCGCTTATAGACAGCCTGTCAAGAACATAAGAATAATGATAGAATGATTTTTCGTAAACTACGTGTATCTTCATCTATAGTTTCTAGCTCCTATAAAAATAGCACGTGACACGTGACATCTATTATCAGATTGCAAATCCAAAGCCAGCATTCTTGAGCCTCAGTCCATCACTTCCTCCAACAAAAATACTCTGGGCAGTGCACCTTTGGCATGGGATGGGTGGGAATAGGGGCTCTGATAGCCTCTATAACTTATATTCTCTATAAGCATCCTCCAACATCATGGTCTTTTCTCCTTTCGCCCTGGAGTTATTTTGCAGGGCGACGTATCTCTCCAGATGAAGGGAATTCAAGTGCAGCTTCTATCAGTGTTCTGCAGAAAGATGACCGGGCCGGTACGAAGCTCGATCATAATGATATCAGCTTACCCGATGTGACATCTAGCGGGCGGAACCTGGATGCTGAAACGACACCAAAGGCAAAGCCGACCATACCGGCATCTAGCATCCCACCTATAACCCTCGAGGAGCCTTCAGTTACGATAGAAGGTGAAAAGGAGGCCGTCACGCCGTCCTCTGGGCCAGCAATAGGTCCAGATGCTAGAACACAAGCCGTAACCCCTCCAGATATTCGAGTTCCCCCTCCAAGGATGACACTTGATCCTCCCGCGCAAGCTGTCAAGGCACAGGCACAAGAGCAACGTCTCTCTACGCCGACAAGTGCATCATTGATGCTTCCTCCACCTCCGCCACCACCTTTCTCTCGAACGTCTGCCAGGGCTCCTCTCCGGCCCCCACCATCCGCCGCGGCCTCCCTTCGTGTCCCGCCTGGTTCACGACCTACATCCAGCACCTTACCCGTTCTTCCTCTCCCCGGCAAACCACAACGATCATCTCGTCCGGTCATGTTAGAACCAGGCCATTCTCCGCTTGACTGGGCAGCTCTAACATCCGACCCGAGAAACAATCTTCGCGGTGCCGATCTGCCACCTACCTTAATCAGAGTCACTCCGTCGGTGTTGAAGCAATATAACGGACGAAAAGGCCGTGATGCATGGACATCGTATCAAGGAAAGGTGTATAACATCACCCCATTCGTACCGTTTCACCCTGGTGGAAAGGGAGAACTCCTGCGCGGTGCCGGGAAAGATTCAGAGAAGCTATTTGCTGAGATCCACCCTTGGGTAAACTGGGATGGGATGCTGGCCGAGTGTATGGTTGGAATTTTGGTTGCTGAACATGCTGCTGTTGATAAAGAGGGCGGAGAACTAGAAGAGATGGATTAGCCCTTTTTCTCGTCAGTTGGTTTATTCCACCCCCACTTTGTGTGTATATAGATGGTACATTTATGGCGCTGTGAGATTATGGAGTTATGATACCCAGAAACTAGACTATCAATATATCTCATTTTATATCACTAGTCAGTAGAAAGCAGTTAAGAAGCCACGCAATGGTGGAGGTTGGAACCCGGACATTACACCTGTGTTATATCTAACTACGGCTGCAGCCCAGACTCTAATCATTTTGGCTTTGGCACAGGATAGGGCCGTCAAATGATTCGTTCCGGTAGTTTAGATCTTCATATTGCATATAGATATAGATATACATATATAAACTCAAAGTCATGCCCCCAAAACCCATGGCGGGGCACAACCGATACATCTAAACATAAGACCCTCACTTGCTCTCGTCACCATAGATTCATCAGTCCGGCAAGGGACAAACGCCGACAAGCTAGGTTTTTGTCTATTCGCGGTATACCGGAACAATCTAAAGCTCGCTCTTGGAGATCTCGACCAACTCGGTCTCGAAGACGAGGGTGGCGCCTCCGGGGATAGGGCCAACTCCGCGGTCACCGTAGGCGAGAGCTGGTGGGATGGTGAGCGTCCTCTTCTCGCCAACGCACATATCAAGGAGTCCTTGGTCCCATCTAGACACGTAACAGATCAGTATGCGGGGTCTTGCTATATAGCTGGTGGGAGGAGAACTCACCCCTTGATGACCTGACCGGCACCGACGGTGAAGGCCAATGGCTGACCACGGTCGTAGCTGGCATCGAATTTCTTGCCAGTGTCCTTCAGGGTGCCACGGTAGTGCATCTTGACGCTGTCGCCCTTGACGGTGCGGCGGTCGCAGTTCTCGACGGCCTTGGTGACCTCGATGACGAGGCCCTCTGGGGTGGTGGTGGTTTTTGCGGAAGACATGGTGATAGCAGCAGTCAGGATGGTCAGGATAGGTGCAAGGCGCATGTTTGGATAGGAGGAAGAAGGATGGAAGGGAGTCTCGGAAGTCTGGCGGCGGGGGGTTAAGTAAACAGAAGTGGGCTCCGAGTTTATAACTAATCGGCCTGATGCCTTGGACAAGGCCTGCTCTGCTAACCATATGGAGTATGTTCCTCCATCGTTCGTGGGTTACAGCCAGTTTTGACCAAACTCTACAGCAGAGTTAAGTCTATCTCTAGCTATGTATACAGTATCTACAAATCTACATATATACAGTATATCATACTATCCATCTTAGATATCTAGCCATAGCGGTGGTATAGTGGTGGAGGAGGAGGTCACGTGCCTACTAGTTACAAAAGCTTTTCCGTTCCGACAAATCTCTAAGAAACATCCCACCTTCGGACTGCTTGATAGCAGGGAAGAGAAGCATTCTTTGACAGGTCTGCAGAGACACGCCCGGACACGAGGAGAACACGCCATTGAAGATGCGGTTAAAGACACTGCCTTGCCTGGAGCTGCCGGCTGCGGCCGACATGCATGTCCACCTCCGTCAGGATGCCATGATGCAGCTAGTTACACCCTCTATACGACAGGGAGGGGTTGATACTGTGTTTGTGATGGTATGCGCAGACGATTCTTTTTTACCGTAGTCCCTGTTCTCGTTACTCTCTGGTAATTCAAGTTTCTGACTCGTCCAATTGCAGCCAAACCTTCAGCCACCCATTACAACGGTCAACCAGGCACTAGAGTACAGATCCAAGCTTCAGGAGATCGAGCCGGATGTCCATTTCCTCATGTCTCTGTACCTCCATGACTCCATCACCCCGGATGTCATCAAGGAAGCTGCTGCCGCTGGCATCACTGGTGTCAAGGTTTACCCTCAAGGTAAATTGATGGTTGTCTCCTTATGTCCCCACGGTTGTGTAACACGCTTCTAACGAATGATTCAGGAGTGACTACCAATTCGGCGTCTGGCGTTACCAGTCTGGATGACTTCTACCCTGTATTTAAGGCAATGGAAGAACATGATCTCGTGCTTAACTTGCACGGTGAAGTTCCAGATGTCGATGTAATGAATGCGGAAGAAGCATTCTTGCCGACTTTAAAGCAGCTACATGAACGATTCCCGAGTTTAAGGATCGTGCTTGAGCATTGCACCACTTCCGCTGCCGTGGAGACCGTACGCTCATGTGGACCGACAGTTGCAGGTATGCCCCTTTTATTGCTGATGAATTTTATTAAAAAGACAGTCACTAACATTGGAGTCCAGCCACCATTACTGCCCATCATCTCTATCTCACGGTCGATGATACAGTTGATCCATTGGCCTTCTGCAAACCTATTGCCAAGACACCGGCAGACCGAGATGCCCTAATAAGGGCTATATGCAGCGGAGACTCTAAATTCTTCCTGTAAGGCATCTACATCCTACATCCTTACTCGAACGTCAAAGGCTAACGAGCTTCTGTAGTGGAACTGATAGCGCTCCACACCCAAAATCAGCCAAGGATCAAGCGAAGCCAGCAGCTGGTGTCTTTACCCAGCCCTACGCAACACAATATATTCTCCTCGCTCTAGAGGATGCTACCGAACGTAGCATTATACAGGAGTCCGCCGTCACCCAGGAGCGGCTGGAAGGGTTCCTTAGCCGGTTCGGTAGACAGTTTTACAAACTACCTGAACCCGAGTCCGGGAAGATCATCCTCGAGAGAAAGGGAGAGACGATTCCAAAGACTATTAAAAATGATGATTCCAGCGTTGAAGTTGCTTTGTCAAGAGCTGGCGCGGAGATTTTCAGCTTGCGATGGGCTTAAGTGTCCCGCGATACCAAGATTATGCATTCCTACATCTCTAAAGCAGTTAGATTGTTCACATCGACTCAGTCCGGGTATCCAGTTGTCAGCCACTAATACACGTCTTCTTGGTGGGAAGGCATATCTTACAAAGGCTTTAATAGAGCTACTCCCGGGCCCGCTTTCTTTTGAAACTTGTTCCTGAATGTGTTCGGCCACTCTTACTAGCAGGGCAGTTTTGTTATTAGATATCTAATCTAAGAAGCCCACGCTACGTAATCTACAGGCATCGTGCAGCCACGCTCCGTTTCTTTCCCTGTGTTTGAAAAATGAGATCACGGCAGTTTATTTATCGCTACGTACCAAGCCTAGTTACTCCATTGAATAATCTATACGCTTGTTGCCGTTGGTGTATACCGCTGACTATGCCGTTAGTTACTGGAGGAATACATACTGTAAGGAGGCGATAGGATATTGTATAGAGCTTGATTCGAGGGAGTAACTGAAATACTCTCAAATCTAAACCTCGCCAACTCTTTGCATGTAATGTTATCCTTTGGCAAAACATCCTTGGCAGCTAGAGGACGGTCCCTTTTTCAAAGCTTGAAACGGCCAAGGTATATTGATACTTTCAAGTCATCAATATATATTATGATTCATCCTATTAGGACGGTACGTTGGATTATATATTTAAGCCAGAGGCGGAAACGAAAGAAGAATTGACGAGCTCTTGATTTATATCATGCTAGATTCCCATACTAGCACCAGGGAATGCGGCTAATGGCAATTAAGAGACATGAAATAAGGACAAAGACATAAACACCTGTCTGGAAACTCCGTTCCTCACTTGATTTCGCTCTAACTAGATCTATCCCCTGCCTCTCACACCACTGCTTGTACTTCACGAGCCATTCATCGTATTTATCGCCTGCATTAGACAATGATGGCGTCTCGGTGGTCAAACCCCCTCCGTTAACAATCTTAACGAATCCCTGGATATCGGCGCCATGTGTTTTATCCAGTCTCACAAACCCCCTATAGTGAATGCAGCAGAGGCAGAGCGATGTGCAATGGGAATAATGCACTTCTCCGCCGGGAGATACTTCTCGAGGCTTTGTGCAGCATCCGCAGTCTCTCGAACAACACCCTCCCCTCGCCTTGCATGGCTCTGCATGCTGACTTTGCGCCAGTAACCAGGGCTCGCCCATCTTTGCAATCTTTCTGCGTTTCCGTTTTGAATCCACTAACCAGCCTCTTGTCTTTGGACCTACAGGCATCCTCTCGTGCAAGTTAAGAACAGCCTTTCGATTAAGCCATAGCCTAGTCTTCGAGTCCGCTAGCTTATGCGACCAGTCCTTGGGACCAAAGCGATCGAGTCCCTCGTCAAGTTTTTCGAGTTCATACTTGGTAGCATATTGAATATACATTTCTTTAAGGAAGATATCCCGTTGTTTCAAGTAAATCCAATCTTCATTTAGACGCTCTTGCGCCTCAATCCACTGCGTTTGCATGTGGAGATAATCATTTGACTGGAAAAGCTCCATATGCTTTCGGATCATGTCGGATACACAGTATATTTGGAGGCGGTCAAATATCACTTCGAAACTTGGACCAATGCCGAGTAGTAGCTTTATTAGTATGGAGGACATCAATATCTCAGCAACGAGAGTCCAGGTAGGCACGATGGCAAGGTCTAACGACCAGGAAATCTCCTTGGGCAACATTGTGTTGAATATTGCAGGTTTTCTTAAAGTAGTGGTATATTCGTGCAAGATAGAAGCAGGATGGAAGTTGGAATAAGGAAAATGGGAAAACTGTGGCCTTAAATAGGCCATCACGGGTCCTACCGCCAGAATCTGGCATCGGTATGATTCTATGATGGCATTTCCGGCTTCTATCTAGCGATTAAAGGTGGTCGTTGAGGCCTGGTTGAGATGGAATTGTGGTCCAACCAGACGTGTATAAAAGGTTAAATTTTGGCGAGTCAATATAATTCATACACAGCTTGCCCTCCTAAAAAGCGCCCACCGTAGTTACCTATAAGACATGATACACATTCCGTTGTGTCTTCCTACCAAGACAACCGTACCTGCATTGAGTCGCCTCTTAAGGTTATCAACACAAGCTTTGAAACTAGAGTTCCAACAGGAGGACATACGAATAGGTAGATAACTAGTATCTAGATACCAAACCGCATCAACCGGCTAGGTATAAATTCAGCACCGTTCTAAGAAAGGTATATGGAGAAACCTAGTTGATTGTCCCATGTACCATCTTAGAGTTGCCAGCATAAGCTGGTCCGGTCCTGGTACGTGAAGAGCTACACCAACATTATCCATCCAGCACCCAGTCCAGACTCACTATCCCGCACTCATCCGTAGACGGCACCATATCCTTGCTCCCGGCCCGTGTTGGCTTCCGATATGCAGAATGCCCATGACGATACTCTGTACTCTGGCATCAGCGGGAGTCTAAGCCGACTACCGTACCTCCCCAACGTTACTCTATGGGAAATGTTGGGTGCAGACACGGGTACAACGCATGGTACGGTGAGGACTCGAAAAAGTGATCTCATGCCCTGGTTCTTGCAGTTTGAATCTAGGTCCCATTCGGCTCTGCCTCACCGCAGTTTGTGCGTGTGTCTATCATCCAGGGGCTGTTCTCCGTCGACCCATGGACTCGCTCAACTGCCGTGTGAGATGGTAACAGGTGCAATCCACATAATGCCACCACGTCATGGTTTCAGCTGTTTGAGAGATGGAGACTGGTAATTCCGGAACCCAGCTTATACCATCAATAGGTGTATTAGTAATTTGCTGCTATGAATAATCTGGTACTCCGTAGACCGCCACTCCGTACTCCCATCGCCTCTCGTCCTCCATTTCGCTGTACGGGCGTGGTGTGAGGTGTCGCAGTTCAGTCTCAGGGGGTATGACGTCGACTCTGGTTAGCCACGACGAAAAATAGCACACCGACACGGCCAGGCTTAGGAGCGTCGCGGGTGTGGCTATCGGGCATGCATCGACGCTGAGCCTCTCGAGTCCAATCCGTGTCGTGGCTGCGGTAGACACTTGGGCAGCGATGGTCCAGCCCGGAGCCCAAGTCTGATTTCCCTGATGCTGATACAGGGGGCAAAGGGTAAGGAGCAAGGCAAAGGGAGAAGGGACATCACGTGAACCCTACTGTTGGTCGCCCTGCTTAATCACGTGAAACATGCCCAAACCGGCTAGCGCAACTGCCGCCTCACCCGCTGACTCAGCAATAACAAAGCTAAGCCTCTTTGGGCAGAAAACCAGGGCTCGGGCCGTGTTTCTGCCTGGCGACGCCGCCTTCCAGCCATCTTGAAGTTAGCGCGTACAAACCCCGAAGAGGAAGTCTGCCGGCATCAACTTTCTTCACCACCCAACGAGCGCGTCCTCGTTCGCCGCAGCCTGCTCCCATTTGCTGGCAAGGGGAGAGATGCTGCATGCTGCTGCCTGCTGAGGTGCCGGACGATGATCGCCTTACCCAGTCTCCTGAGTCACCCCAAAGAAAAACTACCTTTTTTCCTTCCCCCTTCCGTTCCCTGCGTGGATCTTCGGCTGGGGGCTAACTATTCCCCTTACGGTGGCTTGAGCTGGTCTGTTTTTCCCCCGGACGCCAGACAAGCCGGAGGTCAATTGGACAGCTGCGAAACAGCTTTGATCCTAGGGGTCAGAAAGACGAACCACGTTCAATTGATGCTGTCTCACTGACTAGCTCGGCCTATCACCACCGTGCTCCAAGGACAATTTGTTTTTGGAAGTTCGTGGCCCCTGTCATTTGGGGCTGTCCGTGGACCGTACCTCCGGAGTACCGTCACCTTCTTTTCCCCCAGGACCTGATCCCTCACTTTCTCACACCTTCTCATCCAACGTCTGAATGCAGTCCAGAGACTGACGACACCTCGACTTCCCCTTCTGCCTTGCCAGCCACGGGACTTGAAGCCTCTTCGTCGAATGAGCTTCTCATCCGCTCTTCTTGCCTACAGTTCTGCCTAATTGTCTGGCGCCAATTTCATCATCCATTGCCTGGCCATCTACCATGACGCACATAGTAGACGGCTATCCTATACCCTGCGAAGACTGTTAATCGCGTGCCTCTTTTTGTGTCCTCTCTGGTGCCTGCAGAATTCACCCTCTCCTCGCTCCTCGTCCGTCTGGCTGCCTAGCTTCAACCCCGCGGCATTCTTTTCTATCTTTAGAGCCGTTCGAGGCAAAAAGAACATACTGGGTAGACACCTGGTTGGCTTTTACCCGACAGCTCTCATCCTCCTTCTCTCTCTTTCCCCAGCCCTCTTGTAGATTCCTAGAATCCCTGAGTGCTCTGTGACCTTCGATTTCTTCTCAAAGCCTCCTCCTCCAGATTATAAATACCTGGAGAATCTTCCTTCCGATCAACCATCTTCTCTCAACACTCACACGCACACACACAACTGTCACACCCACACCCACCCAAAGCTTTATATACAAGCCGTCTTCCGTCTCTATCTTTGACGATTCTCTCTACCTCTCCACCGCTATAAACCACCGTCTTAACAACAAGCGGTACTCCATCTCCTGAACAAATTACCAATCTTCACCACATACAACCTACGGTTCACATCTCTCATCATGCCTCACAAATCTCAAGTCTCTGTTGGCTCGACTGGTAGCTCTACCAGCAGCGGATACTCATCACCCAACGGTCAAGGTATGCATCTCTCGTTCTCCTATTCTCTACTGGAAGCTGTTGCCATTGTCGGCTCCTTACATCATGCCATCAGCTAACCTTACTTTCTTCGATTCACCAGGTCAAAATCCGGGCCACAAGAAACCATCCAAACCATTCATACACAACTCGAATCCCTCGGGTTGTGACGACAAGAAACGTTCCGGGTTCGACGGAGTGAAGTGGAAATAAACGCCAGCCCTGCATCCACTACTTTCACAAAAAACGGGGCGAACCTACCATCCTCAACCGTCCCTTTACCTTTACAATTGGAACCCAGCCTCAGTTTCATTCTTCCCTTTACTCAGCATTCAACATCTTATTACGAACCATACCTGGTGACACAAGCGGTGCCCACCCCATATGGTGCTTTATTTATATCATGACCTGGTTTTACTACGCCAGTTTCTACCTTGGCATGGTAAGATGAACGTCTATCTCGTTGTCTCATGGATAACATAAAGTCTGCACTGTGGGTCCACCGTTGAGCAGCAGTTTCCTGCAGGCCAGGATCCTATCTTGTTCGACCTGGATGTTCCCCTTCTGTACTCTACTTTCCTTTGTTTCTATTTTATGTATGACTACTCGGAGAAGGTTTGGCAAAGGCGCACTTGGAGTTCGTCTTTCCCAGCTTTCATGCTGGCTTTCATGCTGCCTTTCAGATGCCTTTTGGGGAGTTTATTGCTTTTTTCTTTACTCTTATTCTGATAATTTGTATCTCGTTGTTTCATCTACTCTGTCCCACCCCCACAGAAGTCACCTTTTCCCTCTTCCTCGCCCGGCTGAGCCGTCGAGAGGATGATGGTTAATTGGCGGGGGGAAGCGAACCGTCCCAGTCGGGCGCAGCTATCATCCTTCCGACCTAGCCCTACATGTTGCAGCTGCAGGGGTTTTACTCCGAAAAGTCTGGGTGTTGCCCTGGCCTAGCCGCAAGGCTGCAGAACCATATCGCTTTTTCAGCCTTTCCCATGTCCTTCCCTCCCTTACCACCTACTCATAGTTTGAGAAACAGACAGACTTTTTTCGTTGGAATCATGTCCCTTTTATGAAGTGTTTTTGCCCCAGAGCTTGTCCCAGTCCTCTGACCCAGTTTATATTGCTTTTTATATTGCTTTTTTTTTTCTTATCTCGCTTGTACACTATCTTGCCATGCGTCCCCAGCAGAAATTTCTCGGCTCTAGCGAATGGATAACTACTACCAGATCGCTATATAATTACTCCATATTGCATTCTCAATCACTTCAGATCCACGGTGGCTGCCCCTTGACTTCTTCTTCGTTGTGGCTTGCCCGTTTGGGCGGTCTAGTCACGTGTGATCTTCGACCTGCGTCGTCTTTTCTTTCCTCTGCATAACTTTCTTCGTACTCTCTTCTCCGTTCTCTCTCTTATTATTATAAAGGTCGGAAGCCATCAACTGCTTCATCTTGCTACTCTATGCCTCATGAGGACAAAGGTCCCAGGCTCGTGAACCTAGCGAGCACAGATGGGTAAGAAACGACTTGCTGTCAAAGTCCTCCTCGGCACACGGCAGTGATGATCTGTCTGGCTTATGTATGTGATAATGTCGGTGATTTACCTAATAGCGCGTGGTTAATCATTGCTTCTGGCTTTGCTGATGCATCCTGATAGGTTGTCAGACACCCTGTATTGGACGCTGGGCCCGGCATGTCCAAATCGAGATACGTAACTAAAATGCACGAACTGTCTCCATAACCCTTGTACGGAGTAATTTTATCCCTCTCGGGCCGCCAATGGTCCCCTGGAAGCTTTGTGAAGAACCTCAAAATCTGCGATCAACGGGTCCCATGGAGTTGGGGAGGGTTACTATTGTGGTGGCGGGACATGACCCTTCCTCTAGTGGCAGCATAGTTAGATCCCGAAGATTTGATTTGGTGCTGTATCGGCGGAAAGACTCGAAACCAATTCTGAGAAAAGCGATCTAAAACTATACCCTGCAAGCATGATGGAAAATACGATAGAACTTAGCATGCGTTCCTAGGGTGTTCTTTAGTGGCGAACGCCATGCATAATACCACGAGCCAGGATGGGGGATCATCCCTTTATATATAAAGAGGTTTCCATTGACCCGGCTCCCCATCGTGGGGGGAGCCAACCTTCGTCTACCAGCAGTCTCTTACATGTTGAGATTCCAGTGTCCTTAACGGACTCCCCCAGGGTTCGCCGCCATACAAGTCGTCGCCCCTACGGCCGCGACGACGAAAAGCCGACGGTATGAACAGGGTACCACAGGAGCCTCCGGATGGAGATGTCAATAAGGGCCATATCATCATCATCTTAACATGGACCGGGTTCAGCCTTTCGCTTCTTCTTGTGGCAGCCAGAGTGTGGACTCGGGTGCGAGTTGTTAGAGCATTTGGCTGGGATGATGGCTTCATTTTACTCGCCCTTGTAAGTGCAAGCTTTTCTCCCGTCACCACCTCTTAAATCTCCTTTGAAATTCAGCAATTGATCTCTAACCGCTTCATTGTATTTTTAGGCATGCGCTGTGGTTAATGCTGCGATGGTCACCACTAGTATCGCACACGGTACTGGACGCCATCAGTACTATCTCACCAAAGAGGAAGCAATGCAAGCAGATAAATATAATTGGATTTCCCAAGGATTCCACGTCGCATCAACGAACTGGGCGAAAGTATCTATCATGTTATTCCTCCTTCGTATCATTGGCCAGGCAAAATCCCGACAAGCACCCTATTTCTATGGAGGGATGATATTTCTGTCCGTTGTCAACTTTGTCTGCATATACACCATATACGGTCAATGCATGCCGGTGCAATCACTGTGGGATCATACTATCAAGGGGAAGTGTTGGAACCCGCGTATTCAGAGGGACTTTGCTTTCTTCACAGGAGGTAAGGCCTTTTCCCGACTTCTAAAACGAAGTAGAGGTTACTGGACAGCTAATACTCTTCCACAGCTGTATCTGCCGCATCGGATCTCGCGCTCGCTATATATCCGATATGTTTAATTTCGTCGTTACAAATGCCACTTCGGGTGAAACTTGCCCTTGCAACGATCTTTGCGCTAGGTTTCGTGTATGTATATTATTCCCGCATCATCCCCTTCGGAGAATTATTGCTAGTGCCTCTTTTAGTGCCGTGGGCGCCTCTATCGTGAAAACGGTCTTCCTATCACGCCTCTCTGCGCGCGCAGACTACTCATGGAACACCATCGACCTCGTTTTTTGGCTGTGCATCGAGCAGTATCTGATCATGATTGCCGCATGTATACCCATGCTTGGTCCTCTGGTTAAGCTCATCCTCAGGGAAGCCACATCTCGGAATACAGGGTCGTCAGGGTCGTCTTCGTGGCCACGGAGTATTATGCGAAAGATACCTACTAAACGAAAACCCAGACCCTATTGGGCGACAGACACGAGTTTGTATGCGACCCGAGAAGAAGGAACAATATACGGAGTGAATCCTGGGATGAAGACACGATGCTACCCACTCAATTCCTACCACAGTGGTATTGAGCCGCAGGCAACTGCTGAGAGTCAAGAGGCTATTATCCCGGGCTCGAATGGCCAAAGGGATGCTATTGTCAAAGTTAGCGAGGTGCATGTTAAGATCGAAAATCTGGAGGTTGATACGAAGTCAGAGCCTTCTCCGTGTTAATTTGGATATGGGGGAATCAGGCGTTGGTGGTACAGGTTTCTTTTGTTAATTTTTTTCAGCGACTTGAGCACTTACTGGAGTACTTGTATATATCAGAATTTTTGAATGAACAGCGACATGAGCGGATGTACGATATCTACGGAGTATATATCTATATGACAAGCCAGAAACCAGCTGTTGGTGCATATAGCCGGCCTACTGCACCTTTCACCCGAATATCAGACTCTTTGCAACAATCGCATCTTTCCCGTACAAAGACCAGAAAGCAGTCCGCGGAAATCACCAATAACCTGGAAGAACCAAACTAGGTTGGCTGAAATGCTTATGCATGACCTGAACCTGTTCAAAGGTGTATTTTGTCGTTAGTTGATCGGTCATCAGAAGTGAAAAGGGCCAATGTTGTCAGTGTCAACTCCAAATTCCTTTTTATTCGACAGTCGAAGCCCGAGTTCCACAGTCTTTACCCCATACGAAGCACTTGTTTAGTCGGTGGAGTTACTATAGAAAGGAGATATTCTTACCCTCGCGGAGTATACTCGGTAACTAACTACGTCCCGCACTATGGACGGGAAGAGGTCGCACTGGCGTTCCTGGTTGAGAACTATCCCACGTCTCAAGCGGCTCGCATCTTTGATATATTCAACGTCAGACTGAACTTCAACCACGCGAGGGGAGCTTGACAGTGATCTACAGTGCTCCGTATATCCCTCCACTTGATACCCCATGCCGCGCTGAATTTTGAGCTATCGATGACCCAAAAATTGGACATTGCAAATCCAACTGGACACAATGCTGGCAACGCCGGTCACTCCCAATCATCAATGCAAAAAGAAAAAAACCATCTCAAGTTTGCGTCCAGCATAGCACAAAGTGATACGATGTGCTGGAATCTTGCACAGTGCATGTTGATTGCGATGGCCGAAACCCGAGCTATAAAGCGAGGCGAGCCTTCCTTCGAAAAGATGGGAAAGTAGGCATATATCCTGTTTGCTTTTCTTGCGACAGGTATAGACATATTGACAGCCAATATGGGAGTCCGCAGCCTTGTCCTCGTCGTGTTCACCTTCATCGCTGCCGTCCTTGCGGGCTCTTCTCTCCCAAAAGTCGACTACGATGTTATAGTCGTTGGTGGTGGACCAGCTGGTCTCAGTACCCTCAGTGGCCTGGGCAGAGTCCGAAGAAAGGCCCTGCTTTTCGACGATGGCCATTACCGCAATGGAGTTACCCGACATATGCACGATGTCATCGGCAATGACGGTATGTTCTCCTCGACGTCTAGTCTCAGTTTCCCCTCTAACAGTTATCTTTAGGAGCTGTGCCGGACGAATACAGAGCTCTTGCCAGGAAGCAAATCTCTAGATACACCACTACTTCGATCAAGAACGTCAGAGTAGCTACCATCAAGAAAGAGAACAAGGACGCCAAACCAGGTGCATACTTCGTCGTCATGGATGTCAAGGGCCAAAAATATACTGCTCGCAAGATCGTCCTCGGTACTGGGCTACAGGATATCTTCCCAAAGACTCCCGGTATTATGGAGGCCTTTGGCAAGGGGATCTACTGGTGCCCATGGTGTGATGGCTGGGAGCATCGTGACCAGCCTTTCGGCATCCTGGGTAGACTCAGAGATGTCATGGGCAGCGTTGTTGAGATCTGGAGCTTGAACAGAGACATCATTGCCTTTGTAGACGGCACCGATGTCGAGAGCGACAGAAAGAAAATCGCCGAGAGATATCCCAACTGGCAAAAGCAGCTTGAGAAATACAACGTCAAGATTGACAACCGTACCATCAAGTCTGTTGAACGTCTCCAGGATGGCTCCAAGGTGTACGACCCCAAGGAATGGAGGGAGTACGATTTGTTCCGCCTCAACTTTGAGACTGGACCCAGCGTCAACAGAAGCGCTCTCATCACAAACTACCCATACAAGCAGAGATCAACCTTGCCCGACCAGCTAGGTCTCGAGCGTGACGCAAATGATACCAACAAGATCAAGGTGAACATCAACGGAATGCGAACATCCCTTGACGGTGTATTCTGTGTTGGAGACGCAAACAACGATGGAAGCACCAATGTCCCACACGCCATGTTCAGCGGAAAGCGCGCTGCAGTCTATGTCCATGGTGAGTTTACTATTCAATTTTTATGATGATACTAGTGAGTTCAAGTTGCTGACAGTCCTTTTTCAGTTGAAATTGAGAGAGAAAATTCTCTGGACTCTATCCAGAAGCGAGGCACCAAATTCTCCTCTAGAAGCGCAGAGAAGAAGGCCATTAGAATTATTGGAAACGACCTTGAAGAAGCATGGGCTAAAGCCCAGAAGGCGAAATGATGACCGAATGCCCACGTACGTAGCTATGAATATATAACAAAAGTACATACGAATGACATGATATGGTTTTCAAGCTCATAGAGCTGGCAACAATTTCTACTGTAGGCTTTGTAATAGGATAATGTGTAAAATTAATAAGGAAAGATAACGTCAAGGAATGTATGTGACATCCTTGCTATATAACCTGAGTAGTACATATATTATATCCAAAGAAATGTGAACAAAAAATCGAGAGAGATATATAGTAGCGCTAGTATGCAAGTGTTGTCATAGCCAGGAGGCAGTGTAAAATACATAAGAAATGCACCTCTCTCTCTGCTCCTACTCTAGGAATATAGAAGCAAAAATGGTCCAAGGCCGACATGAAGGAAGAGAAAAAAGAAACGAGAAAAAAAATATGGGTATATATATAAATAGAAAATCGCACACTCTTACTTTCATGATTCCCTTATCTTGGGAGTTGCGTCTTCTCGCTATCAGACTCAAACGCAAGACTTTCAAGCTGTTGGGTTACCCGTGCACAGAACGAGTCGACATATGTTGTCCAAAGATGCGCAACGGTGTATACTATCACGAGCCAAATTGGTATACAGATGGCGAATACCCCGAGTGACCCACGAGGGAAATATGGGAATACGTCTTCTCCCTTGTCGTTCTTCGTGACAACCCATGGTTCTCCCGTGATGTTACCGTATACCATCCAGGTAAGTACGGTCTTCAACAGGGTACCATGGGTAAGGTAGACGGCAAAACTATTTCGACCGAACCAAAGGAAGAAGCGGTTTGAAAGGATGTTTTTGATGGTGGGAGAGAGGAATATTCCAAGTATGATGAGGTCGACGCCGAGGGCGGTAAATCGTTTACCGAGATTTACGCCCGGCGGGAACATGTATTTTGAACCTTCGAGGAGGATATTGGACCAGCCACATCGTTCGGGGTCGTGTTCGGGGTAAGAGGCAGCCCATAATCCGAAGAATATCGCGGTGGCGCAAAGGGCGCGACGAAGCCAGCGACGCGAGGAGAGATAGGACTGTTCTGGGTGGTTACTTGCGATGTCAGAGAGCAACATGCCATAACATGCTTGTTGCCCAAATGTTTCTACATTCCGTTATTAGTATTGGGTTTGGATGAAGAGAGTTTGTTAACAGTCAACGTAGAACTCACCTGTATTGGCAGCATTGTTTTGGTGGAAGTACAGAATCATTCCAGAGTAAACTGCCAATCGATATGGGTACTTGACGTACATCGTCGCTACAAGGAGGACGTAGACCAGCATTGACGCCTTTAGTAACGGTAGTAACGCCCACTGGTGGTCGTCGTAGTCGTTTCGCCCATTGGTCCATGTTGACAGGATGGTGAAGAATAGTCGGCTGATTTCCTTGAGCCATGAAGGGTCGACTTTGACGCTCGCTGCCCTGAACCATTCCACGTCAGATCTTGTGGCCACCTTGAAGGCGCCGAATTGCGCGACCGTCCAAGCACATGCCAGTGCGATTGTGGCGGGAAGAATCAATCGTGGAGGACGACGAAATGCGCTTTTTGCGATAGAAGTGAATGAAGCATTATAGTTTCCAGAACCTGACAGCCTCAATGGTTTCAGCGCGCAGACATAACCGGTCAAAAAGGCGAATATTGTAACGCCGATACGGCCCTGCCATGGGATTCGAAGGACGGGCCGCTGCAGTATTCGAGGTGTTCCTTCGGCGGGCCCGGCGCTGAAGAGATTATAATCCCATGCTCGCGCCAAGTGAGTGAGGATTACCAGAAACGATGCGATTCCACGTAGACCCTGTACAAAAATCAAACCAATGAGCATTTTGACGAAAGTGTTGGTTATTTCAGGTCTGGATCCTACTCACATCCAGCCATTTGACGTTCCGGCCATTGTCTCTCGCAGAGGAACCAGACTCTCCGGCGCCAATTAACGACAGTATCGATCTCCAGAGCGAGATAAGGAGAGAAAACGGAAACATCTTTGATCAATTTCCAAACGGACCCAGGCACCCCCAACCATATATACACATATCGGGGACGGGTTTATGTAGAGTTGTTATCTTCGCGTCAGGATCATAAATAACGGGTCGAAACTTGAAATTGCTTGTGAGACGGATAGCGTTTGTGCCAAAAAAAGACAGTTGCGCAAAGCAGGAAAAAGAACAACGCCGGATATCAATATAAGGTAGGAATGAGATACGGGAAAAAAGAGCGACGGGTGTCAGTGACTGACGAAACGAACGAGCAGATAACGAGCGTGATAAATAACCACCGAGGCAGATGGACCAAGGGTAGGAGATGCTCCGTAACAGGGGGGGGCTATCTTGTTGTCGCCGGCGATTCCACTTGTAACCAGAGCCGCCAAGGGATCTGCGCCTGCAAACATAGGGGGTAGCGGGGAATCCACGCAAGATGTGAGTATTAAGTGGTCGGTGCTAAGGCTTCAAGGCTGCCGGTGGCCCGTATGTATATATAAATTGTGCATGAAGCAGCCGAATCAAACGGCGTCTTCACGGACTAACAAAGACCTGTGTGTCTTCGAAGAGGGTCCCCCTTCATGGCGCCGCGCGCTTGGCTGTGCCAGCTTCCCTGGTCCGGTCAATATGCTGGCTTCCAATATATGGCGTTCGTTAAGGGGTGCGTAAGACTGGCGCACTTGAGACGCATGTCGCAGGGTACGGGCGCACGGGAGAGTTCCCCCATCGCCGGGCGCAGGTCTCACAAGGTACAGAATATGTATCTTCATCGTCATTTTTCCTGCTTCGTTGATCTGAATTTTCTTAGCATCTCTATCAACCGCGAATGAGGAGGCAGCGTCCTCACGAGACGGTGGCAGGTATGACGACGGCCGGTGGATCGAGGGCTTGCTTGGTACGGAGCATGATGCAGACCAGGATTCTCCACCCGAGATCCCTACAGCGAGACATTTGCGACGACAGCCAAGGCACATCCAGGTCGCATCCATGGCCGGTTCGTGGGCGAGTCGGACATATAAAACCGAGATGTCGCTGGAGGAAGAGAAAAAGGCGAGCGTAGTTACTGGCCCAAAGAGGAAATTGGAAGGAAGTTGTTCTACAGGGATGATTACTTAATCAAACAGACTGAGATTTGTATTATGTAATTATCACATTCTGCTTGAAGAAAGCAAGCAAATTCAAGTCACCGTGAGCAGAGTTGCATTAAATAATTCCGACTCGGTCTGTCTCTGCTTCATCACCCGGCTCTGCGAAAAAAGGCACAGAAATCTCGAAGGTAGGGGGGGGGGGATAATAAAATAGAAAACAAGGTGCTTTTTTTTGGGTGAAGGCCTTTTTCCCTCGATTCGTTCGATTGGTACAACAAACAGCTCTCTCTCGACCTCGTCCCCAGTGTATCCACGGCTAATTAGATGATAGTTCTTTTTGAAAGAAACCCCCGGCCCTCATCCATAGTCTGCTTCTTCTTCTTCCTCTTCTTCTTTTTTTTTTGGGTATGTTCTTCCTCTTTTCGAAATAGGCCTCTTCACCACCTTGTTCTCGCCATCACGATGTCCTCGGAAGGCAAGGATGGGGAACAAGAAATGGGTCGAGAAAGGGGTATATAGGGGTATTCAAAAAACAGTATTAAGAATGCAAACAAAGACAGAAAGGAAAAGGAAAAGAAAAACAGGTAGGAAAGGAATAGAGCCCACACTTACTCAGACAGGGTTAATGCAGAAAAAAAAAAAACAAGTCGAAAGAAAAAGAGAAGAGCCGAGCCGGATGATCCGTGCTGAGAAAGAAGGAAGAAATATGAGTGTTTGGCTGCAAAGGGAGACAGACATGCGGAACGCTTCAGACAAAATCAAAAAAAAAATCTGCAAGAGTGAAGAAAAAAAAATACTCGCATGGAGGGAGAGATGGTACAAGAACAGGAAACAGCTGATTTCGAAAAGAACATTCAGATGAATCACGCTTGCAATGCTAGGAATAAGAGCAAATAATAATAGTAAAAGACTATGAGATGCAAAACATAGGAAAATGGAAGAAGATTCGGGACCGTATGATTGGTCCGTTTTTTGATTTGGGGATAAAAGCTAGAATAAATAAGAGAACTGGTATGGAGGGAAGATGGCTGTTGGGCGATGACTGAACGAGCCCCGATTCGACCATAGTTTTTTTTTTATCTGACGTGGAACGAGCAGTTGACAAGACTTGGGCTTACATCTTCAAATTCACCGTCGCGCTTTGTTCCGGGATGCCGAAAGATAAAAGAAGAAAAATTCCTATCAAGCGGCAAAAAGGGTATATTATTTCCTGCTTCTCAAGACAAGCTATTCGCTCGACAGGAGCAAGCATCTGGTGGAAATAACCAAGCAACCTGGCCGAGCGGGAGCTAGACCAGGTGTGCGAGGTGGTTTGGTTCAAAACACGGGATTGAAGGTTTGTGCAGGCGGTTGTGAAAAGAGTCGATGATGTGAATAGGCAGTTGCATCTGTCATTTCATAATGTTGGGTTGTGTACTGCATGGTTGGCGCTGGCGTAGGTGACGGCGGGCAAGTATATAGCATCGTATTTCCATCCTTTGCTATATTTGGGTTTCCCGAGGCACCAAACGCATCATTCTCCGGCGTGATGGGCGGCGTGATGTAGCCGTGGGATACGGCTGGGTACTGTGCCTTTTGAGGGGTGGCCAATCCTGCCTCACCTTCATACGATGGCTTGGACTCGCACAGGCGATCGGTTGGAGGGGTGGGAGGATTATAGGACTTGTTGATTGACTCTTGACGGGCGAGGAATTGTTCGAGAATCTTCGATGCTCGCGAGTAGTGCGCGGAGGAGTACTTTCGGGCCAGGACATGCGAAGGCTTTTGTAGGTACTGGGAGAGGCTAACTAGGGTTAGTGAGTCGTAGTTGGATGCCCAGTCCACCTGAGGAGCCTGTGGACGGTTTAGTATGCAGCGAGACAGAGCCAGGGAAGCTCTGGCGAGGTCGGACGACAGCTTGGAGACAAAGTCACGGTGGAAGAGGGATATCTCAGCGATATACAAAGCGAGATGTTCGACTTCGGGATCGTATGGGGTGTCGACGACGGCGTTCTGGAGGAAGCTGTCGACAGTTGGGTGACCGATGGACCAGCCGAGGGTTTGCAGTACGTGCCATTCCATCTGTACGAACATATCGTCATCGTACAGCGAGCAACACATGGACTTGAGCTCCTTGATGGTTGGAACACGGTCCTTCTTATCACCATACTTGGCAGCAATGAGAAGTGCAGCACATCCGACCAATTGATAGTGTCTCTTGTAGACGACTCGTTTCGAGCAGTATCTGTCAAGCAGGTTGACAGTCAGGAACAAGGTGGCAGGTAGCAATTGGAAGGCGGCGTGTGCTTCGATGAGAAAATCGAGGAGATATGGTCTCATAAACCACTGGATCTCGGTCTGGATGTCTATCGAATCGACGTCAGGCTGGGTGGCGGTGTCCATCATGTGCATATGAGAAAGAATGTCTTCCTGATACTCGTCCGTGGCAAGCCGTGACATCTGGTCGGCCATTGCGTACTGACGCTCCCTAGCCAAGAGCCGTGCATGCTCCTTGGGTCCCAGCTGTGGGTGGGAATGTGAGTGTGGCTGTGGCTGTGGTGCATACTCCTGGTCGTAGGTCTCAACGAAGAAACTGTCGCAGGGTTGGAAGGTGGTGGTCTGGCATCGCTGGTACGCCATGTTGGGTGGTGTTTGGTTCGAAAAGAGCACAAGATGCGAGGGAAGATCGAAGACGCTCCGCGTGGCTTTCGAAATGAATGAGTGGTGTGGTCTTGTTGAAGCTCGGACAAACTATGGGTTACGACGGGGAAGTTCAAAAAGAGAGAGACAGTCGTTTGGCAATTCAATTAAGGAGTGTAAAAGTATTAGTTGGGAATATTAAAGAGAGTCAGGCACAGACAATAATCTGTGCCGTTGCAAACGGTCGAAGACCGAGGTATGGGATGTTTGAACAAGCGCTGTCAACGAGGTTAGCCTTCATCATTTCCCCTTTTTCCATGGCAAGGAGATATATATACCCAGTTTGACGTCTTGTATCGCTGGGTATATAACAACCCTATCCGGACGACCTCACAGCATCTAAGTTGACGGTAAGGCGAAGAAGAGTGCTTGCTTCGTGGAGCGGTGACAGCAGTGAACGACGAGTTAACGTCTCCACTTTCTAAACACCAAAGGGAAATCCGATACGACTAGATTATAGTCGTAAGGGGAAGATGGGGGAATATTCGCTCGAGGGACGGAAGATTCCTAGCGAGCAGCAACCAGGCTAAACGTTAGCTTTCAGTGAATGATGAAAAAGATATTCGTGTAACATATTCTCCACAATTTCGGGGAGGTGAGTTCCGGGGACGAGTTCAAGGAAGTGCTGAGTGGGAAGCTGGGAGAAGATGGGAGAGATGATGGGAGAAGAGTGCGGAGAGGATGGTGGTTTGTCCCTGGTGAAAGTTCAATGGGGAGTGCCAGTGACTAGCCACTCAGGGGAACATGAAGTTGCATCGTATTCACCAACGTATCAAAGCATCAACGCCAATTGCAGGTCTGCCATGAGCATATACCCAGCATTCGGTCTTGACCTTCGATATACGCCGGGTAGAGTGTTGTAGTGAATTGACGGGTTGTAGTGACTTGACGACGGGTGACTGCAGCTCGGGAGCTTAGAGACAATGCCGTGCTGTAGAGTGCTGTAGAAGTGACGGTGACGGTGACAGCTACAGAGAAGCCATGCCCGCTCAATGCCATATATCTAGGGAAGTTGAAGAATAGAAAAGGGTGTCCTCACACGAGACGACGCTGACTGCACTTCCGAATCCGACCAGGCAACACGCAGCTAGATAACTGAGTCTGCCGGAAGAAGAACTGTTCTGAACGAGTTACAGCTGGTTAGAATTGAGAGCTCGTAGGACTATCGTGAATCGTGAAAGAGCTGGGCAGGGAGAGAGGGAGGTTTACGGTGGTCGTCGAAGCGAGGGGAATTGCCCGGAAATAAAAAAAAGCGAAGAGGTTAAGAGAAGTTCGCTCTTAAGGAATCTCTTGCAAAGCCGGGTGGGAGACGAGCAGCCAGTTCCACTTTGAAGCGAGTATAAGATTTTTTCTTATTTATTTTCCACTCCCTTTTTTGCAGATTGAGAGTGTTCGAGACGATACAACCCCCCAAGCGGATCCGGAATTGCGAGAGACGAGAGGACGACGGGCGAGGGCAGGGGAGGAGGAAGAGGAAGAGGAGGAGGAAGAGAGGAAGAGAAGAATGAAGGAGAGGACGAGGAAGAGAGAGGATTAAAGGAGCTGTCTCTCCTGGGGGTGCGAGAAGAGAGAGAGAGAGGAGGAGGACGGGCGAAGGTGGTGAGGTAAGGCTCGAATGCGGAATGCAGGGCCTTTTACTAGGAGGGTTTTGCCCAGCAGGCGGACGGGGCGACTGATTGGGCGACGGGCCCTGGTACTTACACACAGCCAGTCCAGGTGCGCTTGGGGGTGGTTTTGGGGCTAGGGGGCGTATTACCTGCGACGTTACCGTTGACTCTCTTTGTGCGTGCGACACGGAAGCAGGTAGCCTACGTCTATCACTCTCTGTATATCTTTGCATCTCTGCATCTGTTTATATATGTATCTCTATCTCGATGTCGATATTTATGTCGGTATCTTGATACATACTGATACATACGGAGTATACAGGTAATGTCACGGGTAAGGGTAATACCATACCAACTTACCCCCATACATAATACGGCTACTATGTATGTATGTTAGTATGTTGTATGTATGCTGTATGTAAGCGTAGATTTCTTTTTCTCTACCGCGCTGGAGTCTCATCCCTTTCACAGCTTCTAGTGATCGTTAATGAAACGGCGCTCAGCCAACTTCAGACGCCTACGCAGAAGCAGCAGTCTCAGCCCTTTGACGGCTGACTCCACTGGCTGTCGAGGCAGGACAGTCGAGCGGCGACTCTGCGACGACAGGCGGATGCGGCTCAGTCTCTCGCAGGTCCTATACGAAGCAGAGGAATGGCGTCCCAAGGATCATTCTGCATGCATGCCGTTACCGTGTACGAAAGTACGGAGTATACGGGAGTAACTGGTAATGCACCACGCGATGCTCGTTCTCCTGCGAGAACAAGGAAACGGAAGATGATCGGTGGCTTGTATAGTTGGCCCCTAGGTCTAAGACGTTGAGAGAGGTGTCCGAAGAAGGGTCATAACGCAGTTCCAATCTTTCACTGTCTCTCACGCTAGGATGGCCGATATTCCAGAATCCTCGCCTCTATCTACAAGCATCTCTATGCAGTGCTCCGTGCCGGGTTCGTGGTTGGTGTTCAGCCAGCCTGAAGGAGCCGCGTTTCCATCGTTTCCATCGTTCATCTCCGGGCGTTTTTTTGCCACTTACACGCTCCCTTTTTTCCTTTCCCTTCACTTCCCTTCCCCCGCTTCCCAGTTTGCTACTCTCTGATCGTCCATGTCGTGGCCGAGAGCCTTCGTTCATGCGCCAGTCGATGTAACTAGTCGGGGATCCCCCCTGGAGCTTGGGGACTTCTGTCTGCTGGTGGCTCAGGGGAGATCAGCCAAGTCTCCTCTATGACGTTCGCTTTGCAAAGCGACGATGGTGATGGCAAAGTGGCTCATTTTGATCCTTCTATAAGGCGAAACCGACACGCGGGGTATGGAGAAATATCGGCCAGTTCATGGGCATACGTTATGGCCATCAGGGTTAGCTAGCGGCCGACCGGCCATTGGATGGGAGTTCAAGATGGCCCGGATTGCGACATCATTTTACATGCACTTCTCGATCGCGCTGCGGTTCTCGATCTGCCAATCACCGTTCATATCTGCATAGATGGAGTCGGCCATATACGAAGGGCGATGGCGCAGCTCGATCTTATCTTCCAACTGCTGTTCAGCATTGGTCGATGCAAGTCTGGTCTCGCCACATGGCCGTTCTTCCTCTGCTGTATAGAGTAGTCTTTACCTGGCCATACTGGCGTTGATGGCTGGAATCAGGTTTTAGGTACTCCTCTCGGATAGAGACCGGTTGGCAGCAGTTACACCAGCACACATCAAATAAACGAACAAACAAATAATGACACCGGGTTGCACTTCCGAATGAGGTATACCCTTTGTTTTTTGCGTGTCTCCTCATGATTCAGCACCGTCGCTGCATATTCGGTTGATCGGCTATGGTGGTGGTCCTCTCCCCGTTTCCCTGATTCTAGACTCACCGACCATGGTCCGAGAGGCCTGTGAAACCCTTTCTTTCACATCTCAATAAATAAAATATACTCCGTACGGTTCTTTGGTTGCGGCTCGATAGCGCCAAAATAACTGTGTGGGAAGAACCCAAGCTGACGGTCTTTAATGGTCAGCAGGGGCATAAAATAAGTATATTACTACCAACCCATTGGCTCGATCAAAGCTTATTCTATCCAACCTGCCTTGGAATCAACAATAATCGACGAACAATGCGATGTGATGCGATTGATAGTCGACATCGTTACCAGTGAATTAATGGACATGGGCCCCTTCGCGGCCATGGCACGCTCGCGCCCAGCGTATATTATCCATGGGACTCCAAGGTGCAAAAGTAAATCATGTATCCGAATGAAACATCCTTCGCTTCAAATCCTGCCCTCCCCAGCCAAATCTCGTTTCAGCTTCACAAGCAGTACCACCCACCATTCCTACCCAGCTACTAGCTCTGGTGTGTTTACCTCCATCTCGTTATACATCAGGAGTACGTTTGATGAGCGATCTAGAGATCATCGCTAGTTGGCCCTCGTTTCTCCAGACCAGACACGTAATATAGCGAGCTTATACTCTTATCTCGTGTGAGGCCCAGGAGCCTACTATCAGTTACCGAGGGAACCTAACTTCTTTACATACGGAGTACTTGGTTGGGATCAACGCAGTGTTCAATACAGAGTACGATGCAACGCTATACAGACACGCGACGGCGAGGTTAATCCTGGAAAACCGATTCCCTTGCAGAATTTCAAGAATGCCAACAAAGCGAACGGACGACAAGGGCGGCACACGACCTCCATCTCTAAACAGGCACGGAGCAAACAGCTAAGGATAATTATTCCGTCGTAAATCTCGATCGAGCCCTCCCTCTTCCCGTCCTAAATTCACGGAACCCGATACAAAGGAATCCAGTCACAACCGCGCCCATCCATGCTCAAGGTTTAGGAGGGATTATAAAAACATCGCATCACGTAAGGAAAGCCAAAAGGCCGCGCTCAGAGCGTATCTCCAATCATCGCCGTGGAGGCAGGGGAACGCGAAACAAAGCTCGCTCGTGTGAGCAGGAATGTGAAATACCTCTAAAGATGGGGCGACGGGTGGGAACGAACAGTTCAGTAAAAGTAAACACGGTGGATTTATTGCAACCCGACCCGGTCTTTTTTACGGAGTGCTGATTACCTTTTTCCTTTCCCTTCCTCATGAAACCGATGATGGTTGTCATGGGGAGAAGGAAAACGGAAGCCCTCTTCCGGATAAATCCCCCGTTTGTGATATACTTACTCTGCAGCGTGAGAGAAAGAGATGGCTCGTCGCTCTTCGGGGCTGGGCCCTGAAAGCAGCCAGTGCAGTGCATCGGCAAGATCCCTCTATCGGTTATTTATATCCTTTTGTCAACACCGTAAACTCGTTAATCAATTTAACTTCTCCTTCTCGACCGTGGTGTTACTCCGTAGCTCCGTACTTTAAGTCTGTATAGCTGCATCAGGCAAAACTGTGTCTCATCCACAGCTGTATTTCAAACCTCTCCAAGGACAAGGCTCCCTATTAATAACCACCGTTCGCGCCTGCATATACGTCCCTTGCCCTGCTACCCTCGGCCATCCACGCCATGCTGCAACCGAACTTCCTCCTAATGAGACGGGCCAATTACTTAGCTCGTACGACCGCTGGACTGCCATTTTTGATAGCTGACTCGCGGCTGTAAAATGAGGCATTCGCCTATGCCCACGTTTTTCCGACGCCAAGTTTGTACGCAGACGGTCTTCCCAGAGATGCCAGATTCTTTATATCTGTTATTCTCAAGCTAAGCAAGTTATTTCTTGATTGTCCCTTGAATCCAACTCCCGGCGAGAAAGACATTGTATTGAATCGTTATTTTTCAACGGGTATCCTGGTATTTAACCGTACGCCTTGACTTTAAATACGTATCTGGAAAAACCCTGGTCCCGGTATATACTTTTGTTAAGCGCCGAAGCTAGCGCTACTGCAGCCAACCAGAGCTCTCCTAATCCTGGAGCTGTCAGCATATACCGCACATACAATGCAGGGGGAATCACCTCCGAAGCTGGGGTTGGCAGTACACGGCGCAGGGGAGCAGCAATAATACACGGGAAGCTGCCGCCCTCGCCTCTATCCATGACAGCACCACCAACAGCAACATGTAACGAGAAGTCAGACCTTCCTGCTTGCAGAGCTCAGCATCAAAGCCTCTCGCTAATTAGGGTTTTTTAAGCTACCGTCCCTTTCATCGCTGACGTGCGTTTGCACCAGAGCACCGGAACAATGATTACAGTTTAGCCAAGGTGAAAAAAAGGGGAGAAAACTTTACCTTACGCCATGCACGAATTCACGCAAGGCGAGAAATTGGAAAATGTGACGAGTTCCAGCGTAGGAGCAGCCCTATCCATGCTGTCTTGCCTTAGTATCGGAGCAACCAACCATAACGAAATAAGATTCCAATAGGCACACCCGAGGCAGCCCCACCTCCCAAAACTTAAATCCCAATTAAACGCGAACTCTCTGCCAAATAAGGACAGGTGGGTCTGTCAGCTCCACGTGCTGGGACGCGTCGTGATTGGTCGAAGACGCGGAGTTGGCGTTAAGCGCGAAGTCGCGCCTTGCCTGAAAGGGAAGGCTGGTATCACCGTATCCAACATCTGTACGCAGTATTGTCACTGGGTTCCAGTATTACGCCGCCCTTCTTTTCTCCGTTGCTCCATACGAACGAGAATAACTTCACCCAGCCAGCCCCATTATGTAGCACCACGGCGAGAAAAAAAAAACATGAAAAAAATAAAAAAAAGGCGTCAACGAGAACACCAAGGCTACCGTCGGTTGAAAGCGACCGTACGGTCAAAAGTTACTCATCTTTTCCTTGTTCTCCGATGCAATATCATAGCTGCAAGCTGTCTTATGATATTCCGTAACTGACTCAAAACATTTATCATATTCACTATATCTCCATTTTGCTCCAACAGTTGGATTCACGTCCCACCCGTATCCCCGGAGCTCCCAGCAGCAACTATTACCCAACTATTACTTCTGAATAAGCACGCGGGCTAGGCTCCGAGGTCCAGGGAGCTACCTGGAGCGTACCGCCTGTCAATCAATCAAATCAACCGATCGATCGATGCTGACCTCGCGAGCTAAACTACTATGTAAATTATGGCTTTCGCATCCCTGAAGCTCCTGCATTGAATCCTCTGCTGTGTGTGCTCTTTGTCTCTGACGTGGCATCACTGAACACACTTAATTAAGGGGCTGATGTCAGCTCGTCGCCCGCTACGCAAACTAGCTCTCACGCTTGCTCAGACTATTCCTTTAATCCGTACAGGTAAGCTGTAGGATATGCAGTACCAAGAGCTGAAAAAGTAGGCCTTAGTCCTGCCTTGCCCTATCGCTCGTTCAATAATCCGCACCTATTAACAGGTACGCCACAGGATCAACATAAAAACCGTGATATAGGGCTGAACAGGTATTTTGATGGCAAAAATTACAGTGAGCAGAAGTGAGCTCTCACCTTACAGAGTACATATATGGAGTCGCTGTCTACTCACTTGCATAGCGTATGCATAGTTCAAGTATTTCCTCTCTGACCTGCCTCTTTCAAGTCAGAATCAACATATTCCCGTAATATCATAATGACTGGTACGATGCAGCGAAGGGGAAAAAAGGGGACGTTGGAAGGTTAGGTAAAAACTGCCCTTGAACCATGCTAGCAGGTACGGAGTAATTAAGCAGAGATTGCCTTGGTTGCAGGTAAATACTGCAATCAAAGTACCCGTTTATGCCTGTAGTTTTCATACAGTAGTATCGCTCCTGTCTTCTTCGCGGTGAAACACAACTTATATTATACCAAACAGCCAAGTTGTACGGTGACTGATTATTCTTAATTTTTTTCACACTCATCTCGTTGGTACCACCTCGCTTCTACGTACCCCTATGTTTCCTTTTCTACCGCGGTATCACACCTGCTACGAGAACTTCGTACATTTTCTGAGAAGTTTGACATGACATACGAACTGCTGTATTCCGTGAGGAGGCGACATCGCTCATAACTGCATAGCAAATGCCGACATCAAGCAAATCCCTATTCGCCGTCTGGAGAACGGGCTGAATGGCAATGCAATAGATATAGCTCATGCTATCGTCTTAGGGGACTTTTTTTCTCGTTTATATTGCAAATCCTCCGCCTGTGCTGTGGAAGGTTACCCAATTCCCATAGCGAAGGGAACCACAGGCGGGAGTAACGCCGCACCCTCCGGGGGACGGTCAAGACATTTGATCATCGTCTATCGACCATAGGCGCCGGCACATGTTTCAATGTTCAGCGTCGACATCCAAGGGGGAAAGCCAATAGTACCGGTTCCTGAGACATCTAGAAGCCGACAATCCTTCCACCTATGGCATGTATTGGGTTCTCAATATTCCTCGCTTATGCCGGTTGTTTGCTACATCACTCTATGCGGGCGAATCGCGGCGTCCACTTCACCGCCAACAGGTGGCTAAAGAGATATATCAAAAATCTTCTTCTGTGCACGTACATCTGTAGCCCTGGCCTTGAATACATATGCGATCATCCTGTGTCTCTCTAGGCAGGTAGCAGTAGCATACGCGGACCAGCTCTAAACTTTTCTCGTATATTCTCTCGTCAACACGGCACAGCACCATGAAGGTGGTACGGCTCTGATAGGAAACTGCATCACCACATCGCTTAGTTTGATCTAGCAGGAAGTTTGCTGGCCGTAGGTATGGCCACCGCGCGTTCCAATAATGTGACCTATACTTCCCCCGGGTGTTTGATGGTGGCCGGAGATATGAAACCAACCCCGCGTATGGATGGGATGATATATAGTTCTCTTTATCGGCGCTGTTGCGCGGGGAGCGTGACGGAAACCATACGGAACTTGAACGGCCTGGTTTGAGAGTTGGAGCACTGAAAGTAGGTAATGTCTCATACCATACTCCCCACAGGGAGTTTCGATATAGCTGCTTTCCATCTAGGCTTGAGATGCAATTGAAGATGATCTATAGAGAGCCTCGTTTCGGTATGACCGTGTTCGCGCCCAAGAGAATACTGCTCTTCTGTTTTATGAATGAAAGTATCAACGGTTCCATCATGCAGGCAAGACTCAGCCCCCTGATAACCTTCATTTAGCCCTTAATCCTCCATATCTTCAAGCTGATATCGAATATAATAATAATTCAACCCAGCAGAAGTAGTTTTTATGTTGCCTCGGACTTATTCCGTATATGGAAGGTTTACCCGTGTCACGTGATATGATATTCTCGAGAAAAATTGCCCTGGAAAAGCCGCAAAGAAAAATAATTTTTTTGAAGCCAAAGGTTCCGTGAGAGAAATCGAAGCATTCAAGAAGCAAGTTGCGATGGGTGCTTACAGAAGAAGGGTCTAAAAAGCTGGGAGTCAAGTAACAGCAGCTCTTGCGCAGCACAATTGCCGCGATTCACGCCACTCCGACTCAGCAACCATCGTCAGCCAGGCTTCTGTCGCAGCTTCATACGCCATGGATATCCATAGATGTCGTTTCGTGCCATACAACCCTCAGTCGATCAACGCGCTGGCCTTTTCGCATCCTGCGTCTCATGAGATCCAGGGACGTGGATTTCCAACGCTACGCCTAGCTATTGGACGGGCCAATGGTGATATCGAAATCTGGAACCCCCTCCGCGGCACCTGGTTACAAGAATCGATTTTTCGCGGAGGGAAAGATCGCAGTATTGAAGGGTTAGCCTGGACGCTTGACCCGAGTGAAACTGTCGAGGGCAAAGAGGTGGCAGGGAGACTGCGTCTTTTTAGCATTGGATATTCCAGCGTTGTGACAGAGTGGGATTTGGAGACTAGTCGACCGGCTAGACATTCGAGCGGGAACTACGGAGAAATCTGGTGTTTGGCTGCCCAGCCACGATGGAAGCCGTTGCGTAAGACCAAGGATGGGCAATCTGCTGGACCAGCGGAAGGAGAATATACTGGACAGCATTTGGCTGTTGGGTGCGCTGACGGTACAATCGTGATCCTGTCTACCGAAGATGGTGATTTGAAATATTTGAAAACGATAAGACCGTCGACGAAACGCGCGAGAGTTCTCAGTATCACCTTCCAGAATCGCCATACCGTCGTTGCCGGCTACGCGGACAGCTCCATCCGAGTGTTTGATATACGGAGCGGGAACCTTCTACGAACAATCTCCATGGGCAAGGGTCAAGATAAAGATACAAAGGAATTATTGGTCTGGTCCGTCAAGTGTTTACCTGACAGCTCAATTGTATCTGGAGACTCGGCCGGCGAGGTCCGAATCTTCGATGGGAAGAACTACTCGCTGGTCCAACGATTGCAGGGCCACCAGGCAGACGTATTGGATGTCGCCGTCAGTGCAGATGGAGAGTCCATTGTCAGTGGAGGTGCCGATCAGAGGACCGTTATCTATAGATTGAAACGCCGTGAGAAGAATGTGAAAACTCGGAGATGGGCAGAGGTAATGCATCGACGGTACCATACACATGATGTCAAGGCTTTAGCTGTTTTTGAGACTGTAGACATGAGCGTCGTTGTGTCTGGAGGTAAGAACGCCCATTGAATCTCAGGCTTAGATGTGGAATCAAGTGCTGACACGGATACTTAGGTCTTGATACGATACCTGTCGTGCTTCCACTGAAAGAATATGGAAAGGAACATCACCGAAAGCTACCCAATCTACCACAAATTCCTCAGCTCAGCACGTCGGATACCTCTCGCCTACTCATGAGCTGGTGGGACCGCGAGGTCAACATCTGGCGTGTTGCTGGTTCCTCCCAATCCGACACGGAACAGCATAAACTGGTGGGCAAGATCCTATTCCAAGGCGAAGAACATCTAACCTCTGCAGCATTGTCACGAGATGGAACAATACTCGTCGCTGCCACTGTTTCAGAGGTGAAAGTGTTTTCCCTAACACCCGACGAAGATGATGATGTGTCAAGCCTACAGGTTCACAAATTAGATATCTCTTCTCAACTTTCATCTCGGGGTGCAAAGAATGTTGCCATATCGCCCGATTGCAAGTGGATCTGCCTCGTCCGACCCAATAACGATATATATCTGGCCAAAGTTTCAAGGGATCCAGAAGCTGAAGAAAGCCTTCAGATACAACCAAAGTTACAGAAAGTGTCTCGTCTACCTAGGCACAAAAGGGGTGAGAAAGCTCTTCACGGCTCATTAGGCGCATACGACAGGATGGTGCGGTCCCTGTCGTTCTCGGGAGACAGTCGAATTCTTGCCTGTGGTGACCTTGCTGGATTTGTAGATGTTTGGACACTACAAGACAATGTTGCCGCTCCCACTGCGATAAAAGCTGCCAACGACGAGGAGGAATCATCGTCAGACGACGATTCGGATTCAGATTCCGACGAGGAGGACAGCTCATCGGCAGGAGAGCGATGGAAACGCGCATCTACAGAAACTCCCCTTCCTCGCCTAAACTCCAGTGTGCTATTGATGTCCTTCCGCCCCGCTCTCCCCGCTTCATCCACATCCCTTAGCAATGGCCGGACGTCTCGCAAATTAAATACCAATGCTTCTGAATCTAGTGCATCGGACGACCGGTTAATGGTGCTGACTGCTGATCACCATTTAACCGAATTCAATGTATTACAAGGGAAACTTTCTGATTGGTCCCGAAGGAATCCCAAGGCATGTCTGCCCGAGGAATTTACAGTCATCAAAGATAGAGCCATGGGTGCCATTTGGGATATTGCAGGTGGCCAAGATCGTCTATGGCTGTATGGTCCATCTTGGCTCTGGATGTTCGATCTATCCCAAGACTTCCCCAATGGAGAGACTCGACGTATAAAGGCTCGAAAAAATCCCTCGCCAAGCAAAAGAAAGCGCGTTGCCGACGAAGAACATGGTAATGAAGGAGAAAGGAAGAAGAAGAGAAATACCGGCGCAGGTGATGGAGTAATACTTTCGGAAGCGGGTGTTGGTTTTGGAAAAGTAGTACGAAAAATTGTGGGAGAAAAAGAAACAGAGGCAGAGGTGCTATCGCTTGAAAACCGAAAGAATGAAAACAAACAACTTGAAGGCGATGATGGCGATGATGATGATGGCGAACTTGACGAGTTAACTCTCGCAAATGAGGCAACACTTGCCTCGCTCCGACGACAACAGCTCTCCGGTTCTGATGAACAGACGCCAAATGGTAAGAACGCCTTTCGATATTCGAACCTTCGCTATACACTTTTGCTACCCGTGCTAATATACACTTTAGGAAAACATATATCAAACGGTGTCGAAGATGAGAACAACCAGGTCGCCAAGCTCTCTACACCAGAGCCAGAATCTGATCACAGCCCAGAGCAACAGCGACAATGGTGGTCTACCTTCAAATATCGTGAAATACTAGGGATTGTTCCCTTGAGTCACAATTCGCAATCCACCGTGGAGAGTGCAGAGTTGTCCGGTGCGGAAGATGCGAGAGCCATGCCTCTAGAAGTCGTGGTGGTAGAAAGGCCGATATGGGACGTTGATCTTCCAGGTAGATATATACGAGACTATGAATAGGTTCTATGTACTTGAATTAAGACTTGGATATTTCGCTGGCAAACGGTTCCTTTGATAATGGCCTTTCTGTGTTGTTTGTTGTATGATGTTCCTCCTCCCACGCTAAAGGCCATACAACTACGGTTTGCCATATAGCGAACAACACACCAGGAGGCTCTAAAAAGCATCGTCTACGAGCAAGGCTACATAACATTCAAGCCTGTGTTTCAAGTCTGGTCCAATGCAGCTGCTATTGGGCTATCAAGTATACCAGCCTCCCATTTTTGCTATCGTTTCTGCCTGGATGCGTCACCAGGCGCCAGCATTGCGGCACAATCCACATAAATACAGTAAAGGGTAATACAAGCAAACCGCCAGGTTTTTGGTTTCTCTACAACATTATGATTACTCGCTTCCTCCTCTATTGATTTGTTCTATGGGCCATTTGCCGTTATTCTCTATACATAATTTCATATGGCGTCTACTCCAGCGCCATACTGCATCATTTGCGGTGCCTTGATCCATAGCCGCACCCGCAAGAGTCCATGGATGGCCGAGTTTCGAGCTGGTAAGCATTAACCTACCCTCTTTATATTCTATACCGTTTCTTTAACAATGGCTCGTATATAGTTCGAGTTATTCCCGGCGATGGACAGCCATTCTTGACTGGAGTAGGAATCTATAGACATCGAAATGCGCTACTTTCTGCGCCTTTAAGCCCACACGAGAGATATGACGACAGCGGGTATCGAGAATCAAGATCCGATGAGTTTGTCTCGCAGGGAAGAACTTCGGCCGACCATCCATTCCCTGGATTTGTATTTCATGATGCCTGCTGGGGAATTCTGAAAGCTCTTATGCACCCCCATGAAATCCCCATGCCATGTTTATATGATATTTGTCAATCGTTTCCTTCTCAGACATATGGGCAACTTACCTGGGGCCATGGCTATGGAAACAGCCACTCGGACACGGATACATCTGTTCATGGACGACCAGAAAACTATCAGCAGCCCTACTTTCTTCGGAATCCTCTAGATATCCCAGAGCTACAAGAAGCCCTGCTAGAAGCAGAAAGAGGAAGAGACAGAGACAGCCTAGTTGAATGCAGCGTTGTCTCTGAAAAGGTAGATTCTGACTTGTTCTACCGCCTGCCTGTTGAAATACGTGAAGAAATTCAGTGCCTGCTCAGCTCGAATGAGGTAGCTAGGTTACGAACGGCATCAAGATCGTTTGCGAGTATGCCACTATCACAGAAGTTTTGGAGATCTCGATTCCTGCCATTTTTTGAGAGAGGTTTTGTCTTTGAGCCGGTAAGGCATCAACAGGATACTATATCCGGAGCAGCTACTATTCGCTACGACTGGAAAGCTCTATATGAGAAAACAGACCCGAGCTTGGCTTATTTCGAAGCTTTACGGAACCGACGAAGAGTGTGGGAGTGCAATAAGCCCCTTGCAGAGTTACTGCTCTTACATCACACGCTGGACGGTGGAGGAGTAGATGCTATGGACGAACACAACCATGTTGTCTGGCGGACGGTAGCTGTTAAATCGCCCAAGGAACAAGTCAGAGGAACCAGCATTAGACAAGGTCCGGCGGTTTCCTCTACATATACTCCTCCGAGCATTCTCAAAGAGCTTGCCATCCGTGTTCCAGCTCGAATATCACAGATCGCTGTATCTCTGGTTTATTTCAATGGCAACACCTACGTCTCCGGGATAAGGATAAACACGCCAGATCAGAAAGAGACCAGGCTAGGTTATATCCATCCTACCCAAGAAATTATTCTAGATACTCGCCAACCAGGAGGATCGGGACCACTGGATCTCACAGGATTTGCCATATGTGCTGACCCCGGAGGTATTCGTGGTATCAAGGCAGCTCTAGCCAAGGGCCACTGGTCGACCTGGGCAGGAGACCATGAAAACGTACCCAACACCCTTCGCCTCTGTCTGGATGAGCGTATAACCCACCTTAAAGCAACGTTTGATGTAAGTCATCCGCAAGTAAGGCAGGTAGAAACGCAAGTCGACTAACACACTTACCATAGGCGTTTAGGATGGTCTCACTCTCTGTCCCTGAAGAGGAGCAAATACATAACCAGAACCCACCTTGTCTGTCCGCTCGAAAGGCAGCTCTCTGGTACCCTGATATCCCCTCTGAAGACCAATTTCTGCATGAAATCGACTTCGTAGGACAATATGACTCTAACCCATCACCCCTGACCTCGCAACAGCCACTCATCCGACTTATGTTCGGTGGCCAGCAGGGAAACTATCTCAAATACCTAACCAAGATATCAGTCAGTACTCTAGCTGGAATCCTCACTTGGATAGATTTCCATTATGACTGTGATGATGCGCCGGTTCGTTCGTTGTCAGTCTTCCCTAACAAGGCAAGAGATTCAAACCAGTCGAAGATACAGTTTACTATTGATGGACCTGGTGGTGAGAGGGTGACGGGCTTTCGAGTCAAAGATAAGCAGTGGTGGACCCCTAAAAATGAGCCGATTCACTTTAGTATCACTACCCTTGTGGTAAATATACTCTTTACCTCTTTTACTGTTGGAATATTGAGTTAACGATGATTGAAATAGGTTTCTACGAATCGTGGGCGGACATTCACGTTTGATGCCAATGTGCTTCCTAAAATCAGGTTGCCATTGGGGACGCATATGCAGCAGAAAAAGCAGAAACTAACTATCGAGCCGGATTCGACGATTACGGGGGTATATGTCACGCATGTGAGTTACGCTGTGGTTCCTGGTTCCTGTTATTCAGTCTGACATTATGTTATAGGACACTGCAAATGGTTTGACTGGCTTCGGGGTGATTTCTGAGAAGCTATTAGGGTAAGAAGGCAGGCTTAAAACCGAACCGTAAGGATCAAGGGGATTAGGCATGTTTTTTGAAATATGTGGGTTGCATTTTACGTATGCGAGCAGCACCTAGAGATTACACTAAAAGGAGACATTCACGATAAATCGGATGATGATGGCGACCACTTTAATATATAAAGCTGAACATTGTAGTAATTGTAGATACGAATAATTATTCGATGGAGTAGAGCATAGCTTAACATAACTGCAACCAAAACCCAGTCAAATAGACGAATAAAGAAGACCCATCCCAAAAAAGAAGAAAAAGAAGAACGCTGTCGACATGTAACGTGAACTCAGGGCAAGACATGGCAGGAAAGGAATAATGATAAGGTAATGTAGATAGATTAGGAAATTTGAGATGACCGAAGGAAGGAGGCCAAGGATGATAGGATAAAAACACTTTTCTATTAAGGCGGGGGTGGTTGTTTGTGCCGTGGAATTATATATACGTATATATATATATATGAATGGATGGATACATAAGGAGGGTAAATATTATTCCAGCGCATTGGAACAAGTAAGGTAAATACGGATATAAATGGAGGCGGCGATTAAGTAACAGCGAACAAAGGAGAAAAGCGGGTGCTCGATAAGCAGAATCGACAGGGCGAGTGAAGCCGTATAAGTAAAGTTGGTCAAGTAGTAATATGTAAGGAAGCAGAGTGTCCTTATTAAGCCGTTTTAGCCGCGTAGAATCAACATATCCAGAACTAAAGGCGACACGCTAAAGGATGTAATAAAAGAAACAGAAGAAGTAGATGCCAGAATGTCCAGGTCATGCAGGATGTAGAGTAAGCGATAAGGTAATGGACTAAGCCAAGGAAGGGAAGAGTCGAAGACGTAGAAGTAGAATTTGAAGGGAAGTTGTTGGATGTCTACCGTAGCACCAGAACGCCTTGGTATATTATGATGCCGACTAGGAAAGGTAATAAAAAAGAATAAAAGGTAATGGTATTGGTATCAAGGTGTTTATGAAGGTAGTAGTTTGTAGAAAGGTCGGTCGTAAGGAGGAGAGGTCATGGCATGATGCGTGAGTGTGAGTGTGGGTGCGAGGGAGAGAGCTCTTGGACGTCGTGCAACTTGATGTCGTGTCGTTCGATCGTGAGGGCGTTAAAAGAGACTGGCGGTGTAGACAGGTCACCGATGCCTCCTTGACTGGTCTGGATTCGGCTGTCCTGTCCTCTCAACTCCGCTCTGCCCTGTTGTGGTTGCTGCAGCAGAAACAGGGACTTTAATCTCGTCACCGGCAACCGGCGCCGAAGTGCCGTTGGGGTTCAATCGGCTTAATTCTGTCGCAATACTTTGTGCCACGTATCCTCGTAGCTCACGCTCTTCACGTTCGTCCTCCTTCATTATTCGTCGTCTTTCTTCTTTGGAGAGGTTCTCACGACGCATGCGGCGGATCTCGTGGATTACCCAGAGTAGTACTTCGTCTGGGGCGCGAGATCGGTCGAGGCCGTGTTTAGATGGGTTGCGAACATAGCGTCGAGTGACGTCGGTGGCGCCGTCGATAGAAAAGGCAATGCAGTATGCCATTTTTCTGTTCCAGCCTAAGGAGATCATGTTAGTTATTGAGATTGTAGATGGCGAAAGGGCAGGTATATATGCTTACCCTCTGTGTAGAGACGGGGGTTGTCCCACGCCTCTTCGCAGGCGTCGACATGAATCCATCGCTTCTGGTGTTCAGAGTAGACTTCGGTCCAGACGTGGTCTTCTGAATTCCAGACCCATCGTACCCGACCGCCGACTGCTCTGCACAGCATACTGAAGCAATTGGCCCATTCACCTACTCTGCCGCGTCTCGATTGTAACAAGGTCCAGACGTCTGAGTATCGGGGGAATCGCTCAAGGCCGGCGCAGGACGGCTCTGAGCAGATGTAGAGCTCGACCCTGGTGGCTCCCCGGGCGGTTTCGTCCGGAGTTGGAGGGGTCATTCCCTGTAGGAGGGTTGGTCGGTAGCATCTGGAGCAAGGTGGGTTGTTTATGAATTGGAAGAATGAGCGTTTGAACCATCTGCTACTATCAGTATTTGTCTCATTTATATTATTGTTTCAAAAAGGGATGACCCTACCTTAATAGCGCCTTGATGACGCAGTCCTGGTATCCCCAGGTGGGCTTCACGTTCTCACCCATGCTAGCCGCCTCCGCTTGCAGAATCTGACACTCCTCCTCTGCCTCTGCGTACAGTCTATCAAGGGGCACCTGTGACAGGGCCTCATCGAGCAGACCTGGGTTCTCGTACTTCATCGGCGTTACCGAGAGGACGTGGAGGAGATTGCGGAACTTGAGAGAGGCGGAATCCTGTGGCGGAGAAGGAAAGATGGGTAGACTCCGGATGGTCGAATATGAGGGCGGTTGGGAGGATGATGGCCGACTGTGAGAATGCTGATGTGATGACGGCGATGACGATGATGATGGCAGGTGCGGCGATGAATGCGAGGATGAAGGCATCGGAGAAGAAGTCCGTGATCTCGAGCGTTCCTGTAGCGTGTTCAACCGTCTTGTCCTGAGTAACTGTTCGAACTGTCGAGCGAGTTCTGTGGCGTCAACGGCAGTGTTTGACGCACCAGCCGGCCTGCCATGGCTATGGCTCGACGGTGTGCGAGATCTGTCTGCCATGCTGAGATGGGACGATAGGGCGAAGGTGGAAGTGAGGGCTGGCAGTCCACCGGATGACTGTCAGCGCCCACTCTAGGCCAGTGGTCGACTTGATGATTGAAGCGGCGTTCTCAAGACTGTGATGTTGATGTCGAGAAACGAGTGTGATAGTCGATAGTTGTTGACGATGGTGATGGAGGATAATGTCGTGGGAGAGTGCCGTTCCGTCCAGAGGGAGATATCTTTAGATGATGCGCAGCAGCACAGCCCTTGGCTCTATTGCGGTTCCACGCTAGCCCGGAAATCGAAGTGTGGCTTCACGTACCTGCGGGAGACGAGAACAGTCTCTTCGCCTCGACCGTGTCTAGATATACAGATGAAAGCTGAAGATGAAGCCGAAGACGAGGGTGCAGGAGACGGACAGAGAGGTGAAGATGTAGAAGTGAGGTCGAAAGAGAAGACGACGATGGCGGCGTGGGAAGGCAGAAGGGTTGGAGGGCGTATGCGAAATACCATCTTACAGGCCTCGTAATGCAGCACAAAGTGGGTACCTGACAGTACGCGTGGTACGGCCGATACGCAGACGGTGACGAGGCCCCTGGGCGCGCTAGTCCGTTTCGGGAAGCCAGCGTCGTCAGCCTCTTGCTTATATAAGGCAAACTTCGTCGCATACTTAGTCAGACGCTTCTTCCTCTTCCTCTTCCTCCGTTTCACGCTGAAGAACATCGCCCTCACACGCGTCCATGACGTTGCCTCCTCGCCCTGTATCTGTCATCCTCTGCCTTGGTCTATCCCTCTCGATCTCTCTCGCTCTCCCTTAGTCATCGCTATCTCTCCCTCTACTTCTACTTCTACTCCCCATACTCCGTTGGTCGCTAGAAAACTCCTGCTGCCAGATCGGCATTTTTTGGATACGAAGATCGCCAAGACCGCGGACGAAGCTTACGTGGCGTGTTAAACCGAGGCTTGGCCTTGCCGGTTTTGGCCAGTGTAGACGCTTTGCTGAGTCAGCCACCATTTATATAGAGCCTTAGAGCCATAGAGATCGAGTAGACCAGTAAGTATGTTGGGAGAAACAGAGATCTATCCACGCGTCTGATCAGCACGCGGAAAGCGGGAGCTAGATGCGAGGCTACGATCGATCAGCGGTTACGCGGCCAGTAGCTCGTGGCAGGCAGGCGGATGTGTAGAGTGGATGATAAGTATTATTCGAACTACAGAACGGCAAAGGCAGAGACGTAGCTGACCGAACTGTCCGCCACCGAGAAGCAGTCGGAGCTCCTCTCATACCTCATAAAGTAGAACTTACCCTTGCACAGTCCCTCCTCGCCTTCGCTCCCTTGCCCCTCCTGCTGCAACTCTTCCATGCCGGCCATCACCACCCCGATCGGATGACGCCCACACACCGTGTTGCCTGTCCTCTTCAACGAGTCTAGAAACACGTCAGTATCACCACTGGCGATCGCGGACATGCACGCAACGTCACATGCGGAGATGCTCTCATGTATAGCACACGCACCCGCCGCTCGATGCGTTTTATCCTTCCCCCTCAACGCCATACCAGACGAGACCGCCTCGACCTCGACTGCTGCCTTAGCGGCCGTCAAGCTATCCGATGGCACAGGCAGAGAGGGATACGTAAGTGGCAGGTTAAAGACCGTACTCAACGCATGCGTGGTGTAGTACGTATACCCGAACCTCGTACCCCAGTGGCAGAAGTCCGAGGAGATGATGAATGCGTTCTCCTCGTCAGCCAAGTACGGGGCGAGGATGGAGCCGAACGCGCGCTCTGTTGCTGCCGAAGTGCTGCCTACCATCATCGGGACGAGCGGGGGGTATGCTGACGTAGGCTGTGAGGGATACAGACGCTGTAGCAGGCGGTGTATGTATGGTAGGTGCAGTTCCATGCTGTGTTCTGCCTCGTCGACGGAGGGAGACATGTCTGAGAAGCGTGGAGCTGCAGACCTGGCCCGGAGTTCGGATAGCAGCTTCGTGTCGAGCGGCAGTGGGGAGGAGGAGAGGGGAGTTCGGTATCCCGTCAGTTCCGGCAGGGCGATAGTGGTCAGGTAGTGGTGGTGAGACGGGCCGATCAGGAAGATGCGTTTCCTACTCGCATTATTAGTCTCTGCCTTCTGGTCGGTGGTAGGCTCAAGCTTACGCCTTGGATAGATCGAGACATTTATATGCATACGCCGCACAGGGTCCAGAGTATGCGTATCCCGCGTGTCTGTCTAACGGTTAGCTGCTATACACTATACATGCCAGTCAGTGTACGGAGTACTCACGGAGCGATAATTACCCTCGCACCCGGCACAGGCAGGCTGCCTATGCCTTCAAGCTTATCCGGCACGTAGCCCAGCCACTTGTCTATCTGCGTCTGCAGCGTCACCTCATCGTCCGAGTACCAGGAGCCGGCGTGGGACGGCCGGCGGACAGACATGGCGAGGACCTGCTACTTCTATCGCGTTATGTATATTGCTATTTGTTGGTCGTGGATAGCGTATAGTAGGTACGAGGAGAAGACGTGGTTGGGCGGACTTTGGTGGCTGCGGGGGAGGGGCAAGGGATTAGGGCTCGGTATGCCGGCTTGGCATATATCGGCATGCCGAAACTTTATACTAGAATATAGCAAGTAGAGTAGAAAAGTAGAGGCAAGCAGCTATGAGTACAAAGTAGAGTAGAGCAGGGTAGAGAGAGAAGCAGAGGAGAGATGCAGAATAGAAGAACAGAGTAGAGAGTAGAGTAGGATACGATTACTTACTGCCCCTTGAGACTCGCGTGAAGCGCGTGAAGCCTATTAACCCCGTTTTGGACTAGTGGTAACATCTTGATACTGGTAACAAAAGATAAACCAATAGGATAGAGGGATACGCGGTCTTGGCGCCCCTGAGGCTGTAAAATACGGCACTTTGTATGCGATGCGAAACGCGACAAAACCAACCACTTTCGACCGCCAACTTCTTGCTTTCTTCAGCTTCGTCTTCCTGTTTGTCTCTTCTCCCTCCCATACCTGAATAACATATATACATGAGAGAAGCACAGGGTATATACACGGAATAAAGTACCAGACGAGTACGAGCATATATTTACAATGACGCTGAAGCGCAAGGCCTCCTTCTCGACCATCCTCTCCCCTCGCTCCTCGACATCCTTCTACGACCACAATGTCTCTCCCATCCCTTGCTCGCTCGACGACGCCATGGTCATAGACGAGACACCCCAGCATCTCCACAGTCGGACCAGGAAGCGGTTCAGGAACGACCGTCCGGACGAGCAGGCTGTCTATGGTGCGTCAAACTACCAGATACATCGCGCCCTTCCATCCACTAACCACCAGTCCGACACGTACAGATAACACCCTCCGCTGGCTCTTCTCTGCACAAAAGCACATTGATAACACTGAAGTTCACCCGATGGCGTCTACAAGCAACGATGATGGACCTGACGAGGCTGAACCAAGCACACCCTCACTGGCCGACTCGGTCGCTTCTTCGATGAAACCTGACCCGTCGCAGAGGACGCTACACCATTTCTTCCGGCCTGCTTCTGCGCCTGCCCGCGTGTCCTCGTCGGATGGCCATACTGGGTCAAACACGAACACGACACTGTCGACGCCGACCAACGCAGCGTCCCAGGCGTCGTCTTCTCGCACCTCTTCATCTATATGGTCCGCTGATGCATCCGCATCTCTCTCGCCTAACCCCAGTGCTGGCGCTGGTCCTGGCGTTAATGCCGGTGAAAGCGATGATGTCGATATGGATATGGGCGTTGAGACGTTTACCGCCAGCGCCACAGCATTGACTCCCGCTTACCAGCAAAGGGCCTGGATGGATGGGAAAGACATGACTCCGCCTGTTAGATGTTATTATCTACTCAGCTAGTAGCTATCGGCTGGGTTAGTGGGGTCGAGACTTTGGAAGACGGAGTGCCGGCGTTTTAGTATATTCTTATCTGGAGGCATCTTTCTGTAGTTTATCGTGTTTTTACCATGGTTAAGCCGGTTCTTCGGCTGGGGAGTTCGGGGAAGCGGAAGGGCTCATTTGCAGGTGTTAGAATTGTATTTATACCTATCATAATCGAAGCTGACGACGGCCACCTAATATATCTGTTTCTCGTGTCAGCGTAGGCTTGAGATATGTGGTACGGACGCCAGCCTGACGAATAAACCGTTACACCGAGGCCAACTTGCTCTTATACAAATGCCACTTTTTTATATCTGACGTCGCGAAAAACTTTTGGGAGAACGAGGCTTAGTCATCCACACCCCAGAGTCCAAAAGAAACCACGAGGAAAAAGCGCAGCCAGCTTGGTGAAACTGGTAAAAGAAAGGCGAACGCTGCGCCATACCAGACTCGCCGGCAAGCGAATTCACCTGGCCTCCCCCCTTTCTCGCACTGCGAGCCAGGGTCGATAAGCCGCGATCTCGCATCCGCTCTTAAAAGTTGTCTTTATTAACAGCGATTATACGACCCACACGGAGGCTTAAAGGGGGACAGACGAGACACATAAAGCAACTCTCCTTGCTAGCGTCATCACTGCCATCTCTCGCTCTCTCTAACCCGTTGAAACCGGCCCTCCAACCCACGACGTTCGACCGTTTCCACGCCCATTGTTCGAATACAACAGTATCATGACCTGTCCCGCGGAGCAAACCAGCTGAGAAAACGTCCCTATCCAGCCCTGACAATGGTTGGTTCGAGCTTTGAGAAGTCCGTCAAGGGCGCGACCAAGACAAAGGTATGGAAGACTCTGTGGTGGCCTGTTGTCAGTTTTACGACGGTTAGCTGACCCAAACGACCCTAACGAGAGGATAGAATGCGGCCCCGAAATCAAAATACATCGAACACATCCTCACGGCCACCTACAGCGATGCAGGGACGGCAGAGATCTTTCGCACGCTCCAGATCAGACTGCGCGAGTCGGCGTGGACGGTGGTCTTCAAGGCGCTCATAGTGATACATATGATGATACGTGAGGGCGCTCCGGGAGCTGCGCTGGCCTACCTATCTCAATATCCTCGGAAATTCGCCATCACGAGCATCTCCGACGGTGTGTAACATGTCTTCTTCCCTCTCTGCGGGCAGAGAACGCTGGTAGATGGGGAGTGCGCTTTGCTAATCTGATATTGCTCATTTTTAGCACAACTTCAAGGCGCGAATATTTGGAGATACTCGGAGTATCTGATCGCGAGGTCTTTGGCCTTCTCTGAGACCAAGACAGACTACGTTCGTAACGGACAGGGCAGGCTGAAGTCATTGACGGTCTCGAGGGGTTTGTTGCGAGAAACAGAGATTGTTCAAAAGCAGATAAAGGCTCTTTTGAAGTGTGATGTATGTTTTTTTGGCTCTGCGCTTCTATCATGGGTCCCTTTTGACTGATTTCTGATATAGCTCCTGAGCGATGAACCTGATAATGAGATCACCTTAACAGCTTTCCGATTGGTGACGCTGGATCTGTTAACATTATACTCTGTTATGAATGAGGGTGTTATTAATGTGCTAGGTTTGTCGGTATCATCTTTGTCGTTCATAGACAGCTACTAACCTTGTCTCTAGAACATTACTTTGAGATGTCCCGAACAGACAGCGAACGAGCACTACACCTATACAAAGTTTTCAGCACACTGACGGAGGATGTAGTGAGCTTCTTGCGAGTCGCAAGGCAGTACGAAAATGCCACTCGTCTTGAGATACCAAACTTGAAACATGCCTCTACAGACCTAGCAAAGCTATTGGAAGACGACCTGCACGACCCGGATTTCGCAATTAGACGACAAGAATATCGCGAGCAGAAGCTTGGGAAATCAAAGGGCGGAAACAGCTCCTCGTCCGGAGACGGTAGCCGACAACAGCAGCCTTCATCTAAGGCGGACGATAGTTCGACTGCTAAAGCTCCTCCAAAACCAAACGTTAAAGCTCCCGAGCCAGATTTAATTGATTTCTTCGGATCCATTGAGCAAAACCAAGAACCTCTCGCCCAGCAGCCTCAACAGCAACAGCCGAATATGCAAAATATGCCGATGCAATTCCAGCAAACAGGCTTCCAACCACAACAGACTGGCTTCCAGCAACAACCTATACCTGCTGAATTCATACAAAATCAGACCGGCTTTGCACAAAACACCAATCCATTTGGCCAGTATGATGTTCAATCTCAGCAGCAACAACAGCAGCCACCACCAGCACAGCCGCTACAAGCCTCGCACACGGGTGCTGGTTTCGGCGGCTACACCCCTCAGCCGTTTCAAAGTTCCCTATCGCCCATCCCGCAGAATGGAGCTGCTCCCTTCCAGCGACCGATGACGGCGGGGGCGACACCCCGAGCTAACAACCCATTCCGACAATCCATGCTTCCGCCCGCAGACTTTTCTCCGTCCCAATCACAATCCCCTTCCACCTTGGCAATGAAACGACAATCCACCAACCCATTCGCAAAGCAGCCCTCAAATATCTCCCCTCAATACCAAATTCCTAACCCGAATCAATACCCTCTCCCGTCAACCTCGCCAACCCCTTCACAGCAACAACCTCAACCCCTTCAGCCTCAACGAACAGGAACAAACCCGTTCGCACGGCCCCAGCCACAACAAAGCGCCGAAGCTCCCGCAGCTCAACGCCTCCAGCCAAACCCAACTGGAAGCACGAATCCTTTCCGCCAAAGCGCTTTCATAAACCAGTCCACGGGTCAGGGGTGGCAGAATGTTCCGCAGGGAACAATGGGTGGGTTGGAGAAGTTGGAGACTATCCCTGTTTTCCCTCGGCCAGGACAAATGGCTTAATAATGGTAGCGGCCTCTTCTCCATTCTACCTCTCCTCTCCTAAACACCTTACCTTTTCTTTCCTTTTTTTTCCATTCCATGGCTTTCTATAATTTTGGGAAACCCCGAGCGTGCATCTACATGGGAGCTACTTTTTAACCTGAGGGGGAAACAAATCATGTCCTGGAGACCGGCAAACAACCTCAGTTGTTGTGTTTCTATTTTCCGTATCATTGATATCTTTTCCTTTTGCCATCTTGCCGGTTACTCTCCGTCGTTCTAGAGATATGGCTCTTTTACTTCCACGAGTTCTCAATCTCAAATTAGCATTGTTAGTTACTATACCTTTTTGTATCTGAAGGGAAGCTGATAGGGAAAATAAGCCAGCATCAAGCCGTGTTTTACCTGGTCACGTCGATGATATAAAAACGTCGAGATTGCTTTAGTCTCGTGATGTCAAATTTAGCACTTCCGCCAAGTCGGGAACTATGAGAAGCTGACAAGCCATTTGAACTTCGTGATAACTCGTGTAAAAAAAGAATAATATCCGTTCAGCTACATCAAAAACATACACCAAATGATCGATTACTATTAAGAAGTCTCATATTATCCAAAGGTTGAAGAGAGAAACAAACAGCCCATTAAACCACCTCCCGTTCGGTCTTCACTCGCTCGCTCTTTACCCACGGTAGCTGGCCGAGGGGGAATTTCACAAAGGTGTTCTTTGGGTCTGCCATTCCAGCTAGAGCACAGTACCAGGCGAGCAATGCAGCCAATATTCCAAAGAATCCACCTGTCTTGATGAGCGGCGTGTATACTTTGCCGGATATCACAAGGTGACCGACTCCCAAAAAGAGGAACGCGAGATCCAAGTTGAGGAAGAGGAGGAAGAAGGCGAGGTTCGTCTTGAGCGTGCAGATGAGGCAGAGCGTTGTGAAGATCCACCAGGACTATACGATGGTTTATCATATTAGCGACCTTTTGACCAAGTGGGAAAAAGAGGATAGGGAAAAATACCATGAGCCAGAAACCGGTTACGTTGTTCAGAGCAGCTGTTCCGTTGAGCTTCTCGATGTTTGAAGCGATGTTGAATCCGCCGGGGGTGAATATGATGGCATAAGAGATCCAGAATCCACCGTACGAGGAGAGAGCAGTCGCTCCGAAGGTATTTCCAACTGCCATTTCCCTTTACACATGTCTTCGTCAGTCTGATAACATCTAGGTATCGAGGGAACAATCTGGCTTACCACATCCCAGCAAGAAGCTGAACCAATCCACCATATGCAAACGCCGAAGCGACGACAAAGTGTGGCGCTGTGATTCCGCGAGCCTGCATGTTGATAAGACTGAGGACCATAGTGGTAAGGGCGAAAGCGGACAATCCCAACGGAGCTGGGTTTGCGATGGTCTGGCGAGGAGCTACTGGTTCCGACGATGGCTTGAATCCTTTGCCGAACGCAGATAAGTTGCTGTTGCCGTTGGCTAGAGGTCCATAGCCATAGCGAGCTGCTGCCTCTGCCACTTCTCGCTCCTCCATGTTCATGCCATCCAGCCTCCCCATGGATGGCGAGCTATCATGGGTGGTGGTCACACCCATATCCTTTTCGCCGTCAGCACCCATTGTCCTAAGCCTATTTCAATCTCTCGGCGGCAAGTTTCTATATTGTTTTTCCGTTCGGCGCTCAAGATCGTTCACGAGAGCAAGGAATCGCAAACCACACCTGCCACAGAGGACACAAAGCCCAACGTTGCGCCTGCTTGATAACGGGATAAAAAGGACGAGAAAGAGCTACAGAGACCAGGAAGAAAAGAAGAGAGAGAAAAAGAATGAACAGACCCAGGCGGGGGATCAACGGTAATTAATAAAGGATTATATTTGCAGCTGGCCCGGAGACAAGGCCGCACCCCCCCCCTTGCCTTCAAGCACGCGGTGAGCTCTCTCCTCTTGGGCTTGACAAATGGACCAGATAACCTCTTAGCTAGGATATAGTTCTTCCTCAGCTCCACCAACCGTAGAGGTCGCCTGCACGAATGAGATACTCTCGGGAGGCATCAGAGTGGAAAGATACATCCACATTCCCTGTCGAGCACTAATTAATCACACAGGAAGATTGTCCCCGGCGTGTATCATCAAGCGGCACTTCCTGGTCATCGTTCTCCGTATGGGGTACTCGAAGGTCTGTTCTCGCTCGAAGATCATCACTAAGGTGTGATTCGGGACGTCCGCTCTCCGGCCTGAGAATGAATCCGGAAAGCTTCCCTCATTGCTCATAGGCAAACGAGGTTGTACACGCCAGGGTTAGTTTCTAACCCCTGGTCACAGAGCCAGCATACGATATGAAGGACAGGGAGGGATCGGGGCCGGGGTATGCTGCCTCTTTCCAGGTGCTCTAGTTATTTTGGACCAGGCGGTGAAACGAGCCATAATCCGCTGTTTGGGTTATAATCATCGCAGACTCCGTACAAGTCGCCACGAAATACGGATGTCCAGTTTCTCTTACTTTCCCCTTGTGCGCGGTATTGCTTCCGCGCAAAATGGTGGCTGTAAGGGATTCCTGGATACTTGATGCACGCAGGATCAATGAGTTTGCGTTGAAGCGTGCGACGTGGAGCCCAACCCGAGCATCGTACGGGTCAACACTAACCCGAGGCCAGCTGAATAAGTTGTGATATTTCACATGCTGGTTGGCATCTAGAACCTATAGTGGATTTTATACATAAGTCGACGTATAAATAAGCTTGGGTTTTCCGCCGTCCAAGTGATGGAGAGCAAGCCGATCAAGGCGGATGTTTGACCGAAAACAGGGGGTGCAACATGAGCTTCGAATGCAGTGTAACACCCACCGAATAGTGTGACCTCGTATATCGAGTGAAACTCTTGCATGCATGATAGATTCATGTAACTACAGGGCGGGGGCAGAGGGATCAGTTTGCTCGTTCCGACTTGCTAGAAAAAGCCACCTAGGAGAGGAATTTGCATCGGTTAAATAAATTGAACAAGCATTTGCCTGTTCCCTGCTGCACAAATATTACCAAGTCTTTTTTCTGGGCTTAATCTGTGACTAAAACAATCTTAATTGTTAGCTTCGGCCTCGTATAGCTAACTAGCTAGTGGATCGTGTGGTGGATTTCTCGCCTTACACTATTTACGTCTCAAACAGAGATATAGTTTCCCAATTTTTAGTCTCAACATGTGGCAGGCTTGTTTTTACAGCTAAATAACTAACATTTCATGCTGTTTACACTATAGGGAGCATACATTGTCATAGTAGTGCAGTGAGTGCGCCTATCCGCCATTCTTCAGCAAACCATTCTTATCAGACAATGTACTCGGTAGCTACGGAGGACAAGAGACGAACGCAAGTAAGGAAAAATTTGAGCCAGGGAAGTCTAAGCTAGGTAGCTTCGATATTATCTATCACTCAGTTATGTTAAATCATGGACGTTCTGTCTTCTCGACAATCCAACGGTCTAGACCATGTGCATTTGTATATTTCTCTCCCTTCCGATATTGTATCTGTGTCTGGACCAAGAGAGAACTATGCAGGAACAAACGCAGTTCAAATAAATCCTCCACCGCCTGCTCTCGATGTAGATTCTAGGAACCCGGGCAGATCATCCATCTCCTTGCGGAGTGCCTCTTGATCGTCACACTTCCGAGCCGTATCAAAGTCGATTATAACGGCCCTTGACTCGCGTATGAGAAAGTTGAACCGGTTCGTGTCACCGTGCCGGATCCCCAGTGCATGAAGCCTAGAGAGTGCTTGTTGGCAAAGCTCTAGGTCCTGTGGCCCTGCATGTCGTCCACCGGTAATCCGCTCGACGACAAATCCGATCACACGGCCGTCTTCAGTCAAATGGCCGAGGAACCGGGGCCCAATGCCATGGCCATCAATCCACTGATATGCCGTTGTTTCGTTCTCGAGATACCCTGTCTCCCACTCGAAACGTACGAACTTGATGATGGCGTCTATGTCAAATATTGGGGACTCAATTGCATAGATGCCTGTATGAATTCTTTCTTTCACTGTGATATCCAGATAATCGACCAATGTTCCATGCCAGGTGTTGACAACGCTGGGGAACTTGGTACGACCCACGCTCTCAAAGTGCGGTTTACCAGTCCCTGGATTCCTAGTAACGAGGGCATCATTCCAGTCCCCAGTGGGAAAATCTGGTAGGCTTGGAAGCAATGATGGACCAAAACACATTGTGTCTTCGCTATATAAGCCAGGGTTGATGGTGAGATATCTGATCGTTCCATCAATTCGGAGTCTGAAATAGCTCTCGGTGGCTTCGTCGACTTCTGCCTGAAGCAGCTCTGCTCTTTGTTGGTTCTGTGATATCATTGTGGCCTTTTGTCAAGTTATGCAAGGAAGGGTTCGCGAGCATACTCGTATAACTGTTCGAAGCCTTGAACTGGAAATTTGGACCTTCTAAATATTCGATAATCTAAGGTGAGCATTTGTTATGCTTACATGTAGACCAATTTGGCTCTACGATGCAGCGGGTCGTAATTGAATGTAGGGCATGTTTGGATTTGACAGCGATCTCGTTGGTTTGGTATAGTTGTATAAATATACTGTTAAGCGCCGTTCTATTTTCAGCCCCAGCCCCTGGCGGTAAGACGACTCTGGGCTAGGAAGGAGATCTATATATATTGTCTCAGCTTCATTGTCGAAAGGACCCTCAGTGTTCAACAACACCACAGAGAATCTGGATGCCTAGAGCTCATTGATACTCAAATCGTTAAAAACACTCTGAAAGTCCGCTGAAGTACGTACTCAACCATCACAGGAAATCTTCCCCGCGCCAATCTATCCAAGTCTAACTCAAGTCCAGGCATAATCCTCGATTCTGCGATACATCACGCATCTACTCAATACCAATACCCTACCAACAAAAGTTGGGTCTATCGAGATGTGTATCGAATATTATCGGATGTACACATGTGGCTGTAAGGGGACCGAGACGTTTGTTCAATGTCAGGAACGCCTGGGTACAAATGTCAAATGCTCACCCTTAACCCGCAAGGCCTTAGATCCCTCTTCTCATATGTGCGCAAAGCATATGGTCGAGCCTGACAAGGATGAAATGCGCAAACATTAGGAAGTGGTTGCTGGATCGCAGCTCCACGGGGCGCTAGGGTAGGGGTAGTTGGAATTCTGTTGGTTCTCTTGATTCTCCTGATTCTATCAAGGACTGGATAGTGTTGTTCTTATTACATTGCTTCAGCCAATAATTATATCACTTGCGGTGTTTGCCATCTATTATTTCCCCAAATTCCTTGATATGGGCCTCGAAACTCCTCTGCATGAACTTACGACGCCAATTGCGTCGCTTCTCATAGTGATAGTTTTCCTTGCAGCCAAGGCAATGGAATCCCCATTCTGGTGTGTCTGTACGAGGCCGTAGATATGGCGCCCGAATGATTGCCATGAACCGTTTCGGATTTCGCTCATATCCCTCGAATTCGTCGTCTGATTTGGGTCTGCGTGGTTTTGGCCCACGTCCTTCGTCATACAGTGACATTCGATGGTAGTAATCAAACATTTTTTTTTTCTGTCATCTCGTATGTATATTGTTCCATTAAATCGAGGGATCCGTGCAAAGCAATTCCGGCTTCTTGTGCGGAAGAAGGGTCGACCAGTGTAAGCCGTGAGCCGAATTTGCGGTCCTTTAGTGAATACCTGCCTGGGACATTTCTCATTGAGGGTAAGTTTTCTAGTTGGCGACGCTTGAGTCCAAATTTCCTGACTGCATCTGCTCCTAGGAGTGGGAGGTAATCGGGATGCTCAGAGAAGCAGAAAAAACAAACACGGCGGCATGTAAGTAAATATAGATATCCCCCGAAGTCGCCGCAAATATCACATTCAGCCGTGCAGAGGGTTCTGTAAAGGTCTTCAAACGAAAACCACCTCCCAGTTTCTATGCTAAGAATTGCCCGTACAGTGTTTGGCGCGTGTTTGATGATTTTTTTGTATTGTGGAATGGAATCCGTAAGCTGTCTCGTTCGGCGATTGACACGTCGAAAGTCAGTTAGGGACCGAATATCAAGCTGGACAAGCACCATGTGAAGCAATTCTAAAGGTATCCGTCCCAGGGCGCCAATATCAGGGCTAGGAACATGCTGATGACGTCCATTGTCAAGCGGACAGAGACTCTTGATATCATCTAAGCAGTTGTTTATCATCCAAATAGGATGCGCGTATGTTAATTCGGTCGCCGATTTCGCTGTTGCCATGTTTTTCCATGGGGCCTGCCAGGTAAGAGTCGCGTTGGGTATATATATTTTGTCAGATTCTCTGTGTAGGGTATACGACTCGTTCCCAAAACCAATGGTACCTATTGGACACTAGATTTTTTTTGTTTCTTGTGGTTTAATATATTTTTTATAACGCGCTATCTTGCTAGCTTCCGCCACTGACTGTTTCTATCGACCATGCCAGTGGGAAAAAAAAAGGAATAGAATGGCGACTGAGAAACGGCAAGTACAGGCAAAAGTAGAGCGTTCGATATCGCCAGGCCTTTCGGTTTGCCCTATCTTGTATATCATTCCGTTATTTAGGTAGACATATTTGGTTGACACGTTGGGATTTGATATCTATAACATCACGTGGCTACAATAATTACTCTAGGTATGGCCATGTATGTCCATGAACGATGTAATCTGCGAGTATTGCTGGTATAGAGAAGATCTAAAAGGTCCGACAGCATTGATATCACGAGCCTCGACGGTCCAGTAATGCAGCCGTCCTTTCTAGCTGGCTATTAAACGCTTTAACCTGGCTCAGCAAACCACCGTGAAAGTTGGAGCTAGAGGAACAGACATCCTGAGAAACGGTCCGTAGCAGGAACTCAAGGCCAACGAAAGGATTGGTAGAGTCAACGGAACCTTTGCCTGCGTTTTTCTGACTTCTATCAACGGCAAGTTGAAGGTCGTGAAGGGCATTGTTAATTGTCCCGTGCTCCTAGTAGATAGCTCGTTAGACTTGCTCTCCTTTGAACAATAATAAGGGGAACGGGATATCTTACTATTTTGGCATTCTCGTCTGCAGAATACCTTCTCCTCACTTCGTCTGCGCGAAGGGCAATCTCTTCCCTCTCCTTTCGTAGGTCCATCAATTGGTTTCTCAGCGTAAATACCTCTTTCTTCTCCTTCTTTAGACGCATTGCAAGTATAAAGTTACTGTCCAGCAGTTCACTCATTTCAAATAGCCTGCCATCTAACTCCGAACCAAAGGCCTCGACGGCTTTGCGCTTCCGAGTCCATTCCACTTGACGAGCACGATTCGACTCTCGCTCTATTGCAGATTCTAGCGTAGATATTGTCTTCTCTAGTGTCTCACGACATATCTGACTAAGGACGTCGGCAGCATTTACGCCGCTACGAGACAAAATTTGTGGGTGATGTGAAGAAGTTTCGTTGGGCGATGGTTGTCGCCCATCTTCTGGAGAGGAACGGGTAGAATCAGCTTCGTCTGACAATTCGTGCAAGGCTGAGGTGTTGGCAAGTCTGTGGACAAGGACTGGGACAGTTGATCGCGTCTCGCCCTTGTCTTTCTGCTGGCGGCCCTTCCCTTTCTGCTTGGTAGGATTATCTGTATTTTGTTTCTTTCGTTTTCGGGTTGGTTTTGGATCAGAGGTTTTGTGCTGCGAGACTTCTTGTCTCGTAGGCGGGCCTTCCTCTGCTTGTATGCTTTCTGTCCTGGTATCTTGGTCTTCAACCGTCGGCGAGCGAGGCCCTGGCCCGGGGTCACCCTCATCACTTGGGATTTCTACGCTGATATCTGGCTCGTTGATAGTAGCTTCGGCCTCTTCTTCTTGCTCTGGTATATCATCCGCCTCCGCATCGAGACGAGGCTGAGACGAATCTCGAGGAGGATCTATGGGCTCCTCATTCGGCACGTTAACATCTTCAGAATGATGGGATTCGCTCCGATCTCGCTCAGCATCGGAAGGTTGGTCTTCGGGAGGAGACTGTAGTTGTGTCTCTTCCTCAGCTTCGACTTCGTTGCTCTCGGCCACAACGGGTGGCCTAAGTAGGCTTTTACGTTTCTTTTTCGGATGTTGTACTACTGATTTTCTCTTTCGCCGCCTCTGCTTCGAATTTTGCGAGTGTATAATTGTCTGCTGTGTTATTAACGTCGACCCCTGAATGCTGTTATCTGGACTTTGGACTCTAGGGGACGATGATGCGGAGACAGAGACTTCAATAGAGGGTTGTATAGTCCGCGGAGGTATAGAATTCCTAGCAGGAGAGGCCGTACGTCTTACTGACGGGGATCTGCTCGTATGTTTGCTAACCTCTAGTGCTTTGAGGAAGGGTGGTGGGTTTGCATTCGTGCGGTGGGTTGTGGGCGAGCTCTCTGGCACAGAGCTTTCAAATGATCTACCTATACTCGTCCCGTAAATAAGTGAATATAAACCAGTACGGTTGGTATAGGCCTTACTTATCCGCCTGCGCTTTGCACTTCTTTCTTCCGGCCTATCATCATCCGCCGGAATGTCATAGATCGATTCATCCTGGGGTAACGCAGCTGAAGCACTGGCGGCTGAACGTCGAGATGACGCTCGGGAGGGTATAGAAAGTTGTTTATTTGATGTCGTAGAGTGGCGCGACTGTGGTGTTATAGGGGACTTTTGGGAGAGCGATGGAGATCGAGGCGTAGGAATCGGAGACTGCGGGGTTGGAGATCCAAAAGAAAAGCCGAAATTGACGTCTTTGACCTTGTGATTACTATTATATCGGTGAATAGTAATTAGCAATCGGTTTAATATCGTAATCGCATAGGACGATAACACGCGTGTTTGGGACATACCCTGCGCCGCGCAGTCGCATCTGCTTCCGCTCCTCGCGGCCTACTTGGAAGTTAGCAGAGAAACATCATTAACAGGGAGAAAGAGAAACACAGGGCTTACTCGGTGCCATCGCCATTGTATATCGGCTGTCGACGGTCTACACGGTCGATGTTGTAGATAAGGACGCGCGACCTTGTAACTATGTAAATAGAATGCGATGCTTGGCGCTGGCAAACTGAATCTCGACCAAAAAAAACAGCATCAGGACGAAAGCCATCGAGAAGAGCCCAACGCAAAGGGTCAAAGAGTCGACCAGGTCAATTACACACGATTTAAGTCGGTTAAATCACTGCAGCGTCTGTGACCGGAATCAATGGGTTGGTTTTGGGGTAACTCTTCCGACGACGCTGATCCGACGAAGAAGTTGGATCCCAGTCTACGAGGATACCTCGAGCAAGAGTCTCCGTCCAAATATACACCTACAACAGCTGGCGTGCAAGCGCAGGATCGAACGCCATCGCATGAGAAGCCAGCAGAGGAGTCTCCCTCTCCAGATCGGGCGGCCGAATCTGCAACCTCCGTCCCCTCCGCGTCGCTTTACCCAGATGGCCGATATGCGCATCTATGGAAGGACTACAAGTCTCTCGAGCAGATCGAAGGGCCTACCACTTCGCCGGCGGAGAAGGTAGTTGAGAAATTCAAGCAGCGAAAGGGTGTGCTGAACAGGGCGGCCTTGGAGAACTGTGCGGAAGAACAGGAAGTTCTGTCGATGTGCTATAAGTCGGGCGACTTTACAGAGAGGATAAAGGCTAGGATGACTCTGTGTCAGAAGCAGAATTATCAATTCTCGAGGTGTTATACCATGCAATTGGTAGGTTTCTACAGCATTTCCCTTTACTCTTTGAAGGAGTTATTTTGTGTTAGAGCCCTGGGGAGATGCATTTACTAATAGCTTTCTAGAAATTCTTGCAAGCCCTAGGTTATGGCGCTTCGTTCGAGTGGGATACAGACAAGGAAGAACGAATCCAGATGCATGCGGACAAGCTATACCATCGCATGATGGACTATGAACGAAGGGTGGCCGAGGCAGAAGCAGACGGCCGTGAACCTCCTCCCCTGAAATCCCTCTTCAAATCAGAGGCAGAGATGGCAGCAATGCCAGATACTAGCCAATCCAGTGACGAGTTGGTCATTCCTGGCGGAGAGCAGTTACCGGCTGGATATAAGCCTCGTAAGCCGTTAAAAAACATGACACCACATGAACGAGAACTGGAAGTGCAGGCTTTGAAACAACAGATGGCTCAGCGCCATGTCTACCTGGAGGAGGTATCTCCAGTACTGAGAGCTGAGCACGAAGCAAAGGCTAAGCGGAGGGAGAAATTCACTAGCTGGTTTGGAGAGACGATTGGAAGCTGGCTTGCATGATCGATCCATTAATACCGAGGCAGACTGTCGACCTGGCTGATTCCAGTCCATAACTTTGGCCTTTGGGATCTGTCAGATTTCTCAACGGCTTCCCCTGGGACCTTGCAATCTCTACACGGCCATCGTCCTGAGAAAAGACACAGGTGTCTAGCATCCGGAGTCTCCGGCATCCATCGACGACGCAAGCGGCAGAGAGAGCGCGAGCACAGCACCAGCCTCGCCTAGCTGGTGTGATCTAAAACACGCAGGACAGCAGAGCTGCATTAATAGCTGGTCGAGATATGTACATTACCATCCAATCACAACGGGCTAATAGCATCTTATATTCCCATGTATTTTAAAACAAACCCACGTAGGTATTTATCCACTCAGCTCGTCTTTTTCTTTTTTAAACAGAGTACGGAGCAAACACGTACCTACATAGACTCCTCACGTACGGAGTAACGGGTGTGTTGTTAGATTTGAAGCGCAAGTGGTGGCTTTTTTGTTGTTTGTGAAAGCGCCGGGGTTGTTGCACCATGTTCAGTTATTTATAATAAACAGTTGATATAGTAACCACCTCCCCCAGTCCTCCCCCCGTCCAACCGACCACCCCATCCCCCAGACACTCCCAGAGAACAGGCGATTTGGATAAAGATTACGTTCTCCTGGCTGTGATATAGCGTTTCTGCTTTGCATCGCAGTCATTCCAATGCTTCGTCTTGTGGTGGTTTTTTAACAAAGTACCCCCAAATATCCTCCCTCCCTCCAGAGAGAGAGAGCTCCTGTCTCAGCGACCACGGCCACTGTCTCTGAGCTGGAATATCACGGTATCCCGAATCTACGGCGTCAATCGGCACGGTTTACCTCGAGACTGGTAGCAGGGGAACTTCCGGCTCTTTGGTCGGCCCTCTGTGGCCGTCAATAAACCGCTACGATGAAAGCAACCCCTCTGCTGATTGCCTGGCACGATGACAATGCTCCCATCTACTCGGTGCACTTCGATCCCCATGGCAAAGGACGATTGGCAACGGCTGGAAAGTACGTGCAAATAACTAGTCGATTAATGCTGTGCGGTATGCTAACCCGTTGAATAGTGATAACAACGTTCGCGTACGACTAAGCTCCCCCGAAAACCAACTCTCCCCCCAAAACCCCCCATCCCTCCCAGCGAGCATCAATTCCTCATGAATCTGACACATGGATAGCTATGGAAGGTCGAGTCAACGGGAGAAGAGCGAAAGGTTACCTACCTTAGCACTCTAATCAAACACACGCAGGCCGTTAACGTCGTACGCTTCTGCCCGAAAGGTACGTTTGTTTTTCCTGTTGACCTTGGACGTACATTTAAATGGAGACTGAGACAATGTAGGCGAGATGCTGGCATCTGCCGGAGACGATGGAAACGTTCTTCTCTGGGTTCCATCCGAGACACAGGCCCAGCCGGGGTTTGGACAGGAAGGTCTGGACGATAAGGAAACATGGCGCGTGAAACATATGTGCAGGTCATCTGGAGCAGAAATATACGACCTAGCATGGTCTCCAGATGGTGTTTTCATTATTACCGGTAGCATGGACAATATTGCTCGAATTTATAATGCGCAGACAGGTACGGATTCCCAAAACGCTCTTTGTGGCCCAGTTCCAAGCCGAGTCTGATGGTTTTTTTCTTCTTCTACAGGCCAGATGGTCAGACAGATTGCCGAACACTCCCATTACGTGCAAGGCGTAGCTTGGGATCCTCTAAACGAGTATGTAGCGACACAGTCCTCCGATCGATCGGTTCACATATATGCCCTAAAGACCAAAGATGGCCAATTTACCTTGACGACACACGGAAAATTCCTGAAGATGGATTTGCCCGCTAGGCGAGTAGCTTCGAGTAGTCCTGTGCCGGACTGTGGAAACCGAGTTCAGCCTACGTCAGGCAATGCCATGAGCGTGTCTTCCCCTGGAGCCTCGACTCCTGGCACTCCATTGACCGCACCGCTACCCATGGATCCTCCTCCAGTATCCCTCAGTCGGCGCTCCTCCTTTGGTTCCTCGCCATCTATCCGGAGGTCAGCGTCACCAGCACCTTCTATGCCGTTACCTGCTGTGAAACCGCTCGAGGCTGCTTCTCCCGGCCTCTTTGGCGGGATAGGCGTGAAGAATGCCAGTATATATGCCAATGAGACGTTCAACTCTTTCTTTAGGCGCTTGACCTTTGCTCCAGACGGCAGTCTGCTATTTACGCCAGCAGGACAGTACAAGGTTTCCCTTGCTGGTCAGAATGACAAGGTCATGGAAGACATAATAAATACGGTCTATGTTTATACCCGCGCTGGATTCAACAAGCCACCGATAGCCCATCTTCCGGGGCACAAGAAACCATCGGTGGCAGTTAAATGCTCCCCTGTGTACTATACGCTAAGGCAAGGCACGAAGCCCACTCGCCAGATATTTTTGGATTCCTCATCTAGTGACGAGGCATTCCCATCTTTGCCAGACTCTATCATTTCTCAGCCGGTCATGGAACCACCAGCGAGTGCTCCTCCTTCTGCAACCAGCGAAACATCACGCTCTCTCCCGTTGCTAGGCACTCACGAAAGCGATGTCGGTTCACAGCATCCTCCACTCACCCCAGTATTTGCATTGCCCTATCGGATGGTTTATGCTGTCGCGACGCAAGATGCAGTTCTGATATATGACACGCAGCAACAGACACCGCTCTGTGTAGTAAGCAATTTACACTTTGCTACATTCACTGATCTCTCTTGGTAAGTCTTGGGACGCGTAATACCTTTTTGTTCCCATCTCTGATGCTAACCAAATTGTAGGTCTCACGATGGGCTTACCCTCATAATGAGCTCCTCCGATGGATTCTGCTCAGCCCTCTCCTTCTCTCCTGGTGAGCTGGGCCAAATTCATCATATGGAAAAGTCGCATCCTGTCGCGTCCAATGTGCCCGCCTCTACCAATGCTTCCGCTGCACAATCTCCGGTTTTGACTTCCCCCCGCAAAAATTCGGCAGGCAAGGCATCGTTAGCAATCGGGACTCCAACCGCAGTCCCTGCTCGTGCAACTAGCTCTGGCCCAGCCACACCATCCTCGACCACTTCCAAGGCGGCTGCGGTGGTAAACAACCCGACCCCTACCCTTGGCACTGTACCATCCGTCACCGCTACAAATTCAAGCCAGCCCTTCAGCACGCCACCGGAAACCCCCATGTCATCCCACAGCGCCGCCAATTCTATTAGTGGAAGCGTCTTAGGGAAGCGAGATCTTAGCACGGTGAGCGAATCAGAGAAAGAAGATCCAATCGAGAAGGATGAGGATGACCAAGGAGTAAACAAAGCCGGCCAGCGGGGACCAAAGAGAAAACGAATTGCACCGACGTTAGTCTCATCTGCGAGTTCCGGGATGCCAAATTCCGAAGACACAAGCAAGCCATCCACCTGACATACTCTTTAACCGTCTGGGCTACCAGGACAACTGCCAAAGGAAGGTGAAACAGCTTGTCTTGGCCCCAATATCCAACTATTATTGGCTCTTTGAGGTTGGCCTCCTCCTGACCAACCTGACTTACGTTCTATTATTCTGTCTTATCTTTGATGTCCCTTTTCGATTTTTCTTCGCTTTGTACATATGTGGGGTGTTATCAGGTCGCTCTCAATCCTCCTGGCCTCTTTTCATTATCTTATGGTTTCATTTTAACAGCGTGCTTGAAACTGGCATTCCAAGCCTCCCCTATCTCATATCCATCTCATATAATTCCCCATTATCGATGATATACTTTGCTTGGAGAGGAGCTCCTTCTACCCTTTTGTCTACCTTTTCTTAACTTGTCTCACTACAATGCCCCTTTCTGTTATTCTTTGTTATCCTTATCTCGCCATCCATTCTCCTTCTATGCTCTCTCAGACTGATATGCCCGTAACTTATTTCTATCATGACGGTGGTGGAAAGTGGCCGATTCCTGGCCGATTGGACCTTCAAGTAGGAAACGTGGAGACCTGGATGGATCCTTCACCTTAGTTTACTTAATGCTATGAACGTATATTATTTGATGCCAGTGACAGTCATTATTCGTTTATTCAATAACCTTTTAGCTGATACATAATTGGTGGGTGTGGTACTGGCGACGACACCTTGCATGGCAATTGAGGAACTTGCAAAACGAGGCGTAGGAAACTGTTCCCCTGTAGGAGAATAAGTCCATATACCTGGAATGGAAACACACGCTGAAAAGAACGACAGATACGATTGTATAACCTCGAAATCACACTCGTCATTCTGCATAATTCAGGTGACAGGCGCAATTGAATCTAGAACAAGAGATTAGACGAAAATGGAACCAGCAAAAAGAAACGCCGAGGATAGTCAATCCACGTGGGAAGATCAGGAAATCAGAAGCTCTGAAGCAAAAGAAAATAAGCAGGAAGAAAAAGGAAAGATTTTTTTTTAATATATAGTAAGTTTAGCCAATGTTCAACAGGCGAGGAGGTAGGTAATATAGTATTAACTGTATTGTATGAACAACGGTTATGAGAAACAAAAGAGCGAACAAGAAAGCAGGTAGACAGATAGGATAGGATAAGATAAGATGGAATAAGTGAGATCTCATTGAACGCATCAAAGAGTAAAAAGTTAAAGAGGCCGTAATGAATGAAATATTACAATCCTCCCCCATGACACTGACCGCCAAATACAGATGACGCCGAACAGAGCGCTAATAGTGTTCATGTCGCTACAGGAAACAATATCGAGTATTCCCCCGGCCTGGCCCATGTAGATCTGTCCAATAATTACAAAGAAAGAGAGAGGAAAGGGTCCGGGGTAGGATGGAAGCGCCGGAATGGCGTGCTAGACCCTTGGATGGTGAGGCGGGCGGACGGGCGGAATTATAATGGTTGGCTGGTTTGTTGGCATTCTTGGAAGGCTTGCGAGTCATGTGGTTGTCTCGCCGGCTCTAGGAGGCATGGCTATTATTCTCGGGTGGCAGCTGGAGAGCCCAAGATGAGATGAAAGGTGCGCGTCAAGCACGGCGACCACTCAAAACCTCAAGGGGATCAGTCCCAATTCCGATTCAGCCTAATTCGTTAGAGCTGATGAACGCAATATATCTTGCCTCCCCGTAAAATCGAATGCGGTGTGAGGAAGCGATGCGCGAGGCTGAGATCAGCATATAGATGACCAATATATAAAGCGTCTCGCGTTTTTTTTTTCTCATACAACAAAGTTAAGAGTAGATCTCTAATGGTTGTGGGAACGTCGTCGGCCATCTCAATAACTCTGAGCAGAAACCATAGCAGGCTGTAATGCGTAACCAGTAAGAATGTATACTTTCAGAGTTTATAGAGTTGCGTAGATGAAACACTACTGGCAACAATAGCGGGATGGGAATAGAACTTACTGGACTGTTGAGCATGTTGTTTCGCTTGTTTCTGCCCTTCTTTATATGGCTCTTCAAAGCGCTTGAATCCAGGGGCTTCAATAGCTCGAAACTGCAAAGGAGCTCGTCGGAAACGGACATGATGGCACCCCAATTGTCGAATGCACCACAGTACTATAGGCTAGGTTAGACTCGGGGAGATGCCGCGGGATAAACGGACACGGAACGAAAACTTACATTAGGCGCAGAAAAGACGGTGACGAGGATACGATCGTTGAAGAACTCGTAGCCATCTTCGACGACCATGTGGGCGCGGCACACGAGATCGAAATCGTGTCTCTGTAGGAATTCCATGATGACCTTCTTTCCAAAACAATAGCTTACGCCTCGTTCGTTGGGTTCCCAGTCTTCCTCCATGTCGGCCGGATCACTCCATAGCAAATCATTCAAGAGCCCATAGTCGGGAACGTCAGTTGGTCGAGCAATACCGCGGATGTCATCCATATGAGATAGACTTGGGGATAGCCCGCCGTGAACGCAGAATATTTTACCAGCAACGATAGCTGCGATGGGAAGGCAGTTGAATGTGTCGACAAACGTTTTCCAGGTCTTAATGTTGCATCGTCGTTTGCATTCGTCGTAGAACCCGTAGACACGTGTGACATTGGCGCATTCGTGGTTACCACGTAGAAGGAAGAAATTCTCGGGATATTTAAGCTTGTAGCAGAGTAGAAGGAGGATGGTTTCTAGACTCTGTTTGCCCCGGTCGACGTAGTCGCCGAGGAAAAGGTAGTTGGAGTTTGGGGGGAATCCGCACATCTCAAAAAGCCTGATCAAGTCGGTATATTGGCCATGGACGTCGCCAACGATCTTCACTGGCGCCGACAGTTCGAGCAGCGCAGGCTGGGTCAGAAGCAGTTCCCGGGCGGCGGTGCAAACGGCAATAATCTCAGCATTTTTCAGGCATACTGCCTTTGTGACTTTGGTAGAGTATCCGGCATCAAGCAGCCGGGTGATCATATCGTCGACATCAATGGACTTCAAGGCACCAATAGTCATACCTGGGGATCCATTAGTTCCGTTTTGATCTGTTATCGATCTAGAACCGGACTCTCTTAAGACAGGGTTGATTGAATTCTCTCGCTTGATAAGGATGGATTCGCCTGCCTTCTGGGCGACGGTCGATGGTGCGACCTGCGATGGGGGAGCATCTGACACGTGGTCAACTTCCCCTGACTTTTGTGCGGCGGAGACGTCTTTGTGCCCACGGCCGATCGAGGACGAATGTGGAGGAGAAGGTGGAGGCTTGGGTGCTTCGTTCTGCAGGTCATCCTGAGAGCTGGCCGAATGCACTGGCATCGATGAGCCGGACAGATTGCGTGCATGTCGGGAGATGGAAGAGCGAGCAAAGGCAGCATCTAGACCCTCAATGGGAGCACTATCTGAGCGCACAAGGGTTCCATTGGAGCCCCTTGGGCTGTCTGCTCTGTCGCCCTTCCCACTTCCTGGTATCTTGGAGCGAATGGAGCCACGGATCGAGCGGCTGGAGTCCTTCGTGTCGGATTTTGAGATCGAAGGATACGCCTGCAGGCCTTCGACCTGCAGTCCTCCCCCATTCGACCGTGATGCGTTCTTCGACTGCTGTTGTCCCATGCTTGCGTGGGGTGTGTGTTTTGAATTTTTCGTTTTTCAGCTGGGAGGGTGGGGAGGATGGTCGTTAAGGTGGCTCGAAGAGGGTCGAGATGAAGCAGAGGAAACTCGCCTCTACGAACGACGTTGTGTGCGACAGTTTCTGGGACGACCTTGTGACACACTCAAGGCGGTCGTCTAGGTTGTTATGGGGAGGAAGGGGAGCACGCCGACGACGGTGAAATGGCTCCAGGTTCGTAGATTTTATGCTCTTCTGAGCAAGGACGGAAGAGTGGGAATCACGGGAGGAACGAAACGCCTTTGACGGGGGTGACAGGGTCGGGATCTGGCGCTATAACTTTCCAGCGGTATCTACGGGTAGTGGCGAGTTAGTTTCAGGTCCACAAAGAAGCAGCCGGCGTCTCTGGCTGACGAGCAGCAGGACGATCCCCATAGGAAGACTGTACGGAGTAGACAGTGGTATGGAGAAGACGACGATCGCAAGCTGGTGTATGTTACGTACCTATATCTGCGGTGATGAGAGGGAGGGATGGGGGGTGGTGGTGGTGGTGGTGGTCTCCCAGGGAAGGGAGCAAACGGACTCAGATCGAGCTGAGCAGGGGCAAGCTGCAGACTTGCTGGCGGGGGAAACGGGCCCTGGCGAGCGTAACAAGCATCAACACGGTCAACACAGGTCAGCGGGTGGCCCTTCGGAGGCGTTGGACGTTGATATCGGCGGAGGGAGGCTGGTGAGATGTTGCGATGTTCCAGATAAGTCGAGATGGACCCGCGGGAGCAAAAAAAGGCGGACTTGGGAAGCTCGGCGCCGGATTATTCGTTCTGCCGAACCGCGCGTGGCGAGGTTATTTCAACCTAGTTCAAACAACTTCTATAACCTCCTGGCATATAAGGGACGAGATGGCGAGACGAGGGCGGTTGATGGAGGCAGTCTGGGGCCCTGTCGATACGAGGAGGTGCGGCAGCGTTCAGCCTTAACGCGGGCGACGGTCTCACAGCGTCGACGAGACGTGCAGCAGGTACCCTGGCGCTGTGGGTGGTACGCGATGTCACCTTATAGCACGGAGTATACGGAGAGCGTCGAACGTCTACAGATCCTATCTCATCTCTCTCTACGGAATACTGCTAGAGATTATATATCAGCAGCTTGAGCTCCATGTTGTCGCCGTCGACGATCTAAAAGCAATATATATGCCGGAAACCAGTTCGTCCAATGTGATGCTCGCTTACTGTCCCGATGTGCGAATCACATTGTACGCTAGCTCGGGGTTTCATCGAATGGCCTTGTTGTCGCTGAGGCCTGGCCGGAACTAGTCCAGCAACGTTGCAGATCCCTGGTGAAGGGTCAAAGAATCTCCACGATAACTGGATATGGGGTTTCCCTGGGAAGTTTAACGTTCCGACAGTCAAGAGGAGAGTAGGACCATTCACCGCATATACTCCGTATATTTTCAATATAAATAGTCTATGCACCGACTTCGAAAGATACATATTCGCCACTAAGATGCGGGTCGATATCGTGGCAGCCCGCTGGTGTGACCTGAGCGAAAACACCTCCCGAGCGCTCGGCGCAGAACGCACACAGATGCAGCTTAGGCTGTGCGTAGTAGCTATACAGGATGCGTCTTATGATCCAGCCCGACAGCTGTGCGGAACGTGGTTCCTGCTGATCGGGTCCTCCCATGTTTTTCCCCTTTCCCACAACGTCCAGCGCCTCAAGGCGCACAGCACCCCCGTCCGATTCGCTTAACTGAACGCACCCGTGTGATTTCCCCTCTCTCCGCTGTCGGAGGTCTGGGATGGGTGTGTTTGGCTGCATTCCGGACACGTCGGATTCTTCAGTTCTGGAACACTTTCACTTCAACCATCTCGCGCCGTTGCTGTAGATTTGTCGAGCTCGATCTTTGTAATGTGCTGGCCGGGGATGACGACCAGCCCGATGAACCTGCTTGACATGTCCGCCGTGATATCGAACGGCTCGCTGCTGGCCGGTTTCGGGCTACTGGCCTCCTCTGAAGAGACGCTCTGTATAGCTGGCTCGGTTGGGCAGCGATACTCATGCGTGCTGCTGAGTATGATGTTTCGTTCCTATATATATGCACCACACAGAGAGTTTAATCACCCAGCAAGTCCAACGAACCTGAGGAAGCGCGGGTTACCCACGTTATCGGTGCATTTGAACAAACCTACGAACGCTCGCGAGTCCGAGGTATGGACACGGAGGACCTTATCCACCAAGTTCTCCAGATACTCCCGGGCTTCAACTTTCTCCATCGCTGTTTTGTCGTGGTATACACTGTGTTTGATGTCAAGGGAAGAAGTTTATCGTCGCTTCCTTCGCCCGTTAATCAGGAACAGACACGTGATTGATTACTCATCCGGGCCAACGCATAAAAAGGGGCATAAAGAGGACATAAAATGGGCATAAAATGGGCATAAAATGGGAATAAAAAGAGCATATAAAAAGCCATTGAAGATAGTGAAAGGAACTAGATAATGGTATTGTACGGATAATCTGGAGTACCCTGGGATCTACCTGATGTAGCCATGCATTTAAGATTGATGGCTTGACTAGGGAGAGATGCTTAATCACTGCATGTTTGCTTAGCATCATCATTGACTTTCCACATTTCCATTCCAACACCACAGACAACAAGGTGTTCCCTAGTCACCCCGTTGACTTGCACCGCGAATTGATCTATGGCGGACAGATCGGCCACAGCGGTGTACATGTCGCTCTGCAGAGATACATGAGGGCCCCCGTCTACACTAGCCGATGCAGACCATAGTTTGATCCTTTGGTCATTCCCGCTTGAAGCGACAAGGAATTCCACCACCCTGTCAGAGTCACGCCCACCACTACCTCCATCAGCACGACGCACCAGGGTAATGGCGTTGATTGCCGAAGCATGTGCATTCGGATAGGGGGTCGTCGAGAAGTCGTCGACAAGACTCGCACTAGATTCCAACATCGAAAATTTGAGCGTCGAAAAAGCGAGGCAGTTGTCGTCTCCGCCAGTGATTAGCAGGACTTGTGCGTCAGATAATGGGAGTATCTCCATCGCTTTAATGCTGCTCTGGTGGGTGGGTCTACGATCCTCCCATTTGATCGACGACGGCTCGGCAGGTAGCGGTACGCCATCCTTGCGCTTCATAGATCTACCTCTAAAATTGAAATATGGCTTGATCGGTGCTGCTAAATCCCAAACTGCAATGTGTCCATCCGTCGAGCCTGTGACAAGCCGCAACTCATGATCCGACATCACCAGCCGGATTTGTGTTATGCAGTTGCTTGTATATGATCCCTGTGCAAGGAGTGTAAACACCCCACCCTCGGGGGACGACACGTAGTAGAATACCTATTCCTGTTAGCATGTCACAACGAACTTCCGATTGAGGAATTTGGTTACCTTGGTGGTAGAGTTAGAGTATGCCATGGCAATTAAGAACGATTCACAGCCGGTATCATCGGTCGCGACGCTGACGAGGTCGAAATGGGTCGTTCGTAGATCAGAATTCACCCGCCCTGTTGGAGCTTCACCTTCATTCAAAACACAGACGCCAAAACCAGGTATCCATCTGATTCTCCATACGTAGAACTCCTCCCTACCGGCACTGCTGAATAAGAAATTGCCGCACGTAGACCACTGGAGATGCTGTAGACCTGCACTATGTTTCTTGATTGCTCGCACACAGCGGAAGCCACTATCCGTCCCCCTTTCCTGTCCATCAATCGCGAAGAAACGAATTTCTGTATCCTCGGCACCGGTTGCAAGTATAGTTAGCTTTTCCTCTGCACCATCTATGCCTAATTTAGATATTGACGTGGTTTTGATCTCCCTTCCATGTCCACCTTGTCGTACACGGCCATGACACTGGAAGGTTTCCGACATTATGTTGAATGTCGACGCTTTAATCCATAGGAGGACATGGTGCATACTGCTGCCATGGTACACCCATCTTCTGTGGGCTCCTCCGCATTCAATCGATAATATCTCGGTTTGAGTCGTCTCATTCCATAACACAAAGTATGTATTTCGAAAACCCCATAGTATCAGGTCCTTCGTTTCGGCATCTAGCCTTGACCCCTCGATATACGGTCCAATTGGCGGAGTTGATCGGTGAAGTGTTTTAACTGTGAACTGAGAATTATTCTCCTGAATGCGATGGATACAGTAAGCCCCGTCTCTCCCAGTTGTAATAATATCCACAGACCGAGTAGCGGCATCGGCCGCCGCTCCCAAGTATGAAATAGAAGTAACTGTGTCTTTCTTGTGGGCGGTAAACACGCATAAAGGAGATTCAGCTGTCGTTTCCTGGATTTCAGAAGTAAAATTAAAGACTGCTATTCGCCCCCATCTTGCACCAAGAACCAGTAGTGAGGCAGATGGGATGAAAAGAGCGCTAGAGACCACAAATTCTGCTGGTAAGGCAAGCTGTTGTTTGGCAATGACCCTAGGAGACGGTTTAGGTTCGACAATAAAGAGGTTCGCATACGAAAGCGCTCTAGAGCTGGTGATGAATGTTATGGGCTCTGTGGTAAGATCGCTATAGTATTTGGGTGAGTGGACGACGAAAATATCGGATACGCTTCGGCCTATATCCGCCAAGTTTGTAATGCTTCTCGTTTCGTTGTTGTACCACAAGATTCGACCTGTGCCTGTGCCAATCAGTCCAATACCTCGGTCTGGTATGCCAGATATCGCCCCGTACGAGCCAATTCCTTCGACCATGGAAATTGTACTCCATTGTAACAGTGGCTCATCTCCTGATAGCCCCTTGCCGAGTGTACCGGTAGGAATATGGCCGAGAAGGACGCTCCCTGAGGTAAAAGATGCAATAAAACAGTCGTCCGAAACGAAGCCAAACTGATTTATTTTGCCGTCGTTTTTGGGCTTCTTATTCGTGTTCGCTGAATCCAGGCTTTGGTCCAGGTTTAGGAGGGTTGACTGTTCACAAATCTCATCGGGGGTATAAACCTCTGTCCTTCTTCCAGAATTATATTCTCCGGTCATTCGTGGGATAGTAAAGGATACTATATTGCTGTCGGCACCCCCTGTGTAGACACCAAAGGAGTCCTTCCCATTAACCACCTCCATAGACCATATGCTTTTGCCCACGTGGTAAGCATAGGAAGATATGCTCTTCAAGGTGGTTTGATTTTTCTGTAAAATGTATTCTCCCTCTATCAGTTCATACCTCGTTTTAAAATTCCAAACCTGACAGGTGCAGTCCTCGGATCTGGAAATAAGATTGAAGGTGATAAATTCGTCATATATTTCAAAGTCGAGGAATCGCAGCCCCCATATGCGTGCTTCATGGCCCCATTCTTTCGCAATGCAGGATTCTTGTCCCATAGCTTCATCGTCGGCTGTGTTTATGTGGAACCCGGTCCCACGGCCTGTTGTATATCCTTCAATCGTTGGTGGGTTGTTGCTGTTGGCAAGTGCTGAGCCACAGGAGGATATATCCCAAATGCGGATAGTCCTATCGTCGCTACAGCTTGCCACAAATTTCTTCGTTGCCTTTCCGCCATCTAATCGCATGTCTGGTGATATATCCACACCAAAGATTGACCCTTCATGGCCCGTAAAAAAATGGTGAATGTGGACAGAATCATCTACCTTTTGGCACAGGTCTGAATCTGGATTTAAATGGCAAGACCATATTATAATTTCACCAAACACTGTTCCAGTGGCAACAAGGATGCGGTTAGAATCCCAACTGATGTCAGCAGAGTATAAAATTGGTCTCAGGGTCGACCCGAGTTCATGCAGCTGAATGGCATTTTCATTTTCCAGCTTTGTGTCTTGAGTGAGAATTCTGAAGACAAATACTACATTATGTGCAGTGATCAGGCAGCCTCTGATACCCCGTCCTCGGTCTTCATTTGTGGGAAGGGAACTGGGCACGGCTGTATCCAGAATCCAATCAGGTGCACAGCATTCGACGCTTGCTGCTGACAAGGATAGGTCTTTAGGAGCGTCTGTTTGGCATGAGGATAATTTGATCAGACGGAGAGACTGTCCTCCCCACGCTAAGAGAGTTGCATAGTAGGTTTTGCCATTACTACAACACTCTTCGATAATCTGGATTCCATGGACCGCATTTCGTTCAAAAACTCGAAAGCGATCTAGTAGGGTACCACTAGATTCATCAAGTAGTAAGATGTATGGCCCATTTCCGCTAATAATTAGCTTCCTGCTGGGTATATTTAAAAATTTGACTGCGGTTACTGGCAGACATGCGTCTTGATTCTAGTCACGTATTAGTGCGAATTAAAAAACTTGAAATGGTGGGGGATAAAATTTACCTCAATTAAACATGACATCGATGCTAATGGTCTATACAATAAACACTGATTTTTATAAATATTTTAGTCATGCTATCTCTCATTTCCGAGCAATCGCAACTCTTTTTTTATATTTTTATATGGAGGGGAACATTTTGAGTGCAAAGTAAGTTTAGCAGGCGCCCACTAATTTAAACCACGTGATTACGCGACTTGACGTGTTGCTGACTAAGGGGCTGAGTTCTTATCGCCAACATCGTTCCTCCATCCTCCATGACTCGGATCAACGAAGTGCTGGCATGCAGATATAAAGCTGCCATGTTCATAGCTATTCTGTTTCCCATGATAGTACTGGCGCCGACTTCAGATCATGGGTGTGACCGGGCTGTGGACGGTCGTGAAGCCCTGCGCACGGCCGATCAAACTTGAGACTCTGAACAAGAGGAGACTCGCCATCGATGCGTCAATCTGGATCTATCAGTTTCTAAAAGCCGTACGTGACCAGGAGGGTAATGCGCTGCGGAATGCACATATCGTTGGCTTCTTTCGGCGAATATGCAAATTGCTCTTCTTTGGTATTAAGCCGGTGTTCGTTTTTGATGGTGGTGCGCCAGCTCTCAAGCGACAGACAATTGCAAACCGGAAGAGGCGCAGAGAAGGGAGAAGAGAAGATGCCGCAAGGACTGCTAGCAAGTTGTTAGCTATTCAAATTCAAAGGCAGGCAGAAGAAGAGGCGGCAAGGAGGAAAGCAAAACCTCAACATGAAGAGCAAGAGGAGGAACTGCCGGATGAATTTGTATATGCCGAGGAGATTCTGATGTCCAAAGCAGAAAGACAGAAGAACCGGCAATTTCGGAAAACCGACGCATATCATCTTCCGGAGCTGGATATGTCTCTTGCGGAAATGGGAGCACCAGATGACCCCAGAATAATGTCACACGAGGAACTCGAGGCATACGCTCAACAGTTTCAATCGGGCGAAAATATCAATCTTTATGATTTTTCAAAGATTGATTTTGATGGGCCGTTTTTCCTCAGTCTACCTGCAAGTGATCGATACAATATATTAAATGCTGCAAGGCTTCGAAGCAGGCTACGAATGGGTTACTCCAAGGATCAACTAGATACCATGTTCCCCAACCGTATGGATTTCTCCAGGTTTCAAATCGAGCGGGTGGCGGAACGTAATAACCTTACCCAGCGCCTCATGAACCTCAACGGCATGAATGATGATCTTGTATATGGCAGCGGCGGGCCATCTCGTATTGCCGGAGAACGAGACAGAGAATATATACTTGTGAAAGACAATGGGGTGGAGGGTGGATGGGCATTGGGTGTTTTGGGGAATAAAGAGGGAACTGATATTAACAAGCCAATTGAGCTTGACAAGTCCGAAGAACAAGTTCAATCTGAAGATGATGACGAGGGTGAAGAGTTTGAGGACGTACCCATCGAGGGCCTCAACCGCCTCCCAAAACTGCCAATTTTTGAACAAGGCGTATTTGACGAGTCTATTGCACAGCAGCGACAAAGACTTTATGATCCTCGAACTGGGAAGGCTTCTAATGAGATGAAGGAGACTGGCGGTGACCTCGACGATAACTCTCTTTTCGTTGGTAGTGAGGCGGAAGCGGATGCTGCTGGCGTAGCAGAACTTTTTGAGCACCTAGAAGACGAAGAGGACGAAGACCTTTCCCGGGCTATTAACCTATCCCTGGAAGAAATGCCTGCTGATGATCCTAAGATTGGTAAATGGGCTAGTAAACCCATTGCTGGCGGTTTTCCTACCACGACAGACGCCTCAAATCTTTCCGACAGCGACGATAATGAAATGGAGTTGTTTTCTGCCTTAGCAAAGTCGAAGGTTACGAAACAACCAACTAGTACTACAAAGCCATCGCATCCATTCTCGGGTCCGCTGCCCTTTGAGACCCTTAGGGTAATTACTGGCCCTAAAGTGCTTGCCAGCACAGCCAAAGATTCGAATGATGACACTGCTGGAGGGTTTGAACCCCCCAAGTCCAAGGAAGATACCCGAACTCAGCAACTCCCTCCATGGTTCTCAGGGGTATCCCAGCAAAAGGAGTTCATTTCCAAGGAGGAAGATTCTCAATATAACGGGACGGCTATTCCAAATCAGACTTTCCAACGCAACGAGATACTCTCTAGCTCAAAGCCAATAGAGGTAATTGATGTCGACGACTATTCACTGGATAAAGAGGAAGTTATTGATCTTGAATCGCCCGCGAAGGCTTCGACACCTTCTGCCGCACCTCTGGCTCTAAGTAACACCCAACCTCCACCTCTAGATATGCCTAGAAAAGGACCTGCCGCTGCGGAGAACCCGTCAAAGTTTCAATCTTCATCACCCGAGAGCGCTAGGATTTTTACAGAACAATCCGTACACGAAAACACGGAGGAGGGACCTAAACTGACCCCCAAAATCCTGGATTCTACTACCCTTGCTGAATATCCACTTGCCGCCGACAAGAAATCCACAAGCCCAGAGTTTGAAGATGCCATCATGTCAAACACTACTCAAACTACGAATGTCTTACCTTCTGGTCCCCCAACTTCTACTGTTGAACCTCAAGCGAATTCTGAGACCGCTGTGGTTGAATTTCCTGATGATGCGGATGACTATTCAGATCCCGAGGATGACGAGTTGATGTACCAGCTCGCCATGGAAACTGAAGAACATGCTCGATTCGCGTCAACCATGAATTCCAAAAGCCAAGCAGAAAATGCATTCGACTATGAGCAAGAACTAAAACAACTTCGTTCTCAACAGAAAAAGGACAGGAGAGATGCGGACGAGGTTTCCCAGATCATGGTTACCGAATGTCAGCAGCTACTACGACTATTTGGGCTTCCATACATTACAGCTCCTATGGAAGCCGAAGCACAATGTGCAGAGTTGGTGTCGTTAGGGTTGGTTGACGGAATTGTCACAGATGATAGCGATACATTCCTCTTTGGAGGCACCCGCATCTACAAAAATATGTTCAATCAATCGAAATACGTGGAGTGTTATCTTTCAAGCGACCTAGAAAAGGAATACGCGCTAGACAGGAAGAAGCTTATAAGCTTCTCCCATTTGCTAGGGAGTGACTACACAGAAGGTATTCCAGGTATAGGCCCTGTGACTGCTCTGGAGATACTTACCGAGTTTTCTGGCCTGGAAGAATTCCGCGACTGGTGGTCTCAGGTTCAATTGGGAAACAAAATACCAGACGATACGCATACGGCATTTCGCAAAAAATTCAAGAAGAACGTCACCAAACTGTTCTTACCTCCAGGCTTCCCTGATAAAACAGTGGAGAAAGCTTACCTGGAACCTGAGGTAGATTCGGATCCCTCAGAGTTCAAATGGGGTGTCCCTGACCTGGATGCTGTGAGACAATTCCTAATGGCAACAATAGGGTGGTCTCCAGAGCGAACCGATGAGGTTCTCGTCCCCGTAATACGGGATGTAAATCGAAGAGAGCAGGAGGGTACACAGTCCAACATCACAGGCTTCTTCCAAGGTCCACAGGGAGCAGGAGCCTTTGCGCCCCGTCAACGGACGGCTGGGAAGAGTCGCATGGAAAAGGCATTTGGTAGGCTGCGAAACCAAGCAGAAGCAAAGCAAACCACCCTGGATCCATACTCCAATAATAATGCCACAGAGGCCATTGCATCAACGGACGATGCCGTTGGTGATGATAACTCTACAGCGCAGACGGAGACTCGAAGACGACGAAGATCGACTGCCTCTAGCATACCCATTGATGATAATGAGCAGTCAACCAATCAACCCGCACGCAAGGTCCGAAGAAAGGCAAAGCGCACTAATGCATAAATTTGGCAGCCTCCACCATTTAATGTTCGAAAATATACCCAATCTATCTTCATAATTTATTAGCTTCGGATGTGATGCAAGTTCCGGCGGCAATCGAGACAGCCACTTGCCATCAATTGGGTTTCTGATCAGCCCAGGGATAGAAACCGCGCGCGAATGGGGTGGCGACGCTAGTTCTAGACTATGAACTATTTTAATTCTCCGTTTCTTGTGCAATATTCAGGCGGTTTATAGAGAGTTAAGTGGAGATATGACGTAGAAGCGAATGTGACGTTTGTGCATCCAGCAGCTTCCGGCTTCACGAGAGACCGTTAAGGCCAGTAGACGTAGGTCCTATCACTGCAAGTATTTGCCCGGCTGTGACATCTGGTGTCTTCGTCCCTGTACATCAAACTTATAAACTGTCGAAGCTGCGAGAGCGTTGAAGCGGCTGAAGGAGCTCCCTGCTGAGTCAGCAGCGACGTCATTTTCCATGCTCATAACAAAAGCCCAACTATTTCACGTCAACCCGAGCATCCAACCTCGCCCCCAGACGCTCTTCGGCTCTTCTCACGGTATTTACCTTCATCGACAGAGGACCTCGTCAATTCCACTCGCTGGGACTCTATAATTGAGACGCGAGAAGTACATTTCGCATCACCAGCCTCCAACGTCCACCAGTTCCGCCGAGTTCCATCTCCTCCATTCCCGCCTAACAGACAACCGAGAGACGGGCTAGAGACATCCTCAACGAGCGATATATAGGCGATTAACAGACTAATTCTCAGCCTTTACCCTTTTTGCGGCACGGATTTTAATAATTTAATATGCATCGAACCTATTCTTTGCGACAGAGCCGGGCTCCGACAGCCTCGCAGATCGAGAGCCCTCCTCCACCACTCTCGTCAACCAAGACAAATAGACTGTTTGGAGGCACTAGCTTTGGTATGATACATCAATACCCTTCCTATGTCTGCTGGGAGTGGAACTGGCCTTCCTTCGTGTAGCCTCTGACAGATCGATTATACCCTCCAATCAATGCTTATCAGGCCAATGTATAGCTAACAACGTTGTCTACGATAGGCCATGCTTTCCGAAAAACAGCTGCGGGCAGCTTTGGCCCGGACCTCGCCAAAAAGCTTTCCCAACTAGTTAAGATGGAGAAAAATGTTATGCGTAGCATGGAATTGGTTGGCAGAGAGCGAATGGAGGTTGCAGTACGTCTTATCCGACGACCACCTCAGCCCTGGATACAAATCTAATCTGGTCGATAGCAACAACTTTCTCTGTGGGGAGAAGGCTGTGACGATGACGTTTCCGATATCACTGATAAACTGGGTGTCCTGATATACGAGGTTGGGGAGTTGGAAGATCAATTCATTGATCGGTATGATCAATATCGGGTTACCATTAAGAGCATTCGAAACATAGAAGCTTCCGTCCAACCCAGCAGAGACCGTGAGTTATTAGCTGTACCACTTGACCATATACGGAGCTAACCAGTATGCTAGGAAAACAAAAAATCACCGACCAAATCGCCCAACTTAAATACAAGGATCCAAATTCGCCTCGCCTTGTTGTGCTAGAGCAAGAGCTTGTTCGTGCAGAGGCAGAATCCCTCGTTGCTGAGGCACAGCTTTCCAACATTACCCGTGAGAAAGTCAAGGCTGCCTTCAACTACCAGTTTGACGCTTTGAGGGAACACTGCGAGAAATTAGCAATTATTGCAGGCTACGGAAAGCATCTCGTCGAACTGATCGATGACACCCCTGTAACTCCCGGTGAAACCAGGGCTGCTTACGATGGATACGATGCCAGCAAGGCCATCATCCAGGACTGTGAGGACGCATTGACAAACTGGGTTTCTTCTGGAGCCGCAGTTCACTCGAAACTTTCTTCTCGTTCCCGTACCCTGTCCCAGAGGAGACGAAACAACATCTCGAAAGGCCGCGCCGATGGTGAGATGACTAGTCACGAACATTCCGTTCGCGGGGACCGTGATTCATGGTTGCCTGCAGAGCAGCACCCAAACTACACCCAGTCACATAATGATGAGGACGATATCTATGAGGAAGATGACATCCTCCAGACAAACGGCGACACAGCACGAGAGGAGAGGGTGCAGGTTGCCGCGTAAAAATTCCCTCGTTTTTACGTTACTTGCGTCCATTCCCGCCTATTCCGTGCCATTCTTGTGTCGATACCCTCTACTATTACCTTTATATAAAATTTTGCCTTGGGTGAACGATCCCACTATACAAGAACTTAATGGTGTAGCGCCACAGCCGTTCAATACACATGGATTCCCACAATCTCTGAAAGACGGAATGAGATGCCTGGCGCCTTAATCTGAGGGCTTATTTGTTCTCATGTTTTATGTTCCTTCACGCTGCTAGTTTGGGGCTGGGTGGTGTTAATGCGTAAAAAGGGGGTTATTCAGATGGCGGTTCTGGGTTGTTTATATCAATTGAAGCGCAGACAAAGAGGGGTGTTCATTCGCAAACATGTTCTCAGGTTCAGTTCTTTTCTACGTATCCAGTGGTTGCCAGTTAAAGGTTCGAGGCCTTTACGGATGGTTTTACCTTGCTGCATGCAAATCTATTCTTGCCATTGGTAATGCATGCCATTAATTCATCGCTTGAATTCGACTTGTGTTGTTATAATTCGCACCCTTACCGCAGTAATATGTAATGTTATAATGTTTATTCTTTTGTAACATTGCATTATTTTTAAACGTTTAGCTCTAAAAAAAATTATACGACAGAAGTAGGTCTAATCAGAAACGAAAAGATATATTTCATTATAAGTTAAGGGTACAAGTGCTCAGCCATCCCGCCCGTTATCAAAGGGTTCCAAGCCTTGGTATATATCGTAAAGTAAAGCGCCACTCAAGAAGCATAGCCCTGTTCGCCTTCGTTGTAAAACCAATCATAAGTCATTAATCGTTTAATCTCCTAGGGTTAACACTAGGGAGGAAGAATGCATCTTCCAAATCAAAGGAATATATTCTCCCCCAAAGCCTTCACAGCTGCCCTCCAGAGACCATTGCCCAAAGTAACAGGAGATTTATCTATCGACTTGGCCAAAAAGTCACTTAGATGTGAGTCTGACTTGGAGGAATCGCTGCAATTGTCAAGCCCGTACACCCTACTCGCAGAAGCATCTACATCGATGCCAATGTCAAAGCTCAAATCCTCCAACTGTTTGCTGTGATTCTTCGGCTTGACTGTGAAATCGATATCAATCCTTACCCGGATCCTTCCGTCTTTGTCACTCTGAGATTGATCAACACTAGGCGTTTTCTTGTCTCCAACCCAGCCAAGCAACATGCAACGGACTTTTAGCAACGTGGGTTCAGATGGATTAATCCCCGCAGACTTGGTAGTGGTAATTCCACAATATCCTAACATTCGAATTTCTTCTCGTAAGGACGCCGCAATTCCCCAAGATTTTGCAATGCTGTTGAGGAATAATTTGGGTGAAACGGAAATTTGCGTAGAATGAAGAATACGCGTCCGTATGGCATTTAGAACAAGAGAAACCTCTGGGCTAGGCTTGGCAGTAACTGGTTGTGATCCGGTTCCACTAGGAGAGAATGTGAGTGTTATGGGAGAAGGCCCGCGAAGCTGTGAAATGCGCCGCCCTTCGTTGGCTGATTTTGGATATGGACCACGAATATACTTGGGGATAAAGTCGAGTCGAAGCTCTCCGGCGTATCGCATGGAGAGAGTGGTATGGCTCTCAACGTCCTGACCCGGCCTTGCTGAGAGAACAGTCCATCCAGTTCGCTTTTCTAAAGCCTGGACGGAAGCTATACAGGTCTGGTTAACTTTCAGGCTCTAGGAGAAACGTTCATGAAAGGGAACATCTAACTTACCCCGTAGCCCGCGCACTTCCTTCACATTCCACCCTCGACATTCTTCTATTATACCCTCAGCATCGCGTATTTGTTGGAGCAACTTTTCTTTTCGAGCTTGCCCTGTCTCCAATACGTTGCTTTTTTTTTCTAGGCTATCCCGCACATGTTCGTATTTCTGCTTTTGATCCTCAAGTTCTGTTTCGACGGTTGCCAGTTTCTCTCTGGCATCTCGCAATTCCTCCTGGTCGCAGTTTTCGATTTCGTCCATTACCTTTTGAAGGTTATGAGATTCGATCTCAAGCCTCGCATGTTTCTCCGTCAAGCCTGGAACCACTTTTGCAAGAATATTTTCTTTCTTCGAAAGTAGGATATCATCCTGTTTCATTTCATCGACATGTCGATCTAATCCTTGCTTCAAGCCTTCTAGGAGTTTCATGCGCCACTCGTACCACATTTCTTTGCTCAATAGTCGTGCATGGGTCTTGACATTGCGAAATTGATTATCCATTAATAACCTGATATCCGGCGTGGCCGTGATATACTCTTGGAATAACGGAGGATTCTCTGCATACGTCTCAGCCTCTATTGAGCGAATGATGCGTCGGCCTTCAGAGATGTAAGACTTAAGCTCTCGACAAGACTATGAGTTAACTAGTTAGCCATGAACAAACGATTATTTCAAAGGTCTGAATGTTAAAATAAACTTACGTGTTGGTATAACTCAAGCATGGGCACAGTGCAGAACCCGGCGGCAACGCGGTCCTCCAAATTGAATACTTTCCCGCCCTGGAATATTTCTATATCACGCTTGTCAGGGCTTCCAGGGGCTATTGTATGCCTCCTCTTAGTTGTCGTTAACTCCATGAAGTGTATATTGGTCATCTCGAGGAAATCGGAAAGTTTGATTGCATCAACCCTAGGTTCGGTATCTTGGAGCATATTTTCTTCCTCAGTCTCAGCCTCTTTCATAGGTTTCTTGTCATCTGGCGTCTGCACTATAAGTTCCTTTGCCTGTGATCTTTGCTTTGCTAGGGAAGCATTTATCAGTGGTGACACGCTTCGAGCATAGTGAAGGGACAGACGGCTTGGTCGGCCAACCGTTTCTGCCTTTGACGGAGGAGCTGGGAGTTTGATGTTTTTAACCGGGCTAGCTTCTCTTCCTCGCAGGCGTTTAGGAGTAAGATCTTCGTCGGCATCGTCCATGTCGAGTTCAGCTGGTCGTTTTCCGAGAAGGCCTCTAGCGGCACCAACATGAAGACTTTTGCGGCCTTTGAGTTTGCTTTTCTTCGGGGTTAGACTTGATATCAGTTCCCTCAAGTTAAGTGTAGTGTCTTTTTCAGATTCTTGACTGGCCCTATGCGGAATTTCTTCCTCGATATCCTTTTCTACTCCTGGGCCAAGTTTGCGAGGGTCATCAAATCTGACACCTCTATTGGGTGTTGGCTTTAATACAAAATCCTGAGCATCTTCTCCAATGGAGCGTCGCCTGTCTAATATTTCTGTAACTCGTGGAGAGCCAAGGCCAGCCTTGTTGACACCCTGAGTAGAGAGATTTAATGCCTTCAAAACAAAGGTGGGCGTTGACTGCCCGGTTAACGCATTTTTCTGGAATAGAGAAACGGGTGTTGATTTGGCCGGAGGCTGGTTTAGTTGCAAGGGGCGTCGCTTTTGAGGGGATGCACTTCTAGATCTGGGTCTGATAGGACTTCCCTCAGGGGTGGCAGGTGTCGATGGCTCGACATGACGAACAGGCTTTTGTTTCAATGGTGTGGAGGGGCCTCTGGCTGGAGATGATTGTCGTGATAGCGATTTCCTTGGGGAGGAAGAACGTCGGGACCCAACGCTAGATCTAGCCCTGGTGCGAACTGGGCTGCCGCTTTCAGACGTAACAGTAGCCGTATGTAGCGGTAACGGGAGTTTGGCAGGAGAGGCAGCAACTTTTTCTTGGAAAGGGGAGCTTGGAGGGTCCGCCTCGTAGTGCTGCATTCCCCTTTGTCCCTTCTGGCTGGCTACGTGGAAAGGTGCCAGTATTTTGCCCACGGCGTTCGTCATATCCATGCCCATAGTCCCGTCCTCAGACGGCTCGGTCCGTTCCTCTATCGGGGGTAGTATACCGCCAACCGCGCCAGTCATTTCCATATCGTCCTCTCCTAAATCGGGGTATGTTACGTCTCCTTCGTAACCATGGTCGTAGGCGGCCCTTTCTTGGGGTATATAATCATTCTCATTACCTAGATTTTGTTTGTTAAGGACACCGCCCAAGACATTGGTAAATTCCATAGTCATTTCCTCGTCGGTATCGATATTGCTCTCTACATCGAATTGTTTGGAAGGGGAGCCACCCTTAATTCCGCCAAGAACGTCTGTAAATTCCATTGTCTGGTCACCGAGGTTGGTTACAGCTGATGCTCGGCGAAGGGGGGCTTTATTATTTTGAAACGCCGAATATGGACGGGAATCCTGATCATCCGGTGCAGCAAAATTACTCTTCCTTCGAACAATACCACCAACAGCCTTTGTGATATCCATACTCATATCACCATCGTCTTGATAAGCTGCGCTTGTTCTTGAAGAGCTCGGGGCAACTGTGTTTGCCGGAGTAATATTCTCCTGGTCGAGACGAGAGGTTAGGTCTTCAGCATCAAATTTTGCGGCAGACCCCTTCTTAACCCAGGGTTGGAAGGCTCCAACGATCTCATGGTTGGTGAATTCCATTGATAGGTCCCCATTTTCATCAAAGTCAATTCCCCTAGTGCCAGCCGTTTCAGCAGCCCTTCGTAATGACCGCTCCAGACTACTAGAACTGGGCGTTGAGCCATCGGACTGTGGGGAAAGTGATCGTTCGGTAGCATTGTCCAGGCTCATGTTCGTACTTTCATCTTCAGGCCCAGAACTCAGAGAGTCACTTTCCACCTCCATGTTCCCACCCTGAAAACCAGCGTCATTGTTATCTGCTGCAGAACCACCACTAAAGGGGCTAGAAGAAAACGCTTCATCTGCAAGGTCATCTAACTCAGCTGCAGCATGAGATCCAGGGGCGTCTTCTTGATCATATTTCTCTGGTGATGATGGTGGCTCTGCGTCCGAACCTTGGTCCATATTACCAGCCGCGAGCGAAGAAGCTCGGCGGGTTGTATTTGCAGCTGAAGAAGCGGTGGAGTCCTCCATCAATTCGACTACATTCCAGGTATGCAGAGTCGCCTCAGGCGCAAATGAAACTCGTCGATTGGCTAGAAATGGATTAGCCAGGGGCGTTCAGTGTCAAAATTTATGTATATCTCTTACCCATTGATTTCCTTCGAGCAGCTCGCTGTTCTAATATGGCCTTTTTCTTCTCTCGCTCATTCTCAACTCGCATCTTTTCCTCTCTTTCTCTTTGGGCAGCGAGAGCCTCATCTTTGGCTCGGGACGGTGGTATTGGGTTAAAATTATCGAACGGGTTGATCAAGCTGTCTGTGCCGACGACTGGGGCAGCAGTGGGTGTAGAAAAGTCAATGAGAAGATCATTGTTGCCAGATGCTTTATGTCCGATTCTAAACGTGTCTCGACTTGGAGTCTTCCTCCGCGTTTCTGCAAAGGTGGGAATATGGCTGATGGGAGAAACGGGGATGGTTGGTTTAAGAATCGACTTCAATTGTACCGCAGCAGTAGACTAAAAAAGTACTGTCAGCCTCCCAATCCCGGCCGGATTTATACAACAAGTGAAGGAAATCATATTTACACACCTTTCTCCTATCGTTGCCCCCATTCTTCAAGAGATCCAATCCTCCTGGCCCAAGACTCTTGCTGCGGGACCTTTTGTCCTTCCCGAACGTCCTAGAGGGTATATTGCTATGTTTCTGTACGGCACTGAGGTCTGTCGTAACGTTCTCCTTGTCGATATCGATGCCACCACCTCTATGGGGCATTTGCGCAAGCGAGCGTCGAGCTCTCACGCGCGCAGCGTTGCTCGGATCGCGGGTATAGGACGACATTGGTGCTCATCTATCGTATAGCGGCGGCCAAAAAAAAAGAGGAGGGCAAAGCAGGCGGCCCCAGGGGAGATCCAACTCCAGCCAAAAAATGTATCGTCCACGGCTATCCGTCCATAAAGCAGGATTCAATAGTATAGATGTCGTTTCTCATGGCTTATCTCGAAATGCACTTTGACGTCGCGTTAGCATCATATTACCATATCGGGACTAGCGGCGTAAACAAACCAGAAGCCCTAAGCCAAGACGCGCTAGTCTGCATTAAGGCTAGAGCCCTACTTTCCCTCCCACATTGGAAATTGGCGAGGAAAAAAGGGCAACGTCAAAGTCAAAGGCAAGATTCAACAATCTCGCACGAATCGACGACCTCGCGGATTCACGACAACGACCACCGTTCCCTTTTCCAACCATAATCCTTTGCCCGCGCGAACAGGTGTTGGAATACCGCAGCCATGGCGACCGAGTTGACCGTCCAGTCGGAGCGTGCGTTTATGAAGCAGCCTCACATCTTCACTAACTCCAAAGTAAAGTCGAAGAGCAAGGCTGTCGGAAAGGGTGGACGAAGATGGTACAAGGACGTTGGCCTGGGTTTCAGGACACCAAAGACCGCCATTGAGGGAACCTACATCGGTATGCTCGACGATTTTCCAGACGGGGGAAGCTATCGCGATTTTCTTGCAGGGAGTTACTTGATGGGGAGAGAGGATGGGGGCAGACGGGGAGATGGACTGGGGGAGCTGAGCGGTCGTGATTATCTATGGAAGAGCTCATGGCGATTTCACAGATAATTGGGGCTCGCAATACCTCCCGGGACCTCTACTCTTTGCCATCTCGCGACTACCTGCAGGAATCGCGAAAGAAGCTCAAAATTGGTTGTTCGAGATGGAATTCTAACAGCGCTTTTCTCTATAGACAAGAAGTGCCCCTTCACCGGCCAGGTCTCCATCCGTGGCCGTATCTTGACCGGCACCGTTGTTTCCACCAAGATGCACCGTACCCTCGTCATCCGACGTGAATACCTCCACTACATCCCCAAGTACTCCCGTTACGAGAAGAGACACAAGAACCTCGCCGCACACGTCTCCCCCGCTTTCCGTGTCGAGGAAGGTGACCAAGTTACCGTTGGCCAGTGCAGACCATTGAGCAAGACTGTACGTTCTCCAACACATATATATCCGAGTTCATTTTCTGTGAAACCCCATGTCTAATGAATATCTGCGTTTTAGGTCCGATTCAACGTCCTCCGTGTCCTACCCCGCACCGGCAAGGCCGTCAAGTCGTTCCAAAAATTCTAAATTAGGGCTTAATGGCGTGGATGGAAGGTTGTTTGTCTATGTGCGCTGATGGACCGATACTGCATGACATGATGGGATACATGGTGCTTTAGAGATCGTGAGGAGAAATCGAAATCAGTGGACAGGACAGGACAAGAAAGAAAAAATGAAACTCCAATTCAAACTTCAAATCCACGTTCTCAGTTCGATTTCTCTTTTGTATTCCTGACTCAAAGAAAAACTCCTTATCGAAGGCAGCGTTTTTAACTTGTCTTGTTCCGATTGGAGTTTTTTTTAGCTGCCTATGAAATGGAATTCGTTCTTCTTTTGTTAACGAGTATAATAATCACGGTATACGATGAAAAACATTTAAAATTCATTGTCCATACTAGGGCCTGAGCAAAGTCGAGACCGTGGCAACCTCCACGAAGTTCAAATGCAGCCATAACATGTATCCACACAGGCATGGAATCCACCTCTTGCTCTACTAAATTCACAAACTCAACATCGACGTAATCCTTGCTCGTTGAGCGGCAAAGGAATCAACCTGCACCTGACTCCTCCAAGGTACATATTCTTCATCATCCACTATCATCCTGTTGCCAACTTGGTCTTCCTCTTCGTCATCCTCATCATCCTCATCTTCGTAGTCCAGTTCTTTATCTTCCTCATCGCCTTCCACATTATACCTTTCACTCTCATCGTCCATGTCTTCGTCGTCATCGTCGTCATCAATATCGTAATCACGATACTCTCCGTCCTCGTCCTCATCTTCATCGTCCTCATCAGCTTCTACAGTATCAGGAGCTGGCGGTAGGCGGTAACCTCTAACAAAGCCGAGTTGTACTCCTCTAAGATAGGCTGCACGCTTGTCTCCCGGCGACCGGAATGACCATTTTGTAGCAAATAGTAGGGCTATTGCATTGGCCTGGCTCTGTGGAATATTCAGAAGATGGAACAGCTGTCCCATAGATTTCCCAGATTTTGTATCAGCGGTGATCATCTTTGACTTGAGTCTTTGAACTAGGGGAGCTCTGTTATACCGGGCAGCCTTGATCACCGGTAGTTGAAGCAGCCGCCCTATGGCAGGATATTGCTTAGTGATACTGAAGAGACGTTCCGTAGAGAATGTAGTGAGAATAGCATCTGAAGGTATAGCACCCCATGCCAACCACTCTCCCTGTCCATAATAGCGGCTCTTTTTCTCGGGTCCATATAGGATCGGCCTATCTCGAAGAATGGGAAATACTGAATGTAAATGAGACTGATTCATTTTAGACGTATCTAAAATTGAAATATATGCCTTCCCAGCCCTTAGGGCACGATGAATCACTCCGAGAGGGCTCGTTGACATGGATATAAGAGGGGAATCAAAGTCAATCCTTGTGAGATGTGCTCTAATTAATCCAGAGACGATTCTTGGATCAATTGAAGAGCCGTCGGGTATTGGTAGTCCGCAATGTCCTGTCCACATTCCTCCTATAAAGTTCGTTGCTGAATTAAGGCCCCCGCTGTTTTCGTGCCAAAACCTAAACAGTAGTGGCGGAGGGGTAGCCGTAGGGTGGCTAGATGGAAACGGGCTAAGTGACGGAGTTGAGGCTTGAGCTTGAGCTGGGGTTTGAGGTGGTTGACTTGGAGCTGGTCGAAATCTAGTAGGGGTCCTAGGTGGTGTTGCTTGAAGTCGAGTTGAAGTAGTCTGCGGACGTCGGGATACAAGATCAGATGGAATTGACGGAATTGATGGAGCTGCTCGAGTTCTGCCTCTCATGTACCCTAATCGTGTCTGCTTGCCCATTCTCACTAGACGTTGAATATCAATCCCACTACAGACGGTTAGGCGAATATGACCCCGCTCCGCGACAAGCTCAATCGTCTCGACAAACATGGCCAGCCTCACCCATTGATTCGGGTGGGTATCATAAACACGCGTCCAGATGCGGTCCTTCCAGTGTTTGAGATGGCTGACCTGGCTTACCAGGGGCCCTGCTCTCGTGCCATCTGTGAACCCCGCCGCCAGAAGACTCTCTGCAAACGCGTAGTTGAAGAGCCGAGTAAACTTCGCCCAATTGGCGACGTAGACTCGATACAGGATGCATATAAAGAGCTTCATATAGTCATCCCATTTAATCTTGGGGGACACGCGCGGGTTAAGGGCTGTGTGGCTGTACTGTGGAGCCATGGCTTTTCTATAGTGAGACAGCGGTGATTGCAGAGTGTTTGGAATAGGATCTCGAAGCTGACGTAGTACTCCGTAACGTAGAAGCTTGACAGGGAGTCAGAGAGAGTTAGACTTGAAAAAGCAGTAGACTTGAAGAAGCAGTACTCCGTAGACTTGAGAAGTAGTAGACTTGAGAAGTAGTAGACTTGAGAAGTAGTAGACTTGAGAAGTAGTAGACTTGAGAAGTAGTAGACTGACGAAGTAGACTTGAAGGGTAGACTTGAAGAAGTACGGAGTAGAGAAGTGGAAGACGAAGAGAAGTTGGCGTCGTGTCAGAACAAGAGACACGTAGACCGCGACGAGGATAGATGTCTATAGAGCACACTGACAGATGGAGGTACATCTGCCGAGTAGACGCCCTGTCATCTGTCACCCTGCCATCCTATCTCAGTCCTCGACCATCTTCGTTCTTCCGCGTCACTCGGGTATCGTCCGCGCGTACATCTACCTCGCATCTTCTTGTATCTCGGCATCCTTCTCATCGTATCGTGGTATATCTTCAGCCAAGAGTGTCCTCAGGCGCAGCGAAGGAAGCGAGTCCAAGTAAGCGAGGTTGAAACAGACGACTTCCGCTTTTGGGTATAAACATGGATGTGGCTTAAAAAGGGAAGGAACGAGCCCAGCTGAGAAAAAGTGGAGCCCGCTCAGCCTACACGCTAGTCCCAAGAAGGCTAGCGACGCCACGAGGAGCCAGGAATAGAAGCGGTTATCCCAACTAGGACTAGCGTGTATTGTGTACGGTAACTTTGCGGTAACCAAGGCGTAACGGCCCCCTCCCCCCGCCCCAAAAGGGCCCAAGAGCACAGGTCTGGTAATTACCAGTTCTCTTGTTTGCCCTGCCACGCGGACCCACCCAACACTCCAGCCTTAGCTCAGCCATGCGGCGCGCGTCAGCTCGAGATATATTAAGGGCAGTCTCACCAGCACACCGTCAATACTCAACATCAACATCTCCATCTCGTCGTTCACCTCTTATACTCGTCTCGTCAGCTTGTTCAGCTGTTCAGCTTGTACTTCTTGCTAGATCTCGCTAGATATTTCACACTACCCTCAGTCTCTGTCCCGAACTCGGTTTTAGTTACTGTCTCAGGCACCAACAGTCATCAGTCATCATGGGCAAAGGCGGGAGATTTGCGTGTATCTTCCTACCATACATCCTCTCAATTGCGACACTCGCGTGTCTTGCTATAGTCGGTCTAGGATGCTACAACACCAGCACCCTCACCGATCTCTACTTCGCCAAGGTATGCTTTCGTCTCATGTACCAGCTTCGTACACCCGTTCTAACCAGACGACGTATCGTGTAGGTTGATATGAAAGACATAAATACATCACCGTCCGGCCTACTCGACGAACTCCAGCCTCTCGCCAAGGGTCTCCAGCAGGCCCAGGCCAAAGGCGATATCCATGACTTCTACATCGTCGGCATGTGGAACTACTGCTACGGTGACAACAAGGACGGAGTCGACCATGTCACCCATTGTTCTCCTCGCCAATCGAAGTTCTGGTTCAACCCGGCCGAAGTCTGGGGTGTCGATGAGACCGTCGAGAAGATCTACCCATCTACCCTCCAGAAGGGCCTAAACACTTATAAGAAAGTAGCCGGATGGATGTTCGTTGCATACGCCGTTGCTATTATTGCTTCCGCCATTCAGCTCCTGGTCGGCATTTCAGCCATCTTCAGCCGATGGGGTAGCTTCTTCACTACTCTCGTCGCAACTGTAAGTTCTCCTGCCCACATATGGCTCCCTCACTGCCAGTTCATATACTGATATGTCCACCAGGTTGCTGCTGTATTCACTATTGGTTCTGCTGCCACCGCATCTGTCCTCTACGGCATCCTCGTTGGAGCCATCAAGGCTGGCCTCAAGCCGTTCGATGTCAACGCCAGCGTAGGCACCCGCATGCTCGCCATCTACTGGCTAGCTGCCCTCTTCACTCTCGCAGGAGGCTTCTTCTGGCTCCTCAGCGTCTGCTGTTGCTCCGGCCGCTCTCCATACGGCCACCGCGATAACCGTCGTGGTGTCACTGCTGAAAAGGCTCCTTACACCTACGAACGCGTTGCCAGCCCATATGGTGCTCACCCCGGAGCCAACGTGCCAATGCACAATATGCCTTCCCACCATGCTCAAGACACCGCCTACGAGCCCTTCAGACATGACCAGCGCGCGTAAAATCTCTTTTTGCCCGTTGCCAGGATCGATTCATGTTACAAACACCGTCCCATATACCCACTTTTCATTTTGCTTGTTTTGCCAACGGCCTAAAGAGAGACAGACAGAGAGAAAGAGTGTAACGACCCGTCCATGACCACTATGGTGAAGTTTGGAATTGCGTTCAACGTTTGTAGACTTTGATATTTGCTTTTTATTTTCTTTTGTCCACATTTATGGTGCGGAGGCGTTGGCCTGGTCTGGCCTGGAGATATCTGCTTTCACTTTTCTTATTCTAACTATTTACGGCAATAAGGATGATATACGGGGTACATAATACATAAATCCTACCTATACGCTATTGAGCCTACAAAAATATTATGATACTAAGTACAGAGTATTCTCCCCTCGTTGATAGAACATTAAAGTCAACCTTTAAGATTGCACTTAGTATCTCTACTTACTTTTGGATTTACTAAAGTATAAGGGCAAGTACAGATATGCTCCCTATACAATAATAAGTAGAAAAGGCAGGTAAGGTCGAACATAGGTAAACACTCGCTGTTTGTCCAAATATCAGATAGTGTTATTCTCAAGATATTCCAACCCCCAAGCCATTACAGGAGATATATATATATCCCACCAAGTACTGCATACATACATATCCCGGGAACATGGGCGATCCAGGCCTTGGTGTGGTGCCAGGTGTAGATGACACTCCAAGCCCAGTCTTGCCGCAACCAGAACCCCAACTTCGCCCACCAACACCTCCCATTCTTACGCTGCCTTCGGAGCTTGCATACCACATATTCTCATTCTGCCCCCCGACGGACTTATGTTCACTGGCAGGAACATGTCGATATCTACGCGAGCATGCAAATAACGATATAGTTTGGACTACGTTGCTCCTGGAAAATATACCATCATGCCCAACCCCGTTGCCGAAGCCTGGACCAAAATTCCAGAGCTATAAGGAGCTATACCTTGCCTTAGACTCTGTATGGTTTCTTGTGCGCAACCAGATATGGATTGCGGACGACGATGTCAAGGGGAAACTGGTGGTTGCCCGATATAACTGGAAATTGGAGAGAATAGAGCTCTTACGTTCCGTCATACGGTGCGATCCCTATTATGATGATCGCTGGCCGCAGGCTCTTTCGTCTATTTTTCAGTCATTTGATCCGCAGGTTATGCCCTGGGAGAAAGCCCCTGTGGTATGCCTATCTTCTGATTGCGCCCGTCAACTCCGCCGGCAGGGTCGCCGGTTGAATGATGGAGAAATGCGCCGAAGTTCAGATACTGACTCCGGTATTATCCTTACGTTCCCAACGTCCCGACGGTCAAGAGCTCTTGAGAGCGGTTCAAGGCTGGAAATATGGCCACCTCGCGCTATCCCGGCGGAACACCGAGTCGCGGTGGATAGACGGGCATGGGGACTTGATCAGCAGCACAGTGTGGAGGTTAGGCCACCAGAGATAAGCGAAGAGCCTTCCGATGTCATATTTAGGTACAAGATATTGTGCCAGCCCGAATTTCACGACCCCGACATACCGTCTGAGCATATCCCCAGCTGGAGTGTTACGACTTTTGCAAGCTTGCCCCCGTTCGCTATATACGCCAACGCCTGACTTTCCATATCGGGGAATCTGGGTGGGCAATTTCTCAAAGTGCTACCCGGAGTTTTTCGTGTTTAAACAATTCGACTTCCAGGCAAATGAAACGGTTTACAAGTATCTACACGCGATTAAGTTGACTGGAGACGAATCCGTGCATCGTGGGGAGTTAGCTTTCAAGACCAAAATGGACTTAAGTGCGTGCGTTCAAACTGCGGACGAAGAAGCAATCCGTGGAGCTACGGTAGTGCCCGCGATAGTCTGTCATCTTGTGGCCAAGCCTCGCAATCGGGCTCTTGGTAGGTTAATCTCACCCGGAAATCGGTATTTTAACTAACGGTAATTAGATGTTTACATGGAGGCAGAACTCATATTTAAATCAAACGACTGTGTTGCACTCCATTGGATTGAGGATCGACGTATATCTGTGTTCAAGCGCGTTAAGGGGGACATGACCAAACCCCCGGAGTAAAGACCCTTTACTTTAGGCGATTATTGTAACCCATGAACTTATTCTTAGATATCCTTCAAACCCAGCTTTTTGCATACACCTACAGATATCTCTTTTATAAGCCCTAGAACCCTCATATTTTATTATGGAATTAAGTAAAGGTGCTATCCGTTTCAATAAGAGTTGCTACTTGTATAAATATAGCCCTTGACGTCTTTTGGTAGATACCTTCGTAAGGACTGCTATGGAGATTGGGCGTAAGCATAAATTGAGTAGACAGCTCAATAGTAAACATACGGATAACGCAAATCAAGGACAGGGTTAGGTGTGTAGGTATCCGAGCAAGTCACGTTTGTACCTACATGTATGACTCTAAGATTAGGAGCATGATTGGAGTTGACATTTACAAGATGAGAAGATGGGAGGAGCGAGTACTACTATACAGAGTAGACTGGTAGCAAGCATCTGGCCGAGTATAGCTAGAGGAAGAAACCAACCCCGGTGTAAAAGGAAAATAAAATGGCACGATCGAATGAATAGGAGAGTTTCCAGTCAACGACAACACACGCACTCATTATATCGCCTCCACCACTTCGATGGTAATGTGCAGTTGTAGGCAGTCCTCGGGCTTTCAAGTACGTTCCGTCGAAATGTGCCAACTCAAAACACCCCAACCCGGATTGCACCGAGGCTATATTCATATTCGACAAAAGAAACACGTAGCGGAATGAAACGCAGCATAAACCAAATCAAACGATCAAGCACGCACGCTGGAAAAGAAATCAGATGCGAGAGAGGGAGAGAGGAAAGACGTCAACCACGGCCACGCACGATCACCGTTTTCGCTCGAAGAAGCCGCTCGATCCCAGCACGGCGATGCTCTGGTCCATAACCCATTCACCGACACCTAGATAGCTGTCTAGCCATCGTTTAACTTCTTTGCTCTCTGTTATTTTATCAGAGTTTAGGCTGGGGCTAACGTCATATTGGCCGTTCGTCCACGGCCCATGCGAGCCCGTCCGATTCCCACGACGCCCGGTCTTTCCTGCTTGATGGCTCGAGATGGACGGGGCGAGTGGGAGTCAGACAGAGTACATGGGACGGGCCGGCGGGGGGACACGGGATGTTAGTTATACTGTTTCCATCATGGCAAGAGGTGTAGATATGGGTGTATATTTTGTGTGGCTGGGAGGTATAGATGGGAGACGGGGTATTTACGTCAAGCCTGAGGACCGTTTGATTCCCGCTAGGAGTGCAGATACTGCAGGATGTTAGCAGGCTATAGATATGAAAGACAAGGAGAAAGAACGTACGGAGCACAGCATCGATAGCATAGTGAGTAAGGCGCCCGAACTATCGACCGAGGTGTTAGCTAGCTTCCAGGCAGCCAGGACGAGCGGGAAGACAGGCTACCATCTTGGAGAGCTGGAGTATACGGTGAACGAGTTCAAGCAGAGAGACGAGTCGGACGGTTGATCGTGAAGGGCCTTCTTGTAGTGCTGGCGTTTGTTCTATGGCGAAGGTGAAGCTGTCACTTGTTCGCTTTCCTCCTCCTTCCGTTCTTGGCCAGTGCCTGATAATCGATATCACATGTCCATCACGTGATATTACTAATATATCACTTTTACATAAGCATGTTGGTTTCCTTTTTTGAACTAGCGGGATCTAGTTATCTCCGGACCCACTATTCGGATTTAGGATGATCCGGAAGACTGATAAGGAAACAGCCAATCAGCGAGCTGCACGGGCCAGTCATTGTTTGACCCCGCCAGTTACCCAAAACATCGATAGAAGTGAGATATATATATCTATTATATTATAATATTGTATAAAATAGAATATCTTTTGTGATCATGGAGATATGTAAAAAAGAAACAGGTAGAGAGGTGCGTCTATAGCTGAAGCAGGAGGATCGGAGAGTGACGTAGCTGTACCCCCCATGCTCTCCGGAGGGCCCTGCGCTTCGTGAGCTGTCAATTAACTCCAGGACCCCCATGCTAGAGCCAGGTTAGCACGTAGCAGACCGCAATCCTCCTGAAACGCAGAGGCCATCCGAGTAGACAGAGTAGAAGGGAGACTCAAAGTACAGTAGAGAAAGAGAGATACGGCAAAGTGCGTGCCCAAGAAGTCCCGCTAAAAAGTCACTCAACGCCCAACAAAAAAGCAACCACTAAAACACATCGCATAAAACACATCGACTCGAGCTGCAGCTGCAACTGCGTCTCCTTGCAACACTTGCTTCTGGCCACTGGTATAAATCAGAGCTGTCCTCCCGCCTCCCTGTTCCCCTCACCTGCCCGCTCCCTCACAGCAACAGACAGGGACCGCCATCTTTGACCAGGCCGCATACTCTTATATCTCAATCTCACCATGGCAAACTCATTAGACCATCTCTCTAACAGGATGAAGCTGGAGTGGCATTCCCAGCTTGATATAGAGTATCAGCCTACTAACAACTATCGTCGCACTTCCATCATTGGCACTATTGGTGAGTGAGGCCGTTCACGCTCTTCGGCAGCTCCGGACCGCGGACACCTACACCAGCTTCATTTTATATCAACATGCTAATGCTTTATATTTAATCACTTTAGGCCCAAAGACAAACTCCGTTGAGAAGATCAATATCCTCCGCAAAGGTCTGGCCTGGCTCTTGTTCTTCACTGAGAGATCTCTTCTAATTTGTTTGGATAGCTGGTCTCAATGTTGTTCGCATGAACTTCTCCCATGGCTCTCATGAGGTAGGTCTCGCTATGTGAACTTGTTTGTTTTCTTGATTATTCTTTCAGCTAATGCTCTGATCTGTCTAGTACCACAAATCCGTCATTGACAACTCTAGAGAAGCCGAGCGCATCCAGTCCGGTCGTCCCCTCGCAATTGCTCTCGACACTGTACGTTAGCCATTTAATTCATTCCCCAATGCAATGCGTGGGTTCGAAGCTGATTTCCCTGTAGAAAGGACCAGAGATCCGTACCGGAAACACTCCCGGAGACAAGGATATTCCCATCAAGGAGGGAACGGAGTTAAACATTACAACCGATGATAAATATGCCACTTGCAGTGATGACAAGAACATGTTTGTTCCCCCCCTCCAACCACCCCACCTTGCCCTTCAGTACTAACTTTTGGTGTTCTCCAGGTATGTCGACTACAAGAACATCACCAAAGTCATCTCAAAGGGCAAGTTGGTATACGTAGACGATGGCGTTCTCTCATTCGAAGTCCTCAATGTGGTTGATGAAAAGACCCTGCACGTCAAGTGCCTGAACAATGGAAACATCTCATCCAAGAAAGGCGTAAACTTGCCCGGAACCGATGTCGATCTCCCAGCACTGTCTGAAAAGGATAAGGATGACCTACAGTTCGGCGTCAAGAACGGTGTCGACATGATCTTTGCTTCCTTCATCCGTCACGGAAGTGACATCAAGCACATCCGCGAGGTCCTGGGCGAGGCAGGAAAGGAGATCCAGATCATCGCCAAGATCGAAAACCAGCAAGGAATGAACAACTTTGACGAGATTCTGAAGGAAACGGACGGTGTCATGGTTGCTCGTGGTGATCTTGGTATCGAGATCCCCGCCGCAAAGGTATTCATTGCTCAGAAGATGATGATCGCCAAGTGCAACATCAAGGGTAAGCCGGTCATCTGCGCTACCCAGATGTTGGAGTCTATGACCTATAACCCACGCCCAACTCGTGCTGAGATATCTGATGTTGCCAACGCCGTGCTTGACGGTGCCGACTGTGTGATGCTGTCTGGCGAAACTGCCAAGGGCAACTATCCCAGAGAGGCCGTGGTGATGATGCACGAGACTTGTCTTCTCGCTGAAATCACCATCCCATACGTTAGCGTCTTTGATGAACTGCGTAACTTGGCTCCCAGGCCAACCGACACCGTCGAGTCCATTGCTATGGCGGCCGTTTCTGCCAGTTTGGAATTGAACGCCGGCGCCATCTTGGTCCTCACCACCTCGTAAGTAGCAATACCTTGACCTCCCATCCTTGTCTCATCGTATGGACCCCTACTGACAGAAAAACGTATTTGTAGCGGCAACACTGCTCGTCTCCTCTCCAAGTACCGCCCTGTCTGCCCCATCATCATGGTTACTCGCAACCCCAGAGCTGCGCGAGTAAGTACCGCCACCTATAGACCGCCAGCACGTTGGAGACGCACTTACCAATTTCATCCATAGTACTCCCATCTATACCGTGGTGTATACCCCTTCATCTTCCCCGAAGCCAAACCCGACTACAAGGTCGAGGACTGGCAGGAAAACGTCGACTACCGCCTGAAATGGGGTATTTCCCAGGCCATCGAGCTCAACATCATCGCCAAGGGCACCTCCGTTGTCTGCGTTCAAGGATGGCGTGGTGGCAAGGGACACACGAACACCATCCGTGTTGTTCCTGCTGAGCCAAACCACCTAGGCCTTGCTTTGGATGAGTAAGGTAAAAACAAAAGAAAAGAAAAAAAAACGGAAGTAAGATATAAACGGGTCCCTTTCTTGCTTCCTAGACGAGGATGATGTCTTTTCTTTTCCCTTTTTTCTTTATTTCTTTTTGCATGGAAGACAATCATAAATGTCGGGGATGCGATCAATGCTTTTCAATGTGTTAAACGATCTTTAAGATCTCTTTGCAAGCTTGTCAAATAAGTACCCAGCCCATATAGCAGGTAGCTTGGGAATACAGTCCTGGACGTAAACTGCATTGCTGAAGATATTCAAAAGGTTCAAAAGGAAGAGGTGTCGAAAACTGCATTGCTGAAGATATTCAAAAGGTTCAAAAGGAAGAGGTGTCGAGACGTACTTCGCTTGTATATCAAACGCCAAGGGGTCGGGTATATTCGGGCTGGGCAGGTGACTTCCAGGTTGGGCCGAGGTGATTTTCACATTCCCTTTTACTCAGGCCAAACACACGGAAAGGCAAGATAGATAACGAGGATTAACACTGAGTAATAAAAGAAGTAACTGGCTTAATGATTTACACGAGTAACAGAGCTAAAAACAATTCCAAAAACACAAGGGAAAAAAAAGTAAAATGTAAACACAGATAATCGAATCGAAAACAGGCCCCTAGCGACTGTCCAAGACAAACGGGGGGAGAAGGCTACATGAAGGGTTATCGTAGTAGTAGAGTGGGGGGTTGGTTGAAGTAGAGGGAGTAAAAGGGGGGTGAGTCGGTCGATTGGAGAAGCAAGGTATGGTATAATGAGGTAGGTACATAGAATAGATCGAGGGAGAGGCTTAAGGGATGAAGGGAAGTTTCACAAAAACAATATATCCAACTATAGCCCGAGAGATAATTCCAATTTGTGTAGTTTATTGTGCTGTAGTGATGCTGAGGAGAGGATGGTATGGGATGAGAGGTCTAATGGTCAGTTAGGTGCTTTGGCGGTTGGTGTTGATATCGGTCACACCTCAACCGCTGGAGTTGCTACCGGCTGAACTTCCACTGGTTCTGCTTCTTTTGGGAGAGGTTCCTCTGGTTGAGACTCTTCTGGTTGAGACTCTTCTGGTTGAGACTCTTCTGGTTGAGACTCTTCTGGTTGAACTTCCTCTGGTTGAGCCTCGTCTGGCTTGGTTTCTTCCTCTGAAGGAGCTTCTTCCACAAGCTTAACTTCTTCTGGTTGAACTTCTGGTTGAATTTCCTCTGGCTTAGCCTCTATAGGCTGGACCCCCTCTGCATGGACTTCCTCTGGAGTCTCCTCTGGTTGAGTCTCTGGCTGGGTCTCTGGCTGGGCCTCTGACTTTACCTCCAGCGGTTCAACTGGAGCTGGTGCTTCAACCTCTGCATCTTGCACTTCGGGCTCTACCGGCTTCGCTTCTGCGACTACCGGCTCTGCAAGCTTTGGAGTGACAATCTCCGGTGCAGGAGCGGCCTGCTTGACATGCTCTTCGCTAGCGGTTCGTACAGGTGGCCGAGATGACTTGACTCTCACGGGACTTCCGGTATGAGCAGCGGGAGCACCCTTATCCGAAGACTTTCTAGCCGGTGGTTTGGCAGCCAGTCTAGGAGGGCTGACAATGTCCATCTTGTCCTGTCTCTTGTTCGCTGAGCTTGCCGTTGGCCGTATGAGCCTTGCCAAAGATGAGTCGTCGACTGGCCGCGAGCTGAGGATGCTGGAGCGGGAGGTTGGCCTGTCATGACCGGAGGATGTATGTTGTGGTGCGAGGGAGGCTCGGGAACCTTGTTTGCGAACCGTGGTTGTGGTGGCGGGAGGTTTAGATGTAGCCGTGGTTCTAGAAGCGGCGGTGGTGGTAGGTCTTAAGGTTGATGGTTTGCGGTTGAGAGCTTTGGTGTTGGTAGCGGCGGTGGTAGCTGCACTGGTTCGGCTTGATGGTCGTGAGGGTGGTGCATTGGGTGTTTTTGCAGCAGATGAAGCTGTTGGTGCCAGCACGGCGGGATGAATGCGCGATGGGCGAGTAGGAGACTTGGGGCCGCCATTTTTGAGGTTAGGAGTAGATTTGGCTGTCTGGCTCGCCGTCTTCGATTCAGGCTGCTTGGGCCTGCTGCTGCTGCTGCCGCTGGTAGTGGTTGCTGGCTTGCTTGCTGGCTCTTGTAAGACTTTGTTTAGCTTCTTCGTCGCAGTTATCGTCTGGGATTGCGCAGTTTCCTTTGCAGTTGTAGCCGGAGCCTTTGCAGGCTTTGAAGCAGAAGACGATTTGGAGCCTGTCACTGAAGATTTCGGTGCCGGTCTATTGTTTGAGCTCTTCTCTGTGGTGTTGTTGGCTGCACGCTGGGAATTGTTCTTGGAGACAGCAGCCGTCTTGGGCTTCCCATTCTGCTTATCCTCTGCTGGAGCCTTCTTCACCTGCATAGCAGCCTGTCTGGCCGACTGTCCCTTGGCCGGGCTCGGGGGTGCGCTGGAGTCTTCAAAGGGCGAACCCTTCAGGATGACGCCCAATCCTGGCTTCGACTTGCCGCCCAGAGTAACCTTCCCCGAGTCAATGTTAGAGACGATAGGATCAGAGGTCTTTCGAGGTGATACAACTTCATTGAGGTTATTCTGGCGCTGGGGGGTGCCCCATTTCCTGGGGGACATCTTCTCCAGGTTCTCTACCGGAGTCCGGGTAGCGTTCCTATCGATTGGGCTTCCCATATCGTCTGCAACGCTTCTTGGTGCACTGAAGTAGTCTCCAGCCTCGCCGACTCTCTTCAATCCGAGCAAGGGTGACCCCGAGCTGCCTGGTATACTGCGTTCGACGGCGACGAAACTGGCGCGGACCTTCGACAGCGGACGTGCGGTCGACGAGTGATCTGACCCAGCAGGAGAACGGCCTCGAGACGGAGGAGATGTAGATGCGTTGCTGACGTTGTTGTTTTCGAATTTCGCCAGAAGGCCACGAACGCCAGTTGGGGCCGACATGGCAGTCGATATCAGATGTGACGTGACCTCCTTTTTTTTTTTCTCTCTACCCTTGTTGTTGTTGTCGTTGTCTAGGTACGGGAGGACCTGGTATCGAACGGTGGAAAAACGGGCAGAGAGGCCAACACGGTGTCCTCTGGAGATGTTATTCCAACAGTTCGTGACGAGCGAACGCAGGTGGCCACGGCAACCGGGGAAATTATTTTGAAACAAAGCACGAAGTCAGCGACCGTTGCTTGCGATCATCCACAAGGGCCTCGCAGGGCCGCGCCGACAAGGGGGGGAGGTTTTGGGTGGAGGGAGCTAGACAACGCGCTATTGAAGTAAATGCAAACAAACGACCACAGCAACGGGCCTCCGGTTTGGCTTTTGCCTGAGCTCAAACGAGTTTTAAGGAACAAGAAACGCAGCGAGGATCTGGCGGAGCCGAGATAGATCCAACGGCCAGTGAGACTCGAGGGCGTTGTGTCGCGATGTAAATGGCGGGTTTGAGATGTGACCTCCTGGACGACCTTCACGAGTGGTCAGATCGGATACGACAAGTTGCGCTGGCTCCTGAGACTGCCGGTGTTGCTGTTATATCTACGGAGCAGCTGGTAGAGGATAGCTCAGGTGGCATCATATCCGTTTATGTGATATCTTCCTCCTCTTTCGCTTGTGGCCATGGCAATGTTGGCGGAGGACATTTGCATCTCGGTTTGCATCTCGGTCATACGAACCGGTTTTTACTTATGACGGGATTTGTTTCTCAATTATTACTGCTCGTTTCTTTTCTACCAAACAGTTCTTGTACGGAGAAGTAGTAGAGTATTCCGTAGGCATTCACGGAGTACTACAACACGCTGTATCTCGTACAGTGGCTGCTAACTACGACTGTATCTATCACTATCACTTTATCACTCTATCTACTGTATCTACTATATACCTATACTATACTCTATACTTTATACTCTAGTCTATACTCTATTCTATACCTATATCTATTCTATCTGTTCAATCTGATTATTCTGTTCATCTTCATCCGAGGTGCGATGTGCTTACTCAGCACAACTTCTGTCAAAAGAGCAAAATTCCGGCGAGTGACTCAAGAAGCAGCAAGGACAAGATGGCAGCCAGAACACTGAGAATAGGTCAATTGCCCCCGAGACAGCTTGTACTGCTTGGTTTTATAGACAGACATTAACCAGGCTTTGGCTCTAGGTCTTATTCCGGGTGACGGAATCGGTAGGGAAGTTATCCCGGTATGTCGAGCGTCCTTAACAAACCCCCTGTATGAGCTCCGTTGACCAGGTTTCTCTGCATGTATAGGCCGGTAAACGTATCCTCGAAGCTCTGCCGGCGTCGTTGGGGCTGAAGTTCTCGTTCGTTGACCTCGAGGCGGGTTATGATACCTTTCTACGCACAAAAACCGCCCTTCCAGATAAGACGGTTGATACCCTGAAGAAGGAGTGTGATGGAGCTCTCTTTGGAGCTGTCAGGTATGTCATGCCGATCTGGACAATATTATAGAGGAGATCAAGTGAATTGACTGGGAATGGGTGGTCTAGCTCTCCATCGAGCAAGGTTGCCGGATACTCTTCTCCCATCGTCGCTCTGCGCAAGAAGCTAGATCTCTACGCGAATGTACGCCCGGTCAAGACCACGGCCGGTGCCAACGCTACTGCACGACCAATTGATCTCGTCATCGTCCGCGAGAACACAGAGGATCTCTACGTCAAGGAGGAGAAGACCTACGACACCCCCAATGGCAAAGTAGCGGAAGCAATCAAGCGAATCTCCGAACGTGCCTCGTTCCGCATCGGTACTATGGCCGGTGAGATCGCCCTACGCCGCCAAAAGATCCGTGAAGCCCAACAGTCGACTGGCGCCAGCCCCATGGTCACCATCACCCATAAGAGCAACGTTCTCAGCCAGAGTGATGGATTGTTCCGCGAGACCTGCCGCAGGGCCCTTGCCAACGACCGATTTGCGAGTATCGAGGTCGAAGAGCAGATCGTAGATTCTATGGTCTACAAGCTTTTCAGACAGCCGTCCTACTACGACGTCATCGTTGCTCCAAACTTGTATGGAGACATCTTGTCTGACGGCGCTGCGGCACTGGTAGGTAGTCTGGGTTTGGTACCTAGTGCCAATGTTGGCGATGGCTTCGCTATTGGTGAACCATGCCACGGCAGCGCCCCTGACATTGAAGGAAAAGGCATCGCTAACCCCATTGCCACCATTCGAAGCACTGCATTGATGCTGGAGTTCCTTGGTGAGGAGGAAGCGGCAGCTAAGATCTATGCTGCTGTCGATGCCAACCTGGATGAAGGACGATTTCTTTCTCCTGACCTTGGCGGCAAGGCTACGACCACCGAGGTGCTGGAAGATGTCCTCGGAAAGCTTTGATTGCGTATATCATAGGAATTACAGCACTGCCATGAGTGTATATTAGGTGTTGCGCAAAGTTCTCGCATCTAGTTGAAATCATTTTTTTCGCTCATATCGCGTAACTCCTTTATCGACTCCGCTAAGCTCTAAATGCTCACCCGGAATCACATGTAGTGAACACATCTAATCAACCTCCGATTCGCCTGTTGGGCTTTCATCCTTTGGCGGCTGGGCTTGTGTCTCAGTCCCTATTAGAAGGGTAAACAGTACCACGAAATAGATGTCGCCAGTAGCCTTGTTCTTCAATATGTACCGTAATTCATGGTTCTTTTCGTCAATATATTTAGTAACCGGGACTGGAAATCCTGGAATACGGATCGTGAAGTCTGTGGAATTAAATGGCGGTTAGAATTGTTGTAATACTGAAAGAGTGGTGAGGCGATATCATACCGCTGAACCCAATATAGGGGTTTCCAAAATCTGCTTTATATACTCTTCCTGGCTCGAATTCAAAATCCTTCCGGTTCTGTTCGTTCAAGAAATGTTTCTGCCTCTGGCTCGGGTCCTCCGGTATTTGAAACCTGTCCCTGACCTCTTGCCCACTACCTTCAGCCCCTTCTTCAACAACAGCCTCGTGTATTTCGAGAGTCGATTCCTCGATATCTTCCGTCTCTGCGTCATCGGTTCCCTCAGGCACATATTTCTCTCCCTCTTTGCCGCAAATGCGGAAATAGTTCCAACTTGACAAGCCTGGCCCATAAATATAAGGCTCATCGGCGTATATATCCCCTTCTAGACCTGGGTCAACCCACCACTTAATAAATTTAAAGGCATAGCCGGAACCCGGTGGGAGGCGGTCACGGATGGGACGATCGAGATCATTTCCAAGCACTACCTCATCGCCTGCTATCGGTTTCTTGGGTACGAAGGAAATTGCAAGAGAGTACTGGTCATTGCTCCGAGATGGGTGCGAGAAATGGGCATGTGTCCGTGGAGATGAAGTTGGTAGTCCTAACCCGATTATGTGAGTAATGGTTTCGAGGCAAAAGTGGTCATCTGGGGGAGAATAGGCTATGTACCGTTATAATCTTGTATGCGAAGACAAATGTTCACCCTCGCGTGCTCCGTTTCAATGGAGAGGTTGGTATCAGTATTCACATGGACGAGACTATGCGTAGATGTGTCATAGGTCGGGCCCGCTGTGATCTGAAGCTTGTACTGAGTACCTGGCTCTTCGGAGGCCATTTTATGAGGTCAAATATGTGCTTTGATGGGTTCGCAAGTAGTAGAGACTAGAGAAAGAAATACTCTTCGGAGTCAAGCAGGGATGCTTTTCTTTTAGGCGGTTGTAAATATAGATCCCTGCACGCGAGCACGCAGTGTAAGAAATTGGTTTCAGGTAACCGTACAAAGCCAGAAGATTGGCTGATAACTCGGGTGCTGGACGAATTTCTCGCTATTGAGAAGCCTGAGACTGTCGAGTTCTGTTAGTTCAATCCTCCGCGAGTTTTCGCTTCCTTGAAGTCGCTTCCGCCTAAATGACGTAGTTACTTTGGACACTTTTGCCAAGCCGGGCGCATGGCTTGGCGTCTCCTTTCCCCAACTTCAACTTTGTCGTTTATAGATTGATCAATTGTGAATACTTGTTCAAACATAACTCAAAGCGACATGGTTTTTGACATGGCCATGGCAGAGACTTGGCTGTATCCTCATTGCCTTGGAAGTTGAATGATGTCAGTCCAAATGGGCTCAGAATTTCTATATAAGGATGGATATTCTATTACAAAAGAAACAGCTAGATGAGAGAGTGTAGTACAAAACGTCTACCCCGGGTAGGTCTGAGTAGATAATGAGAGCCCTCAGGCTCGGGGAGAAATAGGAGAAATAGTCGAGAATGAAGTCGTCGTGGGTTTGCATGCACTCGACGGTGCTGCTTCAGACTCAGACCATTCTGCTTCCTCGATCACACCGCCAACACCACTATTTGGGCATCGTTTGCGTTTCTTTCCTCTTCCCATCTCCACATTCTTGAACCTGCTCACGGTTTCTGGTGTGATGGGCTCGCTTCCAAAGCCGCTGAAGGAATGACTTAAACCCGCCATAGCGTTACCGCCCTTGCTCGCCCGAACGCTTTCCTTGCCCAGTAGCTGGATTCCTTGCTGCCATTCAGCAATCGCCTTTGCAGTCTCGTTCTGTTTTTGTTGAGTTAGGCGGATTGCATTCCGGGATATGCGTTCCATGTTCTTGAGACGATTCTCGAGTTGGGATTTCTCAAACTGGAGCGTTGCATTTTCGGTCTTTATTTCGCTAAGCGAGGTGGAAATGACGGATAATCGGACGTTCAGTGCCCCTAGTTCCTTCTCATGCTCGTCCGATTGCTCCTTAGCAGCTTTTTCTAGGGCCACAACGACTTGTTCCTTCTCTGTTTCGAGGAGCTTCATCTTCTTGTTAAGCTCTAGAACTTTCAGGTCGCGTTGGTGGAGAGACGATTCGATAGATTCGGTCGTTTCTTTCTCTCTCTGCAGACGACTTTGAAGCTCACATATCTTTGCTTTGGAGAGGTTCCCTTCGTTCTTCATTCGGACATTCAAGGCTGTCAACTTCTCGGTTTTCTTGTTTGAGGCGGCTACCTCATCCTCTAATTCCGAGTTTAATCTTTCGAGCATCAGCAAATCTTCCCGATACTTGCTCAAGGCATCTTGGAGCCGCGCTTTGTCCGTTTCCTGGGCTTCCAAGTCTCTCTCCATGCCCTGGAGCTTCATGCGCATGTTTAACGTATCTTCGGTAATGGATTCAGCAAATCGCCCTAATTTACCATTCTCCTTCGTCTCCTCTTCTAATCGAACTAGAGTAGCGTCGAACTGTCTCCGCAACGCGCTTTCGCGATCTTCACCGCTCTTGATCTGATCCTTAGCGTGCTTCAGCCCACGTACTAAACGATAGATGCGATCAACTAAGGCGTCAATAATAGCCTTCCAATTGGATAAGCTGGCGTTTGCTGTTTCACCTGGAACCAATCTCTCAAGCTCCATTCTTGCATGCCGAAAATGGGCCTCGATATTGGCAATAACCTCTGCCGCATTCTCACCATCAAACCCATGGCTAGAGAGTTCGGCATGGAGCTCTTTCACATTTTTAACTGCCTCGGAAGCCCTGACGGTGGCGTCTTGTAGGGTTGAAATGACTTGTTTTGCTAAGTCGGGCGGCGGTAAAGTACTGCAGTCCTCTTCTTCGTTATCCTGAGTATCGGCATTTGGCGCACCTGACAACCTCTGCCATTCTTCGAATAAATACAGTTGGTCCCTGTTTTTGATTTTGAGGTCTTGTGTGAGCTCCTCAACTCGAAGCTGTGCACCCGGGTCGACGTTGGTTGACGACCGTGCTGCAGGCTCAAATGTTGAGATTGGTGTGCTACTCGCCATGGGTGTCCAAAGAGGGCTGTTTGGTATACTATAATCCTCATCTATCATGTCGCCATCAGGCATGTCGACAATATCTCCGCTCGTGTTTGGACAGGGCGTGAACATGGAATCGTCGATCGGATGAGTGGTTTGCCTTTCACTCCTATTAGGGGTCTTACATAGGGTTTTTTGGGTATTGGGGTTTTCGACGTCCAGTTCCATCCTGTCATTCCGTAGAGACTCAACCTCTCTCTGTAGTTGCCTCATCTGCTCGTCCTTCTGCCGCTGGAGTCGCTTTTCCTCCTTTCGCTTCTTGTCGATCTCATTCATGGCCTCGCTAAAACCAAGTCTTTGTATCCGCCTTCTGGACCGTGGATCAAGAATATCGTGGAAACGCAGATACCGAAATACGTTTGAGTCGGGGGTTGACATCGTCTTCTCTGCCTCCATCTGCCGAAGCTGTGAATATGCAGCTGGATCAGAGTGGCGTAGACGTGTGTCCCGCCGCCTTCCTCCGCTGCGTGGTATTTGTACCGTGGCATCGCTCTGTCGGTTCGCATAGAGCGTAGTCCGTGATACCATTGGTGTTAACCCGGTTGAAAGACCACTCTGTTCTTGGGTATCCTCTAGACCGATATGAGGACCAGGATCCGAGAACCGAACCCGCTTAGCCCTTGAAGGTCGCGGCGACCGTACCTTGCGTGGCGTGCATGGAGCTTCATCTAGTAAACGATCTGCTACTGATTCTTTCGCAGAACTTGGCCTCTCCCTGGGACTTGAAGCTCCAGCTCCGGGGCATTGGTCGCCGATTGGCGGGCCGCCGGCCTTGCTGCGTTTTCCTGGACGCATGGTTGACAGCCAACACTCGTACGTCTTTAGAAGCTTTAGTCTGCTTCGCGCCCAGTCCGGCTGCAAAGAGTTTGTTAGCTGTATATCTTCCATGGCTTCTCATGCGTGATGTAACATGGGGGAAGGATATCTAGGTTTCGGACAATATATAACAATAAATGAAGGCTTTATGCAAGCGAGGACTCGAGGATAATCCCCGACCATTTCGATGCGCCAACAACAATGAACTCATTATACGGAGTAAAGGAAATAATATTACAGCTGACTTACCAAGGCGTTCGAGGAATCAGGACGAATAAACACTCGCGTTTATATGTTGTAATGTATGGCCTTGTCCAGGTCAACAAATGTTAAGCGCGTCTGCGAAGTAATGACGAAGCAAAGCAAAGTATCCCTCTAACTCCAGAGGATATTTAATGCAAATGTGAGACAAATGCAGAATATATATCAGGTCGGTCTACCATAACGTATCTAGAACAGGGATCAGCAGGCCTGACGAAAATCAAAACATCAACAAACCCAGAATCCTTGGCAACAAGTCGCGTTTGGCGTTATTCAATTAACGCCAATTTATATGCAAGGTAGACGCGTATATCGCCGAACCCCTGGTAAAACAATAACAACAATAAGGTCGTGGGTGGGAAAACAGCATCGCACGAGGGCTTTTGTTTACTTTCTCCTTTTGTAGTACGTATAATACCAACGCCCTATACGGCTCTTTGTGAAGGGCAACCACCGTCATCTTTACCATTTGCCGGGGCTCTACACCAGCAACCGGTTCGTCTGTTCTTTAATACCATCGGATGGTATGCCTGTACTCTTTGCCAAAATAGAGAATTGTGTAAGTGTTTCATTAGAACTTAAGGCCCATACTATCCATCCTACCTCCCTTCTGCTGTCGTTTCTGGGAGTCTACTATCACGACCCCGGCTTCATCGACCGGAACTTCGGGCGGATTAAGGTGTTGGGTGGGACTGATGCGCTCACAGGGAATACATGCATATTCCCTTGAAAATTTCTTTAATAAAGTGTTGGGATTCTTCCACCACGCTGATGTTGTCGCGTAACTCGTTTTATCCCCGTTGACGCCAGATACTTTCTTATGCGGTGGGAGTGACGGTACAGGCGACTTCCGGACAGGGGGAGACTTGGATTTAGAAGGACGGGTTTGTTGTTGTCCTCTAGTTTGTGGAGGGTTAAGGCCGTGTGGGAGAGGGCTAGGGTGCATAATTGGCGCCTTTGAACTGGGATTGCTGGCCAAAATACGGCCTGTTCCTAGTTCGATAGGGTGGCCTAGGTAAGGCCTGTTGTTTGGAGAGGAAGTCGGTTGTGGCAAGCGGCCGTGTCCAGCATGGGAAATGTCTTCCTCTTCATCTTCGTCATCATCGTCATCAGGTTCTTCCTCCTCTTCTACAAAGGACATCGCCTGTCTCCTCTTCAGATTACTGGGAGCTATGCAACCGGCATCATCACCAAGTTCAACACTTGCCCTATCATACATATGCGGTGCCTCTGGGCTCACGGCGTCTGTATCTGAATCGGAAACTTCGCTTTCCAAATCCCTTACCGGCCGTTTGTATGGTGATTCTTGAATGACACGCGGCGAAGCGGTGGGTGGTTCAGGGGTCATAGCTAGTTGAGTGCCGCCTTCGCCTTCACCACTACCATCGCTATCGTATTCACCCTCAGCCTCAACAACGATCGTTTGAAGATTTTTTACCGTTAGATTTCGCCTTTTATATTGTGCAAACTTGGCATGTTTCTGGAAATAGGGTTGGTATGCGTCAGGGGTTTTGTGTCGTTCAAGGCATCTGCTTATGTAGTGTTGATACTCGGTAACTTCACGAGCAACAAAATCATCCCACAACATTGACTTCTGCATTAAACCTTTATCTCGGAGTGATTGAAGCTCGCAGCATGCTCTTCTGAAAGTATCCAGGCTACCGCTATAGGTCTTGTACGCCTGTAGAAACTTGTAATATATCTCTTCCGTTTGCGAGGAGAATGATACTTGGCCGAAGGTTTTTTTGCTCTGGTGGCTAGTTGTACTTGTATCTGCTTCTGACATTCTTGAAACTTTTCGAGGAGACGATGACCGCGAAGGAGACTCGTCTGTACGCTTACGCTTTCGATCGATTTCTTGGGGTGGCATAGGGGGGACAGACGTCTCGATCGATGGAAGCACGACCATGGCCTGATCGGCAACCTCCAAGGAGGACCCAGGAACTTGCAAAACACCCGGGGGATTCTTAGAGTCAGATAGTTCGGTGCTATTCAACCCTGCCGCGAGCTGAGCTTCTACAGCCATTCTGTCATAGCCTGACGAAGAAGAATTGTGGATTGTAGAATCATGTGCGGGAGATTCTATTGTAGGATCATGGCTTGGTGGTCTGTCCTGAGACTTTCGAGCACTGAATTTCAGAGTAGCCGGGACCAAGATTGTGGTTGCATTTGGGGAAGGGGTTTCAGAGCTACCAATGTGTTGGTCGGGGGGTGATGGTGTTATCGGCTGTTGTGACGGAGAATGTGACTCTTGAGATTGCTGTGATAACATAGTTTCTGTTATCCTCATTGGTATAGATGAACGATTAATGGTGCCTTCCGTTTCGTTCTCTATCATGGAAGACGTGGGGTCAACATCGTGGTCTTGAGTGGATGTATATAAACCCCTGGGAATCGAAAGCTCTATATCAGAGTCTTCATAGCTTTCCGTATCTGGCAATGCTCCGGTTTGCGCCGCTGAATTGGGTAGATTTGTGGTCTCCAAGCTGGTAGAGTTATCGACCAGATTGAGAGAGTCTGAACCAGGAGTATCCCTGTGGAACCGTAGGGGTGACCCACCCTCATTATTTAGAGGGCTGCTATCTGGGGGTACGCGGGCAGCCACAGGTGATGGTGGCCACTGCTTTGTTCCTAACGGATAATCCCCTAATTGACTATGGGTAGATGACAAGGGTGGCTCGGCATCATTGTCTAGGGCTTCGCTCTCGCTCGAGGGGCTGATACGCGCAATAGCAGCCTTCTCTCTACGCTTCTCGCTCCATTGCTGAATAAGACTGACGGGCACATGGCCTTGTGGCATCCGCATTCCCGTGTTCGGGGGTATCCATGAGTCAGTACTTTCAATCAAACTTTGTTGAGCTTCAGATATGAACACATCACGACGACGAATTCTGTTCCACCCACTGAAAAATCCTTTATCGATTACCTTAACTTCACGGGATGGAATGAGCACCGAAGACTTAGATGGCTGGTCGGGTTTATGAGAGTGGGCCTGTATATTTGGACTAATGCTGCTAGGGCTCGCAGGTGGTGATTGTCTGTGTTGAGAGTAAATTTTAGAGGACAGAGGGCTGCTTCGGCGAGGCTCAGTACCTGCTGATTCAATAATGTTTGGATCGGGAATAGGCAGGTCATATACAGGCTGTGGAACGACGGGTTTGTGCCCATGTAAAGCCGGGATTTCTCCTTGAGTGGATGGGTTTGGCGATTTCCTTCCAGAGTTTGATCCCTTTGGTCTTAGGGTATTCAGTAGATCTTGCATCTTGGATTTTGGTGGGGCATGGTCCTCCGCATTTTTTACTTTGGGCATTCGTGCCACGGCGGATGTTGGCGCCTGCGTGTGCCATCCACCTTCCTGGGTTGAATTTGTATCCTCATCATCCGAAGGCTCAGGATCCTCATCATCGTGAATACTATTAGAGCCGGGCCCTGACAATATAGATTCCGTGTCTGAATCGTCACTGGTGTCGTTTGTCCGATCCAAGGCCTGTGGTCCTGCATCGCCATCTTCGCGGGCCCATTTGTCACCCAGTTCGACAATGGCTTTACAACGAGCGATATCTACAGGATTCCCAATTAATCCTGTCCCCTCACAGCCTTCTATCTTTATTTCTTCGATATAAAGATGTATTTCTGGAGGCGGAGTACGCAGTTTCCCAATCGTAATTTGGACCTTCGAGATCCGTAGAACGCTCCCTGTCGAATTCTTTCGAATATCGGTGTCATATTGCTCTTTATAATTTATACGAGCACGCTCGGAAAATATGGCGCGGATTGTCGTGGAGGCGTCCGAGAGAACGGCATGGGGAGTCGGCTCACTGGATAACCACTATGAACGCCAGGGAGAGTTAATTAGTACTGATGTATATGCCAACTAAGAGAGATCAATACCTTGACTAGTTGCACCAATTTTGGGCGTTTCACGGGTATCCGAAAATTGCTCCCATCATCAACAGTCTTCCCAAGCTCTTTGGAGCCGGCCACCTGGTCGTCCGGGTCTATACTCTGGCGTACAGCCCCTTCTACCAACGGCTCGATCCAGCTCCTCAGCAGATCCATCCTGGTTCAATATAGCCAGCGTCAGAGCGACAGAATCAGAACTCATTTTGTCCGGGAGCTGAGCAGAAAGGGGCGAGGGTTCAGCTCTCTCTTCCGCATCTTCTTCAACCTTTGTGTACATTCACTTCTTCGCGCTTCACAGACGTCCAATATACGCCTGAAGCGGCTAGCGCAGCCGCGGCTGTGAAGCTTTTCGCGACTTTCACCGCGTTTGCTTATTCAGCAACTTACATAAGCCCATGCTTGGCTTTGGTTGGCTGCATGTGACGTCGACTCTAGGCTGTGACGTTTGTCCGAATCGAGTATGTAAAGCAGCATCGACGCTTGGAGGGACATCATCCTGGCATATATCCAGCGCTGTTGACGGACCTTGAACTGGCGGTCTACGTTCTAGTGCGTCTCTCGGCTGTGCTACAGGGTTTCTCCATTTCTCTCATATTTTCCACACCAGAGAATGGCATGACGGCCGTAACGGTCACCTCTACCGGTTTCTGCTAACAGCCACCACGAGCTCATTTTCTCCGAGTGAACCTGGTGAATGAACATGTGGTGGTGTCCGTGAAGGATATGGGTACTTTAGATTACTGCGCGTGGCACCTCTTGACTTTCGTTAACCATGACATCCAATCCTCAAGAACCGCCGAGCCCCTCCGCGTCGTCGATATTTCTTCCGCTCGGTAGGAGGTCCCGGCGTGGTTCTCACACGTCCATCAACAGCGAGGCAGAGAAGGAGAACCTAACCGAGGCTCTCGATCAGATACATAGCGCGGCGTCGCAGCTGGGGACTCTTACCGTATTCAATGAATATACAAACCCTCCAGTTCAGTCGGTGGCGGCGGACAATAAGGGCCTTGTGGGAGACCTGCAAGGCGGGCTGAGTGGGCTATACAACATGTTCAGGGCGTCTGTTGGCGGCGTTAGAGACATGGTTGGCGGCCCAGCAAAGCCATCGGATGTTGCCTCCCAGGAAGTTGGAAATAATGAATCATCAAAGCCTCCCGGTGCTGGCACACGGCCCGCAGAGACTTCGTCTACTCACCTGGCTTCCGCACAAGCTTCTGCCACAAGTTCCCCTGTGTTAGGCACATTTCCGCTACTTCAAGAAGGCAACCCCAGCAACCTTCCTAAGACTTCAAGGATCTCTTCCAAAGCTGCGAGTATTTCATCCAAAGCATCGACACCCGCCGGTAATTCTCTAAAATCACCGCTGCTCCCGCTTTCGAAAATGCACACTCCTGCCACAGCGGACCCCACTGTTACTGAGATAAATGTGAATGCTGTTAAAGATGGGTTGAATCATCACAGAAGTAATTCTGGCAGCCTGTCTACCAGCCTGTTAATGAATTCAGATTCGATGCCGTCAGAGCGGAAAGATCGAACTCCCCACTTATCATCAAGTCAGATATCGCAGGAATCAGCTGCCGGCGGGCGATCCCAATCACCGGTGCTGTTGGCAAAATCAAGCGGCGACACATACAAAGACTTCCAGGAACCCGAGTCTAGTCGAGCTAATTTCTCCGAATCAGTCTCTCATGATGGATCTGTTTCCCCTAAATTATATTCTAATAGCGCGTCACGGAGCGGCTTGTCTGAGCTTGATTCTTCCTATTATGCAAACCAGCCAAAGAATAATCAGGCGGGAAGTGCTCACGACGATCACATTCGTCGCAAGGAAGTTTATGCTGGAGACTTGAATGTATCCTTCGCCACAGATTCTGTACCAACCTCCGTCTCGAATAGTATGTCAAAATTTGATAGCTCAACGCATGACGGAAACACTATCACAACGTTGGATACTTCAATCTCCATGACCGACCGTGGCATCCCATCTGCACATTCCTCCAAGGCCTCAATAAGTACATCTCGCGAAAAATTACCTCCTCGCGTTACCCAGCCCCATCTGCCCAGATTCGCTTTTCCTGGTATTGCGTCCTCAGAATCATCTCAGACGGCATCTACTGCTGGGAATTTTTCGACAAAAAATGACGCTAAAGAGACGGAGAAAACGAGTCAGACAAACAACTATCCGTTTTACCCACGATGGAGCCAGAGTGAGGCACATACTGGGGTTAAAAACAAACTTCTTAGCAAAGAATTCTGGATGCGGGATGAGAACGCAAAAGATTGCTTTTACTGCGGAGAACCATTTTCGACCTTTAGAAGAAAACATCACTGCAGAGTATGTGGACAGATTTTTGATGCGAAATGCACCACCCTTATCTCCGGGGCATCGTTTGGGTATTCGGGCTCCATACGTGTTTGCAAGCCATGCGACGCTGTTATAAACGCTCCCAGAGACGACGATTCATCAGAGTTTTCTGCAGATGAGGCTCGCAGCCCTGTCGTTATTAATACTCGTGCACCTGAATCTCTTGGGAATAACCTCAGCCCCAACTTTCCAGGAGAAGAGGATGCTGGTTCTACTGTATCACAATCATTAGACCACGTCTTGAAACCCCCAACGATGGCAATCCCCGCAACACGACGTACAGGGGACGGAAACCATAGGCGGTCAGCTATTCTAGAAATAGACTCGGATCGCCAACTCGTAAGGCCAACCTCGTCAAGGTCATTGAAATCGGGAATGAGTAGATCTCATTCAGTTCCGCACAAACGGCATCATTCAAGAACCCAGTACATTCGCAACTTCAAACCATACCATGATGACAGAGCACCATTTCAACGGCGTTTTGGGGAGGATGTTATTGGCGAAAAACTTCCCGCATTTCATCGAGATAATATTATCGACCCCGACCTAGCTCAATACCTCTCTGATGATGCTTCAAGTGAAGACGATCAGCCAAACTTATTTTCGGTCGTAGGTGATGGTACGCTCTCTCGGAGTGGCGGAGATAGTGAGAAGGCTGCTTTTAATGGATTTCTTGCTGCCGTCAAAAAGGGACGTTCTCGATTTGGTGATAAGAGCGGTTTGTACCCTGCGCGTGACGGAGAGGAAGGGAGCGTCAGCAGCTCTCGAGCTGTTAACTTACCCCGTTCAACGCGAAGGCGAAATTTGAGCGTTGCGAGCAGCATTCACCAAAGAATATCCCCTCGGGCCTCAAAGGATAATCCATCCCTGCATTATATACATGACCATAGCGCTCCCCCATTCACCGTTCCAACGAACTCTGCAACTAATGGGTTTAAAATGACAAGGAGCGCTTCCATGAGAGGTGCAGGAGCTCCCGCTATGGAACTAAATAAAGCCAGTTTAGACCATGTTCGCAAACTCCTACATCAGCAGCTACGGGATACATCAGTGCCGAACTTTCAAAGTTGGGAAACCGCACTTCTGCCAATTCTATTGAAAGCCACTGATGATGTCGAGCCTGACGTACAGCGTGGTGACGATATGGATATCCGGCATTATGTCAAACTAAAAAAGATCCCAGGAGGCCGACCTAGTGATACTGCATATGTTTCTGGTCTAGTATTTACGAAAAATCTAGCACTAAAAAGCATGCCCAGGAACATATCGAACCCTCGGATTCTAATCGTGACATTTGCCTTGGAATATGCACGTCAGCAACAGCACTTCATGAGCCTGGAACCTGTCATTCGCCAAGAACGAGAATTCCTTGAAAATCTTGTCAACAGAATAGCAGCCTTGGGCCCCAATTTATTGCTCGTCACAAAACATGTGTCTGGCCTAGCTCTTCAATTGCTAGAACAAGCGAATATTGCCACAGTCTGTAATGTCAAGGAGTCCGTTATAGAGGCGGTCTCGCGATGCACTCAAACTAGGATCATAACATCCCTAGATCGCCTCGCCGCGTCTCCGTCTTCTACTGGCCATTGTGTGAGTTTCGATCTTAAAACTTATGTTCATGGAGGCCGGAAAAAGACGTACATGTACATCTCTGGCTGTCCGAAGGAGTTGGGTTGCACCATAGTCCTTCGAGGTGCGAATAATGATGTGCTCATGAAGATTAAACGGATCACGGAATTCATGGTCTATGTTGTCTACAACTTGAAACTCGAGACATGCTTAATGAGGGACGAATTTGCGAAAATCCCTTCCTCCCCATCAAATATGGCCGGGTCTGGACAAAAGAAGGGCCAACAGGCAGAGCTACAATCGGCCAGCAGCGTTGCTTCTGGCGCTGCCAACGACGAAGCTCCTGGTATCTCGGATACGAAAGGCGAAAATTCGAGAGACGAGGTCTCCGCACTTGAGAAACCAACGGTTACGACCACCTCACAAAGACAAGCTGACGATACTGAATTGTCTAGCGATGTCCCTGCCCCAGCTTTCTACGAAGATATGGTAGAAAAACACCAAGTTAAAATCCTCTCAGCATCTCCTTTTGTGAAGTTCCGCCAACCCTATCTCCTTATGCGAGCGAGGGAGTTAGAACGCCAACTAGCTTATCTCAAGCGCCTCCGTGACCAAGACTTTTCTCAAGAGCCTACCTCAGACGAGAAATCAAAATCAGAGAAATTTTTCCTGATCACACCAGAGATGATACATGAATCTCTGTCTGGCGCATCCAGCAAAGTTAAGGAGGTCGTCCATGCCGTTCATGATGCCGAATATGACAGGGCATTGCATCACTATCAAACCCAAAAGAGGCAATGGGAGGCATATATATCTGGAAATATAAATCTCTTCGATCCATATGCGCACCAGAATATCGTTGTCTTGTATAGCTTAGTCTGTACAAAAACATCGATCCCTTGCTCTGGCCCTGATACTTTTGCCCTTGGCTTCTATAACCAATATGATACCGATAAAATCTTTGAAGGGGATTGTACCCTTGGGCAGTACGTCGAGGATCTATGTCACAGTGCTAACGCCGTTTGTACTGCAAATGGCTGTGAGGAAAGAATGTTCGACCATCATCGTCAATATGTCCATGGCGAAGCGCAAGTCAGCGTATTTGTTCAGCCTTATCCCTCGAAATTACGCGGCCTTCAGGATACAATCTTAATGTGGAGTTGCTGCAAAAAGTGCGGTAACGAGACCCCGGCTATGCCAATGTCAGATAGTACCTGGAGGTATTCATTTGGAAAGTACCTGGAGCTCTCATTCTCGAGTGCAGACTTGCATGCCCGCGCGGGTGTTTGTCCCCACGATCTACATCGAGACCACCTGAGGTATTTCGGCCTCAAAGATATGGCCCTTCGGATACATTATGATCCCATTAATCTGTTGGAAATCATTGTCCCGCGACCACGGGTTACCTGGAAGGTGGATAAAGCCCTCAGGGTCCGTAATGAGGTTTACATTGCGGCGGAAAAAAGAGTGAACAAATTTATGATGTCCGTTAAAGGGCGTCTTAAATCTATAAAGGTTGAAAGTGTCATGCCTGAGATGGCACAAGCCTGTCAGAAGGAAGTTGAGGCGCTCAACAAACGGGCCAACGATGATCACATCGCTCTTATCAAGCAGCACCAGGCGCGATATATGAATAGTCGATATTGGGAAGTCATCCCTTTGAACACTGTCATCATCTCAACCCAAGAAAAGGTTGTGGAATGGGATGCTATATTTGCTGAGTTTGAACGAAACTATTTTCCCTCTGAAAAAGATATTAGACGATTGGCAACCTTGCAGCTGAAGAAAATATTTCTCGATAGAGACGTTTCCGTCACGTCACTCACATCAAGCGAAGACTCTGGGGCGACAGCAGTAGAGACGGAAGAAGGGACGGCAACGCCATCGGGCTCCCCTCGCCTAACAAGGAGAATGACACTATCACCGCAAGAAGCGAAAAATATGTTAGCATCTGTGGTGGAAGAACACACCACGAAGCCGAGGAAGGAGACTGAACCTGAAGAGCCCAACCCACAAAGCCCGACGCAAGGTGCAGAGTCTCATGGGTCTGGTGACTTATCGCCTATGAAGCCCATACTTGCGTGTCAAAATGAATTCCGGCACTTGGACTTGGTCATCCCATCAAACTTGGTAGAAAAATTATCTCCGCCACAGGTGCAGCCAGACTTGGAGATACATCAGCCTGTCAATCCCACCACTAGCCCCGTGCCCACAAATTCGGCGGGAAATGAGCAAGAAATTCCAAGTGAGCCTCGACTGAGCAGTGATGATACGCCGGATAACCAGGATGCTGCCGACTATGTTGCACGCCCTTCCGGTCTCCCTCGTCCCCGTGATAGAGCACTCAATCATGGGTTTAGGGCAAAGTCTCCGCCATTGATGAGGGCGCAATCACAACCGGCACATCTGCAGCAACAGCTTTCTAATCCAGTGCTATCTCAAGAAAAGCTTCAGAGGCCTACTGGGGAGAAGGGCTCTGACGGCAATAAGGGGCCATTCACGTCCAAAAGGCAGCGTTTTTCAGAACGACTGAGGCTAGCGGGTCTAAAATCTCCGAAATTGCCTGGTGGTCCTTCTCTAATACCACGATCGGTCACGAAGAAAAGCTCACATGTATCGTACCTTACTCGTCATTTCGAGGAGCTAAGCCGAGAATTCCAAAAAGAGCGGATCATGCAAAATCATCGGCGGGCTGCACAAGGCAAACAATCTCGCGCCTACCCAATGGCATCTTCCAAGCCGATTGTCGAAGTGTACAAAAATGTCAGGGATGCAGTAGAGGAACGAGAGCCTGGTGATGAAGACTTTTTGTCTAATACACCCACCGCGATATTACCAAAGGAACCTGCAGTTCTAGTGGTCGAGGCTACTGAAAATGTCGAACCTCCAGTTGTTCGACCAGAAACCCCTGTTAGAGGTACCCAAGAGTCTAGGGTATCGGACGAAAGTTTGCGTGAGGGCGACCAAATCCTTTCAGGGGCGGATGGTGAGGATGAACATAGTGATGGCGAGAAGAGCTTTTTAGAAGACGATGGCCAAAATGTCGAGGCAAACGAAGAAACAGTTCCGTTATCCCCAGATGAAATTTCCTTGGATCTCAAGGAGCTACCCAAACATGAACAAACGTCGTTAGTCAAAATGCTCACGAACTTTTGGGCTGAGCGTTCTGCAAGTGGATGGGCTCCCTTGGATTATCCGCTAAGCGATTCCGACCATATTTTTGCTGATTGTGATATCATTGTCCGAGAAGACGAGCCAAGCTCGTTGATTGCATTTGCATTAAACTCTGAGGATTATCAGCAAAAACTTAGAAGCATCCAAGAGCAAAACGAAGCGGGCGATTCGGTCAACGTTGATGCGGAGCCCGAAGTTGAACAATCATTGCTTCGAAGTACGGGAACACATCTCAAATATCAGTTTCAAGAAGGCCAAGCAAAGATGCTCTGCAAAGTATTCTATGCTGAGCAGTTTGATGCTCTTCGCAGGAAGTGTGGTGTAGCGGACCGAATTGTTGAATCGCTGTCCCGGTGCATGAAATGGGATTCCAAGGGAGGCAAGACAAAATCCCTCTTCCTAAAGACGCTGGATGATCGGTTTATCCTGAAGTCACTTTCAACAATAGAGACACAGGCTTTCTTGAAATTTGCGCCAGATTATTTCCAGATTATGTCTGAAGCGCTGTTCCACGAGCTCCCTTCCGTAATCGCAAAGATGTTCGGTTTCTACCAGGTAATCATCAAGAACCCGACGACTGGGGTAGAATTCAACTGGTTCCTACTCATCATGGAGAATCTATTCTATGACCGCAGTCCAACCCGAATCTTTGACCTCAAAGGGTCGATGCGCAATCGAAAAGTTCAGAGCACTGGAGAACGGAACGAAGTGCTGCTTGATGAGAATATGGTCGAGTTCATATACGAAAGCCCGCTGTTCACCCGAGAGCATTCAAAGAAACTACTTAGCCAGAGTGTCTGGAATGATACCCTATTCCTCGGCCGCCAGAACGTCATGGACTATTCTCTGATGATTGCTATCGATGAAGTTAAACAAGAAATTGTAGTTGGTATTATCGACTGCATTCGAACTTACACTTGGGACAAGAAACTAGAGTCGTGGATTAAAGACCGAGGGTTTGCCGGGGGTGGAAAAAACAGGCCCACGGTCACCAGTCCTAAAGAGTACAAGAGCCGGTTCAGGGAAGCAATGGCGCGATATGTCCTTTATGCCCCTGAGTAAGTTTCATCCTCCTTGGATCTTCTACTAATGCTTGATAAAACTATACTAATGACCTTCTGTAGCTCCTGGCACCAGTTCCATGTTGCAGACCCCGACAGGCGGTCCCTCAGGAGCCATAATCAAAGCAAGAGTACTATAGCCTCGCAAAATAAACTACCAGACGCAGCCGCACCCCAACCTTAAAATATACCAACGACGTGCTTTCGATACGAATAATGACCTTTTTAATGATCAACATATACAATGATTCCCTGTTTCTGCTTGACTTGTCTTTTGTATAACAGCGCAGAATCAGCATGTTTCCGTCATTCCAGATCAAGATATAGATGTACTTGTTATGATTATCATTGACCCTACCCTAATCCATGCATCATTGCGAAAGAGTATCGCCTTGCCCAAGGTTGTCCCTCTAGCTGCGCCTAAACACCCCCCCTAACATCAAATAAAAGAATAAACACTCATCACATATCAATACAAATACTTATAAATTGCCTGTTTCTCAACATCCGCCTCCACCTCCGCCTCCCCCGTCGCCTCCACCGCTGCAACCACCTCCTCCACCGTCACCTCCACCTCCACCGCTGCAGCCACCATCCTCTCCTCCTCCTCCATCGCCTCCGTCAAAGAAGATATCCTGGTGCTTGCCCTTTCGTTTAGGATAACTCTGGCGGTGTTTTTGAGGATATTTGTTTGATTTCCGCGGAGGCGGTGCTCTATCACGGTCTTTTGATGAGAAACAGCACATTTTTGTTAAACTTCTTAAATATGGGAATAGAGATGAATGTTGACGGGACGATAGCCGTATCCAATGAACGAATGAGGAATAGGTTGTAGCCTAGACTGAAGATTTAGTTTATGCATGAAAAGATCCCTTTCACAGTCAAGAAGAGAAGTATTATACCTTATGAAATATTATATAGGAGCCGAATAATATGATGTAGATATTTCACTATTCCCTCTGAAGAGTGAAGACTCGGTAAGAATGTATGAGGAGCTAAAGACGAAGATATTGAAAATCGAGAGAACGTGAAAGGAGTGCCATTAAATATATAATGATACCCCCTTGCCATTCTTCAGCTCGCAGAACATTCCCTGTAACTTCTTTTCTAACCATTCCAGATATGCCGAGGGAGTTTAATGTATGCACTCGCCTTAAAATTTACGTACACACTTTCGTGTGCTGGAGGCCCAGCCGCGATGGTTCCTTGAAGGATTTCTTAGCTTCACAGCCCCCTGTGTTTAAAGTAGGTATATGATGCGCCGTTACTAATAGAGCTGTAAGCCCCTTCCTACAGGGTAAATCGTCATATGGTAGATCGCCTACGCCCCGTTACGAGTGACTGATCACCTGGTTGCCATAACGGACAGCCAGGAGTTCGAAGTATACCTATATTAAGCTACTAGAGTGTCTAGATATAGCACGTATGGGAGCGGATGAGATAAGTGCCAGTCTCGGTGCTGGGCGTATTGTAGATAATATAGTTAAATAGACGAATGTTAGATGTGTCTGGCCCTAACTTTGGGAATACGGGTATATGTAAGCCAACGCTTGCTTGACCGCGGGAATGCGTATTCAAAAATATAACGTGAAATGGGATTGTAGATAGACAAGCGTATGCTTTAACAAAAGAAATTCATCGATCATAGGTCGTCCAGAAATATTGCCTCCCGAATTTCGATAGCTCATCGCTTACAGTTTTTTCTCCAACTTCTTAAAGAGCTTGTTTACTCCCTTCTCCATACGCATTGCATTGCTGCCAATTTTACCGAATTTTGGCGCCTCGTTCCTATTCGCTGTTTGGGCTGGTGGTGTCTGTTCCGACCCTGGCGGGACATATACCTGATTATGTATAGCATATTCGTTCTGCGGCCTGGGCTGTTGCTGATGCTGTTGTTGCTGCTGGTAGTGCTGAGGATGCTGCTGCTGCTGAGAGTAGTTATATGGCGCATACCCACCAGCAGAATGTTGCGAGGCCTGCGATTCACGTCGAGAAAGATGGGCCTGGTTTTGGGCTAGGGGCTGAGTAAACGGGCTGACAGGTGGTGGCCCATAACTTTGTTGCCCATATAAGTGTGCATTGGGATCTTGCGGAGGAGGAGCGAAACTAGAACTTAGGCTTCCGCGATGGCTAGCGGTTGTGGCTGGAGGGGCGCTGGGAGGGACACTGGCTGTAGTTGGGGGAGGGCCAAACGACAGGCCACCGGGTGGAGGCTGTCCTGGGGTGTATGGCTGCTGATGAAGGCTCGAAGGTGCCGGAGAATATGTGCCTGGCGCACCCGGAACACCGTATGGCTGCATATTGACATTGCCAATGCCATGCGGCTGAACGGGCTGAGGGCTTTCTATGTCTCCCGTAGGCGGCGGGGCAAATGACATTCCCATACCACCGCCAGAAAGTCCAGTTCCCTCTGCAGCATCCGGTGGTGGAGGTGTCGCCTCACGAGGCTTTATCGGCTCCGGGGCGGGTGGAGCTGCAGGATTGTAAGGAAGAGGTGCATACGTTGCTGGTGTTTCTTCCCTCTTTGGAGCCGAAGATGTTTGAGGTGCCTTCTCATCTATCGGGCTGACTGGCTGAGTCACGATTTGCACGTTTGCAGGCATTATAGGAGGGGTGGGATGCATTGGTGGCGGCGGTGGTGGAGGAGGGATGTTAGACAGACTAGTAGCATCATTGGGACGCAATTCCGCCTTTGCTTGATGGTAGTTTGGATCTGATATTGCGACATTCTCCAGATTTTGCACCACACTGCTCATTGGGGCCTGCAGAGAGGAAGGTGGTTGTGTTTGCTGAATATTTTCCAGCTGGTTAGGGCCCACCACCTTCTTGATGGTGGTCAAAAACTGTCTCGCATCATCCAGGGTCCAGAAGTATAGATCCAGGGTATGTAGGCGGAAATATGACGTGCTTCTATCAGCTGGATTCGTCCATCCTAAACGCCATTCATGCTCACCGCCGCCAGGAGCTGAAGGAGGCCCGTCTACGCTGTTTCGGCATCCATCTACCGTAAGGGTGAAAAGGGTTGGGAAGGTATCGGATGTGCGTAGGTGGGAGGACGATAGAGCTGCTAACGGTTAGAGCTTGGAACCGGACTCTAAACCTGTTCGTACATGTATGAAATAGGCGACCTACAGCCGTTAAAGGCATCCTGCTCGCGAGTCCCAGGGTTATTCGCAATCTCGATCCTCGACCCTCCCTGCGTAGGATTATGATAGATGTAGAGGTAGGAACCCTTATCGAACCGATGGTGGGTAGGATGCGGGGAGGGCGCCGTGAAATAATAGTGAACGTCCGTAAACCTAACACCGCATCAGTATTACCGTCTTATATATTGGATATGGCTACTTACACGGTCAGTAACCGTTCTTCGCCTGGGAGGGGTGGCATCTCCGATAATTAACTATATCCTAGCCTGATCGCAAGGAGGGGTCGATCACAACGGGAACGGAGCTTCCCACGGCGCAGCTTTTCAGGATAAACAACGAGTAGGATAAAAGAGAGAGAGAGAGAGAAACTTCTCTACGCCGCGAGCGCAAGCTGAGTCTCTCCTCCTGCTGCCTTCTTATCGTCCCAACTTCCCTGTGGTTTCGCGCAGTTCAGCCTCTGTGGCCAATCAGAAGCCGCGATCCAAGCTCCCGGCGCTTAACCGCAGGCTTAGTCATGATCTTAGTCAGCCAAAAGGGAAAAACATTCTTCCGATCTCAAATTTGTTTCCTTCAAGGACGAAGAAGAAGAAAAAGAAGGCGAAGAGGAGAACAGGAGAACAGCAGCACGACGGGCGATACTACTGTCAATTGCAGCCCTACGTAAGGAACCCCGGCTGGTACCCATGAATACGGCAGGATTGCTGACTTGAAACTACTTGACAGGGCCCCTTTAGGCGTGGATCTCCAGGAAGCAGCTACACCAGTCGACATACGCACCATATTCTTTCGCGAGACTGGAAGAGCCGGAACATAGCTGTCGAGGAAGCTGTTATTTGAAGGATAATTTGCGCGGAGCATTTTCACAATGTCGCTCGTCCAACTCTCACATGTCTGCTCACACCTTTCGAATGCCAGCAAGGCTCGGTTGGCTTTGACATCTATCCCGAATTCGAACCTTCATCTCTCTCTCTCGAATGCCCTTCTCGAGGCTGGGTTCATATCATCCGTCGTCCGAGGTGGCCCAACTCCACCGGCGCGCCACCTGCTCTTGAACCATCCTGCGGTCAACGATGAGTTAGAACCCATTGAGCCAGTCACCCAAGCCAATGTTGCGTCAAGACGACTATGGCTAGGACTCAAGTACTGGCAGAGTGAGCCGGTTCTCAGCAAAATATCAATGGTCAGCAAGCCTACTAGACGGATATACGTGGACACCGAGGCGCTACGGGATATCGTAAGAGGGTCGAAGAGCAACATGGTCGCCGGGCTGAGGAACCCTGGTGAATGTCTGTTTCTCAGCACTGATCGTGGAATATTGGAGTCTCGGCAGTGTGTTGAGAAGAAAATAGGAGGGCTGGTTCTATGTCGTGCTGTTTAGCTGGGTTGTATCATACGCCATGATTTCTTTTTGGCATGGGAATGGAGTTGATGGATTGTGTATATAGATCACTTGATCCACCCTTTCAGTTGAATGTACTATTATATCTCTCTCCCGTTGTATGCCCTGTCCTTGCTATATGTGCTGCTGTTGATAGTTACACTAGTTTGTATTATCTTACCATCGGTGCAAATTTATTGTCACACTTTGAACACTTCCTCTCTCCAGAGCTACTAATGTTTTCAGAATGGAGAATCATGATAATTGTCTATCATTAGCAGGGAGAAGCCTGATATCGAGGTGCATTGGAGCTCAAGTACTCTACCTACGACCAGAGTGTGCCTAGCTCATACAGGACATCTTCAGGCTATCTCCAACCCAAGGCTCAGCTCACCGATTCCTCTCAATCCGCCTCTCTCCTCAGAGTCTCTATCTTATAATATTTTCCATCTATCTTCACATCGACATCGATCAATTGGCTTTTCTAGGAAGCTTAGCCGGTCTCCATGCCCTTGATTGGCCAAACAGTTTCCTCCACCACCAGAAAGCCAAAAAAAATATGCGAGCAAGGGAAAATACCACTCAGCTATGGCAAGTCGACATTGCACCCGGATCGCAGAGGGATGATGAGCAGCGCTTCAAGAAATGCTCACCCAGCGCATCCCTGAATCCGAGCCAAGAGCGGTGCTTTTAACAGTCTCGTATCCCACCAAGCACGGCCGAGGCTTCCCCACTCCAGGCAAAGCTGCCCTCGCTATATAAAAGCACAGCTCGCGCTCGCGTGTCCCAGCATTTCAGCCGGTTAAAGGACGGTGGCGTCGGTAGGGAACGCTACGTATTGATATACACACGAATATCGTCTATCTTATGTTGAGCTGGATATCGTCCTCCCGCAACGCGCTCGCTCCCTCGGCTATACCGAAAAACTTGACCGGCACGCTGCAGTCGCATTAAACCTGGACGGGACGGACACAGGCTTACGATACCCTTTATACCGATGGCGTCCGAGAAAGATGATATCGATCCCGTCAGTGTTGACGCTGCTCAATCTTCCGCGGCAGAGAGTGATGGTGAAAATGGGACGGTAGCAAATGTCTTTCAGAATGCGAAAGCGGCAGCAGATAAAGAACACAATATGACACTACTGCAGGGTATAAAGCTCTATCCAAAGGCAGTCGCATGGAGCGTCCTGATTTCCACTTGCATCGTCATGGAAGGTTACGATATCAGCTTGATCAGCAACTTCTACGCTTTCAAACAATTTAATCAGAAGTTCGGAGTGCGACTAGAAGATGGCTCATATCAAGTTCCAGCACCGGTATGTTTGTTATCTCCGTCTCTGAACCCTAGTACTCGGGAGTCTAGACTCTAAATACCATCCTTTCTCTAGTGGCAAGCCGGTCTCAGCAATGGTGCAGCTGTAGGCGAGATATTCGGTTTATTCCTCAACGGATGGTTGTCGGAACGGTTTGGCTATCGTTGGACAATATTAGGGTCACTTGCATGGTTGACTGCCTTTATATCACTGTTCTTCACCGCCGACAACGTGCAAACGCTCCTTGCTGGCGAAATCCTCTGCGGCATTCCGTGGGGCTTATTCCAAACCCTGACCATCACCTATGCCTCTGAGGTTTGCCCGGTAGCACTGCGTGGTTATCTAACTACATATGTTAACTTTTGCTGGGGTCTCGGACAGTTTATTGGCATTGGAGTTATCAGGTCGATGTTGAATCGAACAGACGAATGGTCCTTCCGGATACCCTATGCACTTCAGTGGATGTGGCCGCTCCCTCTCGGAATTGCAATATTCATGGCCCCGGAATCGCCGTGGTGGCTGGTCAGGAAAGGTCGTATTGCAGATGCCAAACGCTCTCTTCTCCGGCTGACTAGCCGAAACGATGAGACGGGTTTTGATGCCGATGAGACCATAGCCATGATGGTCCATACGACTGCCTTGGAGGCTAAAATAACCCATGGAGCCACCTACTGGGACTGCTTCAAGGGAACCGATCTTCGGCGAACGGAAATTGTATGCATGGCTTGGGCAATGCAAAATTTAAGCGGCAACTCGTTCTCCAACTACTCGACGTATTTCCTGGAGCAGGCGGGCCTATCGACTTCTCATGCGTACTCGTTTGCCATGGGCCAGTACGCTATAAATATGATTGGAGTTTTCGGTGCTTGGGGGCTGATGTCCGTCGGTATTGGACGAAGAACTCTCTATCTCTCTGGATTGTGTGGACTCTGCGCTATGCTTATGATCATGGGCTTCCTTGGCCTCGTACCGCAGTCACACAGAAACGCGGGATCCCTTGCCACGGGGAGTATGATGATTGTTTGGGCATTGTTTTATCAGCTTTCCGTCGGCACAGTCTGCTACTCCCTTGTCTCCGAGCTCTCGACGCGAAGGCTACAGATAAAGACCATCGTGCTAGGCAGAAACTTGTACAACGTTGTCGCCATTATATGTAACGTCTTAACGCCGTTCATGCTGAATCCTAGCGCCTGGGACTGGGGCAATTATGCCGGTTTCTTCTGGGGCGGTGTTTGCTTCTGCTGCGTCGTATACACCTATTTCCGTCTCCCCGAGCCACAGGGCCGATCCTTTGCAGAGTTAGACGTCCTATTCGAGCGTGGGACTAGTGCTAGGAAATTTGCGTCTACCCAGGTTGACGTCTTCGGAGAAGAGGTGGCAACTAACGTGATTGACAGTTATAACGAGAAAGACTCAGGGCAGATTCGGGCTTAGGGTTTTGGGTTCTGTTTGGGCATTTTCGGCTTGGGGGCATACGTTCCGGTTGGCTTCTGTTGTGTATATATGTTCCAGCCTGTTTACATATCTAATTAATGAATGGACGTATTAATATCAATTATCAGACAAAAGCGTAGTCTACGATTACATATTCTTTGCCTTCCTGTATCCGCCTTAAAGCCTCATTAGTATCTATAAGACGCTCATCGATGCCACTATGGTTAGTTGGAGCCTAACATTAGGGAGCTAACATATGGGAGGGGAGGCCGTTGACATCATAGCAACGAGTTTAACCACAACTGTAGAATATTGCGTGTAGGTCTTGAGAGCGAATGAGATATGGCGGACGGGAGCTGTTCAACCATGGATGCATCCCCATTTGACAAACGGTAACTTCAGCGGCACGGAAGCTTAGTCCAGCGAGTCCCAAGGTTGATGCCGTGGGATAAGTTTATCGTGACCTTACATGGAAAGGAGGTCGTGGTTGTTACTATGCTCAGGGGCAAGTCAACCTCAAGTCAACCTTCAAGTCTAGAGTGATAGTTGGCTTTGCAATGTCTATGAGGTAAATTCCTTCGCCTTCACCTTACCTTTTCAGAGTGACCCTCCTTGACGGTGTATCGAAGCCTAGAGGACCATTTAAACCCAACCTCCAACTCCAAGCACGGAGCCGAGCCGATTTACGCCCAACTTGATCGGCCTTGCCACACTCCCGGCATGTATCAACTGACGGTGTTACCCTGATCCCAATGGTAGCCCTTGTATTTCCACAACACAGCTGGTCCCTATGTCATGGTTCCTTCGCCGTGTCCCAGACGGAACTAGACATGATAGGATGGCCATATGCCGACGTATTCGCTTGTTACTGTAAACGTGACAACCTGGAAGTAACTGGCCAGATACGGTGTCCTCCATGCAAGTCAAGGGTTCGTTTCCATGACAAGTCCTATTAACATCCGGGCTGGATCTCTTCTGATCTTCGACGCTTGACTTTGAACTTCACTAGCCCGCTCATCTGGTACTCGGCATCGTCTTCCTTCTCGATAACAATAGAACGTTTCTCTTGAATGGCGCGGTCGGTCGGAACACGGGCTGCGGTTGGGCTGACGACGGCTGCCGAGATGTGTATCGATTGGATTCAGGCGCAAACCGCTGCTGTTCTGCTGTTCTGTCCTGCTGTCCTGCTGTTCCTTCGTGATCCATGGAGGAAGTCGAGATATCCACGTGACCTGACGACCAATCCAGAGTGAACGAAGTTTCTCACCAAAGAACGCTCGACTTCAATATATAGCAAGATGCCAGATCACCACGACGCCGGGAGCCTGCCGCGCCCTCACGGCTGAGCAGACGGCAGACAGGTTGAAAACGAGCCCAACCGCCCACCAACGAAACAGCCATGGTCTACAGCTCAGAGTGAGGCGAAAGAATGAGATCCATTCCTGCAGCCAGGACCATCCGTCTATGGATATATACAAACGCAGGGAGTATAACTCTACTCTCGACCCCTCCCCAGCAGTTGATCAATGGAGACGGCCGTCCCCCGAGCAGAATCAGGCGCTGGAACCTGCAGGTCCTGCTCTCGTTGGGCTGGTCAGCATAGTTATCGGCCGAACTCTGATGAGAGTATCTGATGTCTTTTATGCATCAAACAGGGCTCTCCAGCAAGGCAAAGCAGTCTGCTCGAGACATGCTCTGCGGGTGTTTTAATCTTCATAAAAGTATGCGGGGGATCGATCGCTGCCAGAGCTCACAGACCGTTCATAAATGTCTACGTAAATAGCCGGGCTGCCATGAGCTGGCATAATATATTGGAGCGCCGCTTAAACCTGCAGAGGCTTCTAGATGATGTACCTTTATTTCTGTTTAACCTAGAATCCCAGCGCCATCACCTCCATCTAGCTGTTTATTGCATCCACGACTGGATCGAGAACCTAGCTGTGCCTGAAACAGCTCCATGGCGACGGAAGTATGGAGGAATCAGCCTAGAATAGAGACGAGCTAGGGAGTATACTCCGTACCCGAAGCTGCCTCGCCATAAGATGTATCCCCCACAGTCATGGTCATTGTTGGGATAGTTTTGGGATACGAAATGCACGACGCCGTTGGACATCCTCCTCGCACCAACTGCAGCTGTTCAGGCCAGATTTCGCATCTCACCTCGAATCGGCGGGATCCTTTTGCTGACAGGCCACTAGCAGAATGCCAACAGAGCAACATATCGCTTGAACGGGACCATGCAGTGGTTGGCTCTGCCCCGGCGACAAAAAACATTGGGCCGCAACGCAACGCGAGTGATGTGGATGTGCGTCAATGCCCAACTCCCCGATGAACAGCATCCTCAGCGTCTTGCGCCGATTTGCACCCTCGTAGATCCAGGGGTTGCATACCGTCCAGATCTAAAATTGGCGGTCCTTCGTCCCATCACCTAACCCGTAATGGCGACGGACCGAGAAGAGCCCAATCGCTATAGGCCATGGCTGCTTCGCTCGAATGCTTCAGTTCACGGATTATGTGCAACCTGGCTTCCGTGCAGGTAGGATAGCCAACGGTCTGAAATGGCATCCCTTGTCCTTCTCCATGCACTTTCTCCATGCTGACTGTCCTCCCCTAGGCCCCGTTAAAACCTACCGGCAGGGCCAGCTCAACTTCGAGGGACCAGCCCGGTGCATATACAAGCTACCGCACGGCGACCACTAGGAGCTGACATCTCCCGGACCATAGGCCAGAAGGCCGTGAGAGGGATGAATCTGCTCTGCTCTACTCAACACCCGCATTGGCTACTTCGAAGGGGGGAGGCCGACCCTCTCCGCCCACCCCTTCGATTTTGATGCCCAAAGATTCTCTCCCTGCCACTCCCACCAGGCCATGTGATGCTTGTTTCCTTGTTAATTTGCATCCGCCGCCTCGATGGGAATTCGGCCATCGACCTTTTGAAAACCAGATGGCGTATTCTCGTGGTGCGGGGCGCTTTTTTGAGTTTGGGTCGTGTCAACTGCAAGGCCCTAATCCGGGATTTATAGGTTCATAATTGCCCATGAAAAGAAAAATAGTGAGACGGAGGACGTGTACGTGGAGCCGTCTGCTCTTCTCTGAGCTATACTGCCATAGCTCCCCCAGCCGAGAGCCCAAAACAATAACAAACGATCCTTACCCTCTTACAGATAAAGACGATTACTTTTCATACCCACTGCCTTTCCCTACCCCATGGCTCGTCACGCCTCCTCCTGGCCCAACTCCGCGAATTAGCGGTGTAAACATTAAGATTCTATCTAGATTCGTACTTTTCCTCTCCCGGGTTTCTCTTTTTTTTCCCCTTTGGCTCGGTGCAGGGTTAAGGTTACCTTCAGCAAAATCTATATAGAATACTTGCCCACTCCTTTTTATAGCCCTTGCATGGCTCGCCCGGGTTTGGCGTGATAGCGTTACTTGTGTCTCGCCGGAGAATGGCATATTCGGGAAGCATTCCTCTATCCCCAGGCGGCCTTAGGGAGAGTGATTCGATGTTCTATCCACAAAGGAACAATGCAGCCACATTCCCTTTTCGAAGGTTAGTTCCGGAGCAAAACCCTTCCCGGAAGCCGGCAAACGATCGAAGCTCATTCAAATTCTTCGAAATAGTCCTAGTTTGTTAAACAGAGAGCGCGAGATCCCTTGTTACTCGGACCTGCCATGGCCACCCGAGCTACGAAACGCAAGGTACGGACCAAAAACTTGTATCAAAATTTTTTTTAGCATTGATCGTCGATGAGTGTAACTAAACGTCGGATTTATTAATGGAGCTAGAATCTCACCGCCATGGGATATTTCACCTCGGGAACATGGAGAGTTACCCTCTCCAGAGAGGCAGCAGCCCGGGCCTGGTAGGCCTATCGATGTGTTTACGGGTCGAGGTATGGTCACAACTCCACCTTCGACATACGATCGATATTCCACTGTCCACCCGCCAATGGCCCTGGAACCAATTGGCGAGCTACCACGACAAAGCCCTAGTAACGGTTCGAAAGATCCGTTCATGTCTTATCACAATTCCAGGCTATCTGATCCTGGAATGCCTCTTTCATTGGAATCTGATCATTCTATGGGGCGTATGAAGAAGATGAACCCGGAACATGTGGACTCCATCCCCAGATTCCATTTGAGGCGAAAGCCCGGAAACAGGGATGAGTTCGACGGACCAACTCAGCTGCTGAGGATGCCTAGCCCAGGCCCAGCAGCAACCGAAATCCCGGAGAAGGACCTGCCACACCTTCCCACTTCATTGAATGTACAGGAGCAAGTGAAGATTTTATGTGATATCAACGATCGTTTATCCCGGTGCGCCTTTGATTTTGTGGCCAAATACCAGTTCCCAATCCCATTGGAGCCCGAGAAGTCAGAAGTAAGATCCCCAGAAGACCGTGAATGGACAGAATGGGTCCACTTGCTCAGAAGACTTGCGACTAAACGCCGTATTCCTGCGCGCGTTTTATATGATGGCCAAATAAAGCAGTTCATCACTGTGCTCGAAAACTCACTGGAAATGCGCCACACAGCAAAGAACCAGTCGCGCCCACTGAGAGATGATCGAAACATTTTACAGCTTATATCTGCCGGAACACAGGTCGCTAAAATACTCAAAGACGCCCCTGCGATGGAATATTTTGATTTTTTGTATTCCCGAACAGAAAGGCAAATCCATGAGCGACGGAACCATACTCCTAGTTTCTTTTAGATGGGCATGCGGCTGGTCGTATGTTATACGAACATCAATCGTCATTTTTCCCTACACCTGATGACCGTTTATTTTTCCTCTTTTTCCATGAAGTATCGGTTTCATGAAAGCCATATATATTGCCCGTTGTTAAGGCAGAAATCTTCCCGATCCACCGACCTTTTTTTCTTTTCCAAATGTTATTCTATCGACGGGAAATGGCACCACAATTGGAGTTTACTTTTACTTTCACACCTTCTGAGAACCGGAAATAAACGATTTACCGCTCTCTTTCCCGGAAAACTGTTCTCGGGAGTTACCCAATGGCCCCCAATCCTAAATCTGGGTATCCCTCTCATTATTCCCTGTCTTGCATCATGCCTCTTGCTACTTCTTTTTGTTTCTGGGGATTTATCTAATTGGGGATGGACACTTATACATGCATATATATACACCAAGCTTCTTCTCGTCCCTCTCCCTCCTCTTACTCCAAATAATGATTTTGTTATTGACCATTTGTCGCCTAGCTCAACCGCTTTTGGCATTTAGATATCTCTATGAACAGCAAATAGCGTTTACAGCGTTTTTCTTTTAATTTAAGTATATGGCTTACCTTTGACATTGAGCACTATTGACGTTTACACTACTCTTTTGTTTTATGTTTTATATCATGGCTTGACTATACATAGATTGGTTGATTTAGCTAGGCGTTAAACATGCGGTACAGGGATGTGCTTAGTTCTAACTTCACTGCACAGGGAGAGTCATTTTCATACGTTCGGTACTTTGCTGAGAGTTGAATGGGCCATTAACTAGATATATCTACAATAAAGGAGCGCTGTTTATATTTATATCAACACAAATAGTAGGGAAGGATATTAATAAATTCTCTAGGGAGCGAATAATCACGTTAATCTATACATAATGCTTCAAATTCCCTTCATCTTACACATTGTCTGTTCCCCTAACGAATCGAACTGCAGTATGTAGTGTTCGAGTAATCAGATCTCTAGACCATTGCCATTTCCATAGACCGATGCTGGTGAATCCGATAAAAGAAACAAAGGTCGTTACCATTGCTCTGGTGAGGACATCTGTTTGGCGCTTCGTGGCCTTCTCCACCTCCGAATAGCGTGCATTACCAAAGCTAACGCGCGCGTATTGGGTGGACCAACCGAGTCCAGGTAAGTACTTATAGAGGGCCTCTTCAAGAGACTTTCTAAGCCTGTATACTGGTGACCTTACTCCCGCCCTCATTTCGATGAAGTTGTTTCTTGAGAGGTGGTTGATTGCATAGGCATCTGGCACTCGCTGACGGCTATACGCATCCAGAGCCGCGGCACGACGGTCCGCAATGGGTTCTTGGTTGTCTTTATTAGTCTCCTGATAAACGCCATGGCTGTCTAGGTGTTCAAAGAGAACTCGAACGTCTTCAAGGCCGGCATTAAGCCCCTGACCGTAGAATGGGACAACAGCGTGGGCGGCATCGCCAACTATGACGACACTGGAACCAAAATGATGAGGAGAGGATTTGAGGCCGATCAAGGGGAGATGTGGGTTGGTGTTGAACTGATCGAGCAGAGCTTCTGGTGGGATCAGCTCAGGGGAGACACCTGGGAAATGAGATTGGAAGAATTCAAATAGGCTGTTTGGATCTTTTTCCAGAGCTTCATAGTGCTTGGAGGGGGCGAATAGTGTGCAGGTAAACGTTTTATCTGGAGATGGAAGCGCGATGAACATAAAATCGCCGCCGGGCCAAATATGCAAATGGTTCGGAGATATTTGGAACTGGTTATCCTCGGAAGGTTGGATGCGGAATTCACACCATAAAGTGTCAATATATTCTTGCTGATAGTCCATACGGACATATTTCATGAGGTGGAATCTTGTAGCCGAGTGAGCGCCATCAGCACCTATTAGAAGATCGAATGGTACCTCTAGCTCTGGAGCTCGAGTGACATTGATAGCCTTGTCATCGTCGCTTAATGTGGACCTGAAACCAGGAGTATCATCGGGATTCTTTCGCTCAAACCACGCCTTCTTGTTCGCGAAATCAGCGCCTGTAAGCTTATGGTTAAAAAACAACTTGACGTTTGGCTCTTTCTCGAGTTCGTCAAGTAGAGTTGCATTGAGCTTCCCGCGATCAATGGCATTTATGTACTAGAAAGATAAAAGAAAAAAAAAGGTAAGCTCGTGGCTCGAATGGATAGGGATATTGGCAGCAGCTTACCCTTCCATGGACGTCGTAAGCTTGGGATGCTTCCCATAAGCGGCCAGTAGGGCCACGTCCGTGGATCATACGGCCAGTCATTGGAATCGCCTCACTTAACACGCTCTCGACGAAACCCGGGCGGTTGGAGGATCTCATGGCGTTCAGGCCACGTTCAGATATGGCGAGGTTGATGGACTTTGTGAAGTTTAGAGGAACGGTTGAAGCGTCACGCGGATCTAATTTATCATGTAAGTAAATAATTAATCACGGATGGCTTCAAGAAGACCGAATATGTAATGGGATATTGCATGTGTATACACTGTTGGTGAGTGTTATGAGAAAGCCAAGAAGATCCACGGGTTCCAGAACAAAGGTACCCGGGTATTACGGTTAGGCGGAACGCAGGAAAATGGCCAATTCTACCAACTAGATATAGGCATATATATCACGAAGAAAAAAGCGATAGGAAACATGCAAGTTGCATGGCCACGTACCTCCTCTGAGCTCGTAGAGCTCAACTTGGTCGCCTCGCATGGCAGCGTAGAGTGCGGCCAGCGAGCCGACAGGGCCTGCGCCCACAATCACTATTTTCTGCATGTTCTGTCTGCACTCCGGGTAAGTTGAGATAGCTGAGAACCTCGAGAGGAGAATTAAAAGAAGATTTGCATCGAAATGCAGCAACCGGGGGACTAAATATTAAATAAACATCCGGAACAATCTTATGTAATTGCCTTCCTTGCCTTCCAAGGTTCGTTTACGGGCGGGCATTGGCGCTGCAAGCACGGAGTACCTGGGCGGTTTCACGCCTGTTGATCCCCTGTCTTTAGTTGACGTGGTATGGAGTGACTAGTGAAATATTTCGGTGTAGACGGTGGTCCACGAAGAGGTCGATTCTGTACTCCCGTGAACGGTAAAGGCGTCCCGTTGGCGTATGTTACCACTGCGGCGGCGATCCCATGCTGGCCCTGGAGCAATCCGGATGAATCCCCGTCAGCACGGCTGGGAAAAAAAGCCTGAAAAAAGTCTGGTAGGCCAGGGGGTGTCCTCAGACGCTGCAAATCAAATTTTGAAACCCGGTTATGTAAGAAGCGCCACCAGTTGCTGAATATCGAGATCAAGCCACATCGACAGACTACTATGCCCTGGACTGATGCTCGTTACACTCGTTGAAGCTGTCGAGCGACCGTGTTGGACGCCAAATATTGGGGAGTTAACCAATACGAAAGGCTGAAGCTTGTGGATAAGTAATTAGCCAGACTGGACGAGAACGGAGCTGTGGACTTGGATGGTACCTTATCGAGTCTCACAGACGCCTGCTCGGCATATTTTCCCTAATAACATTGTCATTTATGTAGAATATTCCGTGTTTACTCCCAGATTTCTATATTTCATTATTTGTTTTCTGCCGTTTGCTGTGGATGACTATCGCGCCTATTTTTCGTTGGTCGCTTAGTAAACAGGGAAAAAAGATGCAGATCTGTTCGCGCGGCTTTGACAGCTCATCCATCCCCAGTAGCAACGACAATTCGACGACAAGTCCGGCTTGCTAGGAGGGTAAAGCCAGCCATCTCGGTGCAATAATCCTCTTCCACAAGTTATAACTGAGTCTGCGGTTAGGAAGGACTTTCGTTTTGGCAGCAGTTATGAGTGCCCCGGATAACAAGCAGTGTAGCGGGGTGGACTGCAGCGAGGCAGCAGGCAGCCTACGATGTCCGGCGTGCCTTAAGATCGGGGTTGAAAGCTATTTCTGCTCCCAAGATTGCTTTAAGCGTAGCTGGGTACGCTTCCGTATCGTCTCACAAGGTGCTGAGACCGGCCCCGCTGACTTTGCGCAATGCTGACTTTCTCCCAGGGTGAGCACAAAGCAATTCATAAATCGAAAGGTAAGAGAGTGCCTGTGTATTCTCTAGTCTAAAGACTATCAGGTTGGCTAACCTCTGTTCTGCAGAAACCTTCAACCCGTTTCCAACATTCCCGTTCACTGGGACCCTTCGACCCGTGTACCCTCTTTCACCTAAAAACCCCGTCCCCAAGTCTATCCTGCACCCCGACTATGCAGGCGATGGCGTTCCACGTTCCGAGCAAAAAATATTTGGGCGACATAATATCAAGATCCTCAATGAGAAAGAAATAGACGGGATGAGAAAGGTGTGCCGGCTGTCAAGGGAAGTCCTAGATATCGCGGCTCGAGAGATCCGGCCCGGCGTCACCACCGACCATATCGATAAGGTCGTACATCAAGCTTGCCTTGAAAGAGAAGTGAGAAACAACCCCTCTCAGCTCTATCTGCAATTTTGTCTAACCTTTTGACAGTCTTATCCCTCACCTCTAAATTACGTGAACTTTCCCAAGTCCGTTTGTACCTCCGTTAACGAAGTTATATGTCACGGTATCCCCGACCAACGACCCTTGGAAGATGGCGATATTTTGAACATCGACATTTCGCTCTATCACGGGGGCTTCCACGGCGATCTTAACGAAACATATTACGTTGGCGACAAAGCCAAGGCGGACCCCGATGCAGTTCGAGTTGTAGAGACTTCAAGAGAGTGCTTGGATAAGGCGATTGAAATTGTTAAACCAGGAACGCTATTCCGAGAATTCGGGAACGTTATCGAAAAGCACGCTAAGAGCAGAGACTGCAGCGTCGTCCGAAGTTATTGTGGCCACGGAATCAACCAGCTATTCCACACTACCCCAAGCATCCCCCATTATGCCAAGAGCAAAACTGTAGGATCTGCGAAAGTTGGAATGTGCTTTACAATTGAGCCGATGATCAACCTTGGAAGCTACAGGGACAAGACATGGCCAGACAATTGGACAAGCGTGACAATAGACGGAAAGAGATCAGCTCAGTTCGAACATACCCTTCTAGTAACAGAGGATGGCGTCGATGTCCTCACCGCGAGACTCTCGGACTCTCCAGGCGGCGCCATACCGATCCCAACCGCTGCATAGGGTGTTGTCAGGTCTAGGTGGAATATCAGTTTTTTACGGAGATAGGAGTTAACATCTAACGAAGCGTCAACTGGTGTTCGTATTTTTTTTAGACAAACTCGAGAAATATAGCTGTTTACATCCACAGTCTACCAAGTAACTATGTGATGGTATCTAATCATCCACTGACTACAAAATGAAGAAAATGTTCATAGTATATAAGTGTTTGTCCACTATTCTTCAGCATTGCCGTTTAAGGAAATGGCACGTGCTCTCTGCTTAGCCGCTAAATTACATAAGCACGAGCCGTCTCCACGTGATATTTACCCGCTAGCCGCGCACCTTAAAAGAGACGTAGAAGAACCGGCTTCCTATGTATCGTGAAAACGAAAGATGAACCAAGATTGCTCATCTCATGACTCCCAGAGACTTCAGCGCTGCTCTCCGGTTGGCCTGCGATACGAGAAGTCGGAAGAGAAGTGAAGCGGGGAATGCGCCGGCCCCACTTTTGCTTACCGAGCAGCTTGATGCTTAGCATTTTACATAAAGCGCCTTCTGGCGCCGACCCCGGCCTAGGAAATCTCGAAGAAGTTCTCTTTCGGTTATAGGAGAGTCAGGGCTGTGCGGAGTTTATAGCAATGAGGACATCACATCCTGCCGATCGAGATGCACAGATACCGGCAACGGAGAGCTCTCCGTTGTTAGGCTCTCAGGCGGTGAATGGTTCATCCCCAGGTGTTCTGACAGCTGAGACAGCTGAGGGGAATGGACATGGCAAGCCTGACGAAGAAACGGCAGGTGGGAATGGAATTGACGACGCAAGAATTGCCCAATTCAAGGGTATACCAGAATTGCAGGCACGATTGAAATATATCGTGCCGGCCATCACAATTGGGGTAAGTCGAGACAACAAACCCACAGCTAGGCTCGATTTAAGCTAATCGAAGGAACGTGTATCTAGGTCTTCCTCTCGTCCGCCGACCAGACTATTATCGTTGCAAGTTATGGCAAGATTGGCAGTGATCTCAAGGCTCTCAATTTGACCAGTTGGATCGCTACCTCCTATTTCCTATCCCTGACCGCTTTCCAACCGCTATATGGCCGTCTTAGTGATATATTCGGGCGAAAGGCATGTCTGCTATTTGGATATACGATATTCGGTACCGGATGTGTCTTGTGCGGACTGGCTCAGAATATAAATCAACTGATTGCTGCAAGGGTATGTCACCTTAATACCAGCACCATATTAGAGGCTGACCGTGAAATTGATTTTGTGAAATAGGTATTCCAAGGCATTGGAGGCGGGGGCCTATCGACTGTTGTAAGCATAATCATGAGTGACATCGTTCCATTGAGAGATCGTGGCGTCTGGCAAGGTGTCATTAATATCGTTTGGTCGGCTGGATCTGGACTTGGAGCACCTCTAGGTAAGCAAACGATAATGCTGGATACGTGTTGTTTAGATATAAAAGCTAATAGCTTTGGTCAACAGGTGGCTTTTTGGCAGACACTATTGGCTGGCGATGGTAAGTGGGATCCCGATATTCCAGCTTAAATTCTTATTAACTCATCCTCTCTTAAAGGGCATTCCTCGCGCAAGGGCCATGCTGTTTGCTTGCATTTGCAGTAGTACTGTTCACCCTAAAAATGCCAGCCACCGATCAGTCAAACTGGCGGGAAAAACTGAAACGAGTCGACTTCTTCGGAGCATTTGTTCTCGTTGTTGCTGTCTTTGGACTTATCCTTGGTCTAGACCGTGGAGGGAATGTTTCATGGACCCTACCTATAACTATCATATCGCTCGCTGTATCTGCGGTAGCGTTTATCTTATTTATGGTAGTTGAATCCCGATTCGCTGTGGCGCCATTTGCTCCTATTCACATCACGTTCGGTCGCGGCCTACTTGCATGCTACCTCACCAACTTCTTTAGCATTGGTGGATGGCTTGCCGCAATCTTTTATATACCTCTCTTCTTCCAGGCTAGCGATGGCAGCTCTGCCGCCAGTGCTGGCATGAAACTCCTGCCATCGATCTTGCTGGGAGTGTCTGGCTCATTATTCGGAGGATGGCTAATGAAGAAGACCGGCAAGTACTATTGGATTACCGTTTGGTCTTACGGTTTATTGTCCGTTGGGCTTATTATGATCGTATTGTGTTCCGGAGTGATCATCAAGAGCACCCCGCTAATAATTATCGGGATGACCATGTGCGCTTTCGGAAACGGCATTGGGGTTACCACTACACTGATTGCATTAAGTATATACCACGACACTCTATTCTATCTCTATACCAGCTTGGATTGGACTTACAGCTAACAAAATCTAGTTGCAAATGCGCCCCCCGAGGATCAAGCCGTCGCGACTGCCTGCTCATATCTATACCGATCACTAGGGTCAGTCATTACAATATCGTTATCCGCCAGTATTGTCCAACAATACCTTCGGACTTCCTTACGATCAGCATTAAAGGGAAACAAAAACATCGAAGAGATTGTTAATGGGGTCAGACAGAGTCTTGATTATATCAAAAGCCTTGACCCCCAGACCAGGGAAGTGGTCCGAGACTGTTATGGCCGTGCCACAACCACAGCGTTTACGTTTATGGCCGGCCTCGTTTTCTTCGCATTGGTCAGTGCCGTATTCATACGAGAGCAGAAGTTGAGCGCATAGAGTATCCTTGGCCGCAGGGTTAAAAGAGAATTAAAGGTAGGAGGACGTACGACATTTCCTGATTGACTTCGATTTTCATGCATGAAATTAGATCTACACAATTATTTCGGTATATACTCTCCCACAAACCCGAGTAAATGCATTGCGTATCCATTGCCATGGATGCCGAGCGTCGTAGAAATTACCAAAACGAGTAAAATGCTCTAGGACCTTGAATATTAGCCCGCAGTCTGCGACTTTCGCCACGTTTTTCCATTATTTCTAATTTCCTACATACAGCCTGCTTCGCATGCATCAGTAACTGTGCTCCACGCTACCAAATATCTGTAGAGGCTTTGCAGATATTTATAGTGCCTTTACCAGGGCATCCTGACTATAGGAAATACTGCTATGATTTTATTACTAACAGAATCGAGCGTAAACCAAATAGAGCTAGCCTCGTTGATATGGCCATCGGTGACCACCCGGGCTTCTAACAGTGGAGTTTCTGCTCCGTCATATAGCTTCCAATCGAGCTTCGGGTGGGGGGATAGAAGAGTGTTGAGATTAGCCCGGTCAATACCCTTATTTCGACCCCTATCGATGGGCCAATAGCCCCGGCCTGATGACTTGTGGTATGCCCTATGGGAACGCTCATACTCCGTACGGAGTAGATCCTCAATGATTTCGAAGGGAGCTGAATGTTTGTCCAAAATTTAAGAGGCTGCAGTCCTTATTCCACGTATTAAGTGGCATAGTAAGACCAGGATAAGACCCTGAATCCCACGAGCAACGGGTGGATATCTTTCTAACTCCTGGGAGGCCCCGGGATGGATCTTCCTCAATGGTTGCGGCATTCTCTTGACCGCTTTCTCCCTTGGCAATCCTTCTTGATGTGCGATCCTTCGTTCATGCGTTCTATAACTCAATCCAGAAAGATCCAAAAAGGTGCAGAATCTGGGGCTCACGGCACATGGTCCTTAGCATTGACCCTTTGCTCTTTTGGATAAGGAGAAAAAGTAACTTGGCGTACTCCGTATTTGTCTGGATCTTTGCCGGGGGCGTTTTTGAGGGTTTCTTCTGCATCTTGCGTCGTTGTCTGCTTTTGGCTGCAGGATTACCTCTCTAGCCACGTAATACCAGCATTTTATAAGCAATCTCCTAAGAAGCCCTGTTTGAACTCTACGCCCCCCGCCTCGTATGCGATAAGAGGATGCTACGGCCAGAGTCTGCCCCCTCGAGGGCGCTTGAAGTTCTAGAGCAGTTCTCCCGGAGTAGATTCGGGCGATTTGTTTCCCCCTAGAGGCCTAATCGCTCAATTCAAGCTCCAGCTTTGCAGTCGAGGACGTTCGTTTCTCCGTTTTCTCCGTTTTCTCCGTCTTAGCCCCGTTCATCTCCATCCGCTTCCTCCTTGGAGAGAGTTGACTGTCATCCCCTTTAGGCTTTGGTCCATTATTTCTCTTTTCAGCTTATGAGTAATAGAACCCATATCTCTATAGAAGGATTCATCCGTTGGATTCGCAGCCGACCTATTCGTCAGTCTCACACACTTCCAGCTTGTCTACGCGTTCCAATAGTCCCATATCCGCGCTTTTGTAGACATATAATTGATCAGCTCGTTTTCGGGAAATAAACACCAGGCAATGCTGATTCCATCCTTGTCCCCACGAGCCTTGCTCGACTTTCCACAGCCAAGGAGGATGCGGGTGGAGTTTTGTCTAGTTCAGTTAATTAGTTAGGGGTAGAAGTAAAGGGGGGAACTCGGCGTCTCTGTCAATCCTCATTAGTGCCTGCAGTAGAGGCTGCTTCTCGAGTCTCGGACAAGGTAGATATGTCTCTCTGCTCCAGTCGATTTTCCCTGCCATCCGGCCGTCTGGAAGGAAGAAACCTTCGATCCTTGGGCGCGCGTGTCGACTCTGGTCTGATCCATGCCTGATCCCTGGCAGTGGAGGCGAAGTGGTCGAACTTCCCAGCCTGTCATCGCGTAAGGAAGTGCTACACACCGTTGATTATTGGTTTCCAACGGCCCCCTGGCTGCTTAGTCGAGGCGATGCGGTTGAACTGCAGGCCGGCGTCACGTAACTAGGCCATCGATCATTGGTTTCCGCTGCGGATTTAAAATAACGTCAGTGGACGAAACTCTGTCATTTCCACACTCTTTGGCGTTCGACGGCCTCTTGGGGGTATATTCAGCAGCTATATACATCAGCTTGAGCAGGGAGAAGTGAGATTACGCTCAGTTGGCGCCGCATGAGGTGGCGGGACATCCTCCGAACGGCTTTTTTTATTATAAGCAAGCAAGACATCAGGACGGACGACTATCCATCCACACAGCAAGGGTCTTGAGCCGCAGCTTCGGGAACTTCAGCGAGGATGGACGGCCGAAACGATGCTACAAGTGAACCCCTTCGCCCGAATACACAGCCAGAAAACTACAAGGAGACAGAGAATCCCCGTCAAGAACAGTGCGTGTGGCTATCCATCTCGTTTCCCGTCTGCAGAGAGCCCGTTGTTTGAATCTATATACATATATATATGTATGGATGGCCATGATGTCTTTATCCGAGCCACCTGCTTTGCTTAATCTTCAATACCACTCACCCGTTGCCAACTACATGTCACCACTAACTCCCGGTGAAATCAGAGCTGGCGCAGACGGTCCCGGCGAGAGTCTGCCAACCAGAGCATGCCAGTCATGTCGACTGTCCAAAGTACGATGCAATCAACCGAGCCCGGGCATGCCGTGTGCTAGATGCCAAAAGGCCGGGAAGATATGCATACCCGCAGAGCAGAGCGGAAAACGACAAAAACAGTCCAACAGCCGCATGGCCGAGCTCGAGTCGCGGATAGACGCCCTTGCAACTTCGATCATGCAGTCTCACAACCAGGCTGCGTCCGCTCGGGAGCGTTCAGATTCATATCCCAGAACTAGTCCCACGGCTACCAGCTCTCCACGGGCTGACAGTGCCAGTCGTGCATCTCAGAACCCGCTATCTTCGACCCTATCCAGTCCATCACATCGAGACGCCGTTCAGGGAATGAGAATTCCTTCTTCGTCAATGTCCCCGTCCGCTGGTCAGTATATATCCCCATCAAAAATAGCCGATCCTTACATCGTTGGACTAGTATTGACAAAATTCTAGGTCAACAAACTCCGTCAGTTAATGCTTTTGAGGGTCCAGAGAACGACACTATACCCTCGTCATACATAGACGCTGTTATCTCCCAAAACTTGGATGAGACTACGGCGAATAATATCTTCAATAGATACATCACTGGCATGGCGCCAAATCTCCCCTTCGTGATGTTCTCAGCCGACACCAAAGCAGCTGATATCCGAAAGTCAAAACCTGTCGTCTTCCTCTCGATTCTCGACATTGCATCTGCTGGATTCTGTGAGGTGTCTGCCCAGAGGAACATACGCAAACTTATAGTGCAGGTATACCTTCATTACATGCTTAGGACCAACGAGTATTCCCTTCCTGTGCTTCAGGCTTTGATAATATCAGCAGCATGGTATCAGCCGATTGAACCGATTCAGCCTGGAGAACAGATGGATGTCTATCAGCTCAGCCACACGGCTTCGAATATGGCCATAATTATGGGGCTTGACAAAAAGCTAGGAGCAAGGTCGTGGGGCGGCCCGTCATTCATTCAGAAACAACGATTAAATGGCCCCAATAGCATTGTCCAGGAAAAAAGCCTTGCCGCGAGAAGGGTCTGGCTTGGCTGCCACTACATATGTTCAAAGTAAGCTCTCACCAACATGAATTACTCGATTTGAACTAGAGATTAACTATACTAGCACGTCTATGGCGCTACATGCACCGAATGTGATGCGGTGGACACGGTATATGGACGAGTGCCTGGAGGCCCTTGAGAATTCACCAGCCGCATTTCCATCTGATAAGCTGTTTTGCCAACACATCAGATTGCAGCATATCATTGAGGAGTATGAGCTCCAGCTGGACTGGGACAATTCGGCGGCCGCCAGCCCAACGCACGAGATCCAAGCTCAGGTCACCCATAGGGCATTCAAGCGTCAGCTTCTAGATTGGACTAATGCGGTACCGGAGGATTGCTGGAATGGTATTTCTTCCCGTCTTCTCTCTTTGCCTCCCTTTAAGCTAAGATCTCCTCTTGCAGAAACCCTTGACTTCTCTCGACTCTTCGCAACTCTCTATATCAACGACGTCGTGTTGAACTCAACCTCTCGACAAGACCACTGTTCAGAATCAGATGTCCAATCCGAAAGCGAACAGTCTCATAAACTCACTATTGATGAGTCCACCTTTTTCGAATTCCTAGAAACAGTGAACAACATCTTCCGTATAATATTTTCTCTGGACATGTCAGCAATCCGCGCCCTACCGACAGTCTACTTTATTCGAATTGTTTACGTGGTCATTATTCTTGTTAAGCTCCATTTCGCAGCTATGCAGCTTCCTGGAGACGGTGGGAAAGTACATACCGCTGAGCTTAAAGTCAGGGAGCGCCTTGACCATCTGATTCAGATGTTTGCGGGCTGGGGGACTCTATGGCCGGCAAATAGGCTCATGAGAGTCCTTCGGAAACTTAAGTCATGGTTTGAGAAGAACAGCAGTTGCAAGATGGCACAACATGAGCTTTCATGGCTGAATTCTTGGGTCTTTAAGCAGGGGGATGATACAGGCTTAGAGAAAGAACACCCACAGCCGGCAACATCGGTATCATCTCTGCCAGCCTTGGTCAACGACACAATACCACCAGAAGCGCTATCACAAGTTGCGCCTTCTCAAGCGCCTTCTCAGGCACCTTCTCAATCCACTCTTGACTGGACCCTCCCAGACGATTTGATGAACACGTCTGCCCTACGAGACCTCCCAACGCCATCTCCTTTTTCCCCCCAGTCTCATAATAATACATCTGATGGTATGCCACTCACTAGCCGATCTACAGCTCCTATCGACTTCTCTGAACCCCCTAGCTCAATGGACCTTGATCAGATGTTCCCGGGAGCTATAGAGGGATTTGAGATGGACTTTAACGTGAACGCCTACTTGGATGCCCTCGGATCTGAGGACTTTAGCAATGGGAAGTTTGGCTTTGGTTCTCCTCAGATGCAGTCGAATACAGATATCTCAAGTACAGACTGGTCGACATTTCTTGAAGGGGATGCATCATTCGATGCAGATGGCGCGATGAAAGGGTTAGAGTACGATAAAAAGAATATAGGGGATAGTTAGACAAGGCTTTCGGGAATAATAGACAAATTAATTTCTTGGCTTAATACTCGATCTGTTGGAAATCATTCCTTATCCTTTCAGGGGTCAGTTTTCCTGGTAAGAGGTGGCTATGGAAACTTGAAGCACAACCTTTTCACCTCTGAAGTACATATCTTCCAAGGTTCCAACGACATTAGTAGGTAAGGTCCATTATATCCCTCTCCATATAATATTCTATTTACTACAGCAGGTATAAAAAAAATCGTGTTAATTGCAGCTATTTCTAGGTATTAATATTCGTCTATCCATGTCTTGATCTATATAACGATAATAAATGCTCATTTTCGGTTATGCGCCATATGGCTTCGGACCAGCGAACCAGCCGCAAGTGCTGAACATAGGCTCAACTCTCCCGCCAACACTCCTGAGGCAACGATTCTAGCGAGTTTCTGTGCATTCCCTCCGGGGCAATCCTCCTTCGAACCTCGTACACCCATCAAGTCAAGCATTGCCTGCTGAGGACCGAGTATCGTTCCGCCTCCAACAGTTCCTACCTCAATTGAGGGCATATAAACGGAAATTTGGAGATCTTCACCGACCCTGCAAAATATTGTTAACATCCTGCTTCCCCTGAATTATAGCAATGGGAGACATAAAAGGCAGGGGTGAACTTACTTCGTCATGGTGGTCAGGCAGCTACTGCTTGCAACATTTTGAGCTGGATCTTGGCCTGTAGCAATGAATATGGCCGTAACGATATTTGCGGCATGCGCGTTGAAGCCTCCAACGGACCCTGCAACAGCGCTTCCAACCAGGTTTTTGCTCCTATTGAGGTCAACCAATGTATCCACATCAGTTTTCAATGCTGTTCTGACAACATCTCCGGGTATCGTTGCCTGTGCACTAATGCTTTTACCACGTCCTTCAATCCAATTGATACCGGCAGATTTCTTGTCAGTACAATAGTTTCCGGAGAGTGACGTAACATGCATATCCTCAAACCCGCCTTCCACCATCGCTGCCAGGGCCTTTTCCACGCCTTTTGACATCATGTTCATCCCCATAGCATCGCCCGTGAATGACTTGAAGCGAATGAACAGCTCGGAACCGACAATGACGGATCTAGCACTTTGAAGACGACCGAAGCGGCTAGTAGAGTTGAAAGCTGCTTCGATTGATCGGTATCCATGCTCAGAATCCAACCAGGCCTTCGCCTCGCTGGCGCGTTGAAGGTCGCGGAAACGGACGGTTGGCCCCCGGGTCATACCATCGGCCAACAGGGCAGTGACAACACCACCCCCAGCATTAATAGCAGTGCAGCCACGGTTTGTACTGGCCACAAGAGCGCCTTCAGTCGTTGCCATAGGGATAAAAACTCGGGTTCCGTCCACGTTCAGGGGTCCTGCAACCCCAACCGGAAGAGGCATATATCCAATCACGTTTTCACAGCATGCACCGAGGACCTTTGCGTAGTCATAACCTTCGTGTGGAAGATGAGAGCCTTCTAAAGAGAAGTTCGACTGAGATATGCATTCATAACGAGAAACGACCTTTCGCCTGACTTTTACTGCTCTTGCTGGGTCCTGGAGAAGTTTTTCGAGGCTATAAAGGGGAACTGCGCCTTGGGCTCCAAGTTCAGCAACCTTATCATCGGTCATAGCTCGTATCTTGTCATCTTCAGGGCGCCCATTACGCTTGGTATTCCTTGAAAGGGTAGCAACAGGCCCGGTTGCTGCTTTTTTACCTTGGCTGTTGACAAGAATCGGGGGTTGACTCCGGGGGTTGGACCTGTATTCGCTGTCAGAAATACATAGTGATGCAAAGATGATAATAACCATGACGGTCCGCACTCCTTACCGTGACTCAGGGGAAGGACCAACGCCGGATTGACCACGTTTTGGTAACAGGTATTGCGCAGTGATCATCACAGCAAAAATAGCCGCAGCCAGCATGGCTTGCTTCGACCCTCCCACCAATTGAAGTAAACGTGCAATACTCTTCCGCATCCAATGGCGAGGCCGGGAGACATGAGTGCTGAGCAATACAAATATATTATTTGTACCACTTTCCGAAGGGTCTGAAGTCTCGTTCATGCCGCTGAATATTTCCTGTGACTCAGATATAAGCTATGAGAAACACAGTTAGCCTCATTCAATTTATAACTATACCAATAATATAACTCACATCAAGGCCTGACACCTGCAGATTAGAGGCTCTATGGGCATGGAGTAACGACTCCAAGTCCCGGAAGACATCCACACGTTTTTCCACCAATCTGTCTTGCTCAAAAGCTTCTGTTTGTGTCCATATTGAAAAAGTCCAGAGCAGAACTAAAAATGTCAGAGCTTGAACGGCCAGCCTGGTTCTATAACCTGCCCGCCCGAGCCCCGACGACAGCATTGGAAGTTTCACCATCTCTCTCCACTTTGCCCTGGTCACTCGTCCTTGAAAAGATGGCGTCAAAAGCGAATTCTCTAGACAACTCGGGCGAGGGTATCAGAGTGGCACGAATTGGATTGAGAAGTGGTTGTCCTCGCTAATCGGTCAAAAACCAGAGGACTTTCTAGTTCTTTTGAAAGAGAAATATGTAGAGGCTTGCTCCAGCCTCTACACCAAAAATCGAATATTCCATCTCATCCATAGGGTAGCAATGGAATGGATCAACGGGATTGTCTTGGAGCATAGTTGATGAGAAGCTTGTCGGCGGGAGTTTCGGTGGCGGATCAAAGGATCAGGGATGAAGAGATCGGGAATGTTTATTTTCTTCTCCCTCGATTAAAATAGCAACTACGGAGTAAAGGTGCCATTATTATTGCTAGTGCATAATAACAAACAGCTTTTGGGGGGAAAGCGGGTGGGTATCTGTGGTTGAAAATAATATAATCAACAATATGGACTGGGTAGTTTCGAAATGTGTGCTTGTACCACTGGTCTTTGTCAGCTCGTCCATTTTCTAGATCAGGCTGGCCACGTTGGTTGGCATGACGTAGATAATAACACCGCTAATAATAAAAGAGGCAGATCTAATTAACTGATGCTAGTTCAGAGCCTATGGATATTCAATAAAGGGGCTTGGCCTAAAATTTCAACCAATGATATCTTAGTTAAAGATGGCTGTTGAAAAGGAAATATAATTTACATCTCAAACTCGAAGCATGGTGAGGGATGAGGAACAGAATTACAGTAACTCATTTGGTTTATGAACCCAGGAGTTGTCTAGTTTATAGATGCGGGAATAATGTGATTGTTTACATGCGTGGGTACTCATTCTTAAAGAGGACAATTTATCATCATGACATTGTAACAAAAAGTGATCATACATAGAAAATAAGGAAAAAGGAAACAAAATGAAAGAGAAGAAAACCCCAAGACAGTAAAATTGTAGCAATAAAAAGAAATAGGGTCATCTGTTAATGACAAGCCTGGAGACTTTTCACTAGGTTATCCAGCAAAGCTTCAAGCTTAGGATTCGGAATCTTAAGGTCCAGCAAAAGCTCCCTTGCCCTCTTGTTCAGTTGTTCAAGAACCTCCCTCGTATACCCAAAGCTCCCAGATTGGCGGAGGCTCATGACTGCACAAGCTTTGAGAGTGTCATCCTCGGTTTTCATCCGTAATATATCAAGGATGTCGTCCTTTCTAGAGCTTTCGGTCCATATGGCATGGCATATTGGGAAGGAGAACTTGCCCTCCGTTAAGTCGTCGCAATAGCCTTTTTGAGCGGCCATCTAACATCTGTTAGTATACAATCAGGCATCGTCAGGAAGTTCGATATCAAATGTTTACCTTGTCATCCACCATATTCTTGTAGTCATCCAGAATCTGGAAAAACAGGCCAACCACATTAGCCAAAGGAGTAATATCCACAATACGCGTGCTGGCGCACTGCAGAAGTCGAAGAATTAGTCTGAAGAGTCCGCCTGTTTTGTTTGCTATCATCTGGAGGTAGTCTCCCTCGGAAGGTGGTTGAAAGTTATCACGCCAGAAGAGCTCCATCCCTTGGCCGCGATGGAGATTTATCAACTCCTCATTGAAGATTGCCAACGCCTGTGGCCAGTTTTTCAAACGCATAAGTTCCTGTTGTGCCTGAAAGTAGACATAATTCGCCGAATTGATGGTCTGGGCAATGCCGTAAACCCTATGTGCTGTTGGGACGCCCCTTCGGAGCTGGGAGTTATCTTGTATATCATCGATCCTTGACCTATGTCAGCATAAACGATAAAACAGCGGGTAGCAAGGGGTTTGGCCGTACATCAAGGAAGCATTGTGTGCCATCGTGATTGTTCGTGCAATAATCTCGCACGATTCATCATCCACCTTCAACCAAACATTGAACGCATCTAGAAGCCGCCTACGGATCTCTTTTCCAGGCAGCGCTGCGATGTAGTCGTAAGGCTCGCGAATCAGCTAAAAAGATTTTCTCAAATTAGCATATATAAAAGATTAAAAAAAATTGGGCTCAGAGGCCAACCCTTTCATTAGCCGGGTTCCATTCCATGGACAATTTACTGTCGATGGAGTCACCGCATTTCGCGTCTGGTAGAAGATCTTTATGATTCTGAGGTGCGACCGATGTGGACCAGCTGCTAGTTGACGATATGGAATCAGTCGGTGTGTGACTTAGGTTCCTGATGCTTGGAGACGATGCTCCAAGCGACTGATCCAGGGTGCGTTTAAGGGGTGTGCAAGCCATTTCGCCTGCTGGAGAAGAAGGCAACTCTGAGATCATATGGGTTCAGTGTTTCCGATGCGTTGAAGATTATACGTCAAGATAGATGTCTCTGAGGCCAAATATGTCGATGTAGATGTTGATGTGCATGAAAGTGGACGTATATTCAAGGATATAAGAACGCTTTTGTACACATTGTTCTGATGAAGAGAAATGATATAAAGCCATGTAGCTCTGAAGGTGTTCAGCTCTTCAGATGTGCATACGACTGTATGGTATGGCTGCCGGAGGTCGATACGGATTCTCGGAGGGAGTGAAGGATCTGGATGACTGGATGGACTAGAGGATCCAGTCCCCGACGCTGCCTTCTCCGAATATCAAGCTCTATGAGTTCATCGTCAACATCTTCTCTAGCTGAGCGTTGATTATAGCTGGCGACCGAAGAGAGAATCCTCCGTGGCGCCTTGGAGGCCATCAGGGCTATTCGTTGTTAGCATGGATCCGTCGCCTGAGGATGTGCCCGATGCGGTCTCTGATAGCGACTCGAAGAACATATGAAAAGGGAGAGATTCCTCTTGTATTTTCCAATATCGAGACACATTCGAAAGAAAGCAACATCTTCATCAGCATCATCTTCCCTTTTTCAAGATGCCAATTGCAACCAGCCCCAGCCCAGCACCCTCGATGGCAGCTTCTAGCCAGCTCTCTTTCGACCGTCCACAAAATATAGGAATTAAGGCCATTGAGCTTTATTTCCCGAATACCGTATGGACTCCTATCTCTGGGCACTCAAGATATATCGAGTACTGACCAAGAATTTGCAGTGTGTTGACCAAGCTGAGCTCGAAAAAGCCGACGGTGTGTCCTCGGGCAAATATACCGCCGGCCTTGGTCAGACGCGGATGAGCTTCTGCAACGACAGGGAAGGTGAGTTAACAGAATGTTCCAAGGTTGAGATATCCTTGCTGACCTGCAATGCGAAGATATATACTCCATCTGTTTGACTGCTTTGTCGTTACTCCTTCGAAAATATGCCATCGACCCAAAGAACGTTGGGCGCCTCGAGGTCGGCACCGAGACGCTGCTCGACAAGTCGAAATCTGTCAAGAGTGTGTTAATGCAGCTGTTCCAAGAAGAAAATACCAATATTGAGGGCGTCGACAATATAAATGCTTGCTACGGTGGAACAAATGCTTTGTTTAATGCCGTCAATTGGGTTGGTTCGCCATCTTGGGATGGACGTGATGCCATCGTCGTTGCTGGAGACATAGCGATCTATGGCAGCGGCCCAGCAAGGCCAACCGGTGGCGCTGGTGCTGTTGCAATGCTCATCGGCCCTGACGCTCCAGTAGCCGTGTTGCCTGTGCGTGGGAGCTATATGCAGCACTGTTACGACTTTTACAAGCCAGATTTCTCCAGCGAGTACCCCATTGTGCATGGCCATTACTCATTGGAGTGCTATACCAAAGCACTTGATAAATGCTATGATGCATATAAGCGCCAGGAAGAGCGTTTTACGCCCTCATCTACGCCGGCTGCACAAAAGGTCATAACGGACCGATTTGATTACATGTGCTTCCATTCGCCAAACACGAAGCTGGTATCCAAGGCTTATGCCAGGCTATCGTACAACGATTTCAAGGACCAACCCGACCATCCCTCATTCTCGACTATCAATCCCTCCTTTCGCACCGTTGGCTACGAGGAATCGCTCAAGGACCGGAAGCTCGAAGCCACATTCAGGGCACATTCAACGGAGTCATTCCTCCAACGCGTTTCGCCTAGTATCACGGCGCCAACTATGTGCGGGAATATGTACACCGCAAGCTTATACTCCTCGCTAGTTAGCCTTCTCAGCAATGTCGAACCAGAACAATTGCTCGGAAAGAAGGTTGGCATGTTCAGCTACGGTTCGGGATTGGCAAGCACACTTTTCTCTCTAGAAATAGTTGGGGATACAGGCAACTTACGAAAGGCATTGGATCTTACCAAACGGCTTGAGGCCCGATCGGTGGTTGACCCAGTAGGATACAGCAAGGTATGTCGACCAACACTTTCGATCCTCTGAGAACTAGCTAATTTGATATGTAGGCAATCTGGCTTCGTGAGAAGGCCCACCTTCAGAAGGACTTTGTACCTCACGGCGAAATTACCAGCTTGGCACCAGGCACATATTATCTCACAAAGGTTGACGACCAATTCCGGAGATCATATTCCATTGCGGTATGATGACCTGTTAACACTACGAGGAAGATTTACTGTGATAATGTGTGGTTTGTTTCATGTTGTGATGTTCCGGTTCATATTTTATTACTTTATTATGTTTATCTAGAAATTCAGACCTAATTTACTTTACGTGTGGCCTTTCTTACCGTCGCTTCGGATATGGAATGACTTGATTATTGGGGTATTAAAATTAGTGATAGTCAAGTTATCCACGACTAGCTGTGCTAAATAACTGGTTCTAATACGACTGGACTCTAAGGATTATAGAGGAAGCATAGCCAAGGTTAAAAAACATGTATTTATTCACCAAGAAGATGAATGGAAACATAGTCTATAATTGGGGTCAAATATAGATAGGGGCTTGCTACTATAGACTAGTTAGTAATAAAAAGGGGCAATATGACAATGATAATGTCAAGGCCACTGTTAGCAGTAACATCAAGATTCAATCCAGATGTTATTCTACCTTCCCCTGGCAACCTTCTCATAATCGATATAGGTTTTTTTATTTACGGAGTGCATGCTCCGCGTTCCCGTGCACTATTCGCTGGCTCCTTGTTCTAGTACGATCCGCCGTCGGCAGCTCGGAGCGTGGATCTGATCCTTCAATCCGTAACACCGCCATGCCGTTCTTCTATTCAAAAGCTCTTTAAATGTAGCTGGTTCTTTCATAAATATGTAGAGACATTTCCGTGGCCTGTTGATTTATCTGCAGCTAGAGTGAGTTATGTCCTGTCTTTATTCTAGCTATCGAAATCAGAGAGACGTTACAGAAATGCCACATAAAATGGCCTTCGGAAAAGTATACACATACAAGGTACGGAGTATATTCTGCCAATTTTCCATGAGGCTTATACTATGCCGTTAATGCTTGCATGATGCCGTTACGCTGACAGTTTAGTCAAGGGAAGCCCCCGAGCCATTGGCATATTAGCAATCGCCAAAGCTAGTGGACTCGAGTTAGAAGAAGTTGAGATACAGCCTGCCAATGGAGTTCCTGACGAGTACCTGAAGCTGAACAAGCTGGGGAAAACACCTACATTCGTTGGAGCCGATGGCCTGGTCCTCACTGAATGCATAGCGATCGCCCTTTACAGTACGTAAATCCGGAGATAACTTGCTGTCAACCACCTCTAACAAAGCAAACTTGCTGGACATAGTTACCAGCCAAGATCCAACGAGTACTCTCCTAGGCGCATCAGAAATGGATTTCATTCATATCCTTCGCTGGCTATCCCTTACCAACACAGACGTCGTCACCCGGATGGCGGACTGGGTCCGCCCCTTGATCGGCTACACCCCATATTCGAAAGAGGCAGTGGAAAAGGCACAGAGGGAAACGGACCAGGCAATCCAGATATTTGAGGAACATCTACAGGACCGGAGATTCCTTGTGGCAGATCGGCTCACGCTTGCAGATATCTTTTGTGCTGGATTGTTGACCTTTGGGTTTGCAAAGGTGTTTGATGAGAAGTGGAGGAAACGATTCCCCTACTTCACAGGCTGGTTCGTTTCGATCACAAACCTCCCGATGTTTAGAGCAGTTGCACCCGTTGTGCATATGGTGTCTGTTGGTATGCCCAACGAGCGGCCAACGGAGCCGTTCAAGGCCCCCTAATGGTGCTGGGGATATACCCTTTTTGTCTTCTGTTATATGGCCGTGTTTCGATTTCGTGGTCTTTTATAATATACAAATTGCCACTTCGTATGTAGTTACGGGGTAGAGATGATTATACTATGGAGAAAACTTGAAAACAACCCATCAGCTGAAATGCATGGGGAGTTTTATATCTTCTACTAGTAGAATGCATTCTTCACCCAGTCAGATATATCAATACAACACTTTATACTAATGGTTGAATATTTCCCCATTACTTATAGATGCCTTGTGAAAATGGTCTATACCATAAAAATACTTCACAATTACTAATATGTGTTTTTGTTGATGATTATCATAGGTCCGTGAGTTCTAGTATGAATCCTTACTTGGACGCACTGCATTTTACCCCTGAAAATGCCACTTAGCCTTAAAAGCTTGTAATATTTATCAGTATTTCCGGTTAGTAATTAGACATACAGACATGAGTTCAATTTTATATAAATTCGTCCTTGATGTATGCGTGGGCCAGTATCAAATAAGATTATATCCTGATTAAATACAAATAAAAATAAAGGAGACTACCCACTTACATACGACTCGCAATATCCCTGGCAACATAAATTTGGCCATACAAGTCGGTCACATCACAGAACATTTGCACCTTTTGCAGTGCTCTTTGTTGGGCCTTATCCTTTGCAGCTAGGTTTCGAAGTTTCCCAAGAGCGGTTTCCATCTGCTCGCGCTCATACTCTGCTAGAAGAAGCAGCTCCTTCCTTAGGGAATCGTCGTCGGAGCCACCATCAGACGGCGAAGATGGAGCGAACTCGGGGAAATTGACAGAGTTCAAATTTCTCTCGTCCCTATCACGAGCCACGGATCCATAGTCATTGTACATGCGGCAGAGAGTGGCAAGGTGACGACACATTGCTTCTGAAATATACCTTTGCTGGATTCCTAGACTAGCAGAGGGACGATTTCTTTGCTCTGCTGCCAGGAGACATTGATAGAAGGCGAAGGAGTATGGGCATGATGTATGGTTGGCCGAGGTCGTGTGCACCCAATTGTAGAAACTCGTGCGAGGCTGCTGAAAGGTCATGTCTGATTTCCCACCCTGGCAGTCAAGTTGTTTAGAGAACTGCATATTGTCCTCGGATTGTTCCATATGGGATAAGAGGAATGTTCGCAGCTCTGTTTTGACGCGCGAACGGTCTAGTGGAGTAGCTTCGTTGACGCAGGGGTGGTGCATGATGTAACTTATGAACGAACGTAGAACGTCAGATACATCCTGAAGGGATGGGACGTCCCGGGATTCTTTCCGAGTTTGAACGCCATTATTGGATCCATTTGCATGTTTCGTAGGAAAACTACCATTAGACGCTGGATGACTCTTCGTTAGCTTCATTTTCTTCAAAGCTGGACCACATGCCTCCTCGGTATTTGCCGCACCCTTTAGATTGACTTCAATGTCAGAAAATATACCATCGATTATGGAAACGAGAGCGGAATTTTCCATTCCAAAATATCTCCCAACGACAGCTTCCATATATTCATCCGCCTGGTAATTGAGGAAAGAAAGGATCATCATATCTCGAAGCGTCTTTGTGGGAAGGAAGGTGTTGTTGTGGTTACTATTCCCAGTCCATGTAAAGGGAATATATTCGAAGTATTTGTCCTCTTCCATTTGCGTACGGGGAAACACATCCAGCCGAATCTGGCGCAACTGCGGTAGGAAAAGATAGGCCTCAATGAGTGCTGCGCGGATCTTCCAAGGCGCCACGCTGGAAAAAAGTGGGAGACTGGTGTAAAAGGCGACGTATTTTTTAACGGACTTCTCAGGGACATCAACAAGCGAGCTGATGCTGGCCAAAACCTGCTCCCGTTTGTGATGTGCTTTGAGGGCTGCTAGCACATAGCTCTCGCATAGCACAGCCGATCCATAGGTGACCTTCTCTATCCAAAGAGAGTCTGGGCCCTCTCCAGAGTGTAGTTCTAGGAATTGTCGACCGATGTCAATTGACGTGTCAATCACAGGAAATAGAGTCTCCAAATGCGGCAAACAGCAGGCATTCAATATTGTGAGAACTGCGTACGCCGTTTCCTCCCGGGAGCCACGGGGTCCCCAGGAACCATCGGAGTTCTGCTTCTGCAGTGTGCGAATTAACGCCTGGTAGATCGATATAAGAACCTGATCACGAATGAGAGTTTCGGGGAACGATGGGAGGTTTCCAGAGTCCCATACAGCCAGAAGTTTCGATAAAGCCTCTGTTAGCAGCATGTAGGGATAATACGTCGATATACTCTGTATTTAAAACGAGTAAGTAACAGCCTATCAGTCAAATAATGGAAAGCAGCCTACCCATTTATCTTCAATGAACGTATCGCTCTCCCACCAAGTGTTGCACAGAAATTTCGTCGCCTTCTCGATTTGCGAAGTATATACCGATGGATCTGGTTGGGAGAGAAGTGCGAGCAAAACATTACAGTTTGCTGAAAAACTCGCATTTCGCTCTCCTCGATATGTACGGAAATGCGTTTCGCATTCAAACTCCTTGAGTAACCCGGCAGGGGATGTATGATGACCAAGAATACTTAAAGCAAGCAGAGCTTTGGCCGTATCATCTGCATCTGCCTCTAGATTACATGCTATTAAACACAGTCAGCCATGTAACAAATTAAATATTGCACAAAAATAGACTCACCAAATCCTAGAAGACCCCCCTGTTCTTCAACGGCTGATTTCAGGAAAGTAGCTGCTCGTTGCGCCTGTTCCTCGCCAATGTCTGAAATAGTGAAGCTATTCTCAAGAAGCGTGGTAAGGACCTTTGTGCAATGTTAGTTACGTATCTATAAAATGCGTAGAAAATAGCGGTGGCTACTCACCCAGGTCATCTCGAAATATGTCGAAGGAAACGCACTGGGCACACCACCACTGCCTTGTCCAGCGCCACTCCGGATAACGTCATGCAAATACTCTTCCGCTTCATCATCCCAGGACGAAGAGTACATTAGGTAGGCCGCAGTTGAAGATGGCGAAGCCATGAAGGCACCGGACTGTTTGTGGTGGCTGACCTTGTCGAAGTCAATCATCCCCACAAACGCTTCGAGGGAGTGGAGAGCAGTCGACTTTTGCTTCGCGTAGAGGTATTCCGGCTTCAATTTCGACAACTTGATTTGGTTCAATTTCATAAGGGCGGGTCGACCGGGGAAATCAAAGGTAAGGTTCTCGCACTCCAACAGACGGAGAATTGAGGGCACGAGGATCTCGAAGCCAACACGGTCAGCACTTTCGACATCCCAGAGCTGGAGTTGGACTTTTAGCGAGATAATAGCTGACTTTATCCGCCGATTAAGCTCTTCGTCGGATGGGGAGGTAAGTTGAAGTCTCTGTTTGGAGTGCGCAACAAGGGCGAGTAATGCAGCCGCTGTATTGAGAATGCCATCAATCCCAGGTTCAGCAGTCTCCCACCCCTGGCCTTCTTTCTGTGTTTGCAGTAAGTATTTAAAGCACTCAGGGAAGAGCCATTGCGGCCCTTCAGGCGAATCCTTCGTGATCATAGACACCCATGCTGTGTCGTAAACAGCACAAGACATGAACCCGACCTGATCATTCTGACCGGAAAACAACCGACCTACAAGCTTGGATGCCTGTGTCGATAGATCGAGGGTTTTCGCTGGTGACATGGTCAGTTTTCTGTGGAATCTGCGGAGGAAGGGTATAGAATGGATGTTTACCAACTTGAATCCTACAAAGAGGAACCAGAGCTCCCCTTTAAATCCATTCATAATACAGCCTATACTATCAATTGGAACTCAAGACGAGAATATCGGCGCCAGGACGGTTAGGCAAACGTCGTCCTTGAGCCTTGAGGGAGTGAATGGATCGACTCTGTGTCAAAGGAGCAGCGAAATTAGTGGCCGTAGAACCTCTTGGATCCATCGGTCCTTTCATTCCGATGGATCAAGCCCCGGTTTCCGCCCCGCGCGACTTGTACGGAGTTCGATTTTTGATATTCAAGGCACGATAGATGAAGAGAATCGGATGAGCGGAATCACCCTTCCATGTTATGTTCTCGCATAACTGCCTTGGTTGAAGTTTGAAGATCTCCCATGTCAGCGATAAATATTTAAATAATTGGCCAATAGAAAAAAGGAGTCTAAACTCGCCAATTTAGCGACATCTGGGACGCGTTTGTTTTTAAAATTCATTTTGTGATCATAAAATTATGTTTGTCGCAATTTGTTCTTATTTTGATTTTATGTTTGTTTGTGTGCGATAAATAACATAAAGGAAAGCACATCTATTACAAGGCTAATTGCTAAGAATACCTCGGTATTACGATGGAAGCCATATCGGCGTGGAATTCAAGCGAGGTGGTAGTCATTCGTGACAAGAGTCTACTAAGGAGCAAACGAATGAAAATAGTGAACAAGTAAGACTAAGCCTGTAGACATTCAATTTCATTTTTGGTATTATTTCCCTCCCAATGCATAAAAATCGCCCAACGCCAGCCCCCTTCCCGGGTTTGCAAATGAGATACAGTACACCAAGTATGTGAATGGGGTAGAATGTAGAAACGAAAGAAGGTAAATAAACAGGAATAGAACTGGGTATGCATTTTTATCAGGGTCAGACCACCTCAATGGCTCCATCATGCATCTCCGGCGGCGCGAGAAATTAGATCTACCGTATGCTTCCATACAGTGTCGGGCATCCCCTCTTCCCGGTACTTCTGCATAGTCTTCGGTGCCTGTTTCCCCTCTCCCTTCCAGTTCAAGAGGTATGCACCACCCCCGACTTGCCCTGTAGATCCAATGGCTCCCTCCAACCCTCCTGGGACAGGAACACCCTCGGCCGGGGAAGAACCCTTCTTAGGCGCATATAGACCCGATGTAAGATGGAAGAGATGACGTTCTCCACACTCTTGCACATTGACTGAGAATGGCCACATCATCGGCCATGCAACATAATTGTAGAATGCTGCCATGGGGGGAGGGAAGCTGTTGGTGTAGATATTTGACCGCACCAGGCCAGGATAGATATGCATGAAGCTCACGGATGGGTGTGAGGAAGCAAGATGTTCCATGGCCAATGACGTCATGGTAATAGCATGCTTTGCGCAATTGATGATTGAGTAGTTGTGTTTAAGATCTAGATCGTCGGGATTGACACCAAACTCGAAACCTCCTCCAAAGATACTGATGACTCTTGCTGGAGTGGCAGAATCGAGCAACGGCAGAAGATTCTGAATGAAGCGCATGCGAGAGTAATATCGGAGAGCGAAGAGATGGTCGATTCCTTCACTAGTTTCTATATCGATGGCGTGTTAGTTCCCCCTGGTAGATCTAACCATCCACGATGATAGGGGCTTACCTTGTCTTCCAGATAGAGAGATCCCGCCAGGTGTCATGAAGAGTAAATTCAGCTTTCCCTCCTTGCTCTTAATTGCTTCGCAGGCGGAATCCACGTTTCGCATGAGTGAAACGTCTTGCTCGATGAAATTAAAGCTCCCCTGAGGGTTGAGTTTCCTGAGGTCTTCAAGGAATGGTGATGCCTTTGATTCGCTTCGGCCGATGATGTATACCTTTGGCTTTTCCGCATGGATTGCGAGTTGGCGTAGAGTGCTCTGGCCAATGCCAGTTGTACCTCCAACGAATAATGCTGTGAGGCCAGGGATTGCGGCTTTGAGGCCTTGGTTCGACGCTCGAACTGTTGCTAGTGACACCATGGCTAGAAGCGTTCTTGTTTTCTGCAGCAAATTCGAAGGCCGTAGGGTATAATAATTAAAAAACCAAGTTCCAATCAAGGAGGTTGTGGGATACTTTCATCCTAGTTGCAGCAGTTAGCATCGTCTCTAGTTCGCATGGAATCATGCATACTTACCGAGATGAGGCTCAATTCGTATAGTCTTCTGAAGGAATAAGAGTAGAGATGAAGAAGCTAGAGGCTAAGATAGTTATACGATTCCTTCAATATTTACCATCTATATAGTCCTGGGGAAGGCGAGCAACTTCGGCCCGTTCGGGGATCAAAGGGCCGACGAAGGATCAGCTCCATGCCGAGCATCTCCAACGCGAAAGGAGCACAACATCCAGCTTCGGTACTGTGTATTATTCCTCCCACGCTGAGGAATGGAGGTAAATATGAAATATAGAAAAAGAACCGGCGTCGTCGAATTTCGAGATGTTGCGAATTGTGCGAGCTTGTTTTTTGAAGACGAGGCGAAATGATGGCTGCCAACAACACGAGTAAAGGCGTTGACGCCTGGATCAACTACTATAAACCGCCAGCAGATGGCTCTCTGCCGCAGCATAACGACCTGGAGATCATGCTAGGAGATAAGGACATGGTCTCCTATCGCATGCGCATCCACGACTTGCGCGGAAAGGAGAACGACTTCACACTCGATACCCACGGACTACAGTACGCCAAACTGCAGACGAAAGTCACTGACTGGGCAAACGAGGACGAGATCAAGTCGACGTATTTCCCAGAGGTTGAGGAGCTCGTGAAGCGAGTGTGAGTTCGGTTTAGCCATACTTTTAAGGCTGCAAACTAATCAGGCGTTTTTGCAGCACTGGAGCTTCTCAGGTCTTGGTCTACAACCATACCGTTCGCAATGCAGCCGCAAATGACTACGGAGACCATGTCAAGGGGATCCAGGGTGTCACTGGTCCCGCGCGCCGCATCCATGTCGACCAGACTCCCGAAGGTGCAGCGAGCACGGTGGCATTCATGTTTCCAGAACAGGTAGACGACTTTACGAAACGGGGATACCAGCTTCTGAATGTTTGGCGGCCGCTCACTCGCGTTTGCCGTGATCCACTGATGGTGGCAGATATGTTGAAGATGCCGGAGTCGGATCTCGTCGTCGTTCCGCGGTCCTACTATAACGGGATGAAATCTTGGAATTACGCAGTAAAATACAATGGAAGCGAGGCCGCTAATAATGCGGAGGCAATCGTCGACGGGAAGAGTAGTGGAGGAGAGCACAGCTGGTGGTATATTGGCGATCAGGAGGCAGACGAGGCCATGATATTCTCTTGCTCCGACCTTCGGCCTGGGAAACGAGCGAATGGCGCTGTACACGGCTCTTTTTGTCTTCCTGACCAGGAGAAGTTCCCGGCTAGACAGAGCATTGAGGTTCGCGTGGTTGCAGTCTACTGATTCAATAATGTGCCTTTTGTAACTATTGTCCAAGACTCTGTGTTCGGTACTACTCTCCTATAGCTATTACACTGGGCCTTTAGAATGACGTCATAGCATTACCCCTATATATGTTGTCGGATTCCTGTGTGTAGGATATACAACTCGTTCCTAAAACCAACGGTACCCATTGGACATTAGGCCTTTTTGTCCCTTGTGGTCCAACATATATTAATTGACAATGATTTTAATAATAACATAATAAACCATCCTTTTAATTCTTCACAATGGCTAATTCAAGCACAAAAATACCCAAAGTTGCTGATTCTACACTATTGATCGGGCTTCCTGAGGGGACACCTGAGGTCAAATACACCAATATGAAGGATCTCGGGAGCTCAGTAGATAAAAGGGCTAATGCATGTTGTTCAGATGATTCTCTGAGCCCCTTTGTCATAGTAGTAGATATACCACCTACTATCCTCCAAGATTTTGACAATTTTTATTTGGATAAAGGCCCAAAAGTAACAGTCAACATCCAAGATGGCATTTTTATTCTTGAAACGATGACCCGACAAGCTCATGAAGTAGCAGCCAGGAAACTCGAAAGCTATATTGCCAACGAACTCACAAAAATGAATCTAGAACGCAAAATCACTATTTCTGGATCTACTCGAGTGACAAGCAACACTTTTATCAAAGAGCCAGATGGCAGCTTTACATTGGCACATCACGACTGGCCGATTTTAATAGTTGAGGCTGGACTATTTGAGACCGACTCCAAACTGGACATAGATGCAAGAGGATGGCTCGAGTCGAAAGGGTCAGAAACAGAGGTTGTTTTGACGATAAACATAAATCGACACTTTCCCCAAATCTTTTTCAAAAAATGGGAGAATCCTACTCCGTCAGAGCAGAGAAGAACGCGCTCTTCCCCCCAGCCAGCAGCAATGACAGCGAATATTGATGTTACCCGTTCCAATAACATCACCGAAGCTACAGGCAACATGGTTATACCATTTGAAAAGATAGCTGGCCGCGAACCACAGAATGACAATGAACATGACATCACCATCACAAAAGCTGCTTTCGAACACATATCCGAGATTGTATGGATAGCTCAGAAATTTATGTGATGCCAGTCGTTGCTATCTTTTCATGTTTTCAACTGATGGATATTAAGGGAACTCTTGTAGCCAACAATCGTCTTGCCATAAAGTATTTAACTTGATAACATACCTTGGACTCCCGGGCTACTTAGATCTACACTACTAATGAAAACATCAATGGGGAAGATACTATAAGCTTAAGGTGCATTATCTATGAAGCCTTGCTAAGTACCTTAAAAAGAGTAGAGTTCTATAGCAATACTCTTAATATAATAGAAGAGTAAATTATAGATGAACATCAGCACCTTTCAAATAGTAAAGGGAGACTAGGATAACGAGACAAGGAGGCAAATAAGAGATCTTAAGGAGCAAAGCATCTAATACTACGTTATAAATAATTAATAGAATCTTTACTTTGCAATGACTAAAAAACTCAGCAATAGTTAAGATGGTATATAAAGGCAATATGTGCAATTTGGAACTGGTAGGCTAAAAGTAAACAACAAAAACAGAAATCTACCTCGCAAGAAATGAGAGCATGCCGCCGGTAAATAAACGAGAATATCACGTAGTACTCCTAAATGCATCCCCCAGATATCATTGCTTCCTACACCTCCGTGACGCTTCATGGGCATTTCTTGCGGAGCTCCGAGAAAACACCGCATCGCAAAACGAACATCGTAACTTGCACGACTCCCCACGACGCTCTCGCTGGTGCCGGATGAAGTTACTCTTGTTCGAAAAGTGACGTCCATTGCAGCACGACTCCCAGCACTGGAAACGACCGTTGTTGGCAACCTGTGGTCGCTGTTGGATAGAATCGCCGGACGTAGGATTTGAGTCAAACCGACTAGCAGCGGCGTTTAGTGAAGAGCTACTCAACATGTCGGCACCTGGCCGGACATGAGAAGATTCATTATGTTCAGATTCAGAGCTGTTTGGAATCAAAGCATGAGTATCAGCAACCATGTTTCTGTCTGGCTCCGGCACTGCGCTTGCTCGACCTACCTCGGGAACTGTAGCTGATGAAGATCTTGCCGCAACCTCTGCAACTCCTTCACCATATCCAGGCTGGACGCTTGTGATGATGTATCCACATCTTGAGAATCTAGGTGCTTTATGGCTGCTGCTAGATAGCCCGGCGAAGACGACTGTGATATATCGTCCGCGTTGCTCTGGAGGGGAAACGACGAGGCCGAAGGATGCTGGCTGGAGAACTGGGGTTTGGGATCCTGCTCGGCATGGAAGAGTCCCCAGGCTTCTCTAAATCAATTAACGGCCTACGGTGAGCAAAGATTGCCATCGTCAACGAGCACGGAAGCTGCTTGACCTACTGGTATGTTGCGGACATGGGTGAGATATGAGATAAATACCGTGACGGGTGGGCTTTAAGACGAGAATGCAACAGTGTTAGGAATGGGATGATCGATATCCGAGAAAGAACCAGGAAGAGGCCAGCCTGAAGATATTTACGTCGACGAGAACCAGAGAATTTTGATCGGCCGGCAAATGTTGTATCTCAGCGTCCTAGCTTTGGAGCGAAGGAGCACAATGGAAAAGCGCTATTCAAAAAGACCTGCGATAAATATTGAGACTTCCCTGTCATTACCGACCACCCAGCCGTTCTAATAGTTAACAGGCAGTATTAATATTGTCTTCTCTGCTCCGGGATCGCAAGCAAGCATGGTTTCGGCAACTCTCGATCATGGATGGAGAATCCCAAGGCGTGGAGGATGTCAAACCCTTGCCCGGGCTATTCCTGACTCAGCGTATTTTGCAGCAAGAAGAGGACCGTTGTGGCTCTAGAAAACAGGAACAGAGAGCAATAACATCGACAGTATACTTCAGACGAAGGACTTCGGTATGGTTGACGATGTAGGAGAGATGGGGAGTTTCGACAGCCGACGGATCATGGCTGATCCCATCGCCATCCATCCACCGACAACCCGACCAGCGCATCCATCCCTGAAGCCTTGGACTGAGGAGAATCTGTCTGCTAAATCCTTCTCTTGGACGTGGGATCTTACGCTTGCCTCCATCGCTTGACTTGATCCCTTGACCGGCGTGCAGAATTGCGATGTCGTCCTCTTATTCTGCAGACGCCATGGCATTTAAAAACCCGCCATGTTGCTCGCAATTATGGCTTCCCTTGATATGTCCATCTCAAGCACAGCTCAGCCTCTCATCATCTCATCATTCATCACCTCGATACCATCGTTGCAATGAATATCAACATGTCTGGTCTAGAGCTCCCGGGCTCCGTTCAGCACCTGTCTCTCGAGGTGCCTGAATATGTCAGCAAGACCAATATTTATCTTTTCGCTATTGTGGCCCTGACCAGCATCTACCTGTTGCAAAACTTCTTATCCACTTGGGGAGAATTTAAGGCTCCCTTTGTGGGTTTCCGCTCTGCATGGGAGCCTAGGTGGATGGTCGGCCTCCGCTTCTCAACGGGAGCCCTGAGCCAGGTGAACGAGGGTTATGAAAAGGTCAGTAGTTGGGGGTTCTCGAGAACGGCATGGGAGATCCATTGCTAATATTACGAACTAGTTCAAACATGGAATGTTCAAAATCGCAAGAAATGATGCTGATATCCTGGTCATCCCCAACAAATATGTTGAAGAACTACGTGCCCTTCCGGACGCAAAGATTAGCGCAATTCGGGCTCATATCAAGGTAACAATATACCCCTATAAGACATAGAAATGAAACAATGCAATAAATCCAGGCTAACTACTTTCATATAGAATCTTCTCGGCAAATATTCGACAACAAACATCCTTCTGGAGAGCGACCTCCATACGCGCATGCTTCAAACCAAACTAACGCCAAACTTGGGATCATTTGTCAGTGTGATTGAATCGGAACTGCAATTGGCGCTGGATCTCGAGGTCCCCAAGGACCTTGATGAGTTCAAAGTGGTCTCCGTTTACGATATTGTTCTTCGAATTGTTGCTCGAATCTCTGCTAGGGTCTTCATTGGAGAGCCAGCCTGCCGAAATGAAGAGTGGCTCAGTACCTCCATCCACTATACCGAGAATGTTTTCACAACTGTCATGATCCTCCGAAGGCTACCCAAGTTTACTCACACCTTTGTTGCTCCGTTCCTGCCCAGTTACTGGAGACTCCATGCCAATTTGAACACTGCGAAGAAGTTTATCGGGCCCATTGTATTGCAGAGACGAAAGGAACAAGCCAGCCGCAAGGATGATCCAAGCTATGAGAAGCCGAACGATATGCTTCAATGGATGATGGACGCTGCTAACGAGAACGACGGCCAACCTCACAAGCTTGCTCATCGTCAGCTTCTGCTCAGTCTGGCATCCATTCATACCACCACCATGTCCACAGCTCACTCGCTCTACGACCTTTGTGCCCACCCTGAATATTTTGACGAGCTCCTTCAAGAGGCCTATGACGTGGTGAAAGAAGATGGTGGCTGGAAGAAAACGACCCTTAACAAGATGCGCAAACTGGACAGCTTCCTCAAGGAGAGCCAGCGTGTCAACCCACCCAGTCTTCGTAAGTATCCCTTAGCCGACATCTAAAACCCTCCTGCTAACGAAACCTTCTACCCAGTCGCTTTCAACCGTATTGTTCAAACACCACTCACTCTCTCGGATGGCACCCACCTCCCCAAAGGAACGCATTTCAGTGTCCCAGCAGCAGCTATTCTCAAGGACAACGAGAACCTCCCCGACGCCGATACTTTCGACGGACTTCGATACTATAAAATCCGCCAGAACCCCGAAGAGGCAAACCGACATCAGTTCGCCATGACAGATACGAGCAACCTGCATTTTGGCCATGGAAAGTACTCCTGTCCCGGCCGCTTCTTTGCCTCAAACGAGATCAAGATCATTCTGGCCCATCTGCTCATGGATTACGAATTCAAGTACCTTCCCGGGTGCTCCCGCCCAAAGAACCTGACGGCAGATGAGAACTTGTACCCAGATCCATCAGCTCGCCTGTTGATGAGGAAGAGAGCTAATCATACTGCCCCTGCCGCCCCTAAATCCACAGCTTGAAGGGCTAGATGATTGCGACAATATAGTGCGAGCGAAGAAACATGGTGCTCACGGTTTCCTTACATCCCCATGCATTCTCCCTTTTTCTTATCCTACTTTTAGACTATTAGTACTCATTTTTTCCTTGAGCTGTGTGGCCGCATCGTGGCGGATGGGCCGTGGATCGCTTTAATTATATAGAAAAGCACGACTATGAATTTCTTAAATATATCTTCCATACCAAGTAAACTCCTAATCTCATATTTAATCCCTTTATATAAATATTCTGAGCTTCTTTGATTAGGTTCATACTACCAGCTACTTTATATGAGTGGAGATGGCCGTGAACATTGTTTGGATCGCTGCTGCTCCATCCTAGCTGCCACTTGAATAAAAAAATATTTACTACCCTAGAGCATCAGCCTTTAAATCCTTCAACGTCCACACACATTCCCTCTCCCTCTACTAGAGGCACGACCACTAGATCGCACGCCCACACGAAGCCGGCATCTTTTGTATGCGATGTTCCCTTACGAGATATGACGGCCGTCCCCCGTTTCCCTAGCTATCCATCGCCGCCGAAATGTCATCAAACGCTTCCTCGATCGACGGGCCCTCAGCGCTGACCTATCGTCGTACTTTTTACATCATCACTGCGTTTGCTGGCGCTCTAGCTCTCACGCAGCTTCGTCGATACTTCTTCCCTCCTCCTTCGGCCTCGCAGACTCTCCATCGACGAAATGCGGTGCGGCACCATAGACACCCCCAGAGACGGGGCGGGATATCTCTACCAAGCGGAGAAACATATGAATCGTCTAGCCCGGTAGCGCCATCACTTGCGCTGGCTCAGCGGGAGCAGGAGGGCAGAGGCTATGGGCGGTTCAGCATCCAGGTGGATAGCGACCGATCTCTAGAGTGCTCCCTTCTGCCCTCGCAGCTGGCCTCTGTTGAACGAATACAACGAGAAGTCGGGGCAAACTTGGAGAGCGCGAACTTGATGCGCCATTTGATAGAAGACGAGTTCCTTACGCGGTTTCTGATGACCGAGTTTCCACCATCGCATGTCATCCTTCTCTCGACTGGAGAATGGCGATATCTACTAAACGAGCTTACATCCCGTGGAATATCGGAGACTGCGGTTAACGATGCATTCACGAGGTTCAATGAGAATCCAAATTTCGGTGAAGAACTGAATCGCGAGGGGGCGGAAGATCAAGGCGCGAATATGGTGGTGAACAGTAATGCTATATCAACGGAGCAGCGCCCGCCACAGCCTGACCTAGGAGACACGACCATAGATGACCAGAGTTTGTTTTCATGGAGAGATGGTACAAACGATACAGCTCCGCCCAGAGAAGGGCAGAATTTGTTGAATCTGCTCTACCATATCGCTGAAGATCAGGCAAGGCGCGATGGCTACATACATCGGGGGGTAACATGCAATAGCTGTGGTGTTATGCCAATCCAGGGGATTAGGTACCGCTGTGCAAATTGCGTGGATTACGACCTTTGTGAGGCATGCGAGGCATCGCAAGTCCATATTCTGACGCATCTGTTTTACAAAGTCCGGATACCTACTCCATCATTAGGAAGTGCGAAACAGGTCCAGCCAGTGCTATACCCGGGCAAGCCGAATCTGCTTCCTCATACTCTGCCTAGAAATGTAGCAAAGAGACTCAAGAAAGAGACCGACTTTGAGAATACCGAAGTGGACGCGTTGTGGGACCAGTTTAGGTGTCTAGCAAATGCTGAATGGCTTAACGATCCGAATAACCTCCTACTGGCAATCGACCGTAAGACATTTGATAGATGCTTCATCCCAAATAGGCCTCCACCTCCGAGCCTTATTTATGACCGGATGTTTTCCTTCTATGATACCAATGGTGACGGCCTCATCGGATTCGAGGAGTTTTTGAAGGGTTTGGCAAGCTTTGGTAATAAGGGCATGCACGAGAGGCTCAAGCGAATCTTTGCCGCTTATGATATCGACGGAGATGGCTACGTGGAACGGAAAGATTTCTTGCGCATATTTAGGGCATATTATACCCTGAGTAGAGACTTGACCAGAGATATGATGGCCGGAATGGAGGACGATTTCATGGAAAGCGGGTCTCGAGATGTGGTATTAGGGAGCCAGCCTGTAAGCGCTGCATTTCCTGGGACCATACCTGGGCCAGATCCGTCCAGAGCGGGTGAAGGCAAGCGCACGAACCTGCAGGGCGATCTAGAAATAATTGATAACGAGGGGCCCTTGAGAGAAAATAGCGACGAAAGGGGCGATAGAGATATTGTTTTGGGAGATGCAGCCATCAGGGACACACTTGGGCCTAATCGACCTCGCCAGCGACATTCGTCACGGGCGGACAGGCTATCTAGTGCTCAGTTCTATGGCCCTATGTCGAGTGATTGTCTTGTCGAGCGCATGGGAGAAGGTTACGACATCCCTTGCTGCGAGACGTATCCTTGCGAGAGCCTCTTAAACTGGCCTCCGGCTGAACACGTTCAGCGCGAGGATATCATCAACGCTCTTGGGGCTTATGTACCCCTAGAAGATGTTACCGATTTCGTTGATAGGGCCAGGATAGGAACATGTCTTCTCGAGAGACTTCATGCGGCTGATGTAGAGCACCAGTCGAATATTAGGCGAGAGGGGATTGAAGAACGGTGGCGAAGGCGAGCCTTTTACCTTGATGAAGAAGAGGGTACCCTGGGGCGGTCAAGTTATCATGGGAACGAGGACGATTATGAAGCAACATCTGACCGAGAATGCAACGAGGATTCAGATTGGCATAACCCTACTCCAAGATCTAGATCTTCTTCCAAAGTTCGCTTCCAAGACGATGTCACAGACAACGAATATGAGACCCGCTCTAATCAGTCTACATCGTCACGCAGCATCCCAGTAGGCGAGCGCTGGGGTGGTTATGAGATCCCGGAGGTTGAACGTGACGCGGGGAAGGAGATTCTTTACCAAGTTACTCAGCAAGGATTAAACGAGTTACTGGATCTCATTTTCAAACCCAAAGAAGACCTTCTCATGGAAGCTCACCGCACCCGCGCAGAAAGGAAACGATGGTCCAAGGAGATTGAAAGGTTTCGAGAGTGTCGTCACCGATCCAAGGATACCGATAATTATGATGCCGGCGTCCAGGCTGGAGAGGAGACGGAGAATTCAATGCAAATTCCTAAAGAACTATTGCTTGAGAGAGGCATTACTATTGATCAGGAATTCCTCGACGGGCTAGATCGAGAAGATGAGCTTCACCAGGCGGATATGTCCCACCCCGAAGGCAGCATAACATCAGGACATTCAAGTGAACCGGAAGTTGAATATTTCCCGCTAGCACCCGAGAGTGAGGCTTTCCAGGGCGAAGATAAGTATTCGTTGACTCTAGACGACAATACGCCCGAGACGCCTGACCCTACCCTTCCTCAAAATCGGCCAAATGACGAAGACCTGGTAGCACTGACATGCACACCACATGTTGATGAAGTATCATCTAATGCCGATCATCCTCATTCGCATTCTACAGAACCTCGTCCAATATATGAATCAGCGTCAACGTCCACATCTACCTCTGCACCTTCTCGCCGCCAGTCCAGTAACCAACCTAGGTCACACAATCGCTCATTGCCCCTTCGGCTTCGATTTCAGCAGTCACCGCCACCAAATCGTGCGAGAACCAACTCTGGCTCGTCATTAGCGTCATCTTCTTCCTCCCCGCCTGTAAAGAATGCAGTGCTCCCCTCTCCACCTCCGTCACCGAAGATACTTGCTCGATGGGCTCGATTAAACAGCGCTGAACAAGAAGCTAAAGAGCGTGGCGGGTCAGGGGCTAAACTTAATTTCGAAGAATTTGCTATGCGAATGCAAGGCGAAAGGGGCAAGAGGCTGGGTTTTGTAGCGAGCTGGATTGACATGACTACTTTTTAATCATGGGAAGAAATAGACGGGTGGAAAAAAAGTGATTTGACGAATGGTCCAGGTGAGGATGCATGGGCTCGAAAGCGTATGACAGCCAGCATACAGACACACTTTTTCCTTCCTCGAGCTTGACTGCTTTTTATTCGCACTATATTTATTATGTCTTTGATACCCTTACTTTAGCATGGTGTTCTACCCTGGATGGCTTCTTTATATTAGGCTATGGATTACCAGATACTTACTCAGAGTGACAGCCGTTGATGTCACATCGGCTTTGTTTCCAATTATTATGATCAATGTCAAGCTACAGCGTAGTATCAGTAGACACGATCCTATCTTGATATTAAATCACCAAGGGTTCTTTGATTTACAGTATAATGTCGCGCCACACCCATAGACTCCAATCAGCAAATAACGTGTCTACTCTGATGAGTTAGGATATCATTAGCTACTCGGGCCCAGTAAAACAGAGAAACTCCGGCAAATGCCCACCAACAAATTAAACAGCAAACTAGAACTAATCCCAATATTTAATGACTCCTTCCAAACCAGCCGTGGCAACTTTACTAGTCTCTCGGGGATGCCAGTCCACACATGTAACAGCGGAGCCTTCCTTCCCTCCGGCTTTAATCTTATGCCACATCTTGCCAGTCTTCCAGTCCCAAAAGCAGACATATCCACCACTATCACCGGACGTGACAAATTGGCCATCAGGACTGATAGCAACGTCAATTGCATACCCTGCATTGTTGTGTCCTCTGAAAAGCTTCTTCCTATTCTGTCGGAATTTATCTGTGGCCCCATAGACAACAATACTGTTGTCCCCGGACTGGAAAGCAACATATTTGCCATTAGGATGAGGAGCAGCACGAACAAGGGCGTAGAGATGTGGTTCGGCTATAAATTTGATAGGGACTGGAATATTGTATTCCCAGGCGCGCAGTGACTTGTCGTCTGAAGTAGAGATGAAGCGACGGTTATTATCGACGAAGGTAAGGGTATTGACAGCATCAAGATGATGATCATATTCCTGGGTGATAGCTGCAGTTCGTATGTCAAATTGAACAATTTTCTTGTCGGACATGCCAGCAAGGAATTCATGGGAGTTGGCAGGGTCTGGGTTGAATCGGACAACGTGAGGAGTTTTTCCTGTTGTGAATCGTTGGATACACTTTCCATACTCTGCGTCCCAAAGCTTGATTTGCCGATCATACGAAGCAGATAGGAAAGTAGCTCCCGTGGGATCGAAGGTGGTATCCGATATCGAGTTAGAATGACCAGAATATGTGCGCAGTAGCTCTCGTGAATGATACACATCCCATAGCTTTACCTTTGAATCCGCAGAAGATGAAAGTAGGAGATGTCCAGAGCCTGGGAAGAAGCGCAACGATGTAATGGGTTTCGTGTGCGATTTCCAAGTGTGAACCAACTTCTTGGGTATGAAGTTCTTCGCGCTCCCAGGCTCTTTCTTGAGGTCGATATCCAAATCCTGCGGTACGTGCATATATGTCCGTCCTTGGTAATCGCGCTCTTCTGTGCCGTGGAACTCTGTCGTTTCTGTGCGAGATAGATCATCCTGGTAGGCCGTTGCCTTCTTATCCATCGCCGGTATGTTAGACGGAACAATAGATTCTTCAATATATTCCTCATCACTGCCCAACTCAGCCAGCGCATCGGCCTCTCTACCAGCCAGCTCGTCATCTTCGTACTTTGCCCACGGCCCCAAGTAGGCCCCCTCCCCTTCAACTATGCTTGAATCGCCCTTCTTTTGTCTCTTTCGCCGTATCGCAGCGCTCTCCTCCTTAGAAGGACGCATCTGCACTACATCTTTCCCCTCATACCGCGCCACCTGCTCCATATCCCCCACAAACGCCCCAGGTTGAGAGGGATCTTTGGTATAACCTAAGCTCTGGAAGGTGCGCTGTTGCGTGATAAAGGTTGCCTCACTTATTGCGGCTTCTTCGGCATATCCGGTCAACACATTTTTCCTCTTTATCCCGGACATGGAGTTTCCGCTCTTGAAGGGATTTGCTGGCCCTGCTTGGGGTCGCGTGAGATCATCGTAGGTTGCGTTATATGTTAGGGCAGTATCTGTTGGTTTTCTAAGCATTAGGTGTAATTGCGATGAGCCCTATAGAAATGTTAGCAAGAGAGTCAGGCAAACCATACAGGCTTTCGAAAGATGAGCTGAGGGAAGTATAGTATTGCAAGGGGACCAAACCTCTACCGGGACATCTGGCGCTGCTACGATAGCTGGCGCTGGGTTTGACCTGATAGGCGCAGAGCCTGCGTCATCATCGCTTGACGACTCGTACTGTGCTCCTAAAAGAGATGCCATGATGGGATGTGGAAGCTCCGGGTGATGCCTCACTGAATGCTCATGATGGAAAGTTTTAATTGTCGTGAGCAGACGCGATGGAATTGAGTATGTAATCACGAGGTATGGATCGTAGTCGTCTCATTGGCCGATACGATAGATCTTTGCTCGATAAGAGTAGAAAGTAGATAGAAATATATATTTAGGCAATGTTATCTTCGAGGACATTTATTTACAATTAATGGATATTCAGATTGAAAATGTTTTTTATAGCAGAAAAACATGAAAGTTTCGCAACCCCCACACCGCCTGTCCCATCTAGGTAATACTTTATCCAAACCTCCGTTTCTCATTTGGACGTCGATAACCAACACACACAACTTGCATTCGCATCGCTAGACAGATAAAAGGACTTTTAGAGTATACAAAACAGCAGAGTGGTACCCGATGGCTGGAACTAAGCGCTGTGAGTTCAGAAAGATACCCCCTGGAGATGATAGCACAAACTGAGCTATGCTAGTAAGCGTTTCAACGCGAGATGCTGCTCAAACAGGCTCCAAGAAAGCAAGGCAAAACTTGAAGCAGAGTGCAACTACACCTCGTGCGGGTAGACATGGGAGCGTAAGCGATGAGCTCGAGAGCGAGTATGGAATATCCGACGGGGAAGATGGATCGGATGACGCCCAAATCGAATTGGACGACGCTCGGTGAGTAAATTTGGCCGTGTCAAGCTGTCATGGGAAAAGTCTTGCCTGCCTAACACATCTTACCTTTGATGTGATTCAGGAATGCATTGAAAAACCTGCAAGCCGCAATCGAAAAGGCAGAAAAGAGCGACACCTTTGCAAAGGAGATGGAAAAGAAGGTGAGACTAGACGAGAGAAGGTTGAGGGGTATAGTTAAAAAGGAAGAGGAAAAATGGTATGTGTGTGTTTATCACGACCTTGAACGTCAGTCTAAAAAGGAGCCTTTACCCGACAGGAACAACGACGAGGAGATTTTTCGATCTCGGTTTTCTTCTCTCATCAAAGCGGCCCTATCAGCCAGGACGAATAAAGCCGAGACTACTTCATCCTTCAAGCAACCCCTTCAAATAGCCACTTCGGATGTTATGCTGGCTGCTGGTGACCACCCTCTGTATCACAAAACACAGGAGCTGCTAGAGTCTTCCAGGGCTTTGATCAATGGCGTTGATAGCATCAGCACCCATACATCAGAGGCAGAATTACCCCATAATCCAAAGGAGGGACTGGAGAAGGACGTTGCGGAAGCACGTCGTATCATTGCCCATGGGGCAGAAGCAACTGCCATGGCTGTAGAAAAGCTGTTGGTATCAGAGAGGAACGGCGCACGGCGGGAGAGCCAAGAGAGACTGCAAGCTGGAGAGGGCCAGGAGGCGTTCCAGAAAGACAACAACTTGCAGGCAATGTTCGAAATGGGGAGGGAGGAGCTGAATGAAAGCACCGAAGACTTGCAAGCTCAGGGATGGGGACTTGTGGCACATCATCTGGAGAGGGGGATGAGAGAGTTCGTCAAGGCGCTGCCACAGCAGTAGGTCAGCCTCCTCACATCTATTACCAGGCCATCCACATCATATCTATTACCAGACCACCCTGTTCTTATCATATCCATTGCTAGAATATCAATTATCAAGATGCTGTTGATGTTGATGCTGACTTGGTGTTGATGGTGTTGTAGTGTACCACGTGACGCCAAGACTTCGATACTCGCTTACTTTGATTTTCTGCCCACACAAAAGTTGAAGTCGCAGTTTGAAGTTGTGGATTTGATATCTTCACGCCTGAACGACGGTAAGTAACAGCAACAACCAGGCCAACCACTCCACGACGTCAAGGTAAGAGGCTCCCCCGTCCGCGTGTGCTTTCAATCAACAGCCCATGCTCCGTCTCTGGGGATAGAATTGGCGCGAGAAGCTGACCAGGTTTTCCTCGAACAGATGGGTGCCCTCAAATATGTGGAAGAACTTCAGAAGAAGAAGCAGTCCGATGTGATGCGCTTCCTCCTGCGCGTCCGATGCTGGGAGGTGAGAAAAACAACCCTACAGCCCTTTCCCTAGTCCGAGCGAGACGATTCATCATTCGAGACCTGGACCGAGTTTGTCGAACCCGATCCGACGAGGACCATGGCCGAGAGAATCTGCTTTTTGTGGCACACACAAAATATGCTCTGTTGTCGTTGGATTTTGCAGTGTGCCTTGCTATACACTCGTTGAACTTTGCTGAGAGTGCATTAATATAGCTTCGTCAACTCAATGTCATCCACCGCGCTTCCCGACCATCTCGTCCCGACAAGGCCCGCCGTCTCGGATACAAGGCCAAGCAGGGCTACGTTATCTACCGCATCCGTGTGAGACGTGGTGGCCGCAAACGCACTGCTCGCAAGGGTGCTACCTACGGTAAGCATACTCGATGCCGGGTGAGATCGATTGTGTGTCTAATTGTTGCACAGGTAAACCCACCAACCAGGGTATCAACCAGCTCAAGTACCAGCGATCCCTCAAGTCCACCGCTGAAGAGCGTGTTGGCAAGCGATGCGCCAATTTGCGCGTCCTCAACTCCTACTGGATCAACCAGGACTCCACCTACAAATACTACGAAATCATCCTCGTCGACCCCCAGCACAAGGCCATCCGCAACGACGCCCGCATCAACTGGATCGTCAACCCCGTTCACAAGGTAAACCGGTCCCGAGCACATGAGAAGACCGTGGAACACACATCTAACCACTTCCGTTTACTTTTTAGCACCGCGAATCTCGTGGTCTCACTGCCACTGGCAAGAAGTCCCGTGGTCTCAACAAGGGTCACGGTTACCACAAGACAACCGCCGGCCGACGGAAGACGTGGAAACGACTCAACACTCAGAACTTCTGGAGATACCGTTAAATGTAATGAATGGTTTGGGCTTTGCGGGTTTTCAAATTTGTTGTCATGTTTTACCAAAATTCTTCTACCGACTTCTTTCCCAAGCATGCGCAACTACTTTAATCGTGTTGATCAATGCATGCCATAGCAAGAAATGATATAACTCCTGGCTATGAAAAGAACCCTCAAGACACCATCAATTCAGTCAAAAGACGCCTCCAGGCCCTCAGATTCCCCTATGATATCCTCCGCCCAAAAACCAACTTTAAACCTGATGAATATACGTATTTTCCATGTACCTTGTACGCCCTAGATCGCTTTGACAGATAACCGTAGACTCAAGCCACTGCACCACCGTAGTCAACGTCGCATAAATAGCCGATGTCCCAGGGTCAAGTGTGGCTGAAATCCCAGGCTGGCGCCAGAACTAGTCAACTATAAACCCTGCGCGCATCATCGTCAACCACGTACTCTTTTAAAGTGGAATACCCTTAATTCACGGCTTCACAACTTCGCCCTAACGAACTCCAGCTTGCAGCCCGAGCTGAACGCTCTGGTTAGGCTAACAGCTAGGCGAACAGCTAGGCGATACTCGACGGAAGGCAGTGCTAGCAGCTCCAGGATGCTGCTTCTGCAGGCCAAACTGCTGCTGCCTCGTTGTCCGGGACTCGGCGGGTAGTAATCAACAGTTATCGAACAGCCTCGCGGCGTTCGTCTCAGTTTCAGCTCTGAGACAAAGGATATCGGCCTCTCTCTCTCTCTCTCTCGGGCATATTTACTCTCGGCTAGCTGATTGTCAGCTGCGTTGTGTCGTCACTCGAGCCGGTCATCGGTTCTGCATGATTTACGCCCTGATGGTTCTCATTGTCTGCCAACTTTCTGGTGAATGCCAGCTCAGAACAAACCCAAACTGCGGATGATATTGCGGAATTGAAGAGGCTATAAACCTGCTGCAGTACCTTCTGGTTGTCTCCGGGAGTATACGTGCTGGATCTTGGTCGGAATCATGGCTCCTCCATGGATATCTCGTCTCGCCCACAACAACAGCCACAAGCCTTCGAATTCTAGCACTTCCACCGCAGATGGCCCTACCGTCTCTCAGTTATCGCCAGGCCGTGTTTCATCTTCGTTGTTATCCCCACCGGGCCAGTCGATGGCGCATCCACACGCCATACCGATCCGCCGTGGTCATTCACGCTCTATCAGCAATCCATTCCCTGCCCTTTTTGCGGGGAGGAGAGGGAATCGCAGCGGAAATGGTAGTTTCGTTGACTCCGAGTCTACAGACGGCGAAGCTGAATTACATCCTACGATTTCGAATGCTCGGTCTTGCAGTCCTCAGAAGCGTGGTGGATCCTTCGGTCGTACAGAAGAACACCGGAAGCGCAAGTGCATGACATGCGATCATACAAATTCGTTCCCTTACACAAAAAAAGGGTTTCGGTGCGGGAAATGTGCAACAATGAACGATTTAGAGCCGTATCGTAGTAGGAGGTCGCGGAGTGACAAGCCAGATGAAAGACTGCAGCCTGATATTCGACCTCAATTTAAAGGTTCGTGAGTTTCCAAGGCACCTTTGTGGTGTATCTTTATCCTGGTCCACCTTCCTAACATGTCTCTCTTCACTACAGTAACCATAGAGGAAACACGGGATATAATTGACCAGTGCCTTGCCTCGTACCTTTGTACAGAGCTTGGTGAGCTTCGGGTCCGTCAATCACAGCCAAGGAGCAGCCGTAATCCTACTGGGCAAACTAGGACGGATTCTTACAACAATAGAGCACCTTCCCCTGGAGCTAGCAAACCTGATATGAATCCGCCTACGCTTTTAGTTTCCGATATGCACCTAGACTCTAGAAGCGTCACTCCACCTGGAGAATTGGATCGAGCCGACGAGTCCACCGGTAATAGACATAAGGAGCGGCCAGTTCAGCGAACGGACAGAAGACAGATTGATCCAAGAGCAGATGTAGGAGGAACAGTTGGCGTATTCCACCCTTTGGAAAAGTACATAACAGCCTGTTTTGATGGTTGTGATGTTCTGAATAATTCATTCTTAACTGGAAAGTCTCGCTACCCTCGAGCAGCCAGTGAGGGCTCACAGCCACCCATGGGTGTGGCTGACGAAGGGCAGTTATCTGGGCCCCCTGACGCTTCAGTATCCAATCTTGATGAAAAAACTATTCTCCTCGGGAATTTCGCGGAGAACGGGTCATGGTGGACTGAAAATGGACAATCCTCGAGACACCAGTCAAAAAATGACGGTCAATCATCAAGAGGATATGGTAGTCTTGCCAATTCAAGATCTCCGCGAATTAACTGGCCAGAGCTCTTGGAGTGGTATCACCTCGTTATTCACGCAGGCGAATCATGGAATGAAATGATTCTGGATGTGCCTGGTTCTGGGGATGCATCAAATCAACCTAATACACTTGCGTCTAAGGAGGCAGCAAAACTGGTCCAGCTCAATGAAATAATCATAGAGTCTCAGTTCATTGTTCGAAAGACACTGCTACGGGCAACTGAAAAGCTTCTCCAACGACCAAAACGGCCGCTGATGCGTTCTGATGATATCCGATTCTTGTTAATACTGCTTGAAAACCCCCTTCTATACTCTTCCAACTCAACCCCTAGGACCCCACCTGGCACTTCGCCTTCGCCGAGAAGAAATAATAGCAACCAAAGGCGACAGGGAATATCTACTTCCCCATATAGCAACTCTTCACCTGAAAAATCCCGCCCTCAGCCTTCTACGAGGTTAAGCGAACTGTCAAGCCTCCGGTATTCGGTCTTAAAGAGGCTCCTTGGGTTGATCTCCAACCTACCTAATGAGTGTCATCAGTCTCTCGTCGTATGGTTCTCGAGGCTCTCACCAAGTCACTTTAAGCGGTTGGTGGAGGTTGTCAATGGTTTTGTTAGTTATCGCCTCGGCAAATGTAACAAAAAGCGTTTAACCAGAATAGAGTCTGGAGTCAACCTCGGAGAATATGTACCTACATTTTCATCGCCAGGGATTGTTACACCGGCCCAGCTACATACAGCGCTGCAGCGAGATTCCTCTGCAACATCGCCGCAGGGTGGTCACAAGTCGGTTGGCTATGCAGACGATTGGCAGATTCGCGCCGCGGCTCGTGTCATGGCACTTCTCTTCAGAGCGAATGGTACAGGAATTGGCCGCAGGCCGGAACCCGGCTCTCGGGCAAGAGATGGCTCATCAAGCTCGAAGTGCGGTGGTGATCGCCGAAATAAAATCGCCATAGATTGTTTCTACAACACACGGCTTGATTACGCTGATCTTATTTTAGATTTTGAGGCATGGGAGTCTCGCAGCGGCAAATTTTCCTTCTGCCAATATTCTTTTTTGTTAAGCATATGGGCCAAGATACAGATAATGGAGCATGACGCTCGCCGCCAGATGGAGGCTAAGGCGAGGGAAGCTTTTTTCGACACTATTCTTGGTCGGAGGGGGGTAAGCCAGTATCTTGTGTTGAAAGTACGAAGGGACTGCCTGATCGAGGATAGTTTACAAAATGTAAGTGCTGTTGTGGGATCTGGTGATGAAGATATCAAGAAGGGGTTGCGCATAGAGTTCGTAGGGGAGGAAGGCATCGATGCCGGTGGTCTACGCAAAGAATGGTTCCTCCTTTTAGTGAGAGAGGTTTTCGATCCCCTTCACGGTAAGTTTTATCCGCCCGTGGAGACATTACTTAAACTATAGAAGCAAACTGACATCTTCCGTAGGTCTCTTCCTTTATGACGATGATTCCCAGTATTGCTACTTTAACCCATACTGTTTTGAGTCCTCGGAACAATTCTTTCTAGTGGGCGTAGTCCTGGGGTTAGCGATATACAACTCAACCATTCTTGATGTTGCGTTGCCTCCGTTTGCCTTCCGAAAGCTTTTGGCATATGCACCATCGAACATTGCACCTACATTATCCTCTCCTCCCCAACCATTCAAAGCTACCTTGGACGATTTGGCCGAATTCCGCCCCGCGTTGGCGAAGGGTCTACGTCAGCTCCTAGAATATGACGGAGATGTAGCCGAAACATTCTGTCATGACTTTGCAATACAAGTCGAACGCTATGGCGAGGTAGTCCAGATACCATTACGCCCTGGAGGGGAGAAACAGCAAGTGACCAATGACAACCGCCGAGAGTTTGTGGATCTCTATGTGCGCTACATTATCGACGGAGCCGTGACCCGCCAGTTCGAACCATTTAGACGCGGCTTCTTCACAGTATGCGGGGGCAACGCACTTAATTTATTCAAGCCAGAAGAAATCGAGCTGCTTATTCGCGGGTCTGAGGAGCTGCTTGATATACCGTCTCTACGGGGAGTAGCTAAGTATGATCATTGGCCAGCTACCTCGCCCGATCGCGAGCCAGTTGTCAACTGGTTTTGGGAATTCTTTGAAAGAGTCTCGGCCAAAGACCAACGCAAGATACTCGGCTTCATCACTGGCAGCGACAGGCTTCCTGCCATGGGCGCTGTCAACCTGGTCATCCGGTTGATGTGTCTAGGCCCAGACTCGGAGAGATTTCCAACAGCGAGGACATGTTTCAATGCGTTGGGTTTGTATCGATATAGAACCCGACAGAAATTGGAGGAGAAGCTATGGCGAGCAGTAGTTGAGAGCGAGGGCTTTGGGCTGCAATGATCAGGCTTGGGCATCTCCCATCTGTGACTGTATGACCTAGTTTCGCATAACTAGCTGTTATTTCCACTTACTCCGTGTTATATAACCGCGATGCAACCTCCGTATTCCCTTTTCTATTATTTCTTATGCACTGTCGGGCTTGGCCTGGTTCATTTTTTCTCTTCGTCATGCATGCGCCCAAAGGGGAGCCTAGTAGTGTCTTATTTTGAGCGCTCTGTTTATTGGCTACAAAATTTAACGACTTCAGAAAAAGTGCATGTCAGCTTCAGCTACAGGATACAGCTCATCTGACCTTATATTAAATTAGGCTTGTTTGGCCAGTAAAAGCTACAGTTAGAGCAGTATGACACCGAAGCCTTAGGGTCTTTACATGTCTAGCGCAATAACGATAAGGGTTTCCATATGTAGTAACATGCCGATTTAGACAAGTAAGGAAGATATGCAGTGTGCATAGTAGGTGGGCTCATTAACAAGCAATAAGGTCAGGGTATAGATCTGGCTATACGGTTTGCTCTAGACAATAACATAGACGGCGTTTACGAAAGTAGTTCTGGTGGGCCCGCTTAAACTAATGTCAAATATAAGCGAGTACAGGCTACATAGAACCAGTAATAATTATCATATTGCATAAGTGCATTTACATCATGTTAAGAAGCACGGTTGACTGTCTACGTTCGTCTAGCTCGCTCCCAAATAGCGCAAATCCTCGAATCTTGTCTTCGCGTCTATAAGATAAATATCTAACAGTTTCATATTATACCTTCCAGCTTCATTGTCTTCAATAGGTATAGGCGGAGGTTCGTTTGCCAGCCTTTTTGTAAACCCCCGGCTCAAAAGGCAGCCTAGAGCCCTAGAAGACCCAATGGCTAGCATTACTTCAGTTGAAAGGTTTCCTACTTCCTTCCTGAAAACTCGCCAGAACCTTGCCTGAAGGTCTTCATGGTCCCCGTATTGTCTCCGGCCATGTGCATGGTGTAAGGTACCTGAAAATTCTTGCAGGTTGTATAAATTTTGTCCGAATGGGCAGATTTCCGCCTCCGCCCAGTCAATAACACCAGTCAACCTGCCAGATTTTTCGTTGACCATGATATTAAAGAAACTAAAGTCGCGATGTAATAGGACGGTTGGTAGAAGAGAGAAAATCAACGGCAATGAATCTAGGCATCGCCGTATGGACGGATGAAATCGGGATGGCAGGTGTTGAAGCAGAAGTTCAAGATCTCGAGAATAGCTCTGCAACAGCTGCTCCTTGGTATTTAAATCCATAGGTTGTGGCGAATTCCATGAGATGGCAAAGAAGCTGCAGGTCGTTAGCATCGATTCGAACTAATTTCGCTTTGATTGAAGCCTCACCTAGCAAGATCCTCGATAAGAGCTCCTCGCATGGCCATGCTTTCCTCGGAGTTCTCAGCATGCTGATTTGCAAGATGGTACTCAAGATAGTTGACACCTGGAATTCTGCTGAGGGTATACACGAAGACCGGTCGGTCATTAATGTCTCCAAGATGTCCGTGATATGTTGTAAGAGGAGCTAGGTTACCATGGATCTCGTGTGCAAGAGCTGCGATCTCGAGTTGAAGCTGGAGCAGCTCTAGGCGAAACTGTACAACGAACTCAGACTGAGCGCCAGCATAAACAGTGTAACTACAGCATCCTTGAATTGGCACGGGTATAATTTTTCCTCCCACAAGTCTCGCAGCTTTCTCTTCACAAGCTTCTCGAGTAGCAGACGTTGATTTGAAGAGCGTATCAATAGCGTTATCGAGCGAGTACACCTCGTAGGCAGCAGACATGGATGTAGAAGCTCTGGGAGCCCGTTTCGGTGTAGAGGTTGGGATAAAGCGAGTGAGCTCGACGCTCTGGAGTAACTATGATATGGGGGAAAACGCCAATAATGTCCTCCCTCACTATTCCTTGATATCCCCACTATTACAATTTCTTGCGTCCGTTGAACTCATCCCCAAGTCTCTATCAAACACAGCCCCTCGCGTCCGTTTGAACACACCACCACGCAACCACAGTCACGAGCGCTACTTGAGCAACTACAACAATAACAGGCAGCAGCAGCAGCTTCAGAGACTAGGCCACTCCTCGAACAATTCTGTATCTCAGTTTCCGCTATTCTTTCACCACTCTATCAATCAAGAACTGGGTCTCTTACGCCGATAAGCGTATTCATGCTCGTCTGCTTCTCTAAACTACCGTGAGTACTATTTTTCCCTAATAATATATACTTAATTATCAAGCTAATTCATAATCTACAACTTTAGATATGGCGTCCTTGCATTATGAGGCTAGCTTCAATTTATATATTTAAGCAAGGCACCCTTCTCGAATTAACGTGGAAGGTAACCGATAGAGAGACCTTGCAGCTCGATATGTTTGGTACCTGCTTTTCGCACACTAGATATATGGGAGCGCAGGTGCCAAAGCGGATATAACCTATGCTATCGTGGTCGGAGGAGGCATCGCTCCCTCCTTGCGTGTGTACTCCATATTAACTTGTAGATTATTACTATAAAAAGACCCTGTTGGGCGGCTATATTCTAATTCTTGAGCGGCAATAAAATAACCAACTAGTTACCCAAATTCTTACTAAGAGGGCCACATAAATTGCGTCCAAAGGCCACCGCCCATATCAGCACATTTGGTGAGACCCCGATTTACTCCATGGTCTTCATATAATTTTTTTTAAAAAAGATATCCAATTACATAACTATTATGTATACATTATGTATACAGGGGACATATGAATATCGTATACGCGAAGCCTTCTCGTTTAAGACTAAAAAGCCCAAGTTTTGCATCGGTTTGAACGTTTCCCCATATTCTTCAGATCACCGCATCTTATCATTTTATGAGCGAGATTGGCTTTTGTCTAGCGTATCAATGAATGTTTTTGGCTTTTAGCTTTCACGTTGCCGACGTTTATCGAATGGTCGCGCTATTCCGAGCAGACAAAGGTTCGGGATTTTCTTTCATTGCCCACGTAACAATTTAATAGGTTGCATTGCATCGAGGAACCACAGGGGTTTGAATGGCCAAGGCCATGGGGGTAGGTAGCGAATTCATAGCAGCTGTTTGATATTACTGATCACGTAAAAACGTTGAGTCAACATGCCTACGATAGGCCCTTGTTGAGCGTCCCGGTCCGGAGCTGGCGGTATTAACTTCATCACTACCAACCCGCGATGGGTTATATCTGAAAATTAAAGGCTCAAGAACGAAAAGCTCCGCCGAAGCTGTTGACTTTCGGATACAAGCAATGATTTTAAGCACATCACGAGCCAAACGTGGGGCAGCTTACCTCATAACTCAACCATCCTCAGAGTTTTCTCGTTGCTTTTTGCTGCTTTATTTCGCGCTTTTTTCGAACAAAAAACGGGCGGGACTGGACCAGGACCAAGCAAGCCCAAGAAGGGCGAGCGTGCATGCATGCGGATACCACTGGTGCTCGGTTCTTCGTATATCTCACATTTGACTGGGGTTATCATGCCCTGGGAGGGATGCGTTGGCCATCTGTATAGTCGGTACGGAGGATGCCTAGTTTGTTGAGGGTCTGTCCTCGTAGCTATCTCTGCCCTGAGGATACCGCTTGTACATTCAACAGCCTGCAGCGCCACCTCTTTCTAGCCTCGTTCTTTTGACTCCGTAGTGAATAGTTCTGTGGGGTGAAGAGGGGGAGGGGTAAGAGATAAGATGTGTATGTGGTCCAGTAAGTTTCAGCATTGGTAGCCACATGTTTTCGCAGTGAACATACAGCCGTTTCAAGCTCGTCTTCGGCTTTTCGGGCACGTATATGGCAGCTCTTCCTGCTGTCGTGTAGGAAAAAGAAACGCCGAGGGCTTAATTGGGCTGAGGACTAACGTTCTGTTGATCTATTGACCGGCGAGGATCGATCTAGATGATATCCGGAAGCCATGCCCGCAACGCGCCTTTTATCTCCAAGAACCGAATCATGTTTCTGCTCCATCCCAGGCCCTAGGATAGGAAGGTTAATTGCGAACCGGTGCATTTTCACCGCTCTTAGTTCTCCATAACTAGTACTGCGTAGTCGTACCGGCATCGCTGGCGCGCGCACGTCTGCATCGTTTCCTTTCTTTTTTTGCTTCCTCTCCTTCTGGTGGTGTTGTTGTTTTGGCTGGTGGTGGGTAATTTAGCTCCATCGGCTTCTCCTTGATTCTCTTCTATCCACCAGTCTCAGAGTCGGTACCACGTATGATAGCTGCACTGTCCTTGTCCCGACTCCAGTTTTTAATGTTTGTGTTCAACAGTTGTCCCTCGTCAAGCTAGGTATAAATAGTTCATATCGTCTTCTCGGCTCGATTGATCTCTCCCCTTTGTTCTCATCGCCCCTCATTCACTTCAAAGCTCCCCCTCCAAAAAATTTCGAAGGTGAGTTATAAGCAGATTCACTTACCTGTCCTCATCTCGCTATAAAGCCAACCAGGCTGAGAACTTTTCACGCAGCAACTCAAACATCCCATCCATCGAAATGGCTGCTCAACTCCCAAAGAACATGAAGGCCCTCAGGTAAGCTTCGTTCTTTCTCTGCCCTCCGAACAAGTGAGATATTGAGCCCGATTCGCTAAATTGATATTCTCCCTGGCAGGTACTCCAAGCCTGAGGAGTTTGGCATTGTCAACATCCCTCTTCCCGAGCTCAGAGAAAACGATGTTATGGTAAGATTGCTTTTGACGTTAGGTGGGGTAACAACAGCAGCAGTGCTGACATATGTGTAGATCAAAGTCAAGGCTTGCGGTGTCTGCGGCACTGACCTTCACATCCACGAGGGTGAATTTTTGGCCAAGGTGAGCTCAGTCAATCGTCCAGCTATGGAAACTCAATGGCTCACAGTCGCTGCAGTTCCCTCTCGTTCCAGGACACGAGACCGTCGGTGTTGTTGCTGCCGTTGGTCCCAAGGTCAAGGGATTCAACATTGGCGACAGAGTTGTTGCCGATAACTCCGAGCTTTGCGGAGAGTGCTTCTACTGCCGCCGCGGTGAGGAGCTCCTCTGTGAGCACTTCGAGGCTCACGGTGTCACCATGAACGGTGGATTCGCCGAATACTGCGCCTACCCCGGTAAGCTAAAGCGTGATTTCCATTATAAACAGGCCTTGTTCTGACGTTGTGACTCTTAGCCGGCCGTGTTTTCAAGATCCAGAACCTCTCCGACGTTGATGCCACCCTTCTCGAGCCCGCTTCCTGCGCTGCTCACGGTCTTGACAAGATCAACCCCAAGATGGGATCCACCGTCCTCATGTTCGGTGCCGGCCCAACTGGTCTCGTGCGTTATTCCACGTAGTTTAGTCGTGTATCCCCGCGGCCTTTATATTCTGACAAAGTTTGATAGGTTCTCGCCCAAATGCTCCGATTGAACGGTGGATGCAAGGTCGTCATTGCCGCTCCTGAGGGATTGAAGATGAACCTTGCTAAGAGCCTTGACGCTGCTGACGAATACGTCGAGCTCTCCCGCAAGGACCCCAGCGCTCAGTTCGATGCTTTGAAAGCCGCCAACCCATACGGTTTCGACATTGTTGTTGAGGCCACTGGCAGTGTCAAGATTCTCGAGGATGCCATCAACTACTGCCGTCGTGGTGGAAAGCTGATCGTCTATGGTGTTTATGCCAGCAAGGACCGTGTCAGCTGGGCTCCATCCAAGATCTGTAAGTTGATTCCTCTTCCTGCGGATATTTAGATGCCGCATAGAACGATTGAAATTTTCAATTGTCTGACATTTTCTTCTCCGTCTAGTCGGTGACGAAATCACCATCCTCGGAAGCTTCAGCGAAACCTACAAGTTCCCTGCTGCCATTGACTACCTTGACTCCGGAAAGGTCAAGGTCAAGGGTATCGTCAACAAGACCTTCAAGCTCGAACAGTGGGCTGAGTGCTTGGAATCCATGAAGAACAAGACCGCCATCAAGGCTGCTATCACCTTCGACTAAATCAGTCGCTTCCCTGGCTGTACTCCTCATTGCCTCGACGCATGATGTTTATGAACTTTTTCTTATGGAGTAGAGCCTTTGGTCTGCTTGATGATTAATGCCTTGGTGGTGCCTTTCATGAATGACGCTTTTTGGTTCTCAGGAAAAAAGGGATACATCTTTTTTTTATTTCTTTGCAAGCTTCAACGGAAAATAGGGCCTTGCTGGATCAAGATATCGGAATAGTGAAGGTATTGGGGGTGTTTGGATCAGCCACTAGGGGCTACTGCCCGCTGGCTCTGTTGTCAAAAAATGACTTCATCCCTAGTTAAATAACATAATAATGGATAGATTCACGACACCATCTGGTCTCTATTTCTCAAGATGTATCAACACCGTGTAAAAACAAGCCTAACAGGATGGAGTTTCATCAGGAAGATGGGATGAAAATGAGGTTGAACAGGCTTGCAGCAGCTTTTCTGCATTTATACTTCCCCTCGCCGGCCACACAAGGTCCCCAATCGGGAAGCCGGTAAAACATTCTTCCGCGATGCGCTTTTGGTGCAGGAAACAAGTCGTGATTCTGATATTCTGATAATCAAAGGCTGAAGAAGAGCCGGTGAGCTGGTAATCACAATGGTTAAGCCACTATCCTTTAAAGGCGATAAAAAGACGAAGAAGAGAAAGCGGCAGCCCGATGACAATGAGGGAAAAGGAATGACCGAACGGTCTACGGCCACCGTGGACGCCGAATCTACAGCTGAGGAAGAAGGTCAGAGTTGGGTCTCTGCCAATGTGCCAACTGATATTTCAGGGCCTGTTTTGATAGTTCTACCGTCTACGCCACCGTCCTGCATTGCATGTGATGTCAATGGGAAAGTATTTGCCAGCGAGCTGGAAAATATAGTCGAGGGAAACCCCAGCACTGCAGAACCACACGACGTTCGACAGGTATGGGTAGCTACAAAGGTTATAGGGAACGAAGGAATTAGTTTTAAGGGGCACCATGGAAGGTACGGATTGAGTCTGCTCAGGACATTTCACCTGCCGCTGAAGAGCTGGCAAAAGACACTGAAGCTAATCATGACAACAAAGATATCTTAGTTGCGATAAATACGGTATCCTAAGCGCCAACTCATCCGCTATTTCGGCCCTTGAGTCCTTCATCCCTATATCTTCTCCCGATTCTCCGGGAATGATATCTCTGCAGATATGTGGCGGTGATATGGAAGCCTACATTTCCTCCAAAGAACCCACCTCCACGTCGGCCTCTTCCAAAACATCTATCGAAGTTCGCGGAGATGCTACCGAGATCTCTTTTAATACCTCGTTTCGGATCAGGATGCAAGCGCGTTTTAAACCGAAGTCAAAATCTGCAGCCGCAAAAGAGAGCAGGGCGTTGGAGAAGATTAGTCGAAAAGAGTTAGAAGAAGCTGTAGGTAGAAGATTGAATGACGATGAAGTTAAGAGGTTAAGAAAATCTCGAAGAGAAGGAAACTATCATGAGGAGATCCTTGACGTTAGGGTTAAAGGGAAACATGATAAGTTCGCCTCGTGAGGCTTATTCCTACATCGTACATACAAGCCGCATAATACGACGCGGCATCTGACAATTAATGACGGAAAGTAGTTCGGGGGATAACAGTGTACAGTGCCACTCCAAAGGCCGCATGTGTACAAGGTGGGAGGCCAGTTTCCATCAATGATACCCAAAACTCCTGTCATCTTAGGTCCCTATATCAGAAATACGAAATACCCCGGGCCGAGATATTCAAGCTTGGCTGAATGACATATCTGCAACAATAATATTAACTCGTCATTATCGTAAGGCGGAAATACCGCCATCATAACATATACACACTGTCCTCTCGCCGGCGAGGACAAATCCCATAACAATATACAAACTCCCCTATGAACAACCCACAGATCCAAGAACGTAAAAGTCAACGCCATCGCTCCGGATATCACCCGTAACGCATGCATAATGTAAAAAACTCCCCAAGACTAGCAAAGGATGATGATATAAATACGATTCGTAAATCGAGGTTGTTGACATGAACCTATTGTGAGCCTGAAAACGTCACCTAAGTATAGGGAACAGTCTATGTAAAATTTTAAGCCCTAGAGAAGAAGTTAGAATTATATATGGAGGGTAAATATTAAAACTTAGGCGGAATGGACAATAGTTCTTACATCTGGGCCTCGCGGCATCCCTCTCTCTCTCTTCGTCTTCCACCATCCGATTATTACCAAGCATAGCTAAAGCTCTTTGACGCATCGCCTCCTGCCGCTCAATGCTGCTTACGGTTTCGATGCGCTGTCCGGCCGGGAGAGATGTTAATGGGATCCCTGAGGTAGTATTGCTTGAATCCCCGCGCTGGCGACTTCGTTCTTCTTGTATTCTCCTAGCAAGCCGTTCTTGACGAACCATCAAGTTCGTTACCTTTTCTGGGAAATAGCCAACTGGGAGGACGCTAATCTTGCACACAGGGCACAGGCTACTGTTTTGCAACAAGAAGGTATCAATGCATCCTGGGTGAAATATGTGGCGGCATGGGAGTTCCCGAACGGTAGTTTCACCAGGGGTATAATCTTCGAGGCAGATAGGGCATGTGCATTGCGAGAATGTTAGCTGGCCGAGCTCCTGCGTCGTAGGCGTGGATTGGGGCCTGGCCTCTCCCCATCTTCTTCCAATTTTGGCAGCTGGCGTACCAGCCGCAGCTCCCCTAGAATTGCCGCCAAACCATTGTGAGACAAAACCTCGGACGGTAGGTTTCTTGCTTTCTGAAGGGTTAGATGTCGGTGCTTGGTCGATATTCAAAGGGGCTGCCGTGACGGCCGGGGCTGCGGCCATTATGTTCCCATCGTTGGCATAAGTATAGCGTGGCATTTTGTCGAGAAAGTGTTGTGGTACATTTAACCGTTTGATACCAAGCATCTCCAAGTCTACCTCTCCTGCCCGAATTCTTCTTTGTAACGACAGGCGCCGACGTCTTTGGAGGAAGCGCATCACGATAGATGATATGATTATAATAACAATGAGTATCCCAAGTACGGCGAGAAGGAATATCCAAAGATTCGGCATCAAGCTCTGACCTCGCGCTATCAAAAATGTTAGCCGACGGGTTCCCCTAACTTGAGTTATATACCAGATATCCATTACCAACATCGATACGAGCGAATAGCCTAGCCCGTGCCCCAGGATCAAATTTGCTGTCAAGTAGATCTCCATGGGGAGCAGACGACAAGTTCCCAGAATATATAGATATCTCATTGATCAACTGTTGCCCAGGCCCGCCGGGAATAGCATAGACCGGAAAGGGGTGGTTTAGTTTCCATGTATCGTCATTATCCAACTTCCAGACAGTATCATTTGCCAGTGGCGGTTTATTGTTTGAGCCATTTGGTAAGTAAAAGATCGATCCGACAGCACGATCGTCCTTTGCGGCATCCAAGAATGAAAGCGTGCAGTTCGGCGATATCCATGGAGCCAGCGCAAGAAGAGCACACGGAGGCTTTAGGAAGTCTGAGCGTCGGGTTACGTTGGCGGGAATCAGGCTCTCAGCCTCTGCATTGCACTCATCGTTGTGAGAAAGCTGGGGCACATATAATAGCCCGCTAATTGAATCCCCAGGTCCGCTGGATGAAAGAGTTGTGAGATTTCCACCTATGTTGAGTTGATAGGATATCGTCTCCTAAAGAAGCTCTATGTCAGGATTCAACAATTCGATGATGAGCTTTAAGAGGCTCTCACGTTAAGGGCGATTGGGTTTTCGCATGTCGGCCCTGGTAGAACCAGCGTGCCAGCCCGAAATGACGATGCTGAGCGATGGCGTGTAAGCGTGATATCGTGGAAGCGACCGGATAACAAACGAAAAAAGGCCCACACTTACCCATGAATTATATATAGGATATAGGACCAGCAAGGGCTTGATGGGTAAGACAGCGCAAGCGCAGTCCGATTTCGGCTTGTTTCCTCTACCGTTGTCCCACCGATAGAATCCGGGATTGCGGGCAAGGAAATTATATAACAGGAATGTGTTCGACACAAGTATGGCCTTGGGGTTGCTATTAAGCATTTATAATTAGCCCCGTTCCCAGCCGCAAATCATGCTGTCCTAATACGACCAGGCCTCGTTGCAATTCTGCGCCCGGGTGCCGGGGGCCAGGATTGACTCGCTTGAATACGACGACAAATGTTAATCTTGGGCGCTAATCAACTCCCGGGAGGTATTTATTCACGAAGACCAGTAATCAAGTGTGAAGTGGAGGCGGAGAGCGGCGATCAACTTCTCACGCAGGTTTCGTGATCCAAGCAACAAGTGCTCACGGCTACATGATGCGGGATGCATGGGTGGGCATCCTGGATGGCAGCAATATGAAGTTGGGGCTGACGCGGGGGGGGATGTTGGAGAGCGCTAGCAAGCCCCTAATAATCGCACGACATTCCAGCCTAATAAGCACTTAGAGCTTGGCTTGTGGCCCATGAGGGCAAAAATGATCGATCCCTCGAGCCTGCTATATTTATCAAGCTCAAGATCGTCCATTTTCCTTAGATGTCAACCGTGCGCAATGCGTATCCCGTAGTTAATGTGAAACGATAAAGATCGCAGCTATGAAGCCCGCTGGATATGACTTTCTCGAACTTGGTAGCCACGATTTTTTCCTTTATTGGCATCTGGCATGTACTCCGACTCTGTACGTATGGATGCCCGTTTTCAATTATTAATAGAAGCCATGGGACCTTCGCGCTCGGGTCTTTCTGCCGCTGGGAGATGGCTGCTGTGTTCTGTTCCAATCATCTATCATCTTACATGTGCCACACAGGTAACCGCGCCACAGGATAGACGTATATTTGTACCAAACTGCCCTGAATCGAGTCAGTCGTGTCAAGTGAAGGTTCGCTACCCGTAACTGGAATTTTATTCCTTCCCGGCTCCTCCGGAAAACAGGCAAGTTCCTATTGATTTTGAAGAGTTATCAATAATGGATAAGAATTTGGGATTATCATGAGGTCTAAGCCACAGAGCATCCCATCCTTCTCTGCTTTTCATGATGTAGTTATGCTTTCCCAGGCTTGGATCATCAGGGTGCGTATTTCAGCGTACTGCGTCTAAGCAAGGAAGCTCGCGAACATGGGTCGGCTTTTATTGACCGGACCAGCTTATCGTAGCACACGGAGATCTAGAACAGTTAGCGATGATGGACTAAGAAAGGTAAAAAGTGAGAGGTTCGCCTACAGATCATATACTCACTAGCCACCTATATTTGGAATCAGTGACTTGCACCCAGCGTACACTCCATACACCTTCGAGAACGTTTAGCGATGTACGTGCAAGCGTGTCAGTGGCTTGAAAGTCGCTTCTTTCCCCCAAAATGCGTTTTGCTTATGTCAAAATAAGGTTCTGTGATTATATAAGGCAGCATGATTACTAACAGGGTTCGGCACGGGCCAAGTTCGAAACGGGGCAAAAATGCGTCAATGCGGCGAGTTTGTTCAACGACATCAAGAAACGCGAGTTTTGCAGGTTGAAGGGGATGATACAGCGCAGTCTCCGAGCCCCCGAGACACATTATACCGGCCTGCGAGTCCTGTTCGAGCTGATTCCACCGCCCCAGACGTTTCGACTGAGTTTCCCGGCCGTCTTGTACCCCGTCCTACCGCCGCCGAGCCTCCGTTATCACCACTGCGCGCCCCCAGCACGATGGCTCCTGGCCTCGGGAATAAGAACAAGGGCAAAGGTCGCGAACCCAGGAGCTCCAGGAGCCGTAATACCACGCCCAGCTCTGCCCTAAGCACCAGCGCTAGCACCGTGACCGGGATTAGCTTGTCCATGGGGTATCTCGATAACGATGTTTCTAAGCTTCTCGTCCCGACTGCCGTGCAATATTCCGATATTCTTGAGAAATTCGGAGGAGCAGGCCAAATTCCAGACCAGAAGTCGCTGGAGTCGCTCGTGGACCAGCTCAAGACTCTCGGTCAGCTTGCAGAGACCAGGGAAGATGCGTGCAATGCTGGAATGAGAGAATTGTCGCAAAGGCGAAAGGAGGTTCTAGAGGAGCAGAGGGAGCGGGAACAAGTGGGCCGTGATGCCGAGGAAAGGTTAAGGATGAAGAGGGAAGCTGACGATGACGAGGAGGAGGCTCGGATCCTCAAAGGAGGGAGAATAAAAAAGAGGAAGGAGAAAAACATACCCAAGGAGGAACGGCCACTGTCACACGGTGCGCATGGTGTTGCAAGGCAGGACGGGCTTGACGTGAAAGCTGACGGTAAGCGGGAACCCTGGTTTACCCATTGAGGTAGACAGCGACGTGGTCTTGGTAACGATCTATTACTAACTCTCACGTTTAGCACCCCATAAACGAGGGGGCAAAGACACCAGCCTGGGTTCACCTTCCAAAAAGTCACGGAACCAGGCGTCAAGCGCATCATCTCTCTCGCCGCCTTCCCTCCAATCACCTCCTCCAGCTACCGCTGGATCAACCGCAGGCAGTCCCGAATCTGTGGATAGTTCCGATTCCCATCAACCGGAGCCGGCACCCGCCGTCCACCAATATCAAGTTTTTGGACCTGACCCCTTGGCGTTCGATGACCCTACTGTATATCACATTCAAGATGTCACGCCCGATATGTCAGTTGACGAGAAGAAGAAGATATACAGTGTGGCGAGCTTCCCGGAATCGGACTTGAAGCATATGATGGCAGGCGAGCCGCCAGACAAGGATTTCAGCAATGCAAAGCCCACAAATCAAGTCAGTGCCAACACATTTGCAACATATCTTGAATCATATGTGCGGCCCCTTACCGAGGAGGACATCGCCTTTCTAAAGGAAAAGGTAAGTGCCCTGACTTAGTGATTTTCAAATTATATACAGAATCTAACCTTCGTCACATAGGGCGACCGTGCTACTCCTTTCCTCATGCCCCGTCGTGGGAAGAAACATTACACAGATGTTTGGGCTGAGGAGGACGGCTTAAATGTAGATTCGACCGGCCAGGACCGAGATAAGCTGCCCCTAAATCAGGGCCGAGGTAGCATTGAACAAATCACAGATGATACTGCTGAGACAGATCAGGTTTCTGTTCCCCCCATGCTCAGTCGTCTGTACTCTCTTCTTCGCTTTGAGAATCGCACCCTCCCAGACGACTCGGCCCAGCCTGGGAATGAAGACGGGGCCGTGAATGGAAGTATGAACATTGACGGTCCAATGGATATCGACCACCCTAATGGAGACACAGAACCAAAAGCTCTAAATTCAGCCACAGCGTTCCCCGAGTCATCTCTAGGCGGATTCAAAGTACCCGCAGCTAAACTGGATCATGCCCAACTAGATGAACGACTCAAAGCAGAACTGCGATATATCGGCTTCTTAGGGCCCGATGATAACCCGGATTATGACGCCCATTATGACGACGATATTGCCGAACGACTTCGCATTCTACAATCGGAACTCAAGAAGCAAATGATTGTCAACGGCGCACGGAAAACTCGTCTGCTAGATATAGCCCGCGAGCGCCTAGCTTATCAGGAATATAGCACCATCCACGACGATCTTGATACTCAAGTGCAACAGGCATACCTCAAGCGAACACGCACGCTAGGCAAGAGCAAAAAGGGCTCGCATGCAAAGCATAGACCTGGCGGGGCAGGTGGAGGTAGTCATGCCGTTAGTACTGCAGGCGTTGGGAGACCGGGCATTGGTGATATGGCACGTACCCTTATGGATCGTCGTAAGAGATGGATTGATTGCATTGGTCCTGTCTTTAAGGATTGCAAGACTACCGTACCGGGTAAAGATGAAACGATCTGGGATCCAATATTAATGGCGGAGTGCGAGAAGGCGGAACTAGAAGGATGGGACGAAGAACAAGAATGAATAACGAATTTTTTCTTGTATATACCATTTGGAGTTCCGCCCTTACTGTATATATTTTTGGGGGGTTGTTATATGGTCTTATACGTTATATGGAGTCGTGGGAAGGTGGATTGTGGGGGTTGGCGTATTAAGGGTCATGGAATGAGTTGAAGCTAAGTCTCGCAGGTAGAGAGTATCAAAATGGTAAAAAATAATTTACAAAATTGATATAGATGCTTCCAGAGCAGCTGTTCGCTAGTGTCTCTATTAAGAGTGGATTATAACAACCTCTCGAGGATACCGCTTCAGTCTCGAGGTAAGCTCTTTATCGGTAATCTCCAGTTCTGTGCAAATCTGATCGAAACAATGTGTCCCGTCCAAATGTTTGGCCAGAGTCTTATTATCTATACCATAGTCACTTCCCTCGCCGTACTCATCCGCATCCGAGTCATCGTCGTCGAACTCCTCCTCATCGCCATCATTCCCTTCATCGTCATATCGACGAAGGGGACGACGGCTACGTATCCTGTCTCGAGGAGAGAGGGTAGACGCAGATTTCGACAGAGGTTTGCTAGTCGACAGTGGATCTATATTGCTTGCGGTTGACCCATGGCGGTCACGGGTGAATGAATGAGAAGATACACTGCCTATATCTCCCGCAGTTGCTGCTCCCAAGTTATATCCAGCCATTGGAGACGATGAAGGGAATTGGTTTGATGGTTTCCGTTGATGGTGATGGCTCTGTATAACGCGTCCAGTTGCAAAAGGATACTTATGTACCCTATATAAAAATCCTTTGATGACTCCAAAGGTAATGAAACGGCGTACATCAATATTTGCGAGTTCACGCATATGTTTCAGATACCATTGTTTGACTGTCTGGCCCTGTCTCAGGCTCGCGTATAATTCAACAAGACCGACACCATCGACAATCGTCTTGGAATTAAATTTGCTCGCGCCCTCCCCTGACGCTGACGGGATTGAAGTATCGATCTTTGGCCAGATGCTATCGTGTTCTATCCATGGGTCATCACTAGCCATAGATATTCCATGGCTTGAGCGGGGCACTGAGCCTTTGTGGTGTGATGCGGATGCAGAGGTAGCTGCGCCAGATGTCGATTTTGGCACTGGCGAGGGGCCACCAATGGGTGCAAAACGTATATTAACATACCGCGCGCATTCGCATTGCATCTGCTTGTCCGGGACAATAGTAGAGCTAAACTCGGCTGTAGGAGCGTATATAGCCGAGAAGGAAAATATATCCAGAAGAAAGGCGCATCCGTAGTAGATTAGATGGCGAATTGCACGGCAGGTGAGGGTGAAGTCTGCATCCGATAGGATGGAGATTTTATGAACACTGTTGATCCCATTTATATAAGGAACAATCTACGCCTAACATTAGCACTTATGTTGAAGGGTACACGGTAAAAAAGGAAAAGTCTCTCATACCCTTCTCATAGTTAGGTCCCAGTTTTCATCCATAAACGTTTCACACCGAACAGTGAAAAGCGGAACATGCCATGCTTTCACAATGGGCGGGGAGGGATATAGCGGAAACAGTTTGACGTTTAGAGTATTCAATTCATCTGATAATGAAGCAGAATGGTCAGCATAAGAGAAGAACGACCTGGGCATTATTCGAGTAAACAATAAGCATACCAATTGGAATCATGCACTCGTAATAATTATTCAAGTCTTCCATCAGAGTCTCGCACAAACTATATACCTTCCCCTCGCCGTCCTTGGACGTATCCTTGGACAGGAAACCCGACTGCTCTTCAAGCCCACATAGCAAGTGCGCCAGCTTTTGCACTACACTCTTATATGTCCCCCATTCGTCCTCTTCACTGAGAACGACGCAAAAATTGAAGATGAATTCGTTGCGGTCATATCGGGGTGATTTCATGCAGACGGGGGATCCGAGTATTCGGTGGCCGCCGGTACATACATGGATGAGGTTTCCACATAGCTCTTGTCGCGGAATCACAAAGAAGGAGACGTCGGAGAAGCTGAAGAGGGGAGAAGTGCCTGGAGGGGCAGTGGGAGAGGGCACGATGGCTCCATCTGGGACCTGATGAACGACCTTCGGGCCTATATAGCGAGCGGGATGTTAGCATGGGTAAGCTTATTATCGTGTATATATAGACAGCCACAGCGTTTAATGGCCTGTTGATGCGCTGCATAGATAGGAGGTAGTTTGCTTGCCTGATTGAGTGTCGAATCGGCTGTAGAAGATGGCTTTAATCATCGTTCAGTCGCGGTTCTCATAGAGTAAAGAGGACGACCCGATAACGGTGACATAGCTCTCAACCGCAGTATGTCCTTCCAGCGGCAGACTCTAGAAGTCAAATGTTGCTACCGTCGTCTGGTTCATGGCTGTCTATACCTATCGGCGATATTGCTGGCGTTGATATTAGTCATTAGCTCTCAGCCTATACAAAATACTTCGAGTTACATTATTTAACCGATACTTGCTACAAATACCTTAGACTTGTGATAAACACTGAAAGGATTCTTTTCTAGAAGACTAGTAGCTATAGTATATTTGCTGCGAAGAGAATGTGAACCGCGTTCCCCTGAGTGATTACAGACAGGCAAGACAGCAATATTAAGATGCATTACATAGAATGCAGCAGGCATCTTCTTTTCATGGACACAAAATGAAAATATGCAGAAGGCCTTGGTAATGTGATTACAAACATCGCATGCTTGCTCAGGGATATCATGAAGTGAATGAGAATAGAACATATGCCGAAGGTACGAGCAAGATAAAAAAGGAGGAGCCGTCAAATGGTAAGATGTCGAGACTGCAGCAGAACGAAGAAAAAAGACAGATCTATCCATAGCCGTAAATTTCTTGAATGTAAAAACTGTGATAACCGAGTATCAATGAGATGAAAGACGGGCCTGCCTAAGCGGCCCTCTCCCTTGAACGCTATTTTCAGAAGCTGTCCCAGGATGTGAAAAACGCCGATGAGAGAAGGAAATAGCAAAAGAGGTAAAGTCTCCTGTGTATCATTGCGCCGTAAAATGCCTGAATTAAAGAATGGAATCACGGAATGGGGAAATGGAGACGAGGCCGAAGACGGAGACGAAGACCTGGCGAGTAGTTTCTAAGGGAAACGCGCCTGGTAATTTAGCTTGGTAGTTTAGCTGTGGTGAAGGTCTCTTCTTGATGCCTGGTTGGAAACGGTGGACGGAGGATGTATGGTAGCGCCCGCTGTTGAAATCGGGGCTAGAGATGATAGCATATCATTGCCGGTTATGGCTGGTAGCCTTGAGCTGGCAGAATGGTGCGTGCTCATCTGGGGAGTAGCTAAGCTCGATGCTCCAGATACCGGTGCATGGGAGTGTTGTTGCTGATGCTGATGTTGATGCTGATGGTGCGATGAGACTCCTCTGTGCGTGAAATCAATGGCGCGGCCTTCCCGAATTGCATCAAGCATGTCCGTGTAGCCACCCCGTTCAATGGCTTCCTTCAGCCACTGCTCCCATATCTCGTCAAGGGCAACATTGATCCCCCGCTCTCGAGCTGCCGTAGCCTCCAGGAGATGTTCGTTCAGTGCCACGCCGTAGCTTTCTAGATCCTCGTCGCTGCTGCTGTCTTCCGTTCCGCTCTCTCCTGTGACGGGCCCGTTGGTCTCGGATCCGGCGTTGCTCGACAGTACTGGTCCATCCGGAAGTCGGGAGCGCGAGCAGCTGGAGTCTTCTCTTCCATCTTGCAGGCTGTGCACCTGCACTGAGGGGGGCATCAAGGGAGCTGCCGGCTTGATCTCGTCTGCCGTGGTGTCCCTCACCTTCACCCCCGTGTCCCGCTCATAGCGCTCCCTGGCCGACTTTGTCCCCTCCCAGCGACATAGAGACGCGATCTCAGCTTCGGTCAGGTTGAGTTCGTCGAAGACTCTGAATAGCTTTTTGTGGTGATGAAACCGGCCTAGTCTCATACGGTGAGGGGCGTACGAGTAGTCTAAGCCGGGATATTGAGCCTCGATACAGTCCAGCGTCCCGTAGAAGGTCGAAGTCTCTACCCGGACTTCGGGAACGAGGTTTCTGGTGATGTGTGAGGAGAAGGAGGACGGGTCGTTCCCGCGCGGCTTGCTGAAGAGCGCGTTGTAGACCAGATGGGTGAGCGAGGGCTTATGCATGGCTCCAACGCAACACGGTGTGGCAGTGTTCCACGATGAGTTCAGGCGAGTTCAGGTGAGGTCGAGGCGAATTCGAGGAGGAGGTATAGATAGCAGGAGTAGGGGCTGAGATGTGGGAGAGAACTGCTGCCCGTCCGCCGCTTGGGTCGCTATTTAGTGGCAGCAGCTATGGATGCGCTTAGCATGCAGCCGAAGCCTGGGCCATGGATGGGATCAACGCAGCTAGAGACAGCCTCGATAGTATGCCGAATAGAGCTATTGCTGCCTCTCGTTTGCCTTTCCGTTGCTTTTTCTCAGCTAGGATTGCGGATGTGTTCCAACAAGGCTGGACTTGAGACTGCAGCTATTGATTGTCTTAGACGGTGTATACGCTGGGTCGACAGTCAAGGTTGACAGGCCTGTGAAACTACTCCGGCCTCGTTTTGAGACAGCCCGGCGGTTATCTGTTTAAATATCACTTTCGGTACGGGCTGCTGGATGGCCTGAGTTGGTGACCGCTGCCCATCACACGCCGCAGACACAATCCTGAACTCGGGTGGCACTGGTCAGTGAAACGAAGGTCATCTGAGGGCAGGACGAGGATGCTTATACGCTCCACTCACTTCTCAGCTGTATAGAAGCTATCCTTCGGTCAGTTCGGGTCTTCAGGCGAGTCGCATCATACATGAGCTTCTATATACGGGGATTTTGCTCTATGATGCAAGAAGCGGACTCATCAGGTGGTGACGAAGATATGCCCAAGGATCTACGATGGCCCTTTTATATATACTCCCTTGAGTCGCGCCATGCCTGTCCACCCTGCACCGCTTCGTGGCTACATCTACTTGGGCTAACTCGCCGTCGAAACCCCGTCGACCGACCGACGTGGGCGGGCGCTCTCTCCGACTGCTTCGATGCGTGGTTGGCCTGCAGATTCTGCGGTGGAGAAGGACCAGCGACGCATGCCAGCCAGCAACCTAACTCCTACTCACGTCCTCCTGTGCATATGTCGTGAGCTCTGGCGGTTGGTGAGGCATCAGATTCGTGGCAAATGAGGTGGCAGCTCGTCTGCGGGAGCCCTATCAACTGGCCGGTATACGAGGCGTGAGTGCATTTAGCAAGAGTATGATGCATCGACTCAGGGAAGAATGTTCCGTCCAGATATGCGAATAAGCAGCCGGGGTCCTGCTCTCCATTTTTCCCTGACCCTGGGCAAGGTCGCATGTCTGTCCGACCGTCTTTCTCAAGGCCTGAAGCAGAGAAGACCGTATAAGGCGTAGGTGGTACATAGTAGTATCTGACGGTTGCTCTATATCAACGTCAGTATCAACGGTGTCATCAATATAGTATCATCATTAACAGGAGAAAGATACGACTTAAGCTTCAAATACTCCTTTGACGAAGAATTTAGCCGTGGTGGAGCGCACTTGGCAAGGAATAAATAGTTTCTAAATAATAATAAGCTCTAGGCTGACGACAGGCAACATCTCGCTATTGTCGATATATGTATCGTTTGTCGATGGAAGGCAAAAGTGTCAGGCAGATCTCACTTTGCGATGTCGACGTTCAACGGCGTCGTCGAAGGTCTGTCTCGCCCGTCGCTCACTTTTGATAGCCGCTGACTCGAGTCACAGAATTCCCGTATATCAGAAGTAATACATACCGGCATCCAGGAATAAGACCGAGCTGACAAGTAGACAGTCGACAGCTTCCGGAAGAATCCAGGGAGACCTGCACCGCTGGCATGTTTTCTCAGCCATGTCCACAGCGACCATCTCATGGGCCTCGAGTCCCTCAGGGCGCCGTTCGTCTACTGCTCAGCGGCCACTCGAGAGGTAAGAGGCTGCATACCAGCTTTACGATACCCGTTATATATTGATGGCAGTGTCTAGATACTGTTACGGATCGAAAAGTACCCCCATCGTATGAACTTTAGCAAGGGGATCCTAGAGTCTAGAAAGCAGCATTATAAACATCTAGCCAAGTTGCTGGTGAGTTGAAGAGCAAATATTATGCCACCTGAGCATGGTTGATCATACGTTATTCCTGCAGAGACCGATTCCGTTGCAGGTGCCAACTGAAATTGAGCTTATGCCTGGGAACACGATAAGGGTCACCCTTTTCGATGCCAACCACTGTCCCGGTTCGGTGATGTTTCTGATAGAAGGCGGCGGCAAGGCGATACTGTACACGGGCGACATCAGGGGTAAGTACCGCATAACTCCCGATATCCCAATATCCCACACTAAATAAACACCTCTCAGCTGAAATGTGGTGGGTTCAAAGCCTCGTCAGAAACCCCGTCTTGATACCGTATACCATGGGAGACAGTCGGCTGAACAATATATACCTGGATACAACATTTGCTACCAAGTCTGATATTCATCAAGATTTCCCTTCCAAGGCAGATGGAATACGAGAGCTCTTGAGTAAAGTTAAGGAATATCCAAAGGATACTTTATTCTACCTGCGGAGCTGGACGTTCGGCTACGAGGACGTTTGGTTGGCTTTATCCACCGCCCTCAATACAAAGGTAGCCTCACCTACCCACGGACTTCTGGCTAGACGTCCCCAGCTGACTAAGTTGTTAGATTCATGTTGACCAATATCAACTTGGCCTATACAAGTCACTAACCGCTAGGTCAGGTAATGGGTTCGGAGTCGACGATTCATTATATCTATGTGGTTTCCCGCTGGGGAACTCTTCAGCATCAGGATGCCTCACACACGATCAATCCGTTCGTGTCCATAGCTGCGAGCCAGGTGTGATGTGCTCTAAGATATCTGCTGGAAAATCAGTCTACATCACTCCTATAATCACACGAACCAAGGAAGGGTATGAAATACCAGAGGTCGGTGCGGGAGGTGGCAAGGGAGACCTTGAGCAGAGTCATGAGCTTGAATTACCTGATGACGCAACCTTTCAGCTTCTATTAGACTTGTGCAAGGAGCAGATAAAAGAGCCTGAGACGAGGGATATGGCTATTTCAGCTCTGACGAAGGCGTACGAGTCAGGAGGCAAGGCGATACCTTTGGATGACTATGGGCTTAAGGAGGAAGAAGAAATTCCGTTGGCGAGACTCGCCGGTATAATTGGACAAGGCTTACAACAAAAGGCAAAGGAGCCTCTACCGAATACGATCGTAAGCATACTCTATTGGCTGTCCTATATGAAGTAACTAACGCTGTACATAGAGATTCCCCTATTCTCGGCATTCATGCTACTCCGAGCTTTGCCAACTAGTCGCAGCTTTTAAACCCGAGGACGTATATCCATGTACAGTTGACTCTAATTCATGGAACGAGAGGGTATCTATGCAAGCCCTATTCGGTCACTTGTGTTCCGGAACCACATTCAGTCACGACAAAATGATGCGAAGAGAGTTGCAAGGTGAGGGTTACAGACCGTTAAAACGACAACGACGTGCAAGTGATACCCCCTCCGAAGCATTATCAACCCAACGTTCAAATCTAGATGTGCACAACGAACCCGAAGGACAGGAATCACCATTCATAGACTCTCACGCAAACCAGCCAGAGGAAAGGCAATGTAGTCCTCCAGATGGAGAACAACAGGGCGAAGACGATTCTATCGACGACTATCCTACCTCATTTCCCACGCAGCTGACAGGCCAATCATCAGAATCGCCTACCACAAGATTCAAAGCAATAAAACAAGCGATGCAGCAGAACTTTAGTAACGACGAGATCAGCTTCTATTTACCTTCCTTTACTGATTCTCAGCCAGACGCAGAACCCACTTCCCATCAACAGGTACAGGTAGCAGAGGTAGAACATGTTTCTATACATTCGCAACCTGCAGCGTCTCAAGAAGAACTTCAGCAGGAGCAGGAAGAGCTTGACTTACAGCTAAGTTTAAGCGTTTCTCACACGTTTACTACCAACGAGGGAAACGGTAATGAGGAGGACGAGGAGGAAGATGACGACGACGACGATGACGATGTGGAGAGCATTATATCGCTTTCGACTTCCGCGTTCCTCTCCCAGCCTACCGTGAAGCCTGCCGGGCAGGTGAACCACGAAACGGCAGATATGGTATTAGTTCCATCATCGGCTCCGGGTCCAGAGACGGACCTGGAACTAGAGCCCTGCAGCTCTAGTGCACGCTCATACGTGAGGAAACAAATGCGTATAACTGCCTATCGAGCTGCTAGGAAGGGAACGTATGAGGCCTGGGCGGATACGTGCCCCTTGATCAGTGTGCGGGACAACCATACACACCCGGAGATCGAACTGTGACTGACTAGAAGGATATACCCTTTGTTTTTATGTTTTTTTATGATACCCTTTATAAGCTATATGCGCGCAGTACACAACACATATATACATATACGGGCGAAAAATGCTTAGAATATAATATATAGGAGACGTTTCGTGAATAAAATACATTCTTTTAAACGTACCTCCCAAACCGCTACCGCTACCGCCGTCGTCCTCGGTTTTTTTTTTTTTAAGCTTAGTATATGAAGTAATCATGTCCCAAGGGTAGAGTATCGATCGGGTCAGCATCGCATACCACCCCGTCTGCTTCAACGGTCTATACCCAATATTAGTCAATGTAATAGAAAAAGGTTAAGAATCAGGGTGGAGAAACATACATAGCTCTCCGGATCAACTCTCATCTTCGGCATGGCTTGGTTAAACTTCATATCGATTTTACCTATATTTCTGCAATTCTTGACTGGTTCGACTCTCTTCTTGAGGCCGTAGGTGTCAATTACCCCATCGTCGACGGAGGCTTGGGAAACGAAGATGATAGATGTGCTAGGCACGTAGGTCTGGGAAGACGTTAGTTCGTACGACGTAAGGGGGTAGATAGTAAGAACAGGGGAAACGTACAGCCCACATAGGCCGGGACATAATCGGTTCAATGGTTGGGATGGATCCATTTGGATCGCCCTATTAAACGAATTAGCTATCGACTTATTCACTAGATATTAGGAGATTATTTGGAGCAAACTGTACCATCTGTGCATTTGCAATCATGCCACCCTTCAAGACAAGGCTGGGCTTGACGCCAAACTCGGCGAATTTCCACAATACCAGGTCCGCTGCCTTGCCCACCTCCACGCTACCGATGATATGGCTCATGCCCTGTGCGATGGCTGGGTTGATGGTATATTTACTCACATACCGCTTAGCTCTGAAGTTGTCACAGTCGGTTCCCTCGTCTTCTGGCAACGGGCCGCGCTGCAGTTTATTCTTATGTGCCGTATGCCAGGTGCGGAGTACGACTTCTCCACAACGTCCCATGGCCTGAGAGTCGGAGGACATCATGCTTATAGCGCCGAGGTCGTGCAGTACGTCTTCGGCAGCGATGGTTTCGGCGCGAATACGGGACTCAGCGAATGCTACGTCTTCGGGAATTTGTTTTGATAGATGGTGACAGACCATTACCATGTCAAGATGCTCGTCGAGGGTGTTGAGAGTATACGGTCTGCTTGGGTTGGTACTGGACGGGAGAACGTTGGGATGTTCACACACGGATATGATGTCTGGAGCGTGGCCACCGCCAGCACCCTCGGTGTGATAGGTATGGATTACCCGATTCTTGAAGGCCTTGATTGTCTGTTCGACGAAGCCGGATTCGTTCAGCGTGTCGGTGTGGATGAGGCATTGGACGTCTAGTTCGTCGCAGACGGAAAGACAGCTGTCGATTGCTGCAGGAGTAGCACCCCAGTCTTCATGGACCTTGAGGCCCGCGGCGCCGGCACGGACCTGGTCTCTGAGACCGCACTGTTCGCTATCGTTGCCCTTACCGGTGAAGGCGAAGTTCATGGGGAACCCGTCCGAGGCCTGGATCATTTGGCGGATGGAGTTTGGCGAGGGAGTACATGTGGTTGCGTTTGTGCCTTCGGATGGACCCGTGCCACCTCCCAACATGGTCGTGATACCGGATGCCAGTGCCTCGTTGACTTGTTGTGGACAGATGAAGTGAACATGGGTATCGATACCACCGGCGGTGATGAACATTCTTTCGCCGGCCATGATATCTGTAGACGAGCCGATGATCATACCTGGCGTGACACCATCCATGACATCTGGGTTACCAGCCTTGCCGATACCGACGATAATGCCGTTTTTGATACCAATGTCCGCCTTGTAGATACCCGTCCAGTCGAGGATGACTGTGTTGGTGATGCAGGTGTCCAGGACGTCGTGTGCATGTTTACCAGTTGCCTGGCCCATGCCTTCTCTCAGCGACTTTCCTCCGCCAAACGTACATTCATCGCCGTAGGTGGTGAAATCTTTCTCAACCCTAACCCATAGATCGGTAGCAGCCAATTTGATCAGATCTCCCGTCGTGGGCCCGAACATGCGAGCATACGCCTCGCGTGTCATCGAATACGGCTCAAGCAAGCTCGCATCACTCATAGGCTCCGGCGTATGGAAGAATCCAGCTTTCCTGATGCGCTGTAGAATTCTCGACGAACGGTCCTGGTCAATTACCCCCGTAGCAAGAAAGTTACCACCCTTAATCACCTTGTGGCCACCGATTTCGACGAGCTGGACGGTCTTTGACTCTCCCGGTTCAAACCGATGGGATGTGCCAGCCGGTATATCAAGACGATACCCATACGCCTGTGCCCGATCAAAGTCCAGCTGCGGGTTAGTTTCGATGAAATGATAATGCGAGCCGACCTGTATCGGCCTGTCGCCTTTACTCGTCACCCTGAGCTTGATCCTCTTCCTTCCCGGGCTGAGAACGATCCGCTTGTCCTTGACGACGATGAGAGCCCCCGGCATGCGTTCAGACCGGTACTCCTCCGGATCGGGGTCTGGGAAGATATCATCTGGCGGAACGGGCAGGAAACTACCGTACAGCGCCTTTTCCAGATCCCCGTCATCCGAGCAGATGGGATGATGGACTGTGACCAGGTAAGTTCCGCAGATGAAGGTCCCTTCTACCTGGAGCTGGGTCAAACTGGCCACCACGGACGGCAGGACATGACGACGACCGAGCATCGTCTTGCCGATGGCCATGAGGTCGGCCACCGTATGGTTCCCATCACGTATGAGCTGGTATTCCCTTCCTATCAGCACTTTGCATGCATCTATACATGGGGGTGTTGCCCGTGTTTCATCTGACGTACCTCTTGGAGGTTGGACGATATCAACGCCGTGGCCTCAGCATGATTCAGCCTGACGCCGCGCGCCAGTCGTCTCTGAGCCAGGAACCCCAGCTGCGAGATGGTAAGTTTATCGATCTATAGCATCCCGATGCGAGGACGGCGGCTCGTTAGTAAGGTCGTTGCAGGACGCGGTATGATGGAGCACACCCAAGCATTGGCAGCGATTGGGGGACCAGTCAGGAACGCACCTCTCTCGGGACAAGGCGCATCGTAGCCAAGCACACGAGCAATACCTAGTAGTTACCTAGTAGCTAGCGAGATCGGTGGGATAGCTTCGTTCGTGATATGGAGGATGGATGGTTGGAGGATGGACGTCCAACTCTCATATTTGGGGGAACTTGTTTAGGAGTTGATCCCCCTCTGCCGAGGCTTCCTGCCGCTAGGCCAGCTGTAGCCGGCGCCGCAACCAGGCACAGAGTTAGGGAGCAAGAGGACAGGGAGCATGTAGATAAGACTTTTGAGGCTAGACGATACTGTGGCTAAAATACACACGATAACACTAAACATGATAAAGGACAGAGAGATCACTCGTCGACGCCGCTCTTACGCTTCTTCCTGGCCCTCTTCTCCGACTTGGGCGGCTCTGGCATCGGCGAGGACGCAACGACGACAGACACCCGTCTATCCTTGTCCTTCGCCTTGCCCTTCTCAACCTTCTTCTTCTCCGGAGACACCTTCTTCGCAGCCGGAACCGGCGTCTCTATCACCGGAGCAGCCGTGACGGCGGCCTTGGACTGGCGGCGTTTCTGCGACTTGGGCGTCGGCTTCGGCGGCGAGGGCGTAGGAGTGACATCTACGCTCTCGCTATCCGACGAGTCCGAGTCCGACGAAGATGTGTCCTCCGTGGCTTCGTGGACGGAGAGCTGAAGCTGGTGGGCGGCTGCGTCATGCTCGTCACTTGGTTTGGCTGCAGCTTTAGCCGGCTTTGCCTTGGTTGTCTTGACTGCTTTCGCTGCCTTGGCCTTGGGGGTGGCGACGACGGTGGTGTCGACTTTGTGGTCGGCCGGCAGACTCGCCTTGTACGCGCTCATCTGCTCCTTGTACACGGCCAGGTTCTCGGCGTACATTTGTTTCCATTTCTATCTCGTCAGTCGATGTCTACTAAAGTCCAAAGATAGATACTTACCTGTCTGTCGGCATCGCTCATCTCGCTCCATCGACGCGTCCCCTCGTCGGCAACCTCCTTTGGTCGCGCGTTCGTACCCAGCTCGGCGGCGATGTTGGCCCGCTCATGCTTCATGTACAAGAAGTACGCCGTCAGAGCACGCTTGGGAGCATTGGGGTCGTGTACTCGTTTACGCTTGGTGCCAGCTACCGAACGCGCTCCCGGGCTTGCTGCGCGCACCGTACCGGCCTCAGTGGCAGCTCCGGCAGCAGCATCGCCGTCTACGGTGCCGAGAGGGTTGGCGGTGGTGGTCGGGAAGATACCGTTCTCCAGCAGCGAGTTGAGGCCGCCGATGTCGATGGTGGAGGGCCCGCGGTTGAGCACCGTGTTGGCATGGTTGATGTAGGCACGCGAGAGATCGGAGACGGCGGACTGCAAGGCAGCGAGACCTACGATGACCTGTTCGCAAGTTAGTGCTGGAGGGAGCAAGGTAGGCTGTTGGGCGCCGAGGAAGAGATCCTGGGCGGTCGAGTTGATGCGGTACGTGAGCAGGTTGATGGACTGGGTGAAGTCGAGCGGGTTGGGCTGTTCGTGAGCTGGCGTTGTTGCACGTCGCGATGCAGGCGTGGTGGCACGACTGCGCGCAGGCATGGTGAAGACCAGTCGTGGTGGTTGTTGACCGGTTATGCGTAGATGTAGATGTAGATGTTGGTGTTGGTGTAGTAGTTAGGTAGGTGGTTAGGTGGTTAGGTAGGTGGTTAGGCGTGGTAGGCGTAGTAGGCGTAGTAGGCGTAGTAGGCGTAGGTGTAGGCGCGTAGCGTGTTGTTGTGGTAGAGGGAGGAAGAAGAGACTTACGCTGTCGCGGGTGCGAGTGAAGTCGTCGATGCTGACGACGAGAGTGGTGGTGCCGTCCCCCTCGGCCTTCTTATCCTTCTTGTCCTTCTTGTCTTCCTTGCGCGACATGATGAGACCGTCGATACTGTTCCTTGCTGGTCCTGCTGGTGGTGCTGTCCTGCTGGTCGTGGGTAGGGAAGAGTTTCAGGGAAGACGCAGGCGGGCGACGGGGGAGGGCGCCCCTAAATACTCGTTAAGCCGGTTAGGGGGGCTGGGGCTGGGGCCTAGGCTGGGGGGAGGGAGGGTTAAAGGCTAGTTAAGGGTTGCCGGCAGGTAAGGGTTGCAGGTAAGGGCTAGGCGAGAGGGTAAGGGCTGGCTAGGGGTGAAGGCCGCGTGCTTTAAGCCTTTAACTGCGCTTTAACTGGAGCCTGCCCTAGGCCAGAACTCTAGGCGTCCCTAGGCGTCCCTAGGCGTGCTTCCTGCGCGGGCTTGCCTACGCCTGCCATTGGGCGCGGGCGGCCTGGGCGCTAGCCTCTTTCATGGCTGGGCTCGGTGGCAAGCCGGGGGTGACTTAGCGAGGCCTCCCTTTAGTTAAGGGTGGCTGGCCTGCGTGCGACCTGGTGCCTATAGTGCCGGGCATGTGCGACAGTTGGCGCCCAACGTAGGGCATCAAACACAGAGCAGGAGATAACACATGAGTATAGTAGAGATAGAAGTCTATACATATAATACACTCGTCACCTCTATCGCTGGCTGTCTAGAGATAGCTAAAGATGTCTAAAATTTATACACTTGCTCCTTGGTGTATCCAAGATCCTTAAGGATACCAGTCAGCTCGCCCTGGTCCTTGGGGCTCACCTTCCCGCCGCTGACGGCCTTGTACATCCCCGGCGGCCCACACACAAACACCTTCACGCCTTCGGTCTTTGGCTCAGGGAAGGCCATCTTCACCAGCTCCTTGGTCACGTAGCCCTTGCCGCCGGCCCAGCCCTCCGCCGGTGGCTTGTCGAGCAGGTACAGGGCCTTGAAACGGCGAGGATGCGTGTTCTCCAGCTCCTCGAGCTCACGGCGGAGCAGGATGTCCTCCTCGCCCACGTTACCGTAAATCAGCGTCACCTGGGTCTTGTCGGCGGGGTCGCTGAAGATCTTGCGGATGAGCTGGTACATGGGCGTGATGCCCGTGCCACCGGCGACCATGCAGACGTGGCTGTGCTTGTTGGCCTCCCACTGGTATTTCGGGATAGGGCCCTTGAAGGACAGTGGCTCGCCGACGGACAGGTCGTGGATGTGCGTCGACATCGGCCCGTTAGGGTACTTCTTCACCAGCAGGTCCAGGTGGCCGGGCTCCTCCTCGTCGCTGACGGGCGTGTACGGTCGGATGGTAGGCTTAGCATCATCCGGTCCCTTGAACTTGGTCAACAGCGCGGCTACATCTCGTTAGCACCTAACCATCAATTGATATCAAGTAGACGTACAGGCAACATGAAGCCCGGAGACGTTCTCGCCGTCTGGGAGAGCGAATCTCAGCTTCTTCACGTTATGGCTCACGTCCTCCACGGATGCGAGCTTTAGGTCGATCCATCCCTGGTCGCCGCCCGTGAACGCTGGCTTGCGGTCCTTCTTAATGATCGCTGCAGGAGTCTGTTGCAATTGCCAGTAGTAGTATCCTGCACCAGCAGCCACGGCGAGACCAGCGAACAGCGGTGCCTGGGAAGAAGGCTTGGGTGCCTCGGATGAGTATTTCCTGATTCCCTATGGACTGTTAGCTACGTCCGATCCAGATGATTTGAGGATACGTTCGGCGGGGTCAGATGAACGAACCTGTCTCAACGGGCCGGCCGTTCGGGCGACGCGAGCAAACATTGTGAATAGAGGGCTAACGAGTGCAATTGGTGTAGGCCGGAGTGGTGGTGGGCGTAGAGGTTGTTGGATGAAGGGTTTGAAGCTCGGTCGAGGTTGAAGCTGATGTCGAAGTGGGAAGAATTAATAAGACGACCAAGACCCATGACGCCATCCCTGTAGAGTAGAATACGAGTACAAAGATGAAGCGTTCCTACAAAATTTACCACATCTACATCTATACAGGTTACAGTTACAAGTCAATGGCAAAGATTGGTTGAACATGTAGTAAATTTGTTGTTCATTAAGCTAGAACATAGCAGCCGTTCATCGATTCAGGCCACAACGTCGATACCTGCACCACAACTAGACCAGAAGCCACCGTTTATCTGACATTCTCCAGCGGTGCGGCATTCATTCGAGTCCGTCGTCACAATACAGCCATTTTTACTCTCCAACTCCTCTGATTTTGATCTTGATCTGACCCGACCGTCCGTCACACACTTCGTAAAGAAAAAACCGTTTAAGCAAAAGTGGATGGTCTCGTGGCTGCGAAGATTTGCTTTCCAGCGGGCTTAGCGACGCGGTGGGGGAGAGGGAACTTGAGGCCCTTGCTGAGGAGTTGTTTGATGTATGGGCGGCGGATGCTCTCGGTCTTCTCGATCTCGACGACCTTGAGGATCTGTAGCATGACGGTTAGTATTTATATACTTTATTACTTTTCGAGAGAGACGTACGTGGATGGATCTGAATCGGGCACGGTGACGGGCAGCCATGTCCTGGTACATGGCCTCAACGGCATCGGTTCTGGACATCTCTCTGTACTCCTTGTACATGTTGTGCGTGCCGGAGCGAGAGTCGTAGACGATCCAGATACCGAAGTTCTTGACCTTCATCGGTCTCTTCTCGTGGATCTGTTCCAATTCACCGTCTTAGCAAGTCTCTCCCACATATACCTGGCAATGGTTTTGGGGTCCGGTTATCGTTCATACCATGTTGACAGCAACAATCTCACCGCTAGCCTTCTTGACCTTGCGCATCTTCATGAGGAAGTACCAGAATCTCGACTTGGCCACGACAGTGTTGGGTGCGAAAATTCTCATGCGGTAGAGCTTGGGGGTGGGTTGGGTTTCGGTGGGCAAATGGCGCCCGATCACCTGGTATTCGTTGAGACGCCCTACAGTCCATTGTCAGATCGGTGTTCCAGTGTAGAATTTGGTGGTAGAAGCAGCGCATTTGATGTATTGCTGCGAAGATTCAGGAAACGAAGATTTCGAGGTCTCCGTCTCGGTGCTATCGAACGGATCTGTGCGGGATGCTGGAGAGGAGGCTTACCCATCTGGACAAACAGTTAGCAGCGATTCAGGAAACAGCAGACAGAAGAACCTCTTACCTTGAGATATTGTCGTTGCCGTGGTCTTCAACGAGAATTCGTCGCGGTTGAAGGTCGAGAATTGTCGCTTTTCGTGGTCTCTAGGGCTGTGGGTTTCGCTTAGACAAGAGGCGACCGCGCTAGCCGTTTGTGGATGCCAAGCCTTTTGACAACATACAACTACAACTTCAAGTATAAGACGAGAAGACGAGAAGACGAGAATATGATGATGAACAGAGAGAGATGACGTCGATATTTGCAGAGTTCAAGCGGGCTCAGTCGGCGGGCTCAGGTGAAGCCCTGGCCGCGACACTGAAACCCGTTGACATACCCCGTCTGCGGGCGTTCTATAACACCACCAACAGCGTCAGCGCAGCCTCGGATATCAGATATGCACTCCTTCAAGACCGAACTACGGGGACCAAGATGCCCAAGCAGGAAGGGAATGCATGGGTCGACATATATGTCGCCTTCTGGCGAGCTGCCGGAGAACTAGTAAAGATGGATCAACCCACGCACACCGGCAAGGGGACATGGACTGCCCTATTTGCGGCCTGGAAGGACCTTGCCATTCTGCTAAACACAAACTACTCCAGTTCAAACCTGGAAGCCTGGACTCTGCCCGTTCTATACGTCGTTGGCAAGTATCTACGGATATTCGCTATAAAGGCAGACGCGGAGACCGCACAGGACCCCGTCACCACTTTTAATGACGGATTCCAAGATGACATCGTTGCCGATGTGAGCAAGAATGCAAAGCTTGAAGAGACCTCACGGATAATCAGCAGAATGTACACCGTGTGTCTCCATGATAGGTATGCATTAGATGTTCCGATTGATCTCTCTTTTTTTTTTTTTTTTCTCTCCTATGCTGGGGTAGTATTCTGAGCTCTTGTATCTATTAGGGCCCCCATCGAAGAATCTCGTAAATGGGGAGTTTATAACACTATAAACCTTGCGTTTAAGACGTACTTTAAGGTATGCCAGCTAAGTCGTACTTGATCTCATGTTAAATGCTAGTGATATCACGTTGCCTAACTTCTTCCTTGTAGTTGGGTTCTATTGCATCCTGTAGGAACTTGCTCTCTGCAATGAAAGCATCACAGGCCGAACTGCCACCTCTTGAAGCGTTTCCTAAGTCTCACGTCGTTACCTTCAAGTACTATCTTGGTGTCATCTCTTTCTTAGAAGAAGGATACGCAGAGGTAACGTCGCTCCAACAGTCCGTCTTATATATTAAACTGACCAAAAATAGGCCGAAGAACATCTAACAGCCGCATGGGAACTTTGCCACGTAGACTCCCAGAAGAACAGAGAGTACGTATAGTCATGACAAGTCCGATAAAGCTCAATTCTAACCAAGAATAGACTCATCCTCACATATCTCATACCCTGCCACATCGTCACAACAAACACCCTCCCGTCAGCCCGTCTCTTATCCAAATTCCCCCGTATCGACAGACTTTTCCGCCCACTCAGCACATGTATCCGCAAAGGAGACCTTGCCGGCTTTGACGCCGCAATGGCTGCAGGTGAAAACGAATTTGTCAAACGGCGCATCTATCTTCCTCTTGAGCGAGGCCGAGATATCGCGGTTCGTAACCTATTCCGGAAAGTGTTTCTTGTCGGTGGGTTTGATCCGCCAGTAAACGGCCAACCACCTATTAGACGGACGAGAGTACCGGTTGCAGAGTTTGCAGCGGCTATTAGATTGGGGACGAATAATACGGAGGCGAAGGCCAAGGTTGATCTCGATGAGGTTGAGTGCTATCTCTCCAATATGATTTACAAGGTATGTCTAGAAAGGTGGATGTGTCCTTGTACCTTGCTGTGTGAGATTCTCTAACATGTCCAATAGAACTTCATGAAAGGCTATATTGCCCGTGACCGAGGGATAGTTGTGCTAAGTAAAGGCGGAACAGCTTTCCCTGGGACTGGCGTCTGACCATACCGCGTACCGATGCTCTTAATGTGATTAATGAAAACGGAATATTATCATACTTCATGAACCAGCCATTCTTACGAGAAAAGCGAAGTAAAGAAATTAGGTAGCAATGTAATCGTGGGGTTGTATAATAATATCGTCATACTAGCTCGGCCGAGCGATGAGAATATGTTTTATTAGATCAGAGCCAGCTGTAAAGACATAAAATTTCAGCCTAAGGCGACAAATTAGGAATAAGTGTAGACCATAACATTCCAGGGAAAGAGTATAAAGAACGAAACCCAGAAATGTGTTAAACAGCCAAGTAACAAGCAAGCAAGACATACCAGTCCAATAAACCCCTAAACAGTACCAGATCGAAACAGGGTAGATCCCGAGACGAGAACAATTTGATAGATAGGAAAAGATCACCATAAAACCAAAGAAACACCCTGAAGCCGACCCAAAAGTGCAAAACAAGCGATTGTTGCCCCATGCAAGATAAGTTAATAAAACAGATATGTGTCGAAAACGCTAGAACGCCAAAGCCTGGTATAAGGATAAGAGATGAGAGAAAAAAGGGAATAAGTCAGCTGAACAATCCTCGACGCACTTGGTCGGTCCATTTTTGAAAGAGGGTATGAGTAACAAACGCATCACGAAGGAATTTTTGAGAGAATGGCGAGAAATGGATATAGTACATATTAAATAGATGGTAAGGCTTCGTGGTTCCGTCTGGATATTGGTAAAGGGGGAAGATATGGGCAGTCCTGGTAGCGTAGTGGCCGTGATATGGTATGGTACAGGCTGGATAGAGTCGAGTCGTTAGAAGCGATTTGAGGCAAGATGGATGGGCGATGGTCTCTGAGGGGAGAGCGATATCGTTGAGAGATGATGGGCCTAACGGGAGAAGGGAGACTTTGAGGCACTAGATAGGTCGTCCTAGAGAGCATTAGAAAGGGTCGACGACAGCACAACATCTACCAACGTACCATATGATTGCACATGGCGACGAAGAGGTCGAAGAACAGTTTCCCTCCTCCCTCCATCTCCAGTTGCATGGTCCCACTACGCTTGAAGGTCGACCTGGATCGAATGATCAAGGCAAGGTAATGGGCTCGCAGCTTCGAGTCGTTGTCTGGGGTATTTGCATAGGCGTATCGAGCGCTGGAGAGGATGGTGCTGCACTGAATAGCTGTCTGGAGACCCTGCTTTCGAAGTGCCAGACGCTTCAGCTCGTCCAGTCCGTATCGTTCGGCCGCACAGCTATGGATGTGTTAGATACGGAAGGTAAATGAAGACTGAGATGACTGACTATATGGCTGTATCTTTTAGGATGAGGGTACCATCAGCCTGGTTCACGATGGTCGACTCGGCTGACGGCCTCGAGCCTGTGGTATCTGTGTCCTCGAGCAGCCATGTATCCCGACGCTTATTGTGCATCAAACGAGGGTAATAGTCGCCCTTGTAAAGATACTCGAGGACGGAAGAGAGTATCTCTGGCTGTTCGCCCGGCAGAGTTATACGTTTGGTATGTGATTCGAGGAACTGGCCACGGCAGCAGGCAGCGAAGTAGGGCGAGACACACAGCACATCTTCATGGGCAGCGAAGAGACGCTGATCCGGCCCGACGCAGATGGTAATGATGGCAGACGTGAGGTTACTATGTTGATCACAGTGAGTTATTGATCTATGAGTTGAACATTCAGGCTGATTGACTTACTCTGCAGCCGGAGAGGAATCTGGACGACGATCTGACTCTGCCCGTCTCGAGGTGCTCACGGAGGGATCTCTGAACGATCTCTTCGACCGAGACGACGACTTGCCAGCCCGATACTTCGAGAAGCTCTCAGCATTGCTATGAGACCGTTTGACGAACATGGTGCTTCGGTTTACGTCCGGCGAAGATGCTGATTATATCTTCTACTTATCAACCTTCACTTCATTTGATACTTGCCTTGCCTTGGTAGTATCTGCCTGAGGATATCAAAGGACAGAGATGAGAGGCTGTGTCTTGTCTACGGGGACGGCCGTCCTTATATACCCACTACGAGACCCCTATACAAGCAGGATATGCGGCCTTTGATGCATCCGCGGGCTGAGCGACAAGGAAACCTGCCGTAACCGGGAAACTAGCCAGCTCTTAATCTTCTTAATCTTGCCTCTCTTCCCTGTCCCTTTTTTGGTTCTCCGTCTCTCCCCTGAATTTATATTACTTTTCGTCTTCTTTCTCGACGCGAGCGAATGAGCTCAAAGACGCGTCGCAGCCACGCGTGACTCACACGGAGTCCCGTGACTTAAAGTGGTTTCTGCAGCCAACCAGGGACCAGGATATGATCCACTTCGGCCGAAAGGGGCAAGACGGACGTCGGACCTTGCCTGGTTACTTTGTGCTATTACTTTGCTTAAGACACATCACAGGCAAGGGAGAAGACAGTGAAGCAGGCGGAACTCAATTACTGCATGGGATGCATGGGAGAGCATGTTCCGGTGGGATGGAGCTGCAGTGTGGAGTGTATATCCTCGTATTGACTATGTTTCATTCACCTGTTCCTGGCTGCCGGGTCTATACCAGACGGCGTATATGCTAATGGGTGGGTGGTGGCAAGGTGCAGGGGAAGGCTGCGTGCAGCCGTTGTGATAGTTGACGTCGTATACATGATAGTACACAGGCTGAAACCGAACAGAATATAGTATGGTACAAATATGGTACAAGTGAGGCAACACACCGTCGTCACTACTTAGCCGAAGAGTTAGGTTCCGTCGCCGTCACACTCCGCAGGTTGCCAAAACTCAGCACGTCGCTGATCCGTCTGGCACCCGTGAAGAACATACACAGACGGTCAAGACCGCATCCCCAGCCTCCAGTCGGCGGCAACCCCCACTCGAGAGTCTGGAGGTATCCCTCGTCCAGCTCTCCGGCGTTCTCGGGGTCGCGGAATGATAGCTGCTGCTGAAACTTGCGTCTCTGCTCGAACGGTGAATTCTCCTCTTCATACATGTTCATTATCTCTTTACCTTCCACAAACAGCTCGGCCCGTGCAGACACCACCTGTCCGTTCTCCGGATGGCGGAAGGACTTGGACAGTGGCGACATGCATTCGGGGTGGTTCACGACAAAGGTAGGCTCGTGTAGCTGCGACTCAACGTAGGTAGAGCAGAGCTTGTCCAGGAGTCGGGGAAGGGTCTGGTGAGTCGGAAGCTGAAGTGAGAGGTCGGCGAAGATCTGCTGGACCTGAGAGAGCGCATCGTCGGACTGGAGGTCGGGCAGCTTCACGCCGGCAGCCTCTTCGATGGCAGGGATGAAGTCGACACGTCGATATGGCCCTGTAAAGCTCACGGGCGTCGGGTTCAGTGAATTGTTCAGCCTTTCATTTAGTCGTTGGATCTCGGGAGCCAGGGTCGAGAGTAGTGACTCCGTAGTCTCGATCAGGGATTCGAGATCTGCAAACGCCTGGTAGAATTCACACGTGGTAAACTCCGGGTTATGAGTCTTGTCAAGACCTGCAAAAAAAGCATGCGGTTAGTGTGACTCACGGGAAAATTCGCAGTCATCAGGCTATATATTACCAACCTTCATTACGGAATGACGGCCCTATTTCAAACACTCTGTCAAACCCGCCAACGACCAGGCGTTTAAGCCATAACTCGGGGGCTATCCTGAGAGACAACGGCCGTTCCGGAAACTCAGTCGCACTCGTCACAAAGGGTTGCGCCATTGCTCCGCCTGATTTGGAAGCAAGGATCGGAGTGTTCACCTCCATAAAGTCCCTTTGGGCGAAAAAGTTCCGCATCGAGTGGGTTATCAGCGACCGCGCGCGAAGGATGTTGGCCGCACTGGGGCTGGAGAGGAGCTCGACATGCCTGTCGTATGGAGATATCTCCAGCTGCTTCTGATGGACAGGTACATCGTGCAGACACGGAGACACAAGTTTTGGTAACTCGGTCGTCTTGATCGTCAGCTCCCCTCGGCCAGTACGATGTGGCTTTCCAGTCACAGCTAGGGGTCAATTGAGTGTTAGAAGATGGCGGCTTGGAAAGTAAAACGAGTCAGAAGATCCCTTACAGAAGGAGTCACCACGCCGGAGAAGATGGTAGAATTCTTTAAACCGCTCAGGTGATATCCCTGCCTCCTCGACAATGCGTTGATTGCATAGAACCTGCACTTTATGTCCGTTTTGGAAGAGATCGAAGAATATCAACTTCTTTCCAGCCGTCCGCTGAGACCGTATCCTACCTAGTACTTCCATGTTAATCCATGCAACAGTATAGATCAATGACACATAGACATACCATAGAGCACTACCGTATCGTCCTCTACCGTTTCATTCGGCTGTATCCCATCGTACTTTGACCGGAATTCCGCGCATGTGAGTGAAGATGAATCGTGGCCTATCCGGGGATATACATCCGGCCAGGCTTTCCGGATATCGTCAACTCTGGTCTCCGGAGTGTGTTGGGTTGGGGTTGCTGCTTGCTGTTCGAGCTGTGGCCTATGGCTCGTAAATGGGCGAATTGGCGTCCATACCAGCTGTTTCCCCAAGGGCAAGGAGGATACTCTGACACTCCTAAATTGAAAATAATTAGCTATGCCTTGAATTTGTGAATAACGCTATTGTCATGGAAAACTTGTACAGGCGAACGGTGACGGAATTGTTGAAGTTCGACGAGCTTACCTTGCAAGAAATCTATCCAGGCATACCTGGGATAGAGGTCTAGAGCAGATGGATAGCATCAGCTCATCAGCTCACCCCGACTGCATTCCAAAAAATAAACAAAGAGCGACGGCGATGCGCTTGAAGAAAATACTCTTTTTCTGTGCTTGAACTTCAGAGCTATATCGATATTCCGCATCGAGTTTAGCGTCGCCTTCTGACGTTGAAAGCTAAGTTTTGATCTTGGTCGAGAAAACAAATTGCAGAGATATCAACACTCAATTAAGGCACCCATCAGACCGCTTAAACTACAATTCTGTGACGGAGATTCACATCAGCTATTCCATTTTAAATACCAAGTTTCCCCTCGTCGATAATCTACCCACATCTACGAAAATGTCTTATTTGTTCGGCGGCCGTCCTCAGATCTCTTCCGAAGAGAAGATAAGGCAAGCCGAGTTGGAGGTCGAGATGGTCACTGACATGATGACTCGGTATGTTGCTATATTCCTATTATCAGTAATGATCAATTGCGCTTGACCTTTGCGTGATAAACCGCTGCATGAGCATGTACTGACGACCGTCACTAGTCTTTCCAACGGCTGCATCAAGAAGTGTATCCCAACCGACTACCGCGAAGGAGACCTGAACAAGGGCGAATCCGTCTGCCTCGATCGATGCGTCGGCAAATACTTTGAAGTCAACATTAAAATCTCCGAGAAGATGCAGCAGCAACAGCAGCAGCAGGCAGCCGGAATGGGCGGTGGACTCTAAATGCAATTCCGGAAATACACGTCAATTCCCTCCATTTGCCGTCATCGAGAATACGACATACCTCCTCTCTACGAATGGTGAAATGCTGGGTTGATTCGGCCGCAAACACGATTTTCCTCTCATCCTTCCATAATGCAGGTGTAAAGACCTTTTGATAATCCCGGCGAACCGGGATCATGTATATTATGTGCGGTGGTGTTTCTTTGTTATAATATATTTAACGGTTTGGACGTTTGGGTTGGCATACAGCAATCTGAAAATCTTTACAGGCTACGTAATGGAATAGGGATTGAAACGCTCGCTATAAATGAAAGATCTATTAATCTATTAATGATAATATCTAATGTGTGTTTATATGTATAGTACAAGTCTCCTCGGTCATGTCATTTTAACTCCTTGACCAGGCGACCCGTGGACTTGTTGTCGTCCTTGCGACCCCTAGAGCCGTTAAAGGTGCGACGTTCGAAATTATTGAGCTGACGGTGCCACATCTCCTTCATCCATGCCAGCCACGGAATATTCATGTCAGACTCTTCTCCATCCACGACGGATGTGGTCCTGCTTTCAAGGTTGATGATGACATTGCGATAATCTTGCAGAACAGCCTCTACCTCATCAACCCTTGAGCGGAGTGAGTCTACTTCATAGTCAAGCTTCGCATCCATCATTTCAACATGTTGGACAGTTTCCATAAACATCTCCTCCTCCTGGGACATGACGTCGCGGGAATAGATGCCCAGCTTCTGGAATTCCTCGAGCTTCCTTTCGTATGCAGCTTGTATCTCATATGTGCGGGCTTCGACGGCCTTTTCAATCTCCTCCACCCTGGCTACCTTCTTCTCAACCCAGCTTGCAGTCGCTTCTTTTAATTCGTGTATCCTTTTCCCAATATCTCGTGTATCAGCAGTGATCATATCCTCGTAGAACACTGCATCCGCAAGGCTTAAATCTGGATCTAGTGCCTTCAAGTAGATATCCCCTACTTCCTTCCACCCCAGCACATATTCTTCGACGTAACTAAAGGAGAGGCGGCGAGGGCATATAGAATCTTCTTCGATAAGACGACGGTCCAACTGCGGTAAATCCACGCTTCCAGCACGTTGCCTAACCCTAGTAACGGCAACAGGGGTATCAGGTCCATCTCCTCTCTTTCCCTCGCCCTTTTCAGAAGTCCGCTTAGCTCCATCTACCTCTCCTGCTTCGTGGCCTTTACCTAAAGAAGGTGCATCTTTTTCGCCGGAGTGATCATATGTCCTAACACGATCAAAATCAGGAACAGTGGAAGGCCCTGGCCCAGTCTGCCCTATTAAGGGATCATGGCGACTAGCTTCTGATAACGCCATGCTATCCATTCTGGCAGCTCCTTCCGGGCCATCCTTCGAGCTTGTACTTGCAGTTGTTTCCGTCATAAAAAGCTGCTGAGGTAGATTCGCCTCTAGATCCACGCTCTCTTTGGAATGTTTATGATGGTGCGGACGCAAAGTTGGAAGTCCAACAGCGTCCCTGAACCGCCCAAGGCCAGCACGGGCGTCCGATACTTTATTGGTAACCGACCGCTTGAGCGTCGACCTAAGTTGGTCTTTGTCGTCAAGAGGTACGGGAGATTCCGTTTGTTTCCACTGGTCTGCTTCAATGCTTGGACGACTTGAAGGGTAATCGTAGATAGCCTCCCTCTTTCTGCGAGTCCAAACATATCCACCGTGTTCATCCTGTGCAAAGACAGTCTCGTCTCCAGTATCGTACTGGGCTTCGTTCAGGGGTTTTGAAGGCTTGCCGCGCCATAGCCACTTTGCATGGTCTCCAGTGATTAGTTGCAGAAACCGATCAAGATCAAACGTTTCAATTTCAGAGATGCCTGCTTTGTCCTTGCCTCCTCCCACCATCTCCATGACCATTTCACCTCCTTTACCACCAAACTCCGCCACTGTCGATTTAACGGCTCTCTGCACTCCCCAGCCTTCCCCACTTGCTGCTTTGGCTGTCACCCGATGAAGTCTTTCCAGTGTTTGTGGATCGAGTCTTTTTGTTTTATCAAGGCCCTGGGCCTTTTGAAAACCACCTACACCTTTTTCGAAGCCGTGTATATCAAAAGGATCCTTGGACACAGGCGCTCCATTCGCATGAAGACGGTTTCTTGCGCCCATAAATGTACCGAGAATTGCAGATACCGTTGTCGGGCCAAGGATCCCATCAACAGGCTCGATGTTGAAGAGATCAGTTCCAATCTCAATCCACCAGTCGTTGATAGCTCGTTCTGTAACATCGCAAAGTAGCCCATCTGCATATTCGGGAGCAAGTTTGTCAAACATCACGAGTGCCAGCTGGCATAACCGAACCAGCTCCTGCACCGAAGTGTAAAATTGGATCCGGTCGCATGTCTGATAAAGTTGATGGAATTTCGCTTCCGTATCTGATGCAGGTGGTTTGACTGTCAAACCAGCTCTCCCCGAGCAGCCCAGACGCTTCAGGTTCTCGTTGACAATGAAATCTTCCCGATGAAGCTTGACATCACCATCCGGGACAGGAATCGCAGTGAGCATCGAAGGGAACGTGCTTAGGTTCGTCACCATCACCGTCCCAAGGCTGGTCTCCTGCTTCCGGGCATGGAACTGGGCCATTGCATTGAAATAGACCTTCAGTCGTTCGGTCCATTTCCCCTCATCCACGGGGACGCTGAGAACGCCAACAACGACCGTGTGAGACTTGTCACCGGTGTAGGTGTTGATGACAAACGTAGGATGTACTCTCGAGCAAGCCCACTGCTCGACTATGTAGACCTGGTATCCGGATAGGGTCAGTCGCCTGCTAACAGTGACCGTGCAAGGATCTTCCTCTAAATATCGATATGCAACTGGATCTGTAAATACGAGCCGCTGGTATGTCGTGTCTGATGCAACGCGCTGAGCACCTTTGGCTGACGACTGTGGCGTCGTCGTTGTCGTCGTCGAGGGCTCAGCCGGGCCCTCGCCCGCCGAATGGGCAGCATAAGTCTTATCCTGGCGGTCGTCATGCGTGTTGATGTTGGTTAAAGCAGAAGGATCCATGTCGTCTTTCGCCAGCCGGCCTCTTAACGGCTTGCAAGATGCGCCTGTTGGTGACGTACCCTCCCGGTGGTGCAGCTGTGCTTCCGGAGCTGTGATCCGGGCCCGTCAGTGCTAATACTGCTGTAATCCGCCTTTCCCTGAAATTAACAAGCTGGCGGACGAGTAGTAGGCCATCCTCCGTGCTGTTTGTCTGCCTCCGATCTCCTCTGGTTGTTGAGGGAGAAGCTAAGGAGCCGATGATGTCACTTGTAGCAGCATCAACGACGACAGCTCAGCAAGAAGCAGACGAAGACAAAGGCGATCCAGTATCTGTAGTTTGATATAAACAACTAAACTGGCCTCTAGGCCTCTTTACAAGAAACGGTATTAGGTCGTGGTCTGCGATCGCTGCCAAAAGCTGCATAAATATTTATCCCTGGCGGTGCACCATGTGACACCCTTTTCTACTTATATCCCCAAGGGCAAGCTCCTCCTCCGGTTTCTGCTTCCCACGACCACGACCAACGCGCCGCTACTTCGCCCCGTCATACACTTACGGCGCTATAGAAGAGATCTTGCCGGAGTTTCTCTTGCTGAACTCTTTGGATAAATGCCCTTTCAAGCTTGAGAGAACCCGGGTCGACATGCATACCATTCTCCGCAGCTAACGAGCATCTCCCCAACCGACACCACCACACCATGGACCAGGTCCAGAAAGAACACCAGCGCCTCTGGAAGAGGGCGCAAAGCTCAAAATGCATCAACGACGTCCAGGCGACCATCGACTTGCTTCTCGAAGCTCGCAGGACCATCGTGGATGGTATGTGCCTCTCCTCACTTACCCCGCTGGCAGCAGTTGGCAAAGACTCGGTTGTCTAATGTTTGTTCTCGTATATATAGATCCGAGTTCTGCGTCTATCACTCTTGCAAAGCTTCAAAATCCAGTGAAGGCGTCATTCGAAGCAACGAACAATGATCTGAAGGAGGCATACAGTGGATTGAATAAATATACAAAAGCATTGGACAAGGTGAGAATCTACCGAGAGACTTAGACTCTGTGCGGAATGATACTGACTTCATCTCCAGCTATTCAAAGATAAACCTCTTCCCACCACCGAATATGACTCCCTATCCCAGCCGGTCTTGGTCAACAGGGCAGTGGCAATGCACCTTTTGCGAGAGGGAGAGTTTTCTACCGCCGATACCTTTCTGTCCGAAGTATCGAGAATCCACATGTCATCAGAGCCAGATACGACCATGTCCCAAGCCGAAAAACAGGCAACGGAAGCCATGCCCGATATTGAAGCCATGCAATCCGGCGAGATTCGAAACCAGTTTCTCCTCATGCATGAATTGTTGTACGAGATGACCGAACATCAGAATTTACTCCCGGCTATCGAATGGGCTCGAAACAACCGCGAGGCGCTATATGTTCGAGGGAGCAACCTCGAGTTCGAGCTTTGTCAACTTCAATTCGTATGGCTCTTCCATGGCGGGAAAGAAAACAACGTCTCCGTAGGATCAGGCAGGCTCATGGCGTTAGAATACGTTAAACGCGAGTTTCCCAGGTTTCAGGGACGGTACCTACCTGAAATTCAACGGCTTATGGGTGCAATGGCCTTTGCACCAAACCTTGAAGATTCCCCGTATAATTCAATATTCAACAACCCTAATTCCTGGGAGCGCGTAGCTACTTCCTTCAAAGGGGAGTTCTGCGCCTTGCTTAGCCTAGCAGCTGAATCACCTTTATATGTCGCCGCAACAGCTGGCGCAATAGCTCTCCCAACCCTTCTTAAACTCCAAACAATCATGAAAGAGAAACGAACCGAGTGGACAAGCCAAAACGAACTCCCTGTAAGTGATCTAGTTGTACTCTTAACCCAGTTCCCTATTCTAATTCTTCATTAGGTTGAAATCCCGCTCCCACGCTCATATCAATACCACTCGATCTTCGTGTGTCCCGTGTCCAAAGAGCAAACAACGGACGAAAACCCACCAATGCTCATACCGTGTGGACACGTCATCGCGCAACAGTCACTCGCGAGAATCAGCAAAGGGGTAAAATTCAAATGCCCTTATTGCCCAAGTGAAAGCAATGCCAAAGATGCTCGAAAGCTTCTTTTGTAATCACGCCTGTGATTCCCATATTTGTTCCGCCCTTTTTTTTCTTTCTTTTTACGATTCCCCGCTATAATAATGACTGCGCATGGGGTCGAGGAGTTTAGAGGAGTTTCTGGAGTTTCTCGTTGGGGGTTTACGAGAAAATTAGGTGTTAACTATTAGCTACTGAGGTTTTACTCCTTGTTGAAGGGTTTTTGTATTTCGTTGTTGCCTTATTTTATCAAGCGCGCGACAACTTGTGAAAGTACGAGATCTAATACGAAAGACTGTAAAACAAGGTCACTTGCTAACTTCTTTAATCATTATTACTATCATCGTCGATGGTTGGTTTAAAATGCTATCACATACGCCACGTCATGTTAGAATGGTTTTTGAAACTAAGTACGAGGAGAAACGAATCGCCATAGACTGAAAAGGATCTCGAAGAGAATAGGAACCACGCAATCATAAGGGGGAAAGAAAAGAACGGGGAAAAAAGACATTAGGGGAGCCTCCGTTACGCCATATACTCCTCAGCTAGTGCAAGAATGTCAGACCCTCCTTCGCCAGTTCACTTCCGTCTCGATTCCTTCACCGGTTTCACCGGCTTCGTTTTCGCAATATGGTCAACAACCTTGCGCAACTCTGCGATTTCACGTGCTGTTGGGCGGACTCCTGGCCCTTGGTATCGAATGGGCGTCTGACCCTCGACTCGCTCAAGTTTAAACCGATGCAACGCCATTTTCTCGTCTAGAACTTCGTAACCGCAGATGGTGTAAAGGCCATCGTACCTAATTCCTTCAGCAGGCCGATATTGGTTGACCTTGGGCAGTTTCGAGCTTCGAAGAACACGGATATCACTCTTCCTGTTTGCAGCATCAAGCAGCAGAGCGGTATTGGCAGTAACCTCCCCGTCCTTACCGCGTGTTCCGCAGTACAAAATTGTATCGCCCTGATCGACATCGGCGTAAGCGTCATTCCCACCCGAGGAGCTCAGGATAATCGAGACGGCTCCAAGTGCCTTATTTCCGGATATTCCTGCCTCTATCTCGCCATGGGCACCGTCTCGGATAGCACAGATCTGCCAAGGAAACCACTGGCCGTTACGTAGATGCTTTTCTCCGACGAACGTAGCTGGGTATTTAAATGGGTAATCTTTTGCAAGAACACGAGAAAAGCCACTCCTCAATCCATCTTTGTGTGTTCTCCGAGTCAATACTCCGCGCAAAAGGTCGGCATCGAAATCATCCCTTTCCATTCGCTGTAGAATTACCTCGCAATCTAGACGAATATCCCAGGGGATACGTTCACGATTCCTGATGATGGCTGGTAAACCATTTTTGGGGTCAGTGAACCTGGCTTTGATGGTCTCAATAGACGATGGAGGGATCTCATAAAGCGCAAGGTAGTGCACCCGGTCTCTTAAACGAGAAATGGACCTTTCAAGGTCGTTGGGTGCATGTAATGTTTCGATCTTTTTAATCAAAGATAAGATCTCAAGTATGTCTGAGTTTGACCGAGCTATCTCATTTTGGCGCCTCTTAGAAATGTACTCATGGCGTATCAGCCTGTTATTAGAAACTACGGTTAGCAACACATCTTAAGATTCCTGTAGGGGTGGTTGAGACATACCCTGTGCCCTTGGATTTAGAAAAGGCTTTTCGGATAGCAGGTTGTGACTTTGCACGGCAGTCCTTCACTCCGTTGGCCGCTGTAATTTCACAGTCCGTCGATATAGAGCATATACAAACGGCCCCTTCTTCCGATGGCATTGAGCTTTTTGCTTTCTTCGTAGGGGGCTCATGAGGCATGGATGGCGCCTCCGTATCGTTGGAGTTATAAGCACTGGTTGACGCGTTTACCTGATCCATGTTTCTCTTTACACCCACGACGCTTGGGATAGAGGTTGGCTGCTGTTCAGATATTCCCAGTCTTTTCTCAGGCTGTTGCTCCTGTTGTTTTTGTTGTTTCTTCTCTTGCTCTGAGGGAGGTGATGGTTGGTGTTCTGGTGGTGGTGGTGGCTGGTGTTGTGATGCTGATTCGGGCTCTAGATTTGATATAGGGGATTGGGATGCCGCCAGAGATTTTCGAGCAGCCAAAACCTTTGCAATCCTTTCTTCCAACATCAGCTGAAAGCGTGATGGCTGCGCTGGTTTGTCGTTGGGTCGAAAGTCGTCGAGCTGAACGCGACTCGAGTCTGGATTGCGACTTTCCTTCGCTATTTCTCCTGTTAAGTCTCGCTCAGGCCGTTGGTTCAACACCAGCTGGATATGAGATAAACCAGCCGACTCGCCATTGTCTTGAGAGTCGTCAACCCAAGCTCCCGTCGAGTCCATGCTAAAGACTTTATATCTGTCCCATATAATTTAGGCTTCAACCTCTAGCAATTCAGTGGTATAGTAACAAAAAACAGTTTGAGATCTAGATGGACGTGAGTATCACTTGAGGTGAATAAAACGTTCTTTAGCTCTAGCACCTCACTTGAAGATTAAAATGTTCTTTAGCTCTAGCACTTCACTTGCATCTATAGCTCTAATTCACAAAAATAAACTGGCCAGCCAACGCCCCAAAAACGACAAGCAGCAGTGGAACCCATTTATTACTAAGCTTGTACAGCGTAGCCAGTGCAAGTATGTATAGCACTGCCGCGGGCCCGCTGTCTGCAGCTTTGGAGATAGCCAGCTCCACTGGTTTAAGCTTGAAATCCTGCTCGCTGCCCTCGACGCTAGATTTCAGAATTTGGAAGGCGATAATCGCTATGACACCGATGACAGCGCCGCAAAGGCCGTCGAAGAAGCTTGCTAGGAACTGCCAGAAACTAGTTAGCTGAATGTCCGTTGCCAAATATCAGGCCTAGGCTAATGATAAGCATTTTCGAATCCCCTACCTTGTTGTGAACCAGCTTCTCCAGAAGATCAAACCCAGCAATTGTAAACAGGAAGCACGGGAAGAACATCCCGATTGTAATGACTACAGCCCCGCCAAATGCATTTCCCAGACCACCATCTGCAAGCCCACCCTGGAAGCCGACAAATGTTGCAAAAATGACAAGAGGAGCTGGAAGAACGTTTCCAATAGCGATGCAGTCGATGAACACCCTTTGAGATAGCCATCCGCCTTTGAGGACGGCTTCGACCTGGATAAATGGTATGGCAGTATATGCGCCACCAAATGAAAGGGTGCCAGCAACTAAACCGAGCACAAAGAGATTGATGAGAGATGGTGACTTGGCGATTCCAAGCGCGAGAGAGACCGGTGAGGGAACGCCACGGAAGACAACGTAGATGGCGTACGCGACATATTGGAGGACAAAGATAATGCCTGCCGGAATCCAAAGTTGTCGGGCGACAAACATGTAAATAATACCGTAGATGAAGAGGGAAATGAAGCTGACAGAAGATCAAGTTAGTTGAATGATGCGGAAGCGTGGAGTAAAACGCCTAGCTTCGAGCCAGCGTATTCAACTGACATATTGATGCGCATGGCGCTATTAATCATGGTGCAGACCATTGCAATAAGTAGGAATGGATCTACTTTCTTCGTCTTGGGCTTGACAATGGAATGGTCTGCTATTTTATGCACAGCTCGTAGAATCTAGATTCCATTAGCACACACAAGTTTTGCTATATATATATATATCAACATTTTCCTTTACTTACCATGGCAGCCACGATGGGTTGCAATGCTCTAAAGCTGGCATTGAAATACTTATTCTCGAATCCGGCCAAGCTATACAAGTAGCTAGCAACCAGCATCAACACAAAGCCGGGTAAGATGAATGCTAGCCCGGCAACAATGCCACCCAGTCTCCCAGCACTTAGACATCCAAAAAACATGCATAGTTCGGCAGCTTCCGGGCCAGGGAGAATCTGGTACACGGCAAAGACTCGCTGGAATCTGGCGAGTGTAATCCACTTGTCTTGGATGACCAGTTTCTCTTTGATAAGCGCAATTTGGGCGACCGGGCCACCCCAGGCGAAAAGACCAAAATTGTAGAAGAAGAACCAGAAGAGATGGTGCAACGGGAGCTTAGGCGCATTTGAAATGGTCAGGTCGTCATCCTGGGGGGAAGGGGTCCTGGCATCACTGCTTGACGATAGCGGTGCCTCGATATCACCAGCATGGTGCTCCGTCACTGAAGATATTGCGGTATTAGCTGCCATGGCTATTTTATTTCCTCGTCAAAGGGCCAGAATAAAATGGATTGACAATGCATCTCCGACATCATGTCCAGATTCATACCTTATATACTACTCCGTACACGCAGAGCTTCTATACATCAACACTAGACTGGCGAAAACGCAAGCTTTTGTCAACGCTCAGTGGCTTGGAATTAGACCAATGATAGTGTCGCTGTCCCGGGATCGCGTCGAACCCTTTTTATAGGCGGAGGCTCAGATACGATAATCACGGCCAACCAGACGCGGGCAGTCCGTCACCGTTTCATGGAGAAACCGCAGCACCGAAGCGTCGTGCCCCTGCCATCGACGTGAGGGTCGGAAGATGCGCCCCCATGTCTCCACAGAAGGTGTTTTCTTCGACGTTATCCTCTGACATGATACTGTGCTAACTGGGTTGAGCCAGGACATCGAGCGTGCCTTGCGCATACGGGAGAACAAACGCCGCAGCAGAGCGCGTCAAAAAGAATACAATGCTGGCCTTGAAGAGCGGCTGAGGCAGCTGCAGAAAGAAGGCATCCAGGCGACTGTTGAGGTTCAGGCTGCAGCAAGAAAGGTTGCAGAAGAAAATCGACACCTGAGAGAGCTTTGCTGTCATATTGGGCTCAGTCAGCAGACAGTCGAGGAATGGCTCAAGGAGAGAAGGCGGGCTGAAACAGAGAAACTGGACTTGCGTCAACAGCGGCATGGCACAGATATACCAAGTATGGGAGGCAATCCGATGAATCAAGATGATAACTCTAGTGTTCGTGTTCGGAGGAATACCGATCAGCATTTAGAGGCTTCACCCTCTACCTTCCCGGGATCACACTCGAGCCCAGAGCACCGCAAAAAGGGGACCTTATACTTGGAAGATGTGAACCGGCCTCCCAACGAATCAGCAATGTCTATGGCGAGTTCCTCATCAGCTAACAGCTTGAGTCCATCCACGGGGCATCTGAGCGCTTGCAACTCTGAAAAACACCGCAGCTGTCAGCAAGGTCGAGCTGGAAAATCCCAGCAAACCGAGCCTCCATGCAAACTCCTCACCCGGCTAGCTGCCAATCCTAGTACCGATATCACACAGGTTCCTATAGCTTCAGACGATGAGCAAGATCCTGACAAAGTGGAAGATGGAATCCCATGTGCTCGTGCCTACCAGTTACTAATGCATTATGCTACTTCGGAGGAAAAGTTGGATACAGTAGCTCAGGTGCTTGAGATGGGATGTACGCCCAATGCAAGTCGCAATGGTGGATGTAAAGTAAAGAGCGCTGTTATATCTCAGACTCTTCTTGATCTTTGTCTCTAATCAAACTCCTTAACTAGCCTGCAAAGCAGCTGTCCACAGACCAAACGGAATTCCATATTCACCTACCTTAAGAGATATCTTTGGGTATCGCCTAATATAAGAAAGTATTAATATACGCGACCTTGCAACCAAAATATAAGAAGCCATCAATGCGAGAACTTGCTAGGTAAAACTAGACTTACACAAAGAACATAATGAAAGCTCTTTCTAGCAAATATAGAGCGATATCTATTAAAGACTAATGATCCACCCACATGATGGGAAATGGCAGTTGCAAGGGCAACCACATAGACATAGCACTGCGATTTATAGTAGAGCAACGCGAAATCCTAACGAATCGAAAAGAAAGCCCGATCCGGTAGCAGAATTAAAACTATTGTATGACTACCTAGCTAGTTATCGGGAGGGTGCTAATGTCGGAACAAACATGTTCCATTGTCTAACGTATCTCACCAGTCAACGATCACCACCAGTCAACGATCACCACCAGTCAACGATCACCACCTCCAAATGCTCCTTACGTCCAAACATGCGTGTAAATATCGAGATATCTCAACACAACGTAAATAACAAATAAAATTGACTATTAAATAACGATAGTAGGGTTCTAGTTTACATACAAATTAGATAGATTAAGAAAAGAAACGAGTGTTGGGCTTGATAACTCGCCCGGAACGGGTTCCCCGCGGTTGGGATAGGAAATTGGGTATTAGAGCAATAGGATCGATAGGAGCAACCTTAGAAGGTGAAGTCTTCTTCTTTCCTAATCGGGAAGGTGAGATAGGGCTTGAGACGTTGTTTTGAGCCTTTTTGGCCTTCTTAGCCATTCGCTCAGCTTCCAATTCACCAGCTTTACGCTTCCGTTCAATCGCTGCCTCTGCGCGCCGTGCTGCAGTCTCCTCGCGGGCCTTCTTAAGAGCCTCCTTACGTTGCTGTTGATCTGCAAGCCTTTGAGCCTTCTTCTCTGCAGCCTCTTGAGTCTTATTATCGCGGTAAATCGATCGCTAAAGCTTTATTTCCTCTGCCTGAGCTATCTTATCTTGTTTTTTAGTCTCTACCTCGATAGCTCGCTGCCTTGCTGCTTCAACCTTAGATGGAGAGAATATCTGCGCTTGGCCTGCTTTATCCTTTTCAAATAGGCCTAAGCCCTTGCCTCGCTTCCTTTTCTTCTTCTCTTGTATAAGTGCAGCTGTAAGAGACTTATTTTCATATAGTAAGATCTCTTTATCGAAGACCAGCCTCTCACTGGCGCGGATGATCTTTGATATATGAAGGCTGGTTAATGACTGCCGGAGCTGCACTTTCTTAACCGCGCGGCGGAGACCCCGTACAGTAATAGGGGTAGGAGGCTCGATATCGATATTCGGAGGTGTTAGAGGTCTCTTATCGAAGTATTTCATTTGACGTTGAGGCATAATAGGATATATCCCTGTACTTGCAAATCCAGACTTAATATTTGCTGGTGTAAGAGCTCTTTTCCATGCAGCGTAGAAGAGTCTCCAAAAGTCTCGCTTTGACATTGATAGATACCCATATCCGCTGCGTAAGAGATTATCAACTTCCTGGGAATATGCACTGGCTAATGGCCCAAATATCCCAACATCCAATGGCTACAGACGGTGTGTTGAATGTGGAGGTAAGATAACTAGCAAGATACGGTTTTTATCTGCATATTCGATGAATCCCATATTGATATGAGATGAGTGGCCATCTAGAATAAGAAGCCTTCTTCCCCGGCCAGCCTTTGCCTTTATATGCTTATTGAATATTTGAAGCCATTCCTTGCCAAAGTTATTATTGCTCCAGCCATTTGGAGATACTATAAAATATGCTATTTCTCTCTGAGGGTCAAATTCGTCCACCTAGGTGTCTTGTAGATCACCTTCTCCCTTATAAATAAGTGTAGGAGGAATCCATTCTCTATCTGCAGAGACAGCAGCGAGTAGAGAGATAAACTCGCGACTTCTATCTTATATAGCTGTTATCCTTCTATTTTTAAGCGCATGAACAGGAACCACCCGTTTAACAGCATGTCCTAGGCCAATAAGGAAGCCTTTCTCATCAAAGTTGTAAATATTATCTGGAGTAATATTATACTTATTTATTGCTTCCCTAAGCTAAAGAAGAGGTTAATATCAATATTTAATAGCTAACTACTAATAAACAAGTACTTGCAAGCTCATAAAAGTGTTCAAAATGCTTGGAATTATCAGCAACATGCCTGGATTGATCAATGGTGCGGAGATAGAGACTCTTAATGCGATCCTTGTGCCGGCTACAGAACCGAGCCACCCAGTTGATGCCAACAGCCTGTTTAGTGAGCTCGTATACGAGATTTCGCAGTACCTGGGGCGTAGGTGATAGGCCTCTCTCTGATAATCGATTTATATGCTGTAGGAGCACTTCTTCTTGTGCATTTGTCAACTTTTTGCGATGGATAGATGTTGCTTCAGCTCTTGAGACTGCAGCACCTTGATACCGCCGCGCCAGCGTTATTCGGTTAATTTTGAACTTTTTAGCGGTTTATGAGTAATTAGGAGTCTTTTGCGATTTTAAATCTTCAATCGCAGCAGCAATTGCTGCCTCATTGACCATTTTGTGGCTGTTGGAAGGTGGTTGTTTTGGTGGATGCAGAGTTTTTGGGGTGTGTTCATTAAGTGGTGATGATCGTTGACTGGTGGAATACGTTAAGATACAACTTGATCCCACCTGATATCCAATCACACTAATATCATGATTGGACAGGACATTGTGCCTTTTTCTTGCAGATGGTACCTGAGAGCATACAGCCACCATCTTTCATCCAGTATTCTAATAATATTGCAGCTCTCGAAAATGTTTGCGGGCCCATCGAACGCTCGTTACTATTCTCTATAATAATAACTAGCCAACGAAGAGCTAATTCGACATGAGAGGGAAACTGTGCCAGTCCGTTTTCCAATCTCCAGTCTCCTCGGGCCAAATCTCTCGAAACACCAGCTCTTCAAGTATGTCAGACCCGTTCCACTCTGACCATACTTTGATCCTTTCTTCTCTCTCTTGCCGACCAACTTCCTGCACGACTACATCATCACAGTCATCTCTTCTAGTCGGGTTTCTGCTAATCTCCCAACTGCGGCCAATAACGTCGATAATGCTTGATAGTCCCAGGTGGCCACGAGTACTCGCAAGCTCATAGGCTCCACTAACATGTAGCTTTACACATTGCAAGGTAGGCATATTCCGGGGCTTACCTTGGATAATTTCTCGGTATATAGCGAGAGCGAGCGGTTCATCGACTGCGGCATTGATGAGCCTCTTTCGTACTAGGCCCTTATCCAACTTCGGGAATAGAACATCATCTTCTTCTTCGTCTAACTCGCTGTCGGATAGGTTATAAGCGGTGAGATCCGTACAGTCGAGGTATAGGGTAAGATTCCTTAAACCCGGGAGAGAACCAAGTAACCGATAAATGAGGACTTTTTCCTTACTACCTTGAGAACGTGGAACTAGTAGCGTTAATTCCTCTAGACGTGCACAACATTTAGCAAGCTCACTAACTCTTTTAGCCGTTATAACCAACTGCTCAGCATCGGTGTCCGGTGGAGACGATAGCCATAGCTGATAAAGCGTATGGTGACCTAAGACAGCCTGGAATGTCTGCTGGCCAAAGACTCCTGTTAATTTGAGCGAATGGAGGGGAGGTAGATTCAATAGCAAGGCGCCCGCTACTTTATCCATCTGTTCATATTCAATCCGGAAGCCTTCGAGATTCAAGACAAGCGTTTTTAGGGAGCTAAAGTTGCAGGTGCTCAGCCATCTAAACATCTCAGTTGAAACACCCTCAGCATCCCATTTTAAGGTGCGTAGTGACGAGAATGTAATATATTTACTCCATTCTCTGATATCCGTGACCTGGCTTGCCCCAAAACCTAGGGCATTAAGATGTCCAGGCTGCAAAGGCTGCTGAGGGCGACTCGGAAAGAATCCTTGCCATGGAGCCCACGGCTGGCGAAGAGCCGCGACATATTCTGGGCTCGAGCCTGGACGACGGATAATTAACCGTACTCGTTTGAGATTTGGGGCTAATCCTGCAGCCATCAACTGAGTAGCTTCATAGTTGTAGTTTCTCAGGCCCTCCGTGGTATACAACGAATGTTGCAGAATCACGCAGTATAACTGAGGGCAGGTAGCGAGAGAATATTCGTAGGGATCTATGTCCTGCGGCTGATCTGGTGGCTGCACCAGGCTTCCCAGTCCAAAGCTGTGAAGGTGAAGTCTACAGTTTGGTATAGAGCGTAATGCATCCATCAGGCAAGGGGGGAATATACCAATAGCAGAATAGACGAAGTTGAGAAGCCTCGGGAGGTGCATTATAAAGCGAGATAGAGGTTTCCAGTCATCATCTTTTTCATCGGAAAGCCTTCCATAGTAAGGTCCACCCACAATGGTACCAGCATCGTAGTCTTCGAGGTCATCTTCGGTTGTGGATATCAGCTTTTCATTTCTGCTATCGCTACCAAAAGGTAAGAAGCCTCCAACTATAAGCCAGCGGACATATGTAAAGCTCGATCTAGCCTGTAGGACATCATTCCAGCAAGCAAGGCGGTCACTTAAGTTCGTGAGGTCTGGGAAACGAATTGTTTGAAATCGCTGAGGGTTTGACGCGAGACAGCAGCGCCTACTAACAAGTGAGTAGTTGTATAAGTCTAATTTGCAGTCTGCTGCAACGTCATTGCAGATATGTTGCAGGATCTCTAGGGGTAAGCTCTCGAAGATAGGCATGATGGAGGATGTGAGGCTGTCGTAGGCAGTTGGGGAAGGCGAACGAGCCGATGGTGATATTTACACCCACTAGTTAAGGAGTGAGACGCATGCAGGTGTAGGCAGACCAACATTGTTGTTTATATACGTACATCTACTGGGCCATGACTAAATAACCCTGTTACCTAGTCTACAATACTACATGGAGATGCCATCTAACTAACCAGGTTGGTGACAGCACTCCCCAGTTAAAATCAGTTTCCCCTCGCTTACACTAACTAACAATGATGGAGGGATATAGTTAGATACATAGTCAAGTTCATTCAAATACTGTTCAGCTACGAGAAGGCGAATATCACAATCGTCCGATACATACATAATACCCAAGCCAAAGCGTCTCGCAGTTCTTCCCGACACCTTGGTTTTATGTATAGAAATCTTGCAAAGAGACCTTCGCCTTTGACGAGATAGACACACAGTTATCGCCCGATGCCACCTTGTAAAAGGTCTTGCAGGTATCTATCATGCCCGCCTGTATAGGTGTAGGCGTTGCCACGCCGTTCCCCCTCGTTGTTGTGGTCTGCATCGTGGTTGGGGTCGGATTGTTAAAGCCAATGATGCTAATATAGATATAGTAGCCTAGCCACAGGCCGCTGCAGTCTTGCTTGACGCCTGGGTTTTAGGATAAGAGCCGAGCCATGCTTATACTGTATTTCTGGGACACTTTGCTACAATCATCACCGGATTCTACCTTGTAGAATTTATCACAGTTGGCTACCATTCCAGGTTGGATTGGAGCCGGTGTTGGAATCCCGTTGGTAGGAGTAGACGTAGGAGGCATCGAGGTCACAGTCGGTGGCTAGTGACCGATGATCGAGACGCACACATAATAGCCCAGCCAGAGGCCGCTGCAGTCATCCTTTACATCCTTATTCCAGCTGAGGAACTCGGTTAGGGTGATGTCGTGTTTTGTGGCTATTGTACCGCAGATATCACCCGATTTCACCTGATAAAGGGCATTGCAGTTGGAGACCATTCCTGGCTGGGTTGGCGTAGGGGTCGCTATGTCATTCGAGGTTGTCGGAGTTGGCGCTGCAGTAGTTGGATCAACACCAATTATAAAAACGCAGACGTAGTAGCCAGACCACATTCCAGTACAATCCGCTTTCACCTCGGGGTTCCACTCGATGAACTGGGATAGGCTAATGCCATACTTCTGAGCAATACTCCTACATAGTTTCCACCATGCCGAGTTGGATAGGAGTAGGGGTTACTACCCCGTTTGTGCTTGTGGGCGTTGGAGCGTTAGTTGTCGTCGTAGCTGGCGGAGGTTCATCAGACCAGCGTGTCGACAAACCTAAAACTATTACCATCGGAGGCCTCCGAGAGAGAAAGCCGAGGATAAACCAAAAATGCACATTCGAGTAAGGAGGAGTAGAAAATCCCAGGCCTTATCTCAATACTGCAGCCTACTAATTGTACCATCGGATAACTTCAACATCGTGAATACGTGAAAGCTGCCATCTGAACTTAACCATGGGCGAGATCACTCATGCAAAACCCGTAACTGTGAGCTTACAGGAGCTGCGAGCAGGTAGGTGAACTGAAACTGGCCATTCTTGAACTCATGCCACCGATGCATCTTGTTGATAATGCACATATATACTGACGTCGAACTATAGGCACTGTTTCCTTCGAGGCCTTAGCAGAGGCGTTTGGCCCTGAATCGTTGGGGATTATTGTTGTGAAAGATCTCCCCGCAGAATTTAAGAGTCTGCGATCTCAGGCACTTTCTAATGCATCATACATTGCATCGTTGCCATCGGAGCAATTGGGTACGTCAGGCTACCCCTTAGAACCGCAGGGTCGTATCGTGTTGACAAACTGCTATTAGAATCTCTCACTTCAGCTGAATCCAAATATCTTGTTGGCTGGTCCTGTGGGAAAGAAACACTCCGCTCTGGCCATTTTGATACGCTGAAGGGATCATATTATATCAACTGTGCCTTTTATCAAAATCCGGACCTGCAAAATGCTCCTGCAAGCGAGTTCCCCGACTTCCCGCAATATACGGCCCCTAATATCTGGCCCCCTGCCGAGAAGCTGCCAAATTTCCGGCCAAGCTTGACCGAATTATGCACGTTAATCATTGACACCGCAGCTCTTGTTGCAAGGGCCTGTGATCGATATGCTCTAGCAAATATTGAAGGATATAAAAATGGATACTTGGAACATGTGGTGAAGACTAGTCTTACAACGAAAGCTCGACTTTTGCATTATTTCCCTGCCCCAGAGGCGGATGCCAACGGCAAAGAGACGGACGATGATGACTGGTGCGCTACACATGTTGATCACGGTTGTCTTACGGGCCTTACATCGGCAATGTTTGTGGATGAGGCAGTGAATAAACCCGAGCAGTCGGCGGATTTGGCTCCTTTGCCTGAACTCCCTACATCTCCAGACCCAAAGGCTGGCTTATACATACGATCTAGGACTGGTGAGGTAGTTAAAGTCAATATCCCGAAAGACTGCATTGCGTTCCAGACGGGGGAAGCTCTGGAGCTGATCACACAGGGCAAGTTCAAGGCCGTGCCGCACTTTGTCAAGGGTGCAAAGACGGGAGGTAAAATCGCAAGGAATACGCTGGCTGTATTCACCCAGCCAAATCTATCTGAAGAGGTTGCGGCTGGGAAGACCTTCGCAGACTTCGCCCGTGAGGTCGTGGAAAGGAATCATTAAGGACACAAAATAGCCGGCTATTCATATAGAGCCATGACTATGGATGGTTTTATACAGAGTATATAAAGGGTTAGCAAATATCAGAAGAACAACCGCTTAAAGAAGTATTTAAATACCATAGGCTATTGTAGAAAACAAAAGTCAACTTATACAGAGTATGCGAATCAAAATGTGCCGAGAACGCTTAGAAAGGAAGGCCAAAGACTATTGTACACTAACATTTATTAAAAGTCGCTTTCGCTAAGTTTTTTGTGAATGCATAAAGCTGTGAAACACCAAATATCGCCTAGCAAGAACCTGTAAGCCCGTTTACCCATTCGCCCTAATATCCCACCCACGAACCGTATTCAATCATCATTATTAGCTGAAGAAGCTCAATGCTGGCTTATTGCAATCTTGGGCGCTTGGTTTTAGCTTTCATGATTGGATCCTCCTCACTATCGGATAACATCCCATTTTTCCTTGAACCCCCGACACTTTCATCTTCACCTGATTCATCTGCCCCCGTATCGGGTGCAGAAGTCTGCATCGGAGTGATGATGGAATGGGAGGGGAGAGCATCGCCGCCAAGCGCTGTTGAGACCATAGAACTCATTTTACCCACGCCATCGAACTTGGTGTTGCCTGATCTACTGCCAATAAGTCCTTCGTATGGCCGACCCACTGCACGAACAAGTTTAGCATCTTTGACATCCGCGGGGACGGCTGTGCCATCAATAATTTTCAGGATGCCCCTATACATTTTAGGGTCCCTTGACTCGTCATTTCTGCCAGATTCAACACCGTTCAAGGAATCAAGGCTGAGAGTTTCAAGACGGTAGTCTCCGAAAAACCAGTCCTTACCGGGAGCAATCCGATCGTCTGTTTTCTGGCCATATAGCCTACCCCCTCTTACGCCTTCAAGATCGATATCGAGGGATAAGTCTTGAAACATAACGTCCATATATTCGGACTCAAAACATCGGCCAACGACATGGTTAATGGAGATCTCAACAGTATCATTTGGCGGCTCGTGTACTCGATACCATGGCCCATACGCTCGCATGCCGGTGCATTCAAAACATTGGCTAATCTCGAAGTCCGTCATTGGCTCTTCTGGATTATGAGCAAGTTCAGCGTTGATGGTATAGATTTTCCCGATCAAACGTGGGGCGATAGATTCGCAGAGTAGGGGCGACTCGAGCTTTGCATCGCAGTTCATTAGCCTAAGCTCAATTTTCTCAATTACCATAATTTCCGTAACCTTTTCCGTGGGCATGATATTTCCCTCTAGGTCGCGTGGCATCAGACGAACACCATCGCCGCGAATAAGCAGCTCAGCACCGAGGTAGATGCATTTACAGGATATCGATGCATTTGGCCATTCCCCTTTGAAGCGATATTTTTCCAGCATGGAGTATGAAGACATAATGGTTAACGCATTGGCTATTGAAGGATGGAAATCCTTCGTGTCGACTCCTTGTAGATAAACGGACCAATAACTGAAAGGGCGAATGAGGCTGAGGGGCACGTATTTGTACTGGTTTGATAGGCTCTTATCAGAGCTATTAGGGTCAGGAAACATCTCGATGCGAAACCCAGACATGTTCAATGCGCAGCTTTTGTCGGTATGGATAATAGCATCGTGCAAGACCAGAGGTTCCTCTGCAACCTGTGAAACCACTCCGGCATACCATTTCGGGATGCCTAAGAATTTCTTCCTTTTATGGGAGTACATCTGGAATGTTTCAGTCTCCCACTCAAACTTGACCTCCCCATGCACACCCGGACAGCAAAGGACCAGTTCGCCAAGTCTTGGAATAAAGGAGTGTTGCATACGGACACGCGTCAAGTGGTTGGCCATCAGGTTCCGCTCCGCTTTCCAGTCCATGCTTGAAGGTTCCGATATTGCCTCATCCAGAGTACCTGCTGCTTGGAGATTACAAACCATCTCTTTAAAGATATCCTGAGTGCCTTCCGCATCTTCAGCCAGGAATTTCTTTCTCCTGATACGTTCTAAACCACGAGTTAGAATGTAAAAATGCAGTGATCACACAGGCCAAAGAGAACTTACTCCCTTTGCTAGCTCTTGGCTGTACTAATCCTATTTGGTCATTCAACGCGTTCCGAGAAACCCCTGTCGGGCGTGGTCTCCTGTGGGCCATGGTAGTCGAAGATCCTGTAGGTTGAGAACTTTTTCGAACTGGGCCGCAGTGTTCACAGTGGCAAGGATCCAAACCACCATTCATCAAGTAAAGGAAGTGAGGCCAAAATCTATTAGGTGAAAAATAATATTTCCCAGACGGGTGGCCCCAAAGGAATTTGTCTACCTATTAGGGCGAACGTTAGCAATAGTCGAATATTCATGTATGCGCCATCATACTTACACCTTTTGAGCCACTCTTACGCGATCGAATGTAGAAGATATATCCTTCTGGAAGTCGGTCAAGGATGTATGTTTTACCTGAGCAATAACAAAGGGACGCGTTAGTACCACCTTAGCTTGATAGCTTCTCATAGCTCTGATTAATTAATAACACATTATCCCTTGCACAATACATAAATTATGCCACAGTTGCCATGTAGTAATATAGCAGCCAATTCTGGAACCCTTTGCCTCCAAGTTGTATAAACAAGCAGCAAGCAAAAGGAGCAATGAAAAGATGCAAGGGAACTGGTAGTTGTTTGGGTATTCCATAAGGAATATAACAGTACTAACCTTGCTGGAACTCGTTTCTCTGCTGCATCCACTGCGCCCCTAGCTTCTCGAGGTAGATAACAGGGTCGGCTTCGGTGTGGAAAGAGTCGTGTGGGCAAGCGTTGGGGTCACCATCGGAGAAGTCGTTTATAGGGACCACGATTCGGCCATTCGCGTCGACGGTATAATTTTCCGAGTCCATATCGCCAGTTAGTGTTGTTGGTGATGTCGCCTGTCGATATAGAAGATAGCGTCAGTAAATGCCGACTCGACAATTAAGCTTTGGTCAAGCTCTTGTTCAATGAGGAAATATCTCGGGGTTCCCATGCAAATAAAATCTCCTGCTGAATCTCAAATATATCTGATAAGAGGCCGCGCTTTCTCCTCCCCGGAGAGATGCAAAGGAGTATCTTTAAAGACTGCAAAAGGGCAAAGTGAGGTGAAGTTGAGAAGGGCCGCGTAGTAGAGTCACGTGGTAACTAATCTTGTTCCAACTCGAGAAAACTAATCGCGTATATTGGTCTATATCAATTAGACTAACACTATAATTAATTCTAGTGAATAGATATATTTTAGTGAAGGCTTAACTCGATATAAAAGATCTATCTCTTGCAGGCTGTATTAACGGGCATAGAAACCCTCAAACTGATCACCAATATCCTGAAATATAGCGCCAATCACTACACTACTATCACTCAGTCAACGAGAGAATACGTCAATGTAGTACACTTAAATTTATGGTCGTTATATACACACGTAGCATGGGTGCCAAACTTTCATAAGGGCTCCCGCCATGCTACTGTAGCTCGGTATTTACTTGGAACCTGTCGATCCGGACCTGTCAAGGTACAGTGCTGTGGAAGGGGTTTGGGATCTATATATGTCAATGGCTGATACCGGCTCCCACGTCTCTTCCACTATCCCCCCGGAAATCTGGTTTGAAATGGTCAGGCTGAGGTCTCGGTGCGGTGCAGGAGTCGCGTGTCGGTTAGCTGGCAGAGATGAGCTTGGTAGTATCCTGCTCCTCCACCCACACTTTCTGTAACTCGTCTTCAATCTCCTGCCTACGAGCCTTGAGTAAGTCAACACTGTCCAGCTGCTTCCTCAGGTCCTGTAACTCCTTCTCGACCCCCATTTTCTCCTTCTCCGTCCCGATACGGTCAATTTCCCAGCTCATCCCATCAGCTCCGAGGCCAAGGGTGAGGTTGAATGTGTGATATTTTTTCAAGGACGCCCGGGTGGAGATGGTTATCAGGGTGATGCCTCGCTCTTTGGCACGCTCGTATAATAGACCCTCGACGTCCGAGGAAACTGCAGATGTGGCTTCATCTAGGAATACGTAGCGTGGGTCGTGGTAGAAGAGACGCGCCATGCCCATACGCTGCTTTTCTCCACCGCTTAGAACGTCTTTCCATTCCTTGCGCCCATCCCATCCACCTTCGCGAGCAGGGAGGTAACCTAGATGAACCGCTTCGAGGATCTCAATCAGATGATTGTCGGTACGTCCACTCTCTCGCATGTCGAGCTCGTTATGCGGGTAGATGACTTGGTCACGCAGTGTCCCAGTGCTCAAATAAGGTCGCTGCGGTAAAAACATGATGCCATCCTGGCCAAAATTTCTAGGCCGGCTGACCAAGCCTCTGTACACTGGCCATAGGCCAGCGATTATCCGCGCAATGGCAGACTTTCCAGCTCCATTAGGGCCTGATATGAGTAGGTGTTCGCCTGAATGGACAATAAACGACAATGATTCAACGAGTTCGTCTCCCCCGTGAGGGAACAATCCCGGAGCCACGATGGGGACATTCTCAAGGCGTACCCCGTCGTATCCGCTGTGGATGGTTCCTTGAACATCTGACAGCGAGTACAGTTCTACTTGGCTTCCACGAGGTTGATGGTATGAATTGGCGTGGACGCGGTGGAGGGTTGATATCAACGTATATACCCGTGAAGTATATCCAGCCAGCTCTGACAGGTCCTTAATGCTATACATCATACGGCCACCAGCATCTGCCAACGATAACATCAAGCGTTTGTTAGTGATGAATTCCTTCATACGGCCTCGTTCGCGAGTGACGCCTGCGCCGGGCGTGGCCATCTCAAGAACACCGCCAGCTCCGCCCCAAGCGGGCAGGAAAATCGGTAGCGAGGTAATCAGATATCCGAAGGCTGACCAAGAGTACTTCAACAGAATATCTTCGAACATGTTATATCGTATCTTCAATTTATAGATGCCCTCCATCCAGCGTTGGAGGTTAGAGAAGCTCTTGGTAAGGAAGACTCGCTCTATGTCAGCACCACCATAGAACGCTATCTCTTCAGCGTTCGCAAGTATCCTAGAGTGCAAACTGCGGAAATCGCCTTCTTTCTTCCCCTCCACCGCCTTGAGTTTTCCGAACGGAGGAGAGTGGCCACGGAGGAGGGTTGCTGTGCCAATATATCCGCTAAGGATGGCAGTCAGTGCCAATGGACCTAACGAACGATAGAGTTGGTAGTTGAATACGACAAGATCTACCAGCGGTTTCCCAAGTGAAGAATATAGTGATGCGACAGCGCTACAGAAAAGGGTCAAGTCTTGGGTGATGAACTGGTCGACCCCTTGGCCGATGGATCCGTCGAGGTTCGAGAGTTTGTAGTAATTCATGTTGTCGTTCAAATAAAGGTCATGTACGTAGCGGGTGAGTCGTGTCCGGAAAGCAATCGAGACCTTCGACTTGAGGTATTTGATCATGGCGTTTGTATATGAAGCGAAGGTTCCAATGCCGCACCATTTGATAATGCCCCAGATGAAAGCTCTTCCTTTCCCAGCCACGAGATCCCGCACAATTTCACCGTCTAGTCTTGCCACCACTAGGGATAAATATGTCCTCAGCATAAGGAAAACGCCGTGACTAATTAGGAGGCCAGTTTCCTTGCTATTCCATCGGGGGATCATAATGCTCAGCAAGCTCAGCAGTTGGTGCAGGAAGGCTAGGTTCAGCCCTGGCTTTGTGGATGGAGGCGGTGCCCCCCCATATGAGCCTTCTCCTAGGCCGGCAGCTCTTGGAGGGTTCAAGAACAGTCGTCGATGGGCGTCGAATGTCGTTGACTTCGTAGGGTGGATGGTAACTTTGGATGTGCTGGAGGACGTAAGCGTTGACTTGTAAGGAACATATATGATCCTTGAGCCATCTTTCCCTCGAAGACCCGAGTTTCTGCGTAAAAGTCGCCTCCCTTGTAGTCTCTCTTTCGTCCAGTCCTTCCACCAACTGTATCCTCCATACCCACTCCCAATTATGGAGAGAAGCAAGGCGACAGTAGCAAATAGTTTCGCTGATCTGGACGAATTCCGAACGCGGGACTCAAGAAGCTGGGAGTAATGCCGATATAGTATTATTAACGGATCATCCGCTCTCCGGAGGGTAGATTGCGCGGCCATGGTGCCTTCAATATAGGACCATAGGTCGTCACATTCATCAGTTATCTCAGTGTGAATCCCATGGTCTTACGACCTTCACGTGGGCGGGCCTGACGCTGCAGCACAGGGTAAAAGACGCAGACCCCAGTGTTCCTTCACTGAGAGGACCCAGAACCGCTGTCTGATTGTAGATAGATGGTGATGTCGGGATTTTGTTAAAGACTCCAAGATGAAGTCGAACAAACCCCAGATATCGTCCGGAGTTGGCCAAGACTTGCATGTGAACTCGATGTCCACGTGACTAGCATATTAGAGTTGCCTCGGCTGATTTGCGCCAAGCCTGAACTATATAGTGATCTATTACTAGTATATATAGGGACATTGTAGAAGATAGGAAGCAGATTGATGATACAGGTTGAATTGAAGGCTACGATGAAGTATGTACGCATCTACCATCCAGCAAGATATCTTTGATGTTATGTATTGTATAATTTCCACGACACAGCAACGAGGATGCGTTGTTCTTCGCCATCAATCGTAGTGGGAACAATATATATGACATTGTGCATTTCCAAGTCATATCTCAAAGGTGCTATACTCTCACGTAGGCTAGAAAGGTAAAGTGGTTAGTGTGGACTATTATAGGAACGAAACTGTGCGTTGAAAATAGAGCTACTCGAAGCATAGCGACGATCTATGGAATGGAGACGCGAGTATGTGCAAAAGGAAACTTACTAGCATCAATTTGTTTGATTTGTGGTAAAGTGAGCCGCACTTTATTTCTGTATAGGGCTGGTGCCATTTTCTGCAGAGGGTTTCCTTCAAAGTACACCGTACTTAGCTCCTCCTTGTCTTTCAGTTCACGCTCAACCTCCTCGAAACTTGCAAGCTGGTTATTCGATGCCCATAGTTCCTCTAGTTTGGATAACTGTGACATGTTTTCGAGTCGAGAAACTTTATTGTTAGATATGTCCAAAACACGGAGAGCTGCGTTGTTTTCTAGCCCAGAAATTCCAGTGAGAAGGTTATCTGAAAGATATAACTCCTCAAGGCCCGAGAGGGATTCTAGGCCAGAGATGGCTTCGATTCGATTGGAAGGAAGCGAGAGAATTTTTAGATTAGTAAGGGAAGAAATGTTCTATAACCAATAAGTCATTAGATTTGCAAGGGCATAGAATGCTTGAGTGCGGGGCGCTACCTTAATCTCGGATATTTTGTTCTTTCCGAGCCATAATTCTTCTAAAGCAGCCAGGGTATCGAGATTATCAATTTCCTATTATTCACCAAGATAGCGATGTTGTCAGCTTCCCATAAAAATAGATTCGGCCGCATTTTGAATTAGCCTAGAGAGGACTCCAAGGGCTGCACAGTACCCTTATTTTATTTGCACCAAGTTCTAGATTTCTCAGCTCTTTGAACTCTTCCAGTCCTTCGATTGTTTGGATGCGATTTTGAATAAAGTATAGGTCCTTTAAATGCACCAGTGTGGAGATGTTTTTGATATGTTTAATATCGTTGAAACTAAGATCAAGGCTTGTCAGATTCACGAGGTGATCGAGGCCTTTGATATGAGCAATGCCGTTGTCGTAGAGATCTAGCTCTTTTAATGTCGGTACGAGGTTATCAGGTAGATGGATGCGGGATATTTGGTTTTGGCGAAGACATATTTTCTAACGAGAAAGGAGTTAGAAAGATGACCGAAATGAGCTTCATATTCAACTTAGAATATTGGACAGGATGAGTGGCCAGAAATCCTGTTTTCCAGAGGACAAGTCCTGCGTACCTCAATATGTGTAAACCTTTCTAACTTCAAGTTCTTCATGGACGATACTCTGGAGTGAACAAGATATATTTCCTAGGATGACCACACCGGTTAGAACCTAGGCTCTACAAGGCAACCCACAAACCAGTCTGGGCAAACCATACGTCCGCATCATCTTCCAATTCTGCCAGCAAGTCTGTAAAGAGTAGCTAAGTTAGCATCTTGCAGCTTTTAGAGCGGCTTTCTCTTGCAAGGTATCTATCGTATTGCTTTACCTTCATCGGCTTCAATTTTTTCAGGGGCAGGCCCATCCTTATCCTCATGAGGATTCTGCAGAACTTCTAGGTTGGTGAGGATAGCGCGAGGGCCCGGAGCCTTGCCATGGCTCTTTGGTTCGTCACTCATGTCGTGGTAATGCAAATGTTTCCCGAATGCGGTCAGGTATAACGGCGCTTGCCTGCCCAGATAAAGCCACCGGTAAGTTAGATTCGGGGACTAGGTGCTGCAGAGGCAGTGGAATGATGTGGAATAACGCTCCAGGGTAGTAAGATACAATCGTGTGTCTGATTTTCGTTCTCGATCTAAAAGTATGCCCCATATAACTGTTATATTATTATCGATAGCGGGCCCAGGAACGAACTGCGTCATGTTCGGCCACGTGACAAGGAACGAGTGTATCAAACAGCTACAGTAGGGATGAATTAAATGTTTAGGAAAAAGGTTCTCTCGAAAATATTTACTCCATAACTACAAATTGGTAGTGATCGGCTCGAATATCAATCTATTAAAACATAGACACGAAGGAATACATCAAGTATTTAGTATAAAAAAACGTTACTAGAACGCATGCAAATATGAAGAAAGCTGCAAATCTCAGGTATGGAAATATGAATGCATGCCAGGCAAGAAGAATAAGCAAGAGAAACAAGAACATTTGGTTCTAGAAGGTAGAAGAAAAGTATGCATGTATATAATCAAACTAGGTGCTCGGCTAAAAGAAGTAGTGCAATATGGTGAATGGTAGAAGGGTAGGTTGGGTTATTGGAGGTAGGTTTAACGGTGGCGTTGCGGAACCAACGAGAAAGATGATATGCGGGTTATGGGGAGAGGAGGGAAATTGAAAATGAAAGTAATGAATGACAAGGCTCAGGGCTAAAGCTGATGCATAACTGGATGTGTTGTATCAAAGGATGTATAACTGGATTTAAAATAACTGGATAGTTGGGATATCAGGGAGATGACGGGAAGGGGGACGGAGGTGAGGAGGTGATAGGGAATGGGATTAGACAAGGAAATGGATGTGCAATGTGGCGCCTTTTCGCGGATTCGGAATTCGGAAATTCTGGGAACAGCGGGGAAGGGAGGTTAAATGGGTAGATGGTGAGAAATAGAAGACCCGAAGTCAAGATCATCAACGTTGTAGGGGTTGTTGGTAATTTCGGCTGGGAGGAAAGAAGTGGTTTGGGGAACAAAGCCTACTAGAAGCACACGGGAAGTGAAATCTCAAGTTGACGCTCACTAGGCGGGTGGAATTAGAAGGTAATGAATAGGTTGAAGAATAGGAAGGCCGCCAGGGAATCTGTTTATAAAAACAACAGGAAGAAGGATAAGGGGGTTGTAGGTGGAGATATGCCGAAGATATTTCAAAGTATGGAATGGAAAAATGGAAATGACAGAGGGAAAAAAGTGCTCGAGGGGTAATAATAGAGAGACGACAAAGAAAACTAGTGAAAACAAATAGGGTATTAAAACGAACGTGGCTCGTATAATAGAGCATCTTTTTTTAGGTGCACAGGCAAAGTCCAGAATTTTTGAGGGTTAATTAACAAGGGGATAGGTATGAAAAACGTCACGCTGGCACACGTCGAGTGCTAGCTGTATTAAGCATGCGGATGCTATAAGGCGACATCTAGCACCAAGCTCACATCCCGTACTTGGCTGTGGGCTAAGTCCTCTAGGACTGGAATGAGATCGAGTAATTCGTTGTCGTGGGCGTCTGAGAACCAGCTGCTGATAGGGATTGCATGTTTGGGGTGGAATATGTACGAGGTTGGAGAGTTGTCGATAATGATGGTTTCCTTCAAGTCTCGGCCAACTTGTGAAAGGTCCTGGCGAAAGGATTAGCTAAGTTATTATATATGTGAGAGAGAGAGAGGAATAGGTACCTTCACATAGTTCCCTTGGTGGTTGTAACAGCTGTCTCGGAAAAGGCGATGGTGGACGACCTTGTGGATATCTAGTTTATCTAGTAGAGGGTCTCCGTACTGTGTAGGTGTTAGCAATAGCTCCAGCATGATATCTAAAGTAGGCTGAACAAACCTTCGAGACAGACGCAGTAAAAACAACAACTTCGTAAAGTTCACCAACGCGTTTCATGAATTGATCTACTCCAGGACGTTTGATCACATAGATGTTGTGGTACTGCCCTTCAATCTCAACGGGGATGGTGAAATCGGCTTTGTCAAGGACCTAAATACGTTATGTTAATAACGGGTTCAATAGAAAATGGCTAGATGTATCCTACCTTGAAGCTGCTATGGACAAGGGTTTCATCAAGATCCAACACCAAACATTTCCGGCCGTTGAAATGGTCTTGAATGGGAGGTAATAGCCATTTTTGCTTTTCATTCTGGACTGATGGGACTGGTGGAACTGGCTTATCCGCGTTTGACTGAGTATATTGACGGTCTAATGGAGGTGGGGGCGGGAGGTTGGTTTGATGAGCTACTTGGTTATTCACTTCGGCAACTGGTTCGTCAACAGTGGTGGTCGGATACTGGTCATGCATGTTGGTCTCGTCACCCCTATTCTGTTGCTCTGAGGTAGGCGGTGAAGGCTCTGCGTGTTTTTCAGTTGGAGGAGCAAGTGTAGAATTCGACGCGCCAGATTCTTCAGATAGCAGATATCCTGACTCAAGTTTGGAAGTTTCCGGGACTACCGGCTCGATTTGATGATGGGGGTTACCGTCACGACCAGAAAGGGTAGATGCCTCTTCATCCTCGTTCTTAGCTATGACTGGTTTGTGTCCATCGTCGACGGCGACCATAGTATCATTTTCTGTCTTCTGCGTGCTCTGCTCGTCAGATATCTTGATGGCTGGTTTCTCGGTAGTGTCATTCGCATCTTTCCTATCGGTATTGCTCGATTCTGCAACGCCGGCATCCGGTTTCTCGGAAATTGATTGCTTATTCCTTAGGGAATGAGGTTTGGCTATCGGCTTTGGTGGGCGCGAGGCCATATCTTCACCATCGCCGTCGTCTTTAGGCGCACGACAGCAGCTCAGGAATGACCACAGCGAACCCCTTGGCTTCTTTTCCACCTTCGATTCATGTTCCGTCCGTGGGACTCCATTTTTGGTTCCGATATGGGCAGCTCTGGGCTCCAGAGGCTGCGCTTGTCGTGACCTTGTGCTGCTCGCCTTGCTGTGGCTCCCTGTCAGGTTTGTCTGTGAAGTGGATAGCGATACTCCAGTGCCTTCCCGGGTTAGGTCTTCTGATTGTGACGTTTCCCTATTCTTCTTTGACGACGAGCGAGACGGAATACGGAGGAAAGATCGATTCTTCTTGGGCCGCTCTACGGCCTCCGTAAAGGAGGACGCCGGCGCATCGTGAGACATTGGATCTGAGGGTTTGGTGTGGTCTTGGGGAGCCAGGCTTGAGTCTAGAGCAAAACATGCGAGTCAATTGATGTTCACGTGGTATGTTTTTTTTTTCTATTTATGAATGAGAGCTTACCTGGAATTGTAGAAGATGTTGTCATTGGCACAGCGTGGTATATGCGAATGGTAGCGCCGAATTGGAGCTAGTTCGAGAAACAGGAGGTGGTTGGTCTCCCCTTCAACGAAGCAAATTTCCGCTAAACGAAAGAGCGGTAGGACTGATGATTTCCAGCGACCTCTGGCTGCCGACTATCCAATCGAGTCGATTGTGGCGTGGATGGATTGTCAATTTGAGAACAATTCACAAAATATCACACGTTCCAGCAGGCACCTCCAAACTGTGGTCGCAGTCCCGGTGAAAGAGTAGATTTGAGAGAATGTGAAAATAAGGCTGAAACCCCTGATACGGTGTTGGCTAGCAGCCTGTCTGAGACTCCTCTCTCGCGCCCGACCAACGGTGCTGAGGTGTAGCTGAGCTGTGCCGCGAGTGTTGCTGGGAGAACCCCCTCGAGCGTGGCTTCGAGAGGACCGCTTGCTCGGTCCGGACGAGCGAAACTGGGCGTTTGCAACGGTCGCAAAGCGGCACTGGGACGGGTGTCTGGAACTGAGGGTGCCGTATGCGGTGTCTGGAGCGGTGCAGGGAGAGGTCGGTCGCAAGAGTTGCTGGTGGTCGGTGGAAGGGTGCAGGCCACAAAGGGAGAGGAAGGGAGTCGAAGTTGGGATGAAGTCTGGGTTAGCTTATGTAAGACTCCCGCGAGGCGCTGGGCGGGTAGCCGTATCGTTGGTATTGGGGCGGTATCAGGCGTTACCAGCTGCGATCGGGCGGTGTCAGCCCACTGCCGCCCGCTGGAGCCTGCAGGAGGTCACTGGAGGCAGGCCCTGGTACGGCCTCGATACGGCTACGATACGGCTGCGATACGTCCTCGATACAGGGTCGATACAGGGTCGATACACACTTTATTCTCACTTCTTCCCAACTCTGTCACCTCTGCAACCTCCCTCCATGCTCCTATCGACGGGGTATACGCCGGATACCTGCCTGTCCATGGCTCCCGGTGTATAAATAGGATATGTGTGATGGCCCCCGAGGACCGTCTCATTGGGCAGCGCCGTCCTCATCACAGTCCAGGCGGCCAGGGTCTCTGGTCAGTGGCCAATCTGCGATGCTGACTGGCGGGAGGCCAGGGGCGACAGGACACTAGCGGCTGGTCTGCAGCGGACTAGGAGACCTCTCGAGGTGCCCGGTCACAGCCTAGCCCGTGGAGGAACCAGTGTAAGTAAGTATAGGCAGGTAATTACATGGTACCATGCACGGGGGGAGACTGTGCTATTGGCCTAAGGTTCCCATCACATCCATCGCAGCACAACCTGATGGAAGCGGACCGCTGATCTCCAGGTTACATAACGCCGACGGTGACAAGGGACGGGGGGGAGATGGTTATGGGTGTGGACGATGGGCCTGGAGTCTACGGATGAACGCATGACTCGACCGTCATGGTTGTCGTGTGATTTTCGACATGACACCATTGCAGTCGAGAGTTAAGGCATAAAATCTTGCTTTGCCGACGGATGGGAGCATCGAAAATACCGGCCGGAGCAGCCAGATTTACCCCGGCCAAGACCCGATGGAGCCTATATAACGGATGCTATGCATTTTGCATACAGACAGCTGCCGAAATATGCAGGCGAATTCTCCACAATTGGGGTCAGGTCTTCTCGCCTTCAGTCTTGACTTCACCTTGTCCTGCACGCCGTGTACATGCACGAGCCTCACATGGTGAATTGATCTCTCATCCATCCTGCTTCTGCTGGTCAGAGTTTTGCTCAGCGCCTTGATATGATCATGTCTTTATCTATAAGCCAAGACCCGTGCAGTTCAAGCGGAACCGACACGAGAGGCATCAAGGCACCAGATCAGGCATGATTCCCTGCTTCCATTTTCGATCTAGATGCAATACGAGAGCTCGTGACTCGGGCGTCTAGCTCTCGAGCTTCAGTCAAGCGCCCGTTCTCATCGTGCCGGCCCGCTCACACCACGAGGCTATGGTGATGGTAGAACTGAAACGGGGCCTGAGTATCTACTCTGGGTCATTGATAAGCACAGTAGGCTAGCAGCATGTTTTACAGCCTGCATGTTCAAGCTCGGACGTAGCCATGCAATCAATGCATAATAATACAGTAATTGGGCATAAAGATCCCCCACAAGTATCTCCTCGGCTACGCGATCGTTTTAGTGGTATTTAATACTGACCATTTTATATCGTGGTTGGTCAAAAACTCGCTACTTTGGTATGGTTCTAGGCGCTACAGATGAATGGACGAGCGCCTTAAAGGAGTCCATTCGATCAACTCAAGTGATGGGGAGCAAGTTTACCTCGAACTTGGGCGCTTGCGGCTGTGTTCGAGCTTGTTAACGGCGGCTTTATTGAGTTAGGCCCGAACTGGGAAGCGAAAGATAAAATTGAGGAAGAACCGAAGAGGTAGCAGTTTAGGCTCTGAGCTCTGATGAGAAATATCATTTCTAGCAAACAAAGTTAACCTTAGCTCTAGAAATAACGATTTCCTTTACCGGTTATTTGTGCTCAGCAAGTATACATTGTTCCGCCAGCGAATGTAAATTGCGTATTATGCCGCGTAAGTTTTTCTCAAGTGAGTTCTCTGCCAGTTATGGATGTCGTATCAAGTAGAAACTTCGATGCTATGGTCCTATCAATTGCATTTTCGAGGGAAAGTTCAACTATAAAAATATAATCTATCAAAGTAGCTTTAATCTAAAGAATGACGTCTCTTCCAGTAAACGCCCGAAACCGACCTGATATCACGTGATATATCTCTTCAGGCAACCTTCCACTTCACACTTCAGCTCGTCCATCCAACTTCATCCTTTATCTATCAACCTGGATATATTTGACAACCTCGACGGTTTACTCAAATATCCGATATCGCGGTGCAGTTGAATGCCAGTAGCAGCTCCCACCAACGTACAGCTCAATTGCACTGAAGTACTTCAAGATCTCCTTTGAGACCTGCTTCCTCAAACGCTGTTCCTTGAGTTTTGCTGCTTTGCCCTCTTCCTCAACGATTATACCAAGCAGCATGGTCTTCGCCGTGTCCGCGGGGACTCCATGTTCCCTCATAATGACCCTCACCGCATTTCTGATACGGTCTGTTGGCTAGTCCTTCTCGACATTCCAGCTGAAGTAGTCATTCGTCAGACCAAGGACATTGCCCATTGCAATGTCATATTGCCGGATGGGCTCGTAACCGGACTTGCTCAGGGTGATATCCATACCCCAGCGGATAAAGAATGACGAGATCCTGCTTTCTATTAGATACTGTATATGTTGAAATATCTAAGACACATGTCAAAACTCACCAATAACCACAGTTAGGGATACGATATGGCATGTACTTGTCCATCTTTTCAAAATCATCACCGCAGTTATCAAAGGTCTTTAGGTAATTTTTCAGCGTCTTGATCATAAGGGGAGCCTGCGCAGGGTCCATATCAATGGCCTTTCGAATCAATGGAGCCAACGCCGCCTGGCGCACGTTATCCGGCTTGAACGTCGAGGGATCGATATCGAGGCGGAGTACTCTCGCCAAACTATCATGCTCTCTGCATGCCTAAAGAATTTTTAATGACCATCCATTCCCAAAGTGTGATAGTGACTTACAGCGTTGTGTTCCATTTCTTCAGTTACATCTGCAATGCAAACGAACAGAAATGTCAGCTGTCGATCTTGTTGACCGGCCCATCCTGATACAAAATGAAATTTTACCATCGTGAATCCACATGATCTCAACGATACTGGATAACAAGACGAGCCTTTTAGAGAACGCTGTACAGTGTCAGACGGCGAAAGGGTCACTGTAAGGGTTGATGTGCCGAATCCGAGCTCGTCGTCTCTCTCGCGATCCTTCTTCAGTAGCTTGCTCGCCAATGCGTCTAAGTGCATTCTCAACCTCACGGGAGGATACACTTATAGCAGCAGGATAACGGGAAAAGAACACAGAGACTTTGCTCGCGTCTATGGGCCTGCAGACTGAAGAGAACGATTCCACCGTCATTTTTTGATATGCGAAAAGATTGAACTAGTTTGGGGGGTGCTTGAATTGAATTTCACACTGCCACAGATAATGATTAAAGTCTTACCTCAACGACTAAGAAATCATAGGACTATTTATACCCCAGGCAGACGTGGTTCGGATTCCTCTTCGATGTACCTCTCCGTGGCTGTCTGGATGCGATATGTGTGGCTGACTGGGTAGGACGTGTGTGGCTACCTAGGTAGGATTTAAGCTGAACCTTGAGTTATATTTTCTAAGCAGGGAGACTTCAGCTGACGACGAAGAAAAGAATATACAAACGGCCCGCCATAACCCATTGACCTTTTCGTTCGGAGCTGAGAGATGGCTGTTATGGGTCAACACTGCAGAGGGCTTACCGACGGGGACACCCGATTCCAACATCAATCTCACCTCATATATCCCATATATACAGAGTTGGAGATATTCTGGTGCCACTGCAGGCTGAGGGGGCCTATAGCCAGCCCTGGTTTCCATGATGCCACCAAGAAAACCTCTGAATATCCTATGCAAGGTATATACGGGATCAATCTTTCTGAAAGGTGTGTCAGGAATAGAGGCTATTGACTAAGAGTCCCTGCTCAGGAGAAGATTGCAAGATATAAAGCTGTACAGCTCATGGCTTTACTGCACTCATATTTCCCCCACAGTCCGTCAGCTACAAATTACCGCTCCCCAACACTCCAGTTCCCTCATTCATAAAGCCAACTTCCCACATTTTTCATTTCGATATCGAAATGGACTCCATTATCCATCTACTGAATCCTTTAGGGAGTGTAGTTGCCATTCCTACATTGTTGATACTGTGGTTTTCCATGAGGCTATACCAAGCAATAAGCAAATTTAGGAATCTGAAAGCTCAAGGCATCGTATGTTCCTTTTTCGTTCTCTAATTATACCCTAATCTAACGCCTCTAGCCTATCATGACCCACTCGTTCCTCCTAGGCCATCTTCTTATTGTACGCCAGTTCTACCTTGATTGGGCTTCAGATGCGAATTTCATTCAAACTTTTGGGTACTACATCAGTAAACACTGGAGGAGATTCTCTCCAGACGAGGATCAATGCCCTCCGGTTGTCTATGTTGACGTCTGGCCCATTTCAGCCCCCATGGCTTTTTCTATGGAAGCATACGTCTCTTATCAGATAGAGATTGGGACGACCTTGCTCCCCAGGTCTCCCATGCAAGGGGAATTCTTGAACCCAATTTCGAAGGGAAAGGACCTTAACTGTATGCACGGCGAAGAATGGCGTGCCTGGCGCTCAAGATTCAACCCTGGATTCAGCCAAGCTAATATTAGAACCTGGATACCTGCTGTATTACAGGAGGTTGAGGCCTTTTCGGATACGCTTTGAGTCTTGCAGGCGAGAATGGCGCATGGGGCCAGGTCTTCCAGCTCGAGCAAATCTCATCTAACTTAGCCTTTGATGTCGCTGGCAGGGTTGTTCTGTAAGTCATCTAGATCTATATCCGTCTTAGCCGGTCAGCGCTAATACCATAGCAGGGGCACTCGGTTGAACTCACGGTCACCTAACCCATCCCTGTTTACTGTGGCTTACCGAGAACAACTTGAACGTATGGAAATCACTCTTAATGTCTTCAAACTCATCTGGAGGGCAACGCCGATGTTTAAGCTCGCTGTGAGAAGAAAGAGGCAGCAGCTCTTTGAATTTCTGAGGCCATTTGTCATGGACAGCTTTGGCACACCTAAGCCTGGACCCCGGACCATACTCCAGGCTGGAGTCAAAGAAGTTAATCATGGGGCTATAGAGAAAGGAACCTCCACTCCCATTCCAGGAGAGTCACTCATCGAGCTTGTGTTCTGCCAACTGATGGTCTTCTTTTTCGGCGGGGATGATATAGTATCGATTACTCTTCCACAGATATTTAGACATCTCCAACTCCATCCTGAATGCCTTGCGAAACTTCGTGCTGAGCATGATACAGTCTTCGGTCCTGATCCGAATATCGCCGCCGATATGATACGGGAAGCTCTTCATATTTTGGACTCACTGTCGTACGCACAAGGGGTCATCAAAGAGAGCCTACGCCTAAACCCGGCGACTATCACGATCCGGAAAGGGCAGCCAAATTTTACGTTCAAGATAGCTGGCTCAGATATAGCGTGGCTAACACAGGGGTTCGATCTTTTCGACAGCAGTATAACCATACATCGAGATCCGGCAAATTTCCCAGATCCCCTTGATTTTATTCCCGAACGATTCATGGTGCCGGAAAACGATCCCTTACATCCACCAAAGAATGCGTGGCGAGCTTTCCAGCTTGGGCCTAGGAAATGCATTGGCCGGGAATTAGTAATGGTTGAGCTCAAGCTGGCCTTGGTGCTTGTCGCCAGAAAATTCGATGTTGAAATGGCTTGGGAAGAGTGGGACAAGATGAGAGAGAAGCAGGGATTGAAAGTGACGAAGCAAGTGGTGGAGGGCGATATAATGTATACCACTGGAAAATTGACATCGCATCCTAGGGATGGCGCACCGGCACACGTGAGAATTAGGAATCATTCTTCAAAATAGGATATCTCAATCCCTAGTTCCTTATAAGATTACTGTCCAGTCCATTCGTTGCATATCCCTGATTTAATATATAGTTTCTTGATAAACTAAGACGTGTCAAGGTGAATCATTGTTTTTTCCATATAACAAAGCTTGCCCCTTTACTATCCTGTATTCTCACTCCTCTGAGATCGTCTAATCAAACCCTTCTCTACAAGTTGCTATCATGCAGATTTATGCAACGTGAAGCCGTTAGTCTTGCGTCTGATTACATAAGCCAAATACTATTTCGTTGCTGCAAAGAACAAAGATAAAAGTACGAGACCGCAAGCACCGAGATCCTGATTATTACCGGTCTCAAAATTGTGAGATATCTTGATTAACGTGCAGACAACATCGTCCCCTGACAGACCTTGTACTGTGGACTCGCAATGGCATCTGCGCTTCGGGTTCCTATCAATAGTCGCCAGGTGCATGTCAGGATGAGCCCAGCTCCTCGCACTTTGGCTCAGAGCAGATCAGTTCTGAAGTCATTACAGAAGTTTGGCGAAATATCGTCTTTTCTTAATACAAAGGTACGGTGTGTATCTATACGGCCAACCGCGTATTTGTCGCTTTCAGTGCTAATTTTACAATAGTATTTCAAGATTAGAACGTCCACATCTGGAGGCTCAGCCTTCGCAATCTTCGAATCGTCTCAGGCAGCAAGCGACGCAATCGGCGCCTCACCGTTGATTGTTTCCCTCTCTGATCCGTCGATACCAAACAATTCTGGCTTTCCTACTCAAAACGATCATATCAACTCCTCTAGCCTTGACGGGCGCGCTCCAAACTCTCACGATGACGCTCACAGCCAGACCATCGAATGCACAATCGCAGCTTCGGAATATGACCACGAAGGAAATATGCGCAAGAACCCATATAACATGGGCTTCCAAATTTCACGCCATTGGCTAGAGGTACAAGATTTGATGCGCTCGCCAATTTGCCGCGCACCCCTCGCGGAATATGCCGATTGCTTTACGAGGCGGAAATTTTCGATGCCATTTCGGATTCAAGACCGGATCTATGATGAGACCGTTAAGGCTGGAGGTACTTCGCTAATGGATATGTGGAGACAAGGCCTGGAAGCGAAGAAGAGGGAAGAGGCAGGGAGCCACGATATTGATCAGTCCAAGCAGAAGCTAGACTCAGCTTGAGTAAACTTGATGCATTGGGATCTCAGGAATTGTGAAAAATATTTCTGACCCATGTATGCTCATTTACCAAACGCCTTGGTAATGGTGGTGTATTGAATGCCGCAGCAAGTCGATAATAGCTGTCGGCGTTCCCCGTATGCAAGATGCTTGGTCTTGATCGAAAGATCGATGACTGGTATCAAAGCATGCGCCATCTTGCGTGCCACCTCCTACTCCACACTCCAGACGAGAGGCGCACCTATGCGTGTTACACTACAGAATCCTATCTTGCCCAAGTTCTCCGCAGACGACAGAATTTATCCTACCAACGAAGAAGGTGCTACGTGCATCGAGCGGATTGGTGGATAAATCATGTGGAATCAGCCATTCGAGCTCTGTTCTCAGCTGAGTGTTTTCAGATGAGACAATATATCCATGGCAAGCTGATTGCGGTGCAGTGCTTACTATCAGGTGGAACCTCCGAATAGTGTCTACCTGAAGATAAAGTGAGAAGTCTCCTCTCAGCCTTGGCCTGATAAAACGAAAACTATTACATTTATATACTGTAGGTAATGCTTGTTTCAGCCACTCTCACGTTTATTTGGATATATATCAAGAGAAAATTGGTTCAATTGCTTAAGGCACTACCTAGCGTAGCAATACTATCCTAATATTTTGATATTCCATATTTTTGTATATAGTCTCACCCGTTGGTAAGAGATTACTGATGAAATATTTATCCAAAGATTGGAAAGTTAACGTCGTACTAAACGTGCCGATGCGCGGAGAGTCAGTTACCATAATCAGATCAGATTGGGCTGATAAACATCCACTTACACTTGGAGGATTATTGAATCGTAGCCCCTGGTTAAGAGCGCTAATAGCACTGACTTCATTCGCTGTAAGGTTGAAGCTTGTGGCATCCAGGTTCTGCGCAAGTCTGTCTGGATTATTGCTCTTTGGGATAACAGCAACACCTCTCTGCGTGGCCCATCGAAGCAATACCTGTGCAGGAGTTTTACCATGCTTCTCTGCGGAGGATTTGATAGTCGGGTGTTCGAGGAGCAGCGTCGTTCCAGTGGCCGCCTTATTCTCCAGCTCGATAAAGCTCTGTGGACCAAGGGATGAATATGCCGTCACGGTCAATCCCTCCTCCTGAGCATACTTGACCAATCCCTCCTGAGTGAGGTATGGGTGATGCTCTATCTGCAAGGTAGAAGGTCGGATTCTCGCATATCGCAGCAAGTCCATGATCAGCTGAGGGCTAAAGTTGCTTATTCCGATGCTGCGGGCAAGCTTCTTATCCACCAGCTCTTCCATTGCTCCCCAGGTCTTGTGCATAGGTACATCGCCTCTTTCGGGTTTTTCACCGGGAGCAGACCACTCTGGGGGATATCGAACGGCGGGGTCGACATGTTTCAGAGAAATGGGGAAATGGACGATGAACAGATCGAAGTAGTCGATGCCCCAGTCGGACAATTGACGGCGACATGCTTGCTCGACATGGTTGGGGTCGTGGAAGGTTCCCCAGAGCTTGGAGACGATAAAGAGATCCTCCCGCTTCACGATACCTTCCTTAATAGCGCGTGCTACACCTTGGCCGGCTTCTACTTCGTTTCCATAATCTGCATAATCAGAGTGAGAAACGGATGCATCACAACATGGATCGATACCTACGTACCACAGGCGCCATCGAACAGACGATATCCAGTTCGAATGGCGTTATAAACTTGGTCCGCGCAGGTGTCTTTATTGACTTTCCATAGTCCAAACCCTACAAGCGGCATGGCATAGCCACTGTTCAGCTTGACGGCCGGGGCCGTTAGATTCGGGGGGCTAGATGCCATATTTTCGAGATTATATGCAGATATCCGGGAAGAATAAAGATGTTAACTCCAAAAGTTCTCTGAGAATACAGCGTTGAAGAAAATTCGACAGTTGATGGCGATGTTTCTAGCTATCCGGCGGAAGAAAGCGGGCCTACGGCTATGGTTGCGGTGGGTACGGACGAACCAGAAAATGGCTGTGGACCAAGAATCCAGGAATAAATCACCGAAAAAATGTATAAAAATGGTTTACGATTAGATCTGGGATTGCGGGGGAAACTGGACGATCCGTTTTCATGCAGTTGAGGCTTTGCATAAAAATAGTTAGGGCGTTGGTCATTGATTATCGTCAGACGAACAACTCCGAACAGTTGATAGCGAACATGGAGACAACGAGGCAACCAAGGCAATGAACAGCTTGGCGAGTGGACCGCGAGACGTAATACAATATCGTTTATGATATATCTTGAAGCTTATGCTGGAGAACCGGGTGCATATGTACGCAAGGAGGGGTTGCATATGTATGCTACGCCTTGTGCAGGAAGATTTAACAGGATGAATTACTATCACTTGACAAAGGGTTCTATCTGTATCTGAACAGGGATGACATGCACAACCCGTCGATATTAATCTTCAAGGTTGGCATCGACGTTGAATTTCTTTCGTCCGGATCCCATGAGTTTCTGGATCTTAACTTTGTTCACCTGTGCGTCGACCTTCTTTTCAATCTCCTTGATCTGGTCTTCTGGGTCGGTCGCCTCCTCAGAGACGAACTCTAGGACAAGCCGTCGGCCGAGAAGATGTGTATTTCGCAGTGCGTCCATCGCATTCTCAGCCTCCCTCGAGCTCACGAAGTCAGCAAAGGCAAAACCGCGGGCGGTCCTGTCAAACTTCTTCGGGACACGGACTGATCGAAGCTGGCCATAAGCTGCAAAAAGAGACCAGATATCCTTCTTCGTTGCTTGAAATGGCAGATTTTTGATGATGATCTTGGTTCTTTTTGCGGAGGATTTTTTGGCATTATCCTCGCGCCGTCGCTGCTCGGCAGCATCCATCCCCTTGTGGGAGGGTTTGATAACAAGTTCATGCTGATCAAGCTTATACCCATTGAGAGTTTTGAGAGCTGCTTCCGCTTGTGCTCGACTTTGGAATTCCACGAAGCCAAAACCCATGCTAAGTCGTTCGCCGGGTTTCTTCGGGTCTGGTCTCGTTTTGACCTGAGCAGATATAAAACCGTCAAGGGGTCTAAACAAGTCACTTAGACCCGCGTCAGTAGTAATAAAATTCAGATTGCGGACAAATAATGTTGCACTCTCCATAGGTGCTTCTGGCTCATCCGCTCTGAACGTATCTGACGTAGAAAAGCCCTGAGAAACGGTTTTCTGGTTAAGCACCGATGGCATGGTAACAGCCGGGCCGCCTTCAAATAGGTCCTTAGGCGCTTTCTCTACGTAGAGAATTGAATCACCTAGCCTTTTATAGGCAAGGCCCTTGAATGCTCGTTGCGTTTCATCTGGCATGGCAAACTCAACTATAGCAATTGTGCCACTAGGTGGCATAAGTAATCGTGTTAGCTGTCCAAAGGGTTCACACAGTTTTCGAATATCCTCAGATGAAACACCATATGCGAAATTCTTCAACAAAATAGCAGTGTTTCCCCTTTCACGCTGTTTGAATGACTCTATGTTGACTCCGTTGGCACTAAAATAGGCCTTGGTTTCTTGGATAACATGGGTTTCTGCGTGAGCTTGCTTGACGGCAGCATCTGACGAGGTTGGATCAAGCAATTGCGATTTCGAAACTCCCAACCTGTCAGCTACGGAAGCCATTACCGCATCAGTCTATTTGGCTTGTTAGTCACTGCATTACATTCTCGATTGCGAGGCACTGGGACTTACGTTCATATACAGAGAATTCCAGCTAAAAGTGGACGAGGCCGCTTCAGCTTTCTTTTTGATTTGTTGTTGCTTTTTCAATGGCAACTTTGAGATCTCGAATTCATCTAGCTTGTACGTTTTCTTTGAGGAAGCAGGTAATAGGTGCATTAAACGACCTTGGAAGTCTTTCCCATCCAATTGTTTATAGGCTTCGATTGCCGCATCACTCTCAATGTACTGAATGTATGCGAAACCTTTGCTTTTAGAATGTCGTGTATCTGTAGCAACATGTGTCTAGTTTCAGTCAGCTTCCATTTAATCACTTGAATGAAAAGATTTGATACTCTAAGCAATGGGGCAGTAGTCTTCAGATTAAAAGAGGCATCTACTAAAATTCTCTTCCTGGTAACATCATATGCAAAGCATCAGATGTCCCTATCAGGACAATCATCATATAGACTATGGGTGAAATTTGGGAACAACAGTGAGGGAGAAGATATCTTACCTCTTCGATTTTGCCGAAACGAGAAAATGTTGCGTTAAGATCGTCTTCAGAGGCATTGTAAGGTAGATTTCGTATAAAAAGCCGGCCGGTAAGCCGGATCGATTCGACATTAGCATCGGGAGCTGGCTCTGGTACATGCTCTGTCTCTTCCTCGACGGCAGCTTGAGTGTTAGTTGTTCTAACTGGATGCACCGGGGCATGATCCACAGTAGCTTCTAAGGGTTTGGCACTCTGAGTTTGAGTGGTCATCTCATCATCTTCATCTAGAAGCCCGAGGAGTCGAGATGTCTTGGACCGCAACCAATCATCATCATTTTGTGGTGCTGTTGAATTCTCTAAGGTCTCTCCGGAAGTACCGTTGTCGGTGACTTCGATATTGGAGACCTGTGGCTCCATTGCAGGGGCAACGGTGGTCGCCTTCTCGGGATTGCCCATCGCTATATCGCCATCAGGTTCAACATTGTCATGTTCAGAACCGACCACAGGATTTGACTCCTCTGGTTGAGGTGCGGCGTGAATGGCACCGCTATCAGCCCAGGTCCGTGACTTCGTTGGCGGTTGCATGGCAGTCAGGTACTCTTGTAGCTTTGTATCTTCCTCTATCTCTTGTGTCTCACGTTTCCGCTTGAGAGAAGGAGGATCATTTTTGGCATTCAAGTGTTTTCTATACCTTGCCCGCAAATCTGCTTCGCCATCAGCATCGACCTTGAAATACCTGGTCAGCTTTCTTTCATTGAGTCCTTCGAGGTTCGTTAGCCTCGCAATAGCCTAACACTGTGTACACGGCTCGTATGATAAGAGGAGTCGGGGGTATGGGGAGAAGTCAAGGCTACTCACAGCTCTAGCCATTTCCACTGATATCTTCGACATGTTGATGAATGTCTTATTGAAATACTTGACGGCATTCTCGGCAAAATCAGGGTCCTTGAATCCCACGAAGCCAATTCGTCGATTGGGAATGACATGAGCATCAGTAACCTCGAATCGCTGAGCAAAGTGATTTCGAAGCTTATCACTCGTGAGCGAGGGCGGGAGCCCAGACACAAACACACGAGTTCCCTCCATGTTTCTGTGATAGATCAAACGCCGCGATCTAATTACATTCTTCTCCGTCGAGTCGAAGAGAAAAGACGTTGGTTGTTGTTTTTTTCGTTTTTTTTTAGTTTTTTTGATATATTTTTTTTCTGCCTCCAAAGGCGGTGAGAGCTGTATTATGTCATCCGAATAGTTCATGCCCATGGTCCGTGCATCCAGCCTTTCGTCACCAAAAACGAAAACAGAAGAAGAAACGCATGGGGAGAGAGACGAAGCAACCAGCAACAAGCCACAGCCGGAGCTCCTGAGTTACAGTTGTTTATTACAAGTTTATAGATCTTTCAATTCCACCGCCAGTCAACATGGCCACCGAGAAGCGGGAGAAGCTCGAAGGTACCATTCACCCCCTATTTGCTTCCCCTCCGCATTAGGAGCTAACGGCTGACACGCGAATTATATAGCCCAGATCAAGTCTGTGGACATGGTGAGGATGTGCTTGTCCTGATATACAAGAGACAGTCTCTGACAACTAGAAATAGAGCGAGGATATGCAACATGAAGCCATTGAAGTTGGTACGCAGACCTAACCGCCCCCCGCCCTTGCGACACGGACCAGCTAACGCAGCCATCCTTTAGCTACCGAGGCCATGGAGAAATACAATATCGAAAAAGCAAGTGATGCGATTGGAGCGAGAGTACTACATTCCTGGGATTTAACTAACTGAAGGGGTCATAGGACATTGCGCAATTTATAAAGAAGGAGGTTTGTGGATCCAGGCTACACGATTACAGTGGGAGTTATGGAAATGCTGATAATGGGAATAGTTCGACTCACGAAAGGGTGCTACCTGGCATTGCATAGTCGGGAGGAACTTTGGAAGCTTCGTCACCCATGGTATAAATTCTCCTTCCTCCCTTGCTTCGGTGATTGTGCGTCACTAACTGGCCTTCTCACGCAGAAACTAAACACTTCATATACTTCTATCTCGGCCACTGCGCTATCCTGTTATTCAAAACGCAATAAGTGTGCGGCACTTTTTGGATTCTTCAAGCAGAGCGTATCATCCTTATCTTTCCATCTTCGTGATAGTGTTCCACCCCCGTTGCGAGGCGGACTCGGGGTTCATGGGCCCAGAAACTGTATTGGTGGTGGCCCTGTGTTAACGACTGTTCTTCCCCCTGTCACTAAGGATATATTCCGCCTTTTATGTTTTAATGATACTCTCTAAAGCAAACATGGAATATGGTTTATACTGCTCTTAAATTCCCTTATATCTATGCCCACCCTTCCGATTTTTTAGTAGCCTGTTACCGCTTATATATTCCCACTAAAGCGCTTCAATTCAGAAACCTGATGAAGTAAAACCTGATGAAGTAATATATGGATTTAATGTACGGGTTGATCCCCAGACTTGAGAAATTAAAATGGTATCTAAGCATAGCAGAGGACAGTTCAACGCGAGCCAAAAGGAAACCAAGAGTATTAATGCTCGACCGGACGCGAGCGTAATAAAAGAAACTGGATATCTGTAAAACGGCCCTTCCCCCCTAAACATAAAGCATGTGCAAATCTTAAGCAGTGGAGCGGCATGGTATCCAGTATTATTTATACCCAGGTTGCTGGGGCGGTTGATACTGCGCTGGTTGCCCTTGATGCCCTCCCGGCGGACCGTACTGCTGACCGTACTGCTGACCCGGCGGGGGTTGAAAGCCTCCGGGTGGCGGCCCTTGTCCTTGACCTTGGTTCTGGCCTCCAGGCCCTTGAGATTGGACATCCGGTCGCATCCTAATGTGAAATGGTTAGGTACAGTTTTCTTCCCAGGTGGGAAGCGCCACTCACGATAAGTCTTGCGAAAACCGGCAGATGTGGCAGTATACTTCCTAGAGAAGAAAAGAATGTAAGTAATGGGTCAACCTTATTGATACCGCAGAGCACGGAAGCTCACTTTATATTTGTGCATTGCCAGTGGGATAAGAGGCTGTATAAACGATATTCAATCAGTATTCGGCATCGATAGGGTAGACTCTCATGTATAGATCGAAGCTCATACGATAAAGCAGACTGTGAAGAAGGGCCTAGGTATATTCAAGAAATGTTAGTTGAATACTATTATAAGCAATGCTATTGTTCTCGTAGCTGTGTTCGGAAGTTGACTGACCATCTGGTTATACAGCGACCTGACCAGTTGCCGCCTAGCAAGAAACATCCTGGGTTAGAACAACGGGTTCAAAGAAAGGCGCATGGCTGCGCGGATGAACGGCCTGTCTATCTCACAGTTCTGGCATTGGGCGTTGACATGTTCGTATCCTTGTAGCTGCGAAGTGAACTCTGCGAAGAGACAATGTCCTGGTTAGTGTGTGGCTTTCAAACGGCATTAACCGACTGGATCTGCTCTCCATACCGTGGGTTCCAAAAGTTATGCAGATAGCCATGATTAGATATCGTATGCGACTCTGGATATAGTGGTATATGAATTCTGTAAGACGTGAGAGCTGCGAATGGTCGTGAGTTGGATGTCGAGGACGCTGGACGTTTTGTTTACGAGAGGTTGAATGACGCAGAGCGCAGCCACTCCGTACTTGGCTAGGATCGGCGAAACCGGCAATTTAACGCTAGGTTCCTTATTCGGAGCTAAAAATGGCTACAGAAACAACAAGGGCCGTGAGACATAGAAAAATATGTAACGGACAAGGTCGTTGAATGTAGAGTCATGAGTGAGCAGTTGATAAACTACGCATGGTCAAAGTGAACACCAGAGTCCAGGGCCAAGAAAAAAAAAACGAGTTTCAATAAAGTTACAGGAGAAATAAAATCTAGCTAGATTCCAGGGACATGGAGGGCCCAAATATACAGCAGATATTGGGGTGGTAGGGAGGAGGGAAATCACGCAGAGATAACGAGTCGAGGAGTCGGGGCGGCTAAAGCCAGAGCGGAAGAATATTATATTAATCACCCAGTTGACTCGACTTCATGTCCACCATCAGGCTTCGTCCTAGGTAGGTTCGACGTTGATAGGCGGCCGCCACGAAAAATAAAACTGTTCCCTGCGTTGATAAGGTATAGATGATGGTTTGTTGTGTTGTGTAGTTGTAATATAAAAGTGATGCTGTCCGAATACATTGGCTCAAACCCTTCCCAGCCTTTAAAATAAAATAAGAAAAAGGGAGCCTATGCACCGTTTCAAGCCATGTAACTCATGTTTTTTGTCAATGTTGCTCAGAGAAGGAAGGAAGAAAGTAAAACGTTCGGTATAAAACGCGACACGTTTACGAGGAGAATTTGCGGGTGATCTTTGCAATGACTATCAAGAAGGAAGCCTGGGTTAGCTTAGATCATAATATTTAAATCTAGGCAAAAGAACTTACCATGTAATCCAACAACGGAGAAAATGAAACCCAGAGACAAAACCAATACAACAACAGGGTCGACTTTCAGTCCGGGGCTCTCATCAGTGTACAATTTCAGCATGGTGCCTGAAGAACCACCCGCTCCGGCGGATCGAGTAGATGCTGGGCGCGCATTTCGTACGGATTCCTTGTGGTCTGCTGCGGCGCGGCGACGGAGAGCTGTTCGTGGACCTCCTGGAGGAGTAGGAGAAGATGGGCGCAAGGCCGAGCTTGAACCGCCAGCTGGAGATTGGCCGGATGCCTTGGATCCCTCAGCACCGGACTCGGCACCTGATATCATTGGAGAGGAAGGCTATGAGTAACAAAAAAAAGGCTGTTAGCTTTTGGTTCGTCCTCTAGCTTGTTTTTCACGATGATAGATGGTGCATTCAGGCCAAGGGGTGATCAAGAAATGGATGGGCGCGTTCATTACCATTATGGAAGGAAGTGCTTGAAATTAGTACGTAAATTAAAACAAGAAGAATTGGCTATTGAATGAGCACGTCGGAGGAGATGACAGGTGCCTGAGGTTGGATAGTTGTGTCTGTCTATCTCCGGTTCTCTTCTGTTTGCCCGGAACATGGAAGAGGCCACGATTTCCCAAGTAGTGCGGTTGGTGATTATGTAATTCACTGACTGGCGTGTTTTCTGCCGCTCTTCGCCGCCGTGGTGTCTGGGGTGGCTGACGTAATCAGGGATGGCCGCAGGAAGACAGGAGACAGAAGTATCAATGGGCTATCTAGAGTAGAGGGGGCTGTATTAGGGGTAAGTAGGGAGAAGTTAGGGTGATGATAGCTACTAGATAATATACGACACAGAGGTAGACTCCAATGTAACAATTTGCCCATTTAATCTTAAGGGAGATGTAAGGTAAAAGGCAAGGAAGCACTGCTTCCTCAGAGAAGAAAACCTAGGTTTATTTGACATGTTTATATTTTCAAAGAAACCGCAAAGGAGTGACAAGCGATAGGCTAAAACAGCCTCGCAATAGTATAAGTAGATACAGGCAGATAAAACAAGACAGGGTCATAGGAAATACATGAGGTATCATTGAAAGAATAAAAGTATCCCTTTCCAATAGATTAAAAGTAAGTTTGGTATGAACGGGTAATCGAATCTTCTTGGTTTGCTGCTGCTGTCGTTGTTTCTGTTTTCCGCCATCTGGTCGCTATCAGATACAATTTCAAAGGAAGCAATCGTGTTTGGGAAGTAGGCATAGTTAAAGTCCCCAGGTCCGAGAAAGAGAGAGAAAAATACATAAAGAGAACGGGGAACAAGCGAAAAAAAGGGAAGTTCCTTGGGGTATATGAGCATTCGGAAGGTTAATTTCGAGTTTAGATTAGAGGACTTTTTTTTCTAGTTCTTTCTTTCCTTTTCTTTCAAAGAAAAGGTTCAAAACGCTTTCATTCACAGTCAATTGGTGATTTCAATCGATGGTCATGCGGCTCGGCACAGGGCCGTGAGAGAACTGGTCGTTAAGCTCAGTGCCCTCTCCCTTTTCAGCACCGCGTGGTCTCTTCTTGCTTGTGATGTGTGGCTTCAAGCCCTTGTTGAAATTGAGTGTGCACACTATAGCATTGGCAATTGTCATTATAATAAGAATGATGGTTGCAACGGCGAAGAAGGTAAGAGATCGACGGGCGGGGAGATACGCCGCCATCTTCTCAGGCGAATACATCCGTATTAGCTTGAAGAGGAAGTAGGCAAAGCCTCCGAAATAGAGCAGCTGCGGTTGACTGGTTAGCTAAGTCTAGATTAAAGGATGCATGTTTGTCACTTACGATAACAATTACCATGCCAACGGTGTTTTCACGTCTGGTCCAGAATGCAGCCATGACCAAGATCAGGATGGTGACTGGTATGGCAGCAAGCGTGAGAGCGAACTCAATAGTCTTTGTTTCAGTCACAACAACCACAAATTGGACCGTGAACCCAAGGAAGAAGAAGAAATCGAACTTCAACAGGGCAATGTAGATCTACACATTATGGTTAACATGGCTATACGACTAAAGAAAAAGAGGGAGGACAAACCTGATAGGTAAGGTAGCGACGCTTCATCCGCAGATCAGCACTGATATGCTTATAGATAGTCCAGGCAAACTCGTCATATAGTTTCCAGGCAAGGAAGGCCATGGCAACCGTGCCGAATCCCGTGATGCAAGGGATGGCAACGAGGAACGGCCTGATTTCGCCCAATACAGAAGGGTGGATGAGGCCAGCTTTGTCGAGTGATTTTACAGCCTCCTCGATCTGGTCGATTTGGACGGCCCCATAGATGAGCAATCCGAGGTTGCATATACACAGCCCAATAACCTGGATAGTATTCTTAAGACGGAGTGCATCGTATACTAGGACGAGTTCGTATACGAAACCAAAGATGTAGAGGGTCAGGAAGGTTGGGATGGTCTTTGACTCGGTGTTTGCGCTTGCATCTCCTATAAGCTGTAACTGGAAACGAGCGAAGACATATCTGATCATAGCGTTAGATCCGTTACATGTATAGAGACCTGCTCCCAACTTACGACTCGAACGCGAGGATACAAGCTGCCTGGACTGTTGTTACAATAACAAACGACCAGGTCCAGCGTGTATTTGGCATATACATCTTCATGGTCGACTCGGAGCCGGAAGTGTATCCTTCTCTAGGCCTGTAGCCCTGACCAGGGGGAAGTAATGGAGGGTCAAGCCCTGGCTCTCCCAAGAGAGACGTCCGCCTCGAGTATGGACGAATTTTGGCGACCAGCTCCTAAACGGAGCCTTGCTCTCCGTTCCTATCGATGGACGAGAAGATGAATTAAAAAATATTACCAAAAACGGAGTCCAGTGGTAAGATGTATGGGGGATTGTAGGCGCTTGGATGGCTGTGCACGAGAGAACGACGGCGGCAGGATCTCTGTTATATCATAAGCGGGTGCGGGTTCAGGCTCGCTGGGTAGTTGCGAAAGGCGGTGCAAGGCGGCTCCGCGGCGGCTAGGGGCGTGCTGGGAGGTGAGAAATAAGGAACAAACGAGTGACAGGGCAGAATGGACGGCGTTGACAGGTTAACCTCTCTGGTAGCGAGGGAGAGAGGGAGGCTAAGTCGTGAGAAACGATGGGCGATGGCGGTGCTGAGGAGAGAGAGAAAAAAGACGACAGAGAGAAAGTTGAAGTCTGGCGGTGGAATATCGAAATGCGCAGTTCAGTGGCTTGGCGGAACCGCTTTGGGCCTCAACAACGGGCGCCTCATCAGGAGCGAAAGCGCGCGTTTTCTTCCTTCTTCCTTCTCCGTTGTGGATTTGGGATAAGCTGTGGCTGGACCCTTGCCTGCGGTGCTCCGCTGCTCCGTTCGACGGGCTTGCTAGCTACGGGGAGGTGTGTTAAGACTACGCTTTTCCATGGCTCGTCAAGGCTGGACCCCTGGATCCCGTCTGGCAGTGTTTTATCGCGATGGAGCAACCATGGACCAGGCCGACAAGCGTGAGCGTAAAATCTGCTAGCTGTGGCTTAGCCGGGCGGCTGGTGTAGCGAGCTGAAGACCGCAGGTTACGTATGTTCTCCTCAGGTTGTCCCGGGTCCCTAGTCCTCCCTGGCTCCCCCGTAAGATTAGTGCTATTTATTTTGTCTCGACTCCATCGTGTTGTTTGATTGCATAGGGCGGAGACTCCGTATATTTGACTCAAGCTGGGTTTCTAGCGTCGACGGGCAGACGAACGGCGAATAGAGGCTGAGAAGCTGAGGCCGAAGCAACCGAGAAGGAACTGCAGCCGTCTTCCGTGAAAACCTTTAATCCCACTCGTGTTGTTTGTTGTTTTGTTGATATGTCGGTGAAGTCGAAGTCGAAGTTGAAGTTGAAGTTGAAGTTGAACATCTCCGTCCCAAAGGAGTAGTCATCACGTGATTCAACCGCACAACAAAAACTTCCTTGACTCAACTTCTTCTTTTCTTCTTCTTCTTCTTCTCAAGCGTCGTCCTCGCCAAAGCTGCGTTTCTTTGCTACACTCGCCAGATATCTGGAATCACACATGCAAATGAGAAATTCGGAGTATTCTTCAACCTTCAACCCGCTTCTGGTACCTCGGTGCTAGAAGCCGGTGCTGCCCGTGAGGGCCTGGCATGAATATATATTGTCTGCAATTAGGCATCAGAAACATCGGGGGATCGGGGGCTCCGGAGAAATCCTGGGTTCCCGTTCGCCCCCTGGGAGAGCCGTTGCGAAGATTGTGTGTGTCCCCCGTCCCTCGGGGCGAGGGATGCGACACCTAAGTGCAATACGCAGCGTGCCTTGCATCCTCGAGAGAGGTGCAGGTATCATTCGATTCCGATTACTCTGGCGAGGACGACGCTTCACCTTTCTTTTTCTCCTAGGTATGGGCAGCTTCTCTTCCCCCTACTCTATAAGAAATGTGCTAACCTGGTTTATTGACATGAATCCAACGTGTCAATCCTAGGTAACGATATATCCGAAGGTAGGAGCAGCTTCTCGGTCCGTCATGGAGTTGCCGTAGATATTGCATAGTAAGTTCTATAGATAACCATAGCAATGAAATATAAATGAAAGATGAAAGAATATTGATCCACTTCATTATTCTCCTATTTCAATAAACAGCTACTCTGACTTCATTCTGTCATGCAATCTAAATTTGATCTGAAGGAGCTCGTCTTCAGAATTGTACGCTTCATTATTCCTCATCACGTAAAATTATTTCCCGCCCCTCCAACCCCTTTCTTTGGCCTGCGGAAAGTCACAAAATAGCATCCATTTACTCGTCTTCACCAATCTGTAAGCAGAAAACATATAGTTAGTAACCCGGTTGTCCCACAATATAAGGATAAAATGTAAAACGGCTATGGCAGGATGATGGCTTACCTTTGGAGCAAGATAGAACCGTACATATCCAGATCCATCAAGTGCATACTCGACAAGCAATGGAACCTCGGCAGAGAGCGATAGTCGTACTTTCGAGGAAAGACTGGTGGCTTTGCAGAAGTTCAGGAGATATTTAATAGAGAATGTAAGTGCAACGGGCTCGGTGAGCGTGATGGTGACGTTCTGGTCGGGTTTCTCGACATTAGTATTCTGGCGAATCGTCACAGCACCGTTACCGATTTCTCCCTGGCAAGAGAATCGGACACCATCCTTGCTGGCCTCAATTAGAACTACGGGATTAAGTTAGCCATATTCTTCATCTACGCCCGCATGTCACACATACCTGACTCGGACAACTGGTTCAAGTCTCCGCAAATTCGCCTAAATTCAGCTGATGGCATGTCAACCGTAGCTGCATATTCTGTCTCCGGGATAGCCAAATGTTCCTGGTCGATATCCATGAGCTTGATATCATACTCGCTCACACGGTCCTTCTCAACACTCTCGAACAAAAGGTTGACAACATCGGGTGTATCATCGGCCTTGAGCGTGAGGACATCTCCATCCTGAGCGGCTCGTAGCACCTTTGTGAGAGAAACGAGGTTAATTCCCAGGGCGACGTTTCGGTCGCACCGGAAAGGCGAGAAGCCTTCTGCTTTAAGCATCATGGAGACAAGGGCGACGTGAGAGTTGTCCATGGCCTGCAGGGCAATTCCAGAGTCATTGCAGTCGAAGTTGCAGTCGTGCACGAGGTCCTTTACTGCATCGACTACCTGGATGTTGATAAATGGTTAGATATGTGTACGTTTGGCAGGCTCCTGTTGTCGTTTCGCGATATCAGGCATACCTTCTTCAGCATACTGGCCTGTTCCATTCGTGCTTCCAACACTATTTACACGGCAATCGGTTAGCAATCATGTTATATATCATTCGTCAGACTTGGGTAACGCACTCTTGACTGATTTATGCCGACGGGCTGCTTTTCGAGAGTGCGATTGATGGCGGGGTAGAAGAAGCGGTAAACGGATCAGAGCTCGGTGAGTAGAATGGTATAATATGTAAAGCTGCTGGCTAGACAGTAGCAGGACGTTAAGCTAGTGTCTGAATGGTGGTAATTGTTAAAGATTGAGTGTGACGATGGTTGAATCTCAAGGTCGAGAACTCGCTGACTTTTTGGTGTGCGATAAATTGCTGATGGTCGCGTCGCGTGTCACGAAACCAATTTAGCTCGGGTTCGCGTTTGGCCTGTCAAAGTGGAAAAAGCAACGGATGATGAATGGTAAGCATGGGAGTCAGTTAAACCATCGTAAATCCATTAATTCATATCTTGAAGGTTCTATATATAATATAATATACATACTAGGAAAAAGCGGGTTGCTACGAATGCATCATGTATATAGATGATGCTAAAGATATACAGCCATCGACGCCAAAGGAAATATAAAAATGGCTGGAGCCAAAAAAGAGACACCGAGAGTTAAAGACTAGAGACTCTCGCTCCGTTCTTCCCGTGAGGACGAAGCTTGATAACAGTTTCGAGCTCTTTCAGCATATGCGTGTTTGCATCTGTTCGTTCTCGAGCAACGGCCTGGCGAGCCCTATCTTCCTTCATCCGCGCGATCCTCTCTACACGAGTCATCGAGCTCCGTGTCCGGGGCATAGCGATGGCCTCAAACACCTCGTCGTCATCCATGTTGCTATCCGGGTTAAGAGACCTCTGCATCTCTCCGTTCAGAGCACGTAGAGCGTCAGCAGGACCACCATCGACGGCCGTGCTTCCACCGATGCTGAAGGTTGGTGATGAAGGCGATTTTATGATGCTTGACGTACGTAGGGACGAATAGGACTGGCGATCAGATGCGTCAATACTAGCACGCATAGAAGACTTGCCAGCTTCCCATTCCTGTAATATCCCACGTAACTCGGCGCCGATGGATTCGTATTGGGCAAGCAGGGTCGAGCCAAGATCCACGTCTTCGGAAGATCCGTCTAAACAGGCATCGGACTCTTCGCGGATCAGCTGCATCCTTGCATGTAGGCCACGTATGCCTTGGGATAGGGAGTTTAGTCGTCGGAGCTGCGCACGATATCGGTCCTTGTTTGGGTTAGGGTTTGTCATGGGGGAGGATGCAATTATATCGCCTAAAAGGATGTGTTAATCTTTGTAGCTCATGCTCATGTCAAGGAAGAAAGAAGAAAGCCAATCCTTACGGTCTTGCTCGTTAAGAATATCCCTAAGCTTCTCAATCCATTCGGCACTTGCCTCGGTAAGGCTATGCATCTCTTCACTTGCAGTGCTCCATCTCGCGATGTCCGCCTCACTCCCGTCTGCAGTGAGCGCAAGGAGATAGCACAAGGTACTTTTCCGGATAATATAAAGTCGAGCGAACAATGACCGAAGAGATCTGAGGGATGTTTTGTCGTCGACTGACTGGTCGAGCACTGTTGATTCAGCTGCCTGGAGTTCCACCTGGGAAATCTCATAAATGTCGTAATATTTTTCCAAATTCGTGTCATCTACAAGTGGTCGTAATCGTCGTTTCACATAGAGATACTTTTCCAGCATCTCCTCCAGGCATTTTGCCAGGACACGGCGAAGTTTCAAACATCGCCGGGTCTGTGATTTCTCCTCAAGACGGCTCACAGGGGGGAGTGGTGAGCTCCTATTCGATGGTTAGCAAATGAATAAAAAAAGCTCTCTGGTAGAAAATGGGGTTTCGTACACTCTATATCCGCGTGAAACAAGCTCGACTTCTTGTATGAGCACGACAGAGGCTGAAGCCGCAGAGTCGAGTGTCTGCGCATTACCAACGCAAGCAGTGGCAATCTCGATAGCCTGGCTTCGCAGGTATCTCAGCCATTGGCGTTTCGCAAAGATATAGAACGCTGCCGCAATTGCGGTCAACAGGAAGCCAAAAAGAAAGACCGTTCCAATACTCCAACCTATCCTATGTATTGAGCGTGCCCAGTGTAAAAGGAAGGCAACGGAGAATGATGCCAACGCCGTAAATATCGCACCTCGGACGCCAAACACGGCCGCTCGTGAGGCCGCCTTGTCATCGTCGCTCTGGGATGCGTGGCTTAACAGATTCGATACGGACGTGTATGACGGGGCGCTGGGTTCGTTTAGAAGTTGAGAAGCTATGATAGTATAGCCAAACTGTTCTCGGAACCGCTCGTTGTCGGTTTTACCGATTCTCGCGCTGATTGCTGCCTATACCAACTGTCAACACAACATCATTCCAACGTCGCTATCCAACAAACGAGGGTATAACTAACAGCACAGGTGTCATGGATTCTAGTCAGGGCCTCCGGTCTACTCGGCCGCTTCAACTTTAAAGGCTCGGGGATTTTGTTTCTGATGCGGTCTTGGAATTTCGGGGGCCCTTGAGGAGCGAAATCGGCTGTCGTGGAATCGGAATACTCGGTCTGCGGCCAGTCGACCTCCTGCGGTGCCCATTCCTGCTCAGCTTCGCCTTCGCCTGCAGCCGCGAACCCAGCGTCGTCAGCACACGTATCCTCACGGCGGTTAGGTGGTTGTTTGCGGGGAAACCCTTACCTTCGAGGTACGCAGCCAGCGGCGAGTCTTCATAAACACAGGCCTCCATAGTACCGCCACATCTTCCTCCCAGAGGTCCTTTGATGTGATCTTACTATTGCGATATCAGCTTAGACATGTCGCTATTGAACCGTAACTCAAGGAACTAAAGTGCGCGCGGTTGGGAATTTGCCACATGCCCGTAAACTGCGAAGTAACACGGAGCCGGATGTTTAACCGCACGAGAGGAACAGCTGCCCCTTAAACCAGGCGCTAGCTCCGTAAGGTGCTTAAGACGGCGCTCTATAACTTGGCCAACAAGCAACCTGGCGATATCACACGTCCGGATAATCACCCGACGCTCAGGGCGAGGAGCGAGAAGCGAGATAGCATGCAACCTAAGCCCGTCACGCATCATCTTGGGCCAGAAGCAGGTACAGACAAACAAATATGCCTATTACACGTGGAAACAACAAGGTTCGCCCCCGGAGATATTTGATAGATCTTAACCTAGATCCTGATTTATACGAGCAAGATGATCATGCTTGTTTTTTCAGGTTGACCGTGGCTGTCGAAGAACTGGCCATATCCCTCGTCTATCGTCTATCACTATAGCTCTACTACGACCACTGGCTTTACGGAGCAATCTCAGACCTGTGGAGGTCGAGGATGATACGGAGTGCCGACAAGGATCCTATCAATAAACTCGGAAAAAGGGTGGAACAAGGCAGAGTTTGACTCTTATCATGGGTATCCGACCGGCGTCTATCCGGTATACCACAGTCTAATCACTCTATCTAACATTCTAAAGAGCATCTACTGAGGAATCGGTAGGTTCATGGGGTCTAGGGGGGATATGAGTAGCACTCCGCATGCCCTTGTCATAAATCATGCCTATAATGGCTCGCATCCAGGCAATCTCTCGAGCATACTGGGGCCGGTGCGCCAGTTTTCCCATCACAAGTGATAAGGACGCAGTAACTACGAACGTTCCGGCCATCTTCATATGCTCTTGTATGCAATACTCTGCCGACTTACAGACATTGTAGGCCATGGGAAGATAATCATTGCGGTGACCTAGCCGGGGGAGAAGGGCAGGAGCACCAGCTGGACGGGGGTTAGTTATCGATACCAGCAGCATCGTCGGCTGATTCAGGGCTCGGGGAATCATCGACAGCCTCAGGTTGGATTCCCTCAATAAGCTCATATAGGTCACACAGCCCAGTCCAAAACATCAGGCGTGTGGCCCAGTATGTCATCATCACCCAGGCTGTCTTTAGATCAGGGAACCGATATACAATTGGGAAAAGGACCTCCTTGGTATCGGTGGGGTTCCTGAGTTCAGCCAGTACACGCCAGTATAGAGGGCTCGGTCCTGTCGATTGTATATGAGCGTAAACATCATCAAGCTTCCGGTCGAGTTCCCAGTACTCTTGCACCAGACGCCGGGCCAGCTCTACCTTTTGTTGAGGCCCGAGACGTGGGAGATAGGTAGTTTTCTGGAGAATCGCCGGTGAGAGCGCTAGACAATCATTAACACGATCCATGTGCGACTTTGGGTTCTTAGCCCATGGTCCTTCTATCCAGAGAGGCTCGGACAGGAAGTTCGGTGTTTTATTACACACTGCCTGTAGAATCTATAGTATAGGTCAGCAACGAGGGTAAATAACAATATCGACGCAGAAAGTAGAGTCATCATACGTACACCATTGTACCTATTGGCCAGAAATAAAGCATATCCTGGCCCAGAAGTGTGTGCTGCCACCCCACGGGCTCTCATCAACGCCATTAACCCTCTGCAGTGGCTATCGTAGGCTGCTATCCCATTGCCTGGACACTCAATGGTCTCGAATATACAGAGTGACATACAGGTCGTGAGTGTCTCATCCCTGAGCATCAAGTTCTTATCCCACAGAGACGCCTGCAGCTGTTGAAGCCCTTCAGTATAGAACCTCATACCCACTCTTATCAGCTGCGGGATACCATGCAAGCGTCCTAGTCCAGCTGCAGCAATTGCTACACCTGCTGATTCGAGGGCCTGGCACTTCGTCGGTAGCTGTGTGAGGAAGTGTGTCCATGGTCTATCATCAGGAGTAATGCAAAGGTGCGGCTGGTCCGGAGGGAAATAATCTGAGAGGAATGCAAGCACTATACTCCGGCAGTTGCTACTCTTCATGATCATTTTATGGGCGTCACTTGTCTCCGTAAAGGGATACGAGAATTGACTCCCCCCCTGGGTAGCTGTGCGGCTCAAACTGGTGCTGCTGGTTGATGGCAATGTGCTGCCAGTACGCTCGTCCTCAATCGACGCATCTGGAGACTCCCTCTCCATTTTCTCGGAGTATTTGAGTCCATCACGCTTCTTTTTGGATCCTGGATGGACAAAGACAAATATATTTTCATCCGGGTAGCCAGAGCACTCTCGCTTTGACCGTATGCATTGGGAGCAAGCTGGTCGTTGAAGCCCACACTAAAAAAAATTATTATCAGCATGGAATTCAATTAATTGTGACTAGACGCCGTCACTCACTCCGATTTTGCGCTTTCTACAAGGTAAACATCCCCTGGATCTACCTGGTACTCCCACCATGGCGATTCATGAGTGTAACAATGCTAGTTTTCTCAACCTCAACCTTCGGTATTGGAAGAAGAGGAGGACTTCAAGTCTCTCGTGCTAACAAACACTCAGGCTGAAGCCAAGAGGACCCTGCATACTCACCAGGGGTCTGATTAGAGAAGAACATATACGCGGTGCCCTAGTGCATGGTTAAGTTCTTCAGGCATGCATGCAGGGGACTAGAGGCCATACTCGGAGAAGCTAGCTTGTCTCACGGTTCTATATGCGCGACTCTTCTACCAGGAGCGAAGGCGAGAAGATCAATAAAGAGTAGGGTAGGTCCCGCACGGGATAAAGATGTTACTCTCTTCGACTTTTACCCCGGTAGTAGTAGCTTTGCTCTTACCATCATGATTCCCTTTGACTACGGAGTATTATAATTACATCGAGTACAGGCCAGCAAGGTTGAAGATTGCAATATAAACTGGTTCCACTCATAACTAACTAATAAATCCAACATTGATTAGAGCGGTGGAATCACACCCCCTACAGACTCTACCCCGAGCTGCTCATACTTCCTAATAAGGGCTACAATATCTTCGTGGCCTTTTTCAATCGCGACATCAATAGCACTTTGGTCAAGTGTATTTAGTAACGCCAGGTCCGGTTGGGCTCTTAGTAACTGGACTGCGGTTTTGAGCGATCCATTCAATGCAGCCAGATGTAATGCTGTAGACCCGTTGACGCTCTGCACATTGACATCGATTCCTGCCGCCAAAAGTATAGTTGCAGCACGGAATCGGTCGTGGAAAGCTGCCAGGTGCAGAATGTTTTGATGGCCAACGTCTAAGTGGGAGGTGCGCGATCCGTGTTTAAGTAGACACCATATTGGAGACGAGCTCAGGTCCGACTCAGGATCCTGATTAAACAGGTCAGTGGCATATGCCCAGAGCAATGGGGTCCTATTATTCGAGTCGGTGTCATGGACATTGGCTCCCAGGTCTACAAGGGCGTTAATCGTGCGATCACATCCGGCCCTTGCAGCCCAGTGAAGTGGTGTACCACCCAGCGAACACCTCGCGGTCAAATCAGCACCAGCTGAAACGAGACGCAGAATAAAAGCCCATAGTCCGTTCTCAGCCGCGCTATGCAAAGGGGTAGCTTGGGTTTCGGTAGCTTTAGCGGAGAGATCAATGCCAGCGGCGAGGAGGGCATCTAGGATTTTAATTTCGAGGTCGTACGACTGTCTATCAGTTTCAGCTTCCTGAATGCTATTTCGAGTCAGCCAATGCAGAGCATTTTCCCCAGCTGTGCCTCTTGCATCCACCCTAACACCTCTGGTCTGCAGTAGAAATAGCACCATCTCTCCATTACCATGCATTGCAGCTTGCAGAAGCAATGGATATTTGGCGTCCGGAGGATCGATCTCCTTGTTCTTCTCGCGGTAGATATCGATGAGCATCTTCGCACTGGCTACCCTTCCCTGGTTCACAGCACATAACAGCGGGGTGAGCCCTTCGTCGTCCATCTTGAATGGATCCACGCCATCACCATGGACGAGCAGCCGCTTTAGCACCTCGTCACTACATCCAGCGGCAGCGGCAAGGTGTAGCAGAGTGACACCCGTTTCTGCACATATCGATCCTGGCGGGTATACAATTCCGACTCCGCGATCCAGTAAAGGAGCCACATAGTCATCATGCCGGTTCAGGATGATCTCTTCTAGGATCGTTCGACCCCCCCACGTAATACTAAAATCAACGTCCTGTTCGAGGACTCGAAAGAAAAGGTCTTGTTTCCCGCGGTGGGACGCATACGACAGGGTTATTAAGCGGGATCTCGGTAATAGAATAGCTGCGAGTTTTCGTGAAGCAAGGGCAAGGTAAAACCCGCATTTCTGGCTCAGATGGTCAGATATCCGTAGGATCAGCTCAATGGGAAGTCTCTCAAGCGCCATATTGTGCTTTCTTGCCAGTACAAGCCCAAGTTCATAAATTTTTATCAAGGTTCGTAGGCTGTCCTGTCTGAATGCTGAAAGGGATAGAAACAGAAGCCATCGGAGACAGGTTGAAGGTGGGATAACTTCCAGATCGCCGCCAAGACGCCATAAATACGACCTGCGTTTATCGATTCATTAGATATGAGTGAAATCCATAGGTACTTACTTGATTTCCAAGTTTATATGTGGCTGATGTTCAAATTTGTTTCCGTTGACAAGGTTAAATATGTAACTATGAAAGGTTCGGTTGATCAGGGACGACAATATTGGCACCTCGAAACCGCCACCCTAGACGACCGCAAACCGATGTTACGGATTGGCCCTCAACCCTCCAACCCATTTAAGGACTTTTGGTAGGGATCTCTATAGACTGGGCCAGGTTAAGCGCCTAGTTAACCCAGTGACAGAGCATCAAATAACTAGTTAACGTTGGAAACCAAACACATTCTCCAGGATCCATGCTTTCAAAGCCATCCAACGGCCCCCAAGAAACGGGGGGCTTGAGTTATTTAGGGGAATACACCTATGCGCATCTGGCCCGCCTTGCTGCGCCTCATCACATACATTTCACTCATTATTCGAACCTGGGCTCGATAATTCTGAGATAAAAGGAATTTCGAAGCTCATTCCCGCTGAAAAGTGCATATACCCCATCCACTCTCCGTCAGATTATATCAGTATGAATGCGACTTTGATCTCCAGGTTTTATCTACTATTGTCCTTGCTATATCTTGTCTTTGCAAATGCAGAGGCTAAACCATATCGTATGGTGTCGTCCCTCCCTCCCTAAATTCGAAAAATGCTAACTCTTTCATAGCTATAGGAATTAGCTTTGGGCCAACATACATGTGGGTTTCATGGCTGTGGCATGTACACTATTCCTCAAAAATGCTGAAATATTGATCTAGTACTGCTGCCTATATCGACTCTACCGGCGAGCCAGTGATAGTCGCCAGTATAAAAGGAAGCGATGAGTATATTAATTTTATGGCGGACTCGGCGGAAAATGAAGGGGTAAAAATGTGAGTACATATAGCTGATGCGCAGTCCCTTGTTCTTATAACTCAACTGAACCACGGAATAGTCAGTATCTGGCGAAATGGTATATTCGGGATGGTGAATCCTTTGTTGAAATCCCACCGGATCCAAAAAATAATCCCGAAGTTGAAGATATCTTGACTACGGCCATACAAAATATTAGAAAGGAAATCACGAACTCCCTGGGAAAGCCCCTCGACATCACATCAATATCCATTCCTAACCATTTCAATGGCACTTCGGCTGAAATTGTGACCAAAGTAGCAATGGCGAATGAGAAAGGAATTATTCGTCCCTGGCAGGTCAGAAGGAAGTTCAACGTTGTGCGACTCGCATATGGCCTCAATTCGTGCGAAGGTTTTGGCCTTGACCCCGACACATGCGACGATGAAGACCTAGATAATGTCATGTTTATTGACTATAACAAGGCATATCTAGAGCTATTATTAGCTAGTATTGGGGAGTTCGGCTGCGGGGCCCTTGACAGTGTCAGGTTATATAAACTTGGTGCTAAGAGACTGGAGAGCTCGGAGGATGTAAGTAACACCGATGCCCTCCCAACTTTTGCTAACCGCACGGCGATATCTAATTAAATTTATTTTAGAGCCTGGAAAAATATCAGCACGAGATACAAGGAGCTATTCAGAATTTCAAAGACAAAAACAGCGTGCGCATTGCAAACTACTCCACTACGGTTGAACTCATCCTTGCAATTGTGATGAGTGGCGATGCACCAAGACCAGCATTTCTAAATATCCGTGATGCTATTACCGCTGTTCTCCCGGAGCACAGGGCCAAGATTCGAGACTCCGTTGATCCTTTATTTACTGAAGCGGTGGGAGCTGCGCACTGGGCAAAACTCCAGGCTCTCAAGCCCGAAATGCTGCAAGATTTTATTGCGGATAGCATTCTAGACCATGATGAGCTGTAATTTATTCAAAATAAACAAGAGGATATACAAACGAGTAATTCAGTCTCCATAACCGCCGAAAGTAGATGTTGGACAGGGCGTATAATAACATATATATGAAACGTCCTCGGACCAGGCACGCTATGACTACTGGGTATATTAATTAGAAGTTAAGAAAATAGCCCCCTTTTGTGGCGTAGATATCAAAGTTTGTCCTTGTAGTTTAAATTTAGCATGTGGGTCCAGCGGCAGGCGGGAGCTGACTAAGCCGACATGCGAGACGCCAAAATTATGCGTGTAGTCACCACACGACATGGATACATCAACTCACGATGCCGTTCCCTACTCGGTATCTATGCATGACAAACAGAATCATGCTAGGAGTTGACAAACGCCCTGCTCCAAGGCTCTGCTGTTTACCTTTAAGATTGACACATCTTTGGGCTACTGTCGGATACGACTTTTGTTGAAACCTCTCCTATTGTTGTTCACCCGGCTCGACGTCACTGCATTAATTTATCATGCACTCATTTGACTGGAACATAGAGCGGTGGGTGAAATACCCCAACCTTACAGTAGTATGCTATTGGCTGTTGATGGCCTAAACATAGCCGTGAACACCGCTGTGAGCTGCAAACAGAGAACCTGAGAGATGTTTACAGGATGGTGGAATTTCAGGCAGGGGTCTTACTACGCAGACTGCAGCACTGTACTATCCTCAGTGAGATTCCATGATGTTATGGGGGCCTAATCGAACATCATAATGATGGCCAGCGCCTCAAGCGCATATTATACCTGGTTATGCCTATCGATGTGGGGGAGATATCGGAGGCTAAGCCCCGCCATAGCATTGATAAACGCAGTTTCGCACATAATATTGGATGACTAGAGATTGGGGCGCATTACATCAACTTATTGCGGCCTGAATTACAATGTTATACGTTTCGGAAAGACGACTGCAGCGGCGCATATGCGGTTGCAGTGGGGTGTTTGAACTCGACTGCGTCTTGAAGATCAAGCCTGGCTTGAAAAGTATTTAAGTCAAGTCTGCGAATACCTCGCTATGCTTTTCTCCCCATTGACTAGATATTCCAGTTTCCTGCAGTCCCATAGCATGCCCCGCTAAGATGATTCTATCTCGGTTTTTAGTTTATACCTTCCTGTCTGCGCTTGCAGCTGCCACTCCGTTCACGAAAGAACCCCGATCTAGGGACATTCAGCCTATAAGGGAGGCATATCCTGGTATCTTTTGGGACGATGCTCTCCTTCAGTGCGGCGACGAGGGATTTGATATTCTTGTTGAGGCCACGAGAATGGCGTTGGAGGTAGTAACCTTTCGCATTGATGGGCCAATATGGGAATTACCAGCCTGGAATCGTTACTTTATTGGCCTTGGCGGAAAAGGCGGCTGGGAAGTGAGTTTATGCAATATTCCTTGGCTGCTGACCTTTCTAACTGACTATTTCTTCATAGTCTTCAGAATTGAAAGGGCGTACATTCGTCGACATTCGCCGTATTGTTTCTCAAATCCAAAAAAACTGCTAATTTGTTTACATTGGTAGCTGACCTCGGTATAGATAATATTAAACAGGTTGGCATGTTTCCCAGAAACGGCAAGCCGAGCAGGGGTGGTCCATTTAAACGCACAAAACAGGTAACTTACCGGTGCAAAGAGCCCGAGCTGACCAACCGGTGTGCTCAAGACCCATCTAGTGGTGGATATTGGAGAGGACCGTATGGATATCTACGTGTTGTTACTTTTTATAAAGGCTGAGACTTTTCTAGAACAGCTTATACTCAGAACCCATCACTCACTGGGGATGGTGCGTGGTATATTATCTCGTATAGCTTGGATGTTATACTGATAGCTATTCCAGGATGGGAAATCGTCTTTTGTCCGCGATTCTTCCGCGAAGATAGGATTCGATACATCAATAGGATCACCGATGGACCGAGGTTACCTCACACTGAGATCTCTAGGTTGATATCTTATGAATATGCCATCATTCATGAGTGGATGCACGTTGATATATTTGGCTACTTGTTTCACAGTATGTTGTTATGTATTATTTCATTTGCCGCGCTAATTCAAGTATAGTCGAGGACGTTGTTGCCGCCGTCCCCTTTCATGCAGCACAGGTCAGTGGACCCCTTTACTATGATAAGGAGGTTCTCTGACATTTCTTACCCTTTATACAGAGGATATACGGAGACAGTTTATGCCACAAATTTGCATGGATTAATCTTGATACGATAGGGGGACCAGATACGGGTGGAGTGAATTTTAAAACTGCAATGAACGGTATAGCTTCTCAGTGATGACTCCGGTTACTGTACCAACGCCTACTGACATGCCTATAGCTGACAACTACGCTTGGTTCTTCATCTACAATTGGTTCCACCACAAATGGAACTGGGATTCCAATGGCGCCTTTACACGCAGGAAGAGATTGGTAGAGCGGGACGAGGAACCTGAGCCCTATAATGACCTTTCTGACACAGTGATGGATACCGATATTGACATAAACAAGTTTATAATTCCAGTAAACTGCCATGTCTCGGGAAATGACTACAGGAACGCTCGCTGCGATTACGTCGCAGGGGACTACGATGACTTCGTCAAAGAGTTGCACGAGCCTTTCTATACACGAAAGGGTTGCGTGCTATCGTAAGAATACCTTTACCTACCTAGCGCCCTCATACGGTGTCGTGAAGGCTAACATTTAAATTATAGTGCGGAATGCCACCTTTCCTTTGGTAACTATGCAGTTGATCCGAAATGCACTTGCACCTGCGATGATGAAATAACGCCGCTCAGAGATCCGCGATGTGAGGGCTTCGCAGGGTCGCTTCCAACCCCACCACGTACGTGATATTATCAGGAGACATGGCTTCGTGTCTTGTGACTGTATTTTTGGGATACATAAACTATCTCAGAATTTCTGGTTTTGGTAGCCCTGGATTTCGCGAATACGTGCCGAAGAATGATAGTCTTCATAATCTTTGAGAAGCTTGTTGGAGTTATATTGGCTATGGGTCTCAGGTTTATATTTGTAATTTACATTTTTCATTTATTGCACTGGAAGTTGGCCTTTTCTATTCTTGGTGCAAGTGGGCGGTATCTATTCGACCTACCACGGTAAGTAAGTAAAGGAACCTTAGCGGCTGACAACCTTGCCATTTCAATATATATTTAAACATGGATCCAACTACAACGTCTTTTAAAATTTACTGCCCTGAAGGGAAGCCTAAGGGTGGGCCAGTAATCTCGGCCTATACCTGTACGGCATAATATACTAGAGGGTTCCTCTGTTTCAGTGGCAAGTTGCGTTCTTCCGCCCCCCATGATTATATATTAAACAAACATATCACATTCTGTGTTCATATCAAAACCACAGTATTAGCCTAATACCACTGTAAAATGTCCATTTTAAATCGTGATTATACATCATTGAACATTGCCACCTTTACTATGGTATCTCAAGTCTGGCGCCTTGGCTTCGAAGAGTGTTTCATCCGCGAGGGGGCTGTAGAACGGCGTAATGACGGGGGCTGAGAGAAGGCTATATCTAGCAGATATCGATGGCGGGACGCTTGAATGCCTTGGTTAATTCTGTTTTGTTCCTCGTGTTAGGACGAATACAAGCGTAGAGATGGTCATTAACAGTTCACGTACCACACCAGTTGTTTTTATTTTGTTTAAGAAAATCGCGGGAAGGCCGCAATGAAAATCATCCTATCAAGAAGGTTTTAGCCGCCCGAGGCCTATGGCTTTAGCTTTATATTTCCGCCACAGACATCAGATGCTGGCTCAAACCCCCTCTCAGCTTACTGCTGTTGTCCCAGCAGGAGGATTAGGGGGTACGGAAGAATTTTTCGGGTCCACTGTAGTTGTTTGGTGACCCTCATTAATTCCAGTCGAGGGACGCTCGCCTAGTCCCAGGACTCTCAGAGAGTCTCTAAAAGAGGTATCGGGGCCGAACAAAGATATTCAGCATCTTCATCTGGATTCGAATTTTGATTTCGTCAAAAATAACTGCACTTAAGTCACAAAACCCGTGACTTTGTGCGGCAAGTTGATGAAATGGCGAGGCTGGTAGCGAAATATCAAAAGACTAGTAATAACGCACTGCGGCTAGTCGCAAAAAATATCAAGCGGACAATAGAACAACGGTGCTGGTAATGGAATATCGAAACAGTCCGCGATATATCGAGAGTGGCGATGAAATGGCGATGCTGGTGAGCGGTGGAGAATCTCAGTCACGGCCGTTTTCGGGAGCTGTTGGCCGGGCGAGCGCTGTGCGGGCGTCGAACGGTTCCGAATAACATCGTGCATGCTGAGACTCGATAGCAGGAGGCGCCCGATCGCTCGCGGCGAAGGGTTTGGAGGAACATGCCCGACAAACCGAGGGCTCATGACCTTGAGCCCTGAGTTGATGCAAGCTCGACGTTGACAGCTGCAAGGGCGGAGGGGCAAGAAGGAGTGAGAGCCTGACTAAGCAGGCTAGGGCGTCTTCGTTGCCCTTGGAGACGCGCCGGTAAACAAGCACCGCTCTTCACGTTAACAAGAGTACAGAATACTGATTATCAGAGTGGCTGATTGATTGCAGAAGATATATCCACGCTGTGACGCTGTGCTGGCACGCAATTTCAAGGTTGGATGATAACTAAACCCGCCGATGCCAACCCAATAAGGAACTATAGAAACCTCCTGGTTCTACAGATATCAGATATAAACGCCATGGCCTACAAATTCCTCGATGCTACTCCCTGTCCGGTCACCTGGAGCCGGGATGATGGCAAAATTCCCATCTTCGAGGACATACTCGACTCCTACGACGACGATACGGCGGCTATCGATTTCACAAACGAGCTCGGCTCATTAAACTCGCTCGCAAGGGAGAAACCGCGTCGAGTGAAAAGAGCTGCCACGTTTAAGATACATGAAGATGCTGGGGGTCCTGGCAATGGGCTTGCCGGACGAAAACCACTATGCAAGGGATCCTCGATGTTCTCACAACCAGCACAGAGACTTCCACGGCCAGTTAGAGCGACATTCGGAGGGAACTTATCACCCAAATTGCCTGAGAAGAAGCAGACAAACCAAATTAAAGAGAAGAGGGTGCAGGCAAAGTCCGCTGAAAGGAAATCGCCGCCTATTGCGCAGAAACCTGCCGCAGAACAGAAGCCAGAGAAGGCAGATTCCCTGAAAAGGGACAAACGACGGAATACAATATATATTCCGCCAGACGATACCACAATGGCTACCGTTTTTATGGGTGCATTCAGCCCTCTAGATACTCAAGATTTAGCTTGTCAGGAAATCGGGTATATCGAAGCGCAGATTGCTAAGAAACGGAAACAACACAAGTCCCCGACTCCTCGACACAAGAGACAACCCTTAGAGAGCCCAAAGAGAGTTGTACAAGAGCTATCGACCAAGCTTGACGTGATGGGGAAGAGTACCGGAAAGGAAAACGTGCCTCCAGGCCAGCTGGTTAGAAGCAATGCTGGTGTTATGAAAAAGAAGGAAAGTGTCAAGATGGAAGCTTCTCCTCAGCCCATGAGAGCTCTATCTGTGAATAGCCCTCAATCCAGATATCCGTCGCCAAAGCAGAAAGCAGCCTGTTCACCGAAGCCATCAACACCGAGGCCCTCATATGCTAAGGGGTCTACCCTTGCAGACAAACCGAGACCTAGGCTTTCCCCTACAGCACAGCAGACCAAGTCTACTTGGTTTCAGCAAAATGGGCCGACAAAAGAGAAAGCTAAACCGCTCTCCCCGAGGCCAAATACATCACCGAAGCCGGGTTTGAAGACAAAACTGCCTTCGGAATTAATACTTTCTCGCCTGTCAAGTGCAAAAATAGACGAAAAGTACCCAGTCCTTACCGAGGATATCGCTGACCCTTCGATGTACGAGGAGAACTGGCTTTCCCACCAGGAAGTTGTCATTACACAGCTTGCCAACACCCTTTTTGCCGCGATCAATGAGCCATCAAATACACTGAACCAAGATCGCCTCAACAACCAACTGCTCGATGTATATCAAGACCCGTGCTTCTCGCTACTCCATAAACGTGTGCAGGTATCCCTTCTCCATGGAGAATTGCGGGTCACTAATGAGTCTAACGGTCGGGGCAGCCGGCTGAAGACTGACGTGGGCCTACGTCGTAAGTTCATGAAATTCTGGATGGATACATATGATATCTCTGCTCTTCAGGCAGCGGCAGAGACCGTTATCGGGAGACGGATAGGCCCTGATATTCACGAAGGGGATGGATCGCCGGCACGAAGATTGTCTGTTGGCTCGGCAGAAAAGGGGCGTAAGCGAGCTGTCGCGTCGTTCCTAGAGGCCATGTTGATTAGGAATGAGGATATGGACTCAGCTGTTTCCAGTAAGGCCGGTGAAGGTAGTGCGGCGAGCAAGGGGGACTGCAGAACCGCCCTTCGGAGTATAATGATGATTGTTCTTCTGGACAAGGCAAGGATGGCGCCCGAGACGGCACTACCGCGCCTTCTTTTCAAACCAGGTTCGGCCTACAAATCGTCAGCAGCAGTACTGCGGGCTCTGGGGCCGCTGCTCCATCACCCCCAGGGGGACTTTACTCGGCCCCTTACTCGTTTAGAATGCTTCGTGGAGTATCAGCAGCATCCGTTGGCGGAATATAACTACCAGATCGGCAACATTGCGGTGGATATTAGAGACGGCATTATTCTCGCACGGTTGACCGAGTTGCTCCTGCTCGAGCAATCCCCAGACAAGAATCAAGGTAGCGGAGAAGAAACACGTCCGCTATCACGACAGCTAAAGGTGCCATGTATAAGCCGGGCAACGAAGGTCCACAACGTGCAAGTCTCATTGACTGCACTGGCGAATGACATTCCTAGTATTGGTGCTATTATAAGTGGTATTAAGCCCGAGGATATCGTGGACGGGTATCGAGAGAAGACCATAGCCCTGCTTTGGGCGATTATTGGTAAATGGGGGTTATCAGCTCTGGTCGACTGGGATGATCTCAAAAAGGAGATTGTCCGGCTGGAGAAGCAGATTCCTAGACTCGACAAGAGGTTGAATGACTATCCTACCAGCCATGAGCAAAGGGACACGATAGGCATGACGGCATACTATTCATCTCTACTCCACCGTTGGGCATCATGCCTGGCAAGATTGAAAGGGTTGGAGGTTTCGAATCTGACCACAAGCCTTGCCGATGGACGGGTATTCGCAAGCATCATCGACGAGTATGAATACTTCATTCGCCTTGTCCGTGTCAAGGCTGATAGGACGACATCACCACCGTCTCCATCATCGATAACGACGACAACAGCAAGTGTGACTGGCGATAAATCAGCCTTGAATCAGCGTCTGCTCTCCCTCGGCTGCAGTAGTCAATTTGGTACGTTCCTGTCCCTTATTTTTCCTTTTTACCCCTTTTTTTTATATCCTCTACTCTATTTCGTTGGTGTATGGAGCGCTAACCATGTCGACGGGTAGTCTCCCTTCTTGCCCCGCGATCAACATCGCCATCGCCATCACCAGCACGGTCACTCACATCGCGCGCTCATATTCTCCATCAGGAGTCCAACATCGCAGCCCTCGCGTTTCTGAGTTCCCGACTCCTCTCGGCATCTAAATACGGTCGGGCAGCGGTGTTGATCCAACGCGCATGGCGTCATAAGCTTGCCACCAGCACCAGACCTGGCATGACAGGAGAGTGCTAGAGATCGCGGAACCTAGCATCCACCATCCGCTCCATTTAAAAAAAGAATCTAGCGTGGGATTGCGGGGAACTAGCGATGCTTGATCCAGAGGCGCTGGGTTCATATGATTGAACGGTTGTCTTGGGTGGTGTTAATCTATGGGCTTCTAGGTGTGGATATGGAGTATGGGAAGGTTTGGAGAATTTGTTTCGTTTTTGTTCATTAAGGTATGGGGGGGGGAGCGTAATTTATTAATTTCCACGAGTTGCGGGCATGGAGTATCCGGAGTATACTTCCTTTAACCTATGTATATATGTAGACACTGAAATGCGGTGTGGCATGGTTTAATCTTTATTACTTTGCATGTGTTTGGCTGTCAAACGGTAACCACTGCCGTGAGAAACGAACGTAGTCTCCTCTCTTTTGTTCTTTTTTCTGTTCCTTTTTGCTGTTCCTATTTTTGTTCTTTTGTTCTATTGTTCTTTTTCTTCGGGTGTGTGTCCGTCATTAAGGATTCGGCATTTGTTACATCGCATCCTGTCATCAATTGCCATCATACGCACTCCAAGTGAGTCAAGAGAGCAAAATGCTCAGCCAAGCGAAGCGCTAGAATGCATCACAGCCTTGGCCTTGATGTTGATCTGGAAATTGCTTCCTCTGCTGTGATCGATGCAGGGCAAGCTGAGACCTACACGTGACAGTCATGGCAGGATGCTGGCCCAGTAATATCGGCAGGAGAAAAATGAAACTGGCTGGCGTCGATCGGCAGAGTTGAGCTGCAGGAGACCATGCGCATTGACGTCGAGAAGATGCTCTTCGAGAGAGGGAGAGGACGATGGTTATATGATGGCGACGTTTGCTTGGTATTTTCCAGAAGTATACTCCATACTTACGACGCCATGGCAGGACGAGGCGGTAAGTGTACAAGCAGGACGAGCCGCGTTTCAAAAGCAACGCGACGGCTTCACCCTTTCTTATTCGCCTTCTTCTTCTTTCCTTTTCCCCCCTTTCCGTCGCGATGAGTTCGGATATAACTGCTGTACGGACACTAGCGTAGAGAGCATACCAGCTAATGGGCGTCGTCCGGTTTCTCAGTCTGTCTTCCGCCAGCTAGTGAGATGTAACACCCCGCACCATCGCATCGCATTCTTGCTCCATAGTTATAGCGCAGACATAGTAATCGCAGGCGTTCTCGTGGTTCCACATGGTAGCCAGACAAGCGTCAAACCGAAAAGACGGCCAAGCAGCACATCAAACTGACAAGACGGCCAAGAGCACATCAAACTGTAGACGACAGCCAAGCAGCCATCAAACAGAGAGGCCAAACAGAGAGGCCAAGCGTGATTCCTCAGCCAGATGTGCGAGTCGACCGCTGACCAGGGAGCAGAGATGCAGCAGGGCCCCTTGCCGACCGATGGAGCAGCGTAGGGATCAAGCTTCCCAACCGGAAGGGCTCACAGCAAGCCCCGGCAACCATGTCGACCATCTCCGCCGTCCAGAACGGCCATCTCATCGTCATCGTGCCGTCTCCAGTTTTCTAAGCGAACGAGAGAGCGACGGGGAATTGCTCGACTGCTGCGTGGTCGCCAGGACTGCACGGCCTGATCGTCTCGTATATCACTGTCATCTCATCTTCTCATTTCTCACTGTCATCTCATCATTTATCGTCATCACTGTCATCTATATCAGTCGTAGTATCGTCGTATATCATCGCGTAGATTGTAGTATCATCATCGTCGTCGTCGTCGTCGTAGTAGTATTGTAGTATTGTAGTAATATCGGTATCTAGAGAGATCGCCCAAAGAGGCAAGGCGCGCCGCTAACCTTCTCGGGATCTCTCGCTCCCTCCGCGACTTTTTTCTTTTTCTCGCACTCGAACATAACGACGGCCACCACCACCGACCTGCATCGCATCTCCATCTCCATCTCTCGACTGGCTCCCATCTCAACTCGAGCGTCGGCATCTCAGGAAGAAGACGTCGGCTTGCCGCCCTCCTTGCTTCTTCTGCTCGCCTCTACTTAAGCCGGCAGCTCACCCCGGCCTTCCTGAACCCTACATCGATACCAACATCGACACCAACATCGACATCGACACTCCCTGCCAACATCATACTCGACAGCCTCCCCTGTATCACCACCGACATAAACAGAGACCAGACAGCCAGGGAGCCTCGCATCGTCGGGCGTCAGCTTCACTTCTGCGTCAGCTCCAGCGGCAGTGCCCGCTTGGCGTGCAATCAACCATCAAAGTCCCTTCAGCATCATCCACTGTCCGGACACCTACACTTTCCATCATGGTGGTTATGTTATGACACTACGTTTGTCCTGATGGACATTTTGCGTCTCGCAGCCTTTGACTGATCGCCGCCGGTAAAGATAAAAAAAAAGATACTCCCAGATTTTCACTTACACCGACTTTCCACTACGATATCAACAACAAAATTTTTTTTTTGTCTACGTTGGCTTTTTGCTTTTGAATTCGTTCTCCCCAAATCATGCCTATCATCTCACAGACGCCGAACATGGCGCCCACGGACGAGGACGAGGCCGCCGCAGAGTGTGATGAGCCTCCTGGGTATCGGGCCAGAGGCACCGCAGTTCATCAACACCCACCAACCAGCAACAACAATGTCAACTCGAAACTCAAGCCCAATAAGGAATCTCTCCTTACCCGTGCTCTTCTGAGCAGCCCCGAGCTCTCTCCTACCGACCGTCCTGCTTCGTCTACCATCACCTGGAGAAGCGTCCCGGCTTTCTCTATTAATTCTAACCACAGTGGGCCGTCAACTGCAGAACTCACCAGCGACGGTGAATTGACCACTCCACCTCGATCGACCACGCCATCTCCTCCACCGCCAACACAGTTCACCCGTCCACCTTGGCTCGGCGCCGAACCTGCCTCCAAACCCGTCTCCCCCGTGGACGAGCACGAGCTGAAACTCGAAGCGAACTTGGGTCGGAAACGATGCATCACCTTCGCCTGTGCCAGCAAGGTCGATGCAATTGAACACACCCAGAGTGATCCCGTGGCCAGAGAGCCTCCTAAGCGCAAGTCGACCATCAAGTTTGCCTGTCCTGCCAGACCACGAGATATCGACGTTGATGTTAAGAACGATCGACATACACCGCGCAGGCCATCTGCTGGTATTCGAGGAAGCCGATCACCAGCCCCAAGGTGTCTGCAGTCCAGGCACCAGGCCCGATCGCTGCAACTATCGCAGACGCCAGTATCCACTCCTATCGGCCCCGCAGACGGGACGACTGGCTCGTTAAAGGTGACAGGTCTAGGCAAGTTCGAGTTGTCAGACGCCACGCGATTCCAGGAATTTGGTAGCTCGCTGGAAGATGAAGATTGGCTAAACGAGTCGTCGGACTACAAACAGAAGATGACCTTGGCTGACTGTATGCGAAAGGAGAACGTTATCCGCAAGCTGGGCGAGGAAGTTGAAGCGGAAGCCCAGGAGGAGGCAGAACAGGCAGCGAACGATGACGATGAGGATGACGATGAAGATGAAGATGAAAACAATGAGGATGACGATGATGACGAGGATGAGGATGACGACGACGACGACGACGATGATGAAACTCAGGACTTTTCGGATGACGGGAATGAATCTGATAACGAGGCTGGATTTGCTTCTTCCGATGACGATGGAGAGTCGGACTACGCGTTCTGGACTCCTATTACAACTGCAGCTACCTCACACTCCGACACCGCTATGCCACCGCCGATGAAATGGAGAGACTCCCACAACTCCATTGAATCCCTCACCAGTCCAGGACCATTTGAAGAAGTCACCCCAAAACCAAAGCGTGCCGTGACCAAGGAGAAGAAGCCAAAGTCCACCGCCCCTAGTCTCCCAGATAGCACCGACTTCGTCTGCGGAACCATAGACGAGGATCGCTCCATCGAAGTAGCCTACATTTCTCACATGGAAGAGCGCCGCAGACAGAAACACATCCCGATTCCCCAGGATATCGACCCCAGCTTCCCGACCTCCGACCCCGAAGACGAGGATGACGAAGATGCCGACGAGGACGACGTGTCCGCCAAGCCAACCGCTCCTCGCAAGCAACAAGCCAGCGATGTCGACGCCCACGTCGAGCCACCGCGCGGCCGACGCTCCAGTCGAACCAACATCGATAAGGCGCCAAATGCTGCACCACACTCCCCTCGCAGACTATTCGGGCACTCTCCACGTCGCCTCCGCTCACCACCGCCACCTGGCCGTCTTCGCTCCCCTCCTCCATCTCGCCGGACATCCCTCATCCACCCTCCCAACATGACAGGTGCCGGTCCCAGCGCAAAGATGATAACCATCGCCCTCGCTGAACGGCCAAACCGCACCCGCACTTCTTCCCTTCCACGAACCCCTAACCCCTTCTTCGCCCGCGCCTATACATCCCACAGCATCTACAAACGCACTTCCCGCTCCCCTTCCCCTTCCCCCTGTCCCAAATCATCCACAAAAAGCAAACCAAACCCAACACATACCCGCGGACCCATCGACATCGTCGCTGGCCTAGAAAAGAAACGACAAAAGCGTAAAGAGAAGTTCTGGCGTCAGCATTGTCGACGTGCCGCAAAAGAACAAAACCTTAATCGTGACAAGATAGTTCCTGGACGAGGCGCAGAGAGGATGAAAGAGCTTGGTCTCGAGGTTGCTGAGAGGTTCAGGGCGTACGGCGTCGGTATGGGCGTTGGTATGGGTGGAAACGGACCGAAGCTCGTCCTTTCTATTTGATCCTTTTGCAGGAGCATGGGATGGAATGTGACGGGACGACATGACCAACGAACCATGAACGACCAACTAAAAGCTGAGAATGTTTCCTTTCTTTCCCCCTCATTCGACGACAGATTTGACATTTTTACTTTGATATTTTCTCCCTTTTTCGAGCTGGATGCTTGATTATTTGCACAGATCGCAGTGACTTACAGCTTCATGATATCCTGACTGACTGCTCAGCTTGCATTGTTATTTTTATTTTTGTCTCCATTCTTTCTATTATTTTCCATGTCGATTTTTTATGTTTTTAATTCTAACTATTCCATTTATCTTCCTCTCTCTCCATCTCTCTATCTCTCTCTCTTACCTTCTGCTGTATATACATACGCATGTCCTTTAGCTGCCCCCTTTCACTCATTGTACGGAGAGCCTGGAGTCAGTCCTCCCAGCCGGTGTTGGCCCTCTGTTTAAATTGCATTTCACTAGACTGGGCGGAGGGTCGTTTTTCTACTACATCTATGCTATGATAATGACTGAATGAACAAAGTAAACCATCATCTTCTTCCATCTTCCATCCTTCATCCTTCGTCTGGTCCTTTTGTTGAGCGCGTAAAAGTGTCCTCACGTGACCGCCGGGAAGAACACATGGGCCGGAGCATCGAAACCTCCAACTTGCCTGCAGCTTTGCGCTTCTTCACTGGGCATCATCGCATATCATATCGCATCTAGCATACACATCACTCGACCTGACAGTTCACTGCTGTCTCGACCAGACTGTTGACTCAGCTGTTCCTACTCAGCTACGTCTCCCAGAGCTTCGTTTTTTTCCTTTGTTGCCTCTGCTCGCTCCCGGACGCACACAAAGACCATATATCATCATACCTCAACCTATTCTGAGAGAGCTCTCTATTGCCCGCCATGTGGATTATTAACTGGTGTATGTACCCTGTCTATCTCTTTGAGTATGGCCGTTGCTGTCCTGTGTTGTTTCCGGTCTCCGCCTGTTCCAGCGTGGTGGCCAGTGACAAAAAGCGCACGGCGAGATATCTATCAACTCCGAATAAGTAGACTGACGGGCCTTTTTTTTATTACTACTAGTTTATGATATCCTTGCCAACCTTGGCCTTCTTAACAAGCATGCCAAACTACTCTTCCTCGGTCTCGATAATGCCGGTAAAACTACACTCCTGCATATGTTGAAGGTAAGTCGTTTCGCAGGGACTTATACCCCTTTACGGACCGAGCGTTCCTAACGATGGATATAGAATGATCGAGTTGCTCTTATGCAACCTACCTCGCATCCAAGTACGTACCTCCAAGAGTTATATCTCCAAGTTCCCCGCCATCTAGTGGACCGCTAGGATAGACATCTACTACTGGAATACCACGGCTGACCCCACACTGCGAATAGCCTCCGAGGAACTAGCCATCGGTAACAACAGATTCACCACCTTCGACTTGGGTGGCCATTTGCAAGCCCGTCGTTTGTGGAGGGACTACTTCCCCGAAGTCAACGGTATCGTCTTCCTGATCGACTCGATGGACGTCGAACGCTTCCCCGAAGCCAAAGCCGAGCTTGACGCTCTTCTCAACATGGAAGATCTGGCTAAAGTTCCTTTCCTCGTCCTCGGTAACAAGATCGATCACCCTTCAGCCGTCTCTGAGGACCAGTTGAGATCTGCTTTGGGTCTTTACCAGACTACTGGTAAGGGCAAGGTGCCGTTGGAGGGAATTAGGCCCATCGAGCTGTTTATGTGCAGTGTTGTTATGAGACAGGGTGAGTGATGCCTGATTCACCGCAACTATTCCTGAAAGCCTACGGCGTGTTTCTTATACTGACCATCTCTACTCCGGCAGGTTACGGCGAGGGTATCCGATGGATGTCTCAATACGTCTAAACCAACCGTCCTTCCACTGTCTTATCTAAAATGGAAATGAAACGTCGATGCATGTACCTCTTCACATTCACGCCACGCCAATAACACGGGCATGATGAAGAATAGGCTGATAGAGCTATCTATCAACCCACCTCTCTCCCTCTGCCTTCCGCTCCCTTCCACCCCCTGTGTCTTTTAATTAATTTTCTTTATCATGAATACATCCAGCAAATCATAGCTTAGTTTGATGATCTTTCCTCTCTTCTTTCTTCTCTACTTCCAATTTTCTTCCGCTGTTTAAAGAAATAAGGTTGGCTCTCTTTTCTATACAGTATACACGGCCTGGGCAGTGACCCAAACGTTTCCTCTTGAAAGATGATTGCAATATGGACTATGTCAAGCAAGTCAATATGCTACTTATCAAAAATCAACAGAATACTAATTAGATATTCAACCTACTCCGGTCTAATCGCTAAGACAAGACGCATTGGTTGGCGAGTGAAATAGTTTGTTATTATTCAGTCAATCAACCAGTCGACGCATGTAAGATAGAGAAAAAAACTACAACACACACACACATAAACAGCATAAAATAAAATATAGAAAGACAAAGAGATACAAAAAAGGTGTAAACACCCGACTTTTCCTCCAATATGACAAAATGTAAAAAGAGGAAAAGGCGGGGGTAAATAAATACGTCGTTTAAAGAAGGAAAATGACAGACAAGGAAATAAAAGACCACAAAAGGGGGGGCAAAGGCGTGTGGAAAATAGCGGGCGGGAAACCAAAGGAGTTGGAAACGCAAGAAGCGGCAAGAAAGAAGTGAATTATCCACGCTACTAGCTACTAATTTACTGGGCCGGATGCTACCGCTCCTTGTGGTCTCGAGAACGAGATCTCGTTATTGTCACCGAGGAAACAGATGTAAGGAGAATTGGTAGCAGTCAGTTAAGTAGTTCGGTTCACTGCAGCGCTTCATACAATCGTACACGAAGATATATTGCAAAAAGCGGATCGGCTCTGGTGTGGTTTCGGCTGGTCTCGTTCTAGCGCGTTCGGAAGCGGGAGGGGGGTCGACGGCGTATATTTTGACAATCAATGGGATGCGAAATTAGGGTTGGATGCTCGCATGCGGGTTTGTTGACTGGGTGTACATATACGGATATGCATGGATTGTTTATTGAGAATGTAGTTGTAGTGGTGGTGGTAATGGTATGTGGTAGCGCGTATTATCTCCGCCCGAACCTGCTATATGAGGGAAAGCTCGTATGATTTCTTTTACTTTTTCTTCTGCTTCCTTGGAGGAGTGATGGGTCTGCCAGGCGCCATGCCTCCGTAGACGTACTTTTGTTTCTTTTCGGCTGGTTTCAGGATCTATCGATGCGACAAGGAGTTAGAGAAGCTGTATTTTTTGAGTGCATTAGGATAACGGGGGAAAACGTACCTGGAACGAACAGAGAAGGCTCTCGTCTACACTCATCATAGCTCCGGCGTTGTCAAATTCTCCGCAGTAGTTGGGTGCGCTGAAAAGCGTGACCAACTGCCGCTTTGAGAAAAATTCATAGCCATCCTCGACTACTTGATGTGCTCGACAGATCAGGTCCATGTCATGTTTCTGCAAGAACCGCGAGACCACGTCGGGGCCGAATGTAAAGGATACACCTCGATCGTTTTCGCTCCAGCCGGTGATGTCCTTGTCAGGATCAGACCAGAGGAGATCGCAGAGGAGACCGCAGTCGGGGATCTAGATAGATCAGCAGGGTCAATCGTCGACAGTTCATACTGACGCCACAAAATCTTTTGCACTTTTTATGATGAATAGTGGGGAGGGAACAAGACAGGGGATAAGAAGTAGGGGCCTTCGAGCGGCCAATGCAGATCAGCTCGTTCGCCACACAAAATAGGAAGCTGACTTACATCTGTAGGGCGCATGACACGGCGGATCTGTTCCATGGAGTTGAGATCGGGACTAAGACCACCGTGCATGGTGAAGATCTTCTCATCGATAATGGCGGCGATTGGGAGACAGTTGAAGCAATCGGTAAAGGTCTTCCACAGCTTGATGTTATATCTTCTCTTGCACTCGTCGTAGAAGCCGTAGATACGGTTGATGGAGGCGCACTCGTGGTTACCGCGGAGGACGAAGAAGTTCTCTGGGTACTTGATCTTGTATGCGAGGAGCAGGCAGATGGTCTCGAGAGACTGCTTTCCTCGGTCTACGTAGTCACCAAGGAAGAGATAGTTGGCTTCAGGTGGGAATCCGCCGTACTCGAACAGGCGCAAAAGATCGTAGTATTGCCCGTGGATATCACCGCATATCTATGTTGCGCCGATAATTAGTTGAGTATGGATGGGCGAGAGGAGTATCGTACCTTGATTGGGGCTTCCAGCTCCAAGAGTATGGGCTGCGAGATGAAGATCTCTCTGGCTTTGGTGCAAAGATGGCGAATCTCCGACTCAAGTAGTTGAACCTGCTTGCCGGGACGGCTACCCCTCACCTCCAGCAGTCTATCGATGATCGAATCCAAGTCGATCTCATTCTGGTCTGCCATGGTGTGTAGTGGCTACCAGAAGAAGGGGAGAAGGGAAGAAGGAGAAGAAAAAAAAGCGTTAGGACGAGACCTCCTAGGAGGGTAGAGAACGATAGATGGTCAGGTCGCGTCGTTAGGCGTAATCTATAGGGAGAGGATGGCGGGATGGGGCGCGTGGGTGGGGAGTATTATCGGCGTATCTGTTGCCTCTCTCCTCAAGTGCAATCCTAAGCCATGATTAATAATAATTAGCACATCCGGTCAGATCAAAACAAGACAGCCATCAGAATATCAGTTTACGCGATGGTGCATATCAAGGGTGGATGGTGCGATGACAGGACAACTTACAGGTCTTGAAACGTAAGGAGAACAACGAAAGAAGGCTGCCGCCAGTATAATGACGGAGATTAAAAGGGAAAAAAGGCCCTGATGGCCGAAGAAGCAGATTCTCTGAACCAGCAAAAAAAGAAGAAGCAGTCAAAACCAGTGTTTCCTGATCGTAGTTCACCGTTTGGCCCGTTTTCTAGTGACGGGGCAAGGGACTCGACACCGGCGCCTGACGAGTGAATTCTGCGGCACAGCACAAGAGTTAGAGCCCAGCTGCGAGCACCCGCTTGAGTCTGGATAGGGCGGAAGGAAAGAGTGTGGTGGTGAATAGAGCGTCCGGCACGAACCAGGGCAGTGTACGATGAGAGGTCAGCAAGTCTTTCCCGTCGCTATCGTGGTGTATCCAGGGCGTTGTTGTGGCTCCCCTGCAGTGTTGATGCGAGAGTGGAAAATTTTCGTTTCAGCAACGCGCAACGGACGAGTGGCGTGACGGAGAGGGTTTGATAAGCGGGCAGGAGATCTGGATGCAAGCGGGAGCGTAGTTCTCGGTGCAGACAGGCTGGTGATGCGAGCGCTGGGCTGGCGGGCGAGCTGGAGATGTCGATGTTGATGCTCGAGATGGAGGCGGAGGATGGAGGATGAGATGGAGGTGGTGGACAAGGCCGGTTTGGGGTTGGCGGCAAGCTAGGGCCATCTCGCTCAACCATAACCATAACATAACATCACGATACAATATACAATATACGATATTATCTACGATATCTACGACATTTTAGTCTTGCGATAGAGGATTACTTTAGTCATAGAGGGACGTGCTGATCAACGAACAGAACAATAAATTTTGGTGTACCTTAACCCATCCGGAAGCATAACCAGCCAAATCGAACTAACAAAAGCAAGCAGAAATAAGAAAAAAAACGCAAGAACCACGCTATGCAAACGCCAAACCAAAGGAGAAAAGATCAAAAAAAATCGAAAAAGATCGAAAAAGATCAAAAACATGCCACCCAATATAGTACAATCGGTCTAAGGTGGATATCTAGGGATATTCGGTATACCTCCTCCGACATACCCGACTGTAGGCAGCTCACAGCTTGTTCATTAGTGCAGAAGGGAAGCGCAAAAAACAAGGCAGCAGCAGCAGAGAGATGAGAGGTATTAGCGGAACGGCAGAAGGGGAGAGGGTGAGAAGATCAGGCAAAAAATAATATGTAAGAGAAATCAAGAACACGCAATCTCGGTCTCAGTCTTGGTGAAAGATATCCAGATAACTCCGTAAGAAAGAACCCATAAGCATGCATCCGAGAAAACGGGGAAAACGAAAAAGCACAAAGTGGTATAAGATATAAACAGGCAGAACGGGCAGCAAAACAATAACGCAATATGTAAACAAAGAACAGCAATAACGACAAACGACGCATCATTCAAATATTCCGTAACGAGAGGATAGATTAGGCCTTTGCCCATCTCGTCTCAGCTGAGACGACGCTCGACTGGCTTCGAGCGGAAAACACAAAACGTGCTTTTCCTCTTCATCGTTGTCTTCTTCGTCCCCTTTCCCTTTCAAGAAAAATAAAATATCCTTTTCTATATCCGAAAAGATAAACCGTACATAGATAGGTATGAAATGGTCGTCCCCTGGTTTCGTTTCACCTCCAAGAGGTGGCTTTCTGTCGAGAATATAAACGTGTATTGCCTCCCAATTTGATTAAGATTAATACAGTGAATGACCGGATTCGTAAATGATGAAGTATCTTTTTTTTATTTTGAGAATTTTTCGACCGGGAAGTATGAGGTATGTGAGAGTTGGATTAGCCAAGTGCGGGACCACCAGTGGCGATGATCTGGCTGCTTGTCCGGGCCATCGGGGGCGGAGGCCGGATAGGATTGGTGGTGGAATGGAAGTCGGTAGTTGGAGAGTGGAGGTTGATGTTCTTCGTGCTATTGGCCCAGTTATCATCACCCAGGACCGTTAACCAGTTTGTCCCGACCTCGTGTTTCAACGCCTCGAGCCGTTGGCGGTAAATGTCACCGCTGACGTCCCAGTCGATGCCGTCGATGGCAGGGAGTAGGGTTCGGTTCTTTGGCGGGTCGACGTCGGTGGTTGTTGTTGTGGTGGTGGTTGCGGTTGGTTTCAAAGGTTCAGTTGGTTTCAAGGGTTCAGGGGCAGGAGGTACCGCGGTTACTGTGGTCGGGGATACTGGTTCTGGCTCTTCGTACGCTGGCTGATGGTTGGCTTTGGGCTTCGGGTGATCAACAAACGGGTCAGACGCAGGGTGGCCTACCACGGCGTTGTCGGGCAGCTTGTTCTCTACCACCGAAGGGGTAGAGGCTTCGGCGTCGTTGGTGAGGTTGATAACTCGTTTTCTATGCGGTTTCTTGCGTCGAGGAGATGCCACGTCTGCTGGAGCACGAGGCTTTACAACATGGGTCTCTGGAGATAACAGCTGGACATCAACAGCGGTCGCGCTGGTATCTGCCTGTGTATCAGCAACATCCTGTTCAAACTTTCGAATGACGGGTGCTGCTTCGGGTTCTGCAGCTCGCTCCACAAGCTGCTTCCTCTCCGAGTACGAAGGTCCGGTATTATCGATGAAGATATCCTCTGGGTATCCGGGAGTCTGGCGGAACAAGTTAAAGATGGTGACCCGATGTCCAGCATGCGATTTGGTAAAGGGGTTTCCGGAGATCCAGATTTCGCGGATATACGGAATAGCAGTCAGACGGGCTATCTCAACCGGGTCTGTGATGGCATTGTCTCTCAGGTCGAGACGTTCCAGCGAAAGCAGGCGCTCAACACCGGCAATCGACCGGAGTCTGTTCCCTCGGAGGTTCAGAGACGTGATGGCAGGCAACGGGCTTCTTGACAGAGAGTGTAGGGAATCTATCATACAGTGGGATAGATTTAGTGACCTCAGGGCCACTAGAGAGGCAAGGCTGTCGGGAACTTCAGTAAAGAGATTCCACGATAGGTCTAGGGAGTGCAAGGTATTGGCTACTGGCGCGAGGCTAGCTACACTAACACTTGTTAAGGAGTTATCCGTCAGGTTGAGATGTCTAAGGAACCGCCATTTGAAGGGACTCAATGGGACGCTACCGCCAGCCATCATATTAGAGATGCCACGGTCACGATAAACGGTGGAAGACTCGCTAGAGTCAGAGCTACCAGAACCGGATCTCTTCATTTTCGAGGACGAGCCTCGAGGGTGTGGGTGATGGTGGTGATGGCGGTGGCTGGATCCTGGTTTGTTTGAGCTCGTGGGTCGGCTGGGGGAGATGCTTCCGGCACGGCCATGCTTCCTCCTTCCACCTTCCGAGGAGTCACCTCTGAGCATGGACGAGCTTCCCTTGGGACTGGCACTGGTTCCAAACACGGGTTCAGCAATGGGGGATCCTGGGGCCGAAATGAACTTCCCGAGCTCTGGGGTACCTGAGCTGCCGTTAGACGGCCATCCGAGGACGGGCGAGGGCTGAGACTTGGAGGACCTACGTCTGCGCTTATCAATGTCATCTAGTACGATGCCAGTGAGCAAGTCACCGATGTCCTCGAGCTGGGCACGCTTGAGAGTAAGGGATCTCAGCTGCTCGGCCAGACGGTCCCAGCCGAAGAAAGACCGGAAGTCTACATCGATGATCTCCAGGGCACTGAGGTTCTTAAAGGAGTGCAAGGGCACAGCGGTATCAAACGGGAACTCCTCGTAGCCACTGATCAACCTGGCTCTGTGGTCAGGCGCCAGTCTCAAACAAGGGATCTTGGTGAAGGCAGAATATAGGTATTTGAGGTCAGCTTCCAGGGCTGCCTTGGCCTTGTCTGACTTTGAAACGGAATCCCTGGATCCAAGGCCAAAGGAGGACCAAAATGAGCTCATGGTAGACATGACGCTGCGGACACTGGATACGGAGTGTATCGAGTCTCTGTCCCCTCCCGCGCCTCCGGCACCCCTCGGCCGTTGCGGTTTACTCAAAAACGACACATATGCCGAGGACGATTCGGTATTGATATTCTCCAGGCGGATGTTCAGCGGTCCAACGGGTACGGACAGGTCCTCGAAGCGGGAGAGGAGGTAGAAGAGGTGGTGGGGGGTCAGGGTAAGCCTGGCGGGCCGGACACTGTGTGATGTCAGGCTCAGCGATCCAAGGGAGAGGGCGGCAGCGAGCGTAGAGGCAGCAGAGGCGCGGCCGGAGGAGCCATGGGCGGCCGAGTTCGATTGCGAGGAGGTCAGGTCGACGCTTCTCGACTGTCTTCTCATCTGCATCGCGTTGGCGAGGGCTTTCTCGTGCGTGCGGACGAATCTAGCGAGACTCTGCTGACCGTTAGATAGTGAAAAAAACGTGTTTGTTTGCCAACGGGGAGGTTACCTTGATGAAGAGCTGGCCATCTTCAGTGTTTAGTTTCTCCATCTTATCGAATTAGACGCTGTCCTCGTAAGCCAGGTCAAGCAGTGGAAGGACTTCCAGTGGTTCACGTAGATATGAGAGGGTAGAGAGGCATATTTGCTTCACTCCCAGGGGCCTGTGTAGAGAAGCAGTGTCCAGCCAGGCACACGAGACACGGACAGGCAGAGATAAAATGAGAAGGGAGAAGAAGGGAGAAGCTGGAGCTGGAGAGTACAATATATGGTGGTTATGTTTACGAGGGTGTTGTGGCGAGGTGGTTCAGGGTGACCAGCTGGTGGTTTTCATGTGCAGGTTAAGGTCACCGGGACGAACCCAGGAGTGAAGGAACCACGCTTGCAGACCAGACGACGACAGGCAACACTGACACTGGATAGGCAACTGGACAGGCAATTAGCAGCACTGGAAATGAGCAGCACTGGCAATGAGCAGCAAAATGGCGATGAATAGCAAAAGGCAGAGAATCGCAAAATAAACACAACCAATTCTACCTGATCCGACGATGACGACGAGGAGGACGACGACCGATGACTGACAACCGACGAACCGATGACGAGAAGAGACAGACCAGACAGACCAGAGACCAAGATAGCAAGACAGCAAGACAGTCAGTCCTGAGAGACAGGAAGAGCAAAATGCATGTCGGCGAACGCGCGCAATATGAAGGGATCGTGGGACGGGCGTGGGCGCTGCAGCGGCGCTCTCATTGGGGGGAGCCAGGGGCAGCCCCTAGCGGACAGGCATGGGCCGCCCCAAGAGCGCGCTAGGCTTAGCTGAACTCTAGTTAAAGCCCTAGCTAAAGCCTAGTTAAAGCCTAGTTAAAGCCCCTAGCCAGTTGTAGGCTAGGGGCGCCCTCCCGATAAGCCCGTGGGGCGCCGGGCGAGCTAGGGGGGAGAGCGCAAGAGGCAGAAGGAAAAACACAGCTGAAGGGGGTCACCGTCTGCGTCCTGCCTGCATGCGCCTCGAAATTTACTGCCTACGGGCATGGGATGGAGAGGCGCTTGTCACGGTCGATACGACGCTGATTCGGCCTGCTTGCGATCTGGCTGGTATACATGGTATAGGGAGATCGGTTCATGATACGGATGGGTCGTCCTATACGTGCATTCAGACGTTGCTTTTTCCTCTCTCGACTCTCTCAACTTGCATGAATGCAACTACCAAGCTTGTCACAGTGGGCCGCCTGTCTACAGTCTACAGTGATAGCGGCTCTGTTCGATCCAGGAGACCGGAGATGGACGATTCAGCCAATTTCCTGGCGGATATCTGCGTCGACCAGTTGCCATCGCCATCGCGGTACAATAACGTAAACATGGGACGATTGCCTCCCCCTGATGACCACCCCGGTACATGGAAGATTTAAGCACATCCATGGTCACGACGGTTTCACTGCCGCCCACAACTGCAGCATCCAATGGCAGCTCGATCCGGCCACGCTTGCTGGCTCGTTGGCTTTTGAACCTCTCAGATAAGAGTCCACGGTCGGCCGCTGACTCGCTTATATAGCCTGCCCGCAGCAAACAGGGTGTTATGCATCCTTTATACATGCATACAATCCATTGTGCCGATGCGCCTTCAATACGCGCAACCGATAAGAGCCATTGTTATCTCGAGGCTTTTAAGTACAGGCTACCGTCTACTTCTATCCCCAGATCTCGTCCATGGTACCGAGTACAGAAAGTAGAGGACTATCGGGGGATACGATCCGGATTCGACAGAGATGACCGTCCTACCCATCGGCTACATCTCCACAAGCCTCGTGCAATCGTCTCCATCCTCATCAACTTGGTACATACGGCCCCTCTTCCATCTTGGTCGTCCGGTACTGGTACTGGGTGGTGTATCGAGGTTGGATATACGGATATTGTACCAACCAGTCGACAGGCAGACGGCGGACAATTGAATGCATGAAAAAGCACAACCATGCACTCGCACATCAGCTTCACCGCTTTCGTACCTCGTTCAGCACGCCACATGCATCCTGTCCGACTTGCTTTTTCCTCTTTCGCGTCTCTCTCTCTCTCTCTCTCTCCTGTGCTCGCTGCGATCCTGCTCTGGTTCCAGGCATCATGGCGCACCGATTTAAAAGATACGCGGTACTGCATGTGAAGGAGCAGTGATCATGAGAAAGGTGACGTTGGAGAACGGGTCCGGTATTCCTAGCGCATCCCTTCTAACATATCAAATTCTTTCGTTAACAAGGTAACTCCACCCATGGCTCCATCTTAGCACCCGCCATCCAGCTAGTTTTTTTTTTTTTTTTTTTCCTTTCACCTTGGTGCTGATTAAATATGATATCAACAAATGGGCCTGCAGTTTGAGGCCCTTTTGACTTTTTTTTCCGGCAACTTGCCCGAGCTCGGATTTCTATGCGCTTCTATCATAAAATGGTGAACTATAGGCAGGGGTCGTGCACTTTACTTTGCAGCGCCCTTCGATGCATCGGAGGTCGATCTTCTGCGAACGGATATACGGAGGACGTACGGGGTATATATTTACTTCTTCACGACTACTGAATGACCGTGAGATGGAGTGTGTGCGCCCATGGTCCTGATCTAGTGCTCAAAGCAGCACCTCGACCGACCCAAAGTGAAGATATCAGATTTGATGGCCGCGGGTATCTTCCGCGATGTCTGCTCCACCGGGGACGGAGCATTCTGCAATTACCATAATGTAATGCGATTTGAACACGAGATAAGTATCTATATTCCTCATCGCAACGGTGATCCCCTACAACATCCCACGCAGAGAAAAAGTCGCCATCACAACGCACCAACCACAAGCAGAACCAGTTCCAAATCGCTATTTCAGTCTCCAGGATCATCAACCTCTTACGTTGCGAGATGCCTATCAATGACCACAGCCAAGAACCGTTTCTTTTTTAACCTCTGCTCAGGTTGCTCGGCGCATCGAGGCGTCAGCCTATGAGAACAGCGGCCGCCACCGTCAAGCACGCCAGAATATAAACGGAACCACTTTGGCCAAAGGTTAGTTTTTATCTATCCGATCAGAGAATCAAATCACCAAGCAGTACCAGCAGCAGTACCAGCAGCAGTACCAGCAACAGCCACAGGGAAGGCTGAGAAGTACATGATGTAGGGCAGATGATTTCGATGTCTTAGAGTTTCTCTAACGTGATGTGATTTGTTTTATGATCACCAACCACTTCCAGATGGCGCGATCTGGCAACATACCTGAACGAGCTATCTTCCTTGACCTCTCGTTCAGAGCGTTTGGGTCTCCTGATCTCGTTACCGCCAGTTCCACTCACACCTCACATGGTAGGGCATGACGGCGGGTTGGCTAATTATATATATCGAGTGACGGCGGGCGGCCGATGATGTAACGACTCGTGGTAGATTCCAAGTCCTGCCCGTACTCAATCCCAACTCTCCATTGGCCTCAGGCTCTCCTGGTCTCCATTCAGCCTTATCTTCTTGTCCTCGGGGCCTCATTGCTTTTGCGTACTGCTACAGGATACTGACCTGACTGCCTTGTGAATATCGCCATGTGCTTGACTGCTCAATCATGCAGACGTCGACCCTTGGTTCAGCAATCCCAAGGAATAGTCCTGATCGTCGAAACATCCTTATCCCGGTTCAGCAATCAACACGGATATTTTGCACCAGAATTCGAAATGGGGGTCTCCTTTTGTTTCGCGTCTCTACCCCACCATGAAGCTTGAATAGGAGGTATATCTCATGTATACGGCGTACTCTCTCTACCCCGCGGAAACAGATGAAACGACGATGAAATTGATCAAGATCTCGACCTCTTATCACCATTCTCTAGCCTCCGTTCGACCATATTCTGGCTCTTCAATGGAGTACCCCTGAACCAAATCACTGGTATGTACTCCGTACCTCTACATCGAACTTTCGTCACAAGTTCACGTTCTTCGACGGCTCCTGGACATGCTCCGATCAAACAGCTTCACTATCCCGTCTTTGAGCACCTTCACGGATATTAGCCCAAGACACGGCAAGATAAAAGACGCCTCCCCCCCTCCTCTCCCCGCGTATCAATTTAACCCTTGTTACAGGACGAACGGGCTACGCTTGCGGCTATAGCGCTAGGGAAGCCATCGGTAACGCCCCCCAGCATACGGAGTAGAGATTGTCATACTGATTTTCACAACTATCGACCGTCAACCACACTTATCCATGACCTCCGTAGTTAAACATATCGCGCGAAAGAAGATATAATCCGCATTGATCGACCCTGTTAGCGACCAGGATGGCGAAACGTCATCGTCCGTCGTGAAAGGGAGGGGTGCAACCCCCCTAGTCATTCTTCGGATGGGGGGTGTCTCCACGGAAACGCTCTACCTTCAAGCCTCCCGGCGGAGCGGGCTCGCTTTTCTTCTAACAACTCTATGCATAAAACGGGGGCTATATCATGGTTGTTAAGACCTCCCACATCGCCGTTACCGACAGAGAGGGATCAACGGACGGACCCCCTCCCCCTTCGCCTCTTGGCCTTGAACAATTCTCTGGTATCTCTCCCGCTGTACGGACTACTCTTAGCTTAAGACGGGTCGATGATGAGATATTTACCCTCGATCTCCTTTTATATGCTCAACGGGAGGAGATAAAAGGTAAACAGCTGAAACAAAAGTAAAGAAAATCGTCGCACGGGCCGTCTGTTTCTTTTCATCTTGTCAGGGGGTTTGTCTGTGCCCTGTAAAGTACAGAGTAGCCTTCGAGGGTTAGCCTTGTAAGCTATAGCGTATAGAGGTTCCCGAGACGGTAAGCGGTCGGTGGTACGAGTTAGTTTTCTGCATACTCCGTACATATATATCTATATTGGAACTCCGTAGGATTCACCCTCATGCTTATAAACCTGCATATAACTTGCTCACTACTGCAGCATTCATGCAAGTGTTAAAATGGCTATATTGCCCTCGGCACACAATATGTGTGGAGGACCCCTGCTTGAAGCATGCTATGTATCTCGAAAAAAAGTCGGTTCGATCATCGTGTTGTTCACAGGGACTTGGATAGGTACGGAGTACGGAGTATATGCTGTGCTCTTCCCTCTAGAGGGGGTGGGGGTCAGTGAACGAAGTCCCGCGTGACAGTTCATGCTTTTCATACCATATTGCGTAGTCCCTATATATCCTTTCCGTGGAGGATGTGTAATGGGACGCGACATACGTGATACGTATGTCGCAAGATATATACATGACCTGCTGTGTACGCAGTACATACAAGGGCATTTTTCTCGGCTGCATCGGGGAAGCTAGGCTCATAGCCCGACGCCTTCGCCTTCATGCCAAGATGGATATAGAGTCGAAGCGTCTTATTCCGATCATGGTAACTATACTACCCCGCGGACGGACCTCCATACCAGAGGCTATCGCGGTTAATGGGTGCACTTGGACCTCGAAGCCATCAACCAAGGGTGACGCAGAGGGATGAACGTCGGCTGGAGGAACCATGGCGCAGGGCTGGTTCAAGATCACCTGCCGCGTGGTCACACAGGAACTTGGGTTCGATATGCGAAAAATGGCGGCCTTCATCCCACACACCATCGCGACGGAGGCTCATTTTTCAGCATGTTTAGCCTCTGGCTGATACGAGTTCGCTTAGAAAGGTGCAGCCTCAACTCTCACCTCCGCACTACCGCATCGACTGAAGCTGCGATATATACCGAGTACCGAGTAGCGTTATCGTGCATCAGTGACTTCTCACCGTTCTATTGTTATCTTATCGCTTCTGGGGCTGCCGTTGATTCGCTTGTTTTTTTGTCTTTGGGTTGGCGGCGGTGTTTAATGCGAGGGACGGTGGGAAAACTTTCATATATAAAAGTGGATGGAGCAAAGATAAAAAAAGAGGTCGATCAGATAAGCAACTGATGACATAAGCCGATGATGTAATATCTTACTCATCCATGACGTCTTGTATTCTGGCAACCTTAGACATCACATCACCGTCGCTTCTATCCAGCTTCTGCTAGATAGTTCTTTCATCAATCCATCTCTTAGCACAAGGAGCGGCTAATGATAATGGTTCTCTGCGCGCGGAGTAATTCCCGCCGTAGTGATTGGAGCCATGTCGCCATCCGCAAATCCACAGCCGAACGGACTCCCACGTCGGCTCGATGCCGATGACGAGGCATCAGCCGAACCGTATGGCCTTCCGGATTTCAGGAGAAAGTTCATCAGTTCTGAGCACCTGCAGCAATTTAAAAAGGCCCTCGATGCGCCCGAGGCGCTGTCCCTCACCGCCGTGAACGATTGGCGACCCATCAACCAACGAGTCCGAAGGCTTAACAATGGCCGTAAATCGAGACGTCGACGAAAAGACGAAACCCGAGAAGGATTCGTTTACGCATTGCTGAAATGGCCGTTCCTAATATCTGTTCTGACGTGGATAGCCGTGTTGAGCTTCTGTTATCTACTCACCCGTGTCTATATACTCATCTATGAGAACCTGTTTTCCTGGAAGGGAAAAAGACGCAGACTTCGAAAGGAACTTCGAGCTACAGAGGACTATGAAAGGTGGCGAGATGCTGCGAAGGAATTGGACAAGTACTTGGGAAATGATGCCTGGAAGGAAGACGACGAATACGCCTATTACAATCATGTAACAGTCAACGCCGTCGTTGCACAGTTGCAGGACTTGAGGATCAGGGTCCAGAATGCCACAAACGAAGGCCGCAGTCCGGATCGAGCTCATGCTATGGAAGAGCTTCGCGCTCTGCTGGAAGCATGCATTAAAAATAACTTCGCTGGCGTGGAGAACCCACGCCTATACAGTGAAACATACTACGGGACAAAGCACTTGGTTCAGCAATTTATCAACGAAGCAGAGGCATCCCTGAAGCTTCTGATTGAGAATGGTGGACTATCAAATCATGATAAAGCACTTTTTTTCAAACATCTGGACACAAATTTTGGTCGAACGGCGTTGTGTCTATCTGGGGGCGCCACATTTTCCTACTACCACTTCGGCGTAGTTAGAGCCCTTCTAGATAACGACGTGTTACCTGATGTCATATCTGGCACGTCTGGAGGCGCCTTAATTGCCGCTTTGGTTGCCACGAGAACAGATTCTGAGCTGAAGAAGTTACTCGTTCCAGCTCTGGCACACAAGATCAAAGCCTGTCGTGATGGGTTCTCCACCTGGGTAAGACGATGGTGGCTCACAGGGGCCAGGTTCGATACCATGGATTGGGCAGAACAGTGTAGTTGGTTTTGCCGGGGCTCGACCACATTTCAAGAAGCATATGAGAGAACAGGTCGGATTTTAAACGTGTCTTGCGTACCGTCGGATCCGCATTCCCCTACCATCCTAGCAAACTACTTGACCTCCCCCAATTGTGTAATCTGGAGTGCTGTTATTGCATCTGCAGCAGTTCCCGGAATTTTGAACCCGGTTGTTCTCATGATGAAAAAACCAGATGGCACTCTATCGCCGTACTCCTTTGGCCACAAATGGAAAGATGGCAGTCTTCGTACAGATGTACCCCTGAAAGCACTGGATATTCACTTCAATGCTACATTCCCCATAGTTTCTCAGGTAAGCAACATGTCTAACCGCCTTTTGTTATGGTTAATATTTTACTAATGAAATTATATAGGTTAATCCACATATCAGCCTCTTCTCATTCAGTACCCGTGGCAGTGTTGGCCGTCCGGTAACTCACCGAAAGGGTAGAGGTTGGCGTGGTGGCTTCCTTGGCTCTGCCATCGAACAGTTTATCAAGCTTGACCTTACGAAATGGCTAAAGGTTCTCAGGCGCCTTGAGCTGCTCCCTCGCCCTCTGGGTCAGGACTGGAGCGAGGTCTGGCTCCAGCGATTTGGCGGCACCATCACCATATGGCCAAAATCAGTATTATCTGATTTCTACTATATTCTATCAGACCCCACCCCTGAGCGTTTGGCTCATATGCTACACGAAGGCCAATCCAGTACCTTCCCAGCGCTTCAGTTCATCATGAATCGAATGAAGCTAGAGAAGGCTATACGCGAAGGCTTCTTAAAATATACATCCACTGACGGGAGCCCAGACCCGATAGACTCTGTCCGTCGCAGGCGAGTACTTACACGATCACAGTCAGAGCGAGCTATCGGAGCGGTGATTCATGGCGAACAGACCGTCGACTTACTAAGTGATCATAGTGGAAATGGGACTTATACATCTGACGAACAAGAAATAACGGACGATAATTACGACATGCGTCCAGAACCAATAGGCTCCCCATTAAATCGCCGCAATAGCGGTATTTTGGAAGAGCTAAGGCGGCAATCTGCTGTGTTCTTCGATGACGACGATGACGATGATACTGCAACTGTAAGCGAGTGATTGACCGCGAACATGCAACACGTTACACCAGGTCACCGGCTGCAATGATCGACCGGCCAGATTAAACCTTTTTCACTTATCACCAAACCTTGCTCTAGGTTGGTCGGTCTGTGTTTATGTTTAACTTTGCGTCGACACGTAGTAATTTCTTATTTCCTGGCTACTACATCCAGTAAAGTTTTGGATTGCATCTTTTTTTTCGGTTAGATGGCAAATGGGGCTGGAGCTCACTTGGTATTGCATCTCCTTATTAATTTGAGTAACACCATTGGTTTCTTTTTGGATAGAAGAAGCATTTATTGAGATAAATGGCAGGATTATCTAGGAAATAATCTAATTCCTAGGTGATCGGCAGATATTCATTAATTTGTGCATGATATTCATTTGTGTACATTTTTGCCCCTTGTAGTAGTACATATATAGAACAACATAGCATCCCAACACTTGCTTCATAGTGAAAGAATGCAATATGATATGCGTCTATGCCACCCAAAGAGGCGGCTCCCCCGGCACCTAAACACTATAATCAAATCACAAGGCATCGCTCCGTAACCCTTTTAGCCATTTCCTTTTCGCCTGACTGTAAATAAAGACATTGCAATGCGTATGCCGCTTGTCGAGAGAAATCTTCTAACCAGACCTCGCCCCGCTGGTTAGCTCCTGGTATGCCACCAACCTGACTGGGTTCCTGGACCTTTTGTCGCTCCAATTCAATCTCTTCCCCTAGTTCTAGGCATTTATGGTAGCCTTCAACAGCCAAGTGACTTATCCCTAGCAGCTGCCAAACTCGGGCAAAGTTGAATTCTACCTCTTGTTTTTCTTGTATTATCGAGCTTTGCGAACGAACGCGCCGATATTCCTGCATAAACGATAGCCCTTCCATGACAAGATAGTGCCTATTGTCTGACTGCCGCTTCAGAGAATGATGAATATAGCTAAGCCCAATGGATAGTAGAATAGCTGGATTCTCTGGGTCAAGTGCATATGCACGGAAGAAATAGTTTAGAGCGTTTGTGAAACTGTTTCCAGCATAAAGGATGTGCCCGTACAACACCAACAAGGCTACATCCATTTCCTCAGCAGGTACAAGTTCACCCTCAGCATCTTTTGTAGTGAGACTTGCACGTTCTTGGAATATAGACTCGCGGGGCCGTTTGAATGGAGATGTGGGATCCGGAGGAAGGGAATAGTCAATTGCTTTGACTTGTCGAAGCATAAACTTCATGCTAGGCGATGAATGGAATAATGACCTCTGAGGGTTACCGCAGACCCTGCTTAGGATCACGAAGAGCCGATACACGTCGGTGACGAACTGGTACTCTTTCATAAACCATCGTGCGATGTTAGATAGCCCTTCTTCGTCCTTAAGCCGGAGAGCACAAGCTATAATAGAGAAAAACAATTAGAGATGTGCACCCACCATAGTAAGAAATGGGTTTGCTACTCACCGAACCAGCAGACGTGGATTTGGCATGTACTCGGTTTAGAATGATACCATATACTTGCATCAGCTGCTGCGCCCAAGGCATCATATGCCTCACCGCCTTGGCCCTGACCAGATAGTACGAGGGCGAACTCAAGAAATATATCCAACCATGCATCGAAAGGTATGCCGTGATAGTCATTGGGAATAGAATTGATATCAACGTCAGGAGTTCCTGTATAGCTTGTTAGTGATCTATAACAAGCAATATGAGGAATTAGATGTTAAATAGATAATACATACCCATGTTAGCCTGGATGCGGTCAGAGATCTCCTGTAGCTCGTCCAGGAGCGTTGTTGACTTCAATCTCCCGGCCTTGCGCTGTGCTTCTCTAGAATATCCTAAAAACGTCATATTCTTTTGTAGTGGGAAAAACACTCGATTAGATCGAAAGTCCCATATTAAAGCGTAGGCAATGTCAAGCCAGTCTTCCGTAGCAGCTTTTTGTCCTTCCCGCATATATGGCTGCAATTCTAACAGCTTCGTGTATAGATACCGCGCATTTTCGCCGTCCGGTTGCAGCGAGGCTCTTTCAGCCCCTCTCCGCTCCCTTGGTAAGTTAGTGGCGGAGGACGCGATAAAGCCAATGGGGGCACCTGCTTCCGCGGAAGCATAGTTTTCAGTTATTGGAAACAGAGAGTTATCATGAGCAGATAGATTCCCTGTTCCATGAACCCCCTGCTCCGCGGTCCGAAAATAACTTGCTAGTTGCCCTATGTTTGGCCCAAATCTCGGCTTTCGGCGTGACATCGCTTCCTCTCGACCAATATCCGCCGCCTCCGTCACATACTTAAGAGCTTGTTCTGTCATGCCTATCTTCTCATAAAACCTAGCCAATTTAGTCCGTGCCTCTATATTCGTTTTGTCATATTCAGCCACTGTTAGATAGCATCTCTCAGCTTCTTCTTCATTTCCGCAGGCGTCATAGCACTCGGCCATGGCCAAGAAAAGGCTGGTATTCGCAAAGTGTTGGACATGTTGGAGGGGAATGTAAAATCGAAGGGCGTCCTCATACAGTTGGGCGTCCTTAATAGCATCAGCCGCTTCTCTGAAAAGGTCGCCATAATCGAACAGCTTTGCACCGAGTGAATTATCTTCTGGCTCTAGCCAATGGAAATGGAACTAGGGTCAATATTAGCTGCATGCTTGACACTTTAATTTAGAGAATATATATACCAGCGCTTCGTCCTTATACCCCATTTTCAGACGGTAAACCCCAAGCTTTATCCGTAGTTCAAGTGGCAGTCCGATTCCATACGATTCCACGGGGTATTGGCCTTGGACAAACCAGGGCGTTGTGGTCCGTCGTGGGTAGTCCTCTGCGTCCCACTCACGATCATCGTCAATCAAATCCCAGCCGGAATCTCCCTTACGCCCCAATAGCCACCTAGCTAACGCTTTTAGGGACGATATGCCCTGCTGATAGTCGTGGTCGTATGAGAACAGCTCGACATATATGTTCACATCCGACCAATTGAACTCTTCAACTTCGTCCAAGCTGAGATTCATGTAATGCGATATACACTTCTCATATTGAGATTTAGCTTTCCCTATGTCCCCTAGTTCTATGTAAAGCGCAGCAAGGGGTCGAAGTGCACTCGTGTTATGAGGTAGGGCTTCAAGAATTTTTTCATATTCTTGTGCAGCCTTGCCCTTATAGCCTAGTTCTTCATTTATTGCAGCTCGCTCAAAGCGCAGGTCATATCGCTTTTGATCGATATCAATCACGCGGCTGTAGCAATAAAGAACATCATCCAAAGCGGCGGCTCGGTCCTCGTCAGCTCTCTCTAAGATTAGGTTAGCAACCTCGAGCCAGACTTCTGGATTTCTTCGGGTATGAGCTCCTGTAAACAATGCAAATAATGCCTTCTTTTTTTGGCCCTGAGCTAGGAAAATCTCCGAAAGTAATACATGAGCTTGAAAAATCTCAGGGTTTAGACGAATAGCCTGTTTCACCAGCATAAGAGCACGGTCGTAATCTGCGTCAATGAAAGCAGAGGTAGCTTCGGACTGTAAATTTTTGAACTCCGGGCTCGGTTCCACTGGCTTTAGGGGCCCGCGCTTGGGACCTCTGTTTGCCACAGCATCATCATCATCGTATCTATGGGAAGAATAGCGTGATTTCTTCCCTTTGCGTGCAATCCTCGACATAAAAGCATCATCATCGTAGAATTGATTGTCGTCGTCATCAAGCATATGCTCTTCGCTGTATCGGCGGTTAGCATGGGGGTTATTGGTGAGCGTGCATAGTGTATGACTTACGGTGAGTCTTCTTCAGAAGATGGAGATGAAACAGCCGCCTCAGAGCCTAGGTAGGCCCGACTCGATTCTCCCGTCTGTTCAAGATGAGAGGATCCATCATCGTTTGTATCATTCTCTAATGATATATCATTCGACCACCCAGCTAATGCTGCGCCCCTCTCCATTAAAACCGGACGTTAGGATTTGGTATTTGTGTCAATAGCACAGGCGCTATTGAAAGCATATGCGGTACAGCGCCGAAAAGACGAAGCATCTATATCCCGTTGTGCAGGTCGAGAGTATGGAGTATGGAAAGGGCAATATCAAACAACGCACGGGCTTTAACGTTCGTTGCTTACGTCATATATATGCTTAGTCAGTAAATATAAGGTTCAATCTCAACCTCGGCAAAAAATGCGACTTCTTAGCAAAATGCGATCAACCTGCTTCGTTCTCCACGGCAGAGGCGACCTGTAGCAAGACTTTGTGCTTGCTGGGTCTGATCCCCATATATACGGAGTGTATATATAAGCTTACCTTTCCCCGGTCTTACTACTAAGCAGGTCTCTTTCCAGATTTTCTACCACTCTACGTTCGTTTCTTGAGACACAAGAATATCTCGCTCTTAAGATCACTCGTTGGCTGTTTCAATCGCCACCTTTACTGGAAGCAGGAATAATGCAAGATATCACCTTTAAAGGCTGGGTTAGCACGTCGGCGACCTCCTCTTTGACATATACTGCCTACGAGCCCAAGAGTTTTACTGGAACTGATGTTGATATTGCCATATCTCACTGTGGTATATGTGGCTCGGACATTCATACCTTACGCTCTGGATGGGGGCCAACGAATTATCCTTGTGTAGTTGGACACGAGATAATAGGGCATATTATCCGAATTGGCTCAGAAGTAGCTAAGCTCAATTCCCCTTCCAAAGAGTTAAAGGTCGGGGATCGAGTTGGTGTCGGTGCGCAGTCAGGGTCTTGCCTTCGCGTGGATTGCGAGGAGTGTTCGTCTGGCTTAGACAACTATTGCCAGCGTATGGTTGGGACATACAACGGTAAATACCCTGACGGAAGCAAATCATACGGTGGTTATGCCGATTACTGGAGAGGCCCTGCGTGGTTTGTCTTTAAAATCCCAGATGGCCTTCCCAGCGCGATTGCAGCGCCTTTGCTGTGTGGGGGTACAACTGTTTTCTCACCGTTGCGTCGGGGCGGCGCCGGGCCGGGGAAGTCTGTTGGTATCATTGGGATTGGAGGTTTAGGCCATATGGGGCTCCTTTTCGCCAAAGCTATGAAATGCGACAAAGTTGTTGCTATATCACGGACCAGCTCCAAAAAATCAGATGCATTGAATGGGTTGGGAGCGGATGTTTTTATTGCCACAGATGAAGAAAAGAACTGGGCAAAGGCACACTCACGGACTCTCGACTTGATTATCTGCACGGTTTCGTCCGGGAACATGCCCATTGAAAATTACCTCCGCCTGCTTAAACGTGGTGGTGAGTTTATTCAGGTCGGCGCGCCAGAGGATCCTTTCCCGGCATTTAGAGTCGGGGTAATGATGGGGAAAGGGCTGAAGGTTGGTGCGTCGGCTATTGGCTCCACGGAAGAGATCAGGGCTATGCTTGAGCTTGCAAACGAGCAAAGGGTGCTTCCTTGGGTACAAGAGCGGCCGATGGACAATGTGAATCAAGCATTGGTGGATATGCATGAGGGCAAGGCAAGATATCGATATGTTTTGGTTAACAAGGTTGAAGGTAACACAAAGCTTTAATCAATGGCTACTTCCACCCTGTGTTTATCCGCAGCTATCTAGGTATAGGATTTGAGATACATAGACCTTATATGGCGAGTAGATAATCAATTTCATGCACAAAAAATAACGCAAAAGACTGTTGGGCCTCAGAAACTCTTAACTTCAATTCCTTGTCAAATGGGAGAGGAAATAGACAGCCCTGTCTAAGAGAGAAGGGAAGAAGACAGGAAGGGAAATATATGTATATGATATTGTTTTGTGTTGATATGAACTTTCCCTGGGTTGGCTGCAGTACATGGAGTAGTAACGATCCAATACATTTTCTCTCCTATGCATTGGGGCAAGCCAAACTATTGTATGAACACCAAAGTTAAGCATTGAGAATGAATAACTTCCCACCGGAACCCCCTGAGGAAAAAAGGGTATATGCAGCAAAATTTTGCAAGGCTATCTAGCCTCCTCCACCGCCGCCGCCTCCTCCTCCTCGGGCATGCTTCCTGCGCTGTAGTCTTTCGAGTAAGGTCATACCAGTGAGCAGGAACATCAGATCAAATTCGGGGCCGTAGTTCTTGTTAAGCTGAAACTTCCCCTGTTTCTTGATGCTCTTTATGCCGTTGGTAGAATATATTCCCAGCAGCTCGCCAGTCTGTTCGTCGACTAGCTTGAAATTCGATTCGCTAAATTTGTTTGGAACAGAGCCTTCGACCCCGATGCTGCGTGTTCTCTTCCAGAGGAATCCTCTTCTCGCGTCGTCTACTGTGGTTTCGAATCGGTACTTAGAGTGGTCCTTGCTCTCCTTTTTCAAATCTTCCCACACCATTTTAAGCGGCTCTGCTGGATCTCCGAGACCGATTTTTGACTGCGAGGAAAACTTGAGGAAGTTTGCGATCCCTACGACGGGACCTCCCCTCTCGCCGACGTGGAATGTTATCTCTGGCTTCCCAGGAGTAAATGTGGATGCCCTGACATAATAGAGAGTGGCCTTGTCGTCGGACTGGGAAATCCTGTAATTTGTGAACGATGTAGTACTATATACGTTGAAGATGCGGTGGCCATCGTCTGGGCCTAAATCGCCGGGTGCTGAAAGCTGGGTATCAACAGAGGCTGCCTCCGATGCGTGATCGTGAGACTTGGATGACTCGGCGTTTGGTTGTTTGGCGGACGCCATCTTTGCTCAAACGGTAGGTTTTCACCCGATATCCACGCAACGAGGAAATGGCAAGCTGCTCAAGATCAATCAAAGGAAAGGCGGGCCATGGCCTTTTATATCTCAGCTGCTTGAAGATGGGGCTGAATGATTAGCATCTAGTCTGATGCTGGCCCCCCCACCGACTAGTTAGTTACTTTTGAACAGATAATATACGACAAGCACCCGTTGCGCAGCCAAGAGAGCACGAGTCCAATTATATGGTCGACTGGTAGAGCAAACCTGGTAAACCTGTCTCAAATGTCCCTTCTATTGGCTTTTATTCATGTGGTGATAGTTATCTGATCGCCATGCTGCTTCCTGTCACTTTGACAAATGTCGAATACTCGGATAGCAACTTGGTGATCAGCGGGCTCATAGCCACCTTGGCAGCTCGTAACTTAGGTAATTATATGGAGTATGTTCTTCCATTATTGAATTATACGCTGGTTCTGCTGTCAACTCTCGGCCAATTAAATCTATTCTTACCTTAATATGGTTGGTGGATTGTGTACGCATACTTGCTATACCTATCTCGAAGTATGCTCTAACGCCTTCTCTTAGGCTTACTCTAATATATTAGGCTTCAAAATTAAAGGTGATCTATGTCCTAAAGGCCCATTTGTTAGGTTTTGCTCCCGAAGCTGCTCCTTAAACTTTTGTACCTGCTCTGTACATTGAAGTGCCATCTTCTAAGTGTCCTCTATCAGCCTGGCCGTACAGCCAATACAATATAGGCTACTAGGATTATTACTATTTAATTGGGAAGCAGTACAAAACTTCCTGTAGAATTCAAATGATGGAGCGTATTCAGGTTAAGGACGCCAAGAGGCTATACGAGTATTTAGGCGCTTGTACAAAAGGGGTAATTTCCTCGTATACTCGATGACTAAGATAAACACGTGATATTTCGGATAAACATATTTCCGTCAAGTTCTTTGGGCCGAGTTAGGTAAACATCCTTTTTGAGGTAGGTAAACTTATCAAGTCTCAACTTCACCTGAGGGTCTACAGCAACAGCAGCTCCTTCAAGATGTCGTTTACTACTCCCTACAGCCCAGGCGCTTTATCAACGCCGGGCAAGTCTCGGAGTATCAGCTCGAACATGTCTACGACACCAGCTGGAGTTCCGCCTTCATCGGCGGCCTCATTTACGCCTGCAGGACCTCCGCCATCTTCTGTGTTTGGAAGCTCACAGCCAGGTACCCGGAGATCTTTGAACTTCTCTGACAGCCGGTTCGACCAGTCGACCAATTCCCAAGCAGACCGCGATCGAGAGCTTTTGTCCTTCTCTACTACCTCATCCAATTTCCCGATCGATTCTCCTTCCTCCAGCTATCTGTCGCAAAGACACGCCAAGTCACCCCTTCACAACGAATTTAGATCTATACTCAGCAAGGGCAAGGGAACGAGAGGACCATTCGATTCAAGCCGACACATACCAATGTCTCAAGACGACGAGCCTGGTGCCACAAATGGACGCGAGCCCGAAGTCAATGGGATTGGATGGTCACCAAGTAAGGATGGCGGTCCTTTCAGCAACTCACTTTTCCCGCCAGCCGCCAAAACTCAACATTCCCGCCTATTGCGAAAACCATTGATATACTCGAATCCAACTAGCGCAAAGCGCGCAAAACTCGATGAAAGCTGGATACAGTCAGCACCTCCAGGCGACGACCAACCTCCTAAGCAGAAGAAGGACTCCAACTTCCCGTCAATTATTAAGGACCTTGCTGCAAGAGCAAGCCTGGCCTCGGTAGACGAACCGAGTGAACTGTTGCTGGGTATGGAGGACGCCATATGCCGCATGTACGACCAAGTTCGTGATCGGAATTCGGATGATGACATTGTCGACTCAAGTCTTTCAGCTGTATCTGAAGAGCTTTCGTCCTTGTGGCAGAGGTACTCTCCAGGCGCAATGGAAGAAAAAGACGGCATTCCTCGAACTGGTGGAATTGGACCCGGCGAGTCATCACCAGCTATTATGAAGGCTGTATTCTTGAGTTCATTGCTACTACAGCTTCACCACCCTCCGTTGCTTGACTCAAAGCTCAAGGATTCCAAATCGACTCGTAGTGTGTTCCGCGATCTAGTGATGAGAGATGAGCCTCTACCAAAGCTACCCATACCTAAAGTGCTATTCAACTGGTTATGGCGGCACCACAGCTCGGAGACCGTCCGTTTGGAAATGCTACAGGACATTCAACCCAATCCCACCGCCTCTCCCATGTTCTGGAATTTTATCCTCAAAGCTGTAATGCACGCGAAGTTTCAAGATGCGATAACACTCTTAAGCGAGGCGGACTTCAACCATGCTAGGACCGCGATGGAGGATGGATATGAGCAGCCAGGATATCATGGGTCGCAACTACAAAATATCCAGCAGTGTGTGAATAAAGCGCTTCAACTCCTTAAAACGTGTCCGGCTGTCCAGCGCGAAGATTGGGATATCAAGGGGGTAGAATGGACCATGTTTAGGAAACAGCTAAACGCTGCAATTTTAGAGCTTGAAGACATGGCCGAGAGCGGTGGCCGTGCACAGTCTCCTGAGGACGATGATGACGGATCCTTCGTCGCCTCACACTTCGGCATTTCACGTCAACGTCCGGATTCTCTATCGTTTAGTCACAGTGCACGTATGGCAGAGAGCCGAATCCCTTGGTCAGTCTATCAAAATATCAAAGCCATGTACAATATCATGTCCGGTGATGTGGAGAACATATTGAATCGCTCCGAAGATTGGGTCGAAGCCACTATCTCCCTCACTGCATGGTGGGATGGTGATGATGATAGCGATGTTTCGATGGGTGGAAAAAGGAAAGCCTCGATAAAGCGCCGCTCTCAGGCACCGCGGGCTGTCGACTCCAACATTGAGGAGTCATATCTACGACGCCTCGACTATGCTTACAGCTCGGTCACCGATACACTGGGCTCTGACGGCTTCCAAATTAACTCGATGAACCCTTGTGAGGTTGGTCTGGCCGCTGTATGTGAAGGGAATGTCGAAAGCGTGCTTAGGCTTTTGCAGACTTGGTCTCTTGCTGTAAGTGCTGCGACAGCTGAAATCGCAAATTTCGGCGGCTGGCTTGCTGCGTCAGCAGGATCTGAACCAATGCGTGGATTCAATGAAAGCGACCTCATGGTTCTCAGCTATGGGCAACCTGAAAAACCACTTCAAAAGGATGATATTCTCATCAACTACGCGAATGGCGTATTTTTACGGGATCGTCTTGGAGGCCCAGGGGCTAGAGAAGGATGGGAACTCTCCTTGGAGATGCTGAGTCGCCTCGATGACCAGGAGGTAATGAGAACCAAGGTGAGAGAGTTGATGGACAAGGTATCTCTAGATACGGCCGATGAAATGGACAAGGCTGTGGTGCTATGCGCGGAGGTTGGTTTTAGTGAAGAAGGCCGACGTGTCTCAGAGGTATGTTTGGTCCCTGAAAATTTACATCCAATACTTTCCACCTCCGATTGGACATGGACTAAAACATTCATTATATAGCGATATGGTGATCAAGTGGCGGAATCATCTGAAAATTATGGAACTGCCCTTATTTGCTATGCCCGGGCTCATTGTTCCAGAAAGATTAAGAATGTGATCGACCTTCTCACATCCTTCTGTTTAATACAATCCAGGGCATATCCTGCCAAGGGTCAGCTGGATGATCAGCTCCGTTCACTTCTCTATGATCCCTCTACCGCATTGTCTGCCATTGCATCGGTGGACTCGGAAGGGGCCGCAATGCTCCAGTTTTACTTTAGCAGCTATGCCACGTTGCGATCTTATTACGAAATTCGGGACGAGGAGGCCAATCCTAGTTCAGGCCAGACGCCTAAACATCGTCCGCTAGCGCGGAAACGAGAAGCTGCTGGGGCCCTTGTGGCTGTTATCCGAAGTGCGGCTGATAGTATCTATGGCGGACTGTACGACCAGGACAGGCAGTCCGCAGCCCAGGTTGACGGGTTACTGGTCTTACTTGGCGAAGCGCTAGCGCTCCTCGATCGTATGTTTAATCTATGCTCACTTTTATGTTTTTGATTAGCGTGCTAACATTGGTAAAAAGCTGATCCAAATCACTTCCTGAACATCGATCAACAACTCACTATACTTGCCGCAATTGAGGACCTCCAGACCGTTACAAAACGGGTGTATGAGCAGTGTGAGGCATGCCTTCAGTCAGCTCTATACCACCATTTGCATTTCGACGAGAGCAACAAAACGGGCACCAGCAACTCATTCACTGATGTTGGGTCGTCGATGTCTGCATCGTTCTTCGCCATGTCGCCCCAAAAACTGCTAAAGAAATCCATCTCATCGACGACCTTGACGAGCGGGTTCTCCCTCATTGGCAGCGAGATGCTGGAAGGCTCGCAGACGATCGGCGGATCTAGGGAGATGGGTGATTCTGGCGTTCTTGTTCCTAAATCAGGAGCTCCCGGCAATAGAAACAAGGTCAAGGCCAAGGGCAAGCAAACCGAAAGCGAACAGATTCATCGCGGGTGGGACTGGAGAGAGAAGGCTCCCGACGGTGTCAAGGGGGAAGACATCTTAAGGAAGCTGAGACTATTGCTTGCTCACGGAATGGCCTTTGGTGCATTGGATGGGGTATGAATTTAGCAGGTTGGGAAAGATAATAAACAATTCAAAAGGAAGAAGTGCAGGCGCGGCGAAACAACGGGGGAGATGGATTACTACTCTGTACAATTATTGATCGTTTATTTTTGATGATATGTGTGCCCGCCTGAATGAAGCGAGCGGTCCGTGGCTGATTACATTATACTGCGGGAATTTCGTTCCCCTCTCCCCCCCAAAAAAATAGCGAACGTGGCCTGAGGTAGGTATGGAATAGCGAAGTGAAGCTATTGACTCGGTTGACTGATAATTTGCCACCATTGAGGCAGCGTCTGAGAGCGGAAGATGCATACCTCGAGCATCACAAGGCAGACTTGGGGAGGTTTCCCATACCAAGATATGCAGCCAGCCAGGCCAAACCTGGGCAGCTCCGTCTAAAGAGGATCCCAAACATGCACAACATCGGTTGAAAGTCAAACCAGCATGTTTCGTTCATTCTCCGTCTCTTTCCCCAACGCTGCGAACTAAGGACCGAAGTCGTTCGTTACGTGGCTGTGTCGCTAGTTTCATCGTGGCTGAGAATGCAAGGGATGGAGCCTCTACCGCCTAGTCGGGCTAAGTGAAGCGCAGGGAGGTCCCATAGGGCTGAACTGTATATATCCTCGTCCTCGTATCATCATCCCGCTATTCTCGCTCGTCGCCGAGATTCGTAATCGGCTTCCGTGATAGCTACGTCACTAGATTCCTTTCATCACCATCGAACCGGAATGCCAGCGCGCAGGTAGGACAGCGTAAAGAAATATCGGTGTAGAAAAATATCGGTACAGGACGCTCCAGGTAGCCAGCGTCTGTCTCACCAGCCGCAGGAGGGACAAAAGTCGGTTGCAGCCACAAGGGTAGAGCCTCGGTGATGCATGCCATGGATACGTATCTCGGCTGCAGGACTAGTTTGATGCTCGCACGAAAACCGAACAGGGCGACATCCGGCGATCATGAGAGCTGAAGAACCTGGCCTAACAGAAAGTCAATCACGGTGCTAAGTAATCAGCGAACATCACCGTCGCTCTGCCGAAAGTCGATGTTCGCTTGTATCGTGGAGTTGCGATGTCTCTCGCCAGCCTTGTTTTCGGGCGTTGTTCTTTTTTCCCCGTTTGGACGTGGCTGATCCCGTGACCAGCAACCTCATCCATCCTCGCATCCTCATCCTCAACATCAACATCCAGACATCAGAACATCCAGACATCCATCGACGTCGACATGATCCTCCCTCGTGGCCCCCATGTAGCACAACGGCTACTGCGCAAGACATCGCATCTGGACTCTGCCGGTTTCATCGTCCCCCGTCACTCCCGGACACTAAACCTGTGGCTCTGTTTAGCTTTGTAAAATGGATGGGCAAAAAAGCATAGCCAATCCTTCTCAACCTTGACTGGCTTTTTTCTTTCTTTTTTTCAAATCTCATCTTCCTAACGGCCTTTGGCTCCGGCCAGGAAGTCGAAAAATGACACAGCTCGCCGGATAACTCCGCAGACAGACCTCGATTCAACCTCACACTCCGCTATCATAGTCCAGTTGGATGCGGGGGGGCTTTCAAGCCAAAACCCCGTTGATGCACCTGGTGCATGATCCCCACTGCGCTTGAGTTGCAGACGATATCGCTAATCCCACCGTGCATCGGTCGAGTCACCTACTCCTTCACTTTCAAGCTGGACTCAGGCTGGAGCTGGGAACTGTTGAGTTCCATCGGTTGCTTCTGCTGCTCCCTTGTGGATCCAAACTCTCTCCTGCTCCCACGCAGTATTCGGTACCAGACCATGGGACGGGGCGTTCGCTTGTCAATAGGTCATGTTCTCGCGTCCTCAGGGCATGAATCACCACCTGAGCAGGCTTGCTGGCTTTGTTTCCTAGCTTGCAAAAATGCCTCTGGAATCGGAATCCTTCCCCCCATTATTTTTAGGGCTTAGGCTGCCATGCCATGGCCCGGCCGGCCCAACCCGTATTAATCTTCCTCCATATACTCGCTCACAAAAGCTAGCTCGGCGATGCCACTTGCTCATTGGGTCCTGACGTTATAGTAGTATACTTATCCCATCTACCGACCGTCCGGTATCAAGGATATTTATATATGGACGTGCGGGTTACGATCTTGCTGCCTTTCTTTTCTCATCCAGACATCTTCCGATCACTTGATTTTCTGCATCCAACTCTCTCGTTTCATCAGTGTGCTTTCGTTGTTCTTCGATTCTATTCTTTCTGCTTTTGACCAAAAAAATTACATTGCTTGCTCTCACCCTAATCTCATATCCTCCTGTTTGCTTGTGGACAACCGGTTTACCATAGAGCAAACGGATCTTCTTTCTTTATAACCACGAGACACCGCCACACGTTCTGCAGCGTATTAGTTATTGCATTATTTATTCCTATTTACTCTCCTCGCTCGCGGCAGATTGTTGCAGCACAGCAACTCTCAAGGCTACAACCACACGGCTCCTGCAAACCGAGACCTTTTTTGTTTGCTGCCTAAAATTGACCTACAAACTACCAACCTTATCCACGCCATACCTTCATACCGACTCCCATTCAACCACCTCTAAAAATGTGTTATCAACTGCTGGAACTTTTCTCCGTCTGCCGCTGCCTACATCATCGCCATTCAATCGATCCGTGTCAAGCATACGGTCAGCGAGGACACGTTGTGCAGGAGAAAGTAGTCCTGGTTGGATACACTTGCCCGAAGCATTCTGTACAGCAATGTGGCACAAGTGGAAATCCACGAAGCTCGAAACTCAGGCCCGACTCTGGGTATTCATCCAGCGGGAAGGGCCCTTATCGGTAGGGGATGCGATAATCCTTTTCTGATTTCTTCCTGTTATCTTCCGAAGGGATATCGAACAGAGGTATGATTTGTTTATATTTGGGTTTATATCAGTCTTGGGCGCAAGGATATGTACTGCTTTTCTTGTTCCTTTGTGGTCACTAACCTTGTTGACTCTCAATAGGTCTCGGATGGCTCTTTATTACGACTACCCCTTGCACAATAGCGCTGGAAGCTCTTGTGTATTTTGCTCTTGCCCTTATCACACCCTTCGCACCTGATATCAGGAGAGAAAACAGTGCTCACGACTTGTACGGATGACCAGGCCATGAAATACGATCAGATGAGCCAAACGAAGAAACAGAAAAAATAGAAACATTTATGCCTATCGCAGAGCGATGAAACGACAATAACTGAAGACGAAAATGATCGAAAAATATAATAATAACAGCAACGAGTTGGTGTTTTTGAAGGAGTCTTTTTCATGGTGTTTCAGCCCCGAATTATACCCCCGACCTCCTTGTCTGTTCAGTCTCCTTTTTTTTTTATCCTTTACTCATCTTTTGCTTTCCTATTTCCTGCCTTCCTATTTCTGCCTTTATTTGATTTGATGCAGTTATCATGTTTATCTCCCGTGTACAACTATTCCTGTTAACCTTTTCTAGGCCCTCCTTTGAGAGGACGATGCACTCTACACATCCTCCCGGAGGGGATGACATTTCATTTAGCGGCTTGTACGCATTTCATTAACTTCAATCTATGTTTTACATACTTGCCATTGCCGGCCCATGGTATGATACATTCTGAGGGATGCAGTCGCAATGATGACAGGAATATGGGAGTATTTTGGGGAATTTGTACCGGATATAGATCCTCTCGATACCTCTTATGTTACTTCGATTTGTCAGCTTTTATCCTTCAAATTTTTTTTTTTTACAATGTTATACTCTTTTGTTACGAAATAGCAGGTGATGGTAATGAATCCCATGCAGGGACGTGGGTAGGGAATACACTACATATCAATTATCTCTTTAATAGTAATCCTCAGATCGAGGTTATCAAGTCTAAGTAATCTTTCTATACAGAATACGGGGAAATATCATAATCAGCAAATGTTATTTTTCTCATTTTCATATTTACTTATTCCAATATCACGATTCTGACATGAAATGAATGACATGTAACCCCTTTCGTCTTCCGTTCATGCACCGACACAACATCATGATACTCATTCTTCATAATCAAATAAACATGAAACATAAAAACAAATGGCATGACTTCGTAATTAGTGCTAGGCCTCTTATCATACACAAATGGAGGTGCTGTTTCCCGGCATCCTTTAGTGCAAGACATGAGTAATATTGATAAAGAGAGGTGCACAAGTGTTGGCGAAAGTGGATTGGCGGTCCTTACAGGGTAAGGAGGAATCCCTTGTCAAGAGAGTGCGTCTCGTCCAGGGGGGAGAGGCGCGGGTAGTCCTGGGGACTGGGAGAAGGAGATGCTTTTTCACTGGCTCCTTCGTTCCCATGCAGTGTAATTTGGCCGATGGCTGCATGGGGAGAGGAAGTCTCCTTCGAGAATGCGGCGGTTTCACCCGTGGCTTTGGCTCTCGCGACGTGGGATTGATTTAGCATTTCGTCATGCGAGAAGAAAAGAGGGTGGTTGTCATCGATATCGTCCCGGATAAAATTGAGCGGCAAGGTCCCATGGGAAATTGCAACGGGCGGGACCAAGACGGTAAGACGACGTTAAAGAAATTGACACAAAAGCAAATTGCATTGAAGAAGGCATGAAATCGATAGAAACGGCTTCTCATCCATCGTTTCCTATCGCAGGTGTGAAGACCGTTGAAAGACACCTTATCCCCTTGAAGAAGCTGACTTGACTGTTTACCTGCGGACGGCGATGTGTTGGCGGCGAAGCTGGGTGCGGACGTTCTTGTACTCTTCATCAGAGCTGCAAGCCTCATCAGAGTCGTCAGAGGAGTCAGATGGGGAATTGTAGCCACATCGGCGTCCACCACAGTCGATCTTGACCTTCTCTCCGCTGCGGGTGATACCGAATCTCTGACAGCTGCATGCAGAGTCGAGGTCGCTGAAGGAAGAGACGGAAGATGGTGAGGTGTTGTTGGAGCGAGAGGAGAGGGAAGAGCCAGAGGACGATGGTGGGGAAGAGGAGATGTCGGAGTCGTCGTCTGAGAGATCAGCGTTTCTGAATCTCGCGGTCAGAGCATCTACGGTTGGCAAGTCTTGGTAGTTGGCTTCTCGGATTTGGCGCGAAGCGTATGGCTTGGATGGACGTGGGTGCATGATTCTGGATGGAGACAGGGCACGGCCGACTGGTACGTCAACGCTATCGCGGCGAGGCTTGGAGGCGGGAGCAGACTTGGTCGAGGACACGCGGGGAACATCGAGGATGTTCAACTTGCGACCGGTGGTTGGCTCGACGGTGAACTCGGCAGCGGGATCATGGGAGACGTGGTAACCATCCATGATATAGTAGTACCAGTAGCGAGAGCCGGGGTGAAGCATGGTAGTCTGGAAGCGGAAGGCTCCCTGCCACGAACCGGGCTTGGACTTGGAGGCCGAGGAAAGGGGGAGCTGGCCCGCATAGTTGTCCCAAGAGCCCAAAAGATGGACGGTCTTCACGTTGGAGGAAGTGCGAAGGGAGAAGTTAAGCTGGATAGCGGTGGAAGACATGTTGCTTTGTTGAAGTTTTTTTAAGTTCTTTTTTGTGTTTTCTTTGGGGATAGTCTTTTTATTCCGGATAAAAAGACGGTTGGTGGTGTATTAGGGGGATGGTCGTTCAAAAATTATTAAATATTATAGAATGAATGGTGAGGTGTAGACACGATCAGTTTGTTGAATGGACGAAGGTAGCTAACCGGAGCTTCCTTGAGGCGTCAAGTCAAAAAGGTTGAAACAAAAAGTGCGTTGAAGGAAGCGGGAGTAAAAGTTGTAAAGAAGTCACACGAGCTATTAACGAAATCGATTCGGATTGCCGGACCAGCGACAACGAGTAGATAACGGGAGGGGGGTTGTATATTAAGAGTGCAAAAATAAAGGGTGTAGAAGTATTATGCTGAGAAGAGACCGGCTCTGTAAAATTCTCTTAATATAGGAATAGCTCGAGGACGAAGGAAGAACAAAATTAGGGGACGAAGAGAGGAAGGGGAGGAAGAGAAGAGAGAATGGGCGCGGTGTTGGACGGTGTTTATATCTTGCATTGACGAGCGAGCGCCGGAAGCAGCGAAGGCCCGGGCGGTGGGCAGGAGGGTGGGGCCCAGGACAGGCGGGCGGGTAGAGACCACTGCTTATTGGCTGTAAGGTTGTGGGTACCCGGGCAGGGTGGAGCAAGGATCAGCCAACCAGAAGCCGCAGATGCGAGGGTCGTGCGCCAACGCCTATCCTGATCGGGGATATGTGGATCCCATCACACTGCATGTGGCCAATAATCGTGTTCGGACTTCCCTGCCGGTTGTATTTTTAGCAACAGCGAGGGGATGTACCTTGCCGCAGAGATCTGGTGGTGGGGTACTTGCCATGTCTATACTTATGTACTTCACCTCATTGTGCCGTCCCTGCCACGTCCCATCACACTTCCCTAGTGAATGCACCACCAACCTCGCCCGGCGCTCCCAACAGACCAAATCTTTAGCAGGCAGGCCTCCAATGACGCCGCAGGCTCGCAGTCGCCCCTCTGTCTTGCGACGAATAGCGAAACACCTGTATTGGGGTTGCCAGGGGCGGACGAGCTCTCAATAGAACTGCTCTGCATGCATAACTTCTTCTTCCTTTCGAAGTTTGTTCTAGTGGGCCGGTACCACCTTGCTCTATGGCCTGCCTATTGATCACCCGGATAAGACAAGGGTAGAGATACCGCTGTATCGTACTATCGTTGGAGGGCAAGAAAAATTAATATACCGCTGCGCTGCACTGCGGCTCCAAACACGGTATAGCTCGGGCAGCTTGTTGCATGAAATCCATCACGTTCAGGCCCGCCACCCTGGCAATTAAGGGTTGCTAGGGATACCTGGGATATATACTTGCGTGGGAACGATCAATATCGAGCCGCCTTCCCTGCAGAATCAGTTTTTATTCATAATGATATAAACACTTCTTCACGTGGAAGGTTCGCTAGAAAGGTTCTCCCGTCCGCTCAACCCATTCTAGGCTGGTGCAAGCACCTCTTTGCAAGGTATACATGTAGTTCTCCGGTCAATCCATGACTGCCTCATGCATATATAGCTCCAGATTGAGATAGCTGCCTGCCGCTGAGAACCATATCTGGCCTTCTAAGGAGCAAAGTCATTAGCAAACGTCTTCACTAAGAGAGTCAATCCACTCTGAAGGAATGTGGGAGTGCCAGATCGCAAGTTAACCTCCAAAGTTTATTGGTGAGTTGGTCATGAGTTCAGTATCGACTGCATAAGAAAGTCGAATATGTACCTAAAATTTAGCAAAGTGGCGGGAACCCGTATAGACGAAGCCCATAGTTATCTTCATGTGTGCCGATTTCGAAGGAAATGTGTATGTGTATGCCATTTCTCTTCTGCAAGCCGTTCATTTTGCTTTCGCCATGGAGGAGAGCCAATGGCAGATTTGGCCCCCAAACCGATTTAACCTGTCAAGTCAATCAACCCAGCACCCAGGCTCGGTAGCTCCACCTAGTTCATCGAGTAATTCGCTAAGGAGACTTCGCAATCCATGCACAGGCACCCTGTTTTCTGCCGTTTTCTCCAATCTTTTTCTCTAGGCGGATTATCTATCCGAGCCTTGTCAAGCGGTGTTGCCTCTGCTTCTGCTTCCTCACGCAGCCTGTGCCTCGCGGAAGTGTTTTCCTGCTTCATTGAATGCCTTGAGGCATCGCGGCCAGTATGTAGGCTGCTTTATCTTTGGGTATTTGTCGCCCCAGGCCGTGGAGCGGTTATCCTGATATTGATAAAGGGGCCAGCGCAACAACCAACACTCCTCTGGAGATCTTCAATCAGCTGTCCGGCGATCGCCTATCAGACGTTGTCGGTGTCGTAATCCTCGACTACGATCTCAGGTCAACCCGCGGAGTGATCTGGTGCGAGTTGTGCACTGCATCTGCACCCGCGCGATGGCCACGGGCGAGAATTTCAAGGTTTCCTCTCGCCCGTATCGGCCCATCGTTGTATCGCCGTCGTAGGGAATGTGAACAACACACCGGCATTCTTATCGCTACTTTGTAGCATACTGGCCGTGTTCGCTACATAGAGCATCTCGCAGAAACGGAAACCTCTACCGGAAAGGGACTGTGGGAAAACATGGCCAACGAAAGCATCCTAGATCGTCTCACCAATCATTAAGACACAATTAATACCCCTATTTAGTAATACAAGCCCTTACTGACGAATAGCTACGCCGCTAAATCACTATACCCTGGTAGTAGTACTCACCAATACCGATCAAGGAAGTCCGGGCTATTCAATATCGAGGGCAAACATCGGTGGCACCATGGACAGTTAATGATAAACTATCAACAAAGAGCAAACCGGAAATTAGGCATAACTATGTTAGGCGTACGTAACTGTATGAACCAAGAATGTTGGTAACTAAGTGAAATCAAGCTTCAGGCGATGGATATCGCGAAACCAGGTACCACCTTTGATGACATCTCTGATTTCCTCTAGATGAAGAGCTTACATGGCCATTTCATGGTGCCAAAATATTCCCAAAATATCTGTGGCATTGGACCCAGAGAATTTTATTGATGTTCTCCAAGAAGAATAGAGGACAAAGAATCTACCGCTTATCATGGATCCTGTTCACGAGGAGACATACTAATATCCCTAGTTTTATTTTGTTTTGTCTAAGTGAATCTAATAATGCTAGTTCCTTAGTGGCTATAGTAGAAGCCGTTAAAATATATAGGTTGCTTTATCAATCCTCACTGAAATCTGATTTGCTAGATATCGCAACAGACTAGGCCCTTTTTTTTTTAAGAAAAGTTTGCGCCTTTTTCTTTCCGTCCGGGTAGCAGAAATATTGTATGACAGATTAATAGAAACTCGCAAGGCCATGAGAAAGATATTGCTGAAAACACCGATTGTATAAGAGCAAAACTTGACAGTAGAAAGACGAAGGGAGAAGAATGCGGTTCGTTTAAGACAAGGAAGAGAAGAGAAGAGGGATTGTAGCGTAAAGTAGATTAGACCAGCCAGGGTGGCCGCAGTACTATTAGGAGGTCTTCAATAACTGATCGAAGGAGTTTTAAGTTCGTGGTAACTAGAGGAAGGAGACATGTGTTCGACAGTAGCCCAGTCCCTTATCGGATAGATACACCAGATCGTTTGGTGTACATGCGAGCTGCAATATTCATGGATGCTAACTCTTGGAATAAGAGCTTGGCAGCATACGGAATATGCACCTGCGAAATCTTATTCTTGTTTCTGCACGCTCGGCATTCGAAGTCGCCCTTCTTTACCTTGCTGTTCATTGACATTTACGTTAGCCAGTTATCCAATATGCTTATCACGACTGGTTTGTATGGTTAGGGAGGGAAGACTTACGCAATAGGTGTCATCAATCCACAAATGTCGCAGATATGTACCCGGAACGGATCAGACACATCAAACAATCGCTCCTTCAAAAACGAACTAGCTCCGTGGGCAATCATGCAATCGCGTTCCATCTCTCCGAATCGCAGACCACCATCTCGAGCACGACCCTCCACTGGCTGGCGAGTCAGGATCTGCGTAGGCCCACGGGCACGAGCGTGGATCTTGTCGTCCACCATATGTCGTAGTCGCTGATAGTAGGTAGGCCCCAGGAACACCTGGGCGACCAATTTCCTTCCTGTGTGTCCATTGTACATGACCTCGAATCCACGTGATTGATATCCATGCTCGCGAAGCAAGCTCGACACCGAGTCAACAGTGACGTCGGTGAAGGGCGTTGCATCACCTTCATATCCACGGAGGGAGGACACTTTACTCAACTGGCACTCAATCAAATGGGCAATTGTCATACGAGACGGGATAGCGTGGGGGTTGATAATCAAATCGGGCGTGACACCTTCTCTGGTAAACGGCATATCCTCATGTCGGTATGTAATACCAATAGTACCTTTTTGACCGTGTCGAGACGCAAACTTGTCACCAATCTGAGGAATCTTCGTGGTTCTCATCCGTACCTTCACAAACTTCAAGTCATCGTTACTCGTGGAAACAAGAACCTGGTCGACAATACCACTCTCAGTACTTCTCAGAGGAGTTGAGACATCCAGTTTAGTGTGCTGTTTCGTTCGCTGGCCAAGTTCTTCAGCCTCCGGCGCCAACGGCGAGGTTTTTCCAATGATGATATCCTCACCGGACACGCGAACTCCCGGTGACACGATGCCGTCGTCGTCGACCTTGTCGTAGGTCCCGTGTTTCATCCTGAGAGTGTCCGATCTCATCGGCTTCTCAAATCTCTCAACCACTGTCAAACCGATCATCTTCTCAGAGTCAGTATAAGTTCGGTAGAACAAGCTTCGGAACAAGCCACGATCGATACTGCTTTGGTTCATGATAACGGAATCTTCCTGGTTGTATCCGGAGTAACATGCAATAGCCACAATAGCATTTTGACCGGCAGGAAGTTCACGGAACTTAAGGAACTCCATGGATCTCGTGGTTGCAAGAGGTTTCTGCGGGTAATAGAGAATATTCGCCATTGTCTCCATGCGCTGTTCGAAATTTGTGAGGAAAACACCCATGGCTTGTTTACCCATAGCAGATTGGTATGTGTTACGGGGAGATTGGTTATGATCGGGGAACGGAATAATACTCGCACAAATGCCCAATATCATACTGGGATGAATCTCACAGTGCGTCCAGGTGTGAGCCTTTTGGCTTAGAGTTGATTTGACACGACGGTTGCGGTCTGTAGTATCCTCTTCGGGCATGCCATAACCAGCCTGGTATTGTTTTGATGCCTCCAGATCTTCGGGCGTCATGACAATCATGATAGTTTCTTCTTCTTCTGCATCCACATATTCAACCACTCCGGACTTAACGAGGCCATCCCAGCCAAAGTGTCTCTCCCTCCGTTCCTCTGGATCAAGATCTGGTGGAAGCTCCTTGTCTGCTTCAAGTTTGTGAATATGTTCCTTTACAAGAACAAGGGACCCGCTGTTTTCACTCTTTGGGTCATTGTCAACCACAAACAGAGGTCGACACACACGCCCGGCATCCGTAAAAATCTTGAACTCTCGGTCTCGAATATCCCAAACCAAACTGACCTCATGGGAAATCATGTTTCGTCGTCGCAAGGACTGGACGGTCCCAACAAGATGTGCCGGGTCCCTGTGTACACCTACCCATACACCGTTCACGAACACTTTTGTCGAATTAGGTGATACCTGAGGTTCAAATTCTTCCAGTACTTCCATATTGCGCTGAATCATGAAATCGATGATCGGCTCGCTCGGGGTACCAACGGTGATGTAGCACATGAGTGCTAAATTCTTGACCAGACCACAAGCTTGCCCTTCGGGCGTCTCAGCAGGGCAAACAAGACCCCAATGGGTGTTATGGAGCTGTCGAGGTTTGGCGATCTTGCCATCTCGACCGATAGGGGTATTTGTGCGCCGAAGATGGGAAAGTGTAGATGCATATGTATAACGGTTAAGCACCTGTGAGACACCTGCCTTCGAGCTAGCGGCTTTCTTCTGCTCACCCCAGTTCCCTGTAGCAAGTGCGTATTTGAGGCCACCTGTGAGGGTGCTGGCTTTGACACCGATGTTCAGGTACAACTGTCTGCCGGTCTCGACACACCTTTGGACATATTTATAAAGATCTTTGGTAAGTCTCATAAACAAAACTCGGAATAAGTTCGCCAGTAGAGGTCCCGCCAAGTCGAGGCGCTTCTTTCCAAAATGATCTCGATCATCCACATCACGACGTCCAAGGGCGCACTGGAGGAGACGGTGGACCATGTAACCCAAAAAGAAGGCCTTGCGAGTCTCACTGCCTTCGCTCTGCGATATATGAGGAAGGAATTCCTTTTGAATGATGTCCCTGGCATATCGTACTCGCTTCTCTTGGTTCATGCTCATAGGTGACGATCCTCTTTTGCTAATAAAGTCAAGTGCAACATCACGGTCTTGGATAACGAACCCTTCTTCAATACATGGCTTAAGCATTTCTAACATTGGCGTGTCGTTTCGGTCGTAGCAAATGTGGTTTAGAATATCTTCATCAGACACAACACCGAGAGCGCGAAATACGACGACAATGGGAATATCGGTTTTGATGTAGGGTAGGGTCGATCGAATTGTCGGGCCAAATCCGCCCTTAGCACTGTCGCCTTTGGAGAAGAGTTTGATGGAAAGCTGAGAGAGGATTCTGGAGCCCTTCTCTACAGCACTTCGAATTTCCGCAACGTAAGGGGTTGGACTTGGAGGGGCCTTCTTGAACACTTGCACAATATTTCCAGCACTTCGTTCTTGCGCAATCAAAACCTTTTCACTTCCGTTGATAACGAAATAACCACCTGAATCGTATGGGCACTCGTTCCAGTTGTAAAGGGCTTGCTCGCCGAGGTCCTTGAGGATGCAGTACTTTGACTTGAGCATAATAGGCATTTTTCCAATGAAAATGTTTTCCTCCTCTGCCTCGTCTTCAGAAGCTGGTTTCCGTTCCCAATGCAAATATGTTCCACGATTCCGCCTCTCTTCATCACCCTTCTCTTCGACCTCTTCCTCCTCGTCGTCCCTTTCTGATAATAGGCGCTCCCGGCCTTCCATAATCTTTTTCGAAATACCGAGGTAGAGCGGACTAGCATAGGTGAGATTTCGTAGACGGGCTTCCTGAGGCAACATAATGCTGGTTGCACCATCTCCTTCTGTCATGGACGGCCTAGCCAACATCACGGTACCAAATTTGAGCTCATAGCGGCGTAAGACGACGGGATCCTGCTCATCGTCACCCGGAGGAACTGTTTGATCGAGAGTAACCTGGCCCTGCTCCTCTACCAGCTCTTGCATCGTGGTGGAGATGAATTCATCGAAGGAGTCTAACTGCTGGGAGACCAGACCTTTGGACTCGAAAAATGCGGAAATCACCGTCCAGCAGTCTTCAGATGTGATCCCCTCCTCCGCCTCGTAGTAGACATCGTCTCCATACTCGTCTGCGTACTCCATGATGGATGTGTTGCTGGCCGGAAATTCGGTGCGCGCGCGCCTGGTTCACCGATCCCCAAAGGGATCTAGATTGAGCAGCCAGATATCGACGGGAAGCAAGGGATAGTCGGCATAAATATAATTCGTTCACGTCTGCATCAGCGGAAGCGAGGTTGCGTCGGCGGTGGTTTGGTTTGCGCAGGTGAAGCTCCGTCATGGAAGACCTCACTGAGCCGCCACTGAAATTCCCGTTTGGGCTTGCTTACCAAAACCGGCCAGAAAAACGCGCTACTGTCACGTGATATACAATCACGTGTAATACTCGAGCTGGCCGAACTTAAAATTGACTTGACAGAAAGCTTGAGATATAAAAAAAGACACTGGTAAGCACCACACTTTGCGGCGTCTGACGAGGTTTATCTGAGCACTCTTAGCTAGGCTTTATCTCTCAAGAAACTGAATGAAATAAAAGCTACAGCTAAGATGGCAGCTCACCTTGGGCTCGGGTTGAAGCCCAGTTTTATATTATATACCCGGATTTTGTTCCTAAGACTGATGGATCTACTTGGAATATCCGTCTACATCAATATTAGAATGGTGATACGGTCACACATTTCCGACTAGCTATCTAGAATAGATATATCTATAGGCCTTATTTTAAACCTACTATAGATAAGGAGAGGCTTCCGACCAGGCTAGAGGTCAACAACACACAATAGGGCCTAGTACACCTGAGCCATCAGCGGATCCGCAGAAGGTATGAGCTGTTTTCTCTTCCCCCGAAAAACTCTGTACGTGCTGTAGGGAGGTTGTGCATTGTAGAGTTGACCATCAAAGGAGTGACTGAAGAAATAGTAAACCAATTTGCAAGGGAAATCAGAATGCGAAGTAAAATTTTCTGCCTCCGAACAGCACAAATGCTGAAAATCCTCAAGTTCTGGGCCTGTGGGTATATCTGCTGAAAATACAACAGTCATTTCTTCCTTGGTGAAATAGCAAGTGATATTCGAAAATCGCACGTACCCAGTGGATCTTAATGAGACTGCTTTAATTGGCCTCTGCCGTTTGAATCCCTGGACAACTATCAGTGAAATGTACCCGCTAATAATAATAATATCTACATATAGGGCCGGCTTTAGGCAAATCATCGCCGCGTATTAGAAGAGCTCCGCCCCGCCAGCAAGAAGATATATATTCAACGCCCTTTACATTACACCTCACCACTCTTTTTTCCCTTTACCATCGTTCAGGCTCCCAAGGCAAGACAATGGCATCCTCACCTGTTGATAGCCTAGTTGCTCTTCCGCTGGAGATTTTCCAATATATTCTCTCCTACCTACCTAATCCTGATATCAAAAATCTACGCCTGACTAGCTCGTCGATAAGTGATAGGGCTCATCCGCGATTGGACCGAGCATTTCTATCCGCGAATCAGCGCAATATCGAAGTGTTCCGCTCGATAGCCAGCCATGAAGTGTTCCGCCGGAGGGTCGTCGAAATCATCTGGGACGACGCACGGCTACAGGAGGAACAACCACGGGAGCGATACGACTCGGACGATGTATACGCCCGCTCTGGGGACCTGTGCGATTGCAACAATGGCTGCGACTGCTGCTCGCCGGATAACGGCTGTCCAGTATGGTTCGCGCGCGTGTGTAAAGAAAATATCAAATACTTACTTCGTCGTAAGCACCGGGATGTAGACAGGCCAGACCATGTCGCGCGGGATAGGCAGGTCGCTGCAGAACTTCCTCTCCGGGAATCGTGGGAATATTATCAAGGCTTAGTGCGAGTACAGAAAGCAGTGCTCGCGTCTGGAGCAGATATTAGTGCTTTTAGATATGGGCTTGAGCAGTTCCCAGCACTAAAGAGAGTTACTCTTACCCCCGTTGCGCATGGCTGGCTATTCGCCCCGTTATATAAAACACCGATGATCCAGGACTTCCCATACGGCTTTAACTACCCAATCCCTCGCGGCTGGCCAATACTTTCCCGTGGAGAGAAGTCAATGGAAGCTTGTCCATGGGGCGTCAGCAGTGGCGAGACGCAAAAGAACCAGTGGCGTGGTTTCCGAGCCGTTACGCGCGCACTTGCGCAACAAGCACACCACCACCATGTCTTGGAGTTTAGTGTTGAAGTTAACCAGCTCTTCACTGGTGTAAACTGTCGCATCTTTGACCAGCCATGCCGCGAGTACAATGATTTGGTAATACTACTCCAGAAGCCTGGCTTCAGTCGCTTTGATATATCTCTCCTTGTTGGTGGAGTGGAACATGACGGTTGGCCATGCTTCCGTAGTGGCCTCCTCTACAGCGCCTTGGCTGGAGCACCGGACCTGCAGCATATCTCCCTGTGTACTGATGTCTACCCTGACCCTGATGGACAGGGAATAGAGAAATGGAGTGGTGGCTCGATCCAGCACTTTATCCCCCTCCAGACTATTTTCCCAGTCGAGAAGTGGCTGCGGCTGCGGCACTTCGGCCTCTCAGGTTTTCTAGTTATGCAGGACGACGTGTTGAATTTGCTAGCGGCATTACCGTCCACTATTCGATCAGTCGAGCTCAGCTTCCTACATTTTCTTGACCGTGGGGGTTCTTATATGGAACTACTAGAGCAGATGCGTAACACCCTTCGCTGGCGTGACAGGCCATTAGAAGAGAGGCCGCAGGTGCTAATTGCAACAGAATTGATCTCAGTACAGGATGGCCGAAGTGTTTGGGTGGACTGCGAGGTGACTGAGTTCCTATACAGTGATGGGATAAACCCCTTCTCGTGCGGGGATCCAAACCGTATCTTGAACAATAGTGGCATGGGTACTGTTAGAGATGCCTTTGAACCAGAGCATGAGAGGCCTCTGCTGAGCCCAAGCAAGCTAGCGAAGCTAGGGTGCCGGAAGTGGTCGCCTACTGGCACCATGTTGTCAAGGCCGCCCTACCAGGCAGTGGTTGATTAGTGAATGAGCTTGCTTTTAAGGGGATAGAATCACTACTATGTCAGGCCGAGTATGGAGGACGAGCCTTCCTATCATTCTTTGCCCTTTCTATACATTTTTGTGGCATATCCTTGTTTAACGTGCTATTACGTGCATTCTTTGACTATCAAATTCTAGAATATCCAGTGTCACGTTCTATAGTTTAAATGTTACTATAGACGAGGTGTGAGATGCATAGTACTTCCGCGCCGAAAGGTGGAGGTGTTGAAGATACGTTTGAATATCGATGGAGCAAGAGAGGCGACAGAGCCAGCCTTGAATAGGACTACCATGGAGTATATAGCCACCAAATAGTATTGTATAACGGGTTTCACAGACATACACACATATATATCTCAAGTCTATGAGAAGCCTGTGTGATACACTTGGCAGGAAGGTGTAATACGGCCAACTTGCGAGTTGACTAGATTTATGCACCCGTAGGGTCCATGTTGTTGCACGTTAGGGGCAGCCTAATCGTCTGTCGGTTTATGAGGCGATTGGTAACCCACTGGCCCGTATACGGGGCCCTGGGCAAGAGATTTAGAGGGCCGGAGCTTAAGATGGAATAATATTAGTAGTGATGCGCGAAATGGGGGCCGGGGGGTTAACAAAGAGAGCAGCGACACATACTGAGCGGTTAGATACATGTGGTCGAAGCTTTCCCGCGAGCGGCGGACGAAAGAGTCTAGTGCAGTGCGGATATAGACCTTCCATTCATTCTGTAGAGTTATGTGTCCGTGGTTTTAACGGTACCACGCATCGAAGCTGCCGAAAAGATCATAGAGAGCCTCATAGGTGGCACAGAACTTGTCCCATATTTCCTGGTGGTTTAGATATCCAAAAACCAGCCCTAATGCATACAGGGGTTAGAGATGCTAGGTTTGTAGAGATATTGGGGCCGCAAAAGAAAAAATGACCTTACCCATCTCTTTGACTGCCTGGAGCTGCTCATCGTCATCCATAGCTGCATAAGTCAGATGAGATGTCAGTTCGTTTCCGGTGAACATCTAAAATATCAAACATGTGAGTACGACAAAAGCAGGGATAAGCCACACAAAGCATGGTAGTAATAATAGTCGAGTAAACATAGACTCCCCTTCATCCGGTTCGGCCTTGCCAACAAAATAGCGAGACGATCCATATGATGTATGCTACCCAGCTCAGCGAGCAGGAGCTGCATGAAGGAGGCAGGCCTATTGTCGAGTTGCCACGGAAAGTTCACGCGGTCTATCGGCAGTATGAACTCCTCAATCCAGTCACAGTCGAGGAGTGACTGAGGGTTTGTTGGCACCGGCCTTTGGTTTCTGACTTGGCCCTTGGATAGCCACTCGAAAAAGTCACCGATAAGCTGTCCCTCGAAAACATGCTCAGCTACAAAAGAGTCAGCATAGGATCTTGAGTAACAGTTGAACCGAGATTATATCCATCTTACTCTGGTAATTTGCTCGAACCAAGAGGGCCCCCGTGCCACTCAAATCCCTATAATCATGATTCATCAAATTGGTGACGCCCCAGTTCTCGCAATCTGCCGTCGTGTTCCCCCAGTACCGCGAGATCGAGTCCCACATACCGAACTCAATGCCCTCCCACGGGTTGGAATGACTCCCAGAAAAGGCTGGGTATCGGTAATCACCCTTATCGTAGAAACGTTCCCCACACACGGACACCACTTTATACGATCTCGTGGCCGTCCCGGTTGCCCTCTCGCTTAGTCGGTGGAATTCATTCTCGCTGTCAGGCTCAGTGGTGGTGTTATTCCTCTTAGTAAGGGCAGTGCTGCTTCCGAACCCCCAAGGCCAGATGCCGTCTGGCTCATTGCAGCCATTACAGGCCTCAATAGAACTGAGGCCCCATTCAAGGTCCATGCAGACGCAGCCGCAGCAGTGCTTCTTCTTTTTTTCCTTTTCCTCGTAGTCAGGACCACCACACGCGAGGCAATCATCGCAGCTGAAAGCCTGTGCTCCCTTGTATATATCTGCCACAGGCTTAGGAAAGAATGTTGTCAAGCCCACGGGGTCCTTAGGCGATAACCCCCATCCAGGCAGCTCTATCACCCCTATCTCGCCCCGAGTGGCAAGTGCCGATACATTAACTTCGGGGGTAATGGATACGTTGGCAGTATTTGAGCTCCAGCTGGCCTGGCGAGAGTCTGGCTCAGCCACGAGGGCTGCTCGTGGGATACCCTTTATGTACTTGTTTGGGTAACACTTCGCGCTGCGTATTGTTTGCTGTGCCGGCTTGTTAGTATATCCACGGTTAAACAAAAGGAAGAGGGTTTATTTAGGGTTGTATTAAAACGATACCTCATCAGGTTCAGCGTTGGATAAAGTGACGTCCTCCCAGCCGATTTTTTCACTATAGGAATAATTAGTCCATCATCCCCTAACAATCTCATTCGTTTCGGGATTTTCCAGTTTGGGGCGAGCTTACGCGTTTTCAATCACTGGGAAGACGTTGGTTCTAATCGTTCGGTTAGCGACTTCGAAACATTGGGGTTCAAGGTGTTTCGCAACTCACCCTACTAAATAGTCCGCGCATACTTCTTCATAGTCCTCCAAGTCGTGGTTATATTCAAAGGGGTGATATCTAAATTCGGTCATGGTGTTAAAATATACTGCTAACTGTAAAGGATTGAGAATTAATATCAGCTTAGTATGGGAAAGCTGTGTTTAGCTTAACAGAAAACTTACATCCGTTATCTCTGACACCACCGGGAATGATTTTTCTATCTCCGGAGGGAACAAATAGTACGTAGCCCTTAGGCCAAAGGCAATGTAGGTTCCTATAGCAATTTTACCGCCGCCCTCCGGGGAGGAATATAGAACGTTGGTGTCCGGAATTGAGATCTCATTCTTCTTGCGCGACTTTCCCCACCCACCGTGCATATCTTCTGGGGGTGCTGGAAAGAACACAGTAAGGCCAAGGTCAGTAATGGTCCTGGTGGTAGCGCTACCGTCGAATGAAGCTATGCCGTCTTCCTTGTCACCTTTCTTAACTTCCTTGGAAGTGGCTATCTGGTAGGTGATTTCGTAGTAAGGGTCGAAAGAGACCCAACCATTCAGGTGAGCCCGGTCAGCTTCAACAGTGTGTCCCCCCAACTTAACACGTTGACCCTCGTTGAAGGCCGGGTTGCCCTTATTCGCACGGCTAATGTCAAAGGAACCGATACCGCCGACACCATAGGTCAAATCAGTCTGGCCAGTGACTTTGAGGAAACTTTTAGCTTGTTTAACTTGAAGGCTTTCATGAAGCGTTGCCTATATGATGCACCTCTCTGTTAAAACTAGTAATATACTCTCGAGAGTTATAGTATTTAGAAATGGAATACCAGCAGCGCTCTGGTAGGGTTTTAGGCGAGAATAAGATTACTCGGACATAGGCAACTCACTACCATAGAAAATCCTTAGTATAGCTTAGTATCTATACTACCTTGGACGTAGGCGCCGACACCCTCGGAGAAAGTTTCATTGAAAGCTGGACACGTTTCTTTGGAATGCCAGAACAGAGAGGCGCTTATATCTGCTTTGATTGTCTCCGCGTCCTTAGGGTTATACTTAAAATTGTTCGAGTTGGTGAGTAAGTTCTACCATACCGAAGTCGTCGGCGCGAAGAATCTCTTTTGTAAGTTGCTATATTGGATGCCAGGGGAATTGACGACTGTGTCCTAATAGCCTTTAATATTTAAGTAGTCAATCCGGATACTAGTGTTCTTCGTATCCCTTCGAACGAGCTTAAAATTAAAATCAAAGGAGAATTCAAAAACCTGCGATGTTGGTTTCCCCTTAGATAATATATCTTCTGGTATAGATTGGTCTGCTGTGATATTAGTGAGATGGTATCCACACTTAAAAGGCATTAGCCAACTAACCTTGAGAAACTTTGAGGGAGACAGCCCTGGCCACAGTGTTTGGAGCACACTAATGCCTCGAATATATCTTGTTAGAATGATACTTCGCTAGAGTAACGCAAAAGGCTCTGTTGAGATTACTAACATTATTTGGCATTTCCATAATAGTTCCCTCAACCCCTTTCTCCATAACACGGAAACATCCCTCGACGTCATCATGGAGACAAATAACTCTGGCGCTATAGAGTTTGTCGTCCGGCTGATTTATCACATTATCTGGACAGTCGAGGAAGATAAACGGTTTTGGTTTACCCTCACGTTTCCTCAGCTGGGTGATAGCATACGAGTCGCCACTGACAAGAAGGAAGCCAAATGATGTTTTGTCGGGTTCCGTTTCACCTGCATCTGCGAGGCTACTAAAGTTGATAATTCCGTAGCTGATCTTTGAATCCTTGGGTGGTAGATACTCCTTGGGGAATATGCGCTTAAGGTCAACGAGCGAGGAAGGCCGATCAATGGGTGGGAGACTTTTTGGGTCTACAATAGCCCTAAGTGCATCTAGCCCACTATTATCAAGGTCTATGGCCCATATCATCAGGTTTGATAGTTCCATACGATTTGCGTAGTCAATCTTAGACTGAAATGTGCTAGCGTCATCAAAGCTGCGATTCACCGAGTCAATTCCATACATAAAAACACTCCAATGGAAGTGGTACTTATGAGATCCAGCTATTGCCATTATATACCATATACTTGACGGCGGCGGCCTTATCCAAGTACGCTGTCGCGCCAGTATTCTGCAGAATATCGGTGACCTCTGTGGAGACAAGTTAAGTAAGAATCTTTCTTTCACTACTTGCTGTTCACCTCTTCCTCTCTAATACATACCACGATATGATAAAATGCCGGCGCTGTTGGTACATTTTCCTGTGGTTCCAGGGCCGCTGAAGCCGCATCCCGGCTTCCAGCATGACGGATTCTCTAGAGTAAAAGATCGACCATAGAAGGCTAGCCTAAGCACTATACTTGATGGCTCAACATTCCCACGCCAGAACTAGAATAAAAAAATTAGTCGGGAGCCTTCCAGGTTCGATTTACACCGACGAATAGCACTTACAAGGTCAAATGCGAGGTCAATCTCCGTCAAGTTTGTATGTGCAAGGACGTTATTTCCGATAGGATTTTGGCTATCCTAAACGCCGTGCAGGTCATATGACATCAAGTTGATCCAGTCGATATACGGCTCCATATCTTTGAGATAAAAGTGGTGAAGATACTAGAAGGATGTCGGGGTAGTAAAGGTAATAATATAGTTGTGGTCGCTGGCTTTGATGGTCGCACGTAGTTCGCGCCATCTGCAGCAGAGCCACCACGATCAGTGGCGCCAGGATACTCCCAGTCTGTGATGTTAGCTGATTGCAAGATAGTGATATATCCTGTTTGGGACGTCAGTCAGTTAAGATTCGGCTCACCAAAGTCTAAATATAGAAATCAAACTAATTAGCCGCTAATAAGCATATTATTGGAATAAATAGGCGCCCAGCCAAGCAATTAAAGCGAAGCTACGTAAGTATTTAAGCGATTTACCAACACCATCATAACCATATTCAGAAAAGCAACCAAGTAGATTTTTGATAAAGGCAACACGGTTTACTGCAGACAATACCATAGTCGGGAAGACACTCTGCCAGGGCCCAGGATCAGAGAAAGTCCAGCCCCCCAAGGCAATCACTATCTTAATACCTGGGTTGCGCTCCTTCACTTTTCCAATATTGCGGTACACATCTGGCGACACAGTGTCCATATTAGTAACCCGGAAGGCTCCATCATTACTTATGTAGCCAAATGCAATATTCAGATGGGTGAGCATGGTGACGGGAATTGATCCAATGCTCATGGTACCGTAGGGATGGTCCGTGTTCCAGGCCTCCCAGTACCCAATTACCCGCTTTTGGACGTTTGACACTGCCGCCAAGGGCTTCGGTTGCTCGCAGTTGGACTGGCAGCCTTTACCACAAAAGTCTGAGGTGGTGCCGCAGAAACCATACTCGGAGCAGCAGACATTAAGCGGGCAGGTTCGGTTAGACGCGACGGTTTTCTCGCCGCACTCTGCCTTAGCATCGCAGTTGGACTGGCAGCCGTCGCCGCAGGACTTGTCTCCATAGCCACACCAGCCACTGGGGCCACAGCAGGCCCTGTTCGAGCACGGTTGATCCGGGCCACAGGAGTAGTCACCCTGGCCTACCACGCTAGCCACCTTGGCCAGAGTGGTGGCCAGTATAGAGGATGAGTTATTTGGACTCGAACGAAATGCGGATGCACAGGCGAAAAGAGAGACAGACAGAAAAAACGACAAGAAAATAGCTTTAAGGAGTGACATGGGCCGCGGCCGCCTTAATGACGCCATGGCACAGAGAAGGAAAGTTGTATCAAGGATGGATCATCTAGAAGGGTGAGAAAGGAGAAAACACAAACAGAAAATATGTGAAAGGAGCGCGAGCGATGGATTAAGAAAAGTAAGATGTCCTATTAACCAATAGAGTAGTGTTTTAGCTAGCTAATTATATAATTTAGAGACTATCTATAAATATAGAATTCTAACCCTATCTAGAAAGTTTATTTTATACTAAATAGTCTTCGCTTCGCTCTGATATTAATCAAAATCTATAGAAGAAATTAGCAAATGGATATAACTTATGTTCTCTCTGTCTATTGTATATTAGGATATCGCTATTCAGTACATAAAGGAGCATTGACTGGCGCTGGACGTGTTTATAAAAAGCTCATCAGGGTGTTGAGCATGTCCTTGGTGTCCTGGTAGTCTGCCTCAGAGTCATCGAGTCCGTCCAGTTGTTCTGTTTCTCAATTAGCATTGAATTCCTGAGGTAGGTATAACATGTCACGCGAATCGTTACTGACCTTGGAGTGTGGCACGAATTCCGCTTAAATCTTCATCTTGGTCTGCCATCAAGGACTTTACCTTCGCTTTCGCACCGTCATCCTCGGCCACAAGCCAGGAAAGAATTATATCTATAGTCTAAAAGAGATAAGATAGGTCAGAAGGCGAAGCTGGTTATCAAATTTGGGTTAATACGTACTTGCAGCGAGAAGAGCCCAGCATCAAGCCGGCGGGATAGCCATTCTCCAGCCATAGCATCTTGATCATCTTGGCTCAACAGCTTGCGCTCTTGAGCGATACTCTGCTCCACCGTTGAGATCCTGGCTTTAAAGTCTCGTCGTAGCTTAATTAACCTTGTAACTTTCTCATAGTCCTTTTCCACAAATTTTGCCAAAGTTCGTATCCGTCCGGCGGTGTCACCAGGAAGTAACCTCAACAACGACGCAAATATTCCCAGGAGATGCTCCGTAATTGTGTTTTCTTGCTTCAAGATTTACCACTGTTAGTCTAAGTCCTTCGCCAAGGGGTAAGTTTTCTGGGATTGTACCTTTTTCATGAACATTCCGAAAACCGTTCTCAATAACCCAGTTTCGACAAACTGTTCACAAGCCCGAGCTCCCCCCTGTCCACCAAGGGCATGGTTCAGAACACGCAAAGCCCTGGGTTTACTCAGGGTGCCCTCTCGAAGCATAATTTGCGCAAGCTCAACCCCCTCTGCTTCGATAAATTTGTCCTTTCCTTCATTCTCGTCTACAACACAGGTTAAGCAGTCGAACAAATTCTCAAAATATTCTTCTTCATCAGAGTCCTTTTTAGGATCAAGCTTTCGATATACGCTGAGAAGCTGGAGAAGTGTGTCCACTCCATTTAGTCCAATAAACCGTAGTCTGTTCTTTGTCGAAGCCTGTAGTAATATGGCAAGCATTTCAGCTGAATACTGCTTATTTTGAGATACTCTGCTCTCTTTCTTCGTTATCCGCCCATGTAACCAAGGCATGATGTCTGATTCCTGACCAATTCGATCCGCGATTGATGGCCGCGAGGCCAGATTTTCCAGGACACCTAAGAAACTATGCGTTAGAGATATAGGCATTGTTTTAGGCACGAATACATGATCTTACCCAGGATGTGGTATACACCGGACCTGTCCGCCTCATTCTCTTCGTCTAATCTTGCGAGGTTTTGCGATAGAAGTTCGAGGATGTCTGACTCCAGCTTGAAGAACGATTAGTATATATTTTGAATTCGGCAAGAAAATATGTTTTACCATGGAGTTTGCCAGAGCATCCCACTGATCCTCCTCTGCTTCGACATCCTCATCAATCAACTCTCCAAGTATTTCTATCGCATCAATGGCAATATCGGTATTTTCATGGGTCAGGAGCGAAACCAATGAACCAACGCAACCAAGTTCTGCAAATTCCTTATACAAGCTCGGGTGTTCTGATAATATGGAGAGGGCTTTGATATCGACGTCTAAATCGGCTTCGGAGGCCATAAATCTGGTGAATTCGTTAGAGAGGGTTTAACAGAGGGCAGCGGATCAGAAAGTTCGAGTCAATACTTTTGCGGATCGTTTTCAAATTTAACCCGAAGTTCGGCATTCTTCGATATCTTTTTTTCGAAGTTCAGGGCTGTCCGCCGTAACCACGCTGAATCGATAACTTGAGACTAAATTCCGTGAGATTAGCAAGTCTGCTTTAAGCTAAGAACGGAATCTAGAAGGGTTAAGTTACCGCCGCCGCTTCATCTTCATGTCTATCGACAAAATCCAGAGCATTCGTTGTATCTTTCGTTACACCACCTCCAAAGAACCTACCCTCCTCGTCGTCTGGGATATCTTCTTCAAAGTCCGGGGGAAGTTCTGGGCCTGCGATATCGTCCTCGTCCTCGTCCTCAACAGTCGCTTCCTTCCTATTTTTTGCAGCTCCATTGGCGTCTAGCTTCGCGGCTTTATAGATTTCAGCTATTGAGCCATCCCGTTAGTGGCTGCCCGAATAGCTTTCGTAGATATTTCACAGAGCCAAGTTGGCTGTACGTACTTGGATCTCGCGTCGGTTCAAGCTTCCGCTTGCTGTTAGAAGGATGCGACGGTTTCTATACAAATGCTTTAGTTCATATTCGATATGTTAATGCGTGCACCATAGAAGCTAGCTCGCGAATACCTTGAAAATATCATCGATGCTCGTCATTTTTTCTTTCTCTAAAGGAAAAGAGCCGTCTGGACTTTAGTAATTGTCGCAGGGAAACTGTTTGACAACGTATACCAGCTCCAACCCCTACTCAAGGTGAAGAAATGCGTGGCCGAGCTGTGTTTGCGCCGAGTTGCGTTGCTAGAGCTTGTACGTGCACGCGCAAACGCCAAGAGCGCAACTTTATCCTCCAACTTTCGCCCCGAAATTTTTATATCCTGCCAGACAATTTGAATAACCTCCATCTCAACAACCGGCTTTCCGTCACTCGTAACAAACCAGCCCTCGATTTAACCTACCAACTTTGCAACATGGCTCCAAATCAACTTGCTATCTCCCGCTCCTCCCGCGGGGAGCCCCGAGGTGTTGTTTCGACAGTTTACTCCGAGTTGACTTCGTCAGAGAATGCTACCGTGGTGAGAAGCGTTATCATTTTCGGAGTAAGTTTCAATCAGCTGGCTATTCCTCCCCTATTCCTCTGGAATTTTAGAGGAATGCAATTGCTTGTAATCGCATGTTTGCTCGCTTTGACTAACTCGTTCTCTTCTCATGTCACAGGCCGCAGTCGCTTTCTTCCAAAGCCCATTCAGCGAATGGCTTCTCCCTGCGTAAGTGATCAGGTCTCTTCTTGTTCAATACATTTTTTTTGGAATTTCTGGAATTGCGAGATGTTTCATGGCCTTCTCTGCTCCTAGATCCTTCATCCTAGCCACAACTCCCCTGATACTTTTTTTTCTTAACTAACATCATCTTCTATATAGGCTTTAAATTACTACGGCACACCTTTCATATGATATCTCGGCGCGACCTTACCGGACCTTTTTTTCACTCTCAATACTTGTACGATAGATGGGACGTTACTTGATTTTGGCCGAAGCGGAGACGTGCGATTAAGTACTTTATGTACCCGGGGTGTATATTTTGTTGAATATGAGAAACAACTTGAGGGTGGAACCAGTCAATCAACGAGAGGTACACCTGAAAGACTTTTCTTAGTCTAGATAAAGGGTCTATAATCTTTTTTACGGTTTGCTTTATTGCAAATTTGATGGGCGTTTGTTTGGCCAAGGGTTTAGCATTAATTGTCAATGAACTCGATGTATTCATGGAACCAGTTTGAATTTCCGTGCGACTGTTGATGTGCTTGCTTAGTATTGACGTATGATAAAGACAGCAGCCGTTGGGTCCTGGCATAAAAATGCGAATGGGCACAGGCAAGCCTGGGATAGTACGGAGTATAGTCGTTGAATAAGAGCCAATGCTAGCCGATGTATTAATTTAACTGGCTGTATATGAGTTATTATATTTGCTTTAATATTCGGGATATCTTGTGTGCAAGCTAAATAAGAGAGTAAGAAACTCCTATGTTACAAAAGTGCAAAATTTATCAAGAGATGGGATATCACCGAGTAACTCCATGAACAAACATGCCGCTGCTAATCCAAAAGGGATATATAAGTACATCTAATTCCCGGCCCCCATGAATGTAAAAGAGCACAAAAATAGAAGTTAATGGTGTCGATGGATAAATCCAAGAGGTACAGTCGCCCTTGATGCTTCAGGGCGGCTGATAAGACGTGTAGCTTGGAGGTCAAGGAATACGGCATAAAGGTTGATGCTGGAAATGCTTGCCTCAACTAAATCGCCTGATCGGAACGCTTGGCAATTTTTGTCTGCCGTCACAACACAGCGGACGCGGAAAGGAAGTAGGTTGGCTGTGTATTGTACCTCGCCTAGCTCGGTGTCGAGAGATGAATTTTCCGCGAGCTGGTTGACAATAATGCATTGGAATGTCTCTGGTATATCAGTCTTACCGAAATAATGGGCCCGGAATAAGGCTTGAAGAATCCAAAATTCTCGTGAGAGTGTTTGAGCACGGTCTGCAACTTTGTTCTGCCAGTTTGAGCGCTTGATAATTGCCTTAACGGCCTTTCGTGAAAATGGAAGGACAGATTCATCTATATCAGAGAGACTTTCATTGTTTTTCTCTGTTTCATGTTGCCTAGCTTCATGACGTAGAGCTGCCTCGACTTGCCAATGGACAATCAAGTCAGAGTAACGCCTAAGAGGTGATGTGCATTTGCTATATTGATCCATGCCCAGAGTGGCATGAGGAGTTGGCTTTGAAGAGGCAAATGCCCTAGGGAGTTGACTGTAAGGTGATAACCCAGGCGCGGAATCATCCCGGTCAACAGTAACGAGGTTGTCCGGCCTGTGGGCTGCAGCGGAAAATATCACGGGAATATTACGCTCTTTGCACCACTGAGCGGCAATTTCCCCGCCTAGAAGCATAGCGTGTGAGACGAGATCAGTTTTCGTCGCTTCTAGTGATCCATCCGATTGCATAATCTGCCCACTAATTCCAATTCTGGGATCATCGTCGTAGTCATGGTATCCCAAAATATCCCCTACGTAGGAGCGAATACCCACTCCATCTCCAGAAACAAGTGGTGACGATGCGTGGTTCGAAAGAAACTCTATAGCACCCTTTTTCATACGCTGGTCCCGTCTACCAGCAAGCAATCTCTCCATGGTCTCAAGAATCACCCGGTGCTCCTCTGAGATGTGGTCCTGCAGCTCGGGACGTACCGGGCCTTTGGGGACACCACCAACTTCCAGGGAAATTGAAGGGTTATGGCTGTCATCGATACCAAAGAGTTTTCGTAGTCTGTTTGGTGTAATGTATATCACATTGTTAATGCGGCCATGGCTTATTTTGGTATCAAGTATCACTCCGCTCATGTTAATGACGGCGCTAAACGTTATCGTTGGTTTATTTGGTCCAAGACTAAACTTATCGTGAGTAAGGCTTGGTGGAAACATCGGGTACACTCGCTCTGGTGCGTAAAAAGAGCGCTTGAAATGGGCAGCCCCTTTCGCAAGTATGTGGTCATGAGGTATGAATGCAGATGGGTTAGCGACGTGAATGTGGATCCAATAGGTGTCCGATGAGCCTGGAATCGACTCAAGAGAGAAACCATCGTCGATTTCTGCAGCGGACGCGCTGTCGACACAAAATACTGGCATATCACCCCAGTCTTTTCGAAAATCCTTCATGGAATCAACTAGGGTGTCTGTGCTGCTAGCTGATTCACAGAAGCGATTGCACTCATCAACTATAGCATCAGAAATCGTGGAAACGCCATGTCCAGGCAAGGCAACCTGCTCATTGAGGACATGAATATTTTCCCAAGGAGTTAGGACACCAAGTTCCTGCAAAGCCAAGTATCCTGTCGCCTCGTTGAGGTTAAAATTTCCATACAGTCCAAGATGGAAAAGGATAAAGGACCCTGTGCTTCGAAGTGTGAAATCACGCCTGACTTGCGGCGGCAGAACCCAAAGCCTCAGAAATTCAATTATATCTCTATCTGTTTCTGAAAATGGCTCAGCGGAGGGCTTCGAGGGCTCTTTCTGTTGGTCCTCTTGATTTTCCGAATTGCAGGCCGCGTCTGATCTTGGGCTAAGGCTAAATGAATGCGTCGGCGTTCGAGACATACGGCTTCGTTGAATTCGCCGCCGAGAGTTTTTGATAAATAGGCCAATAGGGTTGCGGTTAGAGGTGTTGATTGCCTTTTGGTTCGCATCGGGATCCTTAGGGAACTGATAATCTCGCATCCATTTTATTACACGATTGATAAGATTTGCCTGCACCTTAGGACGGAAAGTATACGATTCGACAACAGATAGGCTCTGGTTCACAATTATAGAAACCGGATTTTGGTCAACCGCTAAATGTATTGCGTATCGCTCAGGTATTGTGAGAGTGTCTGGATCTCGTCCAAAGAGCTGGGTGGCAATTTGTTCAAGCGTCAACATAACAGGCTCTGTCTCCTTTGCAAGGCGCTCATGTACGGAATGTAGAATGCCGGAGTTTTCTGCATACATCGCGGAGACCGCCGTCTCGAATTCAAGGATTAGAGTGAGTAAAGCGGCCCCGATATGGCGTGGCACCCCTCCTTCCGTGGCTACTTGGGGCATAGCTCCTTTTGCAACGGCCGAAGTCGGTAGATATGGGAATATTGGTAGCAGTAGTTCCAAAGGAAAACGATGCTTCGTGATGAAAGTGACTTCCGAAGGCCGAGCAATCCGCCATTTCCCTCTAGTGGTGTAAAATTGCTGTTGCCCGTCCACGGTACGCAGATAAACGGCCAACTGACCGGGGTAAAAGCCGCCTTGACTATTATGCGTTAGTAAAGCTTAACAGTACCGGTTACCCAGTTACTGTCGTTCGTTACAGCTACTCACTGTTGTAATTGTACCAGATCGCCAGGACGTAGAAACGGAGAGGGGTCATTCTCTAAATCCGTAGATCTACCTATGTCCAACAATTCCGGGCGTTTATCTTGAAAGATCACCTCGTCTAAAAACATGCTACCGGGCAGCGGCGCCGATGAGTGTTTTACATCGCTGAAGTCCATGATAGGATCCATAGGTCTGGGTCGCTTCTCTATCCATTTTCGAAGGTAGGTCCGGATGTCATCCGTTCGTTTAAGGTCTTGTTCGATGAGCTGTCTCGTGTGATCATCTATGTGGGAGCTGTCGGGAGAAGAAGAGGCCTGCACGATTTCTAATAGTTAGTCGAGAGAGCCCTTCAATGTGGTAGGTATGGGGTTTGGCTTACCTTATCCGTCGAGTAGAACGATCGTCCAACACGGGAGCCCAAATACACATTGCGATTGAGTCTTGCAGAGTATGTGAAGCCTGGAGATGCATCGATAGGCCGGCTCAGACTGCGTCGTAGAACTGATGCGCATTGAGTGCAGATGAACTGGCGGCCAAGCTTCCCCGGTGCATCCAGAGTGCCTTTCATCCATCGGCGGGACGACATCCCGGGCCCAAAATCCCTCGACTAGCTGCGCGGTGGACTCGAGCAACCCTAAGTTATCTCCAACAGTCCCATCCTAGTATCCGTATATCTCTGTCAACCAACGAGCGCTCCCATCGCAGTTCAGATTAAATTTTATAGCTTTTGATATGCCAAGACATGAGGTCAGGAAGTTGAAGTTTTGACTTTGCGGCTGATTATGTCAGCTTTCATATTACTTAATACATGCCTTGAACTTGTGCCGATATATACTCCGTACATTCCATGCCATGGCACCATAATACACTGCTAATAAGGGTGGCTATAGTGAATGAGATCGAATATCTGAAATGAATAACTCACGGTTACACCAAGTGCTGGCTTCTGACACAGATATTGCTTACGTAAACTCAGCTCGAGCTCTAAGCGCCGGCTCCCCTGGGGCTAAGTCACGTGGCGTCTAGGCTCCGTGGCCCATTTTCAGCTCTGGCTTCATGCCATCTCGAAACACCACGACCAAAATAGATATGATGCAAGCTTCAAAAAGACGCCTGGTGAGATCAGATCGGGACACGAGCCGCCTTGCAGAAAGTTCCCGCCGCTGCTTCAGGCTTCGTCTGGCCTCTCGATCGTTTGGCTGACAGCTGTGGCCTGGCAAGCAGCCAAGTGAAAGAGCAAGCGCTGCAGTGGGCCTGGTGGCGTTCCCACCAAACAAGAGGAAAATAGCAACTGTTTTGCTGTCAGAGCTTCAAGCTTCAAGCTTCAGCCCTCCAGTGACGGCCCAGTCCATCCACTCCTGGAGGCACCGGTGGGCCGTTTCCAGAGCCCTGGAGTCCCAACATGGCCCTATAGGCTCGCTGAGCCGTGTCGGTTTCCACGGAGCCGAGTGTTCGCAATCCTATTGGAAACCCCAGCGCCAACTGAAGAGAATACTCAATCCTGTGCGCTTTTGAAACGCGCAAGTTCTGTCGGGAACTTGATGTTTTGTTTAAAAAAGATGGTCTAGACAGTTCTAGGAACGGGACGATCATATACCCAAAAATAAAAAACTTTTTCCGTCCTCAATGATCTATCTGGAAGGCGCCTAGAGATGTAGACCGGTGTCTAGATCCTGCTCAAATATCAGGATATAAAGTCGGGTGGTTTTGCTCTTTGGTTTCTGTTTTCCTCCCGTTCTCCAGCAATCACCCATCTCATAAGCCTCTGACTCTTTGATAGAGTACTATTTCTTTTGTGTTTTTCCTTTACTTCCCTTATTTCATACCATTGCATCCCTGGCTTGTTTTCCCTTTTCAATCTCTTTCATTCCAACAACAGCATTATATATATTTCTACCGCAGCCTCATTCCGCTAGGTTTGCGTATTCTTCCTCGCATATTTCAGCATATTTCATTCCATCTCCGGAGGCCCAGTCGACTCGTTCTTTCGAAAACACTCATTTCTAAGGCGCATTACCCGTACACCTTCTCTTCTTCACTCATCTGTCGGTCCTGAAATCATCATTCTCTTTTATTTTCTCTACATCGAATCAATTATCAATCATCACTATGGCTGGTCCACAGGGTGCTCTTGCCGCAACTTTTAAGGCTGTCCGAATTCTTCAGGCTATCAGCTTGATCTCTATCATCGGGATGACAGCCAACTTCATCGCGCAGATGGTGAACGCAAACGCCACCCCGCCAAACGTGCTTATCGGCACCCTCAGCGTGGTAAGTTTGAATAGCCAAACCTGGCTACAGCAAGGAAAGCTAACTTTTGCAATTACTAGACTGTTATTGCCGTCTTGTACTGTGCAATCACCTTCATCCTATTCATCGATGGTACTCTCCCATATTTGATCAACCTTGGTTTGGATGGCGCCCATTTAATTGCTGTTGTCGTCGTCGCCGTCACTGTCGGAAAACCATTGTCATACGTGAACTGCAATGTGATCGGTCAAGTTTCCGGCGGCTATTCATCGGCGTATGACTTTGCCAACGCTTTAGGCCAAAGCCTCGCCAAGGATGGCGGAAAGATCAGTTACACTCATTGGATTGGAGCATCGAAGCTCACCTGTTTCCAAATGAAATCAATCTGGGGTCTGAGCATTGCTTTGTGGTAAGTACTGTACCTGTTACCTGAAAGTTTGCAGGGAGAAGAGAGTTATAAGCGCAAGGGCTAACATGGACGTTAGCATTCTGTTTGCTTTCTCTGCGATATGCAGTGTTTGTCTCTGGCGCCAGAACAGAGTTGCATCCCCCAAGGATATCGAAAGTTAATGAGCAGAAACCGTGATCTTCCGACCGTCGGCCTTGGAGAGTCGCACACTTTGCGGCGTATTCGAAAAAGCCGTTTATATCTATCTTCTGCAACGAAAGGCGGCTTGGAATAAACGAAAAAAAAAAAAAAGATTGAGAGGGCCCTTACACACAACGACGAACAGTTCTTTTCCTTTTTTCTTTCTGATTTCTTTGTCTCTTTGTTCCTTTTTTTGGTGTACAACGCTGCCTCGGCACGAGAGTGTAGACTAATAGTAATAGCTTTCTTGCATGTCTAGATAAATAATAATGGCGTTAAGGTTGGGAACATTATCCGTCAACTTTTATCAACTTTCAAGCTTCATAACACTATTCCAAATAGGCAAAGAAGTAATCAATACTATAGAGTACAGGGTGATAAAGTGATTTATTTGGCTCGTGGCGTTCGTATATATAGAATCGAACGATTGAGTACTCACAAGAGGGACGACCCCTAGCAGCACTTGAAAGGCATGTAACCCCCCCAGATACGGCGTGGACCTAGCTGCGGGTATTATGAGTCCCAGAAGTTCCGGAGACACGAATATCCAAGTATTGAGCATGTGCCAGAGCATGGATAATATAACAGGTATGCTTCTCACTAGCGAAGCTGTTGCCTAACAGCCTGAGAGAAGGTTGACGCTCTGAATATCATCCACGGTATTATGTATTGTCAATGTCCATCCAGAGGAAAAACAAGATTCCGGCTGATTATATCCTCCATCCTTTACACCTTTCTAACACTTACATTCCTTTAGATCCTAGACGACTTCATTAACAAAGTGTATGAAGGAGTGTTCGGCCTAATTGATTATAACATCGGGGCAGCTCCGTGTATGTTCTAAACAACCGACCAAGGCTCAATTAGTCATGGCTCATGCAAGCCCATACCGGAATTTAAGCCCCCTTCCCTCCACTACGGAGAATATACAATCTGTGACTGGATGATAGTCAACCCCATGTTCCCTCCAAGCAAAATAGCGTTAAAAGGGGCCTAAAAGGTCAGAAAGCATATTTTCCACCACCAACTCATCACGATAACCTGGAAATACAGTGTCAACAACATCAACAAGCCAGTGTTTCAAGCCGCGGACTGTATAATGTGCCTTCGTATATTCCCAGTACTCTGGAAACCAACCCGCATTTTCCCAATCGACAATACCCGTTATTCTGCCATTTTCTGCAAGAATATTCCTTGGGTTGAGATCACCGTGAGTAAAAACAATATCGTGGTAAATGTCATGCGATTTGGCAGCTTTTATCCGAATTTCTTCCCAGAACGGATCTGTCAAATATTTGTTGAACTCAGCTTCGGACTTGAAGCGTAGCTCTTCACGCTGGCTATCGGGAATTCGCCAATCCAAGATACCCCCGCCTTGGGAATTGCAAATCTGGTATTCTGTTGGCTTTCGTGATATTTTTCGAAGTTCCGAAACATATTCCTTCAAGTCAACTACGGCTTGCTCTACTTCTCCATCAGTCATTGTACTAAATTGTGGGCCGATCGGGCGTCCAGGAACGCAAGTCATGAGCAGGTAAGAAAAACGAGGAGTTTCCACAACATCAATTGCCCTGGGAGCAGGAATCCGGGTCGATTGCTCTACCAATTTCAGGGTATGAGCTTCAACATGGTACTTTGGCGCTAGGAGTGGTGACCCCCTACGAAGATATAAACCGAACGGTAATTTGAATACGGTCATCGAAAGTGAAGGGCCGTACAAACGTAGACCAATCCGAGCTAAAATATCGTAGACGGATGTTCGGACGAAAGAGGGGAATAATGTCCAGAGCCGTCGAAAAATTGAGAAAAATGGCGATGCTGACGATGGAGTAGGTGGTTTTCCTCCTATTCACCATTAGGAATCGATCAATGATGAATGGGCTTTAGACTTACTACTAGTATCCTTGACCGACACGTCCATATACTTCGAAACCTCTATCCACGCTAAAGGGCTTGAGAAACCAGCGTGGATGGCAAGTAGTTCCTCATTGAGAATCGGGGTTGATTGAGGTGTTCTATTCTCGATGTGTATAGTCTCCGTCGGCATGGAAAGTCGAGGGCAATGTAGGGGCTTATATATGTTGGTTTTGGCGCTGTACTTTAGAGTCATTAAAGGGTCTCTTTAAATATTGCTAGATTTATAACCCATTACTTACAGTCTGCTTTCGACTAGTATCTGGTTGTTTTTTCCAAGTTTGGACGGTAAGGTACACCTCCCCTTCCTTGAAGGCATCAGAAGCCGGCGTAGATAGTAACCAGAGGTTGTCAAGCTTTACTGGCTGTTTAGGGTCCAGGTCCAACATAGACGAGCGAACGACATCCAATACCTTTCCAGATAGAAAGGCGTTTAGCATTTCAAATAAAGTTGTCTAACGTTCTAGTTAGCGACGGTCGGCACTAGATGGATACCACAGGATGTAATCAGACTCAGACAAGTCCGACCACGAAAGCCGATGCCATACCCCTTCTGATAGCTCTGGGTCTGCAAACACACCAGGCGTAATTATATGAACATACTCTAGCCCTTGATCGAAGTAAGACTTGAACGGAGCGCGCGTAAGGCAACATTGACCTCCATCTCGTTCATATATTAGCTTTTTCGTGTCGTTGGAGAGCGAAGTAGCTATCGTTGGCCGAACTACATCTCATGTTAGAAGATGTAACCGTTTGTCGGCGGCGACATCCGCCGCCGAGAATAGAATATCTACTCACACTTGTTGATAAGGGTTTTCCAGTCTGATAGAAACTGTAGCACTGCCTCCCTCGGCGGTGCTGTAGAGCTATCTTCTCTAGAGGTTATTTGAAGAAAGTATCGAGCTGCTTCCTCGGGATCGAATGCATCGTTGATAAAGGAACCTAGAATAGTTCGATCTGGATGAGGCACATGTGCAATAGCAAGAAAAGCTTTATACTCAGACGATTCTTTATCCAGTAGAAAGAGCTGAGAAGCGGAGTGGCTAATATTCCGCGGAACATCCATGACGGGAGAATATGATGGAACGGTTGCCAGAAGCGTATGCCTGGATGCTGAGTCTGCTTTAATCACACCAGGAGGTCGTCCTCCCTTTTTGAGTCAGCGGTTCCTTAAAACATATTGTTGAGACGTATACAAAACATTGAATTTTCTTAGACCTTTAGAGCGGCTGACTATTAATATAGGTATGTTTTGTTTGCCAAGATAGCTGGCCCCCCTTAAAATAAGCGCCGGCTAGATGTTGGTTAGGCGCTAGAGGGTAAAAGTACTAACGTTTTATTCCGTCGAATTGGTTGTTTGGAATATCCCAAATTTAACTGAAGGACAGTTATGGTGGAGGCTAGAAGGAAGAATCTATCTTACTCTGCTCTGGATCATTGCTTTACTAGAGCTACCGCTAGCCGAGGAGCTTGCCAAAATCTTTCAGAAGCTTGCTCATGACCCATTTGACATGCCTCTCTTCCTATCTGCAACTAACTAACCTTCCTTTGACGGCTTGATACGCTGCTATACGACGTTAGTCACCCGTGGCGCCAAATTACGGTTTTTTTGTTCACATAAAAGCAATATACAGCTCTCACAAGTAACTCAATAATGTTTCGCCTTTAGTGATCACATAAAGCTGTACTACACCACATCATATCCTTCAACCTAGAGTGTGGTCAGTCCCGGATACAGAATTATATAAGAGATACTCCGTACACCATGCATTATTATAACTCTAAGGCTGGGGTGAACATCTTCAATATCCCACACCCATGCGAAAACCGACCGTTAAACAGCCCCAAATCCGTGTCGCACCAGCCATGGGCCGCGAGAACAAAGAACTGCACCCATCCTCCGCGAACATAGCCACGGTCCGTCTTCCCGTGCATTGTACCCATATAACCCCGCCATGGGCCAGAGTATGTGCTGTGATCCGTGAACAAACACCAGGTCCGTGGTTGGTGTCTTCTCGTCCCTGGGACGCACAACTCGCGGCTTGCAGTAGCCAGAGCATGGCTGGGCCTTTGGAATCTCGCATTTGCCGACCTAACACCAGATTACGGACGGACAGTCTTGCATATATCCCCGGGAAGCCCACCACATTTAAGACTTCGTAGTCGCACCATTCTATTTCGATACTCTTCATTTCTTTGATCGTTCATCATCACTCCCTGTCGACCCAAACTCTCTTCCCAGCTCGCCACTTAGTTACATAAGTGACCCCAAGGTTCGAGAGGCCGAATTACCCCGATTTCCTCAAAGAACATACGAAGTACCTCATATAAATAGCGCTTTAGCTCTGACAGAGTTCGGGGCGAGGGAGAGCAAACTAGTGCGCATTCCGAGTACTCGCGGACTCTCGTCCTAATTCATCGTGGGTTGGCTGGCTGGTTGAAGCGAAATCGACTATCTGTTTACGCTTCTTCTAATGTCGATACCAAATAAAGATAAGACGCGCGCCCCTGCTCCTGGAGGACCGGTTATTGTAAGCAACGTGAAATATCTGCTGGAAACTTCTCCGTTTTAGAATGTACCGCCAGCTGACTCGTGTTCCCCAGGACCCTCCAGGAGCCTATGACTATGGTTTCTATTCCGATGAAGACGACGATGACCGTGCCTTTTATTCAGATGAAGACGACGAGGACGACTGCCATGCGTCGTATGTCAATTTATCCTTAAATCGCCCATTAATTCTAATATCAGGTCTCTAGGTCAAAAACACTTGGCTCCTCAACCCAAGCATATCGATATGAAAATGGCAGACGGTATCATGCATATAGTAAGTCATTATCCATTAATACCCCATGGTTGACCAAATATTGACTTGTTTATAGGAGATGGAGCTTACTGGGGTCCGAACGACGAAACAGACTCATACCATCAAGCATTAGTGTACGCAAATATCTAATGTGGACCTACTGTTTGGTTAGCAAAATAGGAGAACTCAGATATAGCGTTCTACGATAGTCACCACTTCCACTGTTTGCTTCTCAGGGACAGATTGTTTCTGGCACCGCTTGAGAATCCACGCAACATTCTTGATATTGGGACCGGCCGAGGGCTATGGGCAATGTATGACCCCGCCCCCACGCCTGTGAACAGGCCACAAGGCTAATTATTGAAATATCTAGGGATGTTTCTGACCAATATCCAGATTCAGAAGTCATCGGTATGAGTTTTTTTAAACAACACTGGTTTTAATATCATCTAACCCGGGGTGATATCGTATTAACATACCAAATAGGAACCGATTTATCTCCAGTATGGGATCCCCCAGTTCAGCCGAATCTCAGGTTTGAAGTTGACGACTGCTGCTCTGAATGGGCATACCCTCCCAACTTCCGGGAGAAATTAGATCTCATACATATCCGTGGTCTGTATGGAAGTGTACAAAATTGGAATAAGCTTTATCAGGAGTGTTTTGAGTGAGTACACTCCCCTTACCTGAACATCCTGATTTTAGTGTCGCATCTTTAACACCGTAGATGAAATCTAGCCATCTCACAGCGGGAGGATACATAGAACAAGCCGAACCAGACACCCAAGCATATAATGAGCATGGTCCACTACCTCCCGATTCACACTTGTCCAAATTAGCCGAACTTATCGAGACCTTTGCCAAAGCAATGAAAAGCGAGTAACGATAAGTAGGACCATGAAACAGGATATTATCAATGCCGGATTCGTGGATGTTGTTGAGAGAAAATTCAAGGTGCCCCTGGGAGCTTGGAGTTCTGATCCTCGACAACGGGATATTGGGCGAGTCTACCAGAAGTCCCGTGAGGTAGGGATGGAAGGGTGGTTTTTGGCGCCGGCTACTCGGTTGCTCGGGGTAAGTTGTTACATCTATCCCGCTATAATGATTATCTGTATAACCAACATACCATTCTTATCCAGTGGTCAGTCGAGGAGGCCAAAGCCTTTATCGAGAAGACATGTAAGATAACGAATGATGACAGTAACCGCGTATATTTCGAAACGTAAGCGATTCCATCCTACTTCTGTTTAACGTGGATCGGATCTACAGCTGTTTATCACTGGATAGGACTTACGTTTACGGCCGAAAACCGCGAGAAGACGAACCCACCACTTCTACACAATAGTAGAATGCGACCCCCTGAAAGGTCCCGCTGTGATTGTTATGTCCAGTTCTAGCAGCAGACTGCCGCCGGCAGTGGCGTTATCTATTTGGCCAAGGAGTACAAATGGTATACCATGTTTCCAAGCCTATGTTTCTAGGGTATTTACTAGCTAGGGCGGCCATTGGTGCATTTATATTTTTGAGATGATTTACGAATATTCACAGACCTGGGCGGAGCACCTTGTATGACCAATGTACATTATAAATTTCATCGAATTAATCAGTCTAGTTAAGAAGCCTTTGAGTTGCTCATGCGCATAAAAATATCAAAAGTAGAGGAATGTATGCCACCGAAAACCAGATAAAGGCGGGAGGCCATTCTAGCTATTACTTGAGAAGGCGTTTCCAGCTTTGATCAGAGTATATATGGGAAGTCCGATACCCCAGAACCAGACACCCGTCCGCACATAGCTCATGAACTCCGATCGAGCACCCATATACAACGCTGTGTATAGCACACGAGAACCAATATACTCCGCCGCGATCAAGTTAAGATCACTTGTCGGAAGCTTGGCTGCATTTCCGGCGAGCTGGTTTCATAGAGTTAGATAGGATGTTCTGATATAACTGTGTAGATCATATGTGACGTACCATAGCAGCGGCAAAGAGCGGGAATCCCTCAATGGCATTGATATGAGCGCTTCTGGCTCGGAAGAGTCTGCTCCATAGATCTGCAGGGATAACGCCACGGAGGGTCTGCTGGCTGTCTCTCGGCCTGTAACATGTTCGAAGTCATGGTTAGCCACTTTGCTTGTGGTATGTAAAACATTTTTGAAGGGTCATGCTTGACGGACATTTGATTGGAGTGTTTGCCTGTTTTCATGATGTTGACGAGGTAATAGGCGTGCGGTGCTAGGCCGAGCATGTAGGCGCCAGCAATGGAGTGGTAAGACCAGTTGTACGAGTCCATTTTTGTATGAAAGTGAAAGGCTGGGTTTATTAATGGTATATCGGAGTGATAGAAGGAGAAAATTGTTTGTTGATGTCAAGCTGTCTCGATGTTTGAAGCTGTGTTTGGTAGAGCAGGAAACGAAGAGAGCGAGCCATCATGAAGTATTAAATAGTTACTTCGATATAAGAGCATAACCATAACTCAAGACTAGAATGGCCAGTATTCCTCGACATACCGTCATCTTTAGAGCGAGTTATGGCAGAGAGTGGTATAGCCTTGAGCTGAACATAACGAACATGTCGTTATGCTGGTGGAGCCATAACTAACTAGCGAAAACGTAACATCGAAAAATGAGATACAACATGATGCCGAGGCCACTTATCGCACATACAGAGCCATCAAATGTTCTATGTTCTTTATACTCCGTATATTTGGTGTCTTTGGCGACTTGACATCAACATGGTTCTAGCCTGATGGAGTTCCTCTATCCCCGAGTTATACGCAGAGTTTCGGACAGTGGCCGCGGATTAGAGAACAAAATACTCCATCCTCTGATTACTTAGGATTCAAATTATTCCTAGAATCTACCATAGCAGGCTCAGGAAGGAAACATTCAATGGACTGGGAGAGCGAGCCGGGAAGAAACTCCTGAACGGAAGAAGCAAACCGCCGACAACTCGCAATCGAGTTATCAAAATGCGCCCTGGCTAGAAAATTCGAGAACGCGGATAGAGGAGGACGTTTGTGGAAGGTCTTGCGGATGCTCCTCTTCCCACTCATGCACTGTTCGCTAAGATCCTTGTAGAGGTGATGGCATGGCAAAGGCACATCCGGTGCCCGTTATTATCTCGTAAAAGGGCCCATATCAGCAAGGGGAAAAGTTTCCTATTCTTATCCCTCGCATTCTCATGCAGGATACCGGCCATCCAAGACCGACCTGCCCTTCTCGCGCTTTATCGACACGGTGACACCTGGCGGGAGTGCGCATACTCCATACTCCATACTTGAGAAGCGAATGACAATTGAGTTGACTCCCGCCCAATATTTCTCCACGGCATTGGCTAATTTACACAAGCCAAACATAATTCTGCGGGGAATATCTAGGATTTTGTTCTTCCGAGAGCTCCTGATCCCTGGGTTAATTATGTAACTAAATAACGAAATTGATACGAGGTCACCTGCAGCTTTAATTAATTTGCACCCCAGGATCGCGCCAGTAAAGTCAAAGAGCAGGCCCAAGGGAGCAGCAACATTCGAGATTGCCGTATCTCTGGCCCAAAGGAGACACCTCCGCCGCCACATCCAACCCAACTCCAATTCCAGTTCTACAGCTCATGTTGCTGAAGATGGAATCTCGACAGTAATGCCCTTGACCTCTGGCACGAAATGGCAGCATGGAGAGAGACGGACGTCCTGCACGCGAGAGAGATGCCTGCTGAAGCTTTCCGGTTCTAACCCAGCACGCAAGGGATCGGGTGGACTCTTGGGATGCGGTGATGTTACATCCTTGTGCTGGCTTCACCAGCCAAGACGACGGCCAAGGACAGCGAGATTGGGATGCAGATGGCAGGCCTGTACCACTTTCGCCATGCGGGTTAGCTCTGACAGGGAATGTGCTGGCGGAGTGCCTCGATTCCCCAGCGTGGGGAAAGCAGAGTGCGAGGGATAAAACCCCCAGCATCGCCGATCCATGATCCAATTCCTTCTTCTCGCGGTCAGAGGAACTTGCACACTCATTCTGGCACAGGAAGTAAGCTCCTGTCGCTCATTTCACTCGAGTAACATTGTGTGTTCCACTCGTTTTGGTTCGCATCTCACAGTATGAAGGTAGGTCCTTCGTCGTTTGAAATAATTTATAGTCATGCGTCGTTGGGGTTGTTCAATTGCTAACGGAGTGTTACCATTTTCAGTTTCTCTCGCTTCTTCTGCTGGCGGGCGTCGCCCAGGCAATTGTTCCTCCTCGTGAGCCTCGCCCACCAACTGGTGGTGGCAGGAAGCTGCTGAGCTACAAGGAGTGTGTTCCTAGAGCAACCATTGCCCCGAGGTCTACCTCTCTCGCGTGGATTAACAGCGATGAAGATGGTCAGTACATCTCACAGGGGGCGGATGGTGCCTTGATCCTTCAGAACGTTGTCACAAACACCAACCAGACCCTCGTTGCTGCCGATAAGGTCCCCAAGGATTACTATGACTACTGGATCAAGCCCGACCTCTCTGCTGTCTTGTGGGCGACCAACCACACCAAGCAGTACCGTCACTCTTACTTCTCCAACTACTTCATCCTTGATATCAAGGGAGGTTCTTTGACACCCTTGGCTGCAGACCAGGCCGGCGACATCCAATATGCGCAATGGAGCCCCGTCGATAATTCGATTGCTTATGTCCGTGGAAACGACCTGTATGTCTGGAGCGCTGGCAAAACCAAGCGCATTACTGAAAATGGCGGCCCAGACACCTTTAACGGTGTTCCGGACTGGGTGTACGAGGAAGAAATCTTCGGAGACCGATTTGCTCTCTGGTTCTCCCCAGATGGTGAATATCTTGCGTACCTCCGCTTTAACGAGACCGGTGTCCCAACCTACACTGTCCCATACTACAAGAACAAGCAAAAGATTGCTCCTCCTTACCCAAGAGAACTCGAAATCCGCTACCCCAAGGTCTCCGCAAAGAACCCTACCGTTCAGTTCCACCTTTTGAACATTGCTTCGTCAGAGGAAACATCTGTCCCAATTGACGCATTCCCTGAAGACGACCTTGTCATCGGCGAGGTTGCTTGGCTCAGCAGTGGTCACGATAATGTCGCCTTCCGCGCCTTCAACCGTGTCCAGGATCGAGAGAAGATCGTCAGCGTCAACGTTGGATCCAAGCAGTCCAAGGTCATCCGCGAGCGAGACGGCACCGATGGCTGGATTGATAACCTCCTGTCTATTTCATACATTGGAAAGATTGACGGAAAGGAATATTACGTTGATATCTCTGATGCGTCTGGCTGGGCTCATCTGTACCTTTACCCCGTCGACGGTGGCAAGGAGATTGCCCTGACCACCGGAGACTGGGAAGTCACCGCCATTCTCAAGGTTGATACCAAGAACAAGTTGATCTACTTCGCTTCCACCAAATTCCACAGCACCACCCGACATGTCTACTCGGTCTCGTATGACACCAAGGTAATGACTTCACTCGTCAACGACAAGGAAGCTGCCTATTACTCTGCCTCTTTCTCCGCCAAGGGGGGCTACTACATTCTCTCCTACCAGGGCCCCAACGTTCCCTACCAGGAGCTCTACTCCACCAAGGATAGCAAGAAGCCTCTCAAGACCATCACCAGTAATGATGCTCTGATCGAAAAGTTGAAGGAATACAAGCTCCCCAAGATCACTTACTTTGATATCAAGCTTCCATCCGGAGAAACCCTCAATGTTATGCAGCGTCTACCACCAAACTTCAACCAGTTCAAGAAGTACCCGGTCCTTTTCACTCCATATGGTGGCCCTGGCGCGCAGGAGGTCAGCCAGTCATGGAAGTCATTGGACTTCAAGGCCTACATTACCTCTGATCCAGAGCTGGAGTATGTTACCTGGACCGTTGATAACCGTGGAACCGGTTTCAAGGGCCGCAAATTCCGCAGCGCTGTAACGAAGCGTCTGGGTTTCCTCGAGGCCCAGGACCAAGTATTTGCCGCCAAGGAGATCCTGAAGAACCGCTGGGCCGACAGCGAGCACATCGGAATGTGGGGATGGAGTTACGGCGGTTTCTTAACTGCTAAGACCCTCGAGACCGACAGTGGGGTCTTCACCTTCGGCATGAGCACTGCTCCCGTTTCTGACTTCCGACTCTATGACAGCATGTACACCGAGCGATACATGAAGACAGTTGAGCTGAACGCAGACGGTTACAGCGAGACCGCCGTGCACAAGACAGATGGATTCAAGAAACTCAGGGGCTCTTACCTCATCCAGCACGGTACCGGTGACGACAATGTTCACTTCCAGAACTCTGCCGTTCTATCAAACACACTCATGAACGGAGGCGTGACCCCAGATAAGCTGATGACCCAGTGGTTCACCGACTCCGACCACGGCGTTAGATATGATAACGACTCTACCTTCCAGTTCAAGCAGCTTACCAAGATGGTCTATGATCAGAAGCAAAGGAGACCCGGCCGCCCAGTGGACCACCAGTGGAGCAAGAGGGCTTTGGCTGCTCTCTTCGGCGAGGAGGAAGAGGAATGAGCTCGTTAACACGTGTTCAATACCCTATTCGTTTCTGCCGATAACCTATTATTTATTTATTTTTCTTAATATGTATATATTTACCGGAAGACGTAGATTTTCCTCCCTTTGAAATTAATTTCATTGATCTAACTCATGACATCGCGCTTTAAAGGCTGTAGAGGAGCTGAGTCAGTATAAGGTACGGCAAGCACGGACCACATTCTATTAACTTTAAACCGTAAAACCGACCTCAAATTACTGGTGATGACAAGATAATTGCCGAAGACTGTTATTCAAGTAGCTCGAAAGACGGCATTGGATCGAGAGTGCATATGCAGAGAGGGCCTTATTCTGTGGTTGATACCACAGAACGGGTATCAGAGCCGAATTTAGATATCTGTCTTCTAGAGCATATTGCCTATAAACTGGATAATGGCTAAAGGATGCTGGAGATATGTTATAAAAACAACGCCCGAGTCCGAAATATAGCACTTAAATGCTGGGTTGTATGGGATTCTATGCTGGGGGCGCATGAGTATGCCTTTCCATATATAGATCTCTCGCTGATGACTAAGCAGAATGGCAATGCGACTGGATTACCTCGTTCGGACTTTCCATCAACTTCGCTGAGCATCTCTGCCCCGAGTTGCTTATATTAACCAACTTCGCAGGCGATGGTGGATCATGTCATAACAACTTCGTGAAGCCACTTTGTGGCTACTTGAATACTATACTCTCGTCCTTTATTCTTCTTTTTTTTTTTGGGTTACACGCGGAGCTTGAAGACATGGAGGGGCTATCGTGGAGCTGCCAGCTCGCTGTTACGCCGCCCAACAGGGCCCAGAAACTCGTTGGGGACAAGATAACCCTACCACAATCTGCGCTTGAGCAGATACTTGCTGCCGTTCGCAATATTCCGTCCTCTACACCCGAAAACCCGCTTTCTCCTGATGTTGATTCCGAGGCCAGTCCGCTCGGTCCCTCCAATAATAACGATTCCAGACAACGAGAGCTTCCGCACCCTCTTACATTCCGCCTGGTAAATCCTGGAAATGGACGTGCCATATATTCGGGAATTAGGGAGTTTTCTGCAAACGAGAATGAAATTTCCGTGAGCCCATTTCTGCTCCAAAGCCTCGGCATAGAAGAATCGGATTTCGACATCGAACCAGACTCTTCCTCGCAGGATAAGTTGCCCATAGTCACGGTTCATGTGGTTCAACTTCCTAAGGGATCTTATGTGCGGCTGAGGCCACTAGAGGCTGGATATGATGTGGAAGACTGGAAAGCTCTATTGGAGCGGCAACTGCGAGACAATTATACCACCCTCTCGGTTGGAGAGGTTGTCTCGGTCCTCGCTAGTCGAAATGAGGTCATGCAGTTCTTGGTTGACAAGGTGTTACCTAAGGGAAACGCAGTCTGTATTGTTGATACCGATCTGGCCGTGGACATTGAACCGTTAGACGAGGACCAAGCCCGAGAGAGCTTGAAAAGGCAACTGGCAAAGAATCGTCGGGCACCAGAGTATACTGGTCAAAGTTCAGCCGGTGGAACAATCGCTAACGGGCAGGAAGTGTGTGACCAGGTGTTACCAGGGGATTATGTGGATTACGAGCTTAAATCATGGGATCGCGGAAACCCCCTGGCACTAGAACTAAGTGCTGACGACGACAAGGAGATGGATGTTGATTTGTTTGCGAGCCCATTCTCAGCCAGGCAGAGAGCTCGACCTCGTGATGATCAGCATGTATGGGGTGAATTCTCGCACTACCTTCCAAAGATCATTGAGATTAACCCCACCAATGTGGAGATGCGCCATGCTGATTGCCTCTATATTTCGGTACATGCCCCTCCTTTGGGGTTGGCGGAGCTGAATAATGGCTCTATAGAAGCAAGCCATCCACAACCGATCCCGTTCAGACTTCGAGTAACTACATCCTTAAAGGCAACGGGGACAGCGGAAGAGGAGAACCTAGGTCAAGATGCGCATAGTAATGATGAAACACAATGCAAGAATTGTCAGCAATGGGTCCCCAAAGCAACCATGGTGTTGCATGAAAATTTTTGCCTTCGTAACAATATCCTCTGCCCTAAATGCCAAAAGGTCTTCCACAAACGATCTTCTGAGTGGGAAAATCACTGGCATTGCACCCAAGACGACGCATACGGAACTGGAGCATCTAGCAAAGCGAGGCACGATACCGTCTTCCATTCAACTCATACTTGCCGCGAATGCCAATATGTTTCCCGGAGCCTACCTGATCTAGCCCAACATCGGACTACTGTATGCCCTGAGAAGCTTATTCTCTGCAGTTTCTGTCATCTCGTTGTTCCTCAGAAGGGCGAGTCAGACCCCGAGGTCTTAGATCCTGAAGTGGTTCTGTCCAACCTTACACCGCACGAACTCGTAGATGGGGGAAGAACAACGGAGTGTCATCTATGTCACAAAATTGTCCGCCTTCGAGATATGAATACCCATCTACGTCACCATGAGCTCGATCGAGTTTCACGTCCTTCCCCTCAGATATGCCTAAATGCCAATTGCTGTCGGACAATAAATGGCCCTAACCTCAACCAACCACCCAGGAATCCGACCAACGACACGCTTGGGCTTTGCAAGGTTTGTTTTGGGCCTTTATACGTTGACGTCTACGACCCTGAAGGCAAGGCCCTCCGCCGCCGGATTGAGCGGAGATATCTATCTCAAATGCTCACGGGATGTGGCAATTCTTGGTGTCTCAATGAGTACTGCAAGTCAGGTCGCACAAATTTGAACATCAGTGGCGGAGCTACCTTGACCTCGAAAGACATATCTCCAATTATCAAACCACTTATTGAAGGGATCTCAATCGAGCCAACCATGGTTAACATCTCCCCCCTCTATTTTTGCACCGACCAGGTTATCCAGACAAGGAAGAAGTTGGCCGAAGCGCTTGCTTCCGAAAGTGCTGAGGATACAACATCATATAGTGAAATATACGAAGTCGAGTGGTGCATGGCGGCCATAGAAGCTGCCAGTGGGGACGTGATTAAAGCTAGGGAATGGCTTCACGATTGGGCACCAAAGAAAGGGGAGACCTTTGGAAGCTCCTCGTAAGGCCCGGTTCACACCTGGCACGAAGGCTATGCGAACATCTATTAATGACTCACGATTCTTTCACGACACACGAGATGCATACAGCTGAAAATGGTGATACGAAATACTCTTTCCATGCAGCCATTGAATCCTCTCCTCCCTTGATCTACGGAGTACTAGTCATCGTGGACGACCAAGAAATCTCGCCATTCGCCCAAGAGAACATTCGGAGAGAAAAAAACGTTTTATTAAAAGAAGGAGCGAACATAGCTAATAGGGGCTAAATGATGCCAGGCTATTAAATCCACCTCACACTCTGCCGAATTTAAAACCGAATAGCTGCTGGCCCTTGACGTTGCAGGATCACATTAATTAGGACGTGTGGGGGAGCAGAGAAGTAGAAAAGAAAAGGAAAGGAGTCAGAACCCCTTATACCAGCACCATGCACAAATGACCGCGGGGAAAAGACAACCTGACGATATAGCATCTGACGGGAAACCAGGGATGATACCGTTGGGGGGTTCTCAAAGGTGCTCGGGCATACTCAGATCTCTATTCACCACAATAAATCCATGCCTTGGGCTAGGACTCGACCATGGGCGGGACCATCTAGAAGATGCCGCCAAGTCCACCACCAAGACCCTTGCCGCCAAAGCCTCTGTTGCCAAAGCCTCTGCCGCCAAAGCCTCTGCCGCGACCTCTGCCGCCAAACTCTCTGCCGCCATCGTGGTCAAAGTCGTTGTCAAAATCGTTGTGGCCCTTGCCATAGTCGTCGTGGCCATAGTCCTTCTTGCCATAGTCGTCGTGGCCATAGTCCTTCTTCCCATAACCATAGTCCCTCTTGCCATAGTCGTCGTGGCCATAATCCTTCTTGTCATAATCGTCGTGGCCATAGTCCTTCTTCCCGTAACCATAGTCCTTCTTGCCATAACCATAGTCCTTCTTGCCATAGTCATCGTGGCCATAGTCCTTCTTGCCATAGTCTTTGTCCCCACGGCGGTCCTTGACATGGACCTTGTTGTGAGCAAACTTGTTGTGGTTGAACTTAGCATCAATGTCGACAAAGTTGATTGGTTGCTGGATGTGTGCGGAGCATGACTGAGAAGAGTGCTTCTAATATGACAGAAATATCCACTGTTAATTCAAGATTGGAGTCCGGAGGTGAGAGGATTACTAACGTCTCCGTTGCTGTTGCAGCATACAACAACGCTGTCACAGCTGACTTGGCTTCCGGTCAGCTTGGAGCAGGTGCTTCCCTTGTTCTTCTCGGGAGAGCAGCAGTATGGGGCGCCGGATGAACATTTGATCTGCAGGTACCAGTTGAGTTAATACCAAAACTACCCTACAGCCAAGGCCAAGAGCTGAAAGGGGCATGGGTGACATAGTTTCCTATGCCTTAGGGTCACATACGTCTTGGATCTCGAGTCTGGTGGGCGCATGTGGGCGGTGGGGTCGTTCACCAGCAGAGACGCCGGCTGCCAAAATGGCAATGGTGGCTAGGACTTGCGTGAGCTGCATCTTGACCCGAGTGGAGTGAAGTATTTGGGCTTTGCGTGCTGGGGAATGTTTGGATTTGATTGCTAGAGTGAAGATGTTGCGGATGATGATAGAAAAGAGGATTCTTCACCGGATGGCGAGCTGCCTTTTATATTGCTACTTGGGAGGGTCTCACTCGATCACATATCCCCTCTGCTGTGAGATTATGGATTTTTACTTTTCTGCTTAGAACAAGTATAGGCCCCAGAGTCTACCTCGTTACTTACCACCTTCCGGCTCGTCATCCAATCGCTATCACGATCCTAATCTTCGCGTCTACTTTCTCGAGATTCAGATCTAGACTCCGTGCTGAAGAGATGAGGACTACGGCGTCCCGGAAACAAGGATTGCGAGACATGGAATGATACTGATCATCATTCGACACCAATCCTCCGGTTTCTGGTAGGCGCCGTAGCGTCGGCATACAAATGAGTTGATTGACTAGTCTTCCAACAAATTAGGGTCGGACATAGGTTATACGAGGTTCAGACGTGTCTATTCGACAAATCCCGGGCCGTAGATACTCCTACGTGACACCAGCGTCCTACACAACAAAAGGAAATATCTGGTTACCATCGACTAGATGCATCTAACCCCTCAAACCAGGCGTCGGGCTCATCGTCCAGTTACGCTACCTCCGATACAGCTCGAGATATTCAATATCGGATTTTTTTAACCTCCGGGAACATGTGGGCCCCGATAGGGCTTGTGTAACCTGCGATTCGATAGATATACATCTAGAGCATAGAAAGCCATCTTCCCAGTCAGGACATGGAAGAATCCAAGGACATGACCGGGAGCTGGCTCAGAGCTGAACCAGGGGCAGAAAGAAGAACATTTTTAAGAAAGAGAGATAATCGGATCACTACATTATTTCTGTGTCGCTTCGGATTTCGCCTCCACAACCTGGCAAGCGGGGAAGTGATCAATTGTAACTTGGTTCCAGAGAGACACTGGACGTCTTGAGAATTACAGAACCAACAGAATATGACCACGACTACAAGATCCCACAGCTTCTTGTGAGCTTGAAGTCCTTCGTCTGCCTGTCCCACTATCATAGCCCCAGGCTTGCACAAATTATATAAAGCGGGGGATAGGAGGGGAAAATGGACTGGATCTATTTCGCAGGCTGCGCCAGCCCCTTGCTGATCCCTCTCGAGCAAGAGTATCATGTCTTTGTTTTTTGGCGTATAGATAAAAGGAGATCCTCCGCGCTCTGCTGAGGAAACAATAGGTTGTAAACCATTACCATTGCCATCATCGTTATCATTCCCTGTGCTCCGAGAAATATTCAGCTTTCTAGCCCAGCTGGCCACTTCACGACTAAACCAGTATCCACGGTTATTATATCAAGATGAAAATTTCCCAGGCTTCTTCTCTCATTTCCTTCTTTCTCCTTATCTCCGCGGCAGTTGCATCCCCGGCCGACGTTCGTTCTCAGGCCAAATCAGCTTCGCAAAATGCGGCTCGGGGAGAGCCACATCGAGAGGGCCGTAAAGGTGCCCCCCAGGGAAACGTATGCAAAACTGGCGAATCCTACTGCTGTAACGAAAAACAAGGAAGTATGTTGTCAACTCGCCTCCTTCCGACCATTTTGCGTGGCTTGCAAGAAACTAACACCACTCACTCAACTATAGAAAACACTTGCGTCAAGTCAGGGACGAGCTGTGACCAGAAGGTCATTTGCTGCAATAACGACAACGGGGTAAGTGATCAATACAAGTCCTTCCAGTCCCTGGCCATTATATGAGATATATAGGTGCTGACATGTGGCACCAAACGCAGTACCAATTCTGCGTGGGAGATATCAACTTCAATATGCCAATTACACTCGACATTGACATCAACATGGATTTCTAAATCCTCCTTGTACAAAGATACATCTAGATAGTCCGAAATTAGCTCGAGTTATTAATGAAATATATTTATGATATACCATACTAGGTACTCAATATTTAATACTACCATGAAACAAGCATCTTCCCTAGTATAAATATGTTTCTAGACGAAGAATCTAGGGCAATGCCATGGTAGACGATGACAATCTAGTTTCCTCACATATCTCGACGGACTACTTCTCCTTGCCCGTCACTTAGGTACATGGCGGTTAGTAGAAGCTGTTTACAACTTTGCGCTTAGCCTTGTAGATCTGTTGATATATTCGCCGAGCTAGTTAGAGCAGTGACATAGACTATTGCCGGGTCTCTCTCTAACGGAGCATGCAACCCAAACTGGCTAAATGATTATCATGGACTTCCACCACATGCAACTCCGGATGCTGTCAAGGCCTTCTTTCAATTCCACCTCAAGTTTATTCCATTATCGTAACGTAAACTTGAGGTATAATATCAAGAGAAGTACGAGTCACATTATCGTGCTCAATCGGTGTTTACGTATCAAGGCCTATGAACATAATCATTGATGAAAACTGTTGCCTTTGCTTTTAAGCCTGGGTTATTCCAGCTGGTACCCAGTTTACTTTTGTATATATTGATGTAAAATTTCAATATGCCCTTAAGCTGGGGGGCGGTAGGCTGATAGGTTAGAATACGGTAGGATGCGATTTAAATACCTGATTTCCTATCGCCCGGGAGAGTGAGGTATTACAGGATGGCCTCCCCACCTATTTTGCGCGTATGAGAAAGCCAGGGATGTGACCTAGTGAGCAATAATTACTCTGAATCGTTCTTTTGGAACGTTGATCTACGTATCGATATTAGCGGAGGCTCTGTATTCTTCTTGAGTCTTAGCATCTATATAGCCAAATAAGGGAGACAGAACAATTTTTTATTTATAAGCCCCTGTATATATCAAGTGCTAAGTACACCTGTTCCTGGTACACAGAACCAACCCCGTTCTCAGAAAAAAATATCACAGAGCCGTATAACTATATGCTAAAAGGTTCGAAGCTACCCCATCCTAGCAGCTGGGCAGTTGAGCAGCTGAATCGCCTGGGGAATATGGGTAATTAAAAGTCATATCATATCATATATCTTGTGGAACTTCTCTCTCGCTCTACATTCATCCACCAGTGGCCTTAGCGACCAACGTACCGCCACCCCTAGACGAAAAGATCCCCATTATCCCAAAGACAACATAAAATAGTGCTAGAGGGTATGCAACCAGGACCCTCATACCGCGCATTCGAGCCACGGCGCAAAACATGCCTGAGCTGCTATACGTGCACCACCCAACTGCGGCGGTCGTGAGCAAGTAGCCAAACACGGTATCCATGGGTATCAAGATTCCAATCAAGCTAGTTAGGACGAGGGGGAGGAAGCAGTATCCTAAGACGCTTGCGGAGCGAGGGAAGGTTAGGGTGGACGAGAAGTGCCCACCACCTCCGTCTGAAGGGTTCATGTTCATGTTCATGTTCATACCCGTGGGGTCGTGCGAGGCTCCGTTGGTCGATGGGTCGATGGTAGGTGACATTAGACTGAGGATGAGGTGGAGAATGACGGATCCAAAGACAGCAACTCCATAAATGTAGCCGTAAAACACTTTGCCTGATAATAAGAGGAACGTTCCGTACAATAAAATGTAGAGGAGGGCACCATATAAATCATTATCGTCCATCAGGTGTTGATCAATGCGTGCAAATGGATTTAGCACGGAAAGGGTCTATGCCACACGCAAGTCAGTAAAACACATACATAGGTAGACATAATTGAAACGGATGAAGTAAAAGTAAACCCACCTTTGTCCTTATGTGTTCAAAATTTACCCCTAGTTCCTCGAGCAATGGTGGCTCCCCATCATAGCCCTCCGTCCCGAACGCAGCTAACCAGCCCATCCGTAAGCCTCCTTGTTCTCCCATTCGACCGCTAACTGCATCTGCAGCACCGCCAAAACCAGATGGCCCGCCAAAGGATGCTCCTCCGCTGCCTAATGGGGGGTAGGCAGAGGATCCCGAGCTGCCTCCATAGCCACCGTACGAGACCTGGGCAGGTGTTGTATGTCCTGAAACTGAAGAGTATGACGATGGATAAAACTGGAGGTTTTGCGCCGACGATTGCTGTGGAGGGACGCCGTACGGTTGGTGTTGCTGCTGCTGGTAGAATTGGGCCATCGTGGCCCTGACTGCTAGGTTGCCACGAATCCAAGAAAGTAGACGACGTCAAGAGGTAGACGTGAAGGAGCCGGTTGTTCCTCGCGCGCAAGCGAGTAGGATTGAGGTCTGTATAGGGCAGTAGAACCGAGAGTTATATGTCGGCAATGCTGGGTAGTTGTTGTGAATGCCAGAATTTATCTCGGTGAGGATGGAAGTTGATGGTCCGCCCGCCAATGGTGGAGCGAGTCCGAACAACGATGTTTATTTACTCTTTTATCACAGCCACTAAACCGCCCAGTTTATACAAACAGCACCAAAGAAATCGAGAACAAGTCGAATCGAGACTAGGTTTCTATTGTTTTTTAAAACATGGGAAAATATATAATGTTAATACAAGTCATAGTCTACAAGAAGCTAATTCCAATTCCAAGTTGAAGGCCTTTCCTGCCCTCTTCTCCCTTTCTAACCACGAGCGGGAGAGAGAAGTTGAGCTCAAATCTAGCAGCAGGATGAGCGTATACAAGTCCTACCCCGGCGGCAACGCTTGGTAGACCGTTTTGAAGCTCGGCGATCGTGTGGCATACACTCTCCCGAACCTCAGCATTTGATGTCGGAGCCTGGCCGGTGGGTGTTCGCAGGGCAAGCAGGCGGCCTGCATTGATGAACGCCTGGAGTCTGAAGGGCTTATCAGCACCAACGCGGGGGAGAGGGAAGAAGATGTTGGCGCTTCCTGCAGCATAAAGGTCTCCGCCTAACGCATCTGGTCCTTCGCGAGGTCCCAGGCCAGACAGCCTGAAGCCACGAACGTCCGTTGGCCCCCCCAGTTGGAAACGATCGTTGATCTTTGAAAGCTGAGGTTTGGAGTCAGAGTCTAGGCCCAGGGGGTACAGAAGGCCAGCTCGGAAACTCGAAGTGAAGCTTATCCCACTATCTCCCTCGATGCCTGGAACAGGAACCGGGATCGCTGTCTGGGTCTCTACTTCCGACTTCCAAAACGCTACATCTCCTTTCAATGGACCACATCCGGCAAGTTCATTCAGAGTCCGTGTGTAGAATCCGCGTGTTGGAAGAATGGGGTTATCACGGCGATCGTTAACCCATATATGCGAGATGCTAGTTTTGACACTATCGCCAGCATCCTCGCGAACGGTTGTTGAGGCATTGGGTGCTAAGCCCGTAATCTGGCGCCACAGGCCATTAAGGGCTATTTCATGTCGATGGCCACGGCCGTTAAGCCAGCGGAATTTGGTCCAGGCGCCCTTCAGTACTTCCTCGTGGCTTGCCCAGGGTTTCTTTGTATCGCTCGCAACAGCCCCGGCCTCCCATCTAAAGTTCGGATCGCTAAGAATTGGGGTTTCGAAAACGGCCTGGTAAGATGATCTCGTGCGTGTGCCGAGAGAGGCGTTCAAGTTCAAGTTCTCTGCACCGCCGAAGATGTTCCGCCAGAGGAGATTTCCGTAGGCCGACCCTTCTGCGTTTCCGAGATCGGTTCCGGTCTTCAACAGCAGACGAGATTTCTCTTTGGTGGCAAGATAAACACTCAAATCGGTTGGAGTGGTGCTCGGGTCGGTTTGTGAGGGCTTATCAAAATAGACACCAATCGGTTGCTCGAATATGTCTGTTTCGAGGTAATAAGTACATGTTTTTCTAGACAATCTTCCGTCAACCTGTATAAACAGGCGGTGACCTCAATACTGAACGGGCTCAGAGGCTTACCGAATTGATTTAGCCTGTTCGTGCATTTCGCTACTTCTTCGAGGGTCTCCGATAGAGTAAGTGTGCGGCCTTTATTTTCGCTTAACAAGGGCTGGAGGGCCTTCTCAAGGAAGCCTCTCCTGGTATTCGGCGCATTGAGGACTTGGACAGAGGAAATAGTGCATGGTAACGTGGAATTTTGCTCGAGCTGTTGATTTGGGACCGGAGAGTTAGTGCACGCAAAGAAGGCAAGCCAATTAGCGGGAAAATCGAGTCAAGACCGACCAATTCTGCAAGGCGAGCCTGAGCCTTCTGGTAAATGCCACTTATTCGTTCATTGACTGCTTTCTTCCGCTCTTCTAGCACCTTCGGGTCAACTGCGTGTTTCTGAAGACGGTCGAAGATCTAGACGGGCAACCTGTCAGTAAACGCTCCAATTCGGGTTGCCAGGCGGGGTGCAGCGCGGCCGACAGGTAGATCGGGCATACCTCTTCTTCGCCGTGAAGTGAAGAAACCATCGCGGCTCCTACAACAGCTGTAACTGCGTTAGTTGAAGCCGTCCGTCCTTTTCGTTTCGTTCTATCGCCGAACATTCAAAGACCGCAGGAAACAAGAATAATATCACGTGAGTCATATGACGGAGTTATAGTCACGTGAGCGGCTTGCGTAGAAAGATCGATCTTCCATCATCGAAGCCGAAGATAAATACCATCATTGCACGCTTATTTCTCGTTTCTACGGTTATTGTACGGGTAACGGGTTGGAGTCTGCCGGTTCGTGTTATACTGCGCCTCGATATTGTTTTTTTTAAAAAGGAGAATCTGCACCATCTTCTCTTCCGTTCAACTCTCGCCTGAAAAGACCACGAGACCGCCAATCGCGCACCATGGCTACCAAAGCCGCCACCAAACGAGTAAGCATAACGGGAGAGATCATGACTGCTATCACAACTGTGCTGACCATATCCTACCTCAGCTCTCCCGCGAGTACCAAAATATCCAAAAGAATCCACCTCCGTACATCGTTGCACATCCGTCGGAGTCAAATATACTAGAGTACGCAATGATCTCCCTCCCACCTACCAATCGACCTCTGAATGCGCAGCCTTTTCTAACTAGATAACTTTAGATGGCATTACATACTCACAGGCGCCCCACAGACACCCTATGAGAATGGTCAATACTGGGGTACTTTAATATTCCCGCCAGAATATCCCTTCGCGCCTCCGGCAATAAGAATGCACACTCCCAGCGGACGCTTTATGCCATCGACCCGCCTCTGTCTCAGCATAAGTGACTTCCACCCCAAGTCCTTCAACCCGGCGTGGGAAGTCTCGACGATCCTGATCGGACTCTTGTCATTTATGAACAGCGAGGAGATGACGACAGGCAGCGTGAGTGCCTCCGAAGCCGAACGCAAGTTATTCGCAGCGAGGTCGAGATGGTGGAACTCTACTGGCGGCGGTTCTTATACAAAAGCCGTACCGGGTGTCACGTCAACGATCAAGGGGATTGCAAATATCAAAGCTGGAGATGGGGGCAAGAAGTTTCGCGCAGAGTGGCCTGAGTTAGACCAGGAGAATTGGAAATGGATCAAGGACAATCGCGTCGACCCAGCCACGGGACAGATATTGCCGGATCCTAACGAAGCATTGTTAGCCGAGAACAGCAGTACCTGCTCACCCGAGACCAATGCGCTGCGACGGCGGCCAGGTGGGAGCGCCACAGGGTTAGGGGTAGTTGTTGAAGGTGGCCAGCGGGCGAGGGATGTTGGGGAGAGCTGGTTTCGAAGAAATAAAGTATGGATATGCGTTGGCGTAGTGCTGGGGTATGCACTGTTGACACGATTATTTGACGACACCCGGACATGGTAGCAGATCTTGAGACGATATCCAACCCTGCCAATACGACTCCCTCGCTGGTCTCTGATGGAATACGCTTCAGCCACTTCCTTGCCCGTTGCTATTCATAGGGCTGGGGGCCACACGCTCATCGTCGGGCACACCCACATAGTAATACTTTGCGATGTGCATAATCTCCCACTCTTGGCGTTGTATAGCAAGATAGAATGTATTAACAAAGATTCTTGATAGACTCTATCACTTTCACGGCGAGTGGCTCAACCTTGCCGCCGGCCGTCGATGGGTTCTGCAGCCCGAGGCCGGGATCAACCCCAGGTTCGTCCGTATATGTATGCAGCCCGCTCTTCCGCGGAGTGTAGATATAGACCACTGGAGCCGCGCCCTAGACTGCTAGCTCGGCCTAGTTAGCTGATAACTTGTTCTTTGGCCACCTCCTCCATGAAACAAGATGCTGATTATTTAAACATCAGACGGTGGGTCTCACACCAACCAGACGGGCCGGTCGAAGGCTAAATAAAAGACGGCGGACGAGGAAAAACCGACATCATGTCTATTTAAATGTAGGGAATTGCCGTTATTCACACGTACGACAGGCAGCCCTGTGTGCTGCTCGAGCCTCACGCCGGAATATTTTAGCCCTTCTGGATCCTACTGCGCTGCATCCTGAATTTTTTATTTTTTTTGCTTCAGCCGCAAGTTGCAACCTCGCCGTTTGGCCCCCTTTTACTTAATTCTAATGAAACTCTGACGGAACCCCTCGACATATGATCTGAGGAACATCCCTCGACTCGCCACACAGTTACTCATACCATCTATAATCCATTGGCAAGCTCCAGGAAACTGATATCGGTCTTCTCTGAGCCACCAAAATGGCCCAGAAGAGCCCCATCATTGTGCCCAAGGGGTTTAATGCATCTCCGAGCTCATCCTCCTCTTCGCCCGATGCTACTTCTTCCGCGCCTCGCTCGGGGACTACTCCTGGTATGTTGACTCGGTCCTTCTTTTTCTTCTTCTATGTAATTTGTTTTATTTCTGCAGAAGCTGGGGACACCATGTTCCTGGTTTCTCGGCGATCCCGGCTCAATCGGTGAAGCTAGCTGTTCCTTCAAGAGGTTGTCAAAACCCACCGAAGCTCTAGCTATACCCTCAGATAGAGCAGAAGATACGAAGTGTGGCTGAGATGAGATCGTAAAAAAGAAAAACATTGCTAACATAGCGTCCAGAGAAATCTTTGCCCTATGAACGTCCATCGTTTACATTTATCGGGCAAGATGAAGAGTCGACTCTGAAGGGGAGGAAGGGTTCTGATACCCGGAAGATGATACGTTCTCATGTAATGCGAGACGTCCGCCGCAGGGAAAGGATTGCCGGTCTTAAACGAGTCTCTAAGAAGGCGTCTGCCAGGAAGAATGACTCCTCGTCTTCGAGCGATGGCTCATCAACGGCTGTCATCACGCATCGAGTAAACGATCGTGGAGTGCCTACAGCAGAGGCGTACTCTGGCCTAAAGGCACCGCCTTCGTGGGTCACGCTTAAAGGATCGAATATAAAGGGACAGCATATCTACATATTTCACAACCCTTTAGCACACCCCATTTATCCAACTATAGAACCGATGAGCACTCTAAAAGGTTGTGAAGGCTTGGGACATGTAGTCAGCAACTTACTGCATTATAGTAAGTCAATTTCCTTCTTCTTTTTGGTGTCAACCTTTACTATACCCAATTTCATATGAATACCCCGCTCTCAAAAGAACGAAAGCACCAAGGATAGGATGAACGACGCTATCTGATGAAGCTACTTACCACGAATTCTAACCGATAGTCTCCAAAACCCTCATACCCATGACTTTTCCAATTGAAGCGAGAAAAGATGCAGAAACCAGACGATTAGCCATAATGATGGTTGCTGCCGTGTCATCGTCCGCTTCATTCTTTTCCCAAATGACTCTTAGCGCGGCCCATAGAGCGATTTTCGAACAGAATCACTCGATAACACTTGCAGGTACTGATAAAGAAGAGTCTATACTACCGGACCCCACATTCTACGTCATGAAGGCCAAATGTATAGCGGAGATGAACCAGAAGCTACGGGACCCAGATCCGCAGCAAGCGGTAGATGATACTGCGATAGATATTGTGTGTGGGCTTATATCGGCAACGGTATGTCGCAATAATTATATCTTGCGCACACCCATGATAATTTGTTGCTTATTGATATTCTGACACAATCCGTTATGCAAAACAGTTGACATTAGCTCTATTTGAAGAAGCCAGGGTTCACTGGTTAGGCATGAAGAAAATAGTCGATTACCGTGGAGGGGTATTAAACATGGCAATGCAAGGCTCCCGGGGCATAGGCGCCGTTCTAACGTGAGTGCAGCCTGGGAACGTAACTCTTTTGATTTAGAGATATATAAGGCCAGCTACTAAACCAAGGAATTGTTAGATGCGACCTCAAATCAGCCTGTACGCTATTAAGCCGGCCTCTTTTCCCATTAGCCTGGGAGCCTCAACCGCTTCCGTCCGAAGTTAGAGACAAAATCACTCCTCCCCCAACATCACAACTAAGCAACCTCGCCAACACTTTGTGCGCAAATAAACATCTCAGTCCCATGCTCAATTCTATACTACAAGAAGTCCGAGATGTCTTCTTCTTTGAGGTTTTCCATCGCACCGACCCCTCAGGGCTCACCGCTGCGGAGCACGAAATGTTCCTCATGAAAGGCCACGAAATAGAACATGAACTTTTGGATTATCCTTATCGTTCACCGGAAGCCAAAGGCCTTTCTGACAAGGAGATTTTACATTTGAACCCAATAGAGACCGTCACCCGATTGACGACCTTATCCTACCTCAGCACTTGTTTTGTTGTCTCTCCACCTAAGTCCGGAACTGGTCGAGCAGTGACAAAAAATCTGAAGGACGCTCTCGCCAGATGTTTTTCTAAACCAATATCTGCCCTGCCGTCAGAAGATCTCTCACTCCTCGCCTGGGTGACATTTATCAGCATTGCCAGCGCCTACGACCCGCTCTTGAGGTCGTGGTTCGTGGAAATTCTACATGACATTTCCATAATAAAAAACTGGCAGACTTGGGAGCAAGTTGAATCAGTAATGCACGGATACCTCTACGCAGCTCCGCTACACGGACATATATGGAAGAAACTATGGTTCGAGGCCCAGTCATTCAACGTTATCAAGGAAATTTTATGAACAATGCTACACCCAGCAGCGATGGCTTTCAGGCCCTTCATGCTACGACCTTTGCCTGGAGTTTAAACATATATACCATCTAGAGTTTGTTTTATTTTCGGGCGGATCATTTACCGGTTCCCCCTTGGCGAATGTGTCTTGGGAAGAAAGGGGGAGTTTAGATCTTTTTTAGATACTACTTATACACCAATTTAACTACCGCGGATACATGCATGCACTCTGATTGGCTAAAATTTTAAAGATCGCAATACGTCACGTGAATAGAGTTTCATCAACTTTTTTTCCTTGCAATAGGAGAAAAGTGGAAGCCATAACACCCGAACACAACCAGACAGCTCTCTGTTTCGTCTTATTTATTTTCAGAGAATATCTAGGCAATAAACAATGGGATGGTTTTGGGCATCTCCAGCACCTGCTGTGAAGCAGCCTGAAATTCACACTACGTCACCTAACGATTCGGGCATTGTAAGCAGCATCGCATCTTAAAACTATCATCTATGAAGAGAAGTAACTAAAAAGTTGACACTATAGTCTCGGTGTCCAGTTCAGCATGGCCAGTCGCCAATTACCCAATCCACACCGGAGGGCTCATGTCCAGTTCGATCAAAAGATTCACCCTTCTTCGTCCCACCCTCGAACTCCGCGAAACCAAAAAATCCGTCTCCACCCACCGAACCTGAACAGAAATCTGTTCTATCAATGCTAAACCCGTTGAACTACATGTTTGCCGACATATCTCAGTCTCGAGCCCCGAATCAATCTGTCGACTTACCCGTGGATCGAGAACCCTCGTCCATCCCAAGAGGTGACAACTCCGGTGCGAAATGGGAATATCCTTCTCCGCAGCAGATGTATAACGCGATGCTTCGAAAGGGATACACAGATACACCACAAGACGCAGTTGAGTCGATGGTATCTGTACACAACTTCCTTAATGAAGGAGCATGGCAGGAGATTGTGGATTGGGAGCGCACCTTTTCCCAGGGACTAGGACGAGGCTGGGAAAGATGTAGGCGTGGATCGGAAAATCTTGCCATGGATCTGGAAAGAGAGAGGATGCGCTCTGGCGGGGAATCTTCGAGCGACGACGAGCCGCGTTTGGCCAGGTTTATGGGCAGGCCTCAGGAGTTGACCCCTAAAGCGCAGATACTCCAGATGTTGGGTTGGGTATATCCCTCGAAGTTCGGGTAAGTATCTATCATCCGCCCAGCATATTCTTTGCAATGACCTTTCGATTAACGCTCTACTTTTAGAACCGCTCCTCCTTTCGATAGACACGATTGGTATGTCTTGCGTAAGACTCCAAGCGGCGACAAGGAAATTCGATATGTAATCGATTATTATTCTGGACCTCCGGAGCCTACTGGCGAACCTGTGTTCTTCCTTGACATTCGCCCTGCAGTCGATACCCCTACAGCTGCTGCCGAGCGGCTCTTGAAATGGGGAGGAGATTTGTGGTGGCGAGCCAGTGGTGGAGCTGCCAGGGACAAATAAGCAGATGAGTATAAGGTATAATGCGAGCCCGGCTGGAGCCAAATGCTTCTTCTATTCCATGCCTGGATATGTATAAAAGGTTCTATTTTTGGCTGTTTAGATGTTTTGATATTAGCATGGAAAGGGGGTGTTTGGTTTGGGTGTTTCTAATGCATCTTATGGGATCTTACTTGTGGATATAATACGGTACCTTTTTACTTATCTCTACTCCCTGTCTTATATATGATCATGTATTACTATTATCTTCTGCCTTAACTATTTATTCTAATTAGAAATTACGTCCTTTAGAAACACACTAAGGGCAAATTGTATACGTTGACTACTCTCGATCTATTTCCGGTTTAGGTACGTGATATTGAGACAAAATTAAATGAGATAGATTTGCTAAAACGATAGGTATCCGGTGACTCCGGGTCAGAGGACAGAGGAGTAGGAATAGAAATAGAAATAGGGGGTTACTCTCTGCACATCCATTACACCACGTACATGAAAAGGACGACAATAAAACTATGGAGACTCCGAGGACTAATTGTCAACACTCAAGGAGAGTCTACGTCCTCACATTCCAATTAATCTTCTCCCCATAAGCATATCATTCACTCCGCGCTGAACAACCTCAAACCTCATGGCAGCGCAAGATTCGCTTTCCAAGTGGTTGAACAACGCAGCGAGCGTGACAAACTCCTTCAAACATCTGTTCAACCTGTTTGGGCAACGATAGACCTTCTGCTTATGCACGGGCGAGTTGAGATGGCTGTTGGGGCCATTGACGCTGTTAAAGGTAGATGAACAAAGATAGCACTGCCAGTACTGGCCGTTAAACGCGTGCTGAGTAGCAGAGTACTGGACGTTATCTTCGTCGCGCCACTCGATCTGTCTGTTGGTAATTCGGCCATTCGGGTCCAACTCGCGGACTTTGCGGAGGATGGTTTCTCGGTTCAGGCTGGGTGCGCGAGGGCAAGCACCTCTCTCAAGATGATGAACGAGGCCGCTTGCAGTGGTGAACCCGACTCCGCAGAAGGGACAGGCGATGCTACCACCAAGATGGGCCTTCGACCTCATGTGCTGCAGACACGAATAATTGGCACCAATCTTGGATAGCAAATGGAAGGAAAATGAACAAATCTCACCATGTTCAGGCTGTTCCGGTTCTGGAATGTCCTATCACAGGGTTTACAGTAGAACTTATAATGCCCATACTCTTTCATGTGTTGATTTGCGGCCTCCTGAGAAAGGTACCTGTTGTTACAGGTTTCACAATCGTACCTAGGTGCCCAGTGTCCAACGGCGCTCATATGCTGGTTCGCTGCATGCTCAGAACTGAACTCCTTGGTGCACACCTCGCAGTCATAGGTGGGAGCCCAGTGGTCTGTATCATTCATATGCTGCCTACAAGAAGGCCAGGTACGGAATCGGCGGGTGCACGTCTGGCATTCGTGGTCCTCATCGTCGCTTGAGTAGCCGGAGTAGAACATACTTGAGAAGGGGATCAAGAAACGACCAAAAGAAGCGAGAGACAATGCTTACTATCAGTAGGCAAATAGATACGGGGTAAACGAGCGGATATGATGGAGTGAAGTTCTTGCCTGGGGAGCATTGCAGATAGCTATGTGAGGGGTCTACGATGTAGGACTTAAGTGGCTGGGTTTGATTAACTAACTATTTTCTCCGTAGTTACTGGAGTACTCTGCACTCCTCGACCTCGCCAAACGCCTAAAGAGAAGGTTTGTATGGCAGGGCAAAAATATAACATTATACGGAGTAATACTAGCAGGATAATATAATTATAAGCCCGTCACTTCTTTTCTTTATTGGATTCCTCATCCAGAGCTAGCATCAGTTCTTTCTCGTAAAGAATGTCGTCCTCATTATCGTATGGAATTGATGGGCCTCTTGTATCTTATAAAATAGGTAAGTTAAACTATCTATAGAAAAAGAAGGTAAAAAAGTAGCCTACCCTTAAAGCTAGTCTCTTTATCAAGTGCATCGCGCTCCTCCTTACTCATATCTCTGAGATGAGCTTTTATGGCGAAATAATCGAGGTTTTCAAGAAACTTAAGGTCCCTCTTTAGAGGAGGTTTTGGGGATGAGTTAGAATCCTTAGATTTAGTTGGCTGGGAAGACATCATAATCTTAACGCTGTAGTAGACATCGTCTTGTTTGTAGTAGATTGGTTAGATATCTAGGTAGTTGGTTGAGAAGGAAAATGAATGACTTTAACCCGAATAAAAAAAAGGTCGATGGCCTCATTAGGAATATACTCGCTCCGTAGTTATCGCTGAATAACTTCTCCATACGGAACCATCCGTTTGCTTGCCAGACTGGAGAGCATCCTTATTGGCAGCCAACAGGGGTTCTCCCATGGTCGAGCTGTCAACTGCTAGCTGCTGGCTGCTGCCTTCAAAGCCTTGGATGTATCTTGCATATTTATGCATGGTGATATCACCCTTTTACCCCTTGTAGTTCTCAAGGAGCCGAGGCCCAAGCTCCCAGGGCCAGAAGAGAGTCACATGACACATATATCTTGGCGTGCATCTTGCATGAAGCCAAAAAGAAGCAAAAGTCAACAACAACGAAAGATGAAGACGACGACACAAAGAAGTCTGGCTGCGTACATGGCCGTGGCTGTGGTATCGGCCTTTCTTTTGCCATGGCGGATGTATGTGTGCCGAGTACATATGGTCGAGTGCTCTGTAGAAGACGAGGCCGTGCCGCACCCCGGACATGGCATGTCAGCTGAGCGGCAACGCCTCTCTGACCAGTTGCTACCCATGGTCATCGCGGAGAGATCATCACCCCTACTACTCACACGCGATCTCCAATAGCGGCTCTGTGGCAAGATTCAAATATGACAACTCCAACCAGCTTCACTCAGCTCGTTCCCAGTGCAATGAGCATTAACCGCTGTCTTTCGTGCTTTCCTTCATAGCAGGACTCAGCACTGCCTACTCTACCACGTCGAGCTTGGAAACAATATCTTCTCTCTCCCTCGACATCAACAAGAAACATTACATGACTTGCTTGTCCAACCCACTTTCGTTTACCAGATTGTATTTTTTCCATAGGCGTTTTCTTGTTTGATAACCACACTCGTTGAAACAAATCTATATTGCATCGCGGCAATATACATATTTTCTCACTTGTTTGGTTTAAACTAACAGCAGGGGCATTTTTATCATCCTTCGTTCTTTGTCTGGCCAGAATGCCGGATCAGACCTCGGAGCCGCTTCGGCAACCGGTCCGTGGCCCCGTTCGTTTAATCCCATCCCAGATTGACAAAGAATCAGTCACCAGCCAACCGAAGGCGCGAGATAGTCCGTTGAAACGAGCGGGGCGAGACCTGCGAACATGTTTTAAGCTGCTCCCGAAGCTTCCAAACATATTCAGGCCTCTTCGAGCTCCCCATCCGACTGATGAATTGTACCTTGGGCCACGGAGTATTCAAAATGTGGTGGGCCTCGTGTTGGCCTCTCTACTACAGACCGTTCTCCTATTTGGCTCATGTCTGTCCGTGCTGGTCTTACCTGGAGCCATTAGTTATTGGATATGCCTGTTAAATCTCCGAATCGTGGGTTGGTCTTGTGCCCCGTTCCACGGCCCGGCCGTATACCATGCAGGACTTGGTCCAGATAACGTTCGGGATATTATGAGAGAGGAGCGTTGGATATTTATTAACGGGGTCGTAGTAACGTAAGGCTCACTCTGCTCCACCTGTTGGTTGTCTGCGCCCCCACTTAATACCAAGTTTCAAATATATAGGTCTTATGGGTTGGAACAAAATTGCAAATTACTTGCCCAGATATTCCGCCGCCCTATCACAGGTATTCAGAACCGCACCTATGGCCTCATTGGGGACCTGCTTGAATGTATCATCCAACGCACATTCTCGTATAACACCTACGACGCCCGGGTCGCGTACGATCACCTCAAGGCGGTGCTTGTTGATCCAAGGATCCGGAAGGTGGTCCTAATTTGCCATTCCCAAGGAGCGATCGTCGCCTCGCTCGTGTTGGACATGCTGTTCGCAGATCTGGCAGCGAACCAGATGGCAAAGCTTGAAATCTACACCTTTGGATCTGCCGCAGAGCACATCAGCAACCCCTTGAGTAACAGTGGCCAGAGAGGCGTGATAAAGCATATCGAGCACTACGTTAACAAGGACGACCCTGTTCCTCAGTGGGGTTTTCTGCGTAACATCAACAACGCCGAGGACAAGTATGCCGGGCGGGTTTTCATCCGCGAGGATGGACGAGGGCACATGTTCAACCAGCACTATCTGTCTCAGATGTTCCCTCTCGAAGCGGAAACAACATCCAATAAGGCGAAATTCCTTGACCAGGTCGTCCAGGTTGATGGAGGAATAATGGAGGCTCGCCGCGTGCTTGTCCGTAGGAAGACTGGTCTACCTCCCGGCGACCCTTCGAGCCCAAGTGGAACCGCTGGCAGGGGAGCGATTGACTTTTTAACGGGGTTGCCAGTCAGGGAGGTAAGCAGGCTGTGCCATTATATGGCTGGCAGGGTCCCAGGGGCCGACGAAAACTAGACGAAAAACGGTAACAATAGCTGCTTTATAGGTTTAGTTTCAGGTGCCGGTGCCAGGAACCAGAGCCAGAGCCAGTGAGCCGGGTCCTAGGCGCGGGATGTAGTTGGATATCAACAAGGACGCTATAAGCAGCCGATCGTGTTTTCCTTAGTGTACGTACTTAGTCCTTCGGCCTGAATCCAGAATCCAAGTGCCACATGGTAATCCCCTTTTTGCAACCCCCTGGCCTGTAAAGAGTATATCATCAGCTATCATCGCAGGGCCGGCTAAGAGTCGACTTTGCCTGCCGTGGCTGGCGTGAAAATAAGAACCCGGACTATTTTACCTCCGTGGTTTATCCGAAGCTTTGGCCAATCAATCAGCTAATTCTCCGTAAGACCCACTTATTAGTCATCAAATAGTCAACCGCGATATACGAGTTTATACATCCCAGCAGCGAGATGAACAAGAAGGAGACGATGATGGTGAAGATGGTGATGAAGAGGGTGAAGAAGAAGATGGTGATGATGATGATGGAGAAGATGACACGGTGGAGATATGTAGGAGCCCGGACGAACGGTGGTGAGTGTTACCTGTCATATATTCACTGAAGCTGCCAATTACACAACAAACCTGGGATTGGTCGCTAATGCAGCCCACCCGTAATCGGTACCTTGTTCCGCGACCCCAGGACTGACTATTGGCCCGGCCGCAGCGGAAAACTGGGCCGCTATGCTAACGTGCACGACGGGAATTGAAATCCATCCATCGTTAACACCGCACACGACACTGGTGATCGAGACGGAGGGAGCAAAACCCGCAACCAGCTTGGCATTAAACTGGGAGGTAGAAGGTACTGGAAGACGTGGGAGAAGTGTGTGTGTCCGGTCCGTAAAGCATCCATCCCCTATCTTGCTTTTTTATCTTGCTTTTCTTGTTCCTGACGAGGGCAAGGATATGGGGTGATTGATTCATGGCTGCCCAAGCATGTGAGCTAGCATCTCGAGAGCTCTCTCCCCTTGAAAATGTCTAGCAGGGACCAAAGTAAAATCTTTTTAGGCGGCTCGTTCTCGTAAGGAACCATTGGTCTGGCCTCGAACTCCCATCCCTCCCCACGGCAGAGCTGCTGTGCCTGTGCATGGCTGCGTTCTCTAGTTAAGCTCGCTGAGCCCACCGTCTCCGAAGCCTTCCATCCCCCCATGCAATGCAATTGGTGACCGAGCCTTCAAAGCGTGGGAGCGGGATCGAGTATATTTAGGTCAACCGGTCCGCAACCTACACAGGCTTGGACTCCGTGCTGCTCTTTGCTCTTTTCCTCTGAATTCACCATGTAATCCCCAGGTCTTGCGGGATGCCACTGCACGCGCCCTCACCATAGACCGAACGCACGACACTCATTCTCATCATCTCTCTTTATCATCACTCTTTATCATCACTCTTTATCATCATTATTATCATCATTATTATCATAATTACATTCTTATGGCGCTTGACGCTGGAGCAAGTTGCCGTGTCCCGAAACCTGTCCGCCGTGCGCCGAGCGCAGACACACCACACTCGACCCCTTTCCGTGGCACTAGTGCAACGACGTCGCTGCTACATCACAAAGTCACGTCTGCACCACAAAAACGGCCTTTTCAACCGCTCGACGTCCACAGACCGTATCACCGCGGCAGGTTGAAGACGAGGCGCATACGTACATCCCTCTCGTCCCAGTCCTGACGCCAGAGTTCTCTGCGCAGCTCCAGCCTCTCCCAGCGCGACCTGAGCCGTCGTACCACCGCAGCCAGACCCGGTCGTCTTCGTCTCCTGTCTTTCACGGCCGCATCCACGCAAACCCCCAACGGCCTCACGAGCAGCAGCCGCCGTTGCTACCGCTGTTCAAATATACCAGGAAGTCTCCTTCCTCTACTCTCTGGAATCCTGTCAACTATCTCCCGCGCTCCAGCGCCCGCTCGCCTCCACCGCTCTCACCTCGCACAGTTCTGACCGGCGACTCCAAGCCGAAACGAGACTCGTACCCGCTGCTCACCCTGCCAGAGCGTCGACGGATTCGCTCGCAGGACTCCGGCGCGCTGAGCGTAGCTGTTAAACGAAGCATTGACGAACCTGAAGCCGTTGGCCGTACCAGTATTGGACTTCCTCGCAGACACAGACGGGGAGATACTTGGGGAAATATTGAAATGGTCGACCATTCAGATGGTGCTACGGGGCAGAGGAACGATCTTAGGGCGCCAGAACCTGCGTTTGCAATCAGAAATGGCAACCCTTTTTCCATGAACGGAAGTACAGCTGCTCAACAACACCCTGACGATCCTCCAGAAACCCCTCGACATGTCAACTCCCAACACTCCTTCAGACCGCAGACCTTTGTCTCCGTGCCGTCTATAAACCCCAACAACCCTTCTGCCAACCCCCAAATACCCGGTGGACCGCCAAACGGTGACGCTACAGAAGAACTCAGCTGGGGTCCCTCGCATCCATGCTTCCCACACATGAACACTCACGTGTCCCTAAACTCGGAAGAGTACGTTCACACACGAGTGATCCGAATACGACGAGACTGGATGGTCAAAGGCGATCTAGCACCCACCTTCTCTAACCTATACCCCGAAATTCTCGACCCTCTTCTTGGCGAACAGGAATTCCGCACCATCATCACCAAGGTAAACGACGAGCTTATCACTGCATTCGACCCGTATGGTGCACGCAACTGGTTTGATGGGGTGATCGGGTTTCTCACAGGCTGGCTCTGGGACGATCTAGGAGCTAGTCGGGTCAAGTCGCGAATCAAGGGACTCGAGGCCTGGATAGATAACTGGAATCATGAGGTCGGTGCTCTGGAGGGCGTCAAGATATGGGGGCCTCGACGAACAGGCTTTCTATCTCTCGATATACAGATTCCCGATCCGAAGATTGGCATTGTGGAGAGCGATGGCGCCTCTGATCTGGGGACGAGACCCAGTACGGCGAATACACGGCGACAGCAATAGATGCGGCCCTACCAACGCCGTCTATGCTGCCATCACCTCTCTTTCCTCTCTATTGTTTTAAATCGCTGTCCAACCAACTACTGTTTTGCTGTTCTGATGATATCACATCTTTCCTTTCTGTCAATAGAACTAACCCGCTTCCGCTCACCGTCTTTATTGTGTTCGATGCTTTTCTTTTCTTTACTTTCTATCCCATGCTGTCTGGGATTTTGGCCGCCACCGCCATCACCAAACATATCACGCCTCCATGAGGGGTTTAATCGTGACCTTCTCACCTCTTGTCATGTCTTGTTCTCTCAAATATACCCCCAGATCACCTATCATATATTGGGTTATCCAAATGCCTGCTGTATCACTTTCCCCTCTTGTATGTCGTACCGTTGCTTAGGATAATATGCCGTCATGGATCATGGCTAATTACTGCTATTCTTTCTGTTGCTCCCTTCCTACTATGCGTAATCTATATGCCATGTGTAATTTATATCGTACTATAATACCGCAAATACTATTATCCGATACACATCTCGTAATAGCTTCATGGCGAGAGCTCCAAGCAGCCCCCAATTGTAGCAACATCAGGACTTGAGACACACTCCTGAGGCTCCCATCTTCCCCTACGTCAGTTTATGACCTGTCACGACCTGTCACGATGCTATCTGGAATTCTTATTTTTAACCAAAAGGGCGAGAACTTGATATTTCGCTCTTTTCGCAACGACTGTCGACCTCGACTCGCAGACATCTTCCGCATCCAGGTCATATCAAATGCGCAGGTCCGGTCTCCCATATTGACGCTGGGCTCCACAACGTTTAGCCATGTCAAACATGAGAATATATATCTGGTGGCAGTTACGAAGAGCAATGCGAATGCCGCGCTGGTGTTTGAATTCTTATACAAGCTCGTCTTGCTAGGCAAGGGGTACTTCGGGAAGTTCGACGAGGAGGCAGTGAAGAATAATTTTGTATTGATTTATGAATTGCTGGATGGTGGGTGCACCCAGCTACTTGAACCCTGAGTGGCCGTCCGTCAATGCTAATTGAGATCCTGTGTTTCTCTAGAAATTCTTGACTTTGGATATCCCCAAAACACCGAGACGGATACGCTGAAGATGTATATAACTACCGAAGGAGTCAAGTCGTCAATTGTCAACTCGCCCACTGATTCGAGCCGCATCACCATGCAAGCAACCGGTGCGCTATCGTGGCGACGATCCGATATCAAGTACCGGAAAAACGAAGCTTTCGTCGACGTGATCGAGGACGTCAACCTCCTGATGTCCGCCACGGGCACAGTACTACGAGCAGACGTGAACGGACACATCGTCATGCGAACATATCTCACAGGAACGCCAGAATGCAAGTTCGGACTTAACGATAGACTATTATTGGATAACGACGATGCTGGAGGCATGCCTGGAAAACCAAAAACCACACGCGCAGCAGCAGGAAGCGTTACGCTTGAAGATTGCCAGTTCCATCAGTGCGTCAAGCTAGGGCAGTTTGACGCTGACCGAATCATCTCTTTCGTCCCTCCGGATGGAGAGTTTGAGTTAATGAGATATCGGGCCACGGAAAACGTGAATCTCCCCTTTAAAGTGCACCCTATCGTCCGCGAGATAGGAACCACGAAGGTTGAATATAGCATTGCTATAAAGGCCAACTACGGTCCCAAGTTGTTTGCTACGAATGTCATCGTCCGTATACCTACGCCGCTTAATACAGCGAAGATCACTGAGCGTACGACGCAAGGGCGGGCAAAGTATGAACCTGAGCAGAATAATATAGTTTGGAAAATTGCGAGGTTTTCCGGACAGAGCGAGTTTGTTCTTACAGCGGAGGCTACTTTGACGTCCATGACGCAGCAGAAGACCTGGAGCCGGCCACCTCTCAATCTAGCATTTAGCTTGCTTATGTTCACAAGTAGTGGACTGCTAGTGAGGTACTTGAAAGTTTTCGAGAAGGGCAATTACAGTAGTGTGAAGTGGGTTCGATATATGACCCGTGCCGGGAGCTATGAAATAAGGTAAGACCTCTTTATCCTATTTTAACGACGCGATTCAGGGGAAGATCCGAAGCCTCGTGCTAACGTCTCTTCTACTACAGATTTTAAATAAGCCAACTACTATTTCATCCCCTTTCCAATTCGCCTTCGACAGTCTAACTTTATTCATCTTTGCTCTTCTTCTTGGCTATGTTATCTTTTGTCGGCTGCGCATCTTTTTAACTGTACAAGCGGTTTATGCATTGGGGTATCGGCGTCTCGGCTTTTGCAGCTATCATTAGGAATTGATACGATGATCTGCGTTTCCATCACATTTTAAAGTTGCTCCTTCCTATCCCTTTTACGTAATAACATCAAGAACACGATTACGATGCTGCCCTTGCATTTATCCCTAACCTCGACGGAGGCCAAGGTACATCGTGGATGTAGTAGTAAGAGCTCCATTTCCTGGTCCTCAGATATGTCGCATATGATGCTGGATGTCTTGACCCAGACATCAACAAGGCGTTGTGGCAGAGTGGTCTAATGCGATTGACTAGAATTTCAAGATTCCATTCTGAAACAGATAATCAATTCCCTTCGGGGGCGACGGTTCGAATCCGTCCGACGTCGGCCTTTCTTTTTTGCTTTTCTTTTTGTTCTTCTTCCATCTTGCTTGACCTTATTTGTAGAGGCTATGAAGCTTCTTTTTTTTAGTGCTCGCTTCTATAAAAAGAGGGTGCTCAGCCCAAGGAAATGGTCCAATTGATCATCACCCACACCCCTATTAACAATATCGCCGAAAAAGATAAACGAAAGTAAATACTCCGTAGGCGAAACGTCATTCATTAGGTAGTCATTTCTATCTGTCCATAGCTTCGTTTGCCCTTTTTAGCAATTGTAATGAAATAGCAGGTGAGCCAAGCTGAACTCCAGTTCATCCACTGAAATATCCCTCTACTCTCTCAATCAGGTCTGCCTTCTTACCCGACGTTGAAAGGGAATGGGAACCCAAAAACTCTTTCAGGATGGCGACCGTAAGCTACGTAAGGTTTACAGTTAGATTCATATCATAGTTGCCATGAGGATAGATGTAATTGTGCTTACCTTGCTCAAAGTGCCCTTTTCATAATACACTCTGATATCCTCGGGCTCCTCGGTTCTAGCTCTCTTAGAAGCTGGCTCCTCCTTGATCCCTTTTGCGCTCGATGCAGGCCTCTTGACAAGCGTGGATGTAACGGGCTGGCTCTTTTCTAGAGTGCGGTATTGGGACTCGAGTTCTTCGCCCCATGCGATCACAAGGTCACCAGCGCGCTAGACGTGGTTAACTTGCATCTAATAATATGCATAAAGTAACATGCTCACATACCTTGTCAATTGATTTGTGTCTCGGTATGGTCTTATCCTCTGGCTGCTCTGGTACGTCCTCGTCGAGTGCTAGAGCTTGCAGAATCCGATAATGCCACTGGAGAGCTGATCGGCGTTGGAATTAGATATTGGGCTCTGGATACGCGGGATAGTCTCACTTACATGGGTTCGGGTACTTGTACGGGTCGAACTGCCCCTTGGGAAGCTGAAGTTGCTGAATTACAGTCCTCATCTGATCAACAAGTGGTTCTGGGGATATAATATGATTCGGCTCTGGGTTTTGCCTGATTTCGTCCGCAAATGGAAGCGGCAGAATCCACATCCCGGGTGGGATGATCTGTGTATCATTCTCATCAAGTTTCTCTTCCCCAGCAATCATAGCAGCCATCACGGGAGCTGCATTTCGTCGAGGAACGAACCATACCAACGCCATCTTCTTTTGCTTCAGCAGGGTTTGCTGTAGAGCTGAAAACGTACGCGTTGAGCCTACATACCCTTCCTCTGAAGGATAAATGAATGTAGGATGTTTCATCGATGCCCAGATAGGTAACGATGAAAGAGGCTTGAACCCAATGATCCGGATAATTGGCTCTCCGAAATTTCTAAGCTCAGCTTGCTCTTCTTGAGTAAATGATATCTGCTCGCCACCAAACTTGTACGCTTTACGGATCTCCCACTTCTCTACTTCTCGAGTACTGTCGTCGGCGAGCTGGGTGGTTATGCCTTTGGCGATCTGTGGCTGTTCGCCAGCCAGCCAGATATAGCAGCTTCGAGCGGGCTCTTGTCGCTTGAAGATTAGATACCCCGTAACAGAGATCTTTAAATCTGGTCCTATCTCTAGAGGAGCATTAGAAAACAGAGCTCTTCGAGGTACGGACTTGGAATTTATCGATGAGATAAGCGAGTTTAATAGCGTGATGCCATCCCCGCCTGATGTTGATGTTTTGGCTGCGGCTTGTGAAAATGCAGGGGCTTCTGGGTCAGTCGGGGAAGCCCTATATATAATGTCCTGAGGAGCGGGGGTTAGAGAATAATAGTCGAAATGTGTGCTAAATGAGACATACATCGTAGAATTTTGATCGATCAAAATCAGCGCCTGGTCTGGAAATTGGAAATAATTCGATAATGACTCCAAGATCGTACAAGTCCTTTGCTCGCACAGTAGCTGCTGACCTAAGGGCCTTGTCGTTTCCATGTGGGTTATCGTTATCCGTTACGATAAACAACCGCCTGGAAGAGAAGTTTGCGGCTTTGGAGGTAAATATCTGATTAGCGCAGAATAGCACGTTGGCCATTGTTACCTGGTCTTCTGAGGGAACCAGTATCTCCGAAGCATCATCCTCGTCGTTCGCCAAAGCCCTTAGATCCTTGACATCGGATGCAGCGGGGACATCTAGATCGGTGTATAGATAGCAATGCGGGTAAGGAAGCGTGCCTCGACCCTCTTCATCCTCGTCGTAGAACTTTGAGCTCTTCGTCCCATATAGCAAGACACCCATCATATCGTGGGGGCTGGATATAATCCTCTGTTGCATGAGATGGTAGGCACTCTTCAAGGCGGCTGTTATGGGAGCATCCTTATCTGCCTTTTTCGACTTTGATACAGGCGGAGGGGTCAGCATCGACTCGCTGACTTCAATTGCGAAGAGCACCGCATCTTTGCTGGATTTATAACCCTAGATATATAGTCAGCGAGCTAGATCATCTAGCTCCATCTCAGCGAGAGCATACAGTGTCGTCAATCTCATCCTCCTCCTCCTCGTTATCCTCGTCGCGAGTCCAGTTAGACGCCATCGCAGTACTGAAGACCAAAGATGCTGAATTGAAGAAACCACTGCCAGCTGCTGCCTTGTCTTCTTGGATATCGGTTGGTTAACGTTCAAGTTCGCTGTTTTGTAGATGTCCAAGTCACGGGACGCGTCTGCCTAATTTAGCCGACGAAACGCGCCAAAACGCCAAGTCACGTGAGTTAATGACTTAAACGCGCTCTCTGATTGGTCCGTGCGGGAGCCTCGGGAATTTTTTAGGGAAAGCTTGGCCCAAAGAGGAAGTCGTTGAGCATCTTCCAAGCTTCCAAGTTTATGGACGGACATCACCGCTCTCATTCAATCATCCAATAAATATGACAATGGCACTCCAAAGAACTGTGACGAGGATTCCCCGCGGCGGGCTAGGAAGTATCCCGTCATGTCTGCGAGTGACGACGCCAATCTACTCGTACAATGGGAGCTCACGCAGCATGGCCAGCGTGGTGCCGCCAGTTACCCAGAATGCGGCGGGATCCAAGGGACCTACTGCAATGGTTTTCCTGAACATGGGAGGTCCCTCCACTACAGATGAAGTTGGCGATTTCTTGAGCAGATTGTTTGTAAGTGAACCACCTGCCCACCTGACCACCAGAGCTTCAAGGTCAGCTAACATCATCTAGGCGGATGGCGATCTGATCCCTCTAGGACGACTACAGTCTTACCTTGGGCCTCTAATATCACGACGACGAACCCCAAAAATTCAAAAACAATATGCCGAAATAGGAGGAGGCTCTCCAATTCGCAAATGGTCAGAGTACCAGTGCTCGGAGATGTGCAAAATACTGGATAAGATATCGCCGGAGACCGCGCCACATAAACCCTATGTGGCATTTAGATACGCTGCCCCGTTGACAGAGGAGATGTATTCGCAGCTTCTGAAAGATGGGTTTGGAGGCGGCAAAGGCGGACGAGCGGTTGCGTTCACACAGTACCCCCAGTACTCCTGCTCGACGACGGGGAGCTCACTCAACGACCTATGGAGGTGGAAGAATAAACTAGAGGGACGACGCGGTGCTGAGGAAACAGGAGATACCAGTGGAAACATCCAGTGGAGCGTTATCGACAGGTGGCCAACTCATCCAGGGTTGATCGAGGCGTTTGCCCAAAATATCGAAGCCCAGCTAGCGACGTATCCTGAGGATAGACGTGACAATGTTGTGCTTCTCTTTTCAGCCCACAGTTTGCCAATGACTGTCGTCAATCGAGGCAAGTTTGCTTTTACAAACTGTTAATCTAACCTGACTAACCTATCTTCTCCAGGTGACCCATATCCTGCCGAAGTGGCCGCTACAGTACATGCAGTCATGCAACGATTAAAATTCTCCAACCCACATCGCCTCTGCTGGCAATCCCAAGTCGGTCCCCACGCCTGGCTGGGAGCTCAGACCAGCGATACAGTCCAGAACTATGTCAACCGCGGACAGACTGATCTTCTACTCATCCCCGTTGCATTCACAAGCGATCACATAGAGACCCTCTACGAACTAGACAAGGAGGTGATTCACGAAGCCAACAACCCGGGTGTCAGGCGAGTCGAAAGTCTCAATGGGAACCCCGTCTTCATTCAGGGCTTAGCGGACCTTGCGGCGGACCATCTTCGAAGCGGCGCGAAATGCTCGCACCAAATGACTCTCCGATGCCAAAACTGTACGAGCGAAAGGTGTTTAGAGCAGAAGAAGTTTTTTGCAGGTCCGGAGGCTAGCCATCTTGTCCGTTAATGACACCGCCCATGAGCGTCCCTTCTGTATATCATCTCCCGTCTAGATATTTATTCAAAACAAAAAGCAAACAAATACTCCTCAGGAATCTTCAGATCTTCTTGTATTTAAAAAACTGTATAAAGTCGCCGAAATTGACCTTGGCTAGAGTTCGGCCAGTTTGGTCCTGCAGTGCACCCGTGACACAAGACTCAGCTCCTCAGTTTTAATAACCCCGTCCACAGTCGGGTTATTCCTAACAGCGTCCACGTATATCATTCCAGCACCCGAAACAAGGCAAGCTTATGCCCAGTCAACTAGCAGCAGATTCGCCAGCACCGTGGCGGCATCGCCGGATAGATGACTAATCTCCCCGGACGTTTTTGGGGCGGAACCGGACGAAATGAATCTGGGAAAGTCTTCGTCATGGATGGAGGAACAGGCCGATAGCCCATGGATAGTTCCTAGATTCCAAGTCTAGCCAGAGAAGCCAGCAGCAATGCCAACGGTTTCTCAAAGCAGTCATATTTCTCCCAACTATCCATGGGTTAGAATCACCTATCGATAGTGTATCTCGACCATTTCAGGCTCCTCGGTGCTCTTTATGACCGGCATCTCGGCGTTGCCCTACTAAACCCATTCTCGGCTTCATGGCCATTGACAAACCAGTCACCTCCGGCAGCGAGGTTGGTCCTGAAGATATGACGGGAGATACGATGTCTACGGGAAGACGGACGCCCTTTGGCTTTAGCGACCTGTCAGAGCCACAGGTGGAGGTAGATGTCCTGGACGAGAGAGTTACGCTGCTCTCGCATGAGCCAGCTGGAGCTGATGGGACGGATTTCTCTTATTTACCATGGTGGAAACGACCTTCTGTGAGAGCTCCTGTGCAAAAATAGCTCGTATCGGGCGTGAGGCTACATCAAATTGCATTATATGCTAATATATGAACTCTCCAGGTCCTATGGCTATTACCGCCGCTACTTCCGTTTACCCTTGCCTTTGGGGGAGTCGCCGTTCCAAAAATCAACCTCATGCTCACGCTGATATGTCAGGAATATCTCTCTGATCGTGCAGCAAAGGACCCTACCTTTACCTATCTACCCGTGATATTTGGAGGGGAAAACCCGCAATGCCGAACCCCGGAGGTTCATGCTCTAGTCTCCAGGTTCCAACTCGTAATGAACCTCGTCGCCGGTGTCCTTTCGGCTGTGGTAAGCCCGAAGTTAGGACTTTTATCAGACGGGTACGGCAGGACGAGAATCATTGGATTGTGCACGCTAGGCACCCTTCTAGGGGAGGTGGTTACAGCCATCGTCGCAACATTCCCTAATTACTTCTCTGTGAATTTTCTCCTTTTGGGAGCGTTCTTCGACGGAATGTTCGGATCTGTTACAGCTGCTGTAGCGCTGACGCAGTCGTATGCCGCAGACTGCACGCCTGCTAGCAAACGAAATGTTTCCTTTGGATACTTCCATGGCGTCCTTTTTATTGGCATTGCGCTCGGCCCACTCGCAGCCGGCTACCTCATCAAAGCTACTGGGGATGTCCGACTCGTCTTCTACGCGGTTGTAGCTTGTCAGGTCATAATGCCGATATTCATCACCTTGATTACCCCAGAGTCGCTCACGAAGGAACGCCAAAAGCGTAACCGAGTGGAGAGGGATATAAAACCTCTGGATATGAATAAACTTCGCCTACAGGACTTCAACCCTCTCAATCTATTGAAGCCATTGTCGGTTCTTTTCCCTCTTACAGACAAGTCTATCACACAAGGCGCCTCCGGGAAATCACGCGTGAAATTGCTACAGCGAAACTTGATCATTTTGGCAGCGATTGACACAGCCTTATTTGGTGTTACGATGGGCACGATGGGGACCCTCATACTATATGTTGAGTATATGTTTGGTTGGGGTAATATCGAGTCAAGCTTGTATGTCTCGGTGTCAAGCACGGTCAGGGTTATCGTCCTACTTGCTATACTACCCCTACTCACTCACTGGCTCCGAAACCGACGCCGCAATACCGCCAGAGAAGGTCACAAGAACTCTGGCTCCGACATGCTTGATATCGGAATCATCAGAGGATCGATTCTCTTTGAGCTCCTTGGATATGTTGGATTTTGCCTTGTCAGGACAGGCCCGCTTATGATGCTCTGTGGGGTTATCATTGCTATGAGTGCCATGGCATCTCCAACGATCAACTCGACCTTAACGAAACACCTACCGCCAGACAGAACAGGTCAGCTGTTGGGTGCCATTGGTTTGCTCCATGCTCTAGCACGCGTCGTGGCACCAACCATACTCGGTTTTGTTTACAGCTGGACAGTTGGGACAATGCCACAGGCTGTCTGGATAGGCTTGGCGGGTTTGATATTCCTGTCCTTTATATCTTCTTGGTTTATTTTACCACATAGTAAGCAATTTCCTTCTATTTTACGTATGCTGTGATTCTTGCCGTTGCTAACTCTATTCCTCTTAGTATACCTACCTGAATCTATGATTGACAACTCCCCGGATTTGGGTAACACAGACTACGTCCGTTCGTCCGAATCCCAGGATTAAAGAATATAAATATACGTGGACGATCCTATATCTATATAATATCTACTTTTCTCCAAATGCGCTTCGCCCTGTGGGTTTGAACGCATGATCAAGGGTCAATATATGTCTTTTTTTTATTAGCTCTTACCGGGCTCAATGTATCTTTTCTTGTATGCATCTCTTATTTATTCTTATGATATCATGTTTTAACAGGGTGGTGAGCAGATTTAATAGGCGGGTTATATCTGAGTATATATAAAGTAGAAGCTATGATATAGATAATAGATCTAAGTACCAATTGGCAACAGGTAGGCTTGCTTGGTAACTTGTAGTTTCTATAGCCTTTTTATGACTACCCATTAACTATTTATATGAAGAACTGAAAAAAGCATCGAGATGCCGGCTTTAGGAAACCAAGTAACCATTATCACTGCCAACCTTACTATCCTCTTTTCGTAACAAGGGAGCAATGCTCACACAATTGCTTCTGGTATCCATGGACACGATCGGATGATGGATTATGTAATCACGTTGTAGAATTGGAAAAAGTGAACTCGCGGCGGAACATGGAACTTCCATCACCAACTCAACGACAGCTACTCTTCCAAACTCAACTCTCGTCCTCACGCATTACCGTTCTCATGGAAAGGAGACGTTTATAGATATTCCCGACCGAATTGGGCCCATTCTGGGTGGTTTCTTCCAGATCTAACCATCCATAGCGTGATCTTCAACAATGTATCGCCCTTCGACCCGAAATATTGTCCCCTCTCGATCGGCTTTACGGGTTTTACGACGATTGGCCTTAGCTGGCTCGACGGCTAGTGCTATTGGAAGCGTATGCACTGTTGCTACGATAACGTACGAAGTAAACCGGAGAGTCAATCTCGCGGAACACCTGGTCGAGCAAAAGCGAACACTCGAGTCGTCATGTCCGAACTACAGCACATCAGGACGAGGGCAAGCGGTGGAGAGGATGATGCAGGCCGCAGAAGCCGGAGAATTCTTAGGCCTTGACTCGATGAAAAAGAGACACTCTCTCGCAGATGACCAGAGTCGAAGCCGGAATGATACACGAGCAGAGATACCGTCGTACCGAAGTCGCAAAAGTGACATAACACCAGAATTCTCGCCAGATCAAGAAATGAGAGACTCTCCAATTCCCGTGGCACCGGGAAACCCTGCCTCGATAATAGATCACTTAAGCCCACCAAGTTCGAGTGTTAAGAATCTTTACCCGCAGGCCATGGCGAACTTGGGCGGCTCTTCCATTAGTGTGGAACAGTCCATTCAATACAAAAACTGGAAATCGAGGATAGAAAAACACTTGGAGCAGGACCAGCCGGTGGAGGCAACTCATCACTTTTTGCGGCCGCCGGGGGACTTTATCAAAGATAACATAGAGGAACTGAAGGAGCTATCTTCACGAATTTTCAAGCAAAACCTGAAAGCAGGCAATACATCTTTAGCAGGCGGCATTTTTAGATGGGATGAGAGGAATGCCGAAGTGTCCCCGAGTTCTTGGGAAGCATTGATGTCGGCTCATGCTTCAAAATGGAATGCTGATTCCCTCTCGGCGCTTTATCTACGTTACGCTGACCATTTTGAGGTATCATACCAACTCCGAGGACAAGTATTACGGTCACTAGTGGACTCGTATCGGCTTGGGGAAGCTAAGAAATTTGTTTTCAAGCACTTGGCAGACGACCAGTCATGCGGGCTGTGTGCAATTTACCTGGGTGGACTGTATGCGAAAAGCCGTAATATGGAACTGGTCGAGACCCAGGCTGGAAAGCTCGCGGGCTCTCTTCTGGGGCTCGGAATACCACCGACGGAGAAGTTATTCAACCCCCTCCTAAAAGCCTACATTGAGTCTGGTTACGACGAGAAAGCCCAGATTCTAGTTGATGAAATGGAATCCATCTATGGCATTGATATCGGCGTCAGGCCGTTGGGATTACTCGCGTATGGAAAAGCATTAAAGAGTGACTGGCAAGGTGTCGAAGAGTACCTTCAGCGAATAAACAACCTAGGGTTGGATAAAATCGGCCGCAAGCATTTCACAAAAATTTTCGACCGCATATTCCTTGAGTATTTCCTTGGGAACTCCGGCGAAAGCATCCAAAACTTTGTATTCGAGGCGATTGAAAAGTACGATATAGAAATGGACGATGTCCTTTTCGAGCATATCATGAATGCTTTCATCCAAAAGGGAACCATGAATATGGTCGACGATTTACTAGCAGTTGCGAAAGCCGAGTCCTGGAAAGTCAATTCAGATAAGGAACATTTCTTACACCTGTTGAGGGACCATAGAATGTCTTGCGAAAAGAGTACTGTAGGTCTATGGCGGATGTTCCGATCATCCCAGCAGAAGCATGGCCGCGCTGGGGCTTCTCAGAGATTACTCGGCTTTGACAAGGATTCATTCCCACTCGAAGAGGCTTACAAACTTCCATGGACGGGGGAACGCACGGCTTGGTCGGAAAAAGTCGAGTCTGTACCGACGGCTGGGAGAGAGGTGGATAAGTTCGTGGCTCTCCGCAAAAGAATGATTCACTGCCTCAACGCTGGTCGGGTGGACGAGGCGTTTGAACTGTTCATCGCGGCTAAGGCGTCAGGGAAAGTCATGAAACAAATTCACATCGAACTGGCTGTTGTTGCCAGCATTATGCGAGGGGGTTGTGCAAGCGATGCTCAGAAAATCCTGGA